>NC_090333.1:32440414-33677699 GCF_035084215.1 Heptranchias perlo | reverse complement strand
TCCTTGGTGTCATTATAGTAAATCTCCTCTGCACCCTCTCCAAAGCCAGAATTGGACACAATACTCCAGCTGAGGCCTAACAAGTGATTTATAAAGGTTTAGCATAACTTCCTTGATTTTTGTAGTCTATGCCTCTATTAATGAATGTAAGGAGTCTTACAACACCAGGTTATAGTCCAACAGCTTTATTTAAAATCACAAGCTTTCGGAGGCTTCCTCCTTCGTCAGGTGACTCACCTGATGAAGGAGGAAGCCTCTGAAAGCTTGTGATTTTAAATAAAGCTGTTGGACTATAACCTGGTGTTGTAAGACTCCTTACATTTGTCCACCCCAGTCCATCACCGGCATCTCCACATCATGTCTATTAATGAAGGCAAGGATCCCGTATGCTTTTTTAACAGCTTGAACAGCTTAAATCCTGTCACCTTGAAAGATTTGTATATGTGAACCCACAGGTCTCTCTGTTCCTATGCAACCTTTAAAATTGTACCATTTAGTTTATATTGTTTCTCCTCTTTCTTCCTTCTAAAATGCATCACTTCACACTTCTCTGCATCAAATTTAATCTGCCATGTGTCTGCCCATTTCACCAGTTGGTCTGTATCCTCCTGAAGTCTGCTATTATCCTCATCACTGTTGACTACATTTCCAAATTTTGTGTCATCTGCAAACTTTGAATTATGCCCTGTATACCCAAGTTCAGGTCATTAGTATGTGTCAAAAAGAGCAGTGGTCCTAATACTGAACACTGGGGGACACCACTGTATACTTCCATTCAGTCTGAAAAACAGCCGTTTACCACTACTCTGCTTGCTGTCTCTTAGCCAGTTTTGTTTCCTTGCAGCCCTTGAATCCCAAGGGCTTCAATTTTGCTAACAAATCTAATATGTGGCACTTTAGCAAACTCCTTTTGAAAGTCCATATATCCAACATCAACTCTGTTATTTCATCGAAGAACTCGATCAAGTTTGTCATGCACGTTTTGTCTTTAACAAATCTGTGTTGGCTGTCATTTATTAATCCATGTTCTTCCAACTGACAATTAATTTTGTTCTGATCTCCTGGACTGGTTTTGATTGCCTGAGGGGGTCGGAGAGGAATTTTCCAGATTTTTAAAATTTCTTTAAAAACTTATTCGCCCTTGGTTTTTCTGTTTTTTGCTTCCCGGGGGTTTAGCATGGGTCTCGTCATGATGCTCCAGGCATCATAAGTATCCAGTGTACCCCTTAAGATGATGTGGGTGTTGTTATAAATTGGTGAGCCAGGTGGTGAAGGATAGAATACCAGAGCCTAGTCTTCAGTTGCTTCCAAGCCTTCATTCGCAGAGCTTTACATTACACCCACACCACATCCCAGATCAGCTCTCTTATAAATGGATACAAGAGAGTTCCCAATTGATACGCACCACCTGAATACAGTTAACACTAAATTATATAAATCACATGGATGCAATTAACAGGTAGAATTGTAGAAAATTTACGGCACATTAGGTGTGCCCATTAATTTCTCAACATGATAAATTCCTAATTTCAGCCATGCCATTGTGGAGGCAAGGTATTTGTCCACAAATGAAGTCACTTTTGACTGACATTGTGCACATGTGGGTGGTAATTAAGCAGCATTTTCATAGGGAACAGGCCATTTCCTCTTTCGGCTGGAATATGGTGCATTCACAGGGAAATCTGAAGGATGGTAGCCTTTTTAAAAGAAGTTTCTTTTAACTTTTGTTTTTTTTTAAAAAGAAACGCCTGTCGCATCTACATCTGTCAGGAACAAGCCTGTGTTGCTTTTGTCATCCTAAGGCTTCTACTGGGGAAAATAAAGTTTTTAATGAAATGAAAACTGGGCATTCTATATTTTCATATGGCAGTACTACCAAACAACTTCCTAAAATACATTTGTGATGTGATTGTGAAGAGTAATTTCATTGCTTTGCAGGTCTGGTGCTGCATTCATGTAATCATAGAATGGTTACAGCACAGAAGGAGGCCGGTCGGCCCGTCGAGCCTGTACCGGCTCTTTGTGAGAGCAATACAGTTAGTCCCAATCCCCCACTCCTTCCCCGTAGACCTGCATGTTTTTTCTCCAAGTATTTATACAATTCCTTTTTGAAAGCCACGATTGAACGTGCTTCCACTATGCTTTCAGGCAGCGCATTCCAGATCATAACTACTGGCTGCATAAAAAAGTTTCTCTTCATGTCGCCTTTGGTTCTTTTGCCAGTCACCTTAAATCTGTGTCCTCTGGTTCTCGACCCTTCCGCCAATGCGAACAGTTTCTCTTTATCTACTCTATCTAAACCCTTCATGATTTTGAACACTTTTATTAAATCTCCTCTTAACCTTCTCTGCCCGAAGGAGAACAACCCCAGCTTCTCCAGTCCTATCCACGTAACTGAAGTCCCTCATCCATGTAACCAATCTAGTAAATCTTTTCTGCACCCACTGTAAGGCCTTCACATCCTTCCTAAAGTGCGGTGCCCAGAATTGGACACAAAACTGTGGCCGAACCAGTGTTTTATGAAGGTTCAACATAACTTGCTTGCTTTTGTACTCTATGCCTCTATTTATAAAGCCCAGGATCCTTTATGCTTTTTTAACTGCTTTCTCAATCTGTCCTGCCACCTTCAAAGATTTGTGCGCACACACCCCCAGGTTTCCCTGTTCCTGCACCCCCTTTAGAATTGCACCACTTAGTTTATATTGCCTCTCCTCATTCTTCCTGCCAAAATGTATCACTGCATTACTCTGCATTAAATTTTATCAGTCTGTCTGAGTCCTCTTAAAGTCTATTACTATCCTCCTCACTATTTACTACATGTCCAAGTTTTGTGTAATTGCAAATTTTGAAATTGTGCCCAGTACATCCAAGTCATTAATATAATGACTTATATTGATAAAGCATTTCTCATATTTTGAGGAAACTTTGAATTTCAAGTTTTCTTATTGTAGCTGCTTGATTTAGCAAACTTTGGTGACACATTGTCAAGGCAGCCATCCAGCACTGTGACGTTCGAAGTGGTAGCCATGTTTATCTTCACTTTGTACAGCACTGAAAGTAAAATACATTAAGTGACTGACACATTGAAACGTTGTCTTTTCGTGTTTGTCAAGTTAATGTGGCAGGAAAGCTTTCCTAAATGTTACAGTATTCTTGTTTTTGGTGTTTGAAATGCCCTAAAGATAATAGAGTAAAATTTCTGCTAGAGTTTCCCTATCTCTCGCTGGAAGTTTGGCAGAAACTATCAAATGGTGTAAATGATAGTTTGTCATATTTCCAGCGTTACAATGGGAGATCAGGAGAAGCCCCATGGCAATTCTGGGTAAATATATTAAATGTAATTGTTGCTGAAAAAGGGATTATTCATGTATGGACGATTTGATTTCATTTTCTCAAATAATAAATGTTTCAGTGCAGATAGCACTGTAGAATTGACTATGATTATATGTTGCAGGTGTCTCTTTGTATGTATATTTTATCAATAGATTTGTATTTTGATGACTTCCTGTCCACTTTCTCAATTTAAAAAGATAACATGGGCATTTGAGTTGCACTTCTTGTATGTATCTAACTGCATAGAATCTGTGAGCTAATATTTTGTATTATAATTTGAGAGCTGTTCAATGCATTGCCGATTGATTGATTTTTGTTATTTTTGGGTGGGCTCGAAGTCATTCTGGAGATGTCCCTCTCCCCACCACCCATCAATCACATTGCATGCACCTATTGTACCCATATTCAAAAAAAATAACAAAACAGAGGCAGGTGCATTTGTCTTGCATCAATAACTGATAAAATAATGAAATCAATAATTAGCCGTAAACTTGGATTGCTTGCATGTTGTTCTGGTATACAGCTTCAGAAGGGATGATACTACCTCACCAATCTTTCTCATCCTTTTTTGAGGAGGAGACATCTAAAGGGATGATGAATGGTTTGGACTTGGGCTCAGGGAGCACAATCTCAAAATTTGGTAACAAGTAGGTGTTTTGGGGAAACTCTGAGGAGGACTGTTAAAGACTTCAGGAGGGCATAAATAAGTTAGAGGAATGGACAGACAGGTGACAGATGCCATTTAATGTGGACAACTGTGACGTAATCGGTTTTGAGAGGGATTAACAATGAATGGGAGTATACCCCCAATGGAAAGACAGCAAAGTGTGTGGATGAACAGAAAACTTGGGGTTCAAGTACATAATTCCTTGCAGGTAGATAAAGCCATAAATATAGCATTTTGTATTTAATGAATAGGGACCTAGGATACGAGTAAAGAAGTAATGATAGATTTGTACATGGCACTAGTTACCCACAGTTAGAGTACTGTCCACAATTTCTGGGCTCCTCATTTTAGAAAGTGTGTTAAAACCATGGTGAGCATAAGATTGTACATTCACCAGGATGATGCCAGGAATGGAAAACTATAGTTATGAGTGACTTGAGATAACTGGGACTACTTGCACTGGAGCAGAGAAGATCTAAGGGGTTTTGGTAGTGAATAGGGAAAGACTGGTTGGGAAGTTATTGATCAGGAGTAATCAATTTTAAATTATGAGTGAGTGACGAGACTGGTAGAATTTTTTTTATGCAGAGGATTGATAGAGCATGGAATGTTTTGCCACAGGAAATGGTTGAGGAAGAGACCTTTTAAGGGAAATTTGAATAAATACTTGAACCAAAGGAAGATCCAGGACCATCAGGCAAAAGCGGGGTGGTTCAATTAGTTTTGTATTACTCTAGTAAAGAGCTGGCACAAACATAATAGGCCGAATAGCTTTCTGTGCTATAAACTCTACGGTTGTGGTGAACGCTGGAAACTCTGACATGACATACCTCGACTTCTAGGAAGGCATTGACAAAGTTGACCATGAAAGACTGTTGTATAAGCTCAAAGCATTGGGAATCCAAGGTAAATCTGGACATGGATAAGAAACTGGCTGAAAAATATTAAGCAGTAGGTATTTATTAGGGGAGTGATATTGAGTGGGAGAGAAGTACAGGGTAGAGTGCCCCAGAGGTCTACGAGTATGCCGTTGGGATAAGGGAGGCATAGAATCATAGAATCATAGAAGTTTACAACATGGAAACAGGCCCTTCGGCCCAACATGTCCATGTCGCCCAGTTTATACCACTAAGCTAGTCCCAATTGCCTGCACTTGGCCCATATCCCTCTATACCCATCTTACCCATGTAACTGTCCAAATGCTTTTTAAAAGACAAAATTGTACCCGCCTCTACTACTGCCTCTGGCAGCTCGTTCCAGACGCTCACCACCCTTTGAGTGAAAAAATTGCCCCTCTGGATCCTTTTGTATCTCTCCCCTCTCACCTTAAATCTATGCCCCCTCGTTATAGACTCCCCTACCTTTGGGAAAAGATTTTGACTATCGACCTTATCTATGCCCCTCATTATTTTATAGACTTCTATAAGATCACCCCGAAACCTCCTACTCTCCAGGGAAAAAAGTCTCAGTCTATCCAACCTCTCCCAATAAGTCAAACCATCAAGTCCCGGTAGCATCCTAGTAAATCTTTTCTGCACTCTTTCTAGTTTAATAATATCCTTTCTATAATAGGGTGACCAGAACTGTACACAGTATTCCAAGTGTGGCCTTACTAATGTCTTGTACAACTTCAACAAGACATCCCAACTCCTGTATTCAATGTTCTGACCAATGAAACCAAGCATGCTGAATGCCTTCTTCACCACCCTATCCACCTGTGACTCCACTTTCAAGGAGCTATGAACCTGTACTCCTAGATCTCTTTGTTCTATAACTCTCCCCAACGCCCTACCATTAACGGAGTAGGTCCTGGCCCGATTCGATCTACCAAAATGCATCACTTCACATTTATCTAAATTAAACTCCACCTGCCATTCATCGGCCCACTGGCCCAATTTATCAAGATCCCGTTGCAATCCTAGATAACCTTCTTCACTGTCCACAATGCCACCAATCTTGGTGTCATCTGCAAACTTACTAACCATGCCTCCTAAATTCTCATCCAAATCATTAATATAAATAACAAATAACAGCGGACCCAGCACCGATCCCTGAGGCACACCGCTGGTCACAGGCCTCCAGTTTGAAAAACAACCCTCTACAACCACCCTCTGTCTTCTGTCGTCAATCCAATTTTGTATCCAATTGGCTACCTCACCTTGGATCCCGTGAGATTTAACCTTATGTAACAACCTACCATGCGGTACCTTGTCAAAGGCTTTGCTAAAGTCCATGTAGACCACGTCTACTGCACAGCCCTCATCTATCTTCTTGGTTACCCCTTCAAAAAACTCAATCAAATTCGTGAGACATGATTTTCCTCTCACAAAACCATGCTGACTGTTCCTAATTAGTCCCTGCCTCTCCAAATGCCTGTAGATCCTGTCTCTCAGAATACCCTCCAACAACTTACCCACTACAGCTGTCAGGCTCACCCCTCTGTAGTTCCCAGGCTTTTCCTTGCCGCCCTTCTTAAACAAAGGCACAACATTTGCTACCCTCCAATCTTCAGGCACCTCACCTGTAGCTGTCGATGATTCAAATATCTCTGCTTGGGGACCCGCAATTTCCTCCCATAACGTCCTGGGATACATTTCATCAGGTCCCGGAGATTTATCTACCTTGATGCGCGTTAAGACTTCCAGCACCTCCCTCTCTGTAATATGTACACTCCTCAAGACATCACTATTTATTTCCCCAAGTTCCCTAACATCCATGCCTTTCTCAACCGTAAATACCGATGTGAAATATTCATTTAGGATCTCACCCATCTCTTGTGGTTCCGCACATAGATGACCTTGTTGATCCTTAAGAGGCCCTACTCTCTCCCTAGTTACTCTTTTGCCCTTTTATGTATTTGTAGAAGCTCTTTGGATTCTCCTTTGCCTTATCTGCCAAAGCAATCTCATGTCCCCTTTTTGCCCTCCTGATTTCTCTCTTAACTCTACTCTGGCAATCTCTATACTCTTCAAGGGATCCACTTGATCCCAGCTGTCTATGCATAGGCAGATTTACCAATGTCAATGCCTGGAGCTGGCTCATTGGCAATGCTTTAGTTCTGATAGAAGATTGTCTATGTAAAAGCTTTGGATTCAGAAATTGGTCAAATTTGCAGTCAGTACTAAACATCGAGGTGGGTGTCAAGTCTGATAAAGCAGCTAAGGAAAATCTGTAATTGGGCAGATGAAATTTAGCATTGAGAAATGTGAAATACTGTGCATTGCAAGAAAAAAATGGGTTACTTTACTGTATATCCTATCAATGGTACATAGCTAAGAATTTGAAAGAGACGTAGGAGACTTGATAGTTACTATGCCGAGTCACTGTAGAGCAGCAATCAACAAATCAAATAAATGCTGCATTATGTTGCTGATTCAGTAGATTATAATTGTGAGATTTTAATGTTGAAATTGTACAGTGCTCTGGTCAGATTGCAGCTTGAATACTCGGTTTGCTTTTTAGTTACCAATACACAAGGGAGACATTAAAGCCCTGGACGGTAGGGAGAAGAATGATGAGACTGATCCCTGGTGTTCTAAGAGTGAATTATGAGGAAAGACTGGAGCACTTGGGCTCTTTAACCTTCAAAGGAGGTAATACTATGGAGATATGCAAGATGTTTAACAGTATAGAAAAGCATTTCTCCAAGGTATTCATTGAAAGTAGGACAAGTATTCCCAGGTCAGATACAGAATAAAACTCCCTGTGCTCTGCTCCAACAATGTGTTTCAGCCTGATGTCAGAACACTCTTGACTGCACAAGTATAACATGTTTTCCATTTCCCACATCTATGTCCTGAATGCGATGAGGCATTTTGTGCCAATCTTGTACTCTGCCCACATGTACACAAAAAATTGGGATAATATTGCCAAAACTCATTCTACATAGGGTTTTTATGGCTAGCAGATAGAAAAGACTTGCATCCTATCAGTTTGGGCTGGATTTGAACCCAGGTACCACAGGCAAAAGGCCAGTGTCTGATCCAAAAAAAAATTTAAATCAGGAGAAAGTATAATTATGAAGGTACTGTATAAGATTTTTAAATCATTGTTCCCAAAGAAAAACATGTTTTTATATTAAATTTAGATTATCTTCAACACTATCAATTTTTGTGTGCACATGCCTGAAAGAAATACAAAAAAGTTGGCTGTCCTGGATTAACATTATATACTAGTAACGACAACTATGTACCTTGCATGAGAAATGTCCCAATGGTCCTAAATTTATCGTTCACCAGTTTGAATCTGTACCTACTTGCTCCACTCCACATAGGAGCTCTTTATTTCAGTATCCTCTCAAATGAAAGATGGGTGAGTTCATTCTTTGGGGGAGGGAAATCACGAGCAAATAATTAATCATCTCAAGAAATTATCATTGGTACCAAGAAAAGGATTCTGTGGAAACACTTCAATATACCTCTTCTACTCCCTGTCCCCAAACTCTAAGCATTGATTATTGATCGTTAAGTGTTTATGCATTCTCTTCCAGCCATGGGATGCTAAACCCTAATTGGGTTTTATGCTTCATGAATGTATTTGGATTTTAAAAAGTGTCACACATTATCTCTCTTCTATTTGCTATTACCTGATTTCCGAACTCTGTTCTAGAGTAGGGAACCACGAGGCTGCTGCTGCTGCAGCTAGCTTGCTCGTGTTGCGCATTCAGTATAGGATAAAAATCAGTTGATAGATTCCATGGCAGGGTATATCATAATGTTGTATTGCAAAACAATAATACTGCAAAACATAGGGTTCAGTACTGCTGCCAGACATTATGAACAGAATTTTCGCAACAGGGAAGGGCCATTAGGCCAAACAAGCCTGCCTATTTTTAATGGTGTTCTTTACCACTTTATGAAATGTGGGCTGGGTCAAATTTGAAAGTTTGTGGGAAGATGGAAGCTAATCAGTGCAGATTGTTAGCAGAATTAAATCAGCTATAGGTAAACACAGATGATAATGAACAGTGATAAAGTCGGTCTCTATAGAAATGTTTTTATAGGCCTGGATGTCATTTTGATTTCAGATTGCTGAATGTCTACATCTGAAATCCGGCACGTGACAATTTAATGTTACAGTTACTAGCTCGTGTATTTCATCAGACATGCTCGAGATGGTTTTCCTGATGTCTACATTGACATTGGAAAGTCTCAATGGGCTTTTAGTGCAGGCTGTTGTAGATCTATTATCAAGCCTTGCATTGAGGTTGTGCTAATGGGAGCTAAGTTTAGCTGCTGGATTCCTCCGTTGGGAGATAATGTGAAGGCCCCAGACAACAGGGTTTTCTCTGTACATTTTAAAAATGTTATTTTTATTCTTGTGCCTAACTGTTCCCATTTACTTTTTTTATTTTTTGATAATTTCTTGAACTTTTGGCTACATTTTTGTTTTCTTATGAATGCTTTTCATCTTTCCTTTGGCTCCTGTTATATTTTTGCATCACATTAAAGCAAAATTGGCAGTACAAGTTAGTTGTTGGATCAGTGATTTTTGTCCAAGGAGTGAAATTTAGTTTTGGACAGAATGAGGTGCAAAGCCGCTAACCTGGATACTTTGTAATCTGCTTTTAAAAAAGTGTTAGGAGAGGATGGAGACATCCACCTATCTTCTCAAAGCACAAAAAATTACCAGCTGCGGTTTGGAGCTGTGTGCATGTACGTAAGTAAATATGCATAGTGCTGCATAGAGCTGTCACCTGGCCGAGCTCAGTGGGAGCCCAATGATGTGTCCCCTGTGTTACTACTGATCTGTGGACTGTGCATGGCAATCTATGTCGGCATCTGAAATCGGTTGGCACATGTGGCAAAGCAGCCTAAGTTCTATTTTTTTAAAATGCATTGTCATTTGTCTCTTTACATTTTTGTCTTTCTGGCTTTATTTTTGTTCTTTGCATTTTCCACTATTTTGGCCTGTTAGGTTCTCTAATTGAGCATTAACTTAACAGGCCAAAATAGTGGAAATCTGTCCTGTTAACTATAAGTATCTTTGCATCATATATTAAAAGGATTTCATGTCTTGCCTATTTTTTAAAAAACTAATTTGCAGGATGTAGGCGTTGCTGGCATTTATTGCTCATCCCTTGTTGCCCTGAGAAGGTGGGCTGCCTTCTTGAGCTGCTTATATAAGACAATAAGTTCTCTTACTGGAGATGTTCATTGCCTGTCACTTTCGTGGCACGAATATTACTTGCCACTTATCAGCCAAAGCCCAGATGTCGTATGTGTGGTGAAGGTGCTCCCTCAATACTGTTGTGGATCCAGGATTTTGAACCAGCAATGATGAAAGAAAGGCGTTATATGTCAATATCAGGAAGGTGTGTGATTTGGAGGGAAACTTAGAGATGATGGTGTTCCCATGCATCTGCTGTCCTTGTTCTAGGTGGTGGAACCCATGGGTTGGGAGGTGCTGCGCTTGGTAAGTTGTTGCAGTGCATCCTGTAGATAGTACACATTGTAGCCACAGTATGCTGGTGGTGAGGGGGTGGATGTTTGGCTACTGGATGAGGTGCTGATCAAGCAGATTGCTTTGTCCTGGATAGTGTCCAGCTCCTTGTGACGTTTTATTACGTTAAAGGTGCTGTATAAATGCAAGTTGTTGTCTTTGAATGTTCTCATCCAGGCAAACGGAGAGTGTTCCATCACACTCCTGACTTGTGCCTTTTGAAGTGGCGGTGAGGCTTTGTGGAGTTGGGAGGTGAGCCACTCGTTGCAGAATACCCAGCTCTGACTTGTTTTAATAGCCACGCATTTATGTGACTTGTCCAGTTGAGTTTCTAGTCAATGGTAACTCGGCGATGGTCATACCATTGAATGTCGTGGGGAGGCGGTTAAGTTCTCTTTTTGGAAATGGTCATTGCCTGGCACTTGTATGGCACGAATGTTACTTGCCGCTCATCAGCCGAAGCCCTGTTGTTGTCCATGTCTTGATACATGCAGGCGTGGACTGCTTCATTATCTAAGTAATTGCAGTGTTCAGCTCCATTCCCAATCATTAGCGAACAGCTGCTTCTGATCTTATGATGGAGGAAAGGTTGTTGATGAAGCAGCTGAAGATAGCTGAACCTAGGAACTCCTTCATTGATGTCCTGGGGCTGAGATGATTTGGTTCCTTTGTGCCAGGTATGACTCCATCCACTGTAGGGTTTTCTCTTGATCCCCATTGACCTCAGTTTTATTCGGGCTCCTTGATGCTATACTCAGTTGAATGCTGCCTTGATGTCGAGGGCAGTCACTCTCACTTCACTTCTGGAATTCAGCTCTTGTGTCGATGTTTGGACCAAGACTGTTATGAGGTCCTGAGCCAGGTGGTCCTGGCAGAACTCAAACTGAGCCTGGCTGAGCAGGTTATTAGTGAGTAAGTGCTGCTGGAAAGCACGTTTGATGGCTCCTTCCATCACTTTGCTGCTGATTGGGAGTAGGTTGAAAGGGCTGTAATTGCTGGGTTGGGTTTATACTGTTTTTTATTGATAGGACATACGTGGGCAATTTCCTTCTTGCCAGTGTTGTCGCTTCTGTAACTGTATGGTTGGAGAAATTTTCCAGTGTCTTTGTTTTTCTGTATTGCGAAAAATACATGTGTAGATGCAACTTCAAAAGTGGATGAATCATTTGTTAAGGTGGACTGCTTTAATGTGTGGTAGATGCAGAGTTCATCCAGGTGTTAGAAATAATTATTTATCATTAGGTCATCAGTTGTTTCTATCTGCCATATTTGCAGACGCTCTATCAGGGTGTAGATGAATTGCTTGTCTGGTTTCTGGAAGACCTTTTGAGACTTACTTTGACAGTTTTGTTTAATTGTGTAGGATACTTCTTCGCAAAGTTTGATTTCTAAGGGAAGAAAAACGCATTTAGCCCGGGCAAATGGTCTGGATTCTGCAGTTCCTACCTGGCTGTGCTGCTGTGTGTGCTGGAACCTGGTAGAGCACTCCATGGAGTTCAGTTCCACATAAAGCTTTTATTCACAGACATGTGTCAAGTTAGGAAAATTGCTGTGGTTTTGTAATTTTTACTACTTTGAAACAGTCTAAAATGCTGGTAAGAAACCAAGTATTCTTTTAATATCCTCGATCTGCTTTGTTTTAATCATTCCTGTTAACAGTATTTCTCAATAAATTTGATTGTACTTCTTAGCCAGTGATATATGGTTTGTCAGAGTGTTATTTGTCCATCACTCATGGAGATTAAGAGGTCATCAGTCCTGCTTTCAGTGCATACCTTAACGGTAAAAAAGGTTCATTGATTGTCTTGTAGCCTGATGTCTCAGATTATTTTGTGCACAAGGTCAAGTTTTGGCTCCGAGCAAGTGAGGGCTTGCATTTTAAAATGAACTTTTACATTGGGCATGAGAAAAAAGGTAACGAGTGAGCTTGAAATATAAGTCACCTCAACAAATTTTGTACTTAAATTTTACAACCATCGTTGAATCCTTGTGTCATTGCTTGCAGTAGGTCAGGTGAGATACTATTTTATGAAGGTAGGAGTATTATGCCATGTAATGCTCGTCTACTCTGCTGAGGCGGAATTGTGTCCCTTTTAAGGTCACAAAGTAAGCACACGTTGAAGAAATTAAGAGTTTAATTGTTGAGTCAGGGAACTTTGCAGGTTGGAATGGAATGTACTAGTTCGCTTTCGGCTGCAGCTCAGGAGTACTCAATATTTTAATATTGTTACAGATACTGAACAAAGTGTGATGTCTGCGTACAGTAGATATATTTATACAATATTTGTTGATTACTTTTGATATTGGATAAGCTCGAGACTACTTGCGTAAATTTATGCCCAGGTGACAAAGCATTGGCGATATTTTCAATTGAAAATGAAGGCGGTTTTAGTAAAATGGTTGTAAAATTTGCATCTCTGAGTCTGCTCTCTCATCTAGTATTTGTTTTTTGAAAGATTTGTGCATACTTCTAATGATTCTTTTCACAGGTGCATTTATGTCATTTTTTTTGAAGAAGTGCTAAGAATGTTTCGGGTGAACTTAACAAACAACTATTGAATTATCATGTTATTACTTGTCATTATGTCAGTAATTTTTCTATCTGGAAGATTGAGATTTCCACTGAGCAACTCATAAAGCCTTTTTTGGGGCTAATTTTGATGGGAAAGGTTTTGAAAAGTACACCGCGCTTCTTGTACCTGAGAACCTGAAGGAGCGATGTACATTACCTGTCATGTGTAGCTGCTCAGTTGGACACAAACTGAAGATACTAAAAAAAGTATACGAAATAACTGATACAATAAGTGACTTTTCAGGTTGTGCACAGTAATTACTAGGAAGTGTTATCTTTTTAAAAAAAAATCCATCCATGTTGGGAGAATATGCACTTTCCAGTATTTAGAAAAGTGATGGCTGACAGCTCTTCTCTAAACATTTGTGTATTGAAAGACATCTTCAATCTTCATCAGATGTATCTTTCAGTTATGCATTACATGCATTTCTTGTGCTATATGTTAAAATAGTATGTAGAAATGAACCCAAGTGTATTCGTTATACTTGTAAATACTTAAATCCTTTTAAGGGCTGAATTCTCAAGGTAGGTTTCAAAAATGAATTCTGTCTTTTATCTGTATCTCGTAGCTGTATTTTGCATCATATAAAAAAGGTGCTCAAATGTGGTAAATACAAGTAAGATTTGCAAATGACCATTGTGCAAATTAATATGCAACAGTAACTGCAGCGCGGAATCAGAATTGCTGCTTTTCTTTCAACAATAATTCTTCAGTTGAAGGGGGTTATCCTCCATTGTGCGAGGTTTCAGTTTATTTTAAGTGGAAGTGAAGTGAATTTTGGGCAGGAGGATCCACATGAATCTTAACTACTAGCTGACGTTGGTCTTCACATAATTGGATTTTGCTTATTGTTCAGGATATGTCATTTTTTAAGCACAGTATTTCTGGAAAAATTATGTTGGTGACTTGTATTGCAGTTTCCAGAAGACTACAATTCTCCACCTGAATTATTTTATTGTTTTGCTTTATTGCAGGTATTACTGGAATGCGAGAGTTACACTGGAAGCACCAGGGAAAATATTTTTGTTTTGCTGCAGAGGTTGAAAAGAAATTTACGTAGCTTGTCAGTTTTAGTATGGTCAGCTCTGAAATATAAAAAGAAAATGTTAATTTGACAAGATTTTTTTCACAAGTGGGAAAAATTGACTAAATTCTTGCAAGGAGACAGAAGCATTTTAAAGTTTTTTTTATTGTTTTGGTTGGCTACCTATTTGGATATGCTTAGGTAGATGTTAGATTTAGAATTATACTGTTATGCTGGATGGCAACTATTCAGATGCCTTTAAAATCACTATAAGGGCTTTCAGAAGTACATACAGTGTATCCTAGAGCCAGCTATACAAATGATGGATATGGGAAGAAACAAAAAAATGATGCGGCTAAATTTGTAAATGTGACAATCCAATACATTGATGAAATAAAATCTGGGTACACATTTTATTTCTGGTTATGTTGTGATCAAATCATTGCTGACAAACAAGTAACTAATTTTGTTATTTTATGTAATGTAATTTTTTTTCTTTTCCATCTGGGTCATTTCACTGAAAACATTAATGAGGTGAGCGTAGTTCTTCCTGCTCTCAGTTAAAAAATTTAACTGGTGTAGGTTTTAAGATTATTTTGTACACTTGGAAAAAGGAGGTAGTAAAATGAGCAGCTGAGGTGGGATTGAGGTGTAGGTGAGCACAGAGTGCTGCTTCTGGTGCTTCAGTGACCAGATCACCCTGCAAGCTCTTCCTACAGTCTGCAAACCTGCCTCGGGGAGAAAGGAAGCTCCATTGCTGGAAACATCAAAGCTGAGGGCCCACAGAGCTCTGCTTGGAGGTAAGCTGTTTTTTCATGAGCTTGTATTACTTTAGGTTTAATCTTCTGAGAACTGAATTTACTTTGCAGTTTTCAAATAATGCGCATGTTTTTTGTTACATAACATTCTTCTGTAAATTTCTAATCTTGAATATTGTATCGTAGTATTATTGAAATTCTTGCATCCACAAGAATTCCTTGTTCATGTGCTCTTAATAAACATTAAAATGTCAAGTTTGTTACTTCTGCATCAAATTTGATTTGTTTTATTGCTCTTGGATTGTAAATTTGACTCATTTAAATAGCTAAATGAGAGAGTTTGGTGGTAAAATGCTGTTTGTTATTTGCTAGTATGATTGGTTATTGTAAAGTAGAAAAGTTTAACGGTATAATGACCATCTGTGGTAATTTGCCGTGACATGAAAACTTGCTATCAGTTAGTTTGCATTATATTGCTTTAAGAAATGACCACACTAACCTGAACATTCTTTTCGTAACAGTCCTAAGATACAGTATAGTACACACTAAACAGAGAATTTTGATTGCATCTGTAGTAATGTCACAATCATTATTCCTCTTAAATGCACACTACAGGATGTCGGGCATGGAAAGCTCACCCTGATGGTTGTTACCATCCTTAAAACAGAAAAGATCCTCAAAATTTAAAATCTATGTCATTTTGAAGTTTGACATCTGAACTGCTTCGATATCTACCTTGTAATCCTTCCATGGTATCCATTATTGTACATTCTGTAGCATTGTCTGTGTTGCAGTTCCACTTGTAAGAAAAACTTTTGTTTGGAAGTAGTAAAATATGTTGGAAATGCTCTGTATTGCGGTTGGTAGAGCTCAGTAAAAGCCAGCAGAATTTTAAAATTAAAATATCATTCTCTTTCCCACCTTCCCAAAAAAGAAAAGTAAACAATCTTCCAGTTTGGCACATGGATATGAATGCAGGTTTTTTTCCTTAGTTAATCCACCGGCTGTTGCACTCAAATAGTGCCGGAAGGGTGACCAAACATGGGAAGATTTGCTTTTCTCTAAGATTCAACAGACACTTGCTAAACTAGGCTTCCAAGGGTTATCTCTATAGAGACTAGTACCCATTGAGTGAATACTTTTTTTGCCTCGATTATGCATTTTATTATATGATTTAGGGTGGTGAATTATGGACAGAGAACTGATCGTTTGAGGTTGGTATGAGAAATATTACTTAGAATGGGATTATTCCTTTTTTTGACACATGCAAGTGTTATAAGGTCAATTTGAGATATTTGTTTTTCATTTCTTTACTCTTATTTTTCCAGGATCCTGGCCATGAGGTTTGATACCTCACTCCGCTGACAGAAGACACTGGACCTAAATGGCGCAGCATGACTTTGTACCTGCTTGGCTTAATTTTTCCACTTCTCAGTCTTCAACCAAGGTATTCTACATTATTTGGTCTTTCAGATTTTATTTTGTTTTATTTAAATACATGTTTTACTCAAAAAAAAAAATCATCTAATTGTAGTGAGGAAACCTTAGCATAGTTTCTGTTGAAGCTACAGAACATATTGTTGTAGTATCATTATAGAATTGTCATTACTAGTTGTTGAAGATAAAAGGAAATTTGAATAATTATACATGGAAATATGTAGAAATTGCAGCATGGAAACAGGCCATTCAGCCTAAGTAATCTGGTTTGATGTTTACCTTCCATGCAAGTAAATAGTCCAAATCACACTCGCTTGCCCTGTTCCCAAACCCCTTCATCCCCAATCTAATGTTGAATGTTGACTTAGTTTCTGCCTCACCACTAACCCTAGAAGTGATTTTCACAGCCTCAAGTCTTTGTGCCGAAGTTTCTCTTGCTGTCTGTTCTAAATCTCTTGCTTTTAATCATTTGGATATCAAAAGTAGGATTCCTAACTGAACAAACTATGTCAGCCAGCACCTTCAATATTATCTATGCTTACAGATTCATTCCATCTTGGAAATAAACCTGCTTCTAGTGTTTTAGCAGTATTAATTCTTCTATTCGGACCTCTGCATTCTGGCCTTTTTGAAATTTAATAATTGTAATTCATACAAATCGCATCATGTTTCCTCTCAAAAGGGTAATGTGATACCAATATAGAGCTAGTCTAAAGATTAGATTGCAGGCATCGTTGAAGATAAATGCATACCCTTGGAAAAATCTACAGTACTGTCAATATCATTTTAAATAAAAATCTCTTGGGATGCAGTGGCGCTGAAGTTGAGGTATAACTCCAGAGAGAAGTACTGTGAAAATCTCTCTAGGCAGTTTTATACCACTTGGGTTTAATGCTGCAAGGATTATAACAACACTGCAGTGTCAAACCTGGTGTAAAATGTTTCTTGGATGTACAGAGCAAATTTTAAACCTCCTCAGAATTGACCTAAATATTTAGAGTCCGGATGCTCACGCATGCGTCTGTGAACATTTAAGTTTTGACGAATGAAAGCAGGGGAATTAGTTAAAACCAGACAATATGAATGAGATAGGCCTGGCTGGAAGGTAGCAGCGACATAAATAAACCTTTAAATAATAATGCTTTTTAGCAAATTAAGAATTGCTGCTTATATGGGAACCTGAATAAATGCATTTCCAGTGCATTGCCATCTAGTTATAGCACTTCAATTAGAACTTTTAACTGCTAAAGAAAGAAAGACATGCATTTATTTAGTGCTCTTCAGGACATCCCAAAGCGCTTTACAGCTAATGAAGTACTTTTTTGAAGTGTAATCACTGTTGTAACGTAGGCAAAGTGGCAGCCAATTTGAGCATAGCAAGGTCCCACAAACAGCAATGTGATAATGACCAGGTAATCTATTTAAGTGATGTTGGTTGAAGGATAAATATTGGCCAGGACACTGGGGAAAATTCCTTTGCTCTTTGAATAGTGCCATAGGGTCTTTTACGTCCACCTGCAAGGGCACACGGGGCCTTGGTTTAATGTCTCATCCAAAGGATGGCACCTCTGACAGTGCAGCACTCCCTCAGTACTGCATTAAAGTGTCCGCCTAGATTATGTGCTCAAGTCTTATTGAGTGGGACTTGAACCCACAACTTTCTGACTCTGGTGAGAGTGCTACCATTGAGCTATGGGTGACATTTTTTATTCCGCCCTACTAGAGATTACATATTAGGAACTGGGCTCATTCCCGGACACTGTGTTTCCCTGACCGTCAGTCGGTGAGCAATGCTTCGTTGCCTTTTTTTTTGTCAGTTAAACTTGGGTTGTCACATATGACTGATCAGCCTTATTTTCCTGATTTTTGTTTTAAGTTCAAAATTTTTTAGCTGATTTTAAATTCAATATATATTTTGCTTGGTGTTGTATAATAATATTGTGTAATTAGAGACCTATAAAAACAGTTTTTTTTTTACCAATTTCCACTGATAGATTCCCTGATTTTTCTAGGTGGATCAATTTCTGCCCATTTCTCACCTTCAAAAACCAGAAATTTTCCCGCTCCCAGTGAATCCTGAGGCGAGGGCATGTTGTGCTGGTGATATTATGTACGTTGCGTCATGGTGTACACACATAATGTACGTTAATGTCACTAGCATGATGCGTGCACATCCCAGGACCCGACTTTAGGCGCAAAATTCTGGAAGGGAAACAATTTGAGTTAAGTTATTTGGTGATATTATTCATAGGCTGTGTAACAAGAAGAAGAAAAGTTAAACTGTTGATCTTCCCAATCCCAAGCAACCTCAAAACTACCAGAAATTTCAGAAATGTCCAAGTGGATAAGAATTTACTAAGTGGGTAACCCAAGTGAGTACATCGTTTTGCTGCCAACCACTGGCCCATGGAATTGAGACTTTATGTAACTGCTGTGAATTTGCTCATCAATTAATGTGGAATTAAATTATTTGCTGTATTAGACTCTACAGTGCAGAATAATAGGGATTCACACAAATTGATGGGATTGGAGCTGGATCATCATTTCATGAAATCCAACTTTACATGCTCCAAGTAATGGTATAATGGTCCTGCCATTAAGACAGTATATTATACTTTTAATTTTAATAAAAACGGTATGTCTAGCATGTATTTTCTATTTGTCACAACTCTCTTTGCTGTCCATGACACTTCAAGTATCACTCAGATTTTTATGCCGCTTTGAACTAAAATGATATAAACAAAGGTAGTCATTTGCGATCTATAGGGAAGCTCAACAAAGGAAACATTGGAGTTAGAATTTTGGAGCCTCTTAATTGACCTTAAATTGCCTTTTTTTTTAAGAAAAGAAATGGGCACACAAAGCCTGAACAGTAATTTAACTCAATGAACTCACCCAGAATTTATTGCAGCTGTTAGGCTTTGTGGCAAACCTTCAGTTCAGCAGTAGAATGATTTACTGAACAAAGTTTTTCTCACAAAAGTTTACAACTTTTGGAGCAGAATTGGTGAACTTAATGGTATTGTGGAAGGCACAATTAATTTTACTTTTTTTGAAAACTTTTTCATACAGTCCTCTTCTACCAGTGAGAAACATAGTGATCATTTTGCTCGGGGTGACGGTCGATTTGGTGTGAATCGTCGAAGGCACAACTCTTCAGATGGATTCTTTAGTAATGGTCTACTCAGAGCTGCCGGAGGTAGGAAAGGTACAAGTTAACAATCAGACAATTCTAATTTGCCAGATGAAAATCTGGAAGGAGAAACTTCAGTTACAGACTATATTGCAAAATGCTTTCAATTATGTAAATAATTTTCTTCAATTATTTTATCAATTTTACACTTTCCAGGGTTTATGTGTCGCATAAGCAAAGTTTTATTTTGAAATGTGATTATATTTAATCGTAGAATAACGTAACTAAAAATATAACAGAAACATGATTGATGGGTTCAGAAGGCAATTTATGATTGGGCTATACCCTCATACGCCACGTTAAATTATCCAACACATTCTGTTGTACTTTACATTTTATATAATGCATTCAAAACTGAAGGAATGGTTTGCAGTGGCAGAGAACCTGGTTCAGGATGATGTGAGAACTATCAGTGGAAATAGCAAGAGTTTGTGGCAGTGTCGGCCATCACTATATTGACCTACTAACTGAAAGGTTATGCTTAATTACTTGTATGAGGTTATTACTTTTAATTTTACAGAATGACACTGAAGTGTATAGTGTCAAGTTTTGGGATGGTTTTAATATTTGTAGAGAGTTTAGAGTGTTTACACAGAGTAGGTGGATAACTGGTTAGCATTTACAGTAGTGATGAGTGTGTGCATTTAAAGGAAATGTATTGAAATAGATTTCCATGTAATTTCATGGGGGAAAAACTTGGGCTTAAAAAACATAACTAACTGGACAATTGACTGGGATAGAAGGTAATCCAGACAGTGGGAGGGGGGAGGTGAAGAACATGTTTTCGCATACACTGTGCACATGTAAAGGAAAATTCTATCATCCCATGATACAATGGGGAGCTCTGCTCAAAGAGAGCAAGTGTTGGAGGAAGAGCTACAATGCCGTATCCTTGATTCTTTGACCCATTTTCGCTTCTAGTGGGGCTCCTTGCTGAGAGTATAGAATTAGTGAAATTGCTATTTAGTCTCTGCTTTTCTCTATCAAGCTAATCCAGAGGGTTAACAGCTTGCTTCAATGTTGTATTATTGCATTTTCGTGAGAGATGTCACTGGTTAGCTTCTTTCACTGGCCATTTGAAATTATGTAGAGCCCATCAGTGTTATGATTCAGGCTTTCCAGCAGTCTTTTCTCATGGAAACGCATGACGATAGTTTCCATTAGCAGACTGCAGCACTTATGCTCTGAAACTTAATTTTACTGTACTGAGTTAGTGTACCCTCGGACTAACAGTTAGCAATAATACTGTGCCTTAGAACTTGATAAAATTCCCAGTGTCGCCTGTCAATCTAGAAAGAGAAATACCAAATAATACTCATTTTCTGCAGACTAAAACTAGTGATTGAATTTATTTACATTTAGATAATTTACACAAGCAAAAATATAAACATAAAGAAGAACCTAAGTAGTAACATACAGTATTATACAAACCAGACTGGTTAAAAGATTCTTTTGTTCTGTCACCTTCTTGAGGCAGAATTGTGAAATAAGTCTCTTAGAGTTCTTGCCAAACACTGAGAGGTTGATTTCTTTTATATGTTTAATGCCTTTCAAGTGAAACCAGTTTTTTTTTTGAAGACCGTCCTTAGCAGTTAAGTTTGATATCTTCCAAATCATACACAGCTGCCAAGGTAGTTGGTTCACAAATGGCTGCAACAATACCAGGAAATCTTAAAATGATGGGCTATGTTTTGGAGGCAGTTGCCAAATTCCTAACTGATATCAATCCATGAACAAGCTTCCTATAAACAAAACTCGAGACACACTAAATTGTTCGGTGTGATAGGGTACAAAATTTCACACCACTGAAGAAAGTAAAAGGCAATTAACTAATTGCATTGATTCAGAATGGAAATTTGTACCCCTTTGAACTAACAACTTGTATTTATATAGCGCCTTTTAACGTAATAAAATGCACCAACAATCAAACTGCTGAATACAGCTGTTGGTTTTTCATGTGTAGCACACGTGAATTCATGAACTGTTGTGCTGCTTTTGCCTGATCAATTCCAATTTTTGGCTGGGTTTGAACTTCACCCCACAGCTGTTGCCATTTCTTATTTTCTCATTTTGTTGTCTTACATAGATGTCAAATTTGTGTAACGTGCTAAAAGTATTTGATTATGACAACATTGCATTTTTCAACCTTCCATTCTTGGTACAAGGGTAGCAAGATAATCTTGGGTTTGATTTATGTATTAATAATGTATTTTGTAGTATATATTTTCGTTTTGTTTTCATAAGCTGCCTGCATTTTTAAAACTGAAGCACATGTTGCCTATTGTTGATTGAAAACTATTTCCAATTGGTGCCAGTTAGTGGGCTATACAGCAAATTGTTTCTCGTGATGATTCGAGTCATTTACATGCATGGAATTGTTAAATGTATTTACAAGTTCACTGAGTATTGGTTTCAGGTATGCACATTGTTCACGATGAAGTGGTTCTATAAAGTGTTAAGAAATAAAATGAAGACTGCATAATCAGAAATAGGGGCTCATGCCATGGAAGAGACATCTTCAGTTTACATTAGTGAGAAGACTAATATTTTGCAATTTATGTTTTATTTTTAGATGGCTGGTATCAGCCTTCATTGCTTCGTCATGATTCTGTGGATTCAGGTGTTTCTAAGGGTGTTCAAGTTAATCTTGTAGGGAGTCAAGGTTGGAAAGAAAGTGCTGGTTGGCACAATGTTACTAGAGGTCATGATGCAATCAATCAGCGTGGTGGTGGCGGCAGTGCCCATAGACACTGGAACGGCAGCTTTCACAACAGAAAGAGTTCAGGATTCCAGGACAAGCTACCTGCTGAGGTAAAGGAAGAGAAAAAGGAGGAAAAAGATGAAAAACTTCAGTTTGAAGAGGAAGACTTTGTAAGTTTTTTTTTGTAACTTTAAGCAAATAACCCATTTGAGATGTTATATGTACTTAAGACGTTAGAATTCCATCAATAAAAAACAATAAATAGATTAATAATCTTGGATAAACTCTCTTTAAACAGCCATCTCTGAATCCCGATGCAGAAAAACAGCCCAGCCAGAGCAGACCCGTCAGCACACCTGCAGGAGTATGGGGTAAGAAGAAGCCAGATATTTGCGTAAATCTATCTGACACAACCAAGGCCTTTAAAATATTATATTGGAATTTTTATAACTTTCAACAACACAGATTAAAAACTACTCCTGATGTGTATGAGTTTGTATACTCTTCAGAGTCTCTAGTGGAAAGTGAATCTCCACATTAGCTGCAGGTTTATTCATACAAGAAGCAATTATTCTGTCGAGCAAGGATGTCAAACTCAATTTATATGGTGGGCCTGATACTCAGAGAGGGCCACATTCAGCAACAATTATTTGGACACACTGTGGCAGAAATTGGACACATTTGCCTTTCCAAGATTTATGAATTTGTATCATTAAAATCCTAACGACCAGGACAGTCTCCCCCTCTCATCCCACCAGTGGAAACAATCTTTCACTATTTACCCACAGTAAGGTCCCCAGGTTTCACTCACCCCTTTGCAGCCTGCTCCTCTCAGTGCTGCTACCGCTCACCGTGTTGCCGTTGCTGCTGTTGCTTCTGACTCTGCAGGAAATGCTGGGCCTCATGCCTGCCGCATCCCACTCCATTCCACTCTCTTTCCCCCCCACCCCAAGCCCCAGTCTCTGCAACCCTCCCCCCCAACCACTGTTCCATCTAAGCTGCGCAGCAGTTTGTTGTGTGCCGTGCATGTCATCATTCTGTCCGCGAACCAAACCAGTGCTCTCTGGTGGAGATGCTGCTGAGGTGACGTCAGCTACCAACCACTTTGCAGCATGGGCGGAAGTTAATGTTAGGTTAGACGGGAGCGTTGTACTGCGGATGAGATGTGTTCAATTAAATGGAAGCTTTTCACCTCCAGTGCGAATTGTGGAGAACTGTTACTTTATTCTAAAGACAAACATATTTAAGGCATTGGTAGCAAATAACATTGGAGGGAGTCTATGATTTGTGCAATTAACAGTTTTTGTCACCATCCTATTCGACGTTAGCTTCTGAAGTAAACTACAAATGAATCCAAGTTACCTGGCACATTGTAATCGTTTATCAATTTCCATATTTCATATTTACAAATTAAGTAATTCTGACAGATCATGCGTAATACTTTTATTAAAGATCTTTCTACAATTGTGCTAAAATATACTTTTCAATCACATTGGTACATTGTAATCAAATCAATGAAGTTGATTTAAATTGTTTTATACAACTGCTATCCAAAAGCCCTCAGTTGCCCCAAGGATTGCGTCTCTTTATCTTTGTCCGTTGCCTCCCTCAGTTCAGGTTTTTCACCTGCTCCCTGCCTTACATAGAGGCAGCCAAAACTAATGAGACCTGCAAGATGTACAATTGTAATGCAATAATTTTTTAAACCCGGCTGAGGATTCAATGGAAACTGTTGCCTATCCACAAATTCACACTGACTGATTTGACAGCTGTTTTGCATTTCTGACTCAATTTAAAAATTCTGATTGCACACAATTTATTTCTGTTTGAATTAGTCATTAAGCTGATTCAACAAAAAACTGATTGGAATCGTTCCCATCAGATAACTTTTAATAAAATATAACGAGACTGGTCTGTTCAATCTTAGGGCAACTTAAGAAACCCATTTCATAAATTATATAAGTTTATTAGCCAATATAACCTTAAATTGTTACAATTATCCATTATTTTGTACATTTGTTCTGTATTATATACTCTAAATAATGTTTTCTAAAAAGATGCTCTATTCAAAGATGTGATTTTTTTTAAAACAGTGTCGTGCGCAGCCTTTTTATCAGTGCACAAACCCAAATTCATTCCGCACATGGCTGAGAAAAATTAGAGGGAACATTGCCCCCGACCCCCATTTCCCAGTCTCTCTTCTGCCCAAGCCCTCATCTCCTGACCCCTATTCCCCAGTCCTGTGTCCTAGTCTCTGTTCATCCTCACCCAGCCTGCACCTCTCCCCACAGCTTCTGGTCACCTCTAAATGAATGCCGACTCTCTGTTCTGGTGGGAGGGTGACGTCATGGTGGGGGGGTGGGGGGGAATAGGGTGGGGTGGTGGCTACCGTGGCGCAAAATTTAAACGGCACAGTTCTCCTGGGCTGTGAGAAGCAGTGCCCAAGAGATAGAGACCCAGCAATTGTAAGCACAGCACACAGATGGCTGGATGAAACTGCTCCGCAGACTGGATCTGGCCCATGGGCCTTACGTTTAACATCCCTGGTGTAGAGGCTACTGCCTTGATAGCAATCACTAATTTAAAATGGAGGTCACCTACATCTTCCAATACAGTATCCCGGAAGACTATAAGTTGGAGAATCAAGGCAGTATTGGACAATTAAGCTCAAGCACTCCATTTGTTGCTCCAAAAACAAAGATAATGCTAATAGGAACTTTGTGTGATTAAGGCAAAGCGCATGCTGTGGGGAGAAAAAAAGCATTTTTGTCTGATGTATTATGATAGTGTCTTTCTGTCATTTCTTGTATGGGATTAAAGGCCAAGTATATGCTCAGAAAATGGCCCAGCTTGTTTTGATGCAGATTATAGATGTTTTGTCTGGTCAGGTACCTGAGGTAGAAGTCAGGCCATTCATTTCAAATAGAAGCATTTAAGTTTGCTTCTATATATATGTTTGACACATAATTCAATTTCTTTTGGCCTGGTCATTTTTTTTTGAAAAGTATTTGAGCCTGACTTGTTAAAAAAAAAAATTGGGTAGTCTTACTGAAGCCATCATTGAGAAATAAATAGGCCACGGAGAAACTTTGTGGACAGGTAGAAGCAAACTGTCATGCAAAGGGTATTAATCAGAGAATTTATAATTACTTTAAATCTATACTGCCATTGTTCCTGTTCACTTATCCATTTACAATTTACATAGAATGCACAGAGCAGAAATAGGCCATTCGGCCCAATAGGTCTGTGCCGGTGTATTCTCCACACGAGCCTCCTTCCGCCCCCCCCCCCCCCCCCCCCAACTTCATCTCACCCAATCTGCATACTCTTCTATTCCTTTCTCCCTCATGTGCTTATCTAGCTTCCCCTTAAACGCATCTAAGATCGTCACCTCAACTACTCCTTGTGGTAGCGAGTTCCACTCTCTGGGTAAAGAAGTTTCTCCTGAATTCCCTATTGGATTTATTAATGACTATCTTATATTTATGGCCTCTAGTTCTGGTCTCCCCCAGAAGTGGAAACATCTTCTCCACATCTACCCTATCCAAACCCTTTCATAATCTTAAAGACCTTTATCAGGTCACCCCTCAGTCTTTTTTTCTAGAGAAAAGAGCTCCAGCCTATTCAATCTTTCCTGATAGATATAACCTCTCAGTTCTGGTATCATCCTAGTAAATCATCTTTGCACCTTCTCCAGTGCCTCAATATCCTTTTTATGATATGGAGACCAGAACAGTTCACAGTTCCAAGTGTGACCTGTTCTGTCATCCATATGAGTTTAATAAATGTTTGACAGTTTATAGCCCAAACCATGGTTTAGTGAACTATTTATTGGACCGTCTTCTGAAGTTGAGGATGACACATGATATAAACAGTAGGCTGAAATATAGCAACAAGGGTTTCTTGTTTGATCCCTGGTCAATACATATTACCTAGATATTGGGAAGATTCAACCTTAGAGGTGATAACAGCCAAGTTCAGCCCGTCTTTACACCTCCATGCATAGATCTTCTCAACATGGGACATTGTTTAGGAATGGGAAGCCCCTGCCCTCCTTCCCAAATGTAGCCAAAGCAGCTTCCCACCTGAGCTGAGATCAGATACCTGAACATCGCAGGGAACTGATCTTCTGATCAGTGTGGATCAGTAACCACTAAGCTATTGGAGGCATTCAAAATTAGGTTTGAGCAGCCTTTTGTGTCCAGTACCATTGGTGGCTGTGTTGGAGAGGTCTGTGACAGGTTGTGATCCTTATGGCTAAGAAGGAAAGTGTGATAGTATAACAGCATTATACAGTTGAAAGGGCAAAATTATAAGTGGGTTTTAATTGCTTATGAAGACTACGAGGTATTAAACAGGTCTCTCAATTATATGTTAGAATACATACAAAAATAGTTTACTTTCTCAAGCTAAACTGCTCTTTTCACTTTATACAACCTAATGAAAATCATTTAAGTCTATGAATTAGTTCTTTTTTATGGTTTTGAAGGCTCACTGCTTCAGTTTGATCATGTAATGCACAAGTGAAGTCACAGTTGGGCACTTGCTGGAGAAGAAGCTTCCAAATGTTTGAACTTCTGCAATAAATAATAAATAGAAGATTTAAACACACTGCTTTGAATTTCAATTCATAATCACCTTTTGAGTTTAAATCTAATTTGTGGATTGAACAGGGAGATTGAACTGATCCTGACTTTTCTTTGGATTTGAAACAGTTATCTTAGAACTGTGCTAGAAACCTTGGGTTTGGGTTTCTGATAAACTATTATCTTGTTATATCTACCAGTACAAGTGAAATATATTGAATAATGTTGCTTCAGGCAGATGTACTGGCTGCACTTCAGCTTTGCTTGAAGCTTGGATCACTAGTTTGCATTTGTTGGTATGAACCACAGTAAATGTCCTCTGCTTGACAGGAACTGCAGATTGGACCATAGAAATATGGTGTTGATATAGCAGTCATTTTCATTTTACAATTGAGGAACACTTGGAAAGATTAAATAATTTAAACTTTTTATTCTTCTAAACCCAGAAAATCCTCCAAGTGCCAAGCAGCCGGTTTCCAAGATGCAGGTCATCAAAAAAGTTTTGAAGGAGGAACCAATATTCTCAACTAGCTTTTCTTCCTCGGGAAACCATCTTGCAAACAGCAACAAAAACACTGCAAGCCCAAGCGTTTACAAAAATCTAATACCCAAACCAGCAGCTCCTCCCACAAAGGTATAGCAACCCATTGTTTGGATTTTTTGCGAAATCTTCGCATGCTTAGTGTGTGAGGTGTAAATAAATGTTGATCATGAAACAAAGCAACATAATTCATAAGTTAGATAATGTGTGTGTTTAGTGAGTTTGAATTCTCAGTTTCCTGTGAATTCAGAATTTGATTTGACTTCACCTTGGGATTTGGGCAACTTTGACGCTTAAGGGAAGCTTCAGTTGTTTCTTGTTTTGTTTAAAAATTGATTCAGGCATTGTATTTTCAACTGATGTGAACCGATTCTAGAAGACCGTTTCCGTCATGAAAAATCTCCCCAAATATTATTTTGGTGTGGGTTGGGGGGGGGGTTATAATTTGGAACAGTGCAATTTATCATTGGGACAAATACTAGACATTAATTGCTCTTACAATTAAATGGACATGTTCTGATTGCAACTTAAAGAAGGTCAGATTGCAAAATACAGAATAATTTCATGGATCAGTTGTTGGATTTTATATCTGATGAGGCAGAGTACTCTTGGCAACAGATTTGAAAACCCATGAGAGAGTGATATATGTGACATGTTTATTTGTTAAACACACTGAGTCGTACATGCAAGCAATACGTTGATTTACTCAAGTAGAATTCCCATTGGTGAGGTATGAGTTTACACCTCACAAGACAGTAGGCAGTTAGCAGTCTTGAGTCTCCACTTGTTCTAAATCTCACTGATGTACGTACATCTGATGGACAATTCTTAAGCAATGTCAGGCGATTTGCTTTGGACCTATTAACTCTAAGACTACTGCCATGTGATCCTTGTGTGTCGTATGCTACTACAGCAGTAGGTGGCAATGTTGCCTCATGTATACTTCACACTCACTGGAATGTAGGTGGCTCCATCAAGAATGTGAATACTTCCATCTTTTATAAGATAGACATGCACGATTGTAAACACTCACACTTCTCCCAGGATATTAGTAACTCAGTTGAGACAGATCATCTCCAAATTAAGCCGTAATTCTTTACACTGATTCTTTAATGCTTCTTAAATTGTAATCATTCCACCATTGGCGGCTGTGTCTTCAGCTGAGTCGGCCCTCTGGAATTCCCTCCTCAAACCTCTCTTCCTCTCTCCCTCTCTCTTTAAGATGCTCCTTAAAACCTACCTGTTTAACCAAGCTTTTGGTCACCTGTCCTAATATCTCCTTATGTGGCTCGGTGTCAAATTTTGTTTGATAACGCTCCTGCGCAGCACCTCGGGACGTGTTACTACATTAAAAGCACTATATAAATGCAAGTTGTTGTTAAATTGCGCTAAATTTTATAACACATCGGCCTAGAATTTATCATCAAAATAACGGTAAGGCTAATGGCGCTCATAGATATTTATGCGCAAATTGTACAGCAACTTCAGGTGAGGGCAGATAATGTGGAAATCCAAAAGTTGCTGTCTGAGATACGCCACTCCACCCGTAGCTTCGCGAAAATTACATCTCGCTGTCTGCCTCACCATTGAAATGCATTGAACGTTGTGAAGTTCCTGTATTTGCACAGCCGATACAAACTAAACTCGCCCCAGAAAGTTAAGTCAAGTCACTTCAAGTCTAAGTATCCTTTTAATGATGTGACAAGTGTTCATTACTGCCAGTCAACCTCTCTGGCACTGAAAATTAACTATTACATGTGTGGAGTCTCATTTCTTCAGGTTTTAATTGTTGGGGATATTAAAAAAAAAATTAAACATTTTTTTTACTTTTTACTTTGAATTTTTTTCTCTCCCTTAATCCAGTCTTTCTTTCCCTCTCTATTTCTCTTTCTGTACTTGATTTGACTTTGAATTCTCCATTCTAACTTATACTTTTTCAGTCCTTCAATCTGATTGGTTAAGGAGATACACAGTTGCTTGCCCTGTTCACTCAGATGCCATCTTGCATTTCCAGCAGTGTGCAGCGCAGAATATCATGGGGATTAAACAGGCATGGGCAAGCCTAACTAATGATGGGCACCATTCGTTGCTACAGCAAATGCTGGGTCATTATGTCTTGATTCAGCTTTCAGAATTCTAACTACCTAATCTAAACCATGTGTTAGCCTGTATCACACATTATAAATTCATAATACACATATTGATATTGACTTCTGTATTTAGCTGTTTTACTCTCTTCCGACTAAAAATTCTGAACCTTCTGCCGAATCACCCCTAATGCCTGCCGTTTCTACACTTCCTCCTTTACTGTAGCCCTCTATGCTAACTATCCCAAGATGCTCTTTATCTATACCAAGCTGTTAACCTATTACACACTGTCCTACAACAGTTATCCTTGATTACATTCTGAGAGAGAATTTGTTTCAAGTTAAACATTTCTCTGCCTGCTTTTCCTTCTTGATTTGCACTGCCACTGCAATTAGCAACCCCAGGGGCCTGTTCTCATTACTGATCAGTAATGGTACCTCTTGATTATTTCCGCCAGTATGGATGTTAGGCAAACTAATCTTCAATTTCTGGGCTCACGGGCCACTGTCTTAAAATATTGATAGCATTCACAATCTTCCTGTTCTTAAGTGCAGCTCTTAGAACTCTAAAACCATAAAAGCTTACAGCACGGATGCTCATTGTGTCTGCTGGCTCCTTGCTGAAGAAATCCAAAACTAATCTTACTGCCCTGTTCTCTCGCCATAACTCTACCAACCATTATTACACGTTCAACTTCTCTTTCCCTTAAAAGGTGAAGATCTTTGTCTCAACAATTCCTGATAGTAAAACATTCCATGTTTTAACAAATCTTTTGGATAAAGAAATTTCTTCTAACCTCTTTCCTTACTCCCTTAGTGACAATTTTAAATTGCTGACCACTTGACACAGAAATCATAAGGTAAATAAGGAAAGACTATTTCGTATCAAAACCCTAATTTTTAAAAAAACATCCTTCATTAAGTCTTCCCCCATGTCTTCGCTGCTCCAGTGGAAATAGTTCCAGTATCTGAAGTCCCTCCTTATAACTATAGTTCTCATCCCTGGTATTGTGATGAATCTACACTGTACGTTCTCTCTGACTTCAAGACCTTTTCTATAATGGGGTGCCTAAAACCGAATTCTATAGAATCTTATAGCATGGATGGAGGCCATTTGGCCTGTCATTGCCTATGTCGGCACTTTGAAAGAGCTGTCCAATTTAGTCCCACACACCAGCTTTTTCCCCATCGCCCTGTAAATTAGTCCTCTTCAATTAGATGTCCAATTGCCTTTTGAAAGTTCGTATGGAACCTGATTCCACCACCTTTTCAGGTAGTGTGTTCCAGATCTCAACAATTTCTCCTCATTTCCTCTGTAGTTCTTTTGCCAATTATTTTAAATCTATGACCTCTGGTTACCAACCCACTTGCCAGTGGAAATCATTTCTCCCTACTTGCTCTTTCAAAACCCCTCATTGTTTTGAATACCTTTTAGGTCTCCCCTTAACCTTCTCTGTTCTAAGGAGAACGATCCCAGCTTCTCCATACACTCCACATAACTGAAGTCCTTCATACCTGGTATCATTCTGGTAAACTTCAAGGCCTTAACATCCTTCCTAAAGTGTAATGCCCAGAATTTTGTACACAGTACTCCAACTGAGGCCGAACCAGTGATTTGTAAAGGTTTAGCATGACGTCCTTGTTTTTATATTCGGTGCCCCTATTTACAAAGCTAAGTATTCCATATGCTTTCTTAACTACCTTATCAACTTGCACTGCCACCTTCAAAGATTTGTGGATATGTACCCTCAGGTCCCTCTGCTCTTGCACCCCCCCTCAAAATTCAGATTATACTGCCTCTCCATGTTGTTCCTCCCAAAGCGCATCACTTCACACTTATCCACATTAAATTAGATCTGCCATGTGTCTGCCCATTTCGCCAGTCTGTCTATTTCCTCCTGAAGTCTGCTACTATCCTGTTCGCTATTTACTATGTTACCAAGTTTTGTATCATCTGCAAACTTCAAAATTTTACTCCCTATATCCAAGTAGAGGTCATTTATATATAACTAGAAAAGCAATGGTCCTAATACCTTGGGGGAACCCCACTGCATACTTCCCTCCAGTCAGAAAAACATCCATTCACCACTACTTTCTGCCTCCTATCCCTTAGCCAATCATGTACCCAAGTTACCAATGTCGCTTTAACACTTTGTGCTTCTATTTTCTGAATAAGTCTGTTATATGGTACTTTATCAAATGCCTTTTGAAAGTCCAAATAGACAGCATCTACTGTTTTTAATATCTATTAATAACATGGACTTGGGTATAGTGGGTATAATTTCAAAGTTTCCAGATGACACGAAACTCGGAAATGTAGTTAACGATGTGGAGGATAGTAACAGGATGATATAGACAGACTGGTGAAATGGGTAGACACATGGCAGATGAAATTTAACGCAGAGAAGTGTGAAGTGATACGTTTTGGTAGGCAGAATGAGGAGAGGCAATATAAACTAGATGGTACAATTTTAAATGGGTTGCAGGAACAGAGACCTGGGGATGTATGTACACAAATCTTTGAAGTTGGCAGGACAAGTTGAGAAGATTGTTAAAGCATATGGGATCCTGGGCTTTATTAATAGAGGCAGAGTACAAAAGCAAGGAAGTTATGCTAAACCTTCATAAAACACTGGTTAGGCCTCAGCTGAAGTATTGTGTTCATATCTGGGCATTACACTTTAGGAAGGATGTCAACGCCTTAGAGAGGGTGCAGAAGAAATTTACTAGTATGATGCCAGGGATGAGGGATTTCAGTTATGTGGAGAGACTGGAGATGCTGGGAGGGTTCTCCTTTTTAGAACAGAGAAGGTTAAGGGGAGATTTGATAGAGGTGTTCAAAATCATGAAGGGTTTTGATAGAGTAAATAGGGAGAAACTGTTTCCAGTGGCAGAAGGGTTGGTAGGTAACTAAAGGGCATTGATTTAAGGTGATTGGCAAAAGAGCCAGAAGCGACATGAGGAAACGTTCTTCTACGCAGCGAGTTGTAATGATCTGGAATGCACTGCCTGAAAGGGTGGTGGAAGCAGATTCAATAGTAACTTTCAAAAAGGAATTAGATAAATACTTGAAGGGAAAAATTTACAGGGCTGTGGGGACTAATTAGATAGCACTTTCAAAGAGTCGGCACGATGGCCCGAATGGCCGCCTCCTGTGCTATACCTACTATGAAACTACTACCATCATCCACTCTCTGTTACTTCATCAAAGAACTCAATCAGGTTAGTCAGACACTATTTGCCTTTAACAAATCCTTGCTGGCTGTCCCTTATGAACCCATGCTTCTCCACGTGAAAAGTAATTTTGTCCTTGATAATGCTCTCTAGTAGTTTTCTCACCAATGGCATTGGACTGATTGGCCTGTGGTTACCAGGTTTATCCCTCTCCCCATTTTTCAAGAGGGGTGTAACATTTGCAATCCTCCAGTCCTCTGGCACTGCTCCCATGTCCAAGGAGGATTGAAAGATTGTGGTCAGAGCTTCTGCTATCTCCACCCTAGCTTCCCTCAGCAACCTAGGATGCATCCCATCTGGACCGGGTAGCTTGTTAACTTTGAGTGATTCCAACCTATTTAGCACCTCCTTTCTATCTATTTTTATCCTGTCCAATATCTCTACTCCCCCCTCCTCTACTGTGACATTAACTTCATCCTCTTTTGTGAAGACGGATGCAAAGTACTCATTCAGCACCTCAGTCATGCCCTCTGCCTCCACAAGATGATCTTTTTTGTTCCTAATCTGCTTCACCATTCCTTTTTATATGTTTTGTAAAAGATTTTGGGTTCCCTTTTATGTTACCCACTAATCTTTTCTCATAATCTCTCTTTGCCCTTCTTGTATCGCTTTTCAATTTCTCCCGCATTCTGTATTCTGCCCGGTCTTCGACTATTCTGTACCTGACATTTGTCGTCAAACTTCCCTTTTCTGTTTTATTTTAATCTCCTTAGTCGTTGAGGGAGCTACAGCTTTGGATTCCCCCATCTTTCCTCCTTTGGGAATATGCTTGGTTTGTACCCTAACTCTCTGCCTTGAAGGCCTGCTATTGCTCATTTACTGTTTTCCTGGCCAATCTTTGTTTCCAGTCCATCTGTCCTAAATCCTTCTCAAATCACTGAAATTGGCTGTCTTCCAGTTGGGTATTTTCACCATTGGTTTTTCTTCATCCCTTTCCATAACTACTTTAAACCTAATTTTATTATGATCACTATTTACCCAGATGTTCTCCCACTAAAACACACTCCATTTGCCCTACTTCATTCCCCAGAACGAGATCCAGCACTACTTCCTTCCTCGATGGGCTAGAAACATACTGTTTAAGGATGTTCTCCTGTACACATTTTAGGAATTCTTTAGTTTCCTTGCCCTTTACTTTTTTTTAACCTAGTCTATATTAGGGTAATTGAAGTCTCCTACTATTACTGCTCTATTATTTTTAAATTTCTCTGAAATTTGTCTGCAGATTGCCTCCTCTACCTCCTCATTATTTGGGGGTCCATAGTAAACTCTCCTTTTCGCAACAGCTCCTTTTCTATTCCTTAACTCTAACCAAATAGATTCAGCCTTTGAACCCTTTAGTACATTGTCCCTCTGTAGAATTGTAATATTATCCTTGATCAGTACTGTTAACCCCACCCCTGTCTTTTTTCCTTCCCTATCCCTCCTGAATGCAGAGCAGCCGGGAATGTTTAGTTGCCATTCCTACCCATGTTTGAGCCAGGTCTCCGTTATTGCCAATATATCATAATCCCACGTGGAAACTTGCGCCTGCAGCTCGTCAATCTTATTTGTAACACTCCTCGCATTAACACAAATGCATTTCAACACCATGCTAGTGTCGGCTTTGCATTTTTCCTTCATCTAATTCCTGCTCTTTCTGCACTCATCTTTATTCTGACTGTGTCCTAATCATAACCTCTTTGTTATTGTATTTTGTGTCTCTATTTGTAAAACCTAAAATGCTATTGGTTTATTTTAAAACTTATTTTTGTATCTGCGCTCACACATTTAAGGTATCATAGGGCCAAAAATCCTTAGGCAGTGATATGAGCAATTACATTAGGATCGCACTCACCAGAGACCTCCACTGGAGTATGTTGGGTCAGAGGGAAGTCCCATCATTTAATTACCAATGGTGGGTGCCCATGCTATTAGGGGCACATCTCAGGTGCTCACCAGTTCATAAGGCAAAGTATCCAAATAATAAAGAGGATGACCGTAAGGAATATGATGATCTTAGGAAGGAGGTTAAAAGACCATTAAGAGAGAAATCGAAATGAAAATATCAAAGAATAGAAAAGAAGTAGTAAAGTATTCTGTAAGCACGTAAGTAACAAAAGTAAAAGTAAGATAGGAATAGGGCAACTATGGGATGAGCAAGATGAACATCCAGGAGATAACACCAAAATGGTAGGGATCCTGAATGAAAACTTTGCTTCAATTTTAATTGAAGAGGCTACCAAAGAGGAAATTATAACTGTAGTGAAGAGGGATATGATAGTTAAGATGGAAAGAAAAGAGCTACTAGTCAAACTAGCCAAATTAAGGAGGACAAAGACTCTGGTCCAGATGGATTGCACTGGTGGATACTCAAAGAAACTAGGGAGGAGATAGCAGAGGCGCTAGTAACTAAATACAAAAATTCAATAGTAAAAGGCATTGTGGCCAATGTAATTTCTTACTTTAAAAAGGGAGATAGAACTAACCTAGTGAGCTATAGATCCATTAGCTTTACAACATTGGTAGGAAAGATACTAGAATCTAGAATACGGTAGCCAAGTGGTTGTTACTGAACTTGTAATCCAGAGAAATGGGATTACCATCTACAAGATACAAGTCAGGAATGTGATGGAATACTCTCCACTTGCCTGGATGAGTGCAGTTCCAACAACACTCAAGAAGCTTGACACAATCCAGGACAAAGCAGCCCGCTTGATTGGCGCCCCATCCACCACCCTAAACATTCACTCCCTTCTCCGGCACACCGTGGCTGCAGTGTGTACCATCCACAGGATGCACTGCAGCAACTCGCCAAGGCTTATTCGACAGCACCTCCCAAACCCGCGACCTCTACCATCTAGAAGGACAAGGGCAGCAGGCACGTGGGAACAACACCACCTGCATGTTCCCCTCCAAGTCACACACCATCCCGACTTGGAAATATATCGCCGTTCCTACATTGTCGCTGGGTCGAAATCCTGGAACTCCCTTCCTAACAGCACTGTGGGAGAACCGTCACCACACTAACTGCAGCTGTTCAAGAAGGCGGCTCATCACCACATTCTCCAGGGCAATTAGGGATGGGCAATAAATGCTGGCCTTGCCAGCAACGCCCACATCCCATGAATGAATTTTAAAAAAAAGTTCAAATCCCACCATGGCAGTTTGAGAATTTGAATTCAGTTTATTAAAACAAAAAGCTGGTATCGGTAAAAGTGACCATTGAAGCTGTCAGATTGTGTAAAAACTCAACTGGTTCACTAATGTTCTTTGGGGAAGGAAACCTGCTGTCCTTGTCTGGTCTATATGTGACTCCAGTCCCACATCAACATGGTTGACTCTTAACTGCCATCTGAAGTGCTCTAGCAAGCCTCTCAATTGTATCAACAATAAAACCATATAGTCGTTCAAGAAGGCAACCCACCACCACCACCTCTAGGCAACTAGGGATGTGCAATAAATGCCAGTCTTACCAGCGATACTAACATCCTGAGTGAATTTTTAAAAATGAGGTAACAAAGCATCTAGAGACAGAGAATATAATTTTTTTTTAAAGTCAGCATGGATTTTTAAAAGGAACCAATCTTATTGAATCCTTTGAAGAAATAATAGAGTAGATAAGGGCAGTGTAGTGAATGTGGTATACGTGGACTGTCGAAAGGTCTTCGATGAGGTGTCACATAAGAGACTCGAGACAAAGGTCAGGGCCTGTGGAGTCGGGGTCTAGATAACAGAATGGATTGCAAGATGGCTACAAAACAGAAATCAGAGGGTAGGAGTTAAGTGAAGTTTCTCAGACTGGCAGAAAGTGGGAAATGGTGTCCTGCAGGAATCTCTGCTGGGACCACATTTGTTCATCATATATGTAAATGAGTTGGACTCAGAAATTGGAAGTATGATGTTGAAATTTGCAGATGATGGGGGGATATAGTTAATAACGTGGAGGACCACCAAAATACAGGAAGACATAAATAGACTTGCGGAGTGGATGGATAAATAGCAAATGAAATTCAATATAGAGAGTTGAGATGTTTAATTTTGGTAGGAGGAATAAGGATGCCACTTATTTCTTGGAAGGGAAGAAACTAAATGGGGTAGAGGAGCAAAGAGACCTGGGAATACAGATACATAAATCACTGAAAATAGTTTCACAAGTTGATACGGCCATGAAGAGTGCTAACAAAGTACTGGGATTCATTTCTAGAGGCATAGAAGTCGTGTTTAACCTTGGTTGGACCACACTTGAAGTACTGTGTGCAGTTCTGGTCTCCATACTATTAAAAAGGATATGGAAGCACAGGGGTAAGTGCAGAAAAGATTTACAAGGATGTTACCAGAATTGAGAAGATGCAACTATCAGGAAAGATTCAGCAGGCTGGGGCTCTTTTTTTCTGTGGAAAAGAGGAGACATGATAGAGGCCTTCAAAATTATGATGGGGTTTCATGGGGTTCATGTGTAGAAACTGTTTCCACGTGGGTGAGTCCAGAACAAGGGTGCATCAATATAAAATATCCACTAATAGATCAAATAAAGAATTGAGGAATTTCTTTGCACAGAGAATGTGGAACTCACTGTCACGTGTGATTGAAGCAGATAGAATTGATGTATTTAAGGGGAGGCTTAATGCATAAATGAAGGTGAAGAGAATGGAGGATGCAGAGGCAGGATGGAAAGAGGTAATTGGTGTGGGAGGAGGCTTGAGTGGAGTATATACACCGGCATGGACCAATTGGGCCAAGTGCCTGTTTCTGTGCTGTAGATTCTGTGTAATCCTATGTAATGATGCTACATTTTCTCTTGTATCATATACCTGGATTTTTGCAACAATTCTCCTTATTGAATGCCTTCCTGAAAATTTATGTACACTGCAGCTACTGCATTGCCTTTACACAATCAGTTAATACTTCAAAATAAATTCTGTCAAACGTTACTTGCCTTTGTTAAATCCATCTGGCTGTGATTTATTATCTTAATTTCTAAATACTGATTTGATCTCAAATTGTTGATTTGAAGAGTTTGCCCACAACTGACTTGTCGACTAACTTGTCTGTAGTTACTTAATTTATCCTTCTCTGCTGTATTGAATAGTGTGACATTGGGTACCGATTGAAAAATTATGTTCAGAGCTGCTGACTTCCTTCAAAGCCCTGGGATGCATGGCATCAGAACCTGATGGTTTATCCACTTAGTTCTGCTAAAATCCTTTTCTACAGTAATCTTCTAACAGTTTCGCCCCCATCCTCCTTTAGTACACTTACATTCTCAGTTGTCACGATTTGTAAACACCGACGTAAAATACTTATTTAATCTCTCCACCATACCTACACTATACCTTCATTTTCTGCATCTAGATTTATCCCTGAACAGTCCCACGTAGTAATTATTTTACTTTTCATATGCTTGTCAAAGCCCTTACCATTTCCTTTTTATTTTTTATCTGTTACCCTTTTTTCACATTCCCCTTTAGCCCGTCTACTCTCCCTTTTCACATCCTCACTATACTTTCTATATCGCTTATAGTTTTGTTTAGAAAGAGGCCTGGTTTTATTGTATGTTTTTTTTAAATTTCAGTTTGCTTTTGATGTGGTATTTGATGTTTTAGTCACAGCTTTATCCATTTCCTCTCATTTTATGGTGGTTTCTAGGTATATGCCATCTGATGCCAGAAGTACCATCTGTAATCTGAGGGCATGAATGCTTGATTTACTTCCATGGCATTCCTCTGACCTGTGTTTCTACTGGGGTGTTATTCTGGGTTTTATTTTAAATAGGCTAACTGCTTCTCTGAAATGCTGGACAAAAGAATGTTGTATGTTTGTGTTGTATGATATCATCAATGGTAATTTCTAGGCTTTAATTCTTTGAGTGAATGTACAAAAGAGCAGTTCAGCTGGTTAGTACTCTAGCTTGTTTTTTCCCCTTTTTCTTTGATTTTTCTCTCTGGGAAAGCAGATGTTCAGTGATGTAGACCCAAATGGACTGCCAGAGACAATTAACAAATAAATGTAAAAGTTTCTCAACATAATTTTACCTATCCTGCATAGATAAACCATTGTAGTAGTTAGAATGCTGAATATTTGATGGAGGATCTGATTCAAACATCTTTTTTGTAGTATAGTGTGAATAAACAAAAATGATGTAAAAATACTACCGTTTCTGTATGTCTATATATTAAGGATTGACAGTAAAACGCACAAGGCCCAAATGGCTGCCCTGACGCACTTTCGTAGCCCAGTTCGCTCGTGGTTCTTAAAGATCTTGCTGATTCTGATAGAATCCTTCAAGACCTCAGCATATTTAAGTAATTTTGTACTCAGAAAATTAATAGTGTGAATTTTTTTTCCCCCCAATGTTTTCAAATGTAGCCAGGTCCATGGAAATCTACTGGAAGGGAGAACAAACCTGGCTTACTTTTCTCTGGCCATGATTCAGCATTTACAAGTCCTATTGCGATGATCAAACCTTCAGCGCAGTTCATTAGTAGTTCTTGTCACATTTCTCCAAAAGAGGTATGATGATAATGCAACTCAATCTTAATTGGTACTGTATGATATTACCATTTATCTCATTCATGACATAATTGAAACCTGCTCTGAACATTACTTTGGAACTGCCAGTCTGTATGAGATCCCAAAACACTTCAAGATGCAGCAGTGATCTTATAATCCATGCTTATTCTTTTTTTTGATTGTAGTACACTTTTCTGACGTATTCCATAAGAGCACAGTTTTGTCCAATATGAAGTGGTGGGAGCTAGTTTTGGTATTGCTTTCAGTGCAAATTATGGATGGGGAAGTGCTCGTCCAAAAGTCATTATGCTGTGTTTTAAGATACTGTTGGCACTCCCTTTTGTCTCTCCATCAATAGCTTCATGTGCAGGGAACAAAGGAGTAGGCCATTCAATGTTTTGAGCCTGTACAGCAGAACAATGAGATCATGGTTGATCTTTACCTCAAATCCAATTAGATGCCATTGTTCCATACCCCTTGATACCCTAACCTAACAAAAATCTGTCTAGTTTAGTCTTGAAAATTTCAATTGACCCAGCATCCACAGCACTTTGGGGGAGCGAGCTCCAGATTTCCACTACCCTTTGTGTAGAAAAAGTGCTTCTGGATTTTACTCCGAAATGGCCTACTTCTAATTTTAAGATTATGCTCTCTTGTTCTGGATTCTTCCACAAGGGGGTTGGAATCAGAGGAAATCCATTCTCTGTATCTATCCTACCTAATCCCTTACTTATTTTAAATATCTCTGTTAGATCAGCCCTCAACCGTCTAAACTCAAGGGAATACAAGCCAGGTTTATGCAACATGTCCTCGTAATTTAACCCGATATAAGCCCCGGTATAATTCTGGTGAATCTGCGCTCTTCCAAGGCCAATATATCTTTCTTTAGGTTTGGTGCCCAAACTTGAATGCAGCACTCCAGATGGGGTCTGACCAAGGCTCTGCATTACTGAAGCATCACTTCCTCAATTTTGTATTTCAATCCCCTTGAAATAAAGGACAACATTCCATTAGCCTTTTTGATTACCTTTTTTTAACCCGTGCACAAGCTGTTAGTGATTTGTGTATATGGACACTTAAATCCCTTTTTCTCCTCCACAGCTCCTAGTCTCTTATCATTAAAAAAGAATCCTGATTTGTCTTTCTCAGATCCAAATTGGGTAACCTCACACTTCCCCTCTATTGAACATCGTCTGCCATTTGTTTTGCCTGCTCACTTAGCCTGTTTATGTCCTTTTGTAACTCCCAGCTTCCATCCACGCAACTTACTACGCCACTCAACTTAGTGTCATCTGCAAATTTGGATGAACAACTTCTTTTCCAAGTCATTAATATATATGGTAACAATCTGAGTCACCAATACAGATCCCTGTGGGACATCACTTGTCACATATTGCCAATCAGAGAATGAACCCTTTATTCTTACTCTTTGTCTCCTGGCTCCTAACCAGTTACTAACCCATGTCACAAGGTTACCTCCAATACCGTGCACTCATTTTTGCTATTAATCTCTTGTGTGCAACCTTATTAAATGTCTTCTGGAAGTCCAAATAGACAACATGTGTAGACACACCTTTTTCCACCATGCCAGTGACCTCAAAACAAGTCAACCAGTATTGTGTTAGAATCATAGATACATAGAAAATAGGAGCAAGGGTAGGCCATTCGGCCCTTCGAGCCTGCTCCACCATTCAAAATGATCATGGCTGATCGTCTAACTCAGTACCCCGTTCCCGCTTTTTCCCCATGTCCCTTGATCCCTTTAGCATTAAGAGATATATCTATCTCCTTCTTGAATACATCTAATGACTTGGCCTCCACTGCCTTCTGTGGTAGAGAATTCCACAGGTTCACGACCCTCTGAGTGAAGAAATTTCTCCCCATCTCAGTTCTAAATAGCGTACCGCGTATCCTGAGACTGTGACCCCTGGTTCTGGACTCCCCAGCCATCGGGAACATCCTTCCTGCATCTGGTCTGTCTAGTCCTGTTAGAATTTTATATGTTTCGATGAGATCACCTCTCATTCTTCTAAACTTGAGTGAATATAGGCCGAGTCGACCCAATCTCTCCTCATTCGTCAGTCCTGCCATCCCAGGAATCAGTCTGGTAAACCTTTGTTGCACTCCCTCCATGTCAGTGACATCCTTCCTCAGATAAGGAGACCAAAACTGCACACAATACTCCAGATGTGGTCTCACCAAGGCCCCATATAACTGCAGTAAGACATCCCTGTTTCTGTACTCAAATCCTCTTGCAATGAAGGCCAACATACCATTGGCCTTCCTAACTGCTTGCAGCGACTGGTGTACGAGGGCACCCAGGTCTCATTGCATCTCCCCTTTTCCCAATCTATCACCATTCAGATAATAATCTGCCTTTCTGTTTTTACAACCAAAGTGGATAACCTCACATTTATCCACGTTTCTACAGCATCTGCCATGTTCTTGCCCACTCACCCAACTTGTCTAAATCACATTGGAGCCTCTTTGCATCCTCCTCACAGCTCACATTCCACCCCAGCTTTGTGTCATCTGCAAACTTGGAAATGTTACATTTAGTTCCCTCATCCAAATCATTGATATATATTTTGAATAGCTGGGGCCCAAGCACTTATCCCTGCGATACCCCACTAGTCACTGCCTGCCACCCGGAAAAAGACCCGTTTATTCCTACTCTCTGTTTCCTGTCTGTCAACCAATTCTCAATCCATGCCAGTATATTCCCCCCCCAATCCCTTGTGCTTTAATTTTGCACACTAACCTCTTGTATGGGACCTTATCGGAAGCCTTCTGAAAATCTAAGTACACCACATCCACTGGTTCTCCCCTATCTATGGGAGGGAAAGTAGAGAGTGAGGAGGACATAAAAAACCTACAAGGGGATATAGACAGGCTGGGTGAGTGGGCGGAGATTTGGCAGATGCAATACAATATTGGAAAATGTGAGGTTATGCACTTTGGCAGGAAAAATCGGAGAGCAAGTTATTATCTTAATGGCGAGAAACTGGAAAGTACTGCAGTACAAAGGGATCTGGGGGTCCCAGTGCAAGAAAATCAAAAAGTTAGTTTGCAGGTGCAGCAGGTGATCAAGAAGGCCAACGGAATGTTGGCTTTTATTGCTAGGAGAATAGAATATAAAAACAGGGAGGTATTGCTGCAGTTATATAAGGTATTGGTGAGACCGCACCTGGAATACTGCATACAGTTTTGGTGTCCATACTTAAGAAAAGACATACTTGCTCTCGAGGCAGTACAAAGAAGGTTCACTCGGTTAATCCCGGGGATGAGGGGGCAGACGTATGAGGAGAGGTTGAGTAGATTGGGACTCTACTCATTGGAGTTCAGAAGAATGAGAGGCGATCTTATTGAAACATATAAGATTGTGAAGGGGCTTGATCGGGTGGATGCGGTAAGGATGTTCCCAAGGATGGGTGAAACTGGAACTAGGGGGCATAATCTTAGAATAAGGGGCTGCTCTTTCAAAACTGAGATGAGGAGAAACTTCTTCACTCAGAGGGTGGTAGGTCTGTGGAATTTGCTGCCCCAGGAAGCTGTGGAAGCTACATCATTAAATAAATTTAAAACAGAAATCGACAGTTTCCAAGAAGTAAAGGGAATTAGGGGTTACGGGGAGCGGGCAGGAAATTGGACATGAATTTAGATTTGAGGTTAGGATCAGATCAGCCATGATCTTATTGAATGGCGGAGCAGGCTCGAGGGGCCAATTGGCCTACTCCTGCTCCTATTTCTTATGTTCTTATTCTACCAATTACATCCTCAAAAAACTCCAGTAGATTTGTTAAGCATGATTTCCCTTTCATAAACCCATGCTAACTTTGTCCAATCCCGTTAATGCCTTCCAAGTGTTCTGTTATCACATCTATTATAATAGACTCTAGCATTTTCCCCACTACTGATGTTAGGCTAACTGGTCTGTAATTCTCTTTTTTCTGTCCATCCTTTTTTAAATAGTGGGGTTACATTTGCCACCCTCCAATCTGTAGGAACTTTTCCAGAGTCTATAGAATTTTGGAAGATGATCACCAATGCATCCACTATTTCCAGGGCCACTTCCTTTAGTACTCTGGGATGTCGATTATCAGGCCCTGGGGATTTGTCAGCCTTTAGCCCCATTAATTTCCCTAGCACTTTTTTTTACTAATACTGGTTTCCTTCAGTTCCTCCCTCTCACTCGACCCTTGGTTCCCTAACATTTCTGGGAGGTTATTTGTGTCCTCCTTTGTGAAGACAGAACTGAAGTAAGTGTTTAATTGTTCTGCCATTTCTTAGTTCCCCATTATAATTTCCCCCATTTCTGACAGTAAGGGACCAACATTTGTCTTCACTGATCTTTTTCTCTTGACATATTTATAGAAGCTTTTACAGTCAGTTTTTATGTTCCCTACTAGTTTACTCTCATACTCTATTTTTCCCCTCTTAATCAATCTCTTTGTTCTCCTTTGCTGAATTCTAAACTGCTCCCAATCCTCAGGTTTGCCGCTTTTTCTGGCAATTTTATATGTCGTCTCTTTGGATCTAATACTATTCCTAATTTCTTTTGTAAGCCACGGTTGAGTCACCTTTCCTGTTTTGTTTTTGCGCCAGACAGGAATGAATAATTGTTGTAATTCCTGCACACGTTCTTTAAATATTAGCCATTGCCTATCCACCGTCATCCCTTTTAGTAAAGTTCCCCAATCTATCATAGCCAACTCGCACCTCATACTTTTGTAATTTCCTTTATTTAGATTCAGGACCCTAGTTTCGGATTCAACTACTTCACTCTCCATCTTAATGAGGAATTCTATCATGTTGTGGTCGCTCTTCCCTAAGGGACCCCGCACAATAAGATTGTTAACTAATCCTTTCTCATTGCATAATACCCAGTCTAGGATCGCCTGTTCTCTAGTTGGTTCCTCCACATATTGGTCTAGAAAACCATCACGTACACACTCCAGGAATTCCTCCCCCACAGTATTATTGCTAATTTGGTTTGACCAATCTATATGTAGATTAAAGACACCCATGATTATAGTTGTACCCTTCTTGTATGCGTCTCTGATTTCCTGTTTAATACCCTCCCCTACATCTCCACTACTGTTTTGGGGTCTATAGACAACCCCCACCAATGTTTTCTGCCCCTTGGTGTTTCTTAGCTCCACCCATACAGATTCCACGTCGTGATTTTCCGAGCCATATCCTTCGTCACTATTGCATTGATTTCCCCCTTTGCTAACAACGCTACCCCACCTCCTTTCCCTTTTTGCCTGTCCTTCCTAAATATTGAATACCCCTGGATGTTCAGTTCCCATCCTTGGTCACCCTGCAGCCATGTCTCCGTAATCGCAACTATATCATAACCGTTAATATCTATCTGCGCTGTTAATTCATCTAGCTTATTGCGAATGCTCCGCGCATTAAGACATAATGCCTTTAGACTTGTCTTTTTAAGATTGCTAGTCATCTTAGTATTATTTTGCACGATGGCCCTATTTGTTTTTCACCCTTGTTTTCTCTGCCTTCCACTACTGCTTCCCTTTCTGTCTTTTGTTTCTATCCTTGTTTCCCCCTCCTCTGTCTCCCTGCTCAGGTTCCCATCCCCCTGCCATTCTAGTTTAAACCTTCCCCAACAGCACTATAAGCACCCCCGTGAGGACATCGGTCCCGGTCCTGTTCCTATTTAACCTGTCCCACTTGCACATGTCCCACCTTCCCCAGAACCAGTCCCAATGTCCCAGGAATCTAAATCCCTCCCTCCCACACAATCCCTGCAGCCACGCATTCATCTGGTCTATTTTCCTGTTCCTATACTCGTTAGCACGTGGCACTGGTAGTAATCCTGAGATCACTACCTTTTGAGGTCGTGCTTTTTAATTTATCTCCTGACTCCTTAAATTCACCTTGCAGGACCTCATACCTTTTTTTAAACCTATGTCGTTGGTACCGATATGGACCACGACTACTGGCTGTTTACCTCCCCCTCCAGAATGACCTGCAGCCGCAGTGTGGTGTTATTAAATAAAAAATCATTCTGAACCAAGTGCATTTAGATGTTCTTCAGGCATAAAGTGGAGATCTTGAATAGGTGTCAGGAAAAAATATATAATATGCAGCCATAGCTTTCTGCTTGAGTATTTAATGGAAATAACTACTAACTTGGGGCAAGCCCTACTTCTATAAATGAGTGAAATGTACACCATTTCTGTGTACATTCATTTATTAATTTCAGTTAAAGTTATTCATTTAGCTGATATGGACTAAACTAGAGTGGCAGGGGGATGGGAACCTGAGCGGGGAGTCAGAAGGGAATAAAATTGAGAGCAGCAAGAGAGGGGAAGACCCAGGGGAAATAAAAACTAGAAAGCGTAAGGCGATTAACCCAGCATCAAAGCTGTGGCAGGGGGTTGGGAACCTGAGCAGGGAGACAGAGGAAAGCGTGTCAGGAAGGGACAGAAAGTATGGAGTAAAAGGTAAAGTGTTAAAAAAAGGAAAAAGCAGGAACTAAGTGTCACAAAACACTGGTTAGGCCACAGCTGGAGTACTGTGTGCAGTTCTGGTCGCCACACTACAGGAAGGATGTGATCGCTTTGGAGAGGGTGCAGAGGAGATTCACCAGGATGTTACCAGGGCTGGAGCGCTTCAGCTATGAAGAGAGACTGGGAAGATTGGGTTTGTTTTCCTTGGAGCAGAGGAGGCTGAGGGGGGACATGATTGAGGTGTACAAAATTATGAGGGGCACAGATAGGATGGATACTAAGGAGCTTTTTCCCTTCGTTGAGGGTTCTATAACAAGGGGACATAGATTCAAGGTAAAAGGCGGGAGGTTTAGAGGGGATTTGAGAAAGAACTTTTTCACCCAGAGGGTGGTTGGAGTCTGGAACTCACTGCCTGAAAGGGTTGTGGAGGCAGGAACCCTCACAACATTCAAGAAGCATTTGGATGAGCACTTGAAATGCCATAGCATACAAGGCTACGGACCAAATGCTGGAATATGGGATTAGAGTAGACAGGGCTGGTGGCCGGCGCGGACACGATGGGCCGAAGGGCCTCTATCTGTGCTGTATGACTCTATGACTCTCTATGACTCTAAAACATATTTGAAAGTTCTTTATCTGAATGCACGTAGCATTCGTAACAAAATGGACGAGTTAATGGCACAAATAACTACATATGGGTATGATCGTGTGGCCATTACAGAAACATGGCTGCAGGGTGACAACGACTGGGAATTAAATATGCCAGGGTATTTAACAATCAGGAAGGACAGGCAGGAAGGAAGGGGAGGTGGGGTGGCTATGTTAATAAAGGAAGGAATCACTGTAATACAGAGAAATGATATTGGGACAAAGGATCAGGATAATGAAACAGTTTGGGTCGAGATAAGGAATAATAAGGGGAAAAAAACACTCGTGGGCGTAGTATATAGGCCTCCTAATAGTTGCAACTCTGCTGGAAGAAGTATTAATCAGGAAATAGTCGGGGCGTGTAATAAGGGAACAGCTATAATTATGGGGGATTTTAACTATCATATTAACTGGACAAATCAAATTGGGCAGGGCAGCCTTGAGGAAGAGTTTATTGAGTGTATTAGGGATGGATTTCTTGAGCAGTATGTAACTGATCCTACAAGGGGGCAAGCAACCTTGGACCTGGTCCTGTGTAATGAGCCAGGATTAATTAATAATGTCCTAGTTAAGGATCCCCTTGGAATGAGTGACCATAACATGGTTACATTCCATATCCAATTAGAGGGTGAGAAGGTTGGTTCTCAAACAAGCGTACTGAGCTTGAATAAAGGAGACTATGATGGTATGAGAGCGGAATTGATTAAAGTGGACTGGGAAAATAGATTAAAGGGTAAGATGGTACATGAGCAGTGGTGTTCATTCAAGGAGTTATTTTACAACTTTCAAAAAATATATATTCCACTGAGGAAAAAAGGGTGTAAAAGAAATGACAGCCATCCGTGGCTAAGTAAAGAAATTAAGGATAGTATCCGACTAAAAACAAGGACATGTAAGGTAGCCAAACTTAGTGGGAGGATAGAAGATTGGGAAGTCTTCAAAAGACAGCAAAAAGTAACTAAAGGATTGATTAAGAAAGGGAAGATAGATTATGAAAATAAATTAGTAAAAAATATAAAAACAGATAGCAAGAGTTTCTATAGTTCTATAAAAAGAAAAAGGTTGGCTGAGGCAAACGTAGGTCCCTCAGAGGATGAGACTGGGAAATTAATGGTGGGAAACATGGAGATGACAAAAATGCTGAACAAATATTTTGTTTCAGTCTTTACGGTAGAAGACACTAAGAATATCCCAACACTGGACAAACAGGGGGCTCTGGGGGGTAGGAGCTAAATACGATTAAAATCACTAAGGAATTGGTACTCAGTAAATTAATGGGACTCAAGGCGGATAAATCCCCTGGACCTGATGGCTTACATCCTAGGGTCTTGAGGGAAGTGGCAGTCGGGATTGTGGATGCTTTGGTAATAATTTTCCAAAATTCTCTGGACTCGGCAAAGCTCCCGGCAGATTGCAAAACTGCTAATGTAACACCCTTATTTAAAAAGGGTAGTAGGCAGAAGGCTGGAAATTATAGACCAGTTAGCCTAACATCTGTGGTGGGTAAAATTTTGGAGTCTATTATTAAGGAGACAGTAGCAGAACATTTGGATAAACATAATTTAATAGGACAAAGTCAGCATGGCTTTACGAAGGGTACATGAGCAGTGGTGTTCATTCAAGGAGTCTAACAAATTTGCTTGAGTTCTTTGAGAACATAATGTACCGGGTGGATAAAGGGGAACCAGTGGACGTAGTGTATTTGGACTTCCAGAAGGCATTCGACAAGGTGCCACATAAAAGCTTATTGCTCAAGATAAAGAATCACTGGATTGGGGGTAATATTCTGGCATGGGTGGAGGATTGGTTATCTAACAGGAAGCAGAGAGTTGGGATAAATGGTTCATTCTCGGACTGGCAACCAGTAGCCAGTGGTGTTCCGCAGGGGTCGGTGCTGGGTCCCCAACTCTTTACAATCTATATTAACGATTTGGAGGAGGGGACCGAGTGTAACATATCAAAGTTTGCAGATGATACAATGATGGGAGGGAAAGTGGAGAGTGAGGAGGACATAAAAAACCTACAGGGCGATATAGACAGGCTGGGTGAGTGGGCGGAGATTTGGCAGATGCAATACAGTATTGGAAAATGTGAGGTTATGCACTTTGGCAGGAAAAATCAGAGAGCAAGTTATTATCTTAATGGCGAGAAACTGGAAAGTAGTGCAGTACAAAGGGATCTGGGGGTCCTAGTGCAAGAAAATCAAAAAGTTAGTATGCAGGTGCAGCAGGTGATCAAGAAGGCCAACGGAATGTTGGCGTTTATTGCTTGGGGGATAGAATATAAAAACAGGGAGGTATTGCTGCAGTTATATAAGGTATTGGTGAGACCGCACCTGGAATACTGCATACAGTTTTGGTCTCCATACTTAAGAAAAGACATACTTGCTCTCGAGGCAGTACAAAGAAGGTTCACTCGGTTAATCCCGGGGATGAGGGGGCGGATGTATGAGGAGAGGTTGAGTAGATTGGGACTCTACTCATTGGAGTTCAGAAGAATGAGAGGCGACATTATTGAAACATAAAAGATTGTGAAGGGGCTTGATCGGGTGGATGCGGTAAGGATGTTCCCAAGGATGGGTGAAACTGGAACTAGGGGGCATAATCTTAGAATAAGGGGCTGCTCTTTCAAAACTGAGATGAGGAGAAACTTCTTCACTCAGAGGGTGGTAGGTCTGTGGAATTTGCTGCCCCGGAAGCTGTGGAAGCTACATCATTAAATAAATTTAAAACAGAAATCGACAGTTTCCTAGAAGTAAAGGGAATTAGGGGTTACGGGAAGCGGGCAGGAAATTGAACATGAATTTAGATTTGAGGTTAGGATCAGATCAGCCATGATCTTATTGAATGGCGGAGCAGGCTCGAGGGGCCGATTGGCCTACTCCTGCTCCTATTTCTTATGTTCTTATTAATGTGATATTATAAAGTTATGTGTAACTTCTGCTATTTTAGCAATCTGCTACGGTATGGCAAGTTTGAAATAACGTGACACTGCATTAATTTACATTAGAAATGTACAAGGATCATATGTGATTTTTGACTCTTATCCTTTTGTTCCCTAAGTTCCACTCTGGTGCCTTCTTGTGGCCAGGAGAGCAGAATTCTCGGCTGTTCTCAGACCTTGCAAGTATAGCTCCTGAGTTTGCTGCAAGGTGGTGTGAGAGCAGTGCAATGCTGAATGCTTTCCCGTCACTTCGATCAGAAACTGAGTGAAGGACCAGACTTGCATTTTACAATTCTGGTGCTGTCCATATGTGCCTTGACATGGAAAACCTCCATTTGCCACTATAAATTGTGTGGTGTAGGAAATGAGGTGGAGTTGATGTCAAAGTACCCATGGCATTAGATAAGCATGGAATTTCTCCCAGTGTCTTGGCAAATATTTATCCCTCAAACACCACCACTAAAATCGATTATCTGGTCATTTATCTCATTGCTGTTTGTGGACATTGTTGTGCAAATTGGTTGCTGTGTTTGCCGATATTGTAACAGTGATTAAATTTCAAATGTATTTCTTTGGCCGTGAAGCACTTTGGAATGCTTGAGGAAGTTCTTTCTGTATAAATTGCCTAGTGTGGGAAAGAGGGTGCAGTCGGATGGTCCATTGAGGTTGGAGTTGAAGGACATTGATACACCAGAGTAGAAGGTGTTTTCTTGTTCATCTGAGCAAGCTGAAACTCACCTGGAAATGCTTGATGTTGACACTGGCTGTCCACAATCTAACACTATCTAACTTACCTCCCCAGCTGCCATGTCAGGCCAAACCCATGGTATGGAACATCACCATTTAATTCAACGCGAAGCTAAGCTTCTCAATCTCTATCTGATCTGTTGCAAAGATTGTATTCTTCCACCGCTGGAACTTCCTTTGCTGATATCCCAACCTCTCCATCGCTGCTACTTAAACCCCAATGTATGTCTTTTTCATTTGGAGGATTAGTTTCTCCAGTGCTCTTCTCAATGGCCTAAAATGTCTTTACACATTTCAGGTAATCCAGAGCTCCATGTCCTGTGTCGTTCCTCCCCCCGCCCCCCACCCTGCTCACATCAGCCCCATCTGTACCAAGCTGCATTGGTTTGCTGTGCCCCAGTGACTTAACTTTAAGATCTTTGTCATTAAACTCTTCCAAAGCGTTGCCTCACTCCATCCGAGCGATCTTGACCAGCCATATCTTCTGCCTCTGACTTTGGAATACTAGTTGTTGCTCATTTCTGCTGCTTCACTGCTGCCATGAAATACTGTTCATAAGCAACTATGCCTTGCCACCTCTGTTCCTGAAAACGCATCTCGTGAACTGGGCCTTTTTTCTTCCCCTTTTCCCCCACCCCCATAATTTCTTCCTTTCTCCTGCTTCAGTAAGTCTGGAAAAATATCTTTGCCGCACGAGTTGCGAAAATGTGGAAGGCACCACCCCAGAAAGCCACTGATGCAAAGTCATTTGGGGTATTTAAAAGGTTGCAATATACTTGGGCAGTAATGGTATTAAGAAGTATGGAGAAAATTGAGATTAAAAAGCTGTCATTGCTATCAAAAATGGCAGAACAGGTTTGATGGAGTGCCCTACCCCTGTTCTTATGTATGTCCTCTAATTTGTGTTTTTTATTCAAGGAACAAATTATAAATGTAAATTGATAAAAATGACCTATTTTAGTTATAAAGCTTGTACGATGTTTTCCGAGGACCGAAATTGAATGTGGTGCTTGATTTTGTCATTCAAGAAATCAGTTGAAAATACTTTGTAGCTGTGGTGTTATGCCACTGGAAATCAAAACCTTATTTTCCCTACTAATGTCATTAATTGTCTGTGACACAGCTTTATACATTTTAACAGTTTATTTTACAGAATCTGTGCTCTCAGAAGTCTGATGTTGATTTACTATTAAAATGCATTGGACCAGTTGGCAGACATCTTTGAAATAAAATGTCATGTACAACTTCAAGTTGGAAAAATAATGGTTTGAGAATGCTCTAATTGTGAATTTCAAGGGGCACAACAAAATGAGAATAATCTTTTGTTTTGGGTAATGCCATCACTGAACTTGAACATTTTCTAAACTCACTTTCACTTTTTCAGACTCCTTCAAGCACCACACCTCCAATAGAGATCAACACAAGCCGTCTAATAAAAATGACTCGGGTGAAGACTGACAAGAAGAGTGAATTTTTGAAGGCACTGAAAGATGAACGGAATGGCGAAATCTCAGAACACAGAGACTTCGACAAATTAGAAGTTAGTTTTTTGTTTATATTTTCCTCCCTCAAGCATTGACTTATGTGATGTGGTTTAGCCGATTGAAAACGAGCCACACGTTGAGAAAGCAAAGTCCTTTCCTGTTGACGAAGTTGGTAGTATTGAGCAAGTGACCATATAGCGGCGCTTGGGTGCAATCTATAATTTCTTAGACCCTTTGGAATCCTGCTGCTCTCTATTGCTGCTGCTATGGGAAGGAGATGAAACTGTTTGCTTTTACAAACAATGCATTTGTGATTTTCTTAATGTATTTATGCACAACTGATTGGAAAATTTTCGTGATATCCATAAGTGACAGCCTGAAATGACCCAGTTGTGTAAATGGGTGGAGTGACCTTAAAGTCACTGGCAGCCGGTGGCCTGAGGTGGAGGTGGGCTGTAGGTCAGGTTGCAGCATGTAGCAGAATTCCGTGATGGCTTCCTTTGTAAAGTGAAACTTCTGCAGGCTCTACTTCCAGGGCAACTGGAGGTTTGTGCACTTTTGCCTGTTTATTCTGGTGTCAGGGTACCGCTGTACACCTCTGATGTTGCCTTATCAGCCTAGTGTCTTCCTTTTATTCCTTCTGTTCTGAAAAGCAAAGGCACTGGAGGATTCCTATTGGGAAATTGGATGAAAATGACAAAAATTGGATCATATGATATCAGCACATTTATTTCTGCTTGATTTTTGCTTGTGCCTGCCAGAAATGACAGCAGATGATGTTGAGGAATTCCAAAATAATGACTCAGACGATGAAGGTACGGCAGTATGAGTCCAAATCAGAATGTTGTGTGACTTGGAGGTGATGCTCGGACAACATTGCTGTTCTTCTTCTTGATGGTAGAGGTTGCAGGGGAGGGAGCTGCTGTTGAAATAACCTTGATGAGTTGCTGCAGTGCATCTTGTAGATTATCCACATCTGTAGTATGTACAATGAGTCCAGCGGCAGGGATACCAATTGAGTGAACAGCTCTGAATTGGATGGTGTCGAGCTTCTTTAGTATTGTGGCTGCATCCATCCAGGCAAGTAGTGAGTATTTCATCACACCCCTTACTTGAGCTGTGTCGACGGTGGAGAACCTTTTGAGGGGTCAAGAGATGAGCCACTTGTTGCAGAGTATGGATAGTCTTTTCCAGTCCTTTTTGTATGTTTCTATGGTTGGTAGAGAAGCTTTACATTTCTTACCGGTAGAATGCCCTTTCATGGGTTGTATGTCTTCATGCTGCGAAGCTGAAAGCAATGCACTCACGTTTTGTGATTGTTAAGTGGGGCAGGCCTCGCTGGACAGCAAGCAAAAAGATTACCAGTGCTGGTAAGCTGCATGATTTTGGCTGGTTAAACTCAGCAGCTTTCCTGTGAACATTTGAGGGTTTCTAAGCCTTGGCTGTTGCCAAACTGTACCTTAGTTCTTTGGTGTTGGGCAATTGGTATTTATCCCTACAGATGAAGAGTGTGTTGTCCATATCCAGCAAAAGAGACTTGTGTTCACATGGATTTCTCAGTAGCGTTGTTTGGAGATTGTTGAGTGTGCATGTCAGTTGACCAAAAAAAAATGAAGTACAGAAAACAGTTGAGCTAAATTAAATCAATGGAAACTACTCTCCTAATGGCTGAAGAGATGTGCCAATGGCACCTGAGAAAGAAACTCCTCAAAATCAGTTCTGCTTTCCCCACTCTTGAAACCTCTTGTCCTTTTGTCGTTGTCAAAGTCACAAATGACATCCTATGTGACTATGGCTGTAGTAACTTATCCCTCCTCATCCTTCTCAACCTGTCTGCGTCCATTGACATGGTTGACCACATCATCCACCTCCAACGCCTCTCCTCTGTCATCTTGCTGGGTGGGACTGCCCTCGCCTGGTTCCATTCTTATCCATCCATTTGTCGCCAGAGAATCTCCTGCAGTGGCTTTGCTTCCCGTTCCTGCACCACAAACTCTGGAGTCACCCAAGAATCTATCCTTAGTACTCTCCTGTTTCTCATCTACATGCTTGCCCCTTGGTGACATCATCCAAAAACATGCTGTCAGGTTCCACATGTACGCTGATGACACCCAGCTCTACCTCACCACCGCCTCTCTCAACTCCTCCACTGTCACTGATTTGTCACACTGCTTGTCCGACATCCAGTACTGGATGAGCAGGAATTTCCTCCAACTAAATACTGGGAAGACCGAAGCCATTGCCTTTGCCACTGTCTGAGGCTTAACCAGACCGTTCGCAACCTTGGCGTCCTATTTGACTTTGAGATGAGCTTCCGATCACATATCCGCTCTGTCACCAAGACTGCCTACTTCCACCTCTGTACATCACCCATCTCCACCCCTGCCTCAGCTCATCTGCTGCTGAAACCCTCATCCACGTCTTTGTTACCTCTCGACTTGACTATTCCAATGTTCTCCTGGCTGGCCTCCCATCTTCCACCCTCCATAAACTTGAGCTCATCCAAAACTCTGCTGCCTGAATCTTAACTGGCACCAAGTCCCATTCACCCATTTCCCCTATGCTCACTGACCTCCATTGGCTCCTGTTGCGGCAAGTCTCCGATTTAAAAATTCTCATCCTTGTTTTCAAATCCCTCCATGGTCTTCCTATCTCTGTGACCTACAGCCCTCTGAGATCTCCACACTCCTCCAATTCTGGCCTCTTGTGCATCCCCGATTTTAATCGCTCCACCATTGGCGGACATGCCTTCAACTGCCTAGCCCTAAACTCTGGCGTTCCCTCCCAAAACCTCTCCACCTCACGACCTCTCCTCTTTTAAGATGCTCCTTAAAACCAACTTCTTTGACCTAGCTTTTGGTCATCTGTCCTAATATCTGCTTATGTGGCTCGGTGTCAAATTTTGTTTGATAACACTCCTGTGAAGCACCTTTGGATGTTTTACTATGTTAAAGGAGCCATATAAATGCAAGTTGTTGTTATAGTTAAACCTTTACCCAGAAATCAGCCACTCAGCAGTAAAAAATCCACCTCATTATGTGTAAGAAGTTAATCAATCTTTGCATGGTTTGCACAGTTTGCTTATTTTTTATGTGAGTAGTCCATTCTATAATTTATTTGAATTGATTGGAAATGTTGACAATACCTTGAACAGCATAGATTTGTTTGTGGTAATAGTTCCATCTCACTTTTTCCTGTTTTATTATGGAACCTATTCCCAATAGCTTTGCAATTTTATGATGCCTAATTGGTATCTATTTGGGGAATGCGACTGAGCTGTTAACAATTTGACACAGATTTGAAGCACTGTAATTGATTTGTAATTAAGAACTTTCCTTTGACCATCCAACAATCTTTTTGGTTGCATTTGGCTACCAAAGTTGCAAAAAAAGTTTCTATAATTTGGTCAGAGGTCTCTATTTTTGGGCATCTTATCAGTGCTGTTGGTGGAGCCAGTTTCTTGCTGACGACTTGCTGCAGCATTATCGATAATGAAGCTGTCTTCATTGATCGTGCACAGGAATTCAACAATCCAGCTCCTTTTTAGAACGGTCTCTCACAGTCTTGCACCCACTATTCATGTAATCCTGCTCAGATGTTCTGCTGCGAATTGAGCAACAGTGGTGCATGTTATTGAAAAATATAAAAATAAAACACGTTTCCTTATAATATGCTGTGAAATAAAACTCTGTTTCACTTTACTATGAATCACATTATAGTATGATTAATTTGTGGGAGCTTTTTGTGTGTACTGTCTGGGTAATTGCTGCCTACTCCCATTATGGGCTTGCCAGTACTCATTCAAAATTGTTTTTTTTTCATTTTTCAATAATCGGGAATAGGAATTGGAATTGAAACAATACCATTTTAGAAAAGTGTTCTATAAATAGTGCTATCTACTATCCATCTGTTTTTGCAAAACAGGAGCATGCACTATTTATACATTTATTTGTTTATTTTAACTGTTTTTCCAATAGGACTGTGTCAGTAATATTCCAGAACTGAAGGAAAATGGGGAAGCGAATGGTCATCAGCATAGTCTCTCCATCTGTAGTCCAGAAAAAGACTATCTTTCCAGTTCTCTTGAAGCAGAACATAGGTATGATTTTTTAAAATTTTAGTGTGACACTGTTGTGACCAAATGAACAACAACATTTCAGTTGTACCGGACTGGACAGTACAATGAGTTTAAGAACCTCGATTTGGATTTAGTGCAGACCAATGGGATGAAAATCTTTTCTCTCTAGGAGAGAAGCTCCAAGTAAAAATGCATTTGGATAGTTTTAACTTCGTGAGCACAGGTTCAGAGTAGACAAATGTCCATAACTTCACATTAATTGGCACAAAATAGGCATTCTCTTTCAGAAAGCATAAGGATGTTTGGCATGAGGAAAATAAATATCACTGTGGCCTAGGGGAGATGCTGTTTTTGAAGTTTTTTAAAGTTTCTTCAGTCAGCAACTTGCATTTCTGTAACGCTCCTCATGTACAGGAAGATGTCTCAGGTTACTTTACTGCAGCAACAACAACCTACGTTCATGTAGCACCTTTAATACAACGCAACATCCCAAGGCACTTCACAATTCAGGTTTAGAAACAAGCAGGAGGAGAGGAATTGGGCAAAGAAGTAAGTTTTAAGGAGGTTTTAGAAAGTGAGGAGGGATGAAGCAATATGGAGGAGTTGGGGAGAATTCCACTGTATGGAAACTAGAGGACTGAAGACTGGCACTGAGAGTATGGGGAAGAATCCAATTGCAGTCCATTGCTAATCACATTTTGAACAGGCCAGCAGGTATAGATTTCCTCTTTGTCTGTGTATGTCGCCCTTGCGGTTACATCAGATAATTGCCTGTATCTGGATATACTAAATGCCTGTATTTTTTGTTTTGTTTATCATGTACCAGTCTTCCTCTCCCCTACCCAAAAATAAAGCATTTGATTGCTACCAGAAATGCCATAAGTGGAAACTAGTGATTTAGCAAGTCAAAATTGCTGAAAATCATGTGATAGGTGCAGGGGAAATGGCAAAAATTGCAAGGGATGATTTTTCTACCGGGGTTAGTTCAGTCTTTGTTATTTCTCCTTTCATCAGTACTTAAATTTTAATCAGATGTGTTAAAGTGTTGGTATTCTGCCTGTCTCCGTCTGCCCAACATTGAAGGAAGTTTCAGCTGGATAATGTACCAGCTGTCTTAGTCAGCAAGTGCTCGGCTCCAGTCATTGTTCAAAGTTACAGTCTAAATGATAGTATTGATGTGCAGAACTGAGTGCTCGCTGACTGTCAGACCAGTTGTTCACAGTAGTCAGCTGGAAACATCTTTCAGTATTCGGTGGGTTAGAGAGAAGCAGAACATGTTGCATATAAAATTGAAGTGCAAAGATCGGAAGAAACTGTCTGGGAACGTTGAGCTGTTAGATGAAAATGGCAGGATTTGTCTGGGATGTTGTGTTGTGACGTACAAGAGTGGGCTTTATCTTTAATTTTTACCCCAATAGAAAGTTTTGTCGTCTTTGTTTCTATAAAATGTATTTGAAGTTGGATGGGTCTTTTTTGCGATTATCCAGTTTCTCTTCTCTTACGACGTTTGTATATTATTTGTGTGATGAGCAAATTCATGGCACTTTTAGATCCTAATCTCAATAAAATAGATCCACAAAGATATATATATATATTTTTTTTTATTCGTTCATGGGATGTGGGCGTCGCTGGCGAGGCTGGCATTTATTGCCCATCCCTAATTGCCCTTGAGAAGGTGGTGGTGAGCCGCCGCCTTGAACCGCTGCAGTCCGTGTGGTGACGGTTCTCCCACAGTGCTGTTCGGAAGGGAGTTCAGGATTTTGACCCAGCGACAATGAAGGAACGGCGATATATTTCCAAGTCAGGATGGTGTGTGACTTGGAGGGGAACGTGCAGGTGGTGTTGTTCCCATGTACCTGCTGCTCTTGTCCTTCCAGGTGGTAGAGGTCGGGGGTTTGGGAGGTGCTGTCGAAGAAGCCTTGGCGAGTTGCTGCAGTGCATCCTGTGGATGGTGCACACTGCAGCCACAATGCGCCGGTGGTGAAGAGAGTGAATGTTTAGGGTGGTGGATGGGGTGCCAATCAAGCGGGCTGCTTTATCTTGGATGGTGTCGAGCTTTTTGAGTGTTGTTGGAGCTGCACTCATCCAGGCAAGTGGAGAGTATTCCATCACACTCCTGACTTGTGCCTTGTAGATGGTGGAAAGGCTTTGGGGAGTCAGGAGGTGAGTCACTCGCTGCAGAATACCCAGCCTCTGACCTGCTCTTGTAGCCACAGTATTTATATGGCTGGTCCAGTTAAGTTTCTGGTCAATGGTGACCCCCAGGATGTTGATGGTGGGGGATTCGGCGATGGTAATGCTGTTGAATGTCAAGGGGAGGTGGTTAGACTCTCTCTATATCGAGGGCAGTTTTCTGGGACCCATCTGTCCCAGTGCTGGACAGGCGCAGCCCGCCTGAAGTGTGTAGCATTTGTCTCTGCTGAGCGCAGCTGATTTTGATGTACGTGACCCGGTCACACTCCTGGCACAGGCGCTCCTGTGAGTAAAATGGATTTTAGCTGCATGCCTGGCTTCTGGCCATGGTGCCTTCTGGCTGCTGCTGGAGAGCCACTTGTCGACCCCAGGGCCTAAAGATCTTGAGGGTCAGCTTAAACATCTCTTTACCTACTTTTTTAGGCTCCTACTCTGTGTCTGTGCATTATCCCTGTATATTCTGTTTTAATCCTGAGTTTGAGAATGCCTTGAGTATTGAGCAGCTGGTTATTAAAATCTTGGAATAATAGACTGTTCAAATGAAAACATGGCATTTTAGAAGTCCATATAAACATGAAAGGTCACTGTTGTTGCTTTTTAGAATCTCTGCTGGGCTCTACCCTCCTTTGCTTAGTTAAATTGTTATAAACAAAACAAGACAGAATTGATACCAGCTATAATGTAAAGATCTTTTTGTAAAGCTTGAAAGATTTTTTTTTTAGCAGTAGCAGGATTAACCTTTTGAACTAATGTTCATTTCTGTACAGATTATTGAAAGCGATGGGTTGGCAGGAGTGCCCTGAAAATGATGATAACTTCTTGCCTCTGACTGAAGATGAGCTCAGGGAGTTCCAGGCTAAAACTGAGCAGGTGTGTATGTGTGTTGTATCATTAAAAAGAAACCTAAAAATAAGACTGCACTGATTTGTGTTTTAGTTTGAATGTATTACCAAGCCAGTGTTTGAAACCTTGACAATCACCCAACAAGATTATTTGCCAGAACCTCACGTGTTACGTCTTAGCTGGCCCATAGCTGCTCCACATATGGCAAATTTTGGTCTTCTCTTTGGATCTCTTCTGCCATGCAAAAATACACCACACGTTTCCTCCTGCTCTGAGTCGCTTTCAAGTGGCACAAACTTGTTATGTATGGTATGTGTATATATACACAAACAGTAGTCTACAAATCAAATTACAGCAATAACTTGCATTTATACAGCATCTTTAACATAGAAAAATGTTGCAAGGTGCTTCAGAGATATCGAGAAAAACTGATGCCAAGCCAAAACAGGAAAAATTAGGACGGGTAACCAAAAGCTAGGTCAAAGAGGTGGATTTTAAGAAGGGGTTTCGAGGAAGTGGAGAGGCAGAGGTGCTTAGGGAGGGATTTACAGATCACAGGCATAGATGGCTGAAAGCATAGCCACCAGTGGTGGGTGAAAGGAAAGGAGATACACAAGATGTCAAGGTCAGAGGAACGGTGAGTTTGAGGGAAAATTATAGCGCTAGAAGAAGTTATGGAGATAGGAGGGTGAGGTCATGGACAAATTTAAACGAGGATGAGAATTCGATATTTGAGGTATTGAGGGACTGAGACACACTGTCGGTAAGGATGGGTGATGGGCAAGGAGAACTTGGTGTAAAATAGGATATGGGTTAAAGTTTTGAATCAGCTGAAGTTTATAGAGGATGAAGAATAGGAGGCTGACCAAGACAATATTGGAATAATTGAGTCTGGAAATGACCACGGCATTATTGAATGTTTCAGAAGTAGGTGTGCTGAGGTAGGGGCAGAGGAAGGCAGTGTTACAGAGGTGAAATGGGGGGGTTTTATGATTGAGAAAGTAAACAGCTATAATCTCTGCTTGGGATCAGTTGGCATGAGGGTCGAACAGGACTCCAAGATTGTGAACAGTCTGCTCCAGCCTAGGACACTGGGCAGGAAGGGGGACGGATTCAGTGGCAATGGTGTAGATTTTGTGGCAGGGTCCGAAGACGATAGTTTTAGTTTCCTCATTGTTCTACTGGAGGAAATTACGACTTGTCCAAGACTGGTTGTTTTTTAAAATTATGAAGAGATAGGATTGGAAAGATAAAAACGGACTGTTTCTCGTGATTGAGGGGTCAAGAACAAAGGGACATAGATATAAGGATAAATGTAGGACAGAGAGCAAGAGAAACTTTTTTTTTTACAGACATGGTTGTGGAATGTACTACTGATGCTAGTGATTGAAGCAGAGACCATGTCGATATTTAAGAATAGTTTAGATAGGTAATTGAAGGAAATGGTTTCTCAAGGGAAATGGGATTAGGATGAGCACCTGGAATTAGGATTACTGCTTATGTGGATGATAAACATTATAGAATCAGAATAATACAGCCCATCGTACCCGTGCCAGCTCTTTGACACCAATATGGACTAGTTGGGCCAAATGGCTTGTTTCTGTGTAGTAATATCTAATTCTGAAATTAGGCTCAGCCTCAACCTCAGGAGAGTATCTCTGGATATACAAATATAACAGTTGCTTTTCCCTTTGTATTCTTTGACCAGTCATGTTGAGTTACTAATTTGGTGTTAATTGCCAAAAGTAGTGTGCATTTTATGCTTGGGATTCATCATGTCCATGGTAAAATGAATTGCTGTACAAGGTGCATCTTGATTTTGACTTTGGATCCTAATTAAAACTAAGGTAGTGCCAGCTTGGTTCAGTGGTAGCACACTCGCCTCTGATTCAGAAGGTTATGTGTTTAAGTCCCATTCCAGGATTTGTGCGCACAATTCAGTCTGACACTTCATTATAGTACTGAGGGAGTACGACATTGTTGGAGCTGCAGTCTTTTGGGTGAGACGTTAAATAGATGCTCCGTCTGCATGTTCAGGTGGATGTAAAATACCAAGAGGCGATGAACTGGTCATTTATCTTGTTTGTGGGACCTTGCAGTTGCATCTGTCTACATAACAGTGATTAAAATTCAAGAAGGAATTCATTGTGAAATGTTTTGGGATGTGAGAATGTGAAAAAATGCTATGTAAATACAAGTTCATCTTTTTCTAGATTTTTTTTTCTTCCATCCCCTGTGGTACTAGTTAACGTTGCTCAGTATATTTTGAGTTTGTTTCCATGGATTTTAATCTTTTTGAAATATTTGGAATCAGATTTTTAATATAAAGTCCGCTTAAGATCAACTCCAATAAGTTTAAATTCTGGTTGAGTGCAAAAATATTTGTTCAAACCATTTCCATTCATGGCAGCGAAGATTGGACACTTAATGCCAAGCTGTTGAATACAGACTTTTAACCCATGCATGCATGAAATAAACTGCATATTCACATCTTTCCATCAAGTATTCAATGTATATGACATAGTGAAATACAGTGAAATTGACCATGGATGTGCTTTTAAAATATGTTAGGCTTGGCTACTGTAATCTTCCAGAGCATTTTATTCAACAGTCAAATTTACCAATCTGAAAAGTGCTGGAGCTTGGAAGAAGTGTACAAGTATAGAAATAAAGAATATGCTTTTATATAGTGCCGTATCATATCCTCAGGAGATCCCAGAATGTTTCACGTCCAATGAATTACTTTTAAGAACATAAGAAATAGGAACAGGAGTAGGCCATACGGTCCCTCGAACCTGCTAGTCATTCAATAAGATCATGGCTGATCTTGTACCTCAACTTCTTTCCTGCCCTATCCCCATATCCCTAGATTCCATTAGTGTCCAAAAATCTATCATTCTCAGTCTTGAATACACTGAATGACTGAGCATCCATAGCCCTCTGGGGTAGAGAATTCCAAAGATACACAACACTGAGTTAAGAAATGTTTCCTTATCTCGGTCCTAAATGTCTGACGCCTTATCTTGAGACTGTGACCTCTAGTTCTAGACACTCTATCAGGGGAAACTGCCTCTCAGCATCTACCCTGTCAAGCCCTCTAAGAATTTTATATGTTTCATTGAGAATCACTTCTCATTCTCCTAAGAATATAGGCCCATCCTGCACAATCTCTCCTCATAGGACAACCCTCTCATCCCAGGAATCAATCTAGTGAACCTTTGTTGCCATCCCTTCTAAGGCAAGTATATCTTTCTTTAGGTAAGGGGACCAAAACTGTGCACAGTACTCCAGGTGTGGTCTCACCAGAGCCCTATATAATTGCAGCAAGACATCCTTACCCCAACCTCCTTGCACTAAAGGCAAACATATCATTTGCCTTCCTAATTTCTTGCTGTATCTGCATGTTAACTTTTTGTGATTCATGTACAAGGTCACCCAAATCGCTCTGACTACCAACGTTTCCTAGTGTCTCACCTTTTAAAAAATATTCTACTTTTCTATTCTTCCTACCAAAGTGGATAATTTCACTTTTCCCCGCATTATACTTCATTTGCCACCTTCTCGCCCACTCACTTAACCTGTCTGTATCCCTTTAAAGCCTCTTTGAATCCTCCTTACAGCTTACTTTCCCACCTAGCATTGTATTGTCAGCAAACTTGGATACATTACACTCTGTCCCCTCATCTAAGTCATTGATATATTTTGTAAACAGTTGAGGCCCAAGCACTGATCCTTGCGGCACCCCACGATTTACAACTTGCCAACCTGAAAATGACCCGTTTATTCCTACTCTCTGTTTTCTGTCCGTTAACCAATCCTCAGCCAATGCTAATATATTATCCCCAATCCCATGAGCCCTAATCTTGTGTAACAACCTCTTGTGTGGCACCTTATCGAATGCCTTTTTAAAATTCAAATATACTACATCCACTGGTTTCCCCTTATCTACCCTGCTAGTTATACCCTCAAATAATTCTGTTAGATTTGTCAAACACAATTTCCCTTTCATAAAATCATGCTGACTCTGCCTAATCATATTATGATTTTCTAAGTGCCCTGTTACTACGTCCTTAATAACAGATTCTAGCATTTTTCCTGTGAATGTCAGGCTAACTGGCCTATCGTTCCCTGTTTCCCCTCTCCTTTCTTGAATTGCAGGGTTACATTTGCTACCTTCCAGTTCTAGGGAATTCTGGAAGATAATGCATCTACTATCTCTGCAACCACCTCTTTTAAAACCCTAGCATGTAAGCCATCAGGTTCAGGGGATTCATTGGCTTTTAGTCCCTTTAATTTCTCCAGTACTTTTTCTTTACTAATCTTAATTAGTTTACTTTAAGTTCCTCACTCATTAGACTCTTGGTTCCCCACTATTTCCAGTATGTTTTTTGTGTCTTCTACTGTGAAAACAGATACAAAGTATTTGTTTAATGTCGCTACCATTTCCTTATTCCCCATTTATAATTTGTCCTGTCTCTGCCGCTAAGGGACCCATGTTTACTTTAGCTAATCTCTTCCTTATTACATACTTGTAGAAGCTCTTACAATCTGTCCTTATATTTCTTGCTAGTTGACTCTCATATTCAATTTTCTCCCTCTTTATCGATTTCTTGGTCATCCTTTGCTGATTTATAAAACTCCCCCAATCCTCAGGCTCACTACTCTTTTTGGCAACATTGTAAATCTTTTTTAGTCTAATAGTATCCTTAATTTCTCTAGTCACGATTGAATCACTTTTCCCATGGAGTTTTTATTCCTCAAGGGAATGTATTCGTTGAAAATTATTAATTATTTCTTTAAATATTTGCCATTGCTTATCTACAGTCATATCTTTTAATCTAATTTCCCAATCTATCTCAGCCAACTCATACCCATGTAATTGGCTTTATTTAAATTTAAGACCCAAGTTTCGGACTTAATTACATCACTCTCAAACTCAATATGAAATTCCATCATATGATTACTCTGCCCCAGAGGATTGTTAACTATAAGATTACGAAGTAACCCTGTCTCATTACACAATACTAGATCTAAAATAGCCTGTTCCCTAGATGATCCCTCGACATTCTGTTCTAGAAAATTGTCTCGAATGCATTCCATGAACTCATCCTCCAAACTACTTTTGCCAATTTGGTTGCCCAATTTGTGAAGATTTGAAGTGCAATCATTGTTATGTAGACAAATGTGGCCACTAATTTGCACATAGCAAGGACCAACAAACACTAAATAAATAAGATGAATGACCAGTTAATCTGTTTTTTGTAGTGTTGTTCATGGCAAGGACATTGACCAGGGCATCACTAATGCTCCCTTCTTGGATTAGTGCCATGGGATCTTTTACATCCACCTGAACAGGTTGATGGCCCATCAGTTTAATTCCTTCTCTTAAGAATGGCACTGCTGACAATGTAGCACTGCCCTGAAGTTTCAGCCTAAATTACGTGCTGAAGTATTGGAGTGCGGCTTGAACAGTTTTCTGACTCTGAGGCGAAGAGTGGTACCAACTGATTTGGTTGATTCTGTTATGTGGCTGAAAGAAATGGAAAGGAATGATCGTTCGAGCAGAACTAGTATTTAAAATTGAAAAAATTTGAATACTTTTTTTTAGTAAAAACTACTTTGAGTAACGTTACTTCTGTAATAGTGTTTGTTTCAATATTGTAGTGCATGAATTGAAAACGTACACAGCTGGTTGGCTCAGGGAGACATATTTTCCCGAACCAGTCTATATACTGTGTCCTTTCTAGAAAACTTCGACCCCCATCCTAAAAATTCTGTTGGGATTTCAGTAATAAACAGGTGCAAGTTGAAGGAATATAGACTTGCAACTTTTATGGGGCTAGCTTTAATTTCTAGCCCAAATATATTTAAAAATTAAGACATTTTTAACAGTGCTGGTAGTATGAAAATACCCTTAACTTCAGTTCCTCCTCCAATCTGCTGATGTTTAAATTTCTTTGCAAATACACATATTATAAAGACAATAAGTCAAAACCAAAAATTTAAACCGAACCTGTGATTTTTTTCAAAATTTACGTTCTTCAGAGCTAATTCCAGAGACTGGGTGGAATTTGAGTGAAGCTCCAGTTCTCAGTGGAATAAATTATGCAATCGAGTCTGCTGAATAACTTTGTCCAATAATCTTGAAAGTGTCATAAAATGTTCTATATATGGTTGCGTTGCCATACCTATTGAATACAATTTTTGTTAGCGTTATTTTAAGATTTTCTAAGTGTACAAGTGTGATTGACTTAATTTTATTGACATTTTAAGGACTCAAGAGTCAGACCATTACATCACACTTCCTCTCTATGGCACGTTGGCAACTCAAAACAATGTTTTCCTACATCGTTGGAAAATTCTTTTCATTTAGCATCCACCATACACCACAATAGTTGAACCCAGCTATTCTAGGGACAATCACATGATGGGTGCATTGACACTTCAGGCAGTGCTTACCCACATGATACCCCACTCAAAGCCCTTTGCATGTGACAGTGGCAGTGGCAGTTACTATTTTTCCCAACCAGAGAAAACATTCTCTGTTTCGAGAATAACTTGATTACAGTCAAACTGTGTTATCTTTGTGATCTTGCCCATATCATGAAATTACCCAGTTTGTATAGTTTCTTTGTTTACTGTGGTTGAATAGTTAATGTTTAGATTTTTTAAAGCACAATTGTTAGCTGGTGCTGTCTTCCCTTCAACTTAAAGCTAGTCCATTTATTAATGGATTTAAATTTTTGACAGTAATCATGATGAACAATTTTTGTCATCCAATGGTTCTAGTACCCACTAATGTATTTTTGTCTTGGAATTCCTAGAATTTAACAATTCAGATGGAGGCCATTCAGCCCATTATGTCTGTGCCAGCTATCTGAAAGTGCTATCTATTTAACCCCATTTCGTTGCCCCTCCCGTAGCATTTTAAGTTTCCTTTTTTTCCAAATATTTATCCACTTTCCTTTTAAAGTCTATTATGGATTTACTACCACTGATTCTGATGGGATATTGCATAATGTAACAACCCTCTGCTTTTTTAAAAGAGAAAATTTTCAGACCTCCATTGTTCTTTTGGTAATTTTAAATTTATGCGTTCTAGTCCATAAATAATTAGCGTTTAGACTCTCCGACCAGTGGCAGTAGTTTTTTGCTATTTGCCTTATCAAAACTTTTCATTATTTTGAATGCCTTTATCAGATCTATTCACCACCTCTGTTCTAGTGGAAAGAATCCCAGTTTCTCTAGTCTCTTCTCTTAACTAAAGCCTCTCATCCATGGAATCACTGTGATGAATGTCTTCTGTACACACTCTATAGCCTTGACATCCTTCATAAAGTAGAGCACCCAAAACTGGACACAATAATCTAACTACAGCCTAGCCAATGATTTTGTTTAGGTTTAGCATTACATCTTTGCTTTGATACTCAATGCTCCCATTTATAAAACGTAGTACTCCATATGCTTTTAAAATAAGATTTATCAACTTGTCCTCTCACTTTGAAAGATTTGTGTATCTGAACCCTCTAAGTCTCTCTGCACTTTTCCTTTTAAAGAGTCCAGTGGAGGGTTATTTTTTTTACATCCTACCAGTTCAAAAACATGCATTAATCGCTATTCTTTCTTTTCTATCCATTAGCCATCTTCCTATCCATGCCACTGTGTGCCTTAATTTTATCAAAAAGCCTCTTCTGTGGCACCTTATCGAATGCAATTTAAACATATATGTACAGAGCATCACTGTTTCCTCATGGATTCACTGTTATTTCCTGAAATAATTCCGTTAAATTTGTCAGACATGACTTGCCTTTTTCAAGAAAAGAAATGGGAAAAAGAAGAATAGGCACAGACATAAGAAACATTAAGGTTTCATTGCTACAGGGCCACTCCCGTGAAATAAAAACGTAAGTCAACAATGGTCGCTTCCCTGGTGCTTTGGTGCAGGAGGCAGCTCAGTACTTGGACTGTGCTGGATTTGCCAATCAGTACCACCTAGAGATCTGTCTTGGTGTCAGTTGACACTATGACTTATGCCTCCACTGATTGAAGGAAGTCTCCAAGAGGCACCATCTGGTTTTGCTGAGCCTTTTGCAGCTTCCTTCGAAGCCTCAGTAGTGCCACGGTAGGCACAGAGCATATTAGACCTTTCGTGCCCTTTAGTTTGGAGGCATCTTCCACGAAGGGCTCGAACCCCACAGAGGTGGAGTGAGGCGCCCTCAGTGAAGGCCCATATCTTTGCCTGTTTATCACAAATCTGGCTGTTCTCTACCCTCGGGTGCACCCCCTGCAACTCCTGAGGGGTATCCTGGACTCGAAGATGTAGATGACATGAAGGGTTAAGCCCCTTCTGTGGCACCTTTTTAAAAACCCATCATAAACTTCAGTGTTGCATTATAGATGGAACATCCCATTGGATACAGTACTGTACTATTGTGGTACTCGGTAGAATTCAATCTTTGGATAAGAATAAAATACTTGGAGATGTGGATATGTGATTGAAGTCAAATTATGTCTTCGCTCAATGTAAATCAAAAACTTGTTTTTAAAGGGACATTGTTTTCATGAAAAAGTGTTAGCAAAGTATTTTCCCAAGTACACAGCACAGTAATACATTGGAATTCGGTGTAATTTGCTACTTCAGCATGATGCAGTCTTGATTACTGCCATTTCAAAATATACTGAAACAGTATCAGTTTAAATCATCTTTAGTTGTCACGTTAAGATATCTCTTTATTCCAAAAACGACAGGCAATTAGGACTGAATTTTGTATTTTAAACTTCATTTGTTGTAAAATAAACAAGCCAAGAAAAAATAGCAAGATTATATAATCAGCTGCTTATCTTCATCCATCATACCGGTTCTTTAGGGTGGTCTGTCCTATTTTCAACTAGTATGATTCAGATGGGCGAGATGCCTCATGTTCTAAAGGCCTATTTTAAATCTCTGTTTTAATTGTTACAGTGCTACAGTGGTCTTGGTCAATTATCTGCAATATAATTTTTCTGCTCCTTTGCTTCTGTTTCCATGTCTTCAGCCCCACCAAGTCCTTTGTGGTTTCTCATCTCAACTGTCTACCTGGTTTAATTCCCATTCCCTTGCTTGAACATGCCGAGCACTTGAATGGTTTAGCTGTCTGCAGCCAGATCTGATTGCGACCTCAAGCAATGTTATGTCTTCCACTCCATGGCCATTTAATTCTACTCCAGAATTATCATAGAGCATATTGCTAATCCCAAACTCTGCTCAGACGCATCGCCTCCTTTGATCCCCTTCTTTTTCACTCTATCCTCACCTCATTGCCAATTGTAAGGAGTTTATGATTTTTTTTCATCTTGAGGATTGAGGCTGTCAACTTGATTGACTGAGCCTCCTCTTTTATATCTAAAAATATTAACCTAAAAAAGATTGCTGTGGTTTTCAAGGGGTAAGTGGTCCAACAGTATCAGCCATCCGTTATGATTCACTTACATGGATTTAAATGTGAGAATTTTTTTTAATGTCTGATATCAAACAACACTGTAGCTAATCCAAAATCTCTTTTCAATTGTTCTTTTTAGCTGAAGAAAAATGGCTTCAGGAAAAATGGTTTTCAGTTGAAGAACCGGTGTACAGCTTTACATTTCGCCCAGTGGAGAGGCATTTTCAGTCCAGAGCTTCATGAAGACTCAGATTCTGAAACTAGCAGTAGTAATAATTCTGATGATGACGCCTAAACTTGGCACAAGTGGAATTCACGTTATATGTTTTCTTATAGCTGGAGGACTAAACTTACTAAAGCTCTTTTGGCACAGAGTTATATTTTTCCATGCACAAGGGAGTTGATCACATCCCAAAGAAGAAAATTTGCTTGTTGAGCTTTTTTTCTTTTTTCTTTGACCAGCTGGTCCTGTTGAATGCTTCGTAGAATGAAATATGAGTCAATAAAGAAGAAAAGGGGGCAAAGCACATTCTGAGTAATCATTTGCAAGGAAAAAAGTGGGTATTTTTTGAAAGCTTGAAAAAAAACATTTGCAGACAATTAGTAGGAATAGCAGTGTGATAGAACAAGCAGTGTAAGAAACAAATTCAAAATACTGATGATAGGTTGTGAAGAATAATGCTAACTACATATGTTTTTCAATGTCGTGACATTTCGGGAAGAAGAAAGCAAAATTTGTCACCAGAGGTTTATCTCCATGTCTTTGGTACAGTTGTAAAATATTCACAATAGGAGCTTTGAGTTCTTCAAACAGCCTTGATATTCAGGGTGGATTGTAAAATATAAATTTTGTGAAATTTCAAAGATTAAGATTATTTTGATAACGTTATTTACAAATTTAAAAAAGTGCTATCACATATGAATATCTGTATGAGGAAAACTACTGCATTAAAATAACTTGGAATAAATATTTTGCATCAGTTTGCCAAAATGATTTGTGTCGTATCTCTTTTATTGCAATTTTTTTTATGACTAAAATGTTTTTCAGATTGAACCATTTACTACAAGAAAAAGCAATCAGCACTCTAAACATATGCTGATATCCAGCCAACCATGCAAAAATGAGCATCAAATTGCAGTATAAATGTTTCATGATAATTAACAGTTTTGGTAAAATTTTTGTAGTCTAAAAACTGTTACCGGGCCTCATATCCATTGAAATATTCCCTCATATCTGTTAAATATTCAATTTTGTTTATATATAGTCCTACGTGTTGCTTTATCGTCAGATATCCATAATTTTTTTTATTTGTTCTTGGGATTTGGGCAATGTTGGCACGCCTGCATTAATTGCCAATCCCTAATTGCCCTGAGAAGGAGATGGTGGCCCTTCTTTGAGAATGGTCGCCGTCCTTGTGGTGATGTGCTCCTAAATAGTGAGAGCTGGGGAATTTCAGAATCTTGACCCCGCAACGATGAAGGAGTGGTATATGTGACGGGAAATTTGAAGCGATCATCTTCCTGTGACATTACTGCTGAAAAGGACAAAAGCAGCAGAGGTTGCAGGAGAGGCGGTGCTGTCGAAGAAACCTTGATGTGTTGGTGCATTGCATCCTACGTTGTACATATTGCATTAGTGATGGAGGGGATGGACATCGAGTTCAGGGGCAGTGGTGCTGATCAGGCCAAGTGCTCTGTGCTGGATGGTGTTGCCAAGTTACCGCGTGTTCCAATTTTCTGTTGTTCAAAACTGCCGTTCAGGGCTTGAAAGCAGACCCTGTAGAATTTTTCAGTCACATTTTCAACTTCAGTCGTGGCATGAACTAGGACTACGGCCACAGTTGCCTGTCTCCTTCATGACATCATTGAAGCTGAACTTGATATGGCTTTATACATGGAGACACTGAATAGAAAAGCAAGGACTGCAAATTAAAATCTAGTAGATTATCGTCTAAAACAGTTTGCTACATGACAGTACCCCTTTAGAGGTACTGGATCTCATTTAGAGAATTTTCAGGTAGACTCAATTCTTGCAACAACCACTGGGGTAAGTTAATAGTGCAGCAATTGCAGAAGTCGTCTTTTGAATGCCTTTTCTTTTTTGTATTACCTTAAGTACTTAAAGAAAAACTAATTTGAAGTTCTAAGTGCAATAGGCAATAAATGGTTTCCTTAAAGTGTCATTTTTGCTTCCTCTGTTAATGTGGTAAAGCAATTTGCGCACAATTCAACAAGATGACAATGCCCCTTTAACAGCAGTCATTTTTTCACAAAGATTAACCTGTCATATCAAAGTGCCCTGCCCTCCTACAGTTTCCTAGCAGCAATCATTCAAACCAAACAACTTACTGCTTCAAAAAATGCAAACCACCTAAGTGAAGATATTTTAGAAGAAATATAAAAGACATGTCTCAGAATACTTGAATAACAGGTTTGTTGCAGGAAAAATGGAATTGACACCCTTGTGTGGAGACTTAATTGTAGTGTATTTTATGTATGAGGTTTATACAATGTAATGGTTGTTAAGGATTTTAAATGTTGACGTTGTCAAGTTGACATCTGAAGACAAATCATTTAAAGCAACACTCCATTGGACTTTGTTGTAGAAAACATTAGTGAAGTACTTATTTCTGTTGCTAACTGTTATGTTGATTTTACTGAAATTATATATTTTGATTTATTTATTTGTTGTGGGAAAGTGAAAATATACAGGAAGTTTAAATTTCAAAATGCTTCAAGAAAGTGCAAAGTCTGGAGGTCATAAAAGCAACAGTGTTAAAAAGTAGTTGTTTTTAACAAAGAAAAAAAGTTTTTGAAAATACCTATTGGTAAATGCCATGTTAATTGCTGTGAAAGTTTGAAAACTTATCTGATCGTGTGCAGGTTTGAGAGTTTGAATTATACCAAGCCTTTATTTAAACTGAAGTGACTGAGGAATACTTTGCCGACTTCAGGATGATGGATTTGGGGAATTTCCATTGTCACAACTGTAACATGAACTTCAGATCCTTAGTGCTGTTAGAAAAACACAAGGACAAGTTCTGCATTGGCAATTATGCTGGAGATTCTTCCTTGTTAAATCAGAAGCCAAGAGACTGCCTGCCTAAAAATCATGGAAATGGAATCAACAGGTGGAGAATAACTGAGCCAGGAAAAACAAACACTCCAGATGAAATGGTAAGGCCATATGTGTATATGTTTGCTAATGTGTGGGGTTTACATGATGGAAAAGGCAATGTATGTGTGTATGCTTGTACTACACTTGGGGTTTGTCTCTGGTTTATGCACACTGGTTTACAAATATTACACTCCTATTTTCAGACTATGCAATTTTTGTGCATCCTTCAACCCCTTCCCACAAGAGTACTAGCTGCTAGTTCTCAATTTCTTCTTGTGCACTGTGTCTTCCTGCACACTTATCTCGCATGCATTTGTCTTCTTACAGATCTGTCTGTGTCTTGTTCTTGCTGCTCTGTTAAGCCTTCCTATGGTGCTGCTTCCTCCCTTCTGCTTTCCATTCTGTTTTGCAAAGCATTTTACTGTGAACAGAGAGGCCTATAATTACACTGAGCTCCTGGCGACATTCACAAGATTATATGATGAATACAACGAGGAAGGGCATTTGGGCCATCTTTAACTGATTTATTCAAGAAGAAAATCCTAAATTGACCTCGGATGGACCATTAACAGTGAAGACAATCCACCAACTACCCAAGCTCTGCAAAACATTGAACATTATAGAAATCTTTAAAATAAGGCTTTGAAATAGCAAAATAATTAAAATTCTTATTTTTAATCAGCCATACCAGGGCATGTGGTATAAATGAAGGACACATTGGAATAGTAGTGGCTTGCAGGAAATAAGCCATGCAACCCACAAACCAGGGCCGGAGCATTGAAGAATTGTTCAGTCTGTGATACTTTTTTGTCTCATAATCCAGTACTTGTAGATATGTATCTCGTATATATGTTTCTGTGCAGTGGATACCTCAGTGCATTTATTGTATTGCATCTGAAGATTCTTAACACTTCAGATTTAGTCTATTCATGTCACACTGCATTAGTGCGCTGTCATTGTGTGCCGTAGGTCAATGGGAAATAGGTGCTGTTCCACACGATGAGTTCTTAATCTCGTCAAGTTCACTTGTGTATTCTTCTGGGGATGTATCTCAAGTTGTGTCAGGACTGTGGGTTGTCAATATGACATCTATTCAAGAAGGGAGAACACGGAGTAATTTTAGACCAATCAACCTATTATCAGTCTTGGATAAGCTTCTAGAGGCCATAACAAGGGATAGCAACAATACTTAGAAATACATGGGTTATTTAAGGACACCCAGCATAGATTTGTAAAAGGCAAGTTATCACTGTCAAAGTTAATAGCATTTTTAGAGGAAATAATGGTAATGAAGGAAATGCAGTTGATGTTGTACATTTGGATTTTCCAAAAGTATTTGATAAGGTGTGGCATAAGAGGCTTGTTGATTTTTTTTTTGAAAAGGTATACAGTACAAAGGGAATATGGCTGCATGAATAGAGTTAGCTAAAGGGCAGAAAAGAGGGTAGCAAAAGATTTTTTTGGACTGGAGGGATTAAACAGTGATGTCCCCCAGAGTCAGTATTGGAACTATTTTGTCTTCCTATAAATGATCTGGACTGTGGTTTAGGGGCGCAATATCATAATTAGTAAGTGTTGTTTACTGTGAAGTGGATTTTAAGTGAATTCAGGAGGCCATATTTATCAGTAGATTGGATGAAATTTAATGTGGAGAAATATGAGGTGATACGTATCGAGAGAGAATAAGGATTGGAAACATAGGCTAAGTGCTAAAACTCAAAGAGGAACAGAGACACTTAGGTGTTCAGATACACATGTTTAAAAGTAGGAAGGCAAATTCATAAAGCTTTTTTTTGAAATGTAGATTGTAATTTTATAAATGGGGGCTAAAGGTAATGCTAAACCTTCACATCATTAGTTTGGCCACAGTTAAAATATTAGCTCTGAAAATCCACGGGCCTTTGATGCTGGTGGATGTGCTGGGATCTGTCTACCGAGAACCTCTGACAATGACACTGCCAGAGTATGCTGGTTGAGGAGGAGGTTTTCTTTTTAACATAAAGCCGATGGTCTCCCATGCCACTATGATTGTATCTCTGGCACCTGCCAAAGCATTGCAGGTGGGGTGGGGGGGGGCGGTGGGGAGTGTAGTGGGCACAGACTCATCAAGGGATAAAAGGGGCCAATTTTCTTGCTGTGCTCGCTTCTGCCTTCAGATGTTCTGGCTTGAACCCTCAGGTGGGCCTCATTTCTACCAGCTGGGAGGCCAGAACACCACCTTTTACTCAGCTGCTCGAAACATCTGAGGCCTTGGAGTCTCCTCCCCTCGTCACGCCCTCTTTGATAAAGCGGACCTTGTTTGGGGTGGTTGGAGGTCATCTGTTTCAACAACTTGTATACCAAAATCTTCAGATCTCTTGCTGTTACCTGAAGCATCTTGCCATTTAATAATGTATTCCACATACTTGCCACTTCTGTCTCATCTAATGACTTAGCACTCATCCATGTTGAACTCTATTTGCTTCCTGCCTATTGATCTAGCCTGTCCAGATCCCTTTGGATTATCACACATGGGTTAGTATCATTGGCCAATGCATCAATTTAGTATCATAGTATGTTACAGCACAGAAGGAGGCCATTCAGCCCATCGTGCCTGTGCCAGCTCTTTGAAAGAACTATCCAATTAGTCCCACTCCCCTGCTCTTTCCCCATAGCCCTGTAATTTTTTTCCCTTCAAGTATTAACCCAATTTCCTTTTGAAAATTATTATTGAATCTGCTTCCATCACCCTTTCGGGCATTACAACTTGCTGCGTAAAAAAAAATGTTTCCTCATGTCGCCTCTGGTTCTTTTGCCAATCACCTTAAAACTGTGTCCTCTGGTTAGTGACCTTTCCGCTACTGGAAATAGTTTCTCCTTATTTACTCTGTCAAAACCGTTCATGATCATGAACACCTTTATCAAATCTCTTCTTAACCTTCTCTGTTCTAAGGAGGATAGCCCCAGCGTCTCCAGTTCTCCACATAACTGAAGTCCCTCATCCCTGGTACCATTCTAGTAAATCTCTTATGAGGCCTTGACATCCTTCCCAAAATATGGTGCCTGGAATTGAACAGAATATTCCAGCTGAGGCCTAACCAGTGTTTTACAAAAGTTTAGCATAACTTCCTTGCTTTTGTACTCTATGCCTCTATTAATAAAGCCCAGGATCCCATATGCTTTTTTAACAGCCTTCTGCACTTGTCCTACCACCTTCAAAGACTTGTGTACATACACCCCCAGGTCTCTCTGTTCCTTTACCCCTTTAAAATTGTACCATTTAGTTTATATTGTCTCTCCTCATTCTTCCCACTAAACTATATCACTCCCCAACCAGCGAAAATAGTTTCTCTTTATCTACCCTATCAGTTCTCCTTAATATTTTTAAAACTTCAATCAAATTACTTTTTAATCTTCTAAATTCCAGAGAATACAACCCTAGTTTGTGTAATCTCTTCTCGTAATTTAACCCTTGGAGTCCAGGTATCATTCTAGTAAATCTATGCTGCACTCCCTCCAAGGCCAATATATCCGTCCTAAGCTGCAGTGCCCAGAACTGAACGCAGTACTCCAGCTGTAGTCTAACCAGGGCTTTGTACAGCTGTAGGATAACTTCTACTCCCTTATATTCTAGTCCTCTAGATATAAAGGTCAGCATTCCATTAGCCTTTTCGATTATTTTCTGCACCTGTCCATGACATTCCAATGATCTATATACATGGACCACTAAGTCTCTTTGGACCTCCACTGTTTCGAGCTTTTTACCATTCAGAAAGTACTCTGATCTATCCTTTGTAGGTACAAAGTGGTTGACCTCACACTTGCTTACATTCAAATCCATTTGTCACAGTTTTGCCCATTCTCTTAATCTATTAATATCTCTCTAATTTTATTCTTCCATCTACTCTGCTTACAATGCTGCCTATCTTGTGTCATTGGCAAACTTGGATATGTGGGTCTCTAATTGCCGGGTTTATCCCTCTCCCCTTTTTTGAACAGGGGTGTAACATTTTCAATCCTCCAGTCCTCTGGCACTGCCCCCATATCTAAGGAGGTTTGGAAGATTGTAGCCAGACCCTCTGCAATTTCCTCAGTTACTTAGGTTGCATCCCATCTGGACTGGGTGACTTTTCCACTTCGAATACCGTCAGCCTTTTAAGTACCTTCTTTATTTTTATCCTATCCAATATCGCTACTACCTCCTCCTTTACTGCTACGATGGCAGTATCCCCTTCTCTAGTGAAGACCGATACAAAGTATTCATTTAGCACCTCAGCCATACCTTCTGTCTCCACAAGAAGATCTCCTTGTTTGTCCCTATTCGGCCCCACCCTTCCTTTACCTTTTTACTATTTATAGGTTTATAAAAGACTTTTGGGTTTCCTTTTATGTTGGCTGTTAATCTCTTCTCATATTCTCTCTTTGCCCTTCTTATTCCCTGCTTTAGATCTCTGTACTTTCTGTATTTAGCTTGGTTCTCTATGAACCTTGCACTTGTCATAAGCCTCCTTTTTCTGTTTCATTTTAATTTCTATATCTTTCGTCATCCCGGGTGCTCTAGTTTTGGATGTCCTTCCTTCCCCCCCCCACCCCCACTGGTGGGAATGTCTACACTCTGTACCTGAACCATCTCCTCCTTGAAGGCCTCCCATTGTTCAATTACAGTTTTGACTACTAAATTTTGATTCCAATCCACCTGGGCAAGATCCCCTTTTAATTTACTTAAATTAGCCCTCCTCCAGTTAAGTATTTTTACGCTAATTGTTCCTTGTCCTTTTCCAAACTATTCTAAACCTAATAGTATGATCACTGTTCCCCAAATGCTCCCCCACTGAAGCATACTCCACTTGTCCCACTTCATTCCCCAGAACCAGATCCAGCACTGTTTCCTTCCTCATTGGGCTGGATACACACTGACCAAGAAAGTTCTCTTGTATACATTTCAGGAATTTCTCCCCCTCTTTGCCCTTTACACTGTTACTATCCCAGTCTATATTGAGATATTTGAAGCCCCCCATAATCACTACTGTATAGTTTTTGCATCTTTCTGTAATTTGCAAATGTGCTCCCCTATCTCCTTCCCACTATTTGGTGGCCAGTAATATACACTAGTATTGTGTCAGCCACAAACTTTGGACGATATTCCATTCTCAATTTTTATAAATGACTTAATCAACAATACAATCCCAACATCAACCCCTGTGAGACTCCATTGGCAGCCACTTTCCTCCCCACTCACCATCACTCTTCATTGTATACCTATGTATCATTCCAGCTCAATATTTCACTATGTATCCCAGGGGCACTCGCTGTGTGAATCAGTTTTAGGTGGACAGTGTCAAATGCTATCCTGTAATCCAGGTAAATAACATCCATTGCTTCACCCTAATCTACAAGATCTGTGAACTGTACAAAGAAATCTAGTAAATTGGTCAGTCATAAACTGGCCATTCTGAATCCTGCTGCTTCTCTGTAATCAGATCCTGTCCTCTCAGCTGATCCCTTATGCTATCCCTCTTCAAAGTCTGTGTTCCAGATTGAGATGAGGCGTACAGACCTGTAATTTAAGGGTTCATCCTTTGGCCTTTTTTTTTTAACACTGGGGGTCAACCCAATTCCGATGAGCTTTGAAAGATATCAGTGAGGACGTTTAAAATCCTGCCTGCCAACTCCATCCTTGGATGGAAATTGTTGGATATGGATTTAAGAATTAGTTATGTGCAATATTTGTGCTTTAGAACATAAGTGGTTTTGCACATTTAAAAAGCCACAAGCTGTAGCTATTGGGACAGAAGGTTTGTTTGTTAAGGAGCAATGCCTTGAAAATGTGTTTTAAGGCTAGATGAACCAGTTTGTGAATGTTGTCACTCACAGTCTACTTCAAATGAAGACCATGAGAGTCAATTGATTCAGCCATTAAGCCAAGATGGTCCCTATTCATTTGAAGAATGGATGGAGATGGTTTCTTGAGATTCACATTCTGTGGAGAAAGAGAATTGGTGGTCTTATTGACAGGCCTACTGATGAGGAAGTCAGAGAGACAGGTCTCCCATATGTTGGGAACACAGAGAAAAGCAAAAAAAGCGACACATGGGCAATCAGTCAGGTTTTAACCAGGAGAGTGCGAGGGTTGGGACTGGAAGCTAAGGTGCAGGAGGTCAGTTTTTGCAGTTAGATGTTGCTTTGAAAGAAAAATGTCAAAAACAATTAAGTCAGTCCATGAAAGGGAACAGGATGCTTGGATTATTTTTTTTCTTTCCTTTTTTTTTGAGGAGATAAGTGACATTGAGAGAAGAAAGTAAAGTTTGCTTACAATTTCATAGAATTTACAGCACGGAAACAGGCCGTTCAGCCCAACTGATCTGTGCCGGTGTTTATGCTCGACACGAGCATCCTCCCACCCTACTTCATCTAACCCTATCAGCGTATTCTTCTATTCCTTTCTCCCTCATGTACTTATCTAGCTTACCCTTAAATGCATCTATGCTATTCGTCTTAACTACTCCACTTGGTAACAAGTTCCACATTCTAATCACTCTCCAGGTAAAGAAGTTTCTCCTGAATTCCTTATTGGATTTATTGGTGACTATTTATGACCCCTAGTTTTGGATCCCCACAAGCAGAAACATCTTCTCTACGTCTACCCTATCAAACCTTTTCATAATTTTAAAGACCTCTATCAGGTCATCCCTCAGCCTTCTCTTTTCTAGAGAAAGGAGCCCCAGCCTGTCCTGATAGTTATAACTTCTCAGTTCTGGTATCACTCTTGTAAATCTTGTTTGCACCTTCTCCAGTTCCTCTATTCCCTTTTTGTAATATGGAGACCAGGGGCTCGATTTTCACAACCCCGAGCGGGTGCGTTTGTGGCGGGGGGGCTGTGAAAATCGGGGATTCCTGGAGCGAGTCTGGAGCCCGGCTCCAACCCGCCAATTCCAGGTTCCCCAGTGACCCGCTGACATGTGGGACTCCTGCTGGCAATTCCAGCCGGCGAGGTGCCACTTAAAGTAATCATCATTAAGGTATTTCAGGTCATTTAGAAACCTGATTAACATGACATTTTAGGAGGGGTGGGATTTTGCAAACAACTGGGACTGTTTCCCATACTGGGGGAAACACTCCCAGTTCAAATGGACCTGTTGCAGCCATCAGCCTGTGGCAGCTGCAAAGGTCCATTTGACAGGCAGTGTGGGGGGTGGGGGTGGGGGGGGGGGGAGACCCTCACTCATTGCAGGAGGATATTCTGTCACTTTGGACAAAGTTTGGCCTCCACCACCCTCCTCCGAACAATAAAATTCACCAACTTGCACGCTTACCCCGGTGTCCAGACACATGTACCTACCTTGCGGACCCCCTCAAATGTACATCTTCAGGATGGGGGCCGCCGTAGCTGCAGTCATGACCTCCTCGGAGGACGAACAGCAACACCAGCCTTGCTGGCCACGCCATCCACCTCTGACACGTGGAGCCCCACAACACAGTGCTGTGACACATCCACAGTTAAGCCATGAGATTGTATGAGGATTGGGTTGAGTGGGTGAGTAAGTGCAGGTAAGATGAGGATGAGCTTTGAGTGGGTGTGAAGAGTGATGTGATAGAGTAGTGTTGGCAGTGCAGAAGGAGATGAGGCAGACGGAGTGTAGGGGAAAGAGTAAGTGTACTCACTTTGGCTGACCTACTTAGGTCATTGCAGCGCCTCCTGCACTGTATGCAGGTGCGCGATATGTTGGTGGTGCAGGTGACGACCTCTGCCACCTCGAGCCAGGCTTTCTTGGTGGCATAGGCAGGCCGCTTCCTCCTGCCGGGGGGAAGATCTCTGTCCTCCCCCTCTTCCTCACCCCATCCAATAATACCTGGAGTGAGGCATCATTAAACCTGGGAGCAGCCTTCCCCCTGGGCTGCTCCATGCTGTAATTTTTCCTATTTCCTGCAGCATCAGTCAGTGGAGGACTGCCCCTTTAAATAGGGCTCGTCCAGATGACAGCCTATGCTGCGCATACGCAGTCTGCCCGCTGCGCAGCTTACCAGCGTGAAACCCGGAAACACAGGTAAGTGGCTCCAATTAGCTTGCGATTCCATGCGGAGCACCCCGATTTCACTGGGCAAGTTACCCACGCGCCCAGTCGACCCCCCACTGTGAACCCGCCGCCCTCCTAATATCGGGTCCCAGTACTGTACACAGTACTTCAAATGTGGTCTAACCAAGGTTTTATACAAGTTGAACAAAACTTCTCTGCTTTTCAATTTTATTCTTCTAGAAATGAATCCCCAGTGCTTTGTTTGCATTTTTATGGCCTTGATAACCTGTGTTGCTACTTTTAATGTTTACATTAATGTCAATTGGAGCTAACGTCGACTAGTTTTGTGCTGTGCACTTCATCCACCGTATATTCTGGTTATGCTGCACCTTTGGGATCGATGCTGTGTCAGCATCTGTTAAAGTCTGGCATGAAATAGTTCATGCAGATTATTCTCAAGATAATTGGGCGGCAATAGCTAAAAATTGAATCAGTACAATGTGTTGCTTTTGAATGGGTAGCCTTTGAAGCTGTTTGCTGTACAATTGTAATCCAGTTTGTGGATTGTGTGCCCTGTATTACATCACATAATGATGTGTGTTTTGTCATTGAGTTTTGCCACAATATATGAAAGAAAACCAACATGCGGCCTGAAATTGAAATATTTTTAGCAGGGCCAGCAGAAGAATGTTGCTTACCTTCGTAAATCCTCAGATTCAGCATCTGGAACACTATTACCTTAGAGGGGAGATCTGCATCCTATCAGTCCAGCTGAGTTTGTAACTGGGTCTGAAAGGTGAAATAGTGTTTTAAACAACTATGCCACATAGTTCCAAATCTCATCCTTTACATTTTGCTGCTATAGATGACAATCCTGACTCTCTCTCTCTCTCTCTGACTGTGAGTGGTCACAGCACTCAACCCATCCATATAGGTCAAAATTGCACTACTTTGCATGTTATCCTGTACAGAGCTTTCTCAGCTAATAGGAAAGATCTGCAGCCAAAAAGTCAACTGAATATGTTCAAGATTGCATTAAGTGTGATCCTTGCCGCGTTGCCCCAAAGCTGAGGAATCCACCCAGTAGTTGTAGATATGATACGTTCTATAGCACCAGTAACCCCAGCATAGTACAAGACTGCTTCTACTAAAAACTATTCTGTAATATGATGAGATTTCAGAATAACCATTATCCTGATCCCCAGGGGTTTATAAAAATAAAATTCAACTATAATTGCCAATTCTAGCCATGGAAAGATCCTAATGCAGCAGTTGTTTTGTTTGAAAGCTGGTGTTCTCTTGACATTGTGGAATGAAAACAACATGTTGCTAAGTGATTAGCATTTGTTTTGTTTTGAGATCTGTTCAAGTGATAGCGTGACTGATCGCTTTGTAAATGATATATATACACTTGTAAATTGTTTTCAAAGTAATAATGAAAACCCATAGCCTATTTCTGTTTCTTTTAACTTTGTAAACACAATGAAAGATCTGTATCATCTGGAATTCCTAGCTTTAAGCCTGAAAATTGTGTTTACCATGTGGTAGTAGAGAGTGGACAGAAGCTGGCAGCCAGAGTGCAAATCCATTGGGAATTTGACAACAAAACTGATCCATTGGACATTTTGAATAAAAAGTCCATTAAAAGCTATTGTATGAAAAATAAATTAAGAAATGCACAGGAAGAATCCTTGTGAAAACTGGTGTTTTTAATTTCCAGCACTTTTATTTTCTTTGTTTCTATGAAGGACATTTGGGCCCACTTCCCCAATCTTTCCAAATCCTGTTCTAATCTACTCCCTGATCTATCAGCTCAGGCATTGGAGCTGTAGTGAATTGCTGTGATTCTGTCAGTTTATTTCTAATGCTTCTAGAATTTGTATAGGTAATGGAAATACAAGCAGTTTACTTACTGGGACTATGAGCTGAATTGCTTAATATTGCTCTGCTCATCTGGCTTAGTCTGTTTCACAGGAAGTATTCCTGAGAATGCTAACCCCTGGTTTTTAGCTTTCTGCCTAGTTCTAGGTGAAAGGAATTTGAGGAGATTTCAAATAGTTTCTAACAGGTACAGATCCATACCACAAAATGTTTTATAATTCAACACAAATTGAGCGACTACTCTCTTGCGAGCTGGCTGAGATTTTGTGCTAGTAGAGAATTCATATACCTACCCTGCCACTCCCAAATTAAAGTACACTTCTGGTATGGCTTGCAAAGCAGTGTGTTTAAAAAAAATCTCTATATTCGCTACAGATCACTTGTATTGATATATGCTAAATATTGAAGTAGAGTAAGACATTGATGCAGATTTTAACAGTAGATAATTTATTCATTTGGTGGGCATTCAGACAGACCAAGAGAGAACATATTTTTTTTTCCAATATGGATACTTCATATCCAGGACAAGAAAAATAAGAAGGAAAGATTTCGACAGCAACAAGAGGAAGAGACGCACCTTTATATTAATTCACATAATGAAAGGGAATGGAATCTCTTGAGGGGACAGCAACCTGAAATCAGTTTGCCTGACAGTCATACCTTTAGAAGATTGACTGATGAGGTAAGGCAATACCACGTGAATGAATGCAAAGCAGTATATTAATGGTAGATGGAGAGGCAGAGAGGTTTTGGGAGGGAATTCCAGAGCTTAGGGCCTTGACGACTGAAGGCACGGCCACTAATGGTAGGTCCAAGGGAGTGGGGGTGCAAAGAATTACCTGAACTTGGAGATTAGTTTATTCTTTTTATGATTCATTTAATGCATCCATAATTTTCCATCCAGTGCCCGTCTAGAATAAATAAGATATCACCAGGGCAACTGGCTTTTTGTGACTGATTAATTCAAATTTTATTTACACTTTCTAGAAACTGTCATCAGTCACCATTTGCAAATCTTTGTAATCAGTTCTTTAATAAAAATATACGCATACCGAAGTGCTTCCACTTCTACAGTGTGCTACTTTCTCGGTGAGATCTGGCAGTGGATTGGCTATATTTCATGCACTGAGCAAAAATGTAAGTCTTGCGCTCGAATTGAGGAAATTTTCACAAGCGAACTGAATGGAACTTAGAGTGCCAAATTGGAATTCTGTGCAATGAGAGTCAAGGTGTGTAGCTTGGCATTTTGAAATTCCATAAAATGGTAGTGAATGTGATATGGTTTCACCCATTGGAATTTTATATAATGACAGTGAATGGGACATGGTTTGTTGGCATGGCGAATGGCACTTTGGGATTATTGAAGAATAACACGGAGAAGTTCGAGGGAGAATCATTGCCCTGAAAGTGTGGTAGGCGCATTGCTATTGCAATCTGAGCAGAAAATCAGCTCTTGTATGGTAATTTCTTATAAAATACTGAATTAGTGTAACTCAAAACAATACAGTTCTTTTTCAACTGGATCAGTCATAAGATAGAGCAGCTTAAACTTTGTCCATAACTAAAATATAGCCTGTTACCATTCTAGCTCCTCTGATAGCTGTGAGTTTATTCACTGCCTAGCTGAGCCTAACAAACAAGGAAGCCCCAGGTTCAATCCCTGGTTTGTGCTGAATTAGCTGATCTCTGTCAGGGAGGTGGTAGATATGTTAGAGAGCAGAAAATTGGCCAGGATTTTCTGCTCCTGATGGTTATCCAGTAACTCCAACTGGAACTCCAACTCTGCAGATGGTGGGCTAGGACAGAATTGTGCTTGGCTATTATGCCCCTTGGGTTTTAGTGTGCTGGCATTCACTGTCAAACTTTCATAGGAATAATAGTCACTTTGATAAGGGACTGGAGAGTATCTGGCACCTTTGGAACCCTGGAAAGGAAGAAACAGCTTTTGGGGAGGTGGAAAAAAAAAAGTGGTGAGAAGAAAAAAAAGTATCTTTTTTAAAAACAAAAAATGAAAATGCTGGTAACACTCAGAAGACACGCAGTATCTGTGGAGGGAATTGACAATTTAATGTTTCAGGTGTAGACTTTTCGGTAGTTCTCTTCACAGATGTCAGTCAGCATCTGTGAAGAGAACTGCTGAAAAGTCTACACCTGAAACATTAACTTGCCAATTTCCTCCACAGATGCTGCCTGTCCTTCTGTGTGTTTCCAGAATTTTTTGTTCTTGTTTCAGATTTCTGACATTTGCAGTTTTTTGCTCTTAGATGTCTTTTCATCCATTTTAAAAGACTAGACCTTTTTGCTAAGCAGAAAGTTTTTAACAATCGATCTGTGCATTTCATTCTGATTCCTTGCTTATTTTTAATATCCATTTAGTTTCACAAACTGAGGATGTCGATTGAAGAAAACTTGCCCACATACAGATCCTGGCAAGGAGAGGTATGGGAAAGCTTATCATTTAACTAGTCAGCTATTTACTACGTGCAGCGTACATTAACATAATTCTCTATTTGAGATTTTAACTAGCAATTCTCCTTGCCTGCAATCAGAGACTGCACTTTTTTTCTTTTACTTACACAAAGCATGAATCATAGAAGTTTTCAGCATAGAAGGAGGCCATTCGGCCCACTGCCGACACTTAGTGGAGCAATCCAAAGCTAGTCCCTCTGCCCTTTTCTCTCCCCATATCCCGTATCTTCCTCTGCTTCAAATATTTATCCAGTTTTCCCTTAAAGATGCAATGGTCTTTGACGTAAATATTCCCTGTGCCAAAGGATTCCATGCTCTAACGGATTGCTGCAAAAACAAGTTGCTCCTTACCACTTTGCTTATTCTCTTGATCATTTTAAATTGATAACCCCTCATCGCTGACTCCACAATCAGAGGAAATAGTCTTTCCCTATTCACACCAACAAATAACCAGACCTGTGCATTAGGTAACAAAGAGGTATGGTATTTTCTTCAATTGTCTAGATTGTTTAAAAAAAAATGGCCACACAACTTTGTGATGTTGAATGAGAGAGATTTTTTAAATTGGCTTGGTAATCAAGGGGAAGGGAGAATCAGTGGTAACGGTCTCCACCTTAGTGATAAATAAGTCCATGAACTACCTCTCAACTGTTGGAGGTGAGGGTGAGGGAAGCGGGGATTGGTGTTTAAGGAGCCAGTTGACAGTGAAGAAAAGAATTTTGGGGTTTTTCTTTTTCAAAAAATGTACTTTATTCATAAAATTTGCAACAATACATACAATACAGTTGTCATATCACATTTCAAACGTATGCAATACAGATTATGCAATTTGCAAGATTCATGAAGTACAGTTCAAATACGATTCCAACAAGACAATTGTACATCATACATAATTACAGTTCATGACACTCTAGGCTGCCTCTTTGCATTACAATCAATACATCTTATTGATTACAGGTTCATTGCAGATACATTACATTTCATTTCATAAGTTTGTATTTTACATTCTGCCCGAGGGGGTTTTTCCCTGATTGCAGCCCCTCGGTATACAATGGCGGGAGGGCTCTAAACGGCTGCCTTTCCCCACAGAGCCTTTGCGGCGGCCGCACCCAGCTTCATTGCATCCCTGAGCACGTCGTCCTGGACCTTGGAATGTGCCAGTCTGCAACACTTGGTCAAGGACAGCTCCTTGCACTGGAAGACCAGCAAGTTTCGGACAGACCAAAGGGCGTCTTTCACTGAGTTGATGGTCTTCCAGCAGCAGTTGATGTCTGTCTTGGTGTGTGTCCCTGGAAACAGAGTCCTGCGTTACGGAACTGCTCGGGACGAACCTGGACAGATACCACTGCATCTCTCTCCAGACCTTCTTTGCAAAGGCACATTCCAGAAGGAGATGTATCTTTGATCTACTGCAAATCTCCGCAAACCTTTTTTGCTGTGCTCCTCCTTCAGAGATTCATGCCACTTGCATGCCCCCTCTTTTAAGAAAAATGGGGGTGAAATGAGTTTTAGCCGGTAGTTTGAAATGGTAATAGCGTAGGGCAATCTCAGCACAAATATCTGAATTCCTGCTGATTTCTAGAAGTGGAAGTTGGACCAATTATCTTGCTTCTGGTGCATAGTAAACAATTACTGTGCATCAGAAGCAGCTCTGATTGCTTCTAAAAATCAACGGGAATTCGAAGATCCCATGCTGTGCTGAGATTTCCCAATGGGAGGCTGTATTAGTATATATTTTCTTTGAGTTTAAACTTAAGTTTGCTAAGTTTTGTTAAAATTTTAAGACTTTTGATGCGTCTCCTCTGGTTATGCAAGGTTGCATTGGTGGCTCTCCTCCTTGGCAAGCCTGTCCTCCTCTGGTCCCCCTGATATCCTTGGGGGGCACCCCACCCCCAGTTTGGCAACCTCAGATTTACAGGAAGATCCTGGAGTAGTGGGTTGTTTATGTAGCATTAGAGATGTAATATTTCAGTTATACTTGCAACTTTATATTGGTGTATAAGGGCCTATATTGCCGAAAGTTGCCGTGTAAACTATGTATAATAAATTAAACAAGTAAGAATCTCGGAAAAAAGGCTTAATTGATTTGGACAGCCAGTTGGGTTCACCTCTGAAGGTGGCTTCTTAAAACTAAACCTGTCCAAGTAGCACTAAGTTTTTTATATATATATATATATATATATCATCAATATTGAACAGCATGAGATGAACCCCAGAATCTACAGAGACTGGGAACACCAGGAACGAGTGCGAGAAATAGCAGAGCTGCATGGTCGACAGTTAGCAGATATTCAAGCTCGAAACAGGGATCTGGAGCAGCAAAGAGATGGTAGGAAGCTTTATACCATTCTGTTTCCTATTGTAGAGTCACAGAGAATTAGCTTCCAATAAAATGCACATGTTACATTATTTGGTTACTTAAGAGACAACCATAATTATTATCCTTTTCACAAAAGTAGAGTTTGATCAATAATTCTAGTGGAAAAGCTTTGGATTCCCATTCTGGGTTAGAGTTCCAATCTTGACTAGTATTGGACTGAGCTAATATTATGGGTGAGTTTTGCTGAGCCTTGGTGGGCAAAGTGGTATGTTAAATAGTGTGCTTTGTCATCATGAAACAACTCATCTTAAGGGAAGAAAAAGTGGCAAGGTGGCGCAGCTCAGCCCCCATCAGCTGTCCCTAAAATCGTCCCATAGGACAACGCTGCTGCCCCTCTCCCAGTTGTTACTGGATTTCTACCACTGCTCCTTTGACTCCCCTGCCGAAGCCACCTCCACCAATCTGGGGTTGTGCAGCACTGGGGGATTGTTCAAGGGTGGGGTGCCAAGGTTTGGTAGCGCTGTGGAGGAGAAAACCTGCGATTTGACAGAATTGTGGAAAGGTGAAAAGTGGATTTGGTTCGTTGTTGGATTCCTGGTGCCTTTCAGCAGTGGGAGAGTCTGGCAGCATTGTTGAAAACAGCTGGATGTCACAACAGTGGCTTGTAAGCTACTCATAGATCTTTACAAATATTGAATGAATTATTTTGTGATTGGTTCCTGGAAAATATTGTATTCCTAATTCTTTGAAAATGAAAATACTTTTTATTAATCAGCCAAATTTATTCAGTTTTTTGCATATCTTGGAAATGAGCGGGAGGAGGTATCTTCAACCAACATCCTCTGTCAATTCTGAATATTTCCACAAATTACTTCAGAAAACATTATTTACCTGATAAGAGGCCTCAAGTGTTATTTTGATAAAACCTGAGCATAAAATGGTTTGAGATTTTATACGGTTAATATACAAAAATATTGTACTTTGCACAGCTTCACTATTTTCCACTCACCAGCAAATAATTAGTCTTTCACCAACCCACAGCAGCTGTACAAATAAATCTTATATAAGCTGTAATTAAATGTAAATAGGACAGTGTCTTTTTCTCTCAACATAACTTACTTTCTGAAGTAAAACTTTTATTTAAAAGATTAGTTGAAAACCTACAAAAATTCAATGTCCAGTTGCAAATGTTGATAAATCAAGTAGTTGAAGTTAAATTCTGACAGATGTTAATGTATAGGAATACTCATATTACATAGAATCTACAGCACAGAAACAGACCATTCAGCCCAACTGGTCTATGCTGGCGTTTATACTCCACACGAGCCTCCTCCTGCTCTGATTACCTCCTCCGACCCTGCCCCTGTATCCCTCCATTCCCTTCTCGCTCATTTATGCGATACCCTTCTCCTTCATGTATGCACAAGTATATAATACAAATCAATAAAATATCATTCTGCACAGTTTATTTGCTTCATTAAGTACTGATTGTAATGTCAATAGTGTTTTGACATATAGGCCCCGATATTTGCGGGGAGGGAGTGAGGGGGCCCGAAAGTGGCTGAAGAGCCCGGCAAGACTGGGGATGCGGACGTCACGCAGAATTTAACGGCAAGACCTCGTTATAATTTTTTTTTCTTCCATTTCCCATCTGGTAGCCGGGCAAATTGACAGGCTGACTGGCTGTCGGGCGAGAAAACCAGTGGCAGGAGGCCTCAGCTGGGGACCCTTGCGGACGGTCCCTTGCAATCAGGAGGGAGGCAGACTGCAGATCGGGGCTTGGGGTGGGGTAGGCGATCAGCCGTGTTCGCGGCAGGGCTAGAGAGAGCCACAATCAGCAAAAGGGAGGCCAAAGGCTTCCTTGAGGAGCCTGGGGGAGCATTCCTGCTCCTCTTGGCCTACAAGGAATGCTATGAAAGGCACTTACCTTCTGGAGCCGACTTTCACTGCTGGATTTCCCGAGCCTTGGGAAACCCGCTCGACAGCAGTTAAATTTAAATCAGGCTCCCAATTGCACTGTGAAAGCCTAATTTAAATATGTTGATGAGGTGTCCCACCTCTCCAAGACAAGACACTCGGATGGCACGTTACCCACTAATGTAAAAAAAAATGGCAGGCATGCACACATCTGGTTGGGGTTGCGTTTCGTGTTCTTTTTTAAGAGTTTAACCCTAATATCGAGGCCACAATTTCCAAAACCGAGAGACTCTGATCCTGGTGCAGAGACGCGCTCAACAGAAGCACGGATTGGAGAATTGGGCCTGGTGGTCAGCGTGCCTGATTCACAGGGCTGCCGATTTTCTGGCTATTGATTTTAATGGCTAGTAAATTGTGGGCACCATGAATCGGGCCTGCTGATGTCTGGCCTGATTCTCCAATTTGTGCTACTACTATGCGAGGCCCTGCTCCAGGAGCAGAGACTTGCAACTTTGGGGCTAAGATGTACAGTTTACTCGTGATGTCCAGGGTAGATGGTTCCATTTAATTCGACATCAGTTCAAAATTTGAAGGGGGTTGTTGGACTTCTTCATTATTTTTTTAAGAAATCCGTCGTCGGCTGGAGGAGTTTTCATCCAAAGAGCATTTCACAACCCATATTGAGCAGATGCTGCTGGAACTTAAGGTACAGGAGGAGAAGAATCAATATGCTTTAGATGCACTCAGAGAGCAGATCGAACTACTGCAGATGGAATCCACGTATGTACACAAATGAACAAGAAAAGAGCAGAAAAGTCAACGAATTTATTCCTGTTCAGTTAACAGCTTTATGTTGGAAAAGCATAGGATGATCATATAGATTCACTTCATTTAATTAGGGAATTTTCTGTTTGGTAAGCCTTGGTTTCTTTTACTGTAATTTGTTATTATACTTAATCATAGCAGGTCAATCAGAAAATACTAATATAATCTTTAAAGAATACTCTATAAAGGGCTCAAAGTTTCATGTAAAGTGTAATTTGATTGTCAGCAGGAAGGACAGCAGAAAATAAAATCTGGAGTTTCTTTTCTGCTTCTCCACTCCCTTCTTCATTTTTAACCCCTCTTCTTAAGTCACTGACTCATCTGGCCAGAACCCCAGCATGGTGCCTTGCCCACATGGCTATTGTTTATGTGTCAACTTGGTATAAGTTTCAACAGGCTATTCCACTGTGGAGGGAGGGGCATCACAATCAAGCCTGATCTTGTCCAAACCTAATGTCCCACACATGCACACTTTCCATCAAGAGTTGCTGCAGCAACTCGCCAAGGCTTCTTCGACAGCACCTCCCAAACCCGCGACCTCTACCACCTAGAAGGGCAAGAGCAGCAGGCACATGGGAACAACACCACCTGCACGTTCCCCTCCAAGTCACACACCATCCCGACTTGGAAATATATTGCCGTTCCTTCATTGTCGCTGGGTCAAAATCCTGGAACTCCCTTCCTAACAGCACTGTGGGAGAACCGTCACCACACGGACTGCAGCGATTCAAGAAGGCGGCTCACCACCGCCTTCTCGAGGGCAATTAGGGATGGGCAATAAATGCTGGCCTCGCCAGCGACGCCCACATCCCGTGAACGAATAAAAAAAAAATGATCAGGAGGGGAATTGCTCGCTGAATTTTCCCTTCTTTCTCAAGTGCTTACACCAATAATAGCATATTTGCTACTGCTGCGGCAGATTAGCTAACTCAGTGTGAAATTTGCTTGTTATGCACGTTGAGCAGTTTTAAAAGCCAAGATAGTGGAGGCTAATCATTTGGAAGGTCATTATCATCCGGCATCACTCCCCAGTGTTGCGGCACTCTGGAGATTAGAGCAGGAAGATTCCAATTTTCAGTGGCAGCCACTGAGGAAATAGAAATACTAATTACATAAAGAGGCGAGTGTATGCTTACAGATTAATAAAAGAAACCTATATTTATTGGGTGTGATTTTTGTCAGCCATCTTGGACTATTCTTGTAAGCTGTCGAACCTGGGGTTATCAGTGTTTTCACGCACAAGCACACAACTTGGATGGTTATTTTTTTGTTGGATCAATTGCTGCACATCTATGATTAGTTGTGACAGCACTTTAAAATCCTGTTAACCTAACTTAATGTTGATTTTAGAATTTTATGTGTACGCTTTGGTGTAAATATTCTACTTGTTAGTATGACTTTCATTGTAACTTCAAACTGTTTGATAACTGTTTAGCAGTTTTTCATATCTGAATATTAAAGCAGCAATTGATATTTACAAATCGATCCAATGGCAATAACAAACTGAAGTTGGAAGATGTGCTTGTACCAGAGATTTTACCACTTTAGTGTTGGTATTCCACTTTGTGTTGTGCCAGAATAATTACCCTACCACCTCCCCGGACATACGCAAATGCTGCAACTTCATTATGGTCTAATTACATTATTTAGTGCACAACATTAGAAAGTGAAAACTTGCTTCATTTCTCGATACAGGAGTAGTATGATTGTTTTATAATGCAGTCTAATGAATCAAATGATTGTAATCTCCAACTGATTTTTTAATCAAGAAAATCGCATTCAATACCTTTAACGCAAACTGTCATTAAAAATAATTTTTGCATGATGCATAATTTTGGACTAATGACATAATTTCATTTGTAATATTTACCCATGTTGTGGTATTTAAATATTTTCGTAAAAATCTGGTTTGAAGCTAAATTTCATTTTGCGTTTGAGAGTTAGGTTGGAATGCCAGTCACGGCTAAAGATCACCTCTGAAACTCTGAGTAGCCTAGTACCATAGCTGTTAAGATATTCGGCTGAAAGGAAAGGATAAGGGAAAACCGTACGTGTGTAGGAAGCTGAAAAAGTGAAATTTGATATGTCAGGCAAGGGAGCTTGTACTATTTGTTTGGATCACTTGAATATCAGACTGACCATTGTTATTTTGACAAGAATAAAATAAAAGCTACAGTACTGACTTGCAAATATGTCTTTGTGCTAGAGTCAAACAGGATGCCATCAGTGTTACAGACAATTCTCCTGCAGAGAAAAAGGAAGAAAAAGTACCACTTACTTTTATATCGTTTGCCAGCAGTGACAGCCTATCCACTGAAATAGGGTGAGCAGAACATTTAAATTTTTTAAGAATAGAATATAATGTTGTTTATCCACTGGAAAAATGTCCAAATTGTGTCTATCCTGTATCTGTCTTCAGGATTCTGTTATACACATATTTGTATGTTGACTCAATCACTATTTGGATGACTTAATTTTTAGTCATAACTTGAGTTATGATTTAACATGATATCTGGTCACAACTCCCTTGACTCTCACAATTCCTCTAATTTCTAATCTTGTTTAAGGTGCCAGTTTGTGCTTTTGCCTTGTGACCAGTTTAATCTCCTTGTATTATCATTATTTGTGCCTGTCAACATTTTGAAGACCTCAATCTCTAGCTTTTTTTAATCAAATGAAAGTAACTGTCGCTCTTATAAATAAGAATTTTGAATCCCCGAATCATCTTATTTACATTTCTTTAATATCTGCCTAGTGCATTTTTTATTTAAAAAAAAGATAGACCCCAAAATTCCATTCGCTGTTGTAAGTCTAGTCTTAACAGTGGGCTTTAAAAATGTTTAAGTAACTTGTGCCAATAATCAAACGCTCTTCAGACGTACGCCTGGACTTCATTAGAACGGGGTTGTCCACTTGGACGGAAAGTCAATGTGACGGGCTTTGCTCCAGCTTGATTTCCTCCTAAAGCTCTGGCGAATTTCCTGGTGTCAATCTCATTTACATTTTTTGGGCAGGGTCCCAGCAGGATTTCCACCTTTGCTTTCTTTGTGGTGTGGCAGTGCAATCAATTGTACGCCTATAGGGAACCTTGTAATTTTTAAATCCCCTCCGCTCACTGTAGCAACATTAGCTGCCAGTAATATAATGCACTGGTGTTCCTTTTGTCTAACGATGTTATGGCGGTAATGATGGAAAAATGTGGCATGTGATGTCACCCGACTATTACCACACACTTGGAATATGTAGAGTTATTCACCAGTCAGGTCAGTTCCAGCAAAAATTCCCAGATGTGATGGTTATCGGTAAGGAGCTATTGGGATGGCTCCACAGGCTATTTCCAACCTTCTTGTGTCCCAGATCAATTCAAAGTCAGCAGAAAGGGAGAAGAAAATCTTGCCTCAGTTCTTTTGCTGACAAAGGTCTTAAATTATTAGGTACCTAAATAGCTGATGGTTACTTATCCTGCCCAATTCATTCTCCTCCTTTGCTTTGCCACAAGACACTGGCAATTCAGGTGCCTACTGTAACAACAAATTTAAAACTTCCAGGTGAGGAATGAAATGAATAAATGGAAGAACTCTCTGAGCCTCACCAGTTTGATGTTTCACCTTGCCTACATTCTGCATACTTGTGGTTTTTCAGTCAGGTTGCTGAAGCAGTGTCAATTAGGGCTGAATTTAAAGCTCATGTAGTGGAACATGGAATACTGTTGACTGGAAGCTCTCTAAGCGATGAAACCTTATTTCACATTGGACCTCTATTGCCAGCAGAGAAGGGCTAAAGAGATGAAAGGACTGTTAGCTAATGAACTGCAGCACCCAATCCACCAATTGAGTAACATTTCATTGATTACTAACTTCACATGGGAGGACACAGAAGGGAGAGATTAGGAGATTTTTTTTTTTACACAGGGTTGTTAGAACATGGAATTGTCTAGTAGATAAATATTTGAAGAAGACAAATTTAAAAGGGTTTGGGAAAAGGGCAGAGAAGTGGGACTAAATTGATGCTCTTTCAAAGAGGCGGCACAGGTGTGAGGGGCTCGATTGCCCCCTGCACCATAAAGTTCTATGATTCTACTAATTTTATATTCAACTCTTAATAACATTTTAAATAAAACCAGAAAATGTTGGAAATACATAGCAGATCAATCAGCTTCTGTAATGACAAAAGACAGGTTATGACGTTTTGGGTGTGTACTTTTCATTGGACTTAATAATGTTTACTTGGTTACAGAATGCACAGGGCCCAGAATTCCTGGGGATTGCTTTGCTGGTGCAAATGCAATGGAGTCCTTTAAGGAAAGTTAAAGCTGGAGCCTTAACGAGCTACGTTAAGATAAAATCTATATTTCCGCATCATGGTTTCTTCCTTCTTTTCTAGTGCACTGAAACTAGTCTACCTTCAGGGTGGTGGGAATGATCCGGCTATTCTTGCTCAGATGCATGGCCTTCAGGCAGAGGCTCAACTTCTGGAAAAGTCTGCACGACCACCAAAAGAGAAAAAGAAAAGTATGTAAAGATCAGTGTCAAATTTATAGATTCTTGATTGTTTTTTGTGCTCATCTAGGTGAAGGATGGCGATATTAACAGATGGAACACATTTATTCATTTTTGGCACCATCAAAGATTCCTAATCCAGGTATAGAAATGTATAGGACTGGAAAAGACCATTGTGGTCGATCAGGGCAGCCCAGAGTTCAAGAAAAACATGCAGTTTACCAGCTGTAACCCTTAATTGATGACCTTGCCAAATAATTGTCAAATTCCCTTTTAAAGTTAGTCTTAAAAGTTAGCAGTTAGATGCAAAGTAAAACTCCCTTTTCATTTCTCTCCGTAACCATTCTCTAACCCCTCTGAGACTCCGAATTTAATATAAACGAGGCTCAATTGTGTTTAGCATTTGAGCTGTGGAATCATGCTTGGAGATTGTCGAAACTCATTTCATTTAGGACTCTTGCAGCTGTGCGAGAGGTAAATTTATCAGTATGCAATGGATACAATAGAATCATAGAAAATGTATGACACAGAAGGAGGCCATTCAGCCCATCGTGTCTGCGCCGGCTGAGAAACGAGCCACTCAACCTGATCCCACTTTCCTGCATTTGGTCCGTAGCCCTGTAGGTCACGGCTCTTCAGGTGCATATCCAGGTATTTTTTAAATGAGTTGAGGGTTTCTGCCTCTACCACACTCTCAGGCAGTGAGTTCCAGACCCCCACCACCCTCTGGGTGAAAAAATCTTTCCTCATTTCCACTCTAATCCTTATACCAATCGCTTTAAATCTACGCCTCCTGGTTATTAACCCCTCTGCGAAGGGAAATAGGTCCTTCCTATCCACTCTATCTAGGCCCCTCATAATTTGGTACACCTCAATCAAATCACCCCTCAGCCTCCTCTGTTCCAAGGAAAACAACCCCAGTCTATTCAATCTGGATAGCTTAAGTTCCAGAGATAAAAGGACAGAGTTCTCCCTGTGCCCACCAATTTAATACTTAAAATGGTAGTAAATGATGAATATAAAATTAGATGCTAGTAATCAATTACACAGTTGCTTATTCACTTGAGAGATTGGGGATGACAGTGAGTTAATACACTACTCTCCTACCCCTGATAGTAATAAGTTTGGGCAGCTTCAACCCAGTTTGTGGTTGATTCAAACATCAACCCAGTTGTGGTCGAAATAGGTACAATATTTGAATATCTGATTTTAGGTCATTTTGTTGCTTAACCCACCAGTAAAGAATTTACAACTGCCAAGAACAACAGTGGACAATTTACAATCCTGTGAATGTTCTTAAGGAATTCACATTCAAAATCATCTGGCACTTCTATACATGCACCAACTCCACCAAGGTGACACCATTTTTTCTTTCTGCAGTAGATCTGCTGAAGGAAAGAGTAACTAAAATTGGTAGTTTTACAGTACAGCGGTGGTTATGGTACTGGACTAGCGAACCAGAGGTTGTGAATTCAAATCTGACCAAAGGAAATGGTGAAATTGAATACCCTAAATTTGATAAATTGAGGGCTGGCACCAGAAAAATGACTACGAAAGCTGCTGAGTTTTTGTAAAAACCCAACTGGTTCACTAAGGTCGTTCAGGAAAGGGAACTTGCCCCCCCACCCCGGTCTGGTCTACGTGCGACTCCAGTCCCATACTTCCGTGTTGATTCTTAATCCTCTCCTGAATGGCCCAGCAATTCACTTAGTAAATCATTTCCTCAAGGCAACTAGGGATGGGCAGTAAATACAGTCTTGCCCACATCACCCATATCCCAAGAACAAATAATTTTAAGAAGTTTACAGAGCAAGGGGTGCATCTACATTTCCGTGGCAATCTTCTGGATGTTATGCTTGTGAGGGAGAGTTCCCTGGCAGCAAAGCAGAGGGAATGCTTGTGAGCAAGAACCACTGGAAGTCTAGAAAAGGGGATGCTAAAAAATACTCCCTGGCTCAATCTATCCCATTTTCCCATTTGAGGGATGGATGGTGTGTGGCAGCAGCAGCAAAGATATAAAAAGGTATTGAAGGAAGTACAAATTTTTAGACTTTTTCCCACAAGACAACTTATAAATATAACCAGCACAATATGCTCTGAAGATAGGATCATTAAAAGATAATGAGAAGTCAGCAAGTCACCAATTACAGACCAGGTTGGATGGGGAGGCAAGTTCCCTTTCCTGAACGACCTTAGTGAACCAGTTGGGTTTTTACAAAAACCCAGCAGCTTTCGTAGTCATTTTTCTGGTGCCAGCCCTCAATTTATTAAATTTAGGGCATTCAATTTCACCATTTCCTTTGGTCAGATTTGAATTCACAACCTCTGGTTCGCTAGTCCAGTACCATAACCACCGCTGTACTGTAAAACTACCAATTTTAGTTACTCTTTCCTTCAGCAGATCTACTGCAGAAAGAAAAAATGGTGTCACCTTGGTGGAGTTGGTGCATGTATAGAAGTGCCAGATGATTTTGAATGTGAATGAAATGAACTGGGTTAATATTGCATTTTTCCTAAAAAAAAATCTAATTGAGTTATTGTTGCCAGGATTCAGGACTTTGTTGTGCCACTTAAACAGGGTGTTTGTAAATGTAAGGCACATACATACAAATTTTCATGGTCATTTAATGTGATAAACCATTGTGCACTGAATTTGTTCTGAAAAATGTTTGTAGCCTTTTGCCTGTAGTATCTGCAGTACCATTTATAAAATGAAATGCAAGAAATATGCAGAACTATAAATGCACTTTATCTTATTTTGGGAAAATCACTTCTAATAAAAGAAATGCTTGTTGTCAAATAGGTAAAATATAAAGGTCCTAACTGGATCTATTATATTCCTTACAAATTACAGAACATGAGTCACCTCACAAATCACTGGATGCTGAGCTCCTAGCTGTGGAACTTGAGAACCAGCATTTGGAAGATGAAATTCTAAAACTAAAGCTTCAGCGAGAGAGGAGGAAGCCTGATGATGGTAGGTTTCGGACTCTCAGAAATGAGCCTCAAGAATATGGCTACATACAACAAGAGTAACAACATAATGTTAATGAGTGCCTATAGATGGACAGCCTACTGTTTAGAAAATTCCAGACTAAGAAGTACAAAATTCCAGATTGAGAATATTGATCTATAATTGAGTAATCTCTAAACCTTAACACTTTTAATAATGTTACTATTAATTCAGCAATATTCAATAAAATAAAACTTAAGAATGTTACATAGCATTCATGAAACTTAAAAGAGAAGTGGACGAGCCTGGAATAATAGGATGAACATCTTTCTGTTGGTTGTAAGGGTCCCACATGAAATAATTTGGGCAGTTTAAATTTAATTCTTACTGTGTATAGCTGGGCAGCCGGGGTGCTCCTGTTAAAGTTAAGGCATGTTTTTGGCAGCACAGTAGAGGGAGCTTCCCTCTGTATCTGACCGTATTAGATCCGGCCTGGGAGTGCCAGATGCCGACATAGTGTCCCCAAAGTGGGAAAGTGTTCTATTTACCACTTAACACCACAATAAGCACATAAGGTAAATCTGTGGTTTACAGTTTACCACTAACACATTTAAAGCGGAGTAGTATTTCTGTTACCCTGACAGGAAGAAGAAAGCAGACTGTAGCTGTGTGTTTCTGCCCACTTGCAGCCCAAAGCCCCAAGTAATCTATAAACAGTAACAAAAATAGAAATTGCTGGAAATAGATAGAGCACTTAGCATCTGTAGAGAGAAAAGACAGGTTAATGTTTTGGGTAGAATTCTTCAAACTGAAAGAAAACAAACATTTTAGTAGAATTGGGGAAAATGGGGGTGGGGGAACAATAGAAATTCCAGTCACAACAAGGAAGCGCTTTGTATGAACTACGTGCAACCTGTTTAAAGGAAAAGCAAAGAATTGAACAATATTTTTTAAAAAGAACGTGCAAATAACTAAGGAAAAAGGTGAAAAAGGTGGGGTGGGGTGGGGGGGTGGTGGTTAGAGAAGAAAGCCTTTAGATGCAGCTCTAAAATGGAAATCCTGGAAACACAATGGGCATGTTTGTCCCACAAGGAGATAGAAAACAAGCCAGCACCAGGGATGTAGAGCCCCCACCACAAGAACTGTGCTCTGGCAAAGAGTCTAGACCCAGAATGTTAATCCATCTCCTATCCTCCAGACATCGACCGACTCACCGCCATCACCATCACTTGCTGTAAAGAAAATGGGAGATAAAGCTAATGTCTGAAATTATTAAAGTCAGTATTCAGATTCAGAGGTCTGCATAAGTGCTCAAGTGAAAGATTAGGTACTGTTCCTGAAGCTTGTGTAGAACTTGATTGGAAAAGTATAGGAGATCAAAAATGGAGAGGTCAGAGTGTGAATGGGAGTATAAGTTAGTGGCAAGGCTTTAGTGAACTCAAGGTCACACTTGCAGACAGAACAGAGATGTTTGGCAAAGGGTTCTCTAATCCATGTTTGGTCTCCCCAACATAGAGGAGACTGCACCATGAGCAGTGAATACAGTGCACTAGATTGGAGGGTGTATACTTAAACTGTTGACTCACACAGAATGAGTGTTTATGGCCCTGCACAAAGAGGTGGGAGGAGGTGAAAGAATAGGTTTTATGTCTGTTGTGATTGCACAGAAAAGAGCCACTAAAGGGCAGCTGGAAGTTAGGATGGTGGAAGATTGAATAAAAGTACCTTGAAAAGAATGGTTCCTCTGGGAAATGGAGGAGACAGAAAGGCAAAATGTGCTTGATGAAGGGAGAGAATGATGGCAAATTCAAAAACTGGTAGAATGGAGGTGAGGACAAGAGGGAACCTGTTGCTGGGAGAGGAGGAAGGTAGAGATATGAGCAGAGATGAGACTGATGCAGTTGAGGGTGTTGACTGCTCTTGAGAGCAAACCTTAACTGAAGAAAAATTAGGCTATTTCAGAAGCTCTGAATGTCCAGTATTTGCAGTTTTTTCTTAGTCTATATACAGTTACGTCACTATAGTGATGAAGACAGAGTATCAGGATCTACTGCAATTAAAAACATATTTTAAGTGGCTTGAAATATTCCAGATTGTTTATTATTGTAATATTTTAAAACCTTTTATGTCTTGTAATATTTTTTGAAAAAGTTTTGAGTTGCTTAAACATAGTTGCACCTATGTTCTAAAAAAAATAGAATCTTTCCAGCAAAACTCAATTACTGTGCAACAAAAGAAAACCTAGAACAGTGATACTGAGTTCAAAGATGTGTAGTCACTGTGAGTTTCACTGCACTGGTCTTAACTTCAACACTCCTGCTTGTTAATCGTATATGTACTGTGCATTGATTGAGTTGTACCTATTTAAAATGTTGCAATCTAATCTACTGTCAGTTTCACTCCTTAAATCTCTAACTGAATCTATTTTGAGCTAATGAGAAATATATCCTCTTTTTAAAATTCTTATGTTCGTAAATCAGCATAAAGAATGTAAAACCAATTTTTTTATGTTGCTAATGAATGTAATTTTTAGAAACATTTAATAAAAATACAATTTGAATAGGAAAAATTGTCTGTTGTTAATAAGCCAATATTTCATTCAGTATGAACAGAAATAATCATGACCTAAGGAAGCATGGAATGAGAAAGGACTGATCAGTCCATAAACCCAGGTCTCTCTACAGACCACGTGGAATTCATTCTATCATAGGCTGTACCCAATCTATTTAATTTCATAAGGAAAAGGATCTGCAAAGTTTCTATCTGTCCCCTCCCTAAAGGTGAATTACATCCTACATTACTTATCTTGGTCAGTTGTCATCTTGGCATGACATTTCCATGCTCCAGGAGCCGAGGACTAATCCTATTCAAACTAGCATTCAATCACTTCAACCTTCTTCTAACCTTCAATCTTGTTCCTAACCAAATATTCATCCAGATCTTTATTTCTTCATTTTTCTCTCTAATTCTCTTCTCTACTTTCCTTTCCTGAGGGCATTAACTCTTCACAGTTCCACAGTACCCCACTCAGTTGTATTTATGTGTGAGTTTTGACGGTGAGAGTTGTCAGACTGGTGATGGAGGACATCACAGATGCGCTGTTGCAAATTCAGATTTTGCCACAAATATGGCCCTGGTTACATCAGCGCTGGTTACTCCAGTGAGCAGTCAGAGTGCCCCAGGTTTAGGGGTGTGCCCATACAGTCCAACATCTAACTAAATTATAGCATAACCCAGGGGCGTCACAACAGCACCTCCATGTGATCTGCATTAGATATTTGTGTCTTTCTTTTTAAACTTGTGTGAATACACTTGGCTTTGAAGCATAACCCGTAATTGTAACTTTTTTTCAAATCCTTTCTATGGAAAATGGCCAAAAATTTCCAAAATTTGACATCTTCCCCATCTGGGGTGGCTTGCTTGCAAAGACCGTGCATTTATCACCAGTTACACCATCATGCGTGGCTTGTCAATAACTCTCTTGATATCTATGTCATTCCTTATTAATATGTCCAATGATATGGACGAATAAACTCCCAATTCCACGGTATCTGTGTAACCAAAATATTCCAGCCAAACTCTGGCAATGGGTATTTTTGTGGTCATTCACAGTCTCCAAATGTGGGCAACTGTGTCCTTTTCTTAATGGTGGTCCTTCACTGGACCGTCGTGTATTATTATGAAAAAGCAACCAAAGTCTTGAAACCCCCTTATGTGTATCCCATTCATCTTGACCATGTGAAGGTAAAGAGTTAACCTATCAACATCTGCGGTCACTGCATGACGGGCCACATTATACCTTACAAGCTCACATGGCCTCCTGATTGTGTCGCAGGAATTATAAGAGACCAGGAGTGAATTGCCTCATGGCCACCCTTTGCTACATTTAAAATGTCTGATTTTGTTGTCGTCAAATGTTGCTCAGGAGCACTCTCCTCTGAGTCACTGTCACTGTCCACCTCATAGTTGTCCATTGGACAGTTCCAGTAATTTGGGGGTTCGCTGCACCTGTGAGGTTTGCTTCCCACTGCTGCTCCTGCAGATGGTCATCCATTTCTCCCTTTAAACATTATTGCTTTTTTCTGGAAGATATGATCCAGAAACACCTCATCCTCTCGGATGCAGTGAAGTGTGGCCAATTGCAGCTTAAACACGAAGACCCTCTGCTCCAGAGACTCCATTTTCCGACAATTAGTGTGAATGTGCTGCCATGGATACACTGAGGGTATGTGATGGTCCACATTTCACACTCCATACACATTGAGAGTCTCCTGCATTGCCATTCCCGTGTCCAACTTACAAATGTTGATAGTGATAGCCTTAAATCTCATTAACTGCAAATTCTCTCAAGAATCAAACTACACACATATTAATTTTAAAAAACTCCTGTCCAAATGCACCTTCAAGCAAACTGTCATTGAGACTGAACTCCACATTTTTCTGACTCTTTCACGCTCCACTGGCCTCTTGCTGCTCAAAAGAGAAATAGGGACTATTGTTTCATTAATTGCATTCTTCATACAGTCTTTTTTTAACGAAATGTAAGTAAGATCCACATATGTACTGCTGTGATCTCTTTAAACAATAATGTTTGCCTTATGAACTCCAGATATTTTGTTTTCTGGTATCCTCTTCCTCTAAACAAATTTCAAGGACAGACGACCTGCACAGCGGAGCAGCAGATGGTAACTGGCTGAGTCATGACGATCAGCAAGGCTTCTCATTAGATTAGTCACTCGATGTTGAACGCGGACTGCTCGATACTTTTATTTTTGTATTCTGAAGCCCATTTGAAGGACCATCCATTATTTAAACATACTGTTTCTAAATGTTTTGATTTTTACAATTCTTATTTTTCTTGCCCCTAATATTACCATGTAGCAAAAGCAAGGTTCTGATAACATTCCTGCACCAGTAACATGTTTACCAGCCCAATCAGTGTAGTTATTGCATCAGATGTTTTGATTTCAGTGAGCTCCTTCCCCTTTTATCGAACAACAAGAACAATTTGTATTTATATTGTGCCTTCAATGTCGAAAAATATCCCATGGTGAATCAGAGATGTAAGAAAAAAATTGACAGAGTCAAAGGAGGAGATATTAGAAGGAGCGAATAAAAGCTTGGTCAAAGAGGTGGGTTTTAAGGAGGGTCTTGAAGGAAGGGAGAGGAAGGAGTTTAGGGAGAGAATCCCAGAGCATATGGCACAACAGTGGATTGTACAAGAGGCTGGAATCAGAGGAATGGAGAATGTGGGGGAGGTTGTAGCACTGTAGAAGGTTACAGAGATAAGGAGGGCCAAGGGCCCTCTCTCTAAAACCTGGCAGATACTCAGCAGAAGTAAGTGTAAAACTTATCTTTCTGGGGCCCAGTGGAGAGGGAATGCTCTTCTGGGACCCTCAAAGAAAGTTTGGGCCGCTGCCACTCCAGAAAATGCTGGGAGAGGCATATAAGGTTTCTGTAGGTTTATTAAAGGGAATTCAAGCCTGGGACAGTGGCAGGAGAGTCGGAAGGCAGAGGAGCAGTGATGGATTGAGATAGGGATCAAGATGGCACTGTACCTGAGGGAAGAAATGAAAGGTGGTATTACCAGGTGAAAAGAAGGGGAAGAGAGGAGAGCAAAAGGCCCGAGAGGGCAAAGAGAAAAAGAAAGGTAGATAGATTGCATGTAAATAAACCAGCTTATTGGTTTATAATTGGCCTTGCTTCAGTAGAGTGTGTGTCAGTTTGCCCTACAGAAGATAGGAGAAATGGACGTGAGGCATTTGTGAGATCATTGAATGTGGAATGAGTGGTCTTATTGCTAGGCCCCTTGGTTGTGCTTTTGTATGACTAGATATTGGGCAGTTAAGATAAAGTCCTGATCATAGGGAACACCGGGTTTGCTTCTGCGACAGTCCAAAAACACTGAACCCAAGGCTACCTAGTGCACATCTGAAATTTGTAACACAAAGTATTATATAAAAATAAGGACAGAATATACAACTTTAAAATAGTGACTGAATTACATCTGTGTGCCCTAGTCGAATTATCTCCCGCCTTCTAACCCTACTTCACCAAGACTACACTTAGGCTCAACTCCCCATATGCAATCCCACAGGCGAACAACACATTATTATTCATATATAGTTAAATAGCAATTTGAGACGTAGAATTGGTTGGATTCTAGGAGTTTCTCTGCACTGCAGGCTGAGGAGTTGGGAGACACAAAACTGACACACTGCCACCTCACCACAGGTGGGACAGTGTAATTATAGCATAATAATTTGACAGGCATTTCCATTATAAATGTGGACATAGGAAGTTATAACAGAAAACGTTGAGACAAACTTTTGGCAAAAATGTAACAACAGGAAGTCAGGATTAGTATACAGGAGGTGCATGTTGTAAGATTTTTAATCTATTATGAAGGTTGAATATTCTACACCACCACAGCTAGGTCTGAACCAATGCACTTAGATTCCTCTCATGGCAAGGACAGCTTATCGCTGTGATAGTAAAAAGGTGCTTATTTCAAGAAAAAGTTTAAGCCTTCCTGCCTGTTTGATGCTTCTGATTGACCCAGTAAATGAATAGCTACAGTTTTTGAGTAAATCTATCCAGTTTATTTATAATAACTTGTTTCATTGTTGGGGAGTTTGCAAAGAATGATGGAAATTATTTTTATTTTTAATTGGTATTTGTATAGCATTACAACAAGCTAAGAAATGATAAAATCTTGTTTCTTCCTCCTTTGCTCCATGGTCGTTGTCCACCACCTTGTAAAGTGCTCTGAGATGTTTATGTATGTGAGGAGCACTATAGAAATGCAAGTGACTGTTGTAGAATAATTCACTTACAGGAATATTTGTGCCATTTGAGTGATTATATAAAAAATAAAGGTTCTTCTGATTTACTTTAGAGTTGGAAAAGGAAATGCAGGAGATGCAGCGCGAGCACATAAACAAAATGACTGACCTGCAAGGAGAAATTGAGATGCTGAAAAGTGAAGCAAACAGAATGCGAATGCGAAGAGGATTAAGGTCACCTCCACATCTGTTCCCACCTCCACCCCCACCCCCACCACCACCACCTCCCCCACAACTAGCTCTGAACCAACACACTCGGGTGCCTCACATGGTAAGGACAGCTCTTTGCTGTGCTCGTAAAAAAGTGTTTAATTTCAGGAAAAGGTTTAAGGCTTCCTGCCTTTTTGATATTTCTGATGTAACCAGTCGACATAGCTGTTGTAAATGTGTAGCTATTGTTTGAGTCAATCTATCCAGTATATTTATAAGAAATTTCTTCATAATTGGGGAGTTGATCAATTATTCACTCAGTACTCCATTCAGAATAATTATGTGGAAGTTTTCATTATTTTCCCCAAACGTTGCACACTATTTGCCCGTTGGTTTTGGTGTTGATAATCCTTTGGTTCCTATTATTTTACTTCAAAAATTAAATGATATTGTGTAAAGGGGCATATAATCTGTGAACATTTTTATAAAAATGTATGGACAGTCATAGCCATGATCCTGTTCCTATCTCAAAAAAAAGTTTTATTTTTAATAGTTAGCATGTACTTTTTTCCTTGTAACTTGTCCCTTACCTTGGATCCACCTGGCCCCTTTTACCACAAATCTTAGTTTCGATCCAACCCAGAATGACGGGATGAAAATCTCTTCTATGAAATAAAATTAGATCACAACCAGCTGATATCCTACATTCGAGTGGGCTAAAGCACAAAACTGCTCACAATTCATCATGTTTGCAGTATCGTTGAGAGAGGCCCCCAAAATTAATGTGATAGCAAATCTAAACATTCACATTGGTGCTCTAGATGGCGAGGTTAGGTTTAGGGCACATGGTTGGTGCAGAGAAGGGACATGTTTGCTCTGTATCAAACCCGTGCTAAACCTAACCTGAAAACATTGATGCTAACATTGCCTACATGGTCTATTCCCCAGTGCTGGTGTTTCTCACTTTGATGAACTCAACAACCTTCACAAAAAATGTGAACACTTTAAACAAATCCCACTGTTTTATAGGACCATTTGAGACCTCAGACACCAATGATTGCCAAACATTTACTGGATCCTCCAGATGCGCTAGGACCTGCACCTTATGACCCAGTGTAAGTACCAATATTCATGCGTCTATTTTTACTTTATAGAATATAAACAATTGATTCTGTCTTTTGTTTCTGACTGGTTCATTGTACACCATTGTTACATGATGCTCCACCCAACTCCCATCCACCAGTTCCTTAGGAGATAATTTTTCAGTATTGGACCATGCAGTGGTACTACATAGAAGTATACTTTCATTTTCCTTGTGAATAATTAATGCCTGTAAGTTTTTATTTATCATATTTTAAAAGCTGTATATTCCTCAATGATCTGCATTTTCTTCTTTGCGTTGTTATGGACTTGATATTTCCTCTCCACAGATGGCAAGCTAACAGCCCTTTCAGTTTCTGTACTCTACCTCAACTGACCTGTATTTCCTCTGAGGTCAACTATGTTGTAAGATTCTGGCCTGCTCACCAATGGCTTCTTTGTTTTACCTTCCCTTTATCTGCCCTGCAAACATGGACATGTGATGAGTTCTCAGGCTGCTCAACAACTTCAATCCCCCATCCTCCTCCCCTCTCAGCTCACCTATATGGTGAGATGGTAGCTCCAACTGCTCTGCTGGGCTTGACCTGACCTATATATCCCCACCGGGGCAACAAGTCGTGAAAGGAAAAGCCTAATTTGGAAGGGATGATTTTTCATTCAGTTGCTGTGGTAAGGTCTTGGATATGGGAAGCTGCAGAAAGCAGTACAGTTTAGCCCCACCCTGCCTTCAGTCACTATATCTCGCTGTCTCTCCTCCTCCACCTCCAAAAAAAATACTTACAAGTTCTTGAACTGGCCATGGCATCAGGAAAGATCTAATTTGAGTCCAGTGTTCTTAATGGGGGAATGGGAGGTGTGTCACTGAATTGTTCTTGTGCACCTTTTTTCAGTCAAGCTGACAGTGGCATGGACAGAAGTGGACAAGGAAGTAAATTTGATGGCGGCTGTGAGTTACCCATCCAGGGATAGAAAAGAGAAAATCCAATAAAAATCTAAATTCACAACAAAAATTGGGTTTAGTTAATCTCCAGACTAGATTAACATTGGATTAGCTCAATTAAAGTGTGCTTGCATTGCACGTGTTCAGTTAAAGGTTCTATCCTCTATTTCCTCCATCATATTCCTTTTGCAGTATGCAATAAGTGAGGGTCCCCGAGGCAATCCATCACAGAGGTTCCAGTATCCAAATTATTTTAAGATGACCAGCCTACTCTGTGGCCACCACATTCCCCAGTATTCCTTGCTGCAGTAATTTGTGATTTTTTAAAAAAGGTTTGTTTCAACTTAAAAGCCAAAAACATTGCTTTTGTTAATGATCTTTCATGTTTGATGTTAAGAAAGATATAGCTGCTCTATTTATACTACACAATGCAAGACCATTTCCAAATGTAATCATGCCAACTCAAAACTATACTGGAAACAGATGCTAATGCATTAATTGCATTTGAAATTACACATTACACCATTGAATAGAATATTGAAAATAATGCCGTATGGCTTCCCTTGCAGCTGCACACCTGCTATTTTAGCTTCATAACTATTCTTGAACCTGATATTTAAATAATACGTTGTCTGTGCCATAACTGATATTTTTGATTCCAGGGCAGGGTTTGTCGTCTTCTATGATTTTCTTCTTGGCCTTGTCCCTACATATCGCCTCATCCGCCTGGTTGCTGGCTTGTACAATAATGGACAGGAGATGGGGAAGCCATCTGCCTTACCTGCAGTATACTGTGAAATGGGAGGTGGGCCTCACTACATGTCTGATGGACTCAAAGGCAGCTTTGGAACATTATCTGCAAAGCAGCCAGTGCCAAGGTAATGGTGATATTGTAGAAACATTTTGCGTCTAAGATACTTCTGTTTATATTGCACATGTGGTCTGCACTGGTGAGGAGAATTATAGAAATGTGTTGAAATGTGGTACAGGTAATATAGAGTTGTGACATGAACTGACCAAACGCACTTGTAATGTTATCTGATCAACCTCACTTGTGGACATATTTATCGTTGTTGACCATGTTTCTGGATAAAGATCAGACTGAATTTTGTGCTCAAAGTGATGAATATTAGTGCTAGTGAATGACATTTTTTCACATCAGATGAAACACTCTGATACGGTGTAGTTACAGACTAAAGCTCCTTCCGTTGGACCAATAAAGTTAACTCTCAACTTGAGCAGGCACCTAGAATTTGTTCTTTTAATTTATGATTGATCAGCATCTTAAGTTTGGAGTTTTCCTTTGATTGATTGGATGACTGCCTTGAATTCACTGAGCTTATTCATTATCCTTTATATTCCATACTTTTAATGTAACTAGCAGATCCCTTATCGAAATGCTCAGGGCTAGTCTAAGACCTGGAGCATGATTGTTATGTTTAGCTGCTAAATTGTCCTGTGCCATTAAGGTCACTTTTCTAAATAGGCAAGTCTTGAAATTTGTTGCTTAATATGAACCTCTGAAGTTAATCCAGGCAATTCTAACTCGTTATAAATTTCAGGGTCAATGACTGGCTTTAAAAAAAACAATTGGTTTGCCTGTAATAAAGTGTGATGGCTGGGGCGTGGTGGATATATACTGAACACTGTCCCAATGGTAATGCTCGTGATCGGTCAGAGGCTCTGCTCTTTTACAATAGGAGTGTTATGTAAGACCCATTGTATTAGCAAAGTCACTGGTTTACAGTGACCAATTAGGGTGAATATTGCATCAGTTTGCACCACCACTGGATTCTGTTCCTTCCCTCTGCTGAAACATTATCCAATACCATCACGAGAACCTTTAGTTGAATTAAAATACAGCTCAAATACAATGTATGTGCCCCTAATGTTTTATCGACTGGTGCTTCCCTTTGGTGACACCATGATTTACATAAGAACATAAGAAATAGGAACAGGAGTAGACCATACGGCCCCTCAAGCCTGCTCCACCATTCAATATGATCATGGCTGATCTTCTCCCTCAACTCCACTTTCCCGCCCTATTCCCATTTCCTTTGATTCCCATAGTGTCCAAAAATCTATTGATCTCAGCCTTGAATATACTCAATGACTCTGCATCCACAACCTTCTCGGGTAGAGAATTCCAAAGATTCACAACCCTCTGAGTGAAGAAATTCCTCCTCATCTCAGTTCTAAATGGCCGACTCCTTATCCTGAGACCATGACCTCTAGTTCTAGACTCTCCAGTCAGGGGAAACAGCCTCTCAGCATGGACCCTATCAAGCCCTCTAAGAATTTTATACCTTTCAATGAGATCACCTCTCATTATTCTAAACTCCAGAGAATATAGGCCCAATCTATTCAAATAATCTAGAAAACTCTTCGAGTGCTCTATCTAGGTGTCTACTGCGTGGCAGCAGTAAGCCAGGGGGCAGGCTGTTGCGTCTCCATGAGCTGGCCCAGTTACTGGATCCAGCACTTCTGCAGCTGCAGGGCCTCCTTGTCCTTTATGCTATGATTGTGCTCTACAGTGTTTGACCACTGCACGGATGCGAGTAGTAGACTCAGTTTGCTGTCAGCTGTTGCAGGTGGGTTGGGCTACTCTCCAGTGACTATACTGTTCTGTTCTGCCAGAGCATTCTTTTAAATACAGACCCTGTGAGCTTTGAATCACTGGGCATATCAGCAAAGGATGGACACAAGCTGGCCATCTAGACAGCGAATACCTCCATGGTCTTCTGCTATCAACATCTGTTCCTGCTCAGCCAGTCTCTGGCTACTCAATGCACTCTCCTCTACCTCACCATTTAACTCACCCAGCATGAATGTACTTGAGATGGTGCTGTGAGATGTTTTAAGGACCGCTGGTTAGGCTGCTCAAGACCCAGAAAAGATGCATTGCTTTTTTTCAACTAAGGCAAACAAATTTAGAAATCTGGTTCTGAAATGAAAGGAGGAGCCTCGTTTCAGGCGGCCACCAGGGCCACTTAAAAAAAAAGGCTCCAACCAATTTATTAGTGACTCGCACACCTGTACAGATTGAGTGCGGGCATCTACACTGATACATTGGTTATTGTTGTGCCAATTTTAGGCCCGTAAAATGGGTGCAAGGCATACATGAAGGTTTCAACAGCAGACAGGCTTTGGTTTGGGTGGAGGTGAACCATGTCACAGGTGGAACTAAGAGGTTTTTATGATGTAGAGGATATGGGTTGAAAGCTAAGTTTTAAACTATCCGATTCAGCCTGAGATAGGGTGGAGAAGAGGGATGGAGTTGGTGGCGAGGGTGTGGAGTTTGTGGTGGGGGCAAAAGATGATGGTGTAGTATTCCCAATGTTTAACTAGAGGCAGTTAAAGCTCATTCATGTCTGGGCGCTGGGCAAGTAAACTGACAGCATGGAGACGATGGTGAGAGGTGGTGGTTAGGTAAAGCTGGGTGCTATTGGCATATATGTGGAAGCTGATCTCATGTCTGTGGTTGATGTCACCAAGAAGCGGCATGTCAGTGAGAAAGTGGAGGGGACCAAGGATTGATCCTTAGGGGACTCTGGAGGTGATATCCCAGAGGTGGGAAGAGAAGCCATTGATGGTCATGCTCTGGCTACGATTGGAGAGGTAAGAGTGGAACCAAATGAGGGCAGTCCCATGGGAGAAGGGAAGTGGAGGTGCTGGAGAAGGATAGTGTGGTTGGCCGTGTCGAAGGCTGCAGCGAGGTCGAAGAGGATGAGTCGGGTTAATGCACCACGGTCACAGTCACAGTCACAGAGAATGTCATTTAGAACTTTGGTTCGGGTCGTTTCGATGCTGTGCAAGGTGCTGAAACTTCATTGGAGGGATTCAGACACAGCATTGTGGGAAAGCCTGGGAGGCGACAATATGTTCAAAGGCCTTGAAGAGAAAAAGGTCGAAGATGTCCTTTTTGTAACATTTTTTTGTTTATATCTGCTGTTAGAGTCCGCCCTTCCCCTGGAATCTCGCTGGTAATTGAGCTCCAAGCTGCTGGGGGCTTTGATGCATACGGCCAGGAAATTCAGCGTCTGGTTTCCAGAGGCTGGGCAAAGATTGATATATTTGATAATCACAATCAGGTTATCAGTGGACGGTGGAAAGTTCCGGTACGATCTCTACCAGTAAAACCATCCCTCACAACTGGCCAGCTCAATGGAATTCCTCAGGTATATGTAAATGACACATTGATGTAACATCTTTGCTGATCCATCCAGAACACAATGACACTGACTCTCCCCCCGCTCCACCCCAAGTGTCACATCCAATTGCTTTTTAAATCATTCTTCCCTGAAATCCGTGCTATCAGCTTTTTGTATGAAAAAGATCGTCCTGACATCAGTTCTAAATTTGCCCCTCGGTTTAAAGCTGCGTTCTGTTGTCCTACTGGCATAGTTCAGTTTAAAGTCGTATTCTGGATTTAGTTTTTCACTACTGCTGACCATCTTATATCCAGTAGTGTAGTGGTTATGTTACTGCACCAGTAACCCTGAGGCTGTGACTTCAAATTCCACCATGGCAAATTGTAAAATTGATGTCAATAAATCTGGTAATTTGTGTGCTGCACCAGGGGGGAGGGGTGAAATAGATAAAAATGTGAAACCTGCCGCGATCACGCCCACTTCCAATTTTACCGTGGTGGATTGGGGGGTGGTCGATCATCCAGGTCTGGAGGGACAGGTCAGTGATTGGAACAAGTTAAGAGGCTGCGTACCTCAGATTTTGGCAGCCCTTTGAGTTTGTTGGCTGTAAGCCGGGTCTCTCAGGGCCGTCCCCCCCCGCCCCCCCCCCCGATCTGCTGACTCATCCCTTCCCCGATCTGCCTTCAGCCCCCTCAGCGATCTGCCGAATCCACCCACCCCTCCCACGGTGAGCGGGGGGGGGGGGGAGGAGGAGGGAATTTATTTGACGACGTAACTCGAGAGCAAAGTTTAACCAGTTTATAATTATCATTGGAACCCTAACATTTGATTAAAGCTCTGAATCATTTTTGTCGTATATCATATATATATGTATGTGTTATAATTAAAATGCTGGTTAGTTTTCTGTTTTTGATGTGGGTCCTTTGTATCTCTGAATTACAATGTATGCTGATTGTGTTATTTGAAGTAGGGAGAGAGGAGGCTCGTGTGGAGCATAAATCCCGACATGGATCGGTTGGGCCGAATGGCCTGCTTCTGTGCTGTACATTCTATGTAATTCTGCGTAATGCTGTGGGATGTGGAAGACTATTACTTTGATCTTTAGTAAACTCCCCATGAACTAACATCTGACCTTATATTTTCATGAGGAGTATTCCAGACATTTCTCCAGTGTTTTCTCCCTGATTTGAGTCATTTCTATGCACTTACATTGCATATCTGAATGGCCATGATGTGGAGATGCCGGTGATGGACTGGGGTGGACAAATGTAAGGAATCTTACAACACCAGGTTATAGTCCAACAGTTTTATTTGAAAGCCTCCGAAAGCTTGTGATTTTCAAATAAAACTGTTGGACTATAACCTGGTGTTGTAAGATTCTTTACATTTATCTGAATGGCAACTTTGCCACATGTCCTAAAATGCTGAATTTTGTAACGAAGTAGCTTTGTTAAGGTCCAAATGAACAGACCACAAAAGTAACTACCCATTCTTTTTTTTTAAATCGACCCTATTATTAGCTATAGTTTAAAATCACTTTAAGGACCATTCATAATTGTCAGAATTTCATAATTTTCCCAGGATGTACGGGGAATGGCAAGGGGAGGGATAGTGAAGAAGAGACATGTATTACTCCATGTATACAAACACGCATCGTGAAATAATGCATTGTACAATTCTTAGTGTGCATTTAGTAGGGGGAGTAAGCAGAAGAAAACTATTTATATTCTTTATCGATGGTTCCCTTATATTTTCATTTATTTAGGTTGGAAGCGCTGAAGTCTACCTCAGAGTGTTAAATGCAAGAGATGCTGATGTGCAATCAATGGCCACTATTGATCCCAACAATGCTTTCATGTATCAATATCCACCTTTGGTAAGTCCCACTGCTGCACGGCCTGGATTTTCCTGGGAGCTACTGGTAGGCTCCCGCTTGTTGGTAGGAATTCTGACATGCCTGGATAATAACTGAAACCCAGGAAACTGAGCTGGTGTCATGTTGTAGTCGGGTTGGAGGACGTAAGTCCCGCATGGACCCTGTCGGAGTGGGAAAAGGCATATCCAGCCCATGAAATCATATGTGTGCAATTTCTTAGTTTTCTATTCTGCCAAGTTTTTTTAAAATTGCAACTAAACCCAAGTTCCTGTCAGAAAGTTTACAGTTATGACGATCTTGCAGTTTGTGTTCTTTTAGCTTTTGTTTACTCTTCTAAACAACACAATAGCTTACAATTGAAAATAGTGGTGCATTGGTAAAGATCATGTACCTGTACTGAAAGATCAATTGGACAATAAAACTGAGACTGTACACTTTATAAAGTCAATGATAACTCTTGTGTTTCATTCGCAGATGGCAGGCCGCACTGTTCCTCCTGCTGACAACCCGTCTCCCCCTCAACACCTCTCATATCACCCACCAACAACTCACTATCTCTCTCTTCCTTCTCACCCTGGTCATATTGACCTTCCTCCTACTGATGGCCACACTGACCTCCACAAAGTCAATCAAAGGTGAGAGAGAGAGAAAGAGTAAGATCGGTCCTTTCCCTGACTCCACTCCACAGGGCTGTCACGATCTGAACCTATGACAGTGTTAAGCCTAAAAAGATTTACTTCATTGAAGATCAAAATGACTTATTGAAAGAGACCATTTTCATGATTATTGCAAATAAAACATCTTCATGTGAGACAATCTAGTGAGACAGATTTGCATATTGTATTTACAGTGGGAGTATATAATGTAATACCATTTTGTAGATCTTCATAACACTAAATTTAAAGCGATATTATAAAGGGAGCCTCTTAAAAAGATACTTTACTCTGTTTCAAGTTCAGTTCAATTATATAATTGTGACAGATCACATCACATTCACTACTGATTTATTGTATCTAATCTTAGTTTTAATAAAAAATAGTTTAAAAAAATAAACCTGCATTAAAAATTTTGTGTTGTAATAGACAAAGTAACAAGAATCCAATGTTTTTGGAGCAAACTGTTGGAAGGACTAAGCCCACTGAGGCCATAACTACAATATCAGTCTACAGTAAGGCCTACCATTACAGTTTTAGACAGAAGATATCAGAAATGTTTTTTTTATTAATTATTGACAGATTCTTATCAATTCAAATTTTGAAGAAAATTATAATACAAATAACTACTGCAGGATTTGACAAACATTTTCTCAAAAAAGCCACTCTGCCATTCCTGACTAATCAGAGGACCACAGAAGGTATTGTGAATAAATAAAAGGTGTTTGAAACATGTACTCATCCAGTTCTCTCTGCACTTTTTCCACTGGGACTATTACTAAAAATAGTCCCAGTGCCACCAATGTCAAGATTACCTTTTATTTTGATGTTTTTTCTCTATTTCTCATGCTTTTGTTATACACGGCCTCTCTTTGTCTTTTCCCACGTCCAATGCATCTGCACATTCTTTTGTCCTTTCTATATAACTGCATCATCTCACTGATGATCTTTTATATTACCACCTGGTGTTTATTAAGCAGTTTGCAGGTTATTTAACACATTAACTCCCTCTCTGTGATTGATGTCTGTCCCTCTCTTTCTCTTTCCTCCCCCCTTTTTCTCTCTATTTTTCCAAACTTACTAAAGGACCTGTTTATCTCTTAGCTTACAATGTGATGAAAGGTACACCCCTGTCTTTCCTCTTCACGGGTCCTGATTGACCTGCTATGTGTTTCCAGCTTTTCCTGTTTTCATTTCAGATTTCCAGCATTTGCAGTTTTTCCTTTTCTTGACTTTTCACAGTACTAAAGTGCAGGATGGAATGGTGAGAAGGCATTCGCTTTAACAGGTGTCATGATAAAATTATCATAATTTTATCATGACACCTGTTAAGGTGAATTAAAGTTTGTGAGGAGAAAAGGTAATTTGGGCCATCAAATCAATTCCTATCAAAAGCTGTGAGGCTCCTGAACTTGGATATTTAGTACAGGAAGCACTATTCACATAAGAATGAAGTAATGATATCACCATGTAGTTTTTTTTCCCATGTCCCAGCAAAAATAAATATAAATTTCATCATATTCTCCTCGAAATTCTTTTTAAGATTTTTGAGGGTCTTTCATTTTTCACTTCATCTCCTGAAGATGCTAACTCTTCCGGGGTAGGATTCTACAGGCACTGGCCAGTGCTCTATATTTCTCCCACTGGGAGAATTTCTTTTTAAATGAAGCACATCATTACAAGATGAATACTTTACTGAGGGCTGTGCAACATGGTTATCATTTCTACACTAAGAGTGATTATAACTGAGTTATAATTGACAAAGTAAATAGGGGGACAATCCAGAATAAGGGGACATAATCTTAAAACTAGAAATGAGCAGGGAAAATATAATCACATAAAGGGTTTTAAGAAGGTGCAACGCACTGCCCAGAAGGCCATGGATAAAGAATAAATTTTGTTGGTTAAGAGGGCGATGGATAATTACTCAGAAAGTAATCCGAAAATCAATGTTGCGGTTATGCTGGCTGGTTGAGACTTGTCAGTGATTTGTGCAGCTGACCCTGGGAGAATTCATGGGGATAACTTATCTAACTATCCCTTGGTGCAACTTCCATGCAACATGTCAGTAAATTTATTGAGAGGTTGGGGGGGAGGGGAGGAAACTTGCCGCTACAGACTTTAAAATCCTGCAGCAATGCAAGGTGGTACAGGTTTTTGGAAGCACAGCAGGTGAGTCGTATGTTTTCTCCTCCAGCTTTTGTCAGAATTTTCAACTGTAGTGATGTCTAACCAAAGGATTCCTTCACTTTCTTAAGACTTCATAACGGCAATTATGAAAATAAGCCAACCAATTCATTAGCATGTGCCCACCAGTGAAGGTTCGGCATAGCAATTGGGACCTCTCACTTGGACGGGAACCTTTGTGATACTTAAAAATGGGCAGAACTATGGTGGAAATGGGTCCTGATGACAAATACGAGCCTTCAAGTTCCGTAGCACTGCCATTTTGCTCCAAATCTGTGGATTTTTGAGGCTTAAGGATCTCAAGGAATATAATGGGAGTGTTGAAGATTGGAATTGAAGATTGGCTAACAAAATAGCAGAGCAGACATGATCCAAGTGGCCTGTTCGTGTTCCTAAATGTGGATTGAAATCATGTTGCGTATGTAACACTGAGGCACATAGGATCAATCAAGGCCCATGTTGCTTTCTGATTGCAAATCGCATAAATCACATTCCCTCTTATTTTATGGTTTTCATTGAGGTAAATTCCTTTGAATCACTCCCTTATATTTACTTATAGGACATAAAACATACACAAACGTGCAACTTTTACATTGGATTTTAAGGTAATTGCAGCATACAATATGGGGCTGGATTTCCTTTTATGCTTGAATAGTGTGAGGAAAACAATGTAAATATTAAATAAAGTGTTTGTTAAGGGCACTGAAAACTAGATGCAGTAGGTTGTCACTAAACCCGTGCTGCCTATCTGTACCAAAATCCTGCTCACAGCTTTGATTATCCTAATAGGACAAAAAGAGTCTTGTGACCACTCATTGTTATAGTAAAAAATAGCTGCAGTGCAACGTGTTGGTGTAGATAGCTTTACATTCACAAATCCCTGTACATGATCTTGTCATTGTGTTATCTGGGAAAACCAGAATTTTCACAGAAAGAGAAGGAAAATCAGCAGGCAAGTCACCCCAGGTTACTCCTCAGTCTCCCCTAGTGAACAGATACAAAACAACGCTGGCAGAGACTCTGAGCAGACCATTCTTGGCTGAGGAATGGTGTAAGTTGTAGCAAGACCTAAAAAAAAAGAACAAGAAAATTAAAACCATTGGAAGAGCTGGTAATGAACTGATTCAGGATATTATAGTCATGGTGAAACCCAAGCCTTTGGTCCATTACCATCTACTTTGTCCTATTTTGTATATCTGATCCAAAGACTAAATGGAGCATTCTAAACTATTATTCCCGAGTGGCTGGGATCAACGGTAACTGTTAGTAATTCCTATCATGGAAACATTTGATACTTTTCTGTGTTATTGTCATATTGCAAGATCGTGACAACCCTAGCCCTTCTATCCTTCTTTCTTCTAATTGTCGAAGTACAAACAGAAAGTGGGTGAAATTTGGATACAGTACTCAATTATATAAAAAAACATCAAGGGGTAGAGTTTCCGCTTTGCGCACAATCGCAAATTGCGCTTGAAATTGTACTGGTTCAGTTACAGTTCAAGTTTCTGCTAAAATGCATTTGCACAATCACAAACATAAAATCTTCCATGAACCAGTGCAATCAGTCAGCGTTTTTGAATCTGATCCTTTATCTATTTTCTTTACATTTAAAAAATATTCATTGATGTGTTTATGAATGGTAACCTGGTGCAGTTTTATTAATACAGCTGAAAATGGGTTTATCACAAAATAAGTATTTTTAGTAAGTGTCTAGTCCTCCATGTGTGAGTAACCTGATTTTAAATCACTGAAAATGACTTAAACAAACTATACTGAACCATTTACTACTTTCATTGATGTATACTAGTCCCTTTCTTAGTAAATTAAATATTTTTTAATATGTAAAAACTTTTAAAACATGCCTTCTGGTGCCTGTGCGCCTATGAAAATGAGCTTAATTTGAAGACCCTCCTCGAACAGGCGCAATTGGCGGAAACTCACCATCCTCATTATTTCGATCTGGGGGGTGGAGCCAGTTTTGTGGGCGGGGCCAGTTTTGAGGCTTCGGGCGCAGTGACTTTTGAATCAGCGTTAAAGATCGCGGAAACTTGATTTACGCTTGACGTAACTTACGCTTGATTTTTCACTATCTTTTGCACTAGCTTGGGTCAATTGTGCTGATAAAACCAGCACAATCTAGCGGAAAGTCTACCCCTAAATCCATTAAATGCACAGAAAATAGTGCAAATTTTATTAGAATAGATATCTTGCAACATATTGCAAATAAATTGATGTACAGTGCGTTTCATCATTCAACCTGTTAAAAATCAAAGTTAGACAGATTTATAACTGTTAACTTTGTCAAGTTTTCCTTGCTCTTTCTGTTGATCTTTTGAGTATTTACTTATTTGCGTAGTAACATGACATTAACATTCACATAGCATTTTCATGGGCTAAAAGGGATTACAGTTACTGAGCTTCACTGTCAGCTCTAAACCCCTTGATTTGCATATGAACTATGTGGTACTGCTCTGTGTGTGGCAGGGGTTATTGAAGAAGCATGGACATTAAGCAACCTGTACCTTTATATTACATACATACTGTTAAGGTCTTTGTGTATCTGAGGAGTCTCTGTGAGTGAATCCAAAAATACAATAAAATATAATGGGTGACATAAGAAGACAAGAAAGCAGAAAATTTAAAACGGTCATTGAGTCCATTAGCTTGCCTTGTGTTTAGATTCATGTACAAGACACCATCAGATCATAAAATTTTTACTGGCTTTGCCTAAACTCACTCTCCTTGAGTCAGTGTAGCAGTATTTTTAATAATACAGCAGCCATAAAATAGACTTAACACATAGGAATAAGCTGTCAATTACTGAGAGTGTTTTTATAACAATGTTTCAAACACCATCATTATCCTGGGTGAAGCAACTCATATCTCAAGTTCGTAAACAGAGATATACACATTGCCCCAGAAATTGCTGGAATGGCACGTCTCGTGAGAGCAGTGTGAATTGGATCTTTTTGCTTACCCTATAGATTGCACTATATTTACACCGTAAATTGCTAGAAATGCAAATTGATAAAGGTGCAGCGATGTCAATGTCACATCTGGGACTTCATGAACATCGTGCCCAATGGTCTATCTCCTTAACCAATGAAATTTAAGGATAGAGAAAGAAAGAGTGTTCAAGTCAGGATTGTGTGTGACTTAGAGGGGAACTTGAAGGTGATAGTGTTTGCACAGTGGTTCTGGGTAGGGAATTCCAGGATATTGACCCAGCGATGATGAAGGAACAGCAATGTATGTTCAAGTTAGGATGGTGTGTGACTTAGAGGGGAACTTGAAGGTGATGGTGTTTGCATAACAATGCTGCTCTCATCATTCTCAGTGGTAGAGGTCACAGGGGTGGGGGTTGCTATTGAAGTAATTACTGGTGATGTAATGACATTATGGATCATGCCTGTGCTAAAAAAAAGAATTATTCATTACAACCACAGAAGCAAGCTGTTCACACTGTAGCAAGTTGTTACAGTTAAACCTTTTCAAACACTATTTTCTCATTCAAACAGACTGGCTATTTTTATAAGTGGACCATACAAGTCTAACATTGATTCCTGGTTATGGTAACTTGTTTATTGGAAATTAGCTTAGGACTCCCTCTATACCTTTAGTCTTTGGAATGATGTAAAATATTGTACACTAAACCCACTTAATAGAAGCTTTATCCAATTTATTTACACTTAAATAATTAAAGAAACAAAATATGAGAAAGTTGAACTATTACAGTACTTTTGCTACACTCCAGCTGCAACTTGGTGGGTACAAGGTAGAAGGCCTGAAAACTAGGCCAGGACCTGGATATGCTGGAGTTCCCAAACAACCGTGTAAGGGGCATGTGCAATCCTCGTTTGATTGTCAGCGATACTGACCAAGTATTTTTGGGGACTGGGGGCCAACATTCCAAGGGCTGGAGAGAGCAGAATGTTTGATTTCTGTCCTGTGAGGGTCGATTATTTTGGAGCCGAGAGTGAAAAGAAAAGGTCACTTTTTTTCCTTTGTCACTGTAGGGCCGTGGAGACCCTCAGGTGGAGCAGCTGTGGGCTACCCCACCTTGTAGGAATGGATCGGGGTCCACTGATTCACTACCAATCCACTCTTGCAGGCGGCCCACACTGATTGTGGCAATGGCCCCGTCCCCAGGATTTGGAACACAGTCTAGGACTACTGGCCTGGTGGCAGAGTTTCCACTCTATGTGCCAGCAGAGCAGTCTCTGGGAATTTTGGGGCAAGGTATATCTAGAGTACAAGTAGTACATTACAATACAGACAACTAGAATGTCCACTTAAAATACCATTTGCTCATTCAGTTCCTTCTGACAGTCTCTTGCATTAATAGTTTCATGTCTCGGGTGGAATGTGAGACAGTCATGGATTGAGTGGACAACTTTCAGTAACCCAGGAAGAACTCAGGAACACAGAAGTTTCCACTTGTTTTAAACCCCTAATTTTCTTGAAGGGGCCGTCAAACTAAAATTCACAATCCAGTTGACACTTAGATCAGTAAATTACAAGGCTGTACGGCAAACAAAGCATCACTGAGCTGTAATTTTAGGTTTAATAAAGCAGTAGAATCCATCTTAGATCTAGCTTACTACAGTTTGTAAGCATAAATACGAATCAAACAGGATAATTCCTGTATTTGTCACATTCCAGTTTGACATCAATTCAGGATCAAATTTTTATAAGCTTACTGAGTTCAATGTATCCAAGTGTACATTGTTTGCTGTCAGAACTAAATAGCCAGCAGGTCTGGCAAGTATACATTGGATTTCTTTGATGTGACTGAAAATCCTTTGACAAGTAAACTAATCAACATCTTAACATCTTCGGACACAATCAGATGATGGCTTGTATCACACCTTCAACTTTGCCACATCTTAGGCAATCTATTTTACCACGGAACAACAAGGCCGATGCTCATAGTGTTTCTCTAGGATTAAGACACGTTACAGGGACTATATGATGTAGATGGCTGAAATGGGAGCCTTTTAACATACAATAGTCTAACTTGTAGTGGAACTAGAACCATTGACACCTTGCAGGTTACCATTAATATTTGATCATGCATTCACACTATGGCCTGAAATTCTGGGGACCAGTCTTCACCAGCAGAAGTGCAGCGCAGTAGGACTGCCACCGGCCAGCGATGGATTCAGACTGGATCATCTGACGAAGGAGGAAGCCTCCGAAAGCTTGTGAATTTAAAATAAAATTGCTGGACTATAACTTGGTGTTGTAAAATTGTTTACAACTTTGGACAAAGTTTGGCCTCCACCACCCTCCTCCTAACAATCAAATTCACCAACTTGCACACTTACCCTGGTGTCCAGACACATGTACCTACCTTGCGGACCCCCTCAAATGTACATCTTACGGATGGGGGCCGCCGTAGCTGCAGTCATGATCTCGGAGGACGAACAGCATCACAAACCTCGCCAGCCATGCCGTCCACCTCTAACACGTGGAGCCCCACAACACAGTGCTGTGACACATCCAACTGCACAGCAGGAGGGAGGGCAAAGGCAGAGAGAGATGCGTTGCAGAAGGCACTACCCTCGCCACAGGGTCTACAGACCGAGGCTCAGCTTCCTCTGAGCAGCAGTTCACACGGAGGCTCAGAGTCACTCGACATGTAGTCGTGGACATCTGCAGCCTCCTTCGTGCCGAGCTGATCCCGGCTGGCCCGAGCACCATCTTCTTACCTGTCACTGTCAAAGTCACCACTGCCCTCAACAACTTCTCCTCCGCATCCTTCCAGGGTGCCACTGGGGACATCACTGACGTCTCTCAGTCGTCTGCACAAAAGAGCCCTGCAAATACACCTACACCCACTCTGCAGTGACACAATGGGTGGCATCAGTTGTGGGTCTTCATGGAACCAGACAAGATTCGCGAAGACGTGGCAGTAGTGGTGACAATATAATATGTTATGTGAGTTGATCAGAAATTAAATATAAGTAAAAACCATGACAAACCCTCAAACACCCTTGTGCATCCCCTTCATGCTCACGATACGTTTGCCTTACACTTCCTACTGCACATATGTGATGCATGCCCTGTGGCTGCAGCACAGGTGGTGGCAGGTTGAGTGAGGCTGACCGTGAAAGAGATGCATGAGAGGGTGAGTATGAGATAGAGCCATGAGATTGTATGAGGATTGGGTTGAGTGGTAGTGACGGGATGAGTACTGGCGAGGTGAGTAAGTGCAGGTAAGATGAGGATGAGCTTTGAGTGGGTGTGAGGAGTGATGTGATAGAGTAGTGTTGGCAGTGCAGAAGGAGATGTGGGGTGGGGGCGGTGATGTGGCAGATGGAGTGTAGGGGAATGAGTAAGTGTACTCACTTCGGCTGACCTACTTAGGTCATTGCTGCGCCTCCTGCACTGTATGCAGGTGCGCGATATGTTGGTGGTGCAGGTGACCTCCTCTGCCACCTCGAGCCAGGCCTTCTTGGTGGCGGAGGCAGGCCACTTCTGCCCGCCCGCCGGGGGGAAGATCTCTGTCCTCCCCCTCCTCCCCACCCCATCCAATGATACCTGGAGTGAGGCATCATTAAACCTGGGAGCAGCCTTCCCCCTGGGCTGCTCCATGCTGTAATTTTTCCTATTTTCTGCAGCATCAGTCAGTGGAGGACTGCCCCTTTAAATAGGGCTCCTCCAGCTGACAGCCTATGCTGCGCATACGCAGTCCGCCCGCTGCGCAGCTTTCCAGCGTGAAACCCGGAAGCTAAGGTAAGGGGCTTCAATTAGGCTGCGATCACATGCGGAGCACCCCGCTCTCACTGGGAGCGTTACCCACGCGCCCAGTCGACCCCCCGCTGCGAACCCACCGCCCTCCTAATATCGGGCCCATAGTGTTTAGCTAAATTCTGATTGCTATTTAATATTTAAAACTAAAGAAGTTGCAAGTTATTTGACAAAAGAATTCTTGATTGATATGTGGACATATATATTTTCTCTTCCAGGTCCAATGATGGAAGGAACTCAACTGTACAAATATCCAGGGAACAAGACAATGAAAATGAGGTGGTAAAAAGTGTTGGGTTTATTGTGGACAGAGTGAAAGGAGCCCCCATTGGTGATGGCAGCTTGAGACTCACTGGATACCATCAGAGAACAGGAAGAGTAAATATGTGATGTATTTTTTTCATGAACTTTCAGTTAGGCTACCAGGGACTAGATTAAAATGGTTACTAAGACAGTGAGGAGAGAGATTAGGAGAATTTTGTTACTCAAATGGTTGGCTTTGCCACAGGGAATGGTTGAGGCAGAACAATTGCATCTTTTAAGGAAAAATGGATAAATATTTGAAGCAGAGGCAGATACAGGGCTCTGGGGAACGAGCTATACAGTGGGATTAGTTATGGATTTCTTCAACAAAGAGCCAGCACAGACACGATGGGCTGAGCGACCTCCTTCTGTGCTGTAAACTTCCTGGTTCTATTGACTGGCCACTTGATTTTTCCCATTTCCACTGCAGTGGAAGCTGCTCTTATCACTAATGATGGATGAAGCCAGTTTCAAGGGCCTCTATGGTCATGAACAATTCTAGATGCACAAAACAAGTGGCCTCCCATCCCTCCAGCAGTCACTCCTTGCTGTCAGAGGATCAGTATTGCACTCAGCAATTGTCCACCTTACCTACATGCCTTGTGGCTTCTATACTGGCAAATAATATCAAAGAGCATACCCCCTCATGTATTTGCACATGTATACATAAATGCAGTGTGTCCTTGAATGTGTTGTCGCCTCCCAAATCCGTGCCCATCTTTCCCACAACTCTATGTTTGAATCCCCCCTATCAGGTTTCCGCCCCTGCCACAGTACTGAAACGGCCCTCATCAAAGCCACAAATGACATCCTATGTGACTGTGACCATGGTAAACTATCCCTCCTCATCCTTCTGCAGCCTTTGACATGGTTGACCACACCATCCTTCTCCAATGGCTCTCCTCCGTCGTCCAGCTGGGTGAGACTGCCCTCGCCTGGTTTCGTTCTTAATCATCCAGTCATAGCCAGAGAATCACCTGCAATGGCTTCTCTTCCTGCTCCAGCACCATTACCCCTGGACTCCCCTAAGGATCTATCCTTGGCATACTTCTATTTCTCATCTACATGCTGCCCCTCGGCGACATCATCTGAAAACACATCAGGTTCTGCATGTACACTGAAGACACCCAGTTCCACCTCACCATGACCTCTCTCGCCCTCTCTGCTGTCTCTGATTTGTCACACTGCTTGTCTGACATGCAGTACTGGATGAGCAAAAATTTCCTCCAACTAAATATTCAGAAGATCAAAGCCATTGTCTTCGGTCCCCACCACAAACTCCATTCCCCAGCCACTGACTCCATCCCTCCCCTGGCACTGTCTGAGGCTGAACCAGACTGTTTGCAGCCTTGGCATCCTATTTGACCCTAAGATAAGCTACCGACCACATATCTGCTCCATCACCAAGACTGCCTACTTCCACCTTAGTAACATCGCCCATCTCCGCTACTGCCTCAGCTTATCTGCTGCTGAAACCCTCATCCATGCCTTAGTTACCTCTAGACTTGACTATTCCAATGCTCTCCTGGCCGGCCTCCCATCACCCACCCTCCGTAAACTTGATTCAAAACTCTGCTGCCTGTATCCTAACTGGCACCAAGTCCCGTTCACCCATCACCCCTGTGTTCGCTGACCTACATTGGCTCCTGGTCCAGAAATGCCTCGATTTTAAAATTCTCATCCTTGTTTTCAAATTGCTCCATAGCCACTATCCTATCTCAATAACCTCCTCCAGCCCTACAACCCTCCGAGATCTCTGCGCTCCTCCAATTCTGGTCTCTTGCGCATCCCCGATTTTAATCACTTCACCATTGGTGGCTGAGCCTTCAGCTGCCTAGGCCCTAATCTTTGGAACTCCCCCCCCCAACCCACCCAAACCTTTCCGACTCTCTTCCTCTCTCTTCTTCTTTAAGACACTACTTAAAACCTACCTCTTTACCTGTTCTAATATCTTCTTATGTGGCTCGGTGTCAAATTTTGTTTGATAACGCTCCTGTGAAGTGCCTTGGGGCATTTAACTACGTTAAAGGCGCTATATAAATGCAAGTTGTTGTCGTTGTGTCATATATGTGAGACTACCATCCTTAACTAAATCTTCCTTTGGCAGGTAATTAGTACAAGGGATTCTGGGATGTTGTGGACCACTGCTCCTGTGAAATCTAATATCAAACAAGGATACTTTATCTTTGGAGAGCAGGAGGTAGGAGTCATATCAACATGTCAACTAATGAGTATGTTATTAATCCACAATAACCATTTTTAATAATTATTGAAAATAGTTACTTGATCGATATATTATTATTTTACATATATATAGATTTTTTTAAAAATTAATTCTCGGTATGGCGGTTGTTGACAAGGTCAGCATTTCTTGCCCATCAGTAGTTGCCCCAATTTGACACAACTGAATAACTTTCTAAGAGTCAAGCACATTGGTATGGGACTGGAGTCACTGTAGGCCAGATTGGGTAAGGACATCAGTTTTCCTTCCTTAAAGGGCATTAGTGAACCAGTTGTTTTTTTATGATACCAGCTTTTTTAAACTGAATTTAAATTCTCAAACTGCCATGGTGGATTTGAATTCACACTCCTTAGAATATTAATCCAGGCCTTTGGATTACTAGTCCAGTAACATGACCACTACATTACCGAACTCTCTCCATGTGTATGTGTAATAGGCCCGTAATTTACGTAACACTGTAATTAGTTATGGCCAAATTAAAATTTTAAAGTATGTTTAATTTACTAGGTCTATGGAGGAAATTCCAGAGGGTAGAGCCCAGGCACCTGAAGGCTCTGCTGCCAAGAGTAGGTGAAGAGAGGAGAGAATACACAACAGGCACAGTGTGTTTGGGGTGGGCTGGGGTATAGGGCTAGAGGTGGTCATGGAAATAGGATGGGGCGAGGCTATAGGGATTTAAAGACAGGGACAAAGATTTTTAAATTTGAGGGGTTGGGGAACGTGGAGCTAGTGCAGGCCAGTGAGGCCGGTGTGATGAGAGAGTGGTACAGTGCAGGATAGAATATGTACAGTAGAGTCTTGGACAAGCTGGAGTTTATGGAAGGGTGAAAGATGGGAGGCCAACAGGTTGAGTGTTGGAATAGTTGAATCTGGAAGTGACAAAGACATGTACAAGGGTTTTGGTGATGGAGGGGCTGAAGTAGGGGTAGAGGAGGGCATTGGAGGTAGAAGTATATGTTCTTTGTGATGGAGAGAATTGGGGTCTCAAACTCATCTCAGAATCAAATAAGACTCCTGGGACAATGTCCAGGAAGAAGGATGGAATTAGTGGCAACTTTTGGCAGGAGCTGAAGCAGTTAAGCTCGGGAAAGTTAAAACTGGATATCAGACAAGTAGTCTGACAGCACAGAGGCGGTCGAGGGGTCAAGATAGGTGTTCACCTGTGGCAGGGTACTCTCAAGCACAAAGAGTCTCACATAGCACCCATGCGGGCAACAGGACTCTTCATATAACCCCATGGACTTGAACAGAAAGGGTTTTCACTTAATTAACATTCAGGTGGTATTTGACCACAGAAACATCATCATGCATGTCAGTGGTGGTTATCGAGGAAGCAGCCATGATGCCTTTATTATGTGACATTCTATGGTGCCCGCATTATTTAAAGGAGAAGAAACACTAGGTGATGGCTCTTAGGATTATCCTCTACATCCATGGCTGCTGACCACACTATAAAGTCCTCTAACAGTAAAGGAGTACGTCTGTTTGGACACCTCTGTTTGCTGTTCCTCAGCTGCCAGCTCTACCTGCAAGAATAATGTGCCATGCAGTGTAGTCTCACAGAAAGGGTGTGTGCAAAACAGTAATGGCCATGTACAATGCTTGAAATGGCATCTCCCAGAGGGTATGGCAGTTCCCAACTTAGCTTTGTGCCATGCTCGATGGGTTCCACAAGAAATGTATGCAACTAATTGCAGTACACATCTTCCTCATTTGCAGTCATGTATGAGGAGCTGCGTGACTGAATTGACTTAATCGGTGGGCTCTCTCTCTAGTCAGCTGGTACCTGTGTTTTTACTGGGTAGCCTTCAGCCCCAAATAGAGCCACCCTCCTTTGATGTACCTCCTGCAGAAGCACCTCTAACTCTTCAGCATCACAGGGATCAGTGTTACCTACATATCTCCACTGTGCCATTGTGAACAATTAGTCCATTTTTCTACCATCACAACAACTTTGCCTTTTATGGCAGACTGCAGCCCTTTAAGAGCTGCTGCCTGGCCAAATTTTATGTTGCCCAGCAACAGTATGCTACGGGTCAAGCTCTCTTGGTAACTTTGTTTTCTGTAGCCTCTTCAAAATTGAGGCAAGGGCCTTATAATGAAAGATTCAGTGCAATTTACTCTTGCTCTATGTGGAGCTCCAATCTTGCTAGGATTACAAAGTTGGAGCTCATATATCTAGCCTTTATCAGAGGAAGGCTTGTTTAATTCTTTAGGCCAACTGTCTCATAGCCAATATATTAAATCATAAAGTGACAGAAAATCCCATGACATTTTTCCATTTTCATTTGATTTCTTATGAGAACGCAATGGGGCCAAAAGTCCTCAGCCCTTCTGATACACTCCTACTGTAAGTGCAACAGAAGGGCCGCAAAGTGTGCAGGGTTGCAACCTTGCCCAGGAATTTCCTTTGGTCTTTGTTTGGAGCTAGACCTGTGTCTACCCCAAACATTACTGCAGATGGAGCAGGGCCAAGGCTGAAAACTCACAAGCCCAGGATTTCCCGCATCCCCAACCTCTCAGAGGCCCAGCGGATCCTTGCTGGCTAGTATTCCAAGTCAAAGAAGGCATTGCAGTTGTGGGGCCCACCTTGTGTCCAGGCCTGAAAGGCGAACTAGACCTCTGAAGATTAGTAAGTGAGGAACGATTATTTCAGCCCCATACAAAGTGGCGATGGTCACATGGCGTTTTGTTTCTGGGGAGGTCCTGGTACTTCTCCATGGAGTAAGCAGCAAATGTCAGGATTACATACCTTCCCAGTCTTGTGGGCACCTGAGTTGCATCCCTAGCATTGGCAGTGGCATGTAAATGAAGGCACTTCCCTCTGACCTGATGCACTTTGGCAGGGTTAGCGCTGCAGGTCCTGGGTGGGCTTCATCCCGGTGTAATTGCCAGGTTTGCTGACCTGCACATTTTCTGGGCCAATATTTTTTGAACAACCTTTTATTAGTCTGGATACAATTTGGGCCTCCACAAAGAAAGACAGAATTCACTTATACTCTTATTAAGGACCTATGTCCTTAGTAACTCTTAACCTTTTAACTGCAGTATCAAAACCTGGCAGGATTTGATCACACATAATTTTGTTTACAATCTCAGACGCCAAATTTTTTAGTCGACAAATTAATAAACAAATGTTAGTGGAGTTGAGGTAAAAATCAGATCAGCCATGATCTCATTAAATGGCGGAGCAGGCTTGAAGGGCCAAATGGCCTACTTCTGCTCCTATCTCTTATGGTTGCATATTGTTTTTGATTTCATTCTTTCGGATGTTATTAGATTTTCAGTTTTTCATTTATCTCTTGAAAGTCGTGTAGAGTTTTGAACTTTTCTTAAAAAATATCTGTTTGACTTTGTAAGAAATTTTATGAACTATGTAGAATTTCATATTTTTCCTGTTAGATTTCTGATTTTTTTTATTGTGAAACTCTGGTGAAGAGACAAGGTCGATGATGCAGGATAGCACCAAGGCTGAATGTGTAAAAGAAATGATGTAAATCATGGAATAATTGTTAGGTGATACTAATTTGGGGTTTTAAAAGCCTTTTAATTGACAGAGGAAGGAAACCCTCAGGGAGGGAAGGAGTCTGAGGAAACACATGGGGCTCGAATTTAGCAGGCCTGCGGGTTCCCAGCGGGTGGTCCTCCGGGAGCGTCGAAAACGCGGACGGCGAAATTAATGGGTTGCCCACGCGATCGTAGCAGGCAACACACTAATCAGAATCAATTACCTGCTCCTCCGGGGTCCACGGCGCTGGCCTGCGCGTCGGTCGGGCTGCGCATGCGCAGTACGATCTGTCAGCTGGAGGCTCTCTAGTTAAAGGGGCAGTCCTCCACTGACACATGCTGCAACCAATGGGACAAATTGCAGCATGGAGCAGCCCAGGGGGAAGGCTGCTCCCAGTTTAATGATGCCTCACCCCAGCTATCATCAGATGGGGTGAAGAGGAGGGGGAGGACACAGATCTTCCCCCCGGCGGGCGGGAGGAAGCGGCCTGCCTCTGCCACCAAGAAGGCCTGGCTCGAGGTGGCAGAGGGGGTCACCTGCGCCACCAACATATGGCCCACCTGCATACAGTGCAGGAGGCGCTGCAATGACCGCAGTAGGTCCGCCACAGTGAGAACACGAAGTCTTTCCCCTACACTCCGTCTGCCACAACACTGCCCCCACCCCAAATCTCCTTCGGCACCGCCAACACTATTCTGTCACATCACCCTTCATACCCACTCACACCCCGTCCTCATCTTACCTCCACCTACTCACCTCGCCAGTACTCACCCTGCCACTAACACGCAACCCAATCCTCATACAATCTCATTGCTCCATCCCATACTCACCCTCTCGTGCATCTCCCTCACGGCCAGCCTCACTCAACCTGCCACCACCTGTGCTGCAGCCACAGGGCATGCATCACATATGTGCAGTAGGCAGCGTAAGGCAAACGTCTCGTCAGCATGAAGGGGGTGCACAAGGGTGTCTGAGGGTTTGTCATGGGTGTTACCTATATTGAATTTCAGAGCAACAAATAGCACACATTATATTGACACCACCACTGCCATGTCTCCGCGAATCCTGTCCGTTGTGTCCAATAATGCCCGCTCCTGGGTATCACTATGAGGACCCACCACTGATGCCACCCATCGTGTTACTGCAGAGTAAGTGCAGGTGTATTTGCAGGGCTCGTCCGCGCAGACGACTGAGAGACATCGGCGGTGTAGCCGGCTGCACCCTGGAAGGATGCGGAGGAGAAGGTGTGGAGGGCAGTGGTGACTTTGCCAGCGACAGGTAAGCAGTTGGTGCTGGGGCCAGCCAGGAGCAGCTCGGCATGAAAGAGGCTGCAGATCTCCACGACTACATGTCGAGCGAATCTGCGCCTCCCTCTGCACTGCTGCTCGGAGAGGTCCGGGGAGCTGCGCCTCGGTCTGTGGACCCTGTGGCAAGGGTAGTGCCCTCTGCGACGCGTCTCTCTCTGCAGTAGCCCTCCCTCCTGCTGTGCAGGTGGGCGTGCAACAACACCGTGTTGGGGGGATCCACGTCTCTGCGGCGGACGGCGTGGACTGCGAGGCTGCTGGTGCTGGTCATGCTCTTCGTCCTCCGAAGGTGTCCACCCAACTGGCAGGTGTTGGTCTGAGGGGTTGTGCAGGGTAGGTGTGTGGTTCCTCGGACTGGGGCTGCGGTCTCGTGTCGGTCTGTCCTCTGGCTTGGCGGGGGGTGGTGGAGGGCAGGGGTTGCCCTATGTGACGCGGTGGCCTCCTGCGTGGGTGAGGGCTCTCCCCCGTGGAGCGCACCTTGGCACCTGCCACAGGCTGCTGGCTGCAACACGCCTGGTTGGATGGAGACTGTTTCCCCCAGTGTGGGAAACTCACTGCCTTGAACCTAAAATCCCACACTTCCTCTTTTGACAGCTGCTTCAGCTCATTAACTGACCACAACGAGCAAGTTAAGTACTCTCAAGTGGAATCCCGCTGGCTTTAATTGCCTGCGGGATTCCCACCAGCGGGGCTTGCGCGCGCAGCCCCGCACGTCAGCGCGATACCCGGAAGTGGCCGGGATTTCGTCGCGATCCGGTCACGTGACCGGAGATCGGGATTTTTGGGGCCCCCCCGCTGGAAACCCGCAGGTAACCCGACCCTAAAATCGAGCCCATGTTCTTAATCTTGACACAGTGAAAATAAAAGGTGAACAAGAACACGTAGGACAGGGAATGTGAAAGTAAACTGGAACATAACTTTCACTGCACACCTCACCCTGGTGGGAAAAGGTACGATTTCATTATGTGAGGGATTATAGGCTTGTGTTCTCAGTGGATCAAAAGGCAGCACCAATGTGCCACAAAATGATCAACACTGGCAATATTTTTACAACTGGCAAAAAATTTATGTTTGGCAATAGAGTAAAAAGCTATAATGGCAATGATTTTTTTCTAGATGTCATTCTGTGATGTGATGCCTGAAGTGGACATGATACTAATAATCCGATTTTACCACTGGCCAAATGGAAACACAGCAACTGCACCATGGGACATCAACCTTAGCATGGACAATTTAATGGAGAGTGAGGAGTGGTTGGTCGCATGGGGAGTGCTAAGATTATCAAGATCTGTAGACTCGTGTAAGTTGCTGAATGATCTAAACATTTATTGTATCAGTATTAGATCTGAGTGGTGAACAAGTGGCAAATTCACAGCAGGTCACATACAGCCTCTGCACAAACCCATTCCATAAAACATAGTAAGTCTAGGTTTTATGGAATGCGCACGAGTACAAAACACCAAAAAAACACAGAAACAATGAAAATGTTTTCACTCCTGTGCATAGAGGAATTTTTAATCTTATAATATTTATAGCTTATTTGGTCTCATATTGGTTCTCTCTTCTGAGTCCTTTGTTTCTTTTTTCTTATCCTTTTCTGATTTTTTTCAATTCTACTGTTTTTTTTTCTTTCTCCTGCTATTTATTTGGCTTTCTCTCCTTTCCTCTTTCCATTCTCACATTTATTTCCAGTCACTTCTGAGTTCCTGTAGCATTGGACCCTTATATAACTATGCTTGGTAGGAGTTAACTTCACATATTCACCTCTGATTCCATTCCCTCACTCCAGATTTGTACAACCCAGTGTTTGATCATTGGTGCTTCTAATGCCCAATATTTAATGCCTTTTAGCCTCAGATGCCTATTGCGTGATGTTCCACATTGATGAATTTTTCCATGACCATTTGATTTGTTACGAAAACACTGTGGGACCAAAATTCCTCAGCCTTTCTGGTGCCCAGTGCCTGATGTTCCACAGTGAAGAATTGGATAGGAATCAATGAGGAGTGAAAAGGTTGATTTTGGAAGTTAAAACTTTTAGGTTATAAAGAGAGAACTGAACTTGTTTTTCTTAGAGAAAAGAGGACTAAGAGGAGACAATGTTCAGGTTTTTAAGATGCTCTGTGCATAGAATTAAAGGACAGGAGTATAAAATTAACAAACCTCAAGCAAGATTTGAGATTAGAAGGATCTTTTTTCCAGAGTATTAGAAATGTGGAATAGGCATTCTCAAAAGCAGTTAATACTGTGTCGATTAGTATCTTTTAAAAAAGAGCTAGATGAATTTCTGGTTAAGAATGAGATTAAGGGTTCGATAGACAATCATTATTGTTAATGATCAAAGGCTCTATGAAACCTGATGGAACCAAGAAAACAGCATCTATGGTGTTAAATAATGAAGCTGTTGTTCAGGCTATGGTGTGGAGTTTGCTAGATTACTCTTGGGGATAAGGGAGAAATTTCAACCGCACCACTGGATCATGCTTGACAGGCTTGGTGGACTGACTGCACATTTTTCATTCCATGCTGTCTCATATTATTTGTTTAGAACGTGTGGCTAGTCACTTCCCTTGGGAGATGAAGTTGGGTTGCAAATTGTGCTTGCAAAGAACTGAGGGATTGAATGGCCTTAACTCTTTCAGCATATTGTCTCCTACATTCATTTTGGATTCCTTGAAACCAACATTAGACTCTTGAAAACTGAACATGAGAGTGCTAATTAGACTCCCAATTGCAAAATTAGATTTCTAACAGTGGATGAAAGAAATGATCAAAATATGTTTTCTATGTGCTACCTACAGATACCTTGAATACTCAAAGTCTGGTCATCACATGGAACACCGGGACACACACACTGCCACTGTTTCATGGACCTGTCCCTTCTCCTCATAATCTTTCAGTGCTGGTATGGAAGAAAAATCTTCTTTTGGCCCTTTCCACGCCATAGGCAACTTTGTATTTTTCAGCAAATTACTATTGTCAAAATGTTTGTACTACATGTTACTCCATTACAGGGGCAGTCACCCAAAGAGGTACATTCAGTGATAGATTTCTGCCTGTGGAGTTCTTCACTGCTCTCGGTTACTTTTGGAAGCTCGTGTTTTTGAGTTGCCTTTGTTTCCAGAGCTCCTCTATGCCAGGGTGATTGCCTTCAATATGCCTACTTGACAGTGTACCAAGCTGGTATTGTATTTTTCTGGAGTCCAGCAGCCTTAGATTGGCTCCCAGACTGGTCTGAGGTTGCAGTCCCAATTAAAATGAATGGAGCCACTCCCTGATGAAAGCAGCTCCTCCCTGTCAGTGGGAAGGAGACCAGTCTGCTGGGGGAACAAATTTGCCCTCCAGTTTTTTTAAAGATGTCTGAGTATATTTTTATTATATAATTTTTAAATTAATTAAATAATTGGAGTACACTTCAAAAAGCACTCCCCCTCATCTTTCCATGCTTTTTAAGAGAACCATGTTTCTGAAGAGTAAACGAACTCGATGTACTTATTTAAGAACTGAATAATGACTAGAGAGGGAATCCCTTGAATTATGTATGGTAATATTAGATTATTTAGATTAATGTGTTATTTGATGGACAATCCTAGCCAGTCTGTTTTGATCAATTGAATATGTATAGGTCAAACTAGATAACATGACTCCAATACTGTATAAATATGATGTAACAAGTCTTCATTACTTCTGAGTTTAAAGTTTGGTAAATTATCAATATTCCTCCATTTTTAATTCTTCCCCTTCCCCCCCCCCCCCTTCTTTAGTCCCTTGACCTTTCACTAAACTTTGGCCAAGACACAAGTGACTCCCTGTCCTCTGCCAACACTGCTATATACCTTTCAGCCAGTGTGTGGAAGTGATTGTAGTTGACTTGCTCCCCAAACTTCTCATGAGATGTACCTTCCACTCCCGAGGAAGATCCCTCCCGTTTCTGACCTGAAATCTGGACTTTGTCATTTTGAGAATTGAGTGAACTATATTTTGAGAATTTTCAAAATAACAAATACAGTGAAGGGCTTTCTAAATTAATACTTACAAATATATCTCTTTTAAAGTAAGCATAGTTATTGTAAACAAAATAGATTATCTTTGAAATACTAGATCTTTATTTTCAACCTAATTTAGACAGATTCAAAACTGTCCACAGTTCCATTATTAGTGGCTGGCAAAAATCATATCCACTTAGAACAGAACAATGGTCCCAGTATATACTGTGGCTGGTCAGGGGTATTTTCAGACATCGGTACAACCATGAATTGGTTTTGGTCCTAAAATCAAATGGCACGTATTTATTTATCTTGTGCCTGAGTGTTAATTTTCAGGATGTGTCCGTTGTCACATTGTGGTGAGTTGGCTTGAAAAGTATATTAATTTTTGGCAATAATAATAGGTGTGAATCACAGGTCCAGTCACAGACAGGCACTGTAGACATCAGGGGCTCGAATTTAGCAGGCCTGCGGGTTCCCAGCGGGTGGTCCTCCGGGAGCGTGGTCAACACGCTCGGCGAAATTAGTGGGTTGCCCACGCGATCGTAGCAGGCAACCCACTAATAGGAATCAATTACCTGCTCCTCCGGGGTCCACGGCGCTGGTCTGCGCGTCGGGCGGGCTGCGCATGCGCAGTACGATCTGTCAGCTGGAGGCTCTCTAGTTAAAGGGGCAGTCCTCCACTGACAGATGCTGCAACCAATGGAACAAATTGCAGCATGGAGCAGCCCAGGGGGAAGGCTGCTCCCAGTTTAATGATGCCTCACCCCAGGTATCATCAGATGGGGTGAGGAGGAGGGGGAGGACACAGATCTTCCCCCCGGCGGGCGGGAGGAAGCGGCCTGCCTCTGCCACCAAGAAGGCCTGGCTCGAGGTGGCAGAGGGGGTCACCTGCGCCACCAACATATGGCCCACCTGCATACAGTGCAGGAGGCGCTGCAATGACCGCAGTAGGTCAGCCGCAGTGAGAACATGAAGTCTTTCCCCTACACTCCGTCTGCCACAACACTGCCCCCACCCCACATCTCCTTCGGCACCGCCAACACTATTCTGTCACATCACCCTTCATACCCACTCAAACCCCATCCTCATCTTACCTCCACCTACTTACCTCGCCAGTACTCATCCTGCCACTAACACGCAACCCAATCCTCATACAATCTCATTGCTCCATCCCATACTCACCCTCCCGTGCATCTCCCTCACGGCCAGCCTCACTCAACCTGCCACCACCTGTGCTGCAGCCACAGGGCATGCATCACATATGTGCAGTAGGCAGCGTAAGGCAAACGTGTCATCAGCATGAAGGGGGTGCACAAGGGTGTCTGAGGGTTTGTCATGGGTGTTACCTATATTGAATTTCAGAGCAACAAATAGCACACATTATATTGACACCACCACTGCCATGTCTCCGCGAATCCTGTCCGTTGTGTCCAATAATGCCCGCTCCTGGGTATCACTATGAGGACCCACCACTGATGCCACCCATCGTGTTACTGCAGAGTAGGTGCAGGTGTATTTGCAGGGCTCGTCCGCGCAGACGACTGAGAGACATCGACGGTGTAGCCGGCTGCACCCTGGAAGGATGCGGAGGAGAAGGTGTGGAGGGCAGTGGTGACTTTGACAGCGACAGGTAAGCAGTTGGTGCTGGGGCCAGCCAGGAGCAGCTCGGCATGAAAGAGGCTGCAGATCTCCACGACTACATGTCGAGCGAATCTGCGCCTCCCTGTGCACTGCTGCTCGGAGAGGTCCGGGGAGCTGCGCCTCGGTCTGTGGACCCTGTGGCGAGGGTAGTGCCCTCTGCGATGCGTCTCTCTCTGCGGTAGCCCTCCCTCCTGCTGTGCAGGTGGGCGTGCAACAACACCGTGTTGGGGGGATCCACGTCTCTGCGGCGGACGGCGTGGACTGCGAGGCTGCTGGGGCTGGTCATGCTCTTCGTCCTCCGAGGGTGTCCACACACCACCCATCTGGCAGGTATTGGTCTGAGGGGTTGTGCAGGGTAGGTGGGTGGTTCCTCGGACTGGGGCTGTGGTTTCGAGTCGGTCTGTCCTCTGGCTTGGCGGGGGGTGGTGGAGGGCAGGGGTTGCCCTATGTGACGCGGTGGCCTCCTGCGTGGGTGAGGGCTCTCTCCCGTGGAGCGCACCTTGGCACCTGCCACAGGCTGCTGGCTGCAACACGCCTGGTTGAGGAGGGACTGTTTCCCCCAGAGTGGGAAACTCACTGCCTTGAACCGAAAATCCCACACTTCCTCTTTTGACAGCTGCTTCAGCTCATTAACTGACCACAACGAGCAAGGTAAGTACTCTCAAGTGGAACCCCGCTGGCTTTAATTGCCTGCGGGATTCCCACCAGCGGGGCTTGCGCGCGCAGCCCCGCACGTTAGCGCGGTACCCGGAAGTGGCCGGGATTTCGTCGCGATCCGGTCACGTGACCGGATATCGGGATTTTCGGGGCCACCCCGCTGAGAACCCGCCGGAAACACGATCCCAAAATCGAGCCCCAGATGTTGGAGGTACAAAATGAAAAGAAAACAATCTGCATGTTCTGATGTAAAAGCGTGAAGTTTACATACATATCTTGTTCACAAACAATGTTACATATGGAAATTGAGGGGGTATGAGGTTAAAGCTTCTTATTCCCTTTTGATATGCGTTTATCTTTCTTTAAGCCTGGAGAACACCTGTATGACATGTGGGAACCATATGGGAATGCTACAGTGAGACTCCATCTGTTCAGTGACAGTAGACCCAAGGTTCTCACCATACCAGATTCTCCTGTCGACACAGACATGATTAAAGAATGGCCTGATGTAAGTAGCTGACAAAGACCCTACTTGTGATGGGAAAAGTTGCTTTGAAATGTCCTTTACAAACCAGACATTTTGATTTTACATGTAACATCTTAAAGTATAATGTAAAAATTCTGTTCCCATTTGCTTGTGGTGCAGGCCTACATCAGGCATGGTGGGAGCATAGAATCGGGGTCAGAGGCTTTGCACCAGATATCACTACAACTGGGCAGTGCTGTGGGTGCAGGAGGCTCGCACTGCTCCTGGGTGTGAACCTCCTTAAATCATTAAAAATTATTTAGATAAAGACATTGCCTCCCTGCCCCACGTTTTCTGGTGGCTTGCACCAGCAACACTAGGTAATAAATAGTTACACGGTACTGCTCAGCAGGCACAGTCAACAGAAGTGAATTCCTGTTCCTTTTAATGCTAAAGGTTTGGTATTTTCTATTTGCTTTTTTTAATTGATGTGGAGATGCCGGTGATGGACTGGGGTTAACAATTGTAAACAATTTTACAACACCAAGTTATAGTCCAACGATTTAATTTTTAATCCCACAAGCTTTCGGGGGCTTGTGGGATTAAAAATTAAATCGTTGGACTATAACTTGGTGTTGTAAAATTGTTTACAATTACTTTTTTTAATTGACATTTTGGTTTTCTTCTGTTGCATTTATTGTGGAACTTTGTTTTTACATTTCAGTTTAATTTAGTCTTTTTTTTTGTTTTTCTTCTTTTACCACCTACCAGTCATGGGGAGTTTCACCGTGATTTGAAACAGCCCCTGCTGTTAGGATGGGCATTTGGAATTCCTCTTGCCCTCTGAGAGCTGGAGGACAAGGAGGGTGTCCAGAGAATTCATCAGAGGGAAGTCTACCTGTAGCTGAGGCACAAACCCAATTCTTGTCTAGCTCAACCCTCTCTACAGTCATGTTTTCCCTCTTTTACCGATATTGCTACTCCTTTGTTATCTTTTGTACCACTCCTAAATATTTTAGATCTCAATATGTTCATTTTCCATTCGCATCCGATTTGCAGTTAGGTATCTGTTAATGCTATTGATCCAGAAATTTGGGCGCGCGGGGGACGCAGGGTACATTCCCTGTACCTGAATGGTGAGACCCGAGGCTCCCCAGATATTGGGCCTTGGACCTCATTGGGCAATAATTTGCTGTGGCAGGGCATCTAATGGCGTCTGCCGTTAGTCAGACTTGCCCCTGCATGTTTAGGTTTTTAAATTTTTCGTGTGGCAAGTTGCTGAAAGTGCGAACTGATAACGGGGCAGAGAGGGAAACAGGGTATCTGGGACCTGAGTGAACAGGGCAAGCAACTGTGTGTCTCCTTAACCAATCAGCTTGAAGGGCTGTGAAATTAACAGTAAAGGGACTGAGAAGGAAGTGTAAATTAGAGTGGGTGAATTCAATGTCACATCAGGTGCAGAAAGAGAAATAAAGGGAGGGAAAGAAAGTTTGGATTAAGAGAGAGAAAAAAAAAGAGACAGGAAAAACTTTTTAATTTTAAATGTTTAAAATCTCCAACAACAATTAAAACCTGAAGGAATGAGACTCCACACTTGTAATAGTTAATTTTCAATGCCAGGGAAGTTGACTGGCAGTAATTAACACTTATCTCATCGTTAAAAGGTTACTTAGACTGGAATAGACAGGACTTAACTTTCTGTGGCAAGTTTAGTTCATACCTACCGCGCAAATATAGCAACTTCACGCCGTTCAATGCATTACAATGGTGAGGCAAACAGCGAGATGCCGTTTTGGCGAAGCTAACGGTGGAGAGGCACATCTTGGACAGCAACTTTTAGATTTTTGAGTTTAACCGCGCATCTGCCCCTCAACTGAAGTTGCTTGAACATTTGCACATTAATAACAGCGAGTGCCATTAGCTTCACTGTTGTTTTGACAGCAAAATCTGGCCCGTTATAATGGAGCCGACACAGCCCAACAGCCCACTGGCGAAGAGTAGAGAAAAATTGAACTGCTGCTAGTGTCGCACGCCCCACAGGTACATGGGTCTGGTGATCCGAGAATCGGGGGGGCCTGGGGATCAGGGGGTCAGGGAATGTGGGGCCAGGGGGCCAGGGAACACAACTAATTACTGGGATGTGAGTTTGATCTTTCCACACATTGAGTTCAAAACCTTGCCCATGCCAACACAGAAGGTGACAAGGCACCCTAGGTACTCACCACGGAAAAGAAGGTGAACTTGGATTATTAGTTCCTTGGGCCGCTCTTGTGCATTTCATAGTGTCCAATTACAGAGCAGCATTGCAGATGGGAAGGAAAAATGAACTGGTTCTTTAATCTCATATTACTGACCTGCATTCTCTATATTATTTAGGTTGTATACATTCATCATGTAAGACCAACCCCACCATCTTCACCATTTAACGCAGGAGATGGATTTGACTTGTACATCGACGGTGCCCGCTTTCTCCCAGATGCTGTCACCATCAGCAGAGTTACAGGTCGCATCTTTGATCGGAACTACAACCAGTGAGTACAGGTTGTCATAGAATCATAGAAAGTTACAGCACAGAAGGAGGCCATTCAGCCCATCGTGTCCGTGCCGGCCGAAAAAGAGCTATTCAGCTTAATCCCAGTTTCCAGCACTTGGTCCGTAGCCCTGTAGGTTACGGCATTTCAAATGCACTTCCAAGTACTTTTTAAATGAGTTGAGGGTTTCCGCCTCTACCACCCTTTCAGGCAGTGAGTTCCAGACCCCCACCACCCTCTGGGTGAAAAAAATTCTCCTCAACTCCCCTCTAACCCTTCTACCAATTATTTTAAAGCTATACAACCTGGTCACTGACCCCTCTGCTAAAGGAAATAGGTCCTCCCTATCCACTCTATCTAGTCCCGTCATAATTTTATATACCTCAATTAAATCTCCCCTCAGCCTGCTTTGCTCCACAGTAAACAGCTCCAGCCTATCCAATCTTTTCTCATAGCTAAAATTCTCCAGCCCTGGAAACATCCTCGTAAATCCCCTCTATACTCTCTCCAGTGCAATCACATCTTTCCTGTAATGTGGTGACCAGAACTGTACGCAGTACTCAAGCTGTGGCCTAACCAATGTTTTATAAAGTTCTAGCATAACCTCCTTGCCTTGGCTAATAAAGGAAAGTATCCCATATGCCTTTTAAACCACCTTATCTACCTGTCCTGCCACCTTCAGGTATCTGTGGACATGCACTCCAAGGTCCCTTTGTTCCTCTACACCTCTCAGTATCCTCCCCATTTACTGTGTACTCCCTTGCCTTGTTTGCCCTCCCCAAATGCATTACTCACACTTCTCTGGATTGAATTCCATTTGCCACTTTTCTGCCCACCTGACCAGTCCATTGGTATCTTCCTGCAGTCTATAGCTTTCCTCCTCACTATCAACCTCACATGGCCAATTTTTGTATCATCTGCTAACTTCTTGATCAAGCCCCCCACATTCAAGTCCTAATCATTAATATATACCACAAAAAATAAGAGACCTAGTACTGAGCTTTGCGGAACCCCACTGGAAACAGCCTTCTAGTCGCAAAAGCACCCATCAACCATTACCTTTTGCTTCCTGCCACTGAGCCAATTTTGGATTCAACTTGCCACTTTCCTTGGATCCCGTGGACTTTTACTTTTCTGACCAGTCTGCTATGTGGGACCTTGTTAAAAGCCTTGCTAAAATCCTCGTACACTACACCAAACACGTTACCCTCATTGACCCTCCTTGTCACCTCCTCAAAAAATTCAATCAAGTTAGTAAGACATGACCCCCCCCCCCCCTTAACAAATCCATGCTGACTGTCCTTGATTAACCAATGCCTTTCTAAATGACTGTTTATGGTGTCCCTCAAAATCGATTCCAATAATTTGCCCACCACCGAGGTTAGACTGACTGGCCTATAATTACTCAGTCTACCTCTTTCTCCCTTTTTAAACAATGGTACAATGTTAGCAGTCCTCCAATCCTCTCGCACCATGCCTGTAGACAGGGAGGGTCGGATAATGATGGTCAGAGCCTCCGCTATTTCCTCTCTTGCGTTTCTTAACAGCCTGGGATACATTTCATCTGGGCCTGGTGATTTATCTACTCTCAAAGATGCTAATCCCCTTAATACTTCCTCTCTCACTATGTTTATACTATCCAATATTTCACATTCCTTCTCCTCCTTAACTACAATCTTTGCATCGTCCCCCTCTTTTGTAAAGACAGACGCAAAGTATTCATTAAGAACCATACCCACATCTTCCACCTCCACACATAGGTTACCTTTTTGGTCTGAAGTAGGCCCTACTCTTTCCTTCGTTATCCTCTTGCTCTTTATGTATTTATAAAACATTTTTGGGTTTTCCTTAATTTTACTTGCCAGTATTTTTTTCATGCCCTTGTTTTGAGAAAGAGCAAAAATGCCTAAGCTTGGGATAGAATATTCCACAGATTTTTGGTTAAGAAAATATTTTGTTTTAATTAAGTGTTGAATTGCTGTCAGACCTGTGCGGCAATTTAAGATGTTGCAGTTTCCACCAGTAGAGATGGCTCTTCCATCAACCTATTTCACTGAGGGCCTCTAGTGGTAATATACAGGCAGGTATGTTGGGTTGTTCAGGACACCCCAATTTCAGAAATGAAAATCTGCTTGTCCTGTTTGTTTGCAGTGTGCTGGTAATGTCTAGCTGTGCAGTCAGACCCTGTTTTCTTTTTTGTTTATGAAGATGGTTGTCCATCATGTCCATAATTCTAGGAAAGCAATCTATTAAAACCATTGCACTGTAATTTTATTGGAATCCTTTCACTTGCACTATAGACAGGAAAAGAAGTGCTCATTAGCAGCATTTGAAATTATAGTCAGTTGTCTGTTTGCATCATTGTGAAACCTGTGTTGAGTTAGCTGATCTTAACAGGGGCAGTGGTAGTGCCAATAATTGGCTTTAGTGGCTGGGGTTAAAGAGGAGGAATAAGTCAGCCAGAGATCCCATTGATAATGGCTATCCGGTGATCTCTATTGGAAAGTGAGCATGTGTAGTGAGATATTAGGTGAGGATATCTGCATGGTTAAATAGCCTGTTGACATTCACTATCTGGTCTCACGCATGAAGAATGGCCACTTGGGCAAGGTACTGGATGACCCCTGGCACTGATGATATCATATACTGTACCTGCACATCAATACTTTTAGGAGGAGAGGGGAGAAAACTGGAGGAAAAAAGGAAAGTTTAAAAAAAAAATCAGAAATTTAACTTTTGGTAAGGCTTTATACCAACTCACTTTATACAGTAGCTGACGCTTGTCCTGACCAATGTGGGACCATCAAATAGCTTTGTGAAAAGTGTGGCCAAGTGCGCTTGCCCATTTAAACTTTTTGTGTTGAATCTGTGTCCAAGAAGATGCTCTCAAAATCACATTGTAAAAACTGTAATACTGGAGAAATACAAGAACCTGGGGGTTTACGAGATGGGTTATTCTGCAACACAGATGTGCAAATTTATCCAGTCAGATACAAATGTTCACAATCTTGGCCATTTTTCCCGACTTTCCTTGGTTATGTCCTTTCCATTTAAACAGGCAGGAAAAGTTAAAAAAACAGGAGGGAAAAAGCACCACGAAACCACATCAAAATACTGAAATTTATTGACATTGTCCGGTAATTATCCTAAGATTTCCCTATGTCTGCTCTGAGGGGAACCAATGCTTCTTCCCTCCCTTCCGGTTGAATTTATACGACGGATGTAAAAAAGGGTAGATCCAAGTCCTGCACCATATTCCTCACCACCCTGCCCAGATTGTACCATTTTTATGCCAAGAAATGAGAGGAAATTCTGAGATAAATAGTAAAGCGTTCTGCTCCTTAAAATGTTTAGCAGCCATGCCAATTTCGTTAAATGAACTAGCTGTTGTTTGATGGTGCTAAATGAATCTGTTTCATGAATTGATAAATGCTAAAATCCTGGTGATATCTGAACTTATCAATCGTGTACAACTTCAGACAAAATATTTTTTAACACATCTTTGTATTTCCATTTTGTCAAAGAATTGGTCCAGATATATCTACAGGGATTGACTTGAATAGCAACATATTTGAACCGTTTTACAATTACCATGTGGAATTCAGGAACCCACGAATGCCACCGTCAGCCACATTGTTACTGAAGGTAACTGCACATTCACAAATGTTTACCACATATTGGCTAAACAAAAGGGATGTCATACGTATGCAACGGAGTATATAGAAATAACTAAAGGCACAGTACATTGGGCATTAACTAAAGCAGAAAGGGATCTGGAAATGAATGTAGATTTAGCTTAACATGCCAAATCAATGTAGGATAGCAATAAACAAATAGAATACTTAATTATATTGCGAGGTTAGTTGAATATAAAATCATCAGATGCCATGCTAAAATTGTACAGTACTCTGCCCAGACTGCACATTGAGTACTGTGTTCAGTTTTGATCATCAAAGCATAAAGGAAACATTTGAGCCATGGAGACGGTGCAAAAAAGATCCATTGCGCTGATCCCAAGTGTTAAAGGGTTGAATTGAGGAAAGGCTGGAGAAACTGCTGCTCTTTAACTTTGATAAGAGGTGACTGAGAAAGGAACCTTATAGAAGTGTACAAGATATTAAATGGCATAGAGGAGGTTAATCTGAAGCACTACTTCAAGTTATGCCAAGATTGTAGAACAAGGGGACATAGGTCAGAACTGGTGGAAGGAAAGTTTAGGACAGATGTCAGGAAGAACGTCTTCATGCAATGAGTGAACGGTCTTCCAGGTATGAAAATAGGCTAATTCAAGGGACAGTTAGATGACATAAATGGGGGAAAGTAGGCCTTTCATCTGGATGGATGAGCTAAGATGGGACGAATGGACTGCTTCAATTGTGTCTGTCCTGTGAACACAGGTGTATACCTTGCAGTAGGTGTACACCTTGCAGTTGGTGTACACCTTGCAGTAGGTGTATACCTAGCACAGTACAGTGGGCACTAGCGCACAGTATCACAGTAGTAGAGTCACCAACTGGGCGGGGGGAAAGTAACCAAAATCAAAAGGAGTCATTCTTGAATCGTTGCTGTATACATTTCTACCCACTTGTTGAAGAGAGGTGGAGCTCTTCCTGCCCCCTAGCCACAGGTGGCCTAGGAAGTGGAGAGAAAAATACCAGAATTTACTCACTCAACCTGGAGTCAGTTTGTATTTTGAGGAAAACAATAAATACAGTTGTAATTTAGTTTTCACACTATGTTTTCTACATTAAATATTTTCAAATTGCAAAGGAGTATTTATTCCTTATCCACAAAATGATTTATGTTGATAAAGTCAACCTTCATCTCATTCCCGTTAGAGTGTGGCGCATAAAGTGGCATTCTGAAATTAGAATTGCACTGTGCGCAGCCTCACGGTACTCTCACATCATCACCATGCTCTATTTAAATTGGATCAAACTAAATTTAGAGTGTTGGTGTGAACGGAGTTGTTAATTTTCCTATTGCTAATGCCCATTTTATACTTGAAAATTAAGCATTGCTGATTGGAAAATCTACTGTAAACAAAGACATCTACTAATATACAATAAAAATAATAAATTAATGTAAGTAATTTTACAGCAGTAATATCATTGGGCCTGGCATTGATAATGTCTATAAGGTGTTCTTGAGATTATGTTTCCACATCCGATTGGATGATATTGCTGCCTTGTAGATAGTACCCTCTATTGTCTATCCAATACTCTTTCAGAAACACCCATTGCGCTTGATACATTGTCAATCATCAAAGGATATGCCTTTAAATGTGTTGTTTTGTAGGTTTACTCTATCGACCGATTCAGTTTGAAATTGGTTTTGATTGGCTGGGCAGCTCTGAATGTCTTTGTGGAGTCAGGCAATGAAACAAGCCCAACAGTGGATTCTGGAGTAGTTCAGGTAAATAATATCCAACATATAGAATGAGATAGAGGAGGTTTCTTAATTAAACATTGATGGAAACTCAACTTTACTGTCTTGCCATCAAAGTTGATAAAAATTGAATTGATATTTATAAAGTCCCTCTTACCTTTATCCTGTATTCCTTGATGGGAAGGGCAGAATGGCCCAATGTATGGAGGTCTCTGTCAATACCATCAATGCAGCTCCTTGCTCAATCTACCCCGCAACGAGCTTGAACAGTCCACAAAGGGATTATTCTCTGGATAATATGTTCCTTCCCTCTCTTCCTTCCCTCTCTTCCTTTCCTCCATCCCTCCTTTGCTTCCCTTCCTCCATCTCTTCCTGCAAACAGCTGCAATTGGAGTAATGCAATGGACTCAATAGGCATTGCATCTTTCAATTAGAATCAAGGCACTGGGAATCTTTATTCCATCAGTCAGTGCATACTTCAATACAGGAATCCTTCTAATGTATAGAAAAACCAAGCCACAAGTTTTGCTAAAATATTGCAGAACAGTAGTCGATAGGAGTAATTCAACATAGTTAATGTTTGCACGTTCTGTTCACCTTGTAATCCTTTTAGGTTTTTCACTGACAAGGAGATCCATTATTTTCTTTTGTATTGGCACCATGCACAAACTATTTTTCATGTTATTTTCTCTTAGTACTTTAGGTTCCCTGTGCTAAGAAGATATTGTCCTGTTCCTTCGCTTCTAACTGTTTTTGTTCTGAATAGACACTACAAAGTGTTCAAGAGGGATGTGGCTTTGAATATAAGTAATGAATGAGAATGTCCAATTATGCAGCATTCTACTAATTGACTGTACAATTTTTATTCTCTTGGACTCATCAGAGATGATTCTGCAATCCTCTGCTCCCAGCAGGGAAGCCACGCTCATGTTCAGCACTGGTTGGAGACAGGGTTGCGACATTGTAGCCTTGATTGGCTGACATGAAATCCCAGTGAGTGGATAGGAAAAGCTTCTTGCTGGGAGTGTGGAATCACCCCAACCATGTTTAAACTAAACTTTTTAGGATAGTGAACACTTCTAAGAAAAGAAAACTCAAATTCTTCACTGACGCTGGTAATAATCTTGTGGAAAAGCTCCAGGTTATAAATCTAACATTACTCGACCTGTTTTCTCACAGATGATATTCCTATGGCCCACGGACAATTTTAGCCATTGTATTTTATAGATTATTTGATTTGCTATTGCTAGCAGTTATCCTTAGCCTTTAAGCCCTTTCATAACAATAAATCTATCTAATCACTGTTACTGGGAGTAAATCAATACAACACGAATTAGCTTTGATGGGAATAGATCCCACCTGTATATTGTTTTGAGATTGTCTGTTTGTATGTAGAAGGGCGAGGAAACATTTTTCCTAATACAAATGTTGCTTGAGGCTTAACAATTTAGTATTCGTATTGTCAAACGCTGTGGCCACAGATTAAATTAAATGCACTATTCTGAATTTCCTGCCTTCTCTCGGAGGAAGCAGTCTGTCAGCACCTCAGCAGATTTCACAGGTTAAGATGGAAAATTGACACTCAGGCACTTTAGGCACTCAGGCATGGTAGAGTGTATTGCTGCACTCATGTACATAATGTGCATAAGTTACCAAAACAACATTTATATAATTCACTTTTGTTATCTCATGTTTTAATGGTGTTCATATTTCAAGAAATCCAGCTGAAGTTTTCTTACTTGATCATAATCATGTTTTTTCTGTCAGATCTCATTGAATGAAGGTGCTCACCAGCTACGGTTGTACTATGATGGCCCTGACCCAGATAAGCCATTATCAATTAATGCTGTTACAATAGAAGGAAGGTAAGATTAATTTCTGAGTTTCAAAATGTAGAAATAATAATAAAAAATTAGAAAATTACATAATCGTGGGTGCAAATCCCAGCCTTGACTGATATTGGAAACTTGGCTGTCTCAGTTCTTGAACCACTCCACAATAATAGAGCACTCCTCAAGTTTGTGAGGAGGAAAGCTTTCTGGTGGTTGGTATAGGACAGTGGCCATAGAAAAGACTGTTGTGCTGTCAGAGCTGAGAACACAATTGTTATAAAGATTAAGGCCCATGGTATTAGAGGTAAAGTAGTGGCATGGATAGGGAGATGGCTAAAGGATAGAGAAGAAATGAGAAAGTAGGAGTAAATGGATTAGCAAGGTGCGGCTGGTAGTGTGTTCGTAGGGTCCATGATGGGACCTCTCTTGTTCTCAATATATATAAATGAATTGGACACTGACACCAATATCAAAATTTGCTGCAAACTTGTGGAAGACTGCGGGAGGATATGGACTGGTTAGGAAACTGGGCAGATATATGCAAATGCAGTTCAATTAGGGAAATGTTAAGTAGTACATTTTGGGGAAAGAACAGAGAATGGAAATGCAACCTAAGCAGTAAAATTCTCAGTGTAATGGAGGGACAGCGATTTAGGTTTAGATAGACAGACCTTTAAAAGCAGCAAATAAAATCATCAATAAGACAAATGAGACACTGGCTTTATATATAGGGACATCAAATACAGAAGCAGGAGGTGATGATGAAGATGTACAAGGCAGTTGGAGTAAAATGTGCACTTTTGAAAACTCTTATAAAAAGAATATTAGAGTTACTAAAAAGGTGCAACACAGATTTATTAGGATGGTATCAGGAATGAAAGGGTATAGTTATGGTGAGAGACTTGAAAATCTAGGACTATGTTCACTAGAGCAGAGACAGGCAAGGCAAATCAGTAGAAATTTTCAAAATTTTGAGAGGGTAAATAGTGAAAGATGATTACCACTAGTTTGTAAATTGGTATCAAGGGGGTATAAACTTGGGATTAGTGCTAAAACCATAGAGAAGTTAGAAGAATTTTTCACTTGCCGGGTTAAATGTATTACTAGCACATGGTTATTGAAATTGAGACAGTCATCATGGCCTTTTTAAGAGACTTAGATAAACACTTGAAGAGGAAAAGTATTTGAGGGCATAAGGAGAAAGAGAGAAATTGAAGTGGAGTAGATAGCTTCAACATGCTGCTAGCATTAGCACTGACACAAGCACAATGTGCTGAATCGCATGCTTTTGCACGTATATGCCTATGATTCGATGACCAGTGTAGATACACAGGAACATAGGAAAGTACAGGACTGGAAAAGATCCTGGAGTCCTTGTTTATTATTTTGCAAGACTGCATGGGACGAATGCTTCTGGGCTGATATTTCTTTTTCCCTTTCCCTGACCTGAGGATACTGGAACTGAGTCAGTTTAGTTTGCTGCATTGATTTTTAGAAACTTGGAATGGGCTCAGATTTGATGAGAGGCATCTATTCATCCAAACCTTTTAACAATGATGTTATTCTTGCAGGCCATCTCCAACTACATTTCCTTCCTTTTTAGGTATATTCCGTGTGCTACATTATTAGTCAGATTGGTGAAAGCACGAGTTGATAAGAATCTCCGAGCCCTAGAAAGAGACAAAGTGCCCAAAACTGAATGGATTAAACTTGGTCTTTTCCAGCCCAGGCCTAACTATGATGATAAAGTGTACTATTCTGACAAGGCCAGACCAACCACAGGTGAAAATTATCTTTACCATGCCATGGTTAATAGGTGAGTCTGCTGATTTTTTTTTAAGTCCTTACCAAACATGCCAGCTATTTGCAATTGGAAGAACATTTGTTATCATACACACCTATTTTCTGTTATTTGACATTTGAAATCCATGGTAAATGATTTTTCTTTCCACAAGTGAACAAACCATAACTTTATTCATGTGTTTGAGCCATATAAAGGATAAACATGCCCTAGATTGCATTTAAAAAAAAATGTCTTATCACACAGGAATGAGATTAAATGACCAGATTTCATTTATTGTCCCATTCTCATTCTGACCTCTCTGTCTTTAGTCTCCCATGTTGTTTCAATCAAACTCAGCTCTAGCTTCAGAAACAGTATCTCATATTTCTTCTTTACACTCTGCAATGATCTGGTCTGAACATTGGCACCAAAATTCCTGAGGCTGGAGAGGGCGTAAACTTAAGCCGGGGGTGGTGGGTTGGGGTGGTGGGAAGGGAAGGGGGAGGGTGACTGGAATGTGGGCTGGAACCTGGCTCAGCTGAGATTTCACCTCATTAAATTCTGGTTGGGGGGCTATGGGAAGATCTTCTGCCCGCCCCTCCTACGTCAAATGGGTGTGCCAGGGGGAGTTTCTGGACTTAGCCAGGCAATTCCTCCCTTTACACCCTTGAAAATTCCTCCCTTTACAGCAGTTGAGATGTGGTGTGCGTTCCATTAATGCCTTGTACAGGCCCCAAACCTTCTCTAGAATAAGGCAATCGATCCTGGGGGGGGAATTGATTATCTTCCCTTGATGGAGTGGCTCCAGTGGGAGCCGATGAGTTTAATATTTTTCTTCATCCTAGTTGGGCTTCCGAAGGACTCTGCTTTATCGTACAAAGGTGAATCTGCTTGAGCCAGGGTGGCCGCCGCCAATATGCCCTTGCAGGCGATGGTGACCCATCCAGACTATGCAAATCCCCCCCTCCCCAGAATGGGAGATGGGGTCTACGGCCTTGGACGTGGGTGGATGAGGGTTCCAGGAATTTCCAGGCCAATTAACTTGAATAACTTCAGATCTAGACATTGCTCCCATTTTTCTTTTAGAGTACGGGTGCTGGGGATGTGAGATTGGCCTGTTGGAATCCAGGGCAACTGGAGGCAGGTTGGTATATCTGGTATAGGCCCTTTACCAGAACACAGTTCTGTCAGAGGGTTGCCCTTAGGATGTTGGTTTGCCTTTTCTCTTTCTGGGTATGGATTGGCTCACTGCGTGTTTGTAATTTGAAAATTAATCTCAGACCTCCTGCATCTGCAGGTTGGGTTCCCCCCTCCCCCATTTCCTTATATGGCCTCTCCCATGCCGTAAGCAGTTCACAGCCTTTCAACCCATTCACTTCCTCTTTGTGACCGCAATACCTGTCGTTTTCCCTCTTTTTTGTGTTCAACACTATTCAAGGGCATTCTCATCTTTCAGTTTTCACTTCTGACAAAGGGTTTATATCCAAACATGAGCCTGTTTTGATTTCAGATTTTCAGCGATTATATTTTTTCTTTTTATTTGCCTAGATTTCAGTGCTGGGTAGAGCTACACACTTTTTAGGAATGTCCTTGTCTGATAGCACTGGAGTACTCTCCCGATTTCTTCCTGTGACAAATGTATGTTTTCTTTGCTTTGAAGAAGAATTAAAAAAAAACTTTCTATTTAAAGTACTTGCCCGTAGTGGTTATTTTTCCCTTAAAGGATTTTCATTACCATCAGCCCATGAGATCCTTGTGACACTGCTGTTGGTTTTGTTTCAAAGATCTGTTGTTTTGGTTCGAGAAATAATTCCAATGATAGCTGGCAGCAAAGAACAAGACCTTAGGACAGATGATGAAATTGAAAACTGGATCCGCATGAAACTTTCTAAACTGACGGATGATAAACCATTATCCTTCAACCTGACTTATATAAGCAGATACCTCACAACATATGGCATCAAGGTGCGTATGTATACATGAGCAAAGGCCATGAGCAAATTGAGCAAAATAGTCATTAATTTTTTAGCGTCTGAAAGAAATCAAAAATGAAGGTACTTGGAAAAAACTGAGTGCTGCAGTCCATAAGGCCATGAGAGATAGGAGCAGGAGTAGGCCATTCGGCCCCTTGAGCATGCTCTGCCATTTAATGAGATCATGACTGATCTGACTTTTATCTCAATTCCACTTTCCCGCCTTTTCCCCATATCCTTTGACTCGCTTGATGATCAAAAATTCGTCAAACTCAGCCTTGAATGTATTCAATGACTCAGCCTCCACAGCTTTTTGGGGTAAAGAATTCCAAAGATTCATGACCCTCTGGGAGAAGAAATTCTTCCTTATTTCCATCTTAAACGGGCGACCCCTTATTCTGAGACTATGCCCCCTAGTTTTAGATTCCCCCATGAGGGGTAACATCCTCTCAGCATCTACCCTATCGAGTCCCCTCAGAATTCAATAAAATCTCCTCTCATTCTCCTAAACTCCAATGAGTATAGACCCAACCTGTTCAATCTTTCCTCATAAGACAACCCTTCCATACCCGGAATCAACCTAGTGAACCTTCTCGGAACTGCCTCCAATGCAAGTATGTCCTTCCTTAAATAAGGGCACCAGACCTGTACGCAGTACTCCAGGTGTGGTCTCACCAGCACCCTGTAGCATGACTTCCCTGCTTTTATACTCCATCCCTCTGGAAATAAAGGCCAATATTCCATTTGCCTTCCGGATTACCTGCTGCACCTGTATGTTGACTTTTTGTGTTTCATGTACGAGAATACCCAGTTCCCTCTGTACCGCAGCCAGTTTATTCAGGTGCTTGGCAGCAAAAAAGCGGCCCTTAAAATGACCACTGGAGGCTGCCACTGGAAAGGTAAGTTTTTTACATATCTTATTGTGGAGCAGGAGTGCTCCTCCCGGCTCCACTTTAAATCTGCGGGCCGCTGCCGACCCCCACTCACCCCCCCCCCCCCCCTCCTGATTGCCACCTCCCTCCTGGACTCTCGAGCCGGCCAATCTCGCTGTTCTCCGAGATTGGCGAGCTGCCTCTTGGGACCGACTGGTGCCCATAAGCTCGCCAGTAATAAGCAAATGAGGTCATCGGCTCAACTTGAAGTGGTCCTGCCGCAGTCCTCATTAATCGGATGCAACTTGTGTAGTACTGGAATCGCGCCCCAATTCAAGCGTGATCCAATTTCTAGGCCAGTATATATATTTTACATCTAATTGATGGAGATTCAATTCAAGTTGTCTTCTATATTTGCCACACAATGGATTTTTACCTCCACCCCTCCTTCAGCTTGGAATGTGAACAGTGGAATGTGAACCTTCCATGGTTTTTTCATAGAATCATAGAAAGTTATGGCACTGAAGGAGGCCACTCTGCCCATCATGTCTGTGCCAGCCGAAAAAGAGCTATCCGGCGTAATCCCACTTTCCAGCACTTGGTCCATAACGTAGAAAATAGGAGCAGGAGTAGGCCATTCGGTCCTTCGAGCCTGCTCCGCCATTCAAAATGATCATGGCTAATCCTCTATCTCAATACCATATTCCTGCTCTCTCCCCATACCCTTTGATGCCTTTTGTGTCTAGAAATCTATCTATCTCCTTCCTAAATATATTCAGTGACTTGGCCTCCACAGCCTTCTGTGGTAGAGAATTCCACAGGCTCGCGACCCTCTAGTGAAGAAATTTCTCCTCATCTCAGTCCTAAATGTCCTACCCCGTATCCTGAGACTGTGACCCCTCGTTCTGGACCCCCCAGCCAGGGGAAACATCCTCCCTGCAAGATCTGGACAACATCCAGGGTTGGGCTGATAAGTGGCAAGTAACATTCGTGCCAGACAAGTGCAAGGCAATGAACATCTCCAACAAGAGAGAGTCTAACCACCTCCCCTTGACATTCAACGGCATTACCATCGCCGAATCCCCCACCATCAACATCCTGGGGGTCACCATTGACCAGAAACTTAACTGGACCAGCCATATAAATACTGTGGCTACAAGAGCAGGTCAGAGGCTAGGTATTCTGCGGCGAGTGACTCACATCCTGACTCCCCATAGCCTTTCCATCTACAAGGCACAAGTCAGGAGTGTGATGAAATACTCTCCACTTGCCTGGATGAGTGCAGCTCCAACAACATTCAAGAAGCTCGACACCATCCAGGACAAAGCAGCCCGCTTGATAGGCACCCCATCCACCACCCTAAACATTCACTCCCTTCACCACCGGCGCACCGTGGCTGCAGTGTGTACCATCCACAGGCTGCACTGCAGCAACTCGCCAAGGCTTCTTCGACAGCACCTCCCAAACCCGCGACCTCTACCACCTAGAAGGACAAGGGCAGCAGGCACATGGGGACAACACCATCTGCATGTTCCCCTCCAAGTCACACACCATCCCGATTTGGAAATATATCGCCATTCCTTCATCGTCGCTGGGTCAAAATCCTGGAACTCCCTACCTAACAGCACTGTGGGAGAACCTTCACCACACGGACTGCAGCGGTTCAAGAAGGCTCACCACCACCTTCTCAAGGGCAATTAGGGATGGGCAATAAATGCTGGCATTGCCAGTGATGCCCACATCCCATGAATAAATAAAAAAAAGTCTGTCTAGCCCTATCAGAATTTTATATGTTTCAATGAGACCCCCTATCATTCTCCTAAACTCGAGTGAATACAGGCCGAGTCGACCTAATCTCTCCTCATACGACAGTCATGCCATCCCAGGAATCAGTCTGGTAAACCTTCGCTGCACTCCCTCTATGGCAAGTATATCCTTTCTTGGGTAAGAAGACCAAAACTGCACACATTACTCCAGGTGTGGTCTCACCAAGACCCTGTATAACTCCAAGTTCCCTCTGTTCCTCTACACCTTTCAGTATCCTCCCATTTATTGTGTACTCCCTTGCCTTGTTTGCCCTCCCCAAATGCATTACCTCACATTTCTCTGGATTGAATTCGATTTGCCACTTTTCTGCTCACCTGACCAGTCCATTGATATCTTCCTGCAGTCTACAGCTTTCCTCTTCACTATCAACCACACGGCCAAGTTTTGTATCATCTGCAAACTTCTTAATCATGCCCCTTACATTTAGGTCTAAATCATCAATATATACCACAAAAGGCAAGGGATCCAGTACTGAACCCTGTGGAACCCCACTGGAACCAGCCTTCCAGTCACAAAAACACCCATCGACCATTACCCTTCGCTTCCTGCCACTGAGCCAATTTTGGATCCAGCTAGCCACTTTCCCTTGGATCCCATGGCCTTTTACTTTTCTGACCAGTCTGCCATGTGGGACCTTGTCAAAAGCTTTGCTAAAATCCATGTAGACTACATCAAACGCTTTACCCTCATTGATCCTCCTTGTTACCACCTCAAAAAATTGAATGAAGTTAGTCAGACACGACCTTCCCTTAAAAAATCCATGCTGACTGTCCTTGATTAATCCATGCCTTTCTAAATGACTATTTATACTGTTCCTCAGACTTGTTTCCAATAATTTGCCCACCACCGAGGTAAGGCTGACTGGCCTGTAATTACTCAGTCTATCCTTTGCTCTCTTTTTAAACAACGGTACAACATTAGCACTGTGCCAATGCTGCCCTGTGCTTCAGCGGTAAGGACCATAGGGGAAATTCTCTGCTAGTATATGCCAGTCATGTATGTGCATCTAGTGTGGGGGAGGTCAGAAAGTTTTGAGGGCTGAGGTTTTGAACCTACTCTGCATTGGGATTGCTCTCTGTTTTTTTCTGGCTAAGCTATTCTGGTTTCACAAAGGACTTGTACTGACTTGCATGGACTTCATTAAAGTTTGAAAATTATGTTAATGAGAGTAGAGATTCCATGGTTTTGGAGTATTGCGATTTCTACCCACAAGGGGGATCCTACTGAGGAATCTCACTAATATGAATGGCTTTTAAGGTGGGTTGTTGAATTGTTGTAGCACATAAGTCAGATTCTCTGGAGGTACACGGCATTATCAGAAAACAGTAGGCTGGATTTTGCTGCAATGAGAAGAACAGGTGATGGCTTTATACAAGATAGCAAAGTATCATAAGATTCAGGAGAAACTCACTTGCTTTCAGTGATTTTTGAGAGGCTTTCAACCTAGTGCCACGTGAGGCTCTTATGAAGAATCTGGAAGTTATGCGAGTTTTGCAAGGCCATAGTTCATGCAAAACAGGCAGGGCTCGGACATAGGTTGCAATCTCTCCTACCTTAGCTTTGTATCTGAAGAAGGAAGTGACATCTCATTGGGGCAATACAGCAAACACTACTTTTCCACTTACAGAGGGACCCACTGTCCCTTTTAACTTGACTTTTACAAGTTGGTTTTGACTAATGTCAGGTGGGGTGAGGTAAAAGTGAACTTAAATGATTTCTCCAAAGATGTTTGTTCATATGAATTATGAACAGTATTATGTAAGGAATCTTACAACACCAGGTTATAGTCCAACAATTTTATTTTAAAATCACAAGCTTTCGGAGATTATCCCCTTCGTCAGGTGAGTCACTCACTCACCTGACGAAGGGGATAATCTCTGAAAGCTTGTGATTTTAAAATAAAATTGTTGGACTATAACCTGGTGTTGTAAGATTCCTTACATTTGTCCACCCCAGTCCATCACCGGCATCTCCACATCATGAACAGTATTATGACATTCATATGAGGTAATTCAAGGTAATCATGTATTGAATATGTAAATTGAAAAGCTGCAGCTAAATTACAAATCTGCTTAAAAAAAATATAAAAGTACAATGGAGTTCAAAGTCAGAGAGTAAATAACACTTCGTTTGTCCCTATTTGTTCAGGATGCTTCCCAACCGGAAAGCTAAGTAACCAGCTGCCATTGTCCCAGCTCACTTGTGATTTTGAACAGCTTAATTTCAGATGCTATTTCTGACTTACTTGCTTGCAATTTATTTGTCCTTATTTCTTTTGCAGTTATCTGTGGATGAGGCTAAGAATTTACCCTGGGCTAACTTCACATTAGCTCACTCCTCATTCAACCCTCCTGGTGCATATTATTTTGGTAGTGCTTGGGCCAAATACGATTACCCAGTTTTCGTAGAAAACATAGATTTCAGCAGTCTCCAGAAGTGCCCAACGTGGTTGGATAATTTTACGGTAATGTGGTTTCAAAAACTAGTTATGGCATTGTAGGTTATTAGCAACTTTATATTTTATAACTCAGACCTAATATTGGTGTAATGTGGGGTTCCAACAGTTTGTTTATTGTTAAACTGAAAATGTATTTTACTATTTGTAATACACAAGCATCCCAATGGTGGGATTTGGGAAAATAATTCAATTCATATCTTTGGGAAACACTTGTTCTCATGCATCCATCTAAAATAATGGAATTTATTTGAAGGAGTAAGCTTGAGGATCATCTGTACAACAATAACCTAGTTAACAGCAGTCAGCGTGAATTGAGAAGGGAAGATCACGCCTGACCAACCTCCTCAACTTCTTTGATGAAGCGGTTAGCCAATTAACATGTACCTCGACTTCCAAAAGAGGTGTGAGACTGTTCATGCCGATTCTAGAGCATCTGGCTAAGTAGGATGAAGTGAGCAGGGGTGAAATTGGGCCGTTTAGCACCAGTTTTTTAGGCACTACATGGTCAACTAAGCCTCGAAAATAGGGTCCGGGATGCACGTGCGCATTTCCGATGGGAAGTGCACAGGACGCTATCTTGGTAAAGGGGTTTGCCTGTGCGCACCCAACGGCCACCAAATGCGAATCAGTGTGCAACCCTGATTTAAAGGGACCGCTGCTATTTTGGAACTCTACACTCCATCCAACACATTGTCTTAACCTCGCACAGCTGAACATGATTTAAACGACACGAAGGACCCCCCCTCCAGCGGTATTTAAAGGGATGATGAAGTAGTTACAGGTTGGTTGCTGGATTATTTCTTCTGGCTGCTGGTGCATTAGTACATATTTTAGGAGGTTTCCTACACCTGGATAAAGTTTCAATACTCTACAGGGAGTGGGCTGGCTGGCTTACAGGCAACAACAAGGTCACTGGCAGAATGGCAGGGGTGGGAGCAGGAATGCTGTCATCCTGAGAGAGGTCAGCAGGTTCGTGTTCCATGGAGCCACTGCCACTTGCTGCCTCCTGTTATGCGCCAACTTCTCCTGCAAGAAAGAGGGAAGTGTGTCAGTGAGTGTCCTGCAAGATGTTTGGGTGATGTGGCTATCATGGTTGAATAGCTACCTGTGGGTGTGAGGCTTGCAACAGTACTAAGTGTGTGAGGGTGAGATGAAGCATATGATTTGAACGGTGAGTACTGATTGAAAGAAATTGTTGGTAGGTGGGTGATGGGGGTGTAGTGAATTGAGCAGTGGATGAGGCGAGTGGTGCAGTTGGTACGATATGCCACTGGAAGCTTGGACTCACTCACCTTGAAAACTCATTTTAAATCATTGAACTTCTTTCTGCAGTACATTCATGTTTTTGGAGCTGTGCTCCTGGCATTTACCTCCTCCCCTACTTCCTCCCACTTCCTCTTCAGCATATGTCTGGAGTGCCTCCTGCCCCCCTGTGGATACAGGATGCCCCTCCTTCTCTCCACCTCTTGCACCAAGACCTCCAGTGCATCATCAGAGAACCTTGGTGCACAATCTCTCTCAGGTGCAGCCATTCTTCAAAGTACTACAGCACAGATTCAGTTTTGAAACCACTCCCACCACTTCTTGCAGCCACAGTGCACCTCCCTTTTTAGATGTAAGGAATCTTACAACACCAGGTTATAGTCCAACGGTTTTATTTGAAAATCACAAGCTTTCGGAGGCTTTCTCCTTCGTCACCTGTCAGGTGCAGGTTGCCTTTAAGAAGCGCGAGCCACTCCCGATATAGGGGCCCCCTGCTGATGTGTGCAGTCAATCAACAGTGTAGGTATTTCTGGCTGTAGGCAGCAATCATTTAAATCATCAGGCAGCATGAATGTATCGTGCTGCCTACGTCACTATGAATGGGTTAATCGCGTACTGCGATCCCCATGTCCGTTTTCAGGGGTTATCCAATTTAACCCCGTAGTCTCTGGTTAGATGGACAAAGGGTAGCTACAGATTTGCTGTGGGGTATAGTTTGCTCAGCAGGTGACCAGGAAATTACTTTTTTTTAACATTCATATAGCACCACTATTTCTTGGTTCGTTTTTGATATTCTGACTTCTGAAAGATTTTTTTTTCTGCATGCAGTGTGATGGAAACATTCTACAAGGTTAAAGAAGAATATATTCAAAAGTTTAACAAAGTTTCATTGTAGTGTGACTGATGTGATTATAGTTTTAACTCCAGGTTCAACATGGTGGTGCAGTATGTTGAAGTTCCAATGTGCTGAGCCATGGCGTGACAGGATTGTGGAGTGGCCCTGGGAGTCCTCAACATTGACTCTGGACCCCATGAAATCTTATGGAATCAGGTCAAACACGGGCAAGGAAACCTCCTGCTGATTACCATCTACCGTCCTCCCTCAGCTGATGAATCAGTCCTCCTCCATGTTGAGCACCACTTGGAGGAAGCACTGAGGGTAGCAAGGGCACAGAATGTACTCTGGGTGGGGGACTTCAAAGTCCATCACCAAGAGTGGCTCGGTAGCACCACTACTGACCGAGCTGGCCGAGTCCTGAAGGTTATAGCTGCCAGGGTGGGCCTGCGGCAGGTGGTAAGCAAACAAACACGAGGGAAAAGCCTACTTGACCTCGTCCTCACCAATCTATCTGTTGCAGATGCATCTGTCCATGACAGTATTGGTAGGAGTGACCGCCGCACAGTCCTTGTGGAGATGAAGCCCCGTCTTCGCACTGAGGACAACATCCAACGTGTTGTGTGGCACTACCACCGTGCTAAATGGGATAGATTTAGAACAGATCTAGCAGCTCAAAACTGAGCATCCATGAGGCGCTGTGGGCCATCAGCAGCAGCAGAATTGTATTCCAGCACAATCTGTAACCTCATGGCCTGGCATATTCCTCACTCCACCATTAGCAACAAGCCAGGGGATCAACCCTGGTTCAATGAGGAGTGTAAAAGAGCATGCCAGGAGCAGCACCAGGTGTATCTAAAAATGAGGTGCAAACCTGGAGAAGCGACAACTCAGGACTACATGCATGCTAAACAGCGGAAGCAACATGCTAGAGACAGAGCTAAGCGATTCCACAACCAACGGATCAGATCAAAGCTCTGCATTCCTGCCATATCCAGTCGTGAATGGTGCTGGACAATTAAACAACTAACAGGAGGAGGAGGCTCTGTAAACGTCCCTATCCTCAATGATGGCGGAGTCCAGCATATGCGTGCAAAAGACAAGGCTGAAGCGTTTGCAACCATCTTCAGCCAGAAGTGTCGAGTGGATAATCCATCTCGGCCTCCTCTCGATATCCCCACCATTACAGAAGCCAGTCTTCAGCCAATTCGATTCACTCCACGTGATATCAAGAAATGGCTGAGTGCACTGGATACAGCAAAGGCTATGGGCCCCGACAACATCCCGGCTGTAGAGCTTAAGACTTGTGCTCCAGAACTAGCCGTGCCTCTAGCCAAACTGTTCCAGTACAGCTACAACACTGGTATCTACCCGACAATGTGGAAAATTGCCCAGGTATGTCCTGTTCACAAAAAGCAGGACAAATCCAATCCAGCCAATTACCACCTCCTCAGTCTTACTCTCAATCATCAGCAAATTGGTGGAAGGTGTTGTCGACAGTGCTATCAAGCGGCACTTATTCACCAATAACCTGCTCACTGATGCTCAGGTTAGGTTCCGCCAGGACCACTCGGCTGCAGACCTCATTACAGCCGTGGTCTAAACATGGACAAAAGAGCTGAATTCCAGAGGTGAGGTGAGAGTGACTGCCCTTGACATCAAGGCAGCATTTGACCGAGTGTGGCACCAAGGAGCCCTAGTAAAATTGAAGTCAATGGGAATCGGGGAAAACTCTCCAATGGCTGGAGTCATACCTAGCACAAAGGAAGATGGTAGTGGTTGTTGGAGGCCAATCATCTCAGCCCCAGGAAATTGCTGCAGGAGTTCCTCAGGGCGGTGTCCTAGGCCCAACCATCTTCAGCTGCTTCATCAATGACCTTCCCTCCATCATAAGGTCAGAAATGGGGATGTTCGCTGATGATTGCACAGTGTTCAGTTCCATTCGCAACCCCTCAGATAATGAAGAAGTCCGTGCCCGCATGTAGCAAGACCTGAACAACATCCAGGCTTAAGCTGATAAATGGCAAGTAACATTCGTGCCAGTCAAGTGCCAAGCAATGACCATCTCCAACAAAAGAGTCTAACCACCTCCCCTTGACATTCAATGGCATTACCATCACCGAATCCCTCACAATCTACATCCTGGGGGTCACCATTGACCAGAAACTTAACTGGACCAGCCATATAAATACTGTGGCTACAAGAGCAGGTCAGAGGCGAGGTATTCTGCGGCGAGTGACTCACATCCTGACTCCCCATAGCCTTTCCACCATCTACAAGGCACAAGTCAGGAGTGTGATGAAATACTCTCCACTTGCCTGGATGAGTGCAGCTCCAACCGTACTCAAGAAGCTCGACACCATCCAAGATAAAGCAGCCCGCTTGATTGGCACCCCATCTACCACACTAAACATTCACTCCCTTCACCACCGGCGCACTGTAGCTGCAGTGTGTACCATCCACAGAATGCACTGCAGCAACTCGCCAAGGCTTCTTCGACAGCACCTCCCAAACCCACGACCTCTACCACCTAGAAGGACAAGGACAGCAGGCACATGGGAACAACACCACCTGCACGTTCCCCTCCAAGTCACACACCATCCCGACTTGGAAATATATCACTGTTCCTTCATCATCGCTGGGTCAAAGTCCTGGAACTCCATTCCTAACAGCACTGTGGGAGAACCTTCACCACACAGACTGCAGCGGTTCAAGAAGGCGGCTCACCACCACCTTCTCAAGGGCAATTAGGGATGGGCAATACATGCTGGCCTCATCAGTGACGCCCACATCCCATGAACGAATAATAAAAAAAGGATGTAGTTCTGCATGTGTGTTTCCTTGTAGGGTAAGATTCTGATCTCAACTTTGTTGCTGTTGAAAGACAACAAGCAGAAGTCATGTGCTTTCGCACAGCAGAGTGGGAGAAAATCAAAGGACCAATTAACCCAGGCTACTTTGCACACCTCTGGTGGCTGGCTATAGAGAGGGACTAGTGGAGACTGGGGAGTTGGTCTCCAGCTTGTCCTCAGAAACACAGATGATAGTAGGACACTCCAAAAATAAATAAGTAACTTCACAATTTTGTTTTTGTATAAATCTGCAAGTACTTTATTTTTCATAATAATTTCTTTAATATCTGCAGGCATTCCCGAGAAGAGTTTATAATAAGTACCTCACTGTAATTGTTCATCTTCATGAAGTTGCTGTCTCCTCGTTGGAGGCAGGTGCACTTACTTATGATCTGAAGGATCAGGCCTGGACTGCCTTACAGGTGTTTTCTAAAGGTTACTGTAACACTGCGATTTATCAGCTACCACTGTACCAAGGAGCTCCCACTCAGGTAGGAAATATCGTTATATATAATCAGAACACCCAGTAGTCAAATCCTTGGCCCTACTCTGGTGGTGGCCCTCCAGTCCTGACCCTGCTGGAGTATCCAGGATCTGGGCGGGGTCAGTTCATTTGCATGTCTTCAGTGGGCAATCTCACCAGTGTGAGCAAATCTTGGGCACCCACAAGAGGAATGGCCGCTGGTTGGGCCCTCTAGAAAAGTACAGGCTTCCCCACTGTTCGGCCTTCTTAGGAAGACTGATCAAAACATTACCTAGCAGCATTTCTGGGGCTTTCCAGGCCACGATTCTGGCCTGGAGACCCTGGTAGACCCCATTCTGCCCCTATGCAACCCGTACATAGGATTCTTTCCGGCATCCAGATTTCTGGGCGGAATGGAAGCAGGAGTTGAGGGAATTCCTGTGTGAGAAAGCTGTCCCCGCCCCCCTAGACCTGCTACCTCCAGTGTTGTGGGCCATGTTTGGGGCAGATGGGAATTCCTTTCACCCAGGCCCCCGCTGTGGAATTGTTACGCTATCCCAACAGACAATTCTAGTAACCTAAATTTTTACTTAAAAATACTGATTTACTGCTAAGCGTTACTTGGAATGCTTGATACCAACACTGGTGCCAAATGTAAAAAGTATTCTATTCTCCAGCAAGTGACAATCTCATCTGAAAAAACACAAAAATCCACATTGATTTTAAAAAAAATGTGATAGCAAAAAAATAGATGTTAAGTTGGTCTAGTGATTCAGTTAAAAAGGTTTGCACTCGGCCTATTGATGGTTTGGAAGAGTAAATTTTCCAACTGATGTGATGATTCCCACTGGCATGATTTGGATATACAGGAACCAGTAAATCAGCAGGAATCCATTAGGCTGCATTCCTGCTTGAATTGTTCAAGAGCTGCCCCTGTAGGCAAGATAGGGCTGGTGAGACCGAGCACCAGCTCAACACCAGGTCCCGACCGAGGGCCAGGGTACAGGAACTCGACTGAGAGACTCCCTTTCCCCAACCCCACCCTTAGTCGACGGCCTTGTAGGAATGGATGGAGAATCCACACTCACTGACTGGAGCCTGGACTATCCCTCTAGACCAGCCATGCATCTTCGACCCACAATTGCTTTGCCTAGTTAGCACAAAATACACTATCTATACACTAAAAGCAGATCGAAAGAGTCCCAATTCTAATGCACTTTGACTATTTTCCTGTGTGCAGAATGTCTTGGCTGCTTTGGCAAGAGGAGATTGTCAGAGTGTTCTAGATGATCTGGTTCGTAGGAATACTGTAAGTGTCATTTGCAATTAATAAAAGTTTTACTGTGATTTTCCTAATGTGAGTTCGAAGTGTGACCCTTTGAATATGTTTTCCCACATAGATTCTTCGAGTGAGAGGTGCATCAGTATTTGTGCGCATTGCTGATGGAAGAAGGGATGAAGAGTTAGTAACACATTCTGAACGAGTAAGCAATGCTAAGTTGAGACTCTACTACATAGAATTCTTTTACGCTTTCTCTCCCCCACCCCCAACCCAGGAGGGAACATTTAAAGTACAGTATCCTTGTATATGTATCAAAGAGAAATAAATTGATTTGATGCTAGGTTTTTGTATGTTGGTGCAATATCTGTCCTGCAGTCACTAACAAGTGCAAATAGTACAGAAAATATGACTCCCTCACATTACAGTTTGCAATACTAAAGCAGTGACTAAATATCAAGCTTTTGTTCTGTATCTAGTCACTGCTGATCAGGTCAGGTCAGTGTATCCTCCACCTTCTCAAACTTTCTTGTGGGGAAGTGCTTATGCTGAGCTCAGGGATTCATGTGGAAATTGTGCACAAAAACACAGGTCCTGACACTTAACAGCACAATTTGTATTTCACAGAGGTTAAATGTATAGTGTGATTGAGTGGGTTCTAATTTTTATTATTTCCATTTCCTGAAGGATGTTAATCAGTCATATTTGTCATCTGAACTCATTGAATTGTACAAAGCAGAACCTAGTAACATGTTACTCAGGCAGCTGATTCCTCCTGGCAAGTCTATGGAAGATTTTAAAAAGCAGTTATCACAGCAATTCAGAGAGGTATGTAAATTGTAGAATACTGGAAAACATATCAAAATTAATTATCCATTTTTCTTGTTTGTTGAGGTGATCATCCTGTTAAGGTATTTTCTTGCTGTCTCTCCCTGCATCAAGCATCATCTGTAGCTAGGAAAGTCCTCCATTAATACTGCTCTGAAACTGATCTCATAGTGGCCCAAAAATGACAGACCCTCAAACTTTTGCTGAGCGTCTCCCCATGGCAATGATTGAGAACTGAGGCTGTTGGGAATGAGAACGCCCTTCCTACCAATCACAGCTGAACCTATGCTTCTGATTTCACCATTTGTACTGCAGTTTCAACCAAGGTCATGTTGGGGGGGGGGTAAACAAAGTGGTTATGTACAAGCAAACTTATTCATTTGGGTATTCGTTCTTCAGGAGTGCTGTTGAGTCATGTTGTGGTCATGTTTTCCATCCCTCACCTCAAACACCAAGTGTGAAGAGATTGTGGATTTCTTAGTTACCAAGATAGACACAATTCATGCAGCTGCCCTTGCTGGATTCTCCCTGGGGCCCCTCCCGCTCTCAACCTAAACCCCCAACTCGCTGCAATTTCTGCCATCTCCAAGCTTCTTTCATCTGTAAGATCCACTTTCTGCTCCCTCAATTCCTTTCCAAATCATTTCCTGACCACTAACCTCCCCTTCCTAGCCCTGCATGCTAGCTGACATTGTCAGTGGTCCCTCTCTTCAGTCACTACCCCTCAACTTCAAAACTGCCATCATCACACCCCTCCTCTTTAAAAAAAAATACACTTTTGACCTTTCCATCTTGGCTAACTACCACCTCATCTTCAAACTTCCTTGTCCTCTCTAGGGTTCTTGAATGGGTCAATGCCTCCAACTCTTTGAACTCCAACAGCACCTAAATGGCCCTAACCATAAACAACATCGTTTATGACTGTGGCCATGGTACATTATCTCTCCTGGTCATCCACACCATCCTTCTCCATGTCTCCTGCAGTGTTCAGCTCTTTGGGACTGATCTGCCATGGTTACTGTCCTACCTATCCATATTTAGCTAAAGTGCCACCAGCAATATCTTCTCCTACCCTGCATCATTACTTCCAGAGTCCCCTTTCTCAGCATCACCATCGACAGAAATACGGCAAAACGTTCAACTTCAGTGTGGGTGTAAAACGCAAAGTTTCTTTGCACTTCAATGGAAATTCTGATTCCATAAGTCTCTGGCAACTGTCTTAAGCTTAACCAGACTGTTGACAATCTCAGAATCCTTTTTGACCCAGAGCTGAGCTTTAGGTCCCATATCCCCTCCATCACAAAAACTGCTCACTTCCATCTCTGCAACATTGCCTCCATTCCCACCACATAGGAAACCTTCATCACCTCCATATTGACTACTCCAATGCTCTCCTTGCTGGCCTCCCATCCTCCACCATTCATAAATGCCAACTTGTCCAAAATTCAGACCCAATGACGTATTATCACTGTTCTTACCGATCTGCATTGGCTTGTTGCCCCCAATTATTTATCCTCATATTTAAATCTGTCCATGGCCTTGCCCCCATCTCTATGACCTCCTCCAGTGCTATATTTGTTGCTCCCAAACTCCATTCCTCTGACGACATGCCCTTTACCCCACCATTCCATTCCTAGCTGAGGATTAGTTTTCCTGAAATCTTTGAAGCACCTCAGAATATTATTTTTAAAAATATTAAAAGGTGCTAGGTAAATGGAAATGACTGTTGGGTACCTCATGTAACTACTCATTGCTGAGTCACACACATTAGTGAGTTGACAGAACTGACCGAGAATGAGGTGAACATGAGTGACAAGAAGCTTGTAGGGGTCAAACTAACCTTGAGTTAAGCCTCTGGATTCTTAGAACCAACCAAACTTTCCAATATATAATGTTGAGGCCAATTTGTTACTATATTTATTTTCCCCCACAAAATACCATGGATGAGAGAACAGGCAGTACACCTGCCATCAGGATACAGCAAAGGCTATGGGCTCTGACAACATCCCAGCTGTAGTGCTGAAGACTTGTGCTCCAGAACTAGCTGCGCCTCTAGCCAAACTGTTCCAGTACAGCTACAACACTGGCATCTACCCGACAATGTGGAAAATTGCCCAGGTATGTCCTGTCCACAAAAAGCAGGACAAATCCAATCTGACCAATTACCACCCCATCAATCTACTCTCAATCATTAGTAAAGTGATGCAAGGTGTCGTCGACAGTGCTATCAAGCGGCACTTACTCACCAATAACCTGGCCAACCACCTTCAGCTGCTTCATCAATGACCTTCCCTCCAAGATCAGAAATGGGGATGTTCGCTGATGATTGCACAGTGTTCAGTTCCATTCGCAACCCCTCAACTAATGAAGCAGTCCGAGTCCGCATGTAGCAAGACCTGGACAACATCCAGGCTTGGGCTCATATCTGGCACAAATATGACTTGCCACTTAAGTGCCAGGCAATGACCATCTCCAACAAGAGAGAGTCTAACCACCTCCCCTTGACATTCAATGGCATTACCATCTAATCCCCCACCATCAACATCCTGGGGGTCACCATTGACCAGAAACTTAACTGGACCAGCCATATAAATACTGTGGCTACGAGAGCAGGTCAGAGGCTGGGTATTCTGCGGCGAATGACTCACCTTCTGACTCCCCAAAGCCTTTTCACCATCTACAAGGCACAAGTCAGGACTGTGATGGAATACTCTCCACTTGCTTGGATGAGTGCAGCTCCAACAACACTCAAGAAGCTCAACACTATCCAAGATAAAGCAGCCCGCTTGATTGGCACCCCATCCACCACCCTAAACATTCACTCCCTTCACCACCGGCGCAGTGGCTGCAGTGTGTACCATCCACAGGACGCACTGCAGCAACTCGCCAAGGCTTCTTCGACAGCACCTCCCAAACCCGTGACCTCTACCACCTAGAAGGACAAGAGCAGCAAGCACATGGGAACACCACCACCTGCACGTTCCCCTCCAAGTCACACACCATCCTGACTTGGAAATATATCGCCGTTCCTTCATCATTGCTGGGTCAAAATCCTGGAACTCCCTTCCTAACAGCACTGTGGGAGAACAGTCACCACACGGACTGCAGCGGTTCAAGAAGGCGGCTCACCACCACCTTCTCAAGGGCAATTAGGGATGGGCAATAAATGCTGGCCTCGCCAGCGGCGCCCACATCCCATGAACGAATAAAAAAAGTCACATTAACATTAAACCTGCAGTATAAGGAATGATCTGTGTGTTCTATGCTGCAGAAGTAAAGCCAATGCCATTAGAAGCAGCACAAACATACTGGAAGGGAAGTAACTATGATAATCTTCCTCCTGCTAGCACAGCTTAAGTCAGGAAACATAGACCAGACCCCCCTTCTATTACTTAAATAAAGCAGCTTCAGTCTTTTAGTCATCATACTAGTTAGAATTTATTTTTAAGGTTTAGTTGCAGAAGGTAGTGTACCAGCTTTACACAATACACTCCATATGTAAAAAAAATCCTTAATGAAGTTGTATGTTAAGCATTGTAGGCTATTATGGTTTCTCTTCATAACACTTTGTTTTTCAACCCCACAGCTAGTGTCAAGTTGCTGATGACAATCCTTTGCCACCTTGCCACTGTCCACAAAGTTCTGGATTCATACCCAAAGACAACAGAATCAGAGTACCAGCTGTGCTTTAAGGATTAGAAGCTCTTCCTGCACAAGTCAGTAACAAGAGGACACCTAACAAGGCAGTACTACACAATTTTTGATGGTCAGCTAAATACAATGCATGATTAGCTCCCATGACATTGCATGTTTATTCTATTACTCAAAGCATATACCAGAAGATAAAGCATGCCTTTGGAAAAAAAAAAAATCACATATTCCATATTCAACATGGGATGAGGGGGTGGATAGCTTGTGTACAAAAAAAAAGTCCAACGGGGGTAGTAGAGGGATCAATCTAAGGAGGGTCGGAAGGTCAGCAAGGATTTTCCAGTCAACGTGTGGGGAAAATTGAGGCAATAGGCAAGTGGGACTTCATGCAAGGTAGAGTACAGGAAGTTAGGTTTTGAATAAGGCCAGTAAGTATTGGAGAAAAATTTGAGTCTAAGTGATAATAGTGCAGATGTGGTCGGCAGCAGTGATGGGGTAAAGGAGGGGTAGATACATGCTAGGTTAGAGGTGGAAAAGTGATCCTGGGGAATAGTTAGATGCGCAGTTTGAGGCTCAGCTTGGGTCATTCAGCATGCTAAGGCTTTAGCCTTAGCAAGCATAGCTCAGCAGACTAATCGAAGTATCCATCCCACCCAAATCGTAAAAATAGATGGCAGCAAAATATAGAACTTAAGTTTCAGCAATTACTTTTCAGACAGACAAAAAGAAGTTTGCGAGAGTCAATATCCCAGACAGAATTTCTTATAGCCCAAATTTGCATATTCCCCTGAGTAGCAATTTCAATTTATTAGAATTGACTAGGAAGGAAAGACAACCATTCTGTACTTTCCTTTGTAGCTGTTACTGGCTTTAGATCAACTTGTCACAAGAGCTGCATAGGCAGCCTTCTGCTGGCATCTTGCAAGGTTTAGCTGCATGAACAAGGTCAGCTGGAAAAATGCTTGAAGTTACTGGGTCATTCCAGTCAGTATCTCCTCTACCAGTCCAAGATCCAGACTTCAATATCCAAGCAGCACTAAAGTGGTAGCCTGGTTTAATGAAAAGATGCTTTGCATCACTGGCCACAAAACAAATACTAGATGGGGAAAGAGGAAACAAAGTAAATCCTAAAATGAAACCAGGCCAATGAGAGCTAAGCACTAGTGCCACTGATTTACTAAAAGTGGTAACAACCACCAAGCTGGAAAAGAGAGCAAGCAGGGAAAAGTGTGCAACATGAAGTGTTCAGATGACATGCATTTTAATGTGGAAACTGAATTGAATAAGTTGCTCAAAAAATGTTATACAAGTGGAATGTTGAGAACTTCCTGGCGACCAAGTCATTGCCTCAACCACCCGTTTCATATTGTAGCAGATCTCACTACTAAACTGTGCACCCTGGTCTACAAATATACAGTGATGTTTGTGAATTATTGATTCTACATTTTGCAAGAACAAATTTTCTGGCAGCTGTTTAAAATCCTAACAATATTTGCATCCTTTGCTTTTTCCAGAACATTTGCTGTTGCATTTTTAACTCTGCAATTCCTCAACTCCTGCAGCATCAAATTCATGACACTGGGTTCATAGTTAATGTGCTACAATTCAATGCCAACAGAAAATTAGCCAGTGGACCAAGCTGCAGGTGTTTAGAAGTGGAAGCTAAAGAAAGGTTTCCTCAGACCATTTTTGGAGTGAGTTTGTTTACACCTGTGAAATCATAAACCCATTCTATATACATCTACTGCATACAGGAATTCTCCCTCACACCTGACACTGCAGTACTGAAACCAGTTATGGATCTACACACCACCAAGTGGTTAGAATTGAATACTACATCAAGCCATCAATGCTACTGCTACCACCCATACCTTACACCAATTTAGTCCCTTAATCCAAAAGTTAATTATGTGCCTGAAGCTGTTAAATACTCTGACACTGTTTGCAAATTACATCTTTATTGAATTTTTCCACAATGTCTTACAAAAACAGTTCAAAAAGCCAATCAAAAAATACATTATGTACAAAAAAGTCCTCCATGTGGGCAAGTATTGCCAGCCATCCAAACATCTATTAACTAGCACTTTGAGCTGCTGGCTCAGATTTCTTGGCAGCAGCAGTTTCTTCTGACTAAAAAGGGAGAGAAAAAAAGGTAAAAATTTTGTACAAGATTCAGAAATAGACCAGGAAGGTTTCTTACATCTATTGTGTAATCATGCAAGATGACTTAATGGTCCGACCAGTTTACAATAAACTGGTCCTTATTGCTGATCCTGTTCCAAAAGAAGTTACTTAGGCTAAAATCTGTCAAGTCTAACTGTTTAAATCAAGGTTCCAAGATATGAAAATGTCACTAGTTCTCAATTCTTCAGTGTGTACAGGTGACCAGTGAGAAACACTGTCTATTTAAGTCCATACTACAGACAAGAAGGACTTCACCAGTTATACTTCCTTGCATGCATCAGGTCCATTTTAGTTAAGACTAAGCTTGTGTAAAGTGGACAAACAAGTACAAGTACTTGTTAACATTAGAATCTATCATGTAAAATATATTTACAGAAAGTCAACTCCTTCAAAGTTAACTTGCTAATTTAGTTTAAGAAACAATACTAAAAAGGATCTATTGTACTTTGCTAAAATATAACTGCTGGTGTTGAACAATCTCAATACTTCAGCCCAATTTGGCTCCAAGAACAGTAATTGATTATGTAAGAAGTACTATCAAGCACATAATGAACTTACTTCCATTTTCTCAGGAACACCATTCCTATCATGGGCAGTATCACCACATCCACCATTCACAGCAGACTCCTCCTGCTTGGCTTTTTTAGGCTCGTTGTTATCCCTCTCACTGTCTTCAGGTTTCCTCTGCAATGAGGACTTTAAAAGTTTAAATACTTTTTACACTTATTAGCATAATGTGCACATCAATATTCCAACAATATGCTTATAAAGGACAAAAATTGGAATTAAAAACTTTTCTTGCATTATCAGATGCTTGTCAAAACTTCCTACATTGAGGCCAGGAAAGTTTAATCATGGAATACCACAAGTCTATTGCCATGATCAGGCACAGTGGCATTCAATTAGCATTTGTACAGGCTCTGCTGCACTACGGTGGGGGGGGGGGGGGGGGGGGGAATTTTAAACTGCAAGCAGGTTTCAAGCGGGCAGGTTGAGCATCAAACCCACCCAACAGTGAGGCCCAGACAATTTCAGCTGTCTTCATTTACATCCCAGCTGCCTGCCAAAAATGGGTAGAAAAGGCACCTGGACAGATTCAGACAGGTCAGAGGCCACCCATCTGCACCAAGGTAAAGTGAGAGTGGGAAGCCTGGGCCCAGAAGGAACGCTGACTTACCTCAAGAGGACCCCCCTCCCCCCCCTCTTCATCCCTGCCAGGTTTTATTGAGCCAGGTGCCCTACTCAGTTGGTGTGATGGGGGTCTTAATGATATGAGGACCTCAATTAGCATACATTACAGGAGGCACACATCCAAGTCAGATAAATGCCTCAGCCACGTAAAACAAAAGGCTCTGGTAAGGTGGTGCTGGATGGGAATCAAGCCAGAACAGGGCAGTAATTTTTTTTTGGTGATTAACTGCATGGCCACCCGACACTCAACAAATGTAAGGAATCTTACAACACCAGGTTATAGTCCAACTGTTTTATTTGAAAATCACAAGCTTTCGGAGGCTTTCTCCTTCGTCAGGTGAGCGTGGGATTCTATGGAAGGTTACCGCATTTATAGTCAGAGAACAATACCTGGTGATTACAGATAATCTTTCCAACTGCCCATTGTCAAGGCAATCAAAGTGTTCAGACAGAGATGTTACCTACAGGACCACCGAATATACAAACGGCCAGAACAAAAGAGAAATATCCGAAAGGAAGAGAAAGAGAATGACCCGTTGTATTAAAAACAGATAACTTTTTTTTCCCCTTGCTGGTGGGGTTAAGTGTGGCGTGACATGAACCCAAGATCCCGGTTGAGGCCGTCCTCATGGGTGCGGAACTTGGCTATCAATTTCTGCTCGACGATTTTGCGTTGTCGTGTGTCTCGAAGGCCGCCTTGGAGAACCCTTACCTGAAGATCGGTGGCTGAATGTCCATGACTGCTGAAGTGTTCCCCGACTGGGAGGGAACCCTCCTGTCTGGCGATTGTTGCGCGGTGTCCGTTCATCCGTTGTCGCAGTGTCTGCATGGTCTCGCCAATGTACCATGCTCCGGGGCATCCTTTCCTGCAACGTATGAGGTAGACAACGTTGGCCGAGTCACAGGAGTATGAACCATGTACCTGGTGGGTGGTGTCCTCTCGTGTGATGGTGGTATCTGTGTCGGTGATCTGGCATGTCTTGCAGAGGTTGCCGTGGCAGGGTTGTGTGGGGTCGTGGATGCTGTTCTCCTGAAAGCTGGGTAATTTGCTGCGAACAATGGTCTGTTTGAGGTTGGGTGGCTGTTTGAAGGAGAGTAGTAGAGGTGTGGGGATGGCCTTAGCGAGGTGTTCGTAGTCATCGATGACATGTTGAAGGCTGCGGAGAACACGGCGTAGTTTCTCCGCTCCGGGGAAGTACTGGACGACGAAGGGTACTCTGTTGGTTGCGTCCCGTGTTTGTCTTCTGAGGAGGTCTATGCGATTTTTTGCTGTGGCCCGTCGGAACTGTCGATCGACAAGTCGAGCGTCATATCCCGTTCTTACAAGGGCGTCTTTCAGCGTCTGTAGGTGTCCATCGCGTTCCTCCTCGTCTGAGCAGATCCTGTGTATTCGCAGGGCCTGTCCATAGGGGATGGCCTCTTTGAAAAGTGGAGCATAGAGAGGTTGTCCGTGGGCTTGCGGTAGAGTGAGGTGCTGAGGTGCCCGTCTTTGATGGAGATTCGTGTGTCCAAGAAAGAAACCGATTCTGAGGAGTAGTCCATGGTGAGCTTGATGGTGGGATGGAACTTGTTGATGTTATCGTGTAGTCTCTTCAGTGATTCTTCACCATGGGTCCATAGGAAGAAAATGTTGTCTATGTATCTGGTGTATAGCGTTGGTTGGAGGTCCTGTGCAGTGAAGAAGTCCTGCTCGAACTTGTGCATGAAAATGTTGGCGTATTGGGGTGCGAATTTGGTCCCCATGGCTGTTCCGTGTGTTTGGGTAAAGAACTGGTTATCGAAGGTGAAGACATTGTGATCCAGGATGAAGCGGATAAGTTGTAGGATGGCGTCTGGGGATTGGCTGTTGTTGGTGTTGAGTACTGATGCTGCAACAGCATCAGTCATCGTGGGGGATACTGGTGTAGAGTGCCGAGACGTCCATCGTGGTGAGAAGTGTTCCTGGTTCAACGGGTCCGTGGGTTTTTGTAGGAAGTCCGTAGTGTCGCGACAGAGGCTGGGGGTTCCCTGTACGATGGGTTTCAGGACGCCCTCGACGTATCCAGAGAGGTTCTCACACAGGGTTCCGTTGCCTGATCTTCGGGTAAGCGTTCTCCAAGGCGGCCTTCGAGACACACGACAACGCAAAATCGTCGAGCAGAAATTGATGCCAAGTTCCGCACCCATGAGGATGGCCTCAACCAGGATCTTGGGTTCATGTCACGCTACACGTAACCCCACCAGCGAAAAAAAGTTATCTGTTTTTAATACAACGGGTCATTCTCTGTCTTTCTCTTCCTTTCGGATGTTTCTCTCTCTGTCTTTTGTTCTGGCCGTTTGTATATTCGGTGGTCCTGTAGATAATATCACTCTGTTTGAACACTTTGATTGCCTTGACAATGGGCAGTTGGAAAGATTATCTGTAATCACCAGGTATTGTTCTGACTATAAATGCGGTAACCTTCCATGGAATCCCCACTCACCTGACGAAGGAGAAAGCCTCCGAAAGCTTGTGATTTTCAAATAAAACAGTTGGACTATAACCTGGTGTTGTAAGATTCCTTACATTTGTCAACCCCAGTCCATCACCGGCATCTCCAGATCATGGCTACACTCAACAGGCAGGGAGGAATAAATGCATTACCTACAATCCCCCAAATGGGTTCTAAACCAATGGAAAATGCCAGAATTTTCATTAAACAAAAAATTTAAATTGAGGAGTTAACTGACTAGGGAGGCAGCAAACTGATTTGCAGCACCTATTCAGCTTCCAATCCTCATATGGAATTGGAAAGTTTGCAGCAGTTATGTGATCCATGCTTCTGATCAATTGCAGCAGAGCTACTACTTGAGAAGCTGGCTCTTAGCTGCCAGAGAACACCAGACACACATGACCAAGGTACAGTAAGATTACCTCAAAGCCAAAGCATCTCCAAGCAGCAAAGCCATTTGCAGGATATCAGTTTAAACACATTAGGAAACTCACCTTTTTTCTTACTAAATGAGAGATGTTAGATATACAGTTTGAGCTGGAGGTAGAAGCTTCATCTGTTACTTTTCCAGCCTGGATCTACAAAAATTCAGAACAGTGTAGAGACAAAAATGAGTCCAGGTCCTCCTTCAAGCAAATCATCTGAATTCAAAAGCACTCTGCCTAAGGAGTTATGCAGTATATCTAGGAGGCAATTGTTCTACAAATACTTACAGCCGATGCTGGTGCATTGCTTGAAGCACTTTCTGTTGCAAACCCTGAAAAGGCAGGTGTTCTAGACTAATGTGGGAAGAAAAAGTAATCATACATACTATATACACAGACATGCACAGATTAATAATGCCAAAAAGCCAATCTTTGAACCTCCATTTTAAAAAAAATGGACATATGGCACTGCCCCTCACCATACTTTAAAACTTCTCAAGAGGCCATTTACTCTGTTAAAGGGCACTATTCTCACAGGTTCTAGGTCATCCAACTCAGCAGCCAGTTGTCTGGTCCCTGCCAATTTATGAATTTCCTCTTATTACAAGTACTCAACATGCACTGACCAATGTTTCCTGAAGGGCCTTAGTTGCTTTTCCATCATCTTTGGATTCTTCCGAATCCTCAATTTTTGCCTTTATCTCTGGCAATAGCTCTTTAAGTTCCTCAACCTCCCGTTTATCTTCAGAAACAGCATCGTTGTCTTTTGCTGGAGATTTGCCTTTCTCTTCTGCTTTTTCAATTCTTTCTGTTAGCATAACTGTAGATAAAGCATAAATTAGTTCAACTACAAATCCATTACTAAGCAGCTGTTAAAAATGACCATGGAGATAAAACTTTTTAAATGAATAAAGATTTTGGATCAAAATTCCAAAGTAGAGGAATGTTCCTCAGGTGTTAGAATTTGTTCCTCAAACTTTGAAAAGATTCTATTCTTCCTCATTAACTAGCCTTCTCAGAAGTGGCAATCTCAGCAAGTTTGGATTAAAAAGAGGGGAGACTACTGGAACAGGCAATTCATGTTACTTACAAAAATCACAGAATCTTGCAGCAGAAGGCAACCATTCAGCCCATCAATGCTATCCAATCAGTCCCACTCCCTGCTCTTTCTCCATAGCCCTGAAAATTTCTCTTTCAAGTAATATCCAATTGCCGTTCAAAAGTTACTATTGAATCTGCTTCTACCACCCTTTCAGGCAGTGCATTCCAGATTATAACTCACTGCATTAACTCATCTCCCCTCTGGTTCTTTTGCCAATTATCTTAAATTGGTGTCCTCTGGTTACCAACCCACCTGCCAGTGTCTCATTTACTCAAACCCCATAGTTTTGAATACTTCTTAATTCTCCCCTTAACCTTCTCTGCTCCAAGGAGAACAATCCCAATTTCTCTAGTCTCACCACATAACTGATGTCCCTTAACCATCTTCAAGGCCTTGACATCCATCCTAAAGTGTGGTGCCCATAATTGGACATAATACTTCAGCTGAGGTACAACAGGTGCTTTATAAAAGGTTTATCATAACTTCCTTGCTTTTGTTCTGTCTCCATTTATAAAGCCTGGGATCCCATATACTCCAACAGCCGCATCAATTTGTCCTGCCACCTTTAAAGATTTGTGTATATGAACCCCTAGGCCTCTGTTCCTGCACCCCCTTTAAAATTGTACCATTTAGATTACGTAGCCTCTCACTCTGTCTCCAAAAATGGAACACAAATTTGGACAAAAGCCACCATTTCTGCTGGCAAGCATCTTCTGTTAAGTGGATGCACTCTTAAAGCATGAACTGCAGTTACTCAGTCTTCTCTCCACCTCCCATGTCAAAATACAGGTTCTTAGCGAATCCAATGATGGTAATCATTTGCAAAGCAACAGCACAGTCAATCTTATTTGGAACATTATGGCAGTTAGCACCTTACATTTATCAAAAGAGGGGCACCTCACCAGTCTAGCCATACAGTAAACCCTGCAGGAAACAACCATAGCAGTGTTGGCATTGCAAGTGTTATCCACCCCAGATGAAAACAGGGCATAATGTTATACAATTTAAAAGCTAAAGCTTATTCTCCTTACCTAGCCGTTTCTCTATGACGCTAAAGGACTCCTTGAAGTGGTTCAGAGAAAAATCATACTGCTTGTTAAAACTATAAGCCAGGCCCAGTTGATAATAGGTCTCTGCCAGTAGTCTGTTATGTGGCTCAAGATGTTTTTCCTGAATGTTCAGACACTCATTGAAATCTTCAATAGCCTGTATGTAGTTTTCTGGAATAGAACAAGATTCAATCAATCTGCAGTTACTTACTTTACACATCAATGCCATATGGACCAAGCTCAATATTCAGTTTACCCATTAGTGAAATCTTTTAGCAATTTTAGGCAAAAACTTATGAACAGTAAGATGACAGTGCCAGTTCATACCGTACAGCAAGAACTTAAGACAATGCTCCAGAGAACAGTTTTTACAGCTTACCAGATTCTATTCCCACTTCTCCCAGTTTCAGATAAGCCTGTGCTGCATAAAGCTGTGCTTCTTTGGTTTCTTGCCTGAAAGATTGACCAAATGAAGCTCTAAGCGTATGCTATACAGAATTAATCAATACATTGAATTGTTCAACTTGTCAAAATTGAATGCCATACTCGGCTCCTGTGCCTACCAAGTAACGGCATAATAACACCATGACAATTTTAAATGCAGAGATGCTGGTTTCGGGACATACCTTTTGAAGATTACTTTTGCCAATTCAAGCATTTCCCAGGCCAGCTGCAAATTATCCACTTCCTCACTTTCAGCATCCTGCAATAAACAGCTTGCATATTAAATCCTACAAGAAATTAAAACCTATGCTAGCATTTGAAGATAACAGAGCATTAAACCCACCTTTTCTGCAGCAGCCTCTTCATTTTCATCTTCGCTTACATCTGCAGCAGAGGAAGCACCTGGAAAGATTGGTGTAGAACATTCATACATTGGTTAACATGCAGAAATGAAGAATTGTCATGTATATAATGGGCTGTCCATACTGCATCCTGTATCTCAGGTTCACCACAGTTACACACCAGATATAAAAAGGTCCTTCTACTCTGCTCCAGTGTGCCTTAACTTCAATACCCACTGACTGTTTACCAGCCATAATTTATGGCCCAGGAGCAAGTGTGCCAATTACTGCTGCTTTCATTGTAGTCACAGTTACTGGAAGGACTACCCTAACTCAATTCTGGATCCATACCCAATGTCCTAAAAGCTACCAGTCCTTTGGAATTTTCAAATTTTGAAGCAACTGGAGATTTAAAGTGGGGATAATATTCACCAAGTCCTGCAGAGGTTTACAAGCTACCCAGGTTAAAAAGTTAGTTGAGTAGCCATGAAACCTCTGCAGACAACTATCCCCATTTGAGTAGTCCTAATACCAAAGTTATCCTGTTAGTCTACCCTCCCCACATTGATGGGAATGTGTTCTGCAATTGCACTACAAGTCAACACAGCACCAACACTTTGCTTGAGAATTAGTCTTTGGCCATCAACCTATTCAGACCCAATGTCAATGTAAAACTGAAACTGCTCTGCAAAGTATTTTAGAAGAACTAACCAGATTGCTATTGACCCTTGGAATGAATATTATATTCCATTATTATACTATATCTGGGTTTATTCTTCAGCACTGCATCGCAGATGATAAAATTAGTGCCTCGCATTTTAAAAACCATCACTGTACAACCATGAGAGTGTTTTATCCCCAGTGATTGGTGCCAAAGTATGCAACCCCCATGAAAAGTTTTATCCCTGGTGAGTAGTGCAAATTTAAAAACCACCACTTTTCTTCATTCTTTATGCTTTTCATAGTACAGTGTTAAGTGGAAAGATTTACCAAGTGCCTATAAAGACCAATTATAGAAATTAGGTATCTAGAGCCATAAGGGTTAAGTGTCTACACACAAGAGACAGAACTGCTACTTGTTGTGCTGTTTTAGTTGTTCAGTTGATTATCCCCTGACCATTTAAACCAACTTTGTAAATCTGAACACTTGTCCTTGAGTTTATACCTTCACCCTCTTCCATTGGTTCTTCAGAATCAGCAGTCCCATCCTCTTGGTCAGCATCGATGGTCTTCTCAACTGTGATTTTAATTTCAGTTGATTCTTTGTCACTTTCATCATCTTTCAGGCTCTCTTGTGCTTGTTTTTCATCTGTATCTGATTTTTTATCTTGATCCCCCAGAGAATTTTTCAAAGGAGGAGCTACTTTCTCCTCCAGTTCAATTTTACAAACACTTTTCACTGATGTATCAGTTGTTGCCTCCTTGCTGGCATCTTCCACCATTGCCTCTTTGCCAGAACTGCTCTTATCCCCAAGATATTCCTTTACATCCTCTGGAATGGTTGCATGGTCTTTCACTTTCCCCTTCTTGATACTATCACCACTCCCCAGATGGGAATCTACTACTGCATCCATTGGTTCATCCTTGTCAACTGATACTATTTTGGTCTGCATTTCATGCTCAGTAGTCAAGATCTCTCCTGTAGGAGATTTTACTTTTTTTTCTTCTTTACTAATTTTCTCTGTAGAACCTTTTGTTTTTTCATGAACTACATCCTGATCACCAGAAACGTTTTCAGCTGGTACCACATCTTCTGCTGGCTTATCATCCTTTTCTTCGGCTAGTGCTGCATACACCTGTTCCCTCAATTCCTCCCTCTCTTTTTCTATACACATTAAGAAAAAAAAAATGCATAAAATTGGAGTTGCCAATGCTGGATGCAGCAAAAAGTCTGGATGAGACTATCCTGACACAGTCACAATTGAAAGGTTAAGAATAGTGGAAAAATAGCAGATAGAATTTCAAGTTTAGTGAAGAGTAGTCAGCAGTAGGTTTCTTTGGCCCTTTATTTTGCGATGTACAGATCAAGGTAAATCAATTTTACTATTCTCATTTACTACCCCTTCCTATCCCCATTTTGCTGTTTGGTTCTTATGCCATGCAGCACCGTCTGGCTGCAAGGGTCCAAATACCTGCTCACTAACCCTCAGGTCAGAAGTAAGATTTTTAAGAAGTCAGAATAAAAGTTATAATTCTCATTACAAACCATATCAAAAGCAGCATTTCAGAGAAGTATATTCCACTAGATTGGCCCATGGGGTGGGAAAAGGAGACGAGAAAGAGCCATGGAGGCATACAATCGGCATCTCCTCCTCCTGTAACAGTGATTAAATCGGCCCATAATTCACCTTCTCATGTTAATGGTCAATACTTCATGTCTAAATCAAATTTTTGACCTTGCAGTGGCTTTCCTTCAGTTACTGTAAAAAGATCATATCAATTGCAATCCAAAAAACATGATTTCACTAAGAATATTTGCAAGCCCTTAAACTCTTCAGCTTTAAACAAAGGATTTATCTAAATAATTTATTTGAACAGCTACATTTTATACTTGACAATAGCACACAGAAACATACTCTAGACTATACATTCCACTTCCAACATGTAAAGAATTCACATTCCTTCAAATTCACTACAGAACTATATGCAAGTCAGCCGATACTCTTGTCTATAGTGGCAACAGCCATAAGGTTAATAGCAAATTTGCCACTACACAAACTAAGTTCCCTGTCAGCACCTGTGGAAATGAGATTCACCACCAAAAGAACCATATACTGAGACAACTCATTATCTAAAAATCACCTACCAAATAGATATATTTAAGTTTGTACATGCTTGTAAGTATTTTGTGGCATTGCCCACCAGCATGAATAGGTAGATTTAGCTGCCTATGAATTTGAAGAGCAAGCCACAATTACACGGCTAGGTTTCAACATAAAATGTTTAATTACAAAACAGCATATCAAAACACTAGAAATATACTCCAATCTGCAGATGTTAATTGTTCTACTTCTGACTTTTTAAAATAAAAATCATTAGAACTTGCCAAAGAAGTTTACAAAGCTTTGCTGCAAACCCAGTATCAGTTTAAGTCAGTGTAAAAGGAAATGGATACACCAGGATGATGCAAGGTGCCTTAGCAGTACATTGACTAGAAAGCATATGTACTAGTACAAATTTTATCCAATCACAAGCAAGCATTTTGTCTCCAAAATTTTGCTTGAAAGAAAAGCATCACTCCCAACTGGCCAAAGAAAACAGATAGATGTAGGTAGAGAGATGCTGTGTAATTAAAACCAGGTTAAGTACTAACTTGAAGCTATCCTTTAATTAAACCCTAAATCTACTTGTCAAAATAGCACTCACCATCTACATTCCCTGCATTTTCTACTTTGGAGTCCTCAGCTGCTGCTGGTGCTTCTTCATCATCATCATTATCTTCTGAAACTCCTTGAAGGGCATTGCCAAGAACACCACTCTCCATTCTGCAAGTTAAGAGATTTATGATAGGATATCTGCTCCTTCATGCCCCCTCATTCCAAAGCCACAATATGCAGCCAGTTATATAGCTACACTAGAAAAATTAATCTACTGTAAAAATCTGGCATGCAAATCAGTGAAATGAAAAGTGAGACCTATTTTCTAGCCAGCAAGCATACATAAGGTTATGTGCAGAACAAGATTCAAATGGTAGGTACCAAACTTTCCTGTTAATCATTCTTAGGAGTTAACCACCATTTAAAAAAAGTCAAAATGGACAAGTGTCAAAAATTCACAAGAAGTTTAATACAAAAAATGCAAACTATGATTTTTTTTTTATTATTCGTTCATGGGATGTGGGCGTCACTGATGAGGCCAGCATTTATTGCCCTTGAGAAGATGGTGGTGAGCCACCTTCTTGAACCGCTGCAGTCCGTGTGGTGAAGGTTCTGCCACAGTGCTGTTAGGTAGGGAGTTCCAGGATTTTGACCCAGCAACGATATATTTCCAAGTTGGGATGGTGTGTGACTTGGAGGGGAATGTGCAGGTGATTGTGTTCCCATGTGCCTGCTGCCCTTATCGTTCTAGGTGGTAAGAGGTCACAGGTTTGGGAGGTGCTATCGAAGAAGCCGTGGCGAGTTGCTGCAGTGCATTCTGTGGCTGGTACATACTGCAGCCACAGTGCGCCGGTAGTGAAGGTTTAGGGTGGTGGATGGGGTGCCAATCAAGCGGGCTGCTTTATCTTGGATGGTGTCGAGCTTCTTGAGTGTTGTTGGGCTGCACTCATCCAAGCAAGTGGAGAGTATTCCATCACACTCCTGACTTGTGTCTTGTAGATGGTGGAAACGTTATGGGGAGTCAGGAGGTGAGTCACTCGCCGCAGAATATCCAGCCTCTGACCTGCTCTTGTAGCCACAGTATTTATATGGCTGGTCCAGTTAAGTTTCTGGTCAATGGTGACCCCCAGGATGTTGATGGTGGGGGATTTGGTGATGGTAATGCCGTTAAATGTCATGGGGAGGTGGTTAGACTCTCTCTTGTTGGAGATGGTTATTGCCTGGCACTTGTCTGGCGCAAATGTTACTTGTCACTTATCAGCCCAAGCCTGGATGTTGTCCAGGTCTTGCTGCATGTGGGCACAGACTGCTTCATTATCTGAGGGGTTGCGAATGGAACTGAACACTGCAATCATCAGCGAACATCCCCATTTCTGACCTTATGATGGAGGGAAGGTCATTGATGAAGCAGCTGAAGATGGTTGGGCCTAGGACACTGCCCTGAGGAATTCCTGCAGCAATGTCCTGGGGCTGAAATGACTGGCCTCCAACAACCACTACCATCTTCCTTTGTGCTAGGTATGACTCCAGCCACTGGAGAGTTTTCCCCCGATTCCCATTGACTTCAATTTTACTAGGGCTCCTTGGTGCCACACTCGGTCAAATGCTGCCTTGATGTCAAGGGCAGTCACTCTCATCTCACCTCTGGAATTCAGCTCTTTTGTCCATGTTTGGACCAAGGCTGTAATGAGGTCTGGAGCAGAGTGGTCATGACTGATCATTTATGTATAATGAGAGAGGGCAAGTGATAAGAACAAATTAATCACTTTCACTGTCATAGGCCAGTCAGTCTAACCTCAGTGGTGGGCAAATCATTGGAATCAATTCTGAAGGACAGCATAAATCTTCATTTAGAAAGGCACAGGTTAATCAAGGACATACAGCATGGATTTGTAAAGTGAAGATAGTGTCTGACAAACCTGATTGAATTTTTTGAGGTGGTAATGAAGAGGGTTGTTGAGGATAACACATTTGATGAGTGTTTCAAACATCTGTAGGCTTTTGACAAGGTCCCACATGGCAGACTGGTCAAAAAAGTAAATGCCCATAAGATCCAAGGGAAAGTGGCTAGTTGGATCCAAAATTTGCTCCGTGGCAAGAAGCAAAGGGTAATGGTTGACAGGTGTTTTTGCGACTGTAAGGCTGTTTCCAGTGGCGTTCCGCAAGGCTCAGTACTAGGTCCCTTTGTTTTATGCGGTGTACATTAATGATTTGGACTTGAATGTGGGGGGCTTGATCAAGAAGTTTGCAGATGATACACAAGTTGGCCGTGTGGTTGATGGTAAGGAGGAAAGCTGTAGACTGCAGGAAGATATCAATGGACTGGTCAGGTGGGCAGAAAAGTGGCAAATGGAGAAGTGTGAGGTAATGAATTTGGGGAGGGCAAACAAAGGAAGGGAGTACATAATAATGGGAGGATACGGAGAGGTGTAGAGAGACAAAGAGACCTTGGAGTGCATGTCCACAGATCTCTGAAGGTAGCAGGACAGGTAGATAAGGTGGTCAAAAAGGCATACAGGATTGTTTCCTTTATTAGCCAAGGCACAGAATATATATGAGAGCAGGAAGGTTATGCTGGAACTGTATAAAACATTGGTTAGGCCACAGCTTGAGTACTGCGTACAGTTCTGGTCACATTACAGGAAAGATGTGATTGCACTAGAGAATATACAGAGGAGATTTACAAGGATGTTACCAGGGCTGGAGAATTTTAGTTATGAGAAAAGATTGGACAGGTTGGAGTTGTTCTCTTTGGAACAAAGGAGGCGGAGGGGAGATTTAATTGAGGTATTTAAAATTATGATGGGACTAGATAGAATAGACCTATTTCCCTTAGCAGGGTGGGGGGGGTCAGTGACCTGGGGGCATTAGATTTAAAGTAATTGATAGAAGGATTAGAGGGAAGCTGAGGTGAAATTTTTTCACCCAGAGGGTGGTGGGGGTCTGGATCTCACTGCCTGAAAGGGTGGAGGAGGCAGAAACCCTCAATGCATTTAAAACGTACTTGGATGTGCACCTGAATTGCTGTAGCCTACAGGGCTATGGACCAAGCCAGCATGGACACAATGGGCCAAATGGCCTCCTCCTGTGCCATAACTTTCTGCTTCTAAAATATTGGGATTATGTAGCCAGAATGGTAGAGTGCAAGTCTGCAGCAGAAATTGTGCAGACTTGTAGCTCAAATCACGTTTGGGATTTGTGTATTGTATTGGCTGTAGAAGGGACAAACATGCATTGAGAAGGCACACACGAAGGGCCACAAGAATGACCCACATGATGAGGCAAGATTACTGAAATTTAAGCTGGGAGAAGATGGTGTGGAGCAGGGAAGAGAAAACGGGAAATGCTTTTGAAGCATATAAAGTATTAAGTGGTAAAAATAAGGTGGCCAGCAGGTAGAGAACCAATTTGAAATTAGTGAAAGATACATTTAAAATAGACCTCATTCTTAACTCAATAGATGATGCCAGATGTTTCACCTATCAGGTTAAGATGGAGCTAAGACATTAGGAAAGTTCAAGATACAGTTGGCTGCAAGGTTGAGAGAGAGTTCGAATCTAGGGGGTCAATTGAATGGGCTTTTCTTTTAAATCTTCTTCCATATATTTCCTATCGACTACTTTAACCACGGTCTGTTAGATCATCTGATTTGTAAACTAACCTTGCTAACTCCAGAAGGGCCTTTCCGTAACAGAAGTAGGCTTCTCCACATTCCTTTGCCATTTCTCCATGTGTTGTGCTCCTTTTTAAAAAATGGGGGAAAAACACAAAAAGTCATGGTTTTGTATATGTATTGCAATCACGACAACAGGACCAATCAACCAAATTACTGAGATGAGAAATGTCATAGCGGCATGAAAAATTCAACATGCCACACCAAGCCATGCATGTACTTTACCCTCTTTAATTAAAGCTTCTATTTTAAATAAATTCCCCCATCAACTTCTAAACATGACCATTTTCAGGGGAACTAGCATCAGATATTTCTCTTCCTCAAACTTCACATCATTTCAAGATGAGGCCATAGCATAATACTTACAATAGTCTGCATGCATCTTGAAAAGCATTGACAGCTGCTACAAAGTCTTCCATTACCATGTGTCTTTTGCCAGTCCCAAGCAGCTTCATGGCTTCAACACCAACATCAGTACTACAAAATAAAGTGTTACATAAATGAATGTGTTTGATAGAAGAAATCCACATTACCAGTTTGTCACCAAGACTGTCTAGTTTAAAAACTTGGAGAATGTAAAAAAAAACAAAATCCAAAATATAGATACTTGATATAGGGAACTATCTACTTCAGTTTATTTTTTTTTTGAAAAGCTCAAGTTAAAACTATCCTCCTTCAGGTTCCAAATGAAGCCAGACCGCACTTGTGCAAAGGCAGCTAAATAGCTGTTCAAAAACCAATTATGTTCTGTTCAAAGTTTCTGAATGGCTTTATTCAGATTGACAAGAGTGGCATAGTTTATTACTGTCTGAATCCTGACCCATTAGTAGAGTCCATTGTAAAAGAGCAAAAATCACCTGGGGCAATTCCCAGGTTTCAAAAGCTCAGCAGGCATAAAACCAGGAAATGGCCAAGAAGGATGTTGCATGGCACAACTTGCTATGAGGCTAGTTTTCAGTTCTGGTGAAAGCATCTGAACTCCACACACAAAAACAGACCTTGCATCACTACATGGAACATGGCAGCTTTAAACAGGCCTACAATAACCTAGATTTTAATCCAGAAATCCCACTCAGTTAGTAAAAAGTACTTGAAAGTTCTGGTTTTTATGCCCTGTTTAGTGCCTTGCTGCATCTTTGTGCCAGCATGCATAATTCTGCATGAATGAATTTAACCAAAAATGTTTTAAGCATTGCCTTGATGTTATTTTTCATCCTCAACAACAAGAGAGCATCCCTTATATTCTCTGATCAGCACTACACAACAAACAGGGGTTCATTGTTTAATATGGGTCTCCAATTTGTTCTAGAGCAAACACAAGAATTTGTTTCCCATTGAGTTCTTAGAACGTGGATGGTGCTGGCTACTATGCTACTTCAGAGGGCAACAAGAATCAACCGCACAATGTGGGGCTGGAGTTATAGGTCAGAATGAGTAGGGGCAGCAACTGTCTTTTTTTTTAAAAATGACTATAATCATTTCTGCAGTTCCACACAAACCAATCACTTCTAGCATGGAGCTCGATTTGCAGCCTTTGTCAGCAAGAACCATCTAGATCACAAACCACCAATACAATGAGACACCTGCTGTCATCTTCAACCTTGATGTGGAGATGCAGGTGATGGACTGCGGTTGACAATTGTAAGCAATTTTACAACACCAAGTTATAGTCCAACAAATTTATTTTAAATTCCACAAGCTTTCGGAGGCTTCCTCCTTCCTCAGGTGAACGGTATGGAAATGACATTTTCGAATCCTTCGCATTTGAAAATCACAGAACAATGCCTGGTGATTACTGCCCGTTGCCAAGGCAATCACAGTGAGCAGACAGAAAGGTGTCACCTGAAAGGCCACCGAATATACAAACCCCCCCAAAAAAAAAGTATGTCCAGTACTTCCCCGGAGCGGAGAAACTACGCCATGTTCTCCGCAGCCTTCAACACGTCATCAATGATGACGAACACCTCGCTATGGCCATCCCCACACCTCCACTACTCGCCTTTAAACAGCCACCCAACCTCAAACAAACCATCGTTCGCAGCAAATTACCCAGCTTTCAGGAGAACAGCGTCCATGACACCACACAACCCTGCCACGGTAACCTCTGCAAGATATGCCAGATCATCGACACAGATACCACCATCACACGAGAGGACACCACCCACCAGGTGCACGGTTCATACTCCTGTGACTCGGCCAACGTTGTCTACCTCATACGTTGCAGGAAAGGATGCCCCAGAGCATGGTACATTGGCGAGACCATACAGACGCTGCAACAACGGATGAACGGACACCGCGCAACAATCGCCAAACAGGAGGGTTCTCTCCCTGTCGGGGAACACTTCAGCAGTCATGGACATTCAGCCACCGACCTTCGGGTAAGCATACTCCAAGGCGGTCTTCGAGACACACGACAACGCAAAATCGTTGAGCAGAAATTGATAGCCAAGTTCCGCACCCATGAGGACGGCCTCAACCGGGATCTTGGGTTCATGTCACACTACACGTAACCCCACCAGCGAACAAATGTTATCTGTTTTTAATATAACAGGTCATTGACTGTCTTCCTTCTTTCTCTCTCTCTCTCGCGCGCGCTCTCTCTCTCTCTCTCTCTCTCTTTTTTTTGGGGGTTTGTATATTCGGTGGCCTTTCAGGTGACACCTTTCTGTCTGCTCACTGTGATTGCCTTGGCAACGGGCAGTAATCATCAGGCATTGTTCTGTGATTTTCAAATGTGAAGGATTCGAAAATGTCATTTCCATACCGTTCACCTGAGGAAGGAGGAAGCCTCCGAAAGCTTGTGGAATTTAAAATAAATTTGTTGGACTATAACTTGGTGTTGTAAAATTGTTTACAATCTTCAACCTTATCACAGAGGTCAGCAATGGTGGGTTTTCATCAAACTGCATGTAGACTCAATGTCTCAAAAGCAGAAAACACAAGTTTAACTAAAAAGGTTTAAAACATTAAAAGAGGAAATACTTAAGTTGGCCAAACATTGATCAAGACATTAGGATAGTCACACAGCTGAAATTACAATTGCTGAAACACAATCAGCTTGGTGCAGTGGTAACAGTTACCTCAAGCCAGAAGATTGTGGGTTCAAGCCCCACTACAGACTTGAGCAGAAAATATAAACCGACTTCAAGTAGTGAGGGAGTGCTGAATTGTCATAACAAATTAAACCAAATACCCCCGGCCCCTTCTCCTATCCATCAGCTAAGGTGCATAAAAGATCCCTCCCACTATCCATCCTTTTAACTGTCAATTAGGTAATTGGCTGTCCTACATAATTTTGGCAACACTTAATTCATTGGCTGTGAACTACTCTGCAATACCCCAAGAATGTTAAAAGTATTAGACAAACGTAAATGTATCTTTAACATTATAATACCAAGTTGCTTCTTTTATGCTAAAAGAGCATTGTTCACACAGTGAGAAACTGATAAGATAAGGGACTAAGTCTCAGCTCTTGGTGATTGTGCAGATGGTAAAATTCACTCCAGCATTTGCCATAAAAATTTTCTCCAACATGTTTAAAATCCAAAACTCTGCAGAAAGTAAATTCAGAATACAGTTAAGCACCCACAGAAAAGTATTTCAGCTGTAATACCAATACACTTGTGTGTAATGTGAAAACCTCAAGACCTCTTCCCTTTGTCTATCCAGTAGATTAAAATGTGGGACTATTTACTTATTTTTGCCCCTCTATTTCCAAAACAGGAAGCTTTCCTCCCCTTATACAGTACTTAATAAATCCTCATGTTAAATAGTTATTGACTTCACAATATATACAAGGCCTAGCTATAATCACAACTAAAATAACTCCCACTAGTGGCTAAAGGCTTATTCAAAGACTTAATGTCTAGCAGAAGTGTCCAAACTACACCCTGTGGGCTAAATAGGATTCCTATGTCCCAATGATCTAGCCCATGAAGCCTGTCTTAGTTGCACTTACATTATGCACTGGTTTGTCTTGTCTGAATTTTGCAGGCCTGAAGGTTTGGAAAAAGCCATTACCTCATTGGCAGCATAACCCTAAATCAAAACACCCAAGATGTGTCTATATTAGCAACTAGAGATACTGTAATCATAACAGATTTAAACTTCATATGGGGCCCTCAAAGCTCCATGGTACACATCTACATGTCCTACAAGGGCAAAACCTAGAACCAACATTGGCCTTCTGTACACATTATGTAAACCCAGATTACTTCAAAGTACACCAAGTCCCCCTACAACTTCTACCACTAAGAAGGACTACAGTAACAATGTTGTGGGGCCACCACTCACAGGTCACACACCATCCAGATTTGGACACCCATAGTGACATTCATTCAAGAAACTGCGATAGATCAACAGTGAAATTAACTACTCAACACTATTATGGGAGCACCATCACAGAGCAACCAGGAACAGGCAATAAATGCAGCCATGCCAGCTTCATCCACATCCAGATAACATTTTCTTTAAAAACGTAAAGACCAAAAGGACAAGTGGAAAAGCCTCTTCACACAAAGGATGCATATTTGAAATAGTCTACCAAATAGGAAACTAGATATAAATGGTGAGGTTCAAAATACAACTGGATGTGGTGATGGGAGAGTTAATGTCCAAGCAGCGTGAACTTCGGCAGGCTGACATTATTCATAGAGGCAACCAACAAAACGTACTGCCAGTGAACTTACAAGGTTTTAAATCACTTACAAAATAAGTTTTAAGTTTTGTTATTAAGTGTTGGCGATTAAAACTCTTACTCAAGATCAGGTATCAAAATAGATAAAGCTTAGAACACATCCCACTAAAAAGTACAGGGTACCAGAAACAACGATACTAACTTCCGATAACCCCAACACGTTTCGCGGTCAGCGAAACCAAAAAAAAAACCCACAAAAAGCAAACGGACGGCATTTTAGAGTCCAATTAAAAAAAACACTGCTCCCCCACCCCACCACCCAATTAAACTTGAGAGGAAAACACACTCACGGGGTGCGCATTGCGTTATTGCAAGAGAAACGGTGCATTTGCAGGTCTCCCAGGAGATCTTCCAGTCGCCGAGTTAAGACTCCGGGTCTCGCGCTCGGGGTTCGTTCCAAATTGTAGCGCAAAAAAAAAACAAACAAAATAGAACGCGGAGACCGCGTGGGAAGAAGGCAGAGCCGGAGCGCGCGGACAGCACCAGCCCAGAGCCCGGGAGCTCGCGGCAAAACTGCAGCAAAACACGGAACACAACAACAGCAGCCGCTGCACTCACTCACTCACTCCACACTCCTCACACACTCACCTCTCGGCGCTGGCTGGGACACTGGACGTAGAGGCGCTGGGTTCCTGATCCGCCATTTCAAAAAAAATTCTCCTTCAGGCTCGTATTTTACTTTCCGCCTTTTTAAAAAAAAATCCTGCAGAGACTGAACAATAGGAATAATTATTTAACCAATAAATTATTCTTAATATTTCCCGGGTTTCCCAACCCTCTCTGTTTAAAATATGGCAGCGGAAAGAAACCGCTCCTGTTCCCGCCTTTTATTTACCCCACCACGCATCACTTCCTGTTAACCTTTCACCTCAGCATAACTGGCGGGAAAATTAATCTAAGCGGATGCGTTGTCAGTTATTTAGGTACTTGCAAGGTTCATTGTTATAATTTGACGGTAGAAGTGCGGGTTATCTGTTGATTTTATAGAACGAGACATCGGGTTGCCCCAGCCAAACCAAAGTGCGTGCCCCCTTTTTTAAGGTGGAACAAACAAACACCCAAACCCTACAAAGGAGAAAGGAAACTTATCAAACAACAATATTGTTGTCCCGATCCACTACACACTCCAGTCCCTGCGGTGCCCACTGATCCCTGAAGGCCTCAAGCGTACAGGCGGACACCGCATGCTCCTCCAGGGCCACCCGGCTATGGAGAAAGTCACGGAAGAGAGGCAGATAGCCGGAGTGATCAGCATCACAGACCGCGTCTAACCTGGACCTGTGGATGGTCACCTTGACGCGGGTAATCTGTTAAATTCCCAAAATGCACTTTAGAGACATTTTTGTTAACAAAATTTAGCTTTAAACTGTAGAGCTATCAACATCAATGACAGGAGTGGAATTTATGATCAAAAGTAAAACAGATTGAAAACCCATTTAAACTTATGGAGGTGTGTTTATTTAGGAGGGAGGTGTGTCAATTAGTTGCCACGTTAATCCAAAGACTTGTTTATTTGAATTATCGTATTATAAGTGAGGCTGCAGATGGAGATTCTGCAAAGTCCAGTTTTAGTCCTGGCAAATGGCGACAACTCCAAAATGACCATCATCGTCTGCATTATATTCTGGTTTAAATTGTTGTGTGTTAATTCAGTTTATACCATATATGTGGACATAATATTATTAGTTTATTTTGTCAATGTTTTTAACCTTGTACATTCTACAGTCCTGGAATTGTACAACACACGCAAAACTCTGCAATGATACCTCCATTTTCAGCTCTTTCCCTGGAACCAGAATAACAATGGACTACATTACTCTACTGCAAAGACTGTTTTAATCAATCCACCAACTGATTCTCTCCATACAACTTGCTGTACACAGCAAATAGTGTTTTTCTTTCTCTTTCATAATCTCTGTGCAGTGGAATAAAAACCTTACCCAATTATTTTTACTCACTGCAATATCTACACTGGTCAATCCACATCTATAGTGGATTTGCAAATTGCCATATAATTTGATCGAAGTACAAATGCATCAATGGAGCATCAGACCAGCTAAATATCACTCATGAAGACAGTCGTTTTGGTTTGAAAATATAATCAATTTGTTGTGTATCACTCTTTTTAAAAAGCAGCAGCATCGGGACAATTTTATGAGGTCCTACCACTGCTATAGAGGCACGATAGAGGTGAGAAGACGTCGTAAGGTTGGGCTTGAGGTGTAGCCTACTTCATTTTTCAGCTAGGTAATTTGGGAGCTTTCCAGAGAATACACTGCCATCGAGAACGAATCTAATTACAGCCACAGTAATTATGGTAACGGCACTTTACTGGATTTCCCTTGTTATTGGCAGGCCCCAACCCAGTGTTGAGTTTGCACATATAAAACAGGTGCACGGCTAATCCTTTGTCCTGGCCTCTTGAAGTTGGATTCTTAAAGAGATGTTATTGTCAGAAAATTGATTGTAAACATATGGATTTATTTGCACTTAGCATTGATATTTGGTTTCATTTTTCTCCCTGCTTTAGTTTTTGTTGCTGTGTAGTACTATTTTTGCACTTTTTGCAATTTCCTGCAGTATTATTGCTTGCTACTGCAATTCAATTTGCAGCAAAGTGGGGAGAATGTGAACTCCTTTGGGGTTCCAATAGCACTGCAAAATCTAGATGAGGAAGACATTCATGAGGGGACAACAAATGCAGGTGCAACAAGTGCAATGACATCTAAGATATTTTATCTGCACACATCACCACTCCAGGACCTGAACCTTCAGACCCCACCAAGCCTACCTGAATATGTCAGAAGGACCTATCTTCATTTAGCTACTTCACATGAGAGGCTGTCAGAGTTATGCCATCAGCTGCAGCCTGATCTGCAGACATCTAGACAGGCATAACTCTTCCCATAGCAATGAATGTTTCCACAGGATTAAGCTTTTATGCTCCTGCATTCTTCCAAGTCACTGCAGGGGCATCTGACAAATCAGTAAGATTGTAATGTACATCTATATCAAGCAAGTGACAGATGCAATATTCACAAGGAGCAACATCTTCATAATTTTTCCTGTGTAAAGGAGACAGCTTGACAGGCACAGAAGGTTCACTGGGTTGCAGAGTTCCTAAACATCATAGATGATAACCTTCTGGACATCAGGATTCTTCATATCAGCCTCATGACCCACACAAATTGAAATATTCAGCTGGTCTCTGACCACAGAAACATCATTTTGCACAGGAAAGCAACCATAATTCCTTCATTATATTGCAGTCCACAGTTCCCACATTATTTGCAGGCTCACAAAGACTGGGTGGATGGCTGCTATAATCTACACCCATGGTTGCTAACCCAAGTGACAATCCCTTGAACAGCAGCAGAAAGTTGTATCAAGGAATCCATTTTATGTTAAAGGGTCCATTTTGTAATAACCAGACAAGTTCTCCAGAAATCTGACAAGCAGCAGGATTTTGGAACATGTCCAAACATGTTCAGACCCTCAAGACCTGAACCTCCAGCCCTCCTATGCCTCGTCTGAACTAGATTTGTAAAGATAGTTGTCTGTTCTTGGAGTAATTTTGACCTTGTACATAAATGTCTTACAACCATACAAAGTTGTTTTTACCTTTTTCCTAACCTGATCACGCAGGGAGTTGATGTAGGGCTCTTGAGGTTGCAAGGAGATCATGCCCTGCCTGAAAGATTGGGATAGATGAGCTGAAGGCCATAGGCCCCCTCACCTAACTGGTACCAACTGCGTCTAAGAGAGATGACTATTCTCTGGAATGCTGAGCTAATGTAAACTGAGGAAAAAGTTCACAGAATGCAGAATGCAGGTCTCAAAGAATGGAGGTTGCATTGTACCTTTGGGTGCATGGTCATAAAATGGCCCTGATACACCTGAAGGCATGTCTAAGGCGGCACAGGTTGCTAGCACCTGCCCACTCACTGACACCTAGGTTTTTATTAGCCTGTGTGTCAACTGTTTAATTTTTTTCTACAGCACTATTACAGCTATCGATAGGTTTTCCAAAAGGAATCCCCTGACGTGAGGTGCAGGGATGACGCACCTTAAGGGAAGGCAGCTGGGTCACAATGCATGAGTTGCACTGTGCCCAACCTCCTGTACCCACACATCCGCATTTGCAGAGGTGACCAGATTTCACTTCGGCAGACGTTTAGTGCAAGCAGAGGCTCCGATGGCTAAACTGTGACAGCAGGCAAGATGGCAGAGTTATGTGCAATGGCCTAACTAACCATTATACTGAATGTATTCCTATGAAAAACCAATCTCAGCATATTGTACATTCTGTGGTACCGAATGAAAGGCGGCCTACCAGCATGATTATCTAGCAAAGCATGACTGGTCACAACCACCAAGATGCCACCAACCATACTTGCAGGCATTATTGCACCCAGCTGACAATGACTGGGGAAATGTCTTCACAGGGTCCAAGTAAGCAGAGCCAAATGCAGAGCTATGCCATCTGTTTTTAGGTCACTTGCTGCTAATATGCACATCTTCTACACTGTGGTGTATATTATACAATTTATATATATTGCAAGCAATACTCCAAGTGACACATTTGAAGACTCAATAGCCAAAGGGCCATTAACATTATACCTGGGCTTTACTGATTTGGGGGGGGGGGGTTATTGAAGGAGTTGTTAAGAGATTCAATTTTTATGCCTTTCAAGATGAAGAATGTCACTGGTATAGAATAGGATATTTTCTCATATTTTGCACCCATAGTCAGTATCAAGCCATTGAGTACAGCATGGATTAGATGCAGTAGGGTAAATAGAGTCATAGAGTCATAGAGCACGGATAGAGGCCCTTCGGCCCATCGTGTCCGCGCCGGCCATCAAGCCCTGTCTACTCTAATCCCATATTCCAGCATTTGGTCCGTCGCCTTGTATGCTATGGCATTTCAAGTGCTCATCCAAATGCTTCTTGAATGTTGTGAGGGTTCCTGCTGCCACAACCCTTTCAGGCAGTGAGTTCCAGACTCCAACCACCCTCTGGGTGAAAAAGTTCTTTCTCAAATCCCCTCTAAACCTCCCGCCTTTTACCTTGAATCTATGTCCCCTTGTTATAGAACCCTCAACGAAGGGAAAAAGCTCCTTAGTATCCATCCTATCTGTGCCCCTCATAATTTTGTACACCTCAATCATGTCCCCCCTCAGCCTCCTCTGCTCCAAGGAAAACAAACCCAATCTTCCCAGTCTCTCTTCATAGCTGAAGCACTCCAGCCCTGGTAACATCCTGGTGAATCTCCTCTGCACCCTCTCCAAAGCGATCACATCCTTCCTGTAGTGTGGCGACCAGAACTGCACACAGTACTCCAGCTGTGGCCTAACCAGTGTTTTATACAGCTCCATCATAACCTCCTTGCTCTTATATTCTATGCCTCGGCTAATAAAGGCAAGTATCCCATATGCCTTCTTTACCACCTTATCTATCTGTTCCGCCGCCTTCAGGGATCTGTGAACTTGCACACCAAGATCCCTCTGACCCTCTGTCTTGCCTAGGGTCCTCCCATTCATTGTGTATTCCCTTGCCATGTTAGTCCCTCCAAAGTGCATCACCTCGCACTTTTCCGGGTTAAATTCCATTTGCCACTGTTCCGCCCATCTGACCAACCCATCTATATCGTCCTGCAGACTGAGGCTATCCTCCTCGCTATTTACCATCCTACCAATTTTTGTATCATCAGCGAACTTACTGATCATACCTTTTACATTCAGATCCAAGTCATTAATGTAGACCACAAACAGCAAGGGACCCAGCACCGATCCCTGTGGTACCCCACTGGCCACAGGCTTCCAGTCACAAAAACAACCTTCGACCATCACCCTCTGCCTTCTGCCACTAAGCCAGTTTTGTATCTAAAGTGCCACGGCACCCTGGATTCCATGGGCTCGTACCTTCTTAACCAGTCTCCTGTGGGGGACTTTATCGAAGGCCTTACTGAAATCCATGTATACCACATCCACTGCGTTACCCTCATCCACACGCCTAGTCACCCCCTCAAAAAATTCAATCAAATTAGTCAGACATGATCTTCCCTTGACAAAGCCATGTTGACTATCCCTGATTAATCCTTGCTTCTCCAAGTGGAGACTAATTTTGTCCTTCAGAATTTTTTCCAATAATTTTCCTACCACTGATGTTAGGCTCACTGGCCTGTAGTTCCCCGGTTTTTCCCTACTCCCCTTCTTGAATAATGGTACTACAAAGGTCCTGCTACATTGCAACAATCTCAACTTTAAAAGAACACCCAATGCCACACTCGTACAGTAGTTCCATTTACCATACAAGTCATTCTTGTCCATAACATAGGCAGACATACCCAACTGTGCATGGCCAATTTATCACTGAAGTCATGACTTATTAAGCTGGATTTTCCCCTCAATTTCAGAATCAGCAATCTGCCAATTTTATTAGAGAATATCTTCACATTAGGATGGGGCTAGATTTAGGTTTACAATGATGTAATTTGGGACAGAAACCTTATTTTATTGAAGCAGTGAGTTTATTTGGGAAAGTACGGGAGGACTCAACATAGATATATGTAGGGCGGGGGGGGAACCATCTGAAAATGGGGAAAATTATATTGTGCACAACTCCAGCCATTGCACCCATTATGACATTGCCACAGTATGTGGGTGAAGAAAAACGTGCAGTAAGGACATTCCAATGGAGCAAGGAGTGGCCGATGAAAGAGATAAGAATTTATTAACTTTTCCAAATATGGATTGAGTTTGTGTTTAGGGGTGGCTGCAACTGGTCACAAAATAGATAACTACATTGAGGATTTCAGTAAAATATTAAAAATGGTAAAAATTGATTAGAATTTCAACATGAACTTTGTCCTGATAATCGGCAGTAAATAATTTGACATACTGTAGTGACCAACACCATATAATCTCTCTTCCTCCTCCTTCCCCCCCCCCCCCACCCCCCGCCAAACGATCACTGCAACAGACATGCACAAATCACGGGTTCACAATGGGGGTGGGGGGAAAGAGCCTTCAATGGGCCTTTACCTGGAGCTGTGGCAGGAAAAAAAGCAAATAAGGGAACATAACACAGTTGTGGGTCTCTGTTCAAGCAGTGCTTTATTGTATCCCTACGTTATAACTGAGCGCCATAACAGGATTTGGTACTTGTTTTTTTGGGGCAGGGTCTGATTTCTTCAATTTCTCCTTGGCACACTGGCCCACATATCAAATGCTGCTGAAAGGGCAGTCAGGCTGCCTATCTGTGCTTAGGCCTCTGGCAATCAGGTACTCAGCTGGATAGAGGTCTCTGCACACTAAATGTGTAGAAATTTCCCTCCCCACTACCTTTATGATTTTAAAACTTCTGGTTCTCCAGAGAAGTTGAAAAATTATAAATTAGAGAATGGCTTTGCTGCTCATGATTTTTGATTATAAACTTGTTTATGTGGTTGCTAAATTAAGTAAATAAATAGTTGTATGGATTCAAAACTATAGTACCCTTTATGAAATTTCTATTATTGTGAATTAATAGCAGTGTTGGACATGTTAATAAGCAAGATCCACTAAGCACTAAAAATGAGGACAATGTATAAAATTATAGATTCATAATACTTTGAACTAAATAGTACTTAAGTGTGCCTAGTCTTTCTGTGCTCTACACTGATGGCAAGATGCCGCGTTGATTGCTTGTATATCAATAAGTACAGCAATGCACAGTTTTATAGTTTTATTATACTTATAACAAGAGTCTTGCTTCTAAATGTGTTTATATTCAAAGCAGAAGACTCAAATCAATATAGCCATGAAGTAGGTAAAGAACACAGCACAAAACAGGACATCAGCAACAGTTAGCAGTGAATTTATAATCTTATTATAAAGAAAACAAAAATCACTCGTGATGTGTATTCACTACTTTTACAGCCAGTGTGTTTGAAGTAATACCATGAAATAATTTTTGACAGGCTTCAAGGAATCAGCAGATATTTGGGTGAACGTTAACATCAAAGTTTGTATTTCAAGTCTAGGTTTTAAACTCTCAACCATCCATCCTGTGTATGGTGATGTCTGCAATTACTCTTCCTGTACTTACTCATTTTTTTGGAGCCCCTCTTCCCAGATGGTTTGATAGGTGAAGTTGGTTAAGTGCTCAACTCCCAAATGAAGTGATGAGTTCAAGTCACAGAAGTAATTCTCAACTGAGGTGTGTTCGCTGTCTCAAATGCAAACTCACCTCAGTTGGGAGGGTTTTCAGATTTTAAGTCCCTAGTTAAGTGCTAGAAAACAGGAATGAGAAACAGTCAGCTTGCTAAATCATCTAAACCCTTTTCAGAACCCTGTAGGACAACCTAAATCTACCTTTTACTGAATCAGAATTGATCCAATGCCTTATCAATGTTTTGTGGGCTATAGAGGCATTTTATCTCAAGGAGTGGAAGGAGATACACAGTGAGAATGAAAATAATAATTTTGCATGTTAAGTAAATTCACTTTCCACAATACAAAGGATGTACACTTTCAACCAGCACCTGGGTGATTAAATATTCCTACTACTGACAAACGGTAATTCCTCAATCCCCAGTCAGGAAAGTCAAAATTTTGAGGACATATAGTAAGCAATCAGATACCATTGTATGGCAAAATTTCCACTTTTTCTCCCCCAAAAACCTACACACACAACTTCTAACAAGTTCATTAGATACAACCTTATTAGTCATTTGGTTTTTTTTGGTGGGGGGGGGGGGGGGGGGTTGAATGTCAAACTGCAAGTCTCTAGGTCATATTTTTTTAAATATAAAAAAAAAAGAGAATGAGGAAAAGAAAATCTGAATTAAGGTCTTCCTTATGGTCACTTTTCTTCAGTAATTAATTTTCTTGTTTTGCTTTCAAACATTTAATTTTCTAAGGAATCAGTGGAGAGCTAGAAGTATCTAAAAAAAACTACATAGTATGGCAGCGATTCTGGATAAGATTCTTCAAACATTGTTTTTTTTAAAAACATAAAAAGGAATTATTGAAAAATTCTCATCAGCAACTGGTGTAAGTTAGTTTTTGCATAATAGTACAAACACATCGAGGCAGAAACGGCTCATCCAGCAGACTAATACGGATCATTGAATGGGTAATGGGGATGCAGTGCATCTCTGGCTACAGATTTGTTGTCAACCTGTATTAGCAAGAGGAGGAAAAAAGGTTAGTGTAAGAAATATTATATGACAAATTATTATGCACACAATCTGCCTAGTAATTATTACCCAAATGTTTTCTGCTGCATTTTAATGTTTAGCACAAGAAACAAAAGAGTGACCCCAATACCCTACCAATATTAAGATCCTTTATTAAACAGTAGCTGAATCTGTTAAAAGTAGATCCTCATTTGTTACTATAATGATAGGAGTCAATTTCCAAACTGCCTGCAAGGAAACCCAATGGGAAACACTACCACTATTAACATGTAAATAAAACATTCAAGTAGATGCTGCCACTAGCCTGATTGTTTACAGCAGTTTTCCCCATTAAGTCTAAATTCAGACATGAGTGATTCTTTAAAAACTACACCACTCCCTATGTACATAATTAAGTGGTGGGAAAGCCGCACAGGAGGTGCAAAGTGGGAGTAGCTACAAAGTTTTCTTCCCTTTTAATGTGTGAAACTATCCTACAGTAAAAATTGAGCCATTTCACAAACCAACAAGTGGTTCAATATAGAATGCTAAGGTGTATATTCGAACTGAGGGTTGGAGTAAAACCTCTGTTCTGCACGCTTTCAATTCTGGGGCCTCACTAACACGAGTTTACAAAAGTAGCACAATGCATAGTGCAATGCAGGCTCAATGCGTGTTTCTGGGCTCAGAGCAAATGTCCATGTGTGGTTGAAATCAGAAACCAGTTTGGTGCCCTTCCCATCAGCTGACTCAAAAATCAATAGCAGAGGTTAACCAGCCTCCATGTGATGTGTTGCCCCTAGGAGTCCAGGTGTACTAAGTGGGAAGGAAGAAGGGAAAGAAAACAAACAAAGGTATTTCAGAACTTCACACAAAGATTTTACCCATACATACCATGTGATTTGGAAAGCTCAGTAGCTCTAGCAATATAGCATTAGACTCCAGTCAATAATTGCAATCTTAGCCTCAACATTGAAGTTCAACTGCCCTCATCGATGGAGCCGAGCTGAGCGGAGGGAGCGTCCGATAAAAGGCGGGATTTCAGAGCGCTGAGTGCAGCTGAGAGGAGCCGAGCCGAGCGGAGGGAGCGTCCGATAAAAGGCGGGATTTCAGAGCGCTGAGTGCAGTTGAGAGGAGCCGAGCCGAGCGGAGCTGCGACGGAGTTCGAAGTGACGTCAGGAATCAGATCGGGACGCGACACAGGGGAGGCACCTGATTGGTGAGTAGGTTCAGGTGAGTATTTCTACTTATCGACAGTAACTGAAGTAAAAGGAAAGGGAAGGTCTGCAGGTCTTATAGGAAGTTGCGTTTATTTTTTAGTGAATCAAGGTCCCTAGTGTAGTTAACATTCTCTAAATTGAGAACAATTTAAAGGAGTAAACTCCTTAAAGGGAGTGGTAAGTAGTTTTTCTTTCCTTTTTTTTCTCTTGACATTGTAGTTGTTGTTAAGCTAACTTAAGGGTTAAGTCATGGCAGGAGATCCCAGAGCCGTGTCATGTTCCTCTTGTGAGATGTGGGAATTCAGGGATCCTTCCTGTGTCCCTGATTCCTTCACCTGCGGGAAGTGTGTCCAGCTGCAGCTATTTGACCGCTTGACGGCTCTGGAGCTGCGGATGGACTCACTTTGGAGCATCCGCGATGCTGAGAAAGTCGTGGATAGCACGTTCAGTGAGTTGGTCACACCACAGATAAAAATTACTGAGGGAGATAGTGAATGGGTGACCAACAGACAGAGGAAGAGTAGGAAGGCAGTGCAGGGGTCCCCTGCGGTCATCTCCCTCCAAAACAGGTATACCGTTTTGGATACTGTTGGGGGAGATGGCTCACCAGGGGAAGGTGGCAGTGGCCAGGTTCATGGCACCGTGGCTGGCTCTGCTGCACAGGAGGGCAGGAAAAAGAGTGGCAGAGCTATAGTGATAGGGGACTCGATTGTAAGGGGAATAGACAGGCATTTCTGCGGACGCAACCGAGACTCCAGGATGGTATGTTGCCTCCCTGGTGCAAGGGTCAAGGATGTCTCGGAGCGGCTGCAGGACATTCTGGAGGGGGAGGGTGAACAGCCAGTTGTCGTGGTGCATATAGGCACCAACGATATAGGTAAAAAACAGGATGAGGTCCTACAAGCTGAATTTAGGGAGTTAGGAGTTAAACTAAAGAGTAGGACCTCAAAGGTAGTAATCTCAGGATTGCTACCAGTGCCACGGGCAAGTCAGAGTAGGAATGACAGGATAGCTAGGATGAATACGTGGCTTGAGAGATGGTGCAAGAGGGAGGGATTCAAATTCCTGGGCCATTGGAACCGGTTCTGGGGGAGGTGGGACCAGTACAAATTGGACGGTCTGCATCTGGGCAGGACTGGAACCAATGTCCTAGGGGGAGTGTTTGCCAGTGCTGTTGGGGAGGGTTTAAACTAATGTGGCAGGGGGATGGGAACCGATGCAGGAAGTCAGTGGGAAATAAAATGGTGACAGAAACAAAAGGCAGTAAGGGAGAGTGTACAGAACATGACCGGACAGATGGTCTGAGAAAGCAGGGCAAAGACCAAGGGAAGTCTAGATTAAACTGCATTTATTTCAATGCAAGAAGTCTGATGGGCAAGGCAGATGAACTCAGGGCATGGATGGGTACATGGGACTGGGATGTTATAGCTATTACTGAAACATGGATAAGGGAGGGGCAGGACTGGCAGCTCAATGTTCCAGGGTACAGATGCTATAGGAAAGATAGAGCAGGAGGTAAGAGAGGAGGGGGAGTTGCGTTCTTGATTAGGGAGAACATCACGGCAGTAGTGAGTGGGGATATATCCGAGGGTTCGCCCACTGAGTCTATATGGGTAGAACTGAAAAATAAGAAGGGAGAGATCACTTTGATAGGATTGTACTACAGACCCCCAAATAGTCAACGGGAAATTGAGGAGCAAATATGTAAGGAGATTACAGACAGCTGCAAGAAAAATAGGGTGGTAATAGTAGGGGACTTTAACTTTCCCAACATTGACTGGGACAGCCATAGCATTAGGGACTTGGATGGAGAGAAATTTGTTGAGTGTATTCAGGAGGAATTTCTCATTCAGTATGTGGATGGCCCGACTAGAGAGGGGGCAAAACTTGACCTCCTCTTGGGAAATAAGGAAGGGCAGGTGACAGAAGTGTTAGTGAGGGATCACTTTGGGACCAGTGATCATAATTCCATTAGTTTTAAGATAGCTATGGAGAAGGATAGGTCTGGCCCAAAAGTTAAAATTCTAAATTGGGGAAAGGCCAATTTTGATGGTATTAGACAGGAACTTTCAGAAGTTGATTGGGAGAGTCTGTTGGCAGGCAAAGGGACGTCTGGTAAGTGGGAGGCTTTCAAAAGTGTGTTAACCAGGGTTCAGGGTAAGCACATTCCTTATAAAGTGAAGGGCAAGGCTGGTAGAAGTAGGGAACCTGGGATGACTCGGGAGATTGAGGCCCTAGTCAAAAAGAAGAAGGAGGCATATGACATGCATAGGCAGCTGGGATCAAGTGGATCCCTTGAAGAGTATAGAGATTGCCGGAGTAGAGTTAAGAGAGAAATCAGGAGGGCAAAAAGGGGATATGAGATTGCTTTGGCAGATCAGGCAAAGGTGAATCCAAAGAGCTTCTACAAATACATAAAGGGCAAAAGGGTAACTAGGGAGAGAGTAGGGCCTCTTAAGGATCAACAAGGTCTTCTATGTGCGGAACCACAAGAGATGGGTGAGATCCTGAATGAATATTTCACATCGGTATTTACGGTTGAGAAAGGCATGGATGTTAGGGAACTTGGGGAAATAAATAGTGATGTCTTGAGGAGTGTACATATTACAGAGAGGGAGGTGCTGGAAGTCTTAACGCGCATCAAGGTAGATAAATCTCCGGGACCTGATGAAATGTATCCCAGGACGTTATGGGAGGTTAGGGAGGAAATTGCGGGTCCCCTAGCAGAGATATTTGAATCATCCACCGCTACAGGTGAGGTGCCTGAAGATTGGAGGGTAGCAAATGTTGTGCCTTTGTTTAAGAAGGGCGGCAGGGAAAAGCCTGGGAACTACAGACCAGTGAGCCTGACATCTGTAGTGGGTAAGTTGTTAGAGGGTATTCTGAGGGACAGGATCTACAGGCATTTGGAGAGGCAGGGACTAATTAGGAACAGTCAGCATGGTTTTGTGAGAGGAAAATCATGTCTCACGAATTTGATTGAGTTTTTTGAAGGGGTAACCAAGAAGATAGATGAGGGCTGTGCAGTAGACGTGGTCTACATGGACTTCAGCAAAGCATTTGACAAGGTACCGCATGGTAGGTTGTTACATAAGGTTAAATCTCATGGGATCCAAGGTGAGGTAGCCAATTGGATACAAAATTGGCTTGACGACAGAAGACAGAGGGTGGTTGTAGAGGGTTGTTTTTCAAACTGGATGCCTGTGTCCAGCGGTGTGCCTCAGGGATCGGTGCTGGGTCCGCTGTTATTTGTTATTTATATTAATGATTTGGATGAGAATTTAGGAGGCATGGTTAGTAAGTTTGCAGATGACACCAAGATTGGTGGCATTGTGGACAGTGAAGAAGGTTATCTAGGATTGCAACGGGATCTTGATCAATTGGGCCAGTGGGCCGATGAATGGCAGATGGAGTTTAATTTAGATAAATGTGAGGTGATGCATTTTGGTAGATCGAATCGGGCCAGGACCTACTCCGTTAATGGTAGAGCGTTGGGGAGAGTTATAGAACAAAGAGATCTGGGAGTACAGATTCATAGCTCCTTGAAAGTGGAGTCACAGGTGGATAGGGTGGTGAAGAAGGCATTCGGCATGCTTGGTTTCATTGGTCAGAACATTGAATGCAGGAGTTGGGATGTCTTGTTGAAGTTGTACAGGGCATTGGTGAGGCCACACTTGGAGTACTGTGTACAGTTATTATAGAAAGGATATTATTAAACTAGAAAGAGTGCAGAAAAGATTTACTAGGATGCTACCGGGACTTGATGGTTTGACTTATAGGGAGAGGTTAGACAGACTGGGACTTTTTTCCCTGGAGAGTAGGAGGTTAAGGGGTGATCTTATCGAAGTCTATAAAATAATGAGGGGCATAGATAAGGTCGATAGTCAAAATCTTTTCCCAAAGGTAGGGGAGTCTATAACGAGGGGGCATAGATTTAAGGTGAGAGGGGAGATACACAAAAGGGTCCAGAGGGGCAATTTTTTCACTCAAAGGGTGGTGAGTGTCTGGAACGAGCTGCCAGAGGCAGTAGTAGAGGCGGGTACAATTTTGTCTTTTAAAAAGCATTTGGACAGTTACATGGGTAAGATGGGTATAGAGGGATATGGGCCAAGTGCAGGCAATTGGGACTAGCTTAGTGGTATAAACTGGGCGACATGGACATGTTGGGCCGAAGGGCCTGTTTCCATGTTGTAACTTCTATGATTCTATGATCTCCACATCATACATAAGTTCTCACCTGGCACCCATAGAATGAGTCAGTGCATTTGGGAATGGACAGAAATTGTGTGTGGGGGAAGGGGTGGAAAGCCATGAATACTTACTACAATTTTTGGAACAATGTATCGCCAGTTTCTGTTGAGAGTTCCAATTGTTTTCATCTCATCTTCAGTCAGAGTGAAATCAAACACCTAGGAAAAGAGAGTGACAATTATAGCATTCTGAAGACTTCAGTGTTACTTGTTCTGCAGCTTTCCTTGTGGATAAAATGACTCCTTAAGTAATAAACTATTGTCACACATAATAGCATTTCCACATTTTGTGGGAGAAAAGCAGTATACACATAACCCCTCTCCAACCAGGCTGCGCTCATACACCTAGTTTAAAAATGGCATTGGCAAAGAAGCAGAATGTTGCCTGGTCAACTTTAGGGAAGAATATGTAGCTTAGGCAGATCTCGATGCTAAATGCTGTAGCTTCAAATAGCAAGGCTGTAGTTTTTATCTGGAGCCCTCAGGATGAATAATTTGCTGAAGGAAAGTAGAATACTGTCTCTCTTACAATGAATTTGATGGTTTCCACTCCAGAATATTAAAAGAAATGTGAGGAAATTCCAAATATGCAAGTCATAATTTTCCAAAGCTCTCTAGATTCAGGAATTGTGCCACTTGAATGGAAAATTGCAAATATTGAGGGGGAGGGAAGGAGAAACCACATGACTACAGACCCGTCCATTTAACATCATGCTGTGGGGAAATTACTGGAATCTATCAGAGACAAGAGTGACTTGAACAAGTATCTGCTGATCAAAGAGTAAGCATGGATTTGTGAAGGGTAGGTCATATCTCACTAAACTTGTTGAATTTTGTTTTTGAGAAGTCTCTAGCATGGTGGATAGGGGAATGTCTATGGACGTCGACTATATGGACTTCCAGAAGGCATTTGATAATGTTCCACAAGAGACTATTAGCAAAAAAGAGCACGGAATGTGAAGTGACCTTGTGACATGGATTGATAATTGGTTGGGAGGTAGGAGGACAGAGTTGGGAAAAAGGGAACATTCTCTGATTGGTGGGATGTGGCAGTTGGTACTCCCCAGGAATCTATATGGGACCTCAGTTTTTCTCCATATATATTAATGACTTGGATGATGAATAGAGAGAGTTGTATATCCAAGTTTGCAGAGGACACTAAGTTAGAAGGCACAGTAAGTTAGATGGGAGCAGAAAACTACAAAAGGACATAGACTAAGTGAGTGACCTAAACTATGTCAGATGGCGTCACTGTGAGGAAGTGTGAGGACATGCACTTTGGATCCGAGAAATATAAATCAGATTATCTTAATAGCGAGAGACTAGAAACTGTGGTAGAGGAAAGAGATTGAAATGTCTATGTACACAAAAGCAAGTGCATAGGTACAAAAAGTAATCAAAAAGACTAATGGAATGTTGGTCTTTATCTCAAGGGGGTTGGAATACAAAAGTGAGGAAGTGATGCTTCAGCTGTATAGAACCTTGGTTAGACCCCACCTGGAGTTCTGCATTCAGTGATCTGAAAGTCAGGCCCATCTGATGGTTGTGCTACTAGACATGGTTATTGCCTGGTGCCTACTTTTTGCTGGTGTTTCAGGTTAGTTGGCAGTTGGAGTGAAATGAGGAGAGCAACAAAGACAGAGCAGCTGCAGGGGAGAAATCTGGACAGCAAAGAATGCAGATTCTGTAACTGCAGCTGGCTAGATGCCTTACGTATTTCACATTTACTTTCCTGTGACATTTTCCTTCTAATGTCAGGTCTTGATAAAAAAAAAGAGCTTGTAGGAGGAATTCACAGTAGACCTTCTCCTCCTTTGCCGATATTGGGGACTCATGATATGATTGAGTCCGATGAGTGGGGAACCTACAGGTTTGAAGTCAAAGCACTAGATCATGCTTGAACATGAGAAGCAATTTGATGTTTGAGAGTGATTCCATGGAAAACTACCAACAGGAATGTAACAGAGCTAGGGTTGGGAGCAGGATAGGTAGGAGCGCGTGATGGTCATCTCCACAGTGGGAAGGTAGTGGATTAGAAATCCACTCTAAGCCTTACTAGGAAGCATGCCAAACAGTACAGGACTGTTTCTTGACCAAATGCATCAAAGAAGCCGTGGCAGGCAATGCTCATCTTGATCTTGTATTTGTTAATGATCCAGAAAATGTTCAGGAAATGCAATTTGTAGCACCCTGGGATACAACAATGTCAGAATGATAAAGTTTAACATGATCTGGGAATCAGAAATACCTAGGAGCCAGGTAGATAACTTTAAAAGACTTAATTCGCTGAAATGAAGAAACTAAAGCAAATAAATTGGGGGAGACTGTTTAACAACGCTTCAGTTTAAGTGACATGGAACACTTTTAAAGGAATAATGCTGAGCATGCAGGATAAATACATTCCCAAAAACAAACAAGCTCGGACTAAGAAAACATGATCCTAAATGGATTAACAAACAAATCAAATGAGGGATGAGAAGGAAGAATGGGCTGTACAAATCCTGCAGGGAGAAAGGAGAAGGGGGCTCACTGGGATGGATTTTTTTTTAAAATACAGAAACGTTTTAAAAAGGTGATCATAGGGATGTAGAGAGACCTGGAAAAAAAAGCACAGAAGCTGAAGCTAAGTATAATTACATATTGCAGCCAGCCGTTTGTCATTGACATCTACGGGAATGGCTAAAGCACCGCTTGTACCGTATTAAACGCTCCGGCTATTTTGGACAGACTCAGCTGTTTGCACCCAGTTAAGGTGCAATTATCATGGCCACTTAATCCCATGATTGGCGTCAGGTTACAGTTTGCACTAACAGCACTAGCAAACGTGGCTGGAAAGAGAAAAGCGATGAGCGTTAGCACAAAAATTGACTCCTAAACAAGATGGATGAGCTGCCGGAGATGAGCCAGCGTGACCTAGCGCATCACCTTGATCTACCTAAATCTTCTGTGGCCGACTTAGATACAGCTGTTCACTGAGTATCAAAATTCCAACCCAGACAGAGGCAATAGAATGTTGAACTACATAGCCAAAATAGTGGAATATAAGTAGTAATCAGATGTTATAATACTGCATCCAGTTCTGGTGACCAAGTAACAGACATTTAAGCACTGGTGACAGTGCAGAGAAAAGCCATGAGGCTGATCTGTAGTGTCAGTGGTTTAAGTTAAGAGAAAAGACTGGAGATACTTGTTAATTGTATGATTTATATCAATTAGTGTTGATTGCATTCAGGTGGTGTGTATCAATTGGGGACTCTCTGGTATCCATTTATATGAAAGCTTACCTAGGGTGTGGAACTGGTAATATGATCACTACGAATAAAGGCTTGGATGCAACTGAAGATCAGGCTCTAATATTCTATCCTTCACCACCTGGCTACCCAATTTAGAACAATACTTAGGCTTTTCAGCCTAGAAAGGAAGTGTCCAAGAGGTGATCTTAGGAGATACACAAGATCGTTAAGGGCATAGAAAACTTTAATGCAGATTATTTTAAATTAAACTGGGAATGGAATGAGAGGACACAGATTCAAACTAGTGAAGGGTAATTTTAGGGCTGATATCAGGAAATTCTTCACATAGTCATCAACATGTGGAAAAACCCTGGAATCATTCAAGAAACAACTGGATGCTACAAAGAATAGGGATTTTAGAGACTCTCTGGATGGGTGATTTAACATTGCTTGAATGGCCTTCCTCATCTGTAACTTACTTATCACCTACAAGATCACAAGACAATGAGGTTCATTGCACACATTATGAATGAGAATCTTTATTGATTTAATGAACTTCCATTCCTGCTGCTCCTTTTCTAAACATAGAAGCAATAAATGGAACTCAATTTTAATACTGGCAAAACATCCAAATTACCTGTAGATTCTGTGCCATTCGTGCTGGATTGACACTCTTGGGAATGGCTACCACCCCACGCTGTACCTGCCACCTGCAGAGAAAGGCAGCCTAATGAAGTTACATGGAAAGAACTGTGGAAAGCCTAGAGTAAATAGTTTTATTCATTAATTCAAATTCATTGGCCAACTATAAAGCAAGGTGGTAAACATCGGCTAAAACTAAGTTTGAAATAAAATGACAAAGAGGCTACTGCATTTAGAGGATGAAGATTTAGGAAGTCACTTCCTTAAGCCTCCTTTTATACAGGTTTTAAACTCATATGTCATCACCTACAGGTAGCAAGAAATTAGGAATCAACATTGGATCAAAGTTCTGATGCTAACAATTCATCCATGCCATATTTTAAAAAAAATTCCAACACTAAATCCAAGTCATGAAAAAAAAACAGCAAAACAGTTGGTATAGTAAATCTACTTCAAACTTAACATACTTTGGAAAATGGTTTATAATGCCATTTGATAAATAACATTTTGTGTCAGATCATTACTGTACTAATCCTTTCATATTGGTAGTCCAATTTGACACTGGTTCATTTAGATGATACCCAATTCACACAAACATCTATTGCCCATTTGATTATATCAGTGGGAGTGCCAACTAATTTTTTTTTTAAAACTATAAAACGAGAAACCTTTTGAAAACAAAAGTATGTACATGGTTTCAAACTCTTTGCAATGATGAAACAGCTATTGAAATGGGAGATCAGCAGTTTTGTTAGAGCATTGGTGTCTCAGCTGTAGGACCAGAGGTCTAATTACAGTACCAACTGGGATTCCCACTTTACCTCTCCTGGGAGGGGCACAAAACAGCGTAGAATGGATTTGAAGTCATCCTGGTCTAAGAATACCAAAGACGTGGTAAGGCTAATCTCCAGTACATCATATTAGCAGTTCAGATGATCAAACTGATCATCTTTCCTCCGTTCCTAACGCAATGTACACTCAGCTTCCTAGATTACGTCGAGAACTGGCCTGTTCTCAACAAGCATGTTGTAAATGCTTGCCAAAAAAAAGTGTCCAACAATTAAGAGCAGCTCGTTTTGCTGAGAACTACGTCATAGTGCTGCATCTGGTTCACACTAACAGGATTTTGGCATGCAGGAATCAGGTTCTATAGAACTAGAAACAAACAAAAAAAATTGAATCTAATTGATCATCCTAAAATTTGGTCAATATTAAAACAAAGTGACAAAACATAAACTTCAATTAAGGTCCGTGGAAACATCATTTTCCTACAGGTCACCAGGTTTCTGGTCAGCAACACAAATGTAAGTTTCTGCCAAAGCAATTTTTACATTGGAAAAACAAAAGCGTCAATAGTGATGAAGATTAAGACTGAATTGGATTCACGTCTTTCACAATATGTCATAAAGGAACATAGAATCTGCAGGAGTGTTTCAGTACAGTGCAATTCTAATTTGAACACCAGTTAGGATAATTTGATGTTCTCAGCTTTAGCTGCGTCAGGAAGATTTCCAAGATCCTGCCAGAAATGTTAAAATGTAAGCGGGTCAAAGTCCACTTTTATCAATAAGTCTGCCCAAATACATTGCAGCAGGTGTGTACATCATAACTGAACATGTAAGAGATCTAGCAGGACCAGCAGGGGGCGGTAAAGAGATCTCATAGGGCAGTGTCACTGCCCGATTTGAGACTTTCACAGCTCAGTAGATTAGACAAGAGAATCATTGCCAGCTTGTGACCGTATCCTGGGGGTCAGGCTAGGCCTGTGGATGGGGATATCTGGGTAGAGTAGGTTTCCAGGAAACAGAAAGACTACCTGGTGCTTCCAGAGCTCCAGGCAGGATTCATATATCACCTGACATATGTCCCACAATTGTTTCACCCATGTGTTACTGCATTAACTTAAGAGTTGCCAGGGGGAGAGGAAGACTCTTTTTCTAGTGAGTAAGTCCCACAGACAAAGGCCTGCGTCTGTACAAGCGTCCTGTCACATTCTCTGTGGTTTCTCAGAGTGCTGTCCAAAATATCTGACTGGGGGTCATGGCCAGAATATATATTGCAGTGTATCTTTCTGACCATAGCGCCAACAGTCATTTTAAAGACAAAGAATTGTGCTGTTCATTCTTTTTGAAGTTATCTTGATTGAGTGAATTGCTTTAGCCTTATGATAACTTACAAAATCATTTTAAGATCTCATACCTGAGCATAACTTGAGCAGGTGATTTCCCATATTTATCAGCTAGAGTTTTAATGTTAGTATCTTCAAGTAATATTGGTTCATCTGGGGCTTTCCACATCCGATCAGAGGAACCAAGAGGACTGTATGCAGTCACCACCAACCCACGCTTCTGGCAATGTGCAATCAGCTCATTCTGGGCAAAATATGGATGGCATTCAACCTAGTAATGATATACAAAGAAATGCCCTGAGTCATGCAAAGTTCTCAGGACTTTGACTTTTAGATCCAGGAACAAGGCATGTTTGGTTTAAGTACAAGGTAACTTATAGGAAGCCTTCAGCACCAGAAATAATTAAATTAATTTACAGGAAAATATTATTCCCTTCTTTCACCAGCCCACAAGTCACAGATTAGTTTGTTTATATAGCAATTATTTGGTCACATAAACCTTGGAAGAGAAATAAAAAGCTATATGTGCAAGTAGATAACCGATAAATCATGATTCTGAGCGTGCCTGTAGATTTAGTCCTAACAGTTACTACACTTCTAAAGTAATTCATTGTGACCATTGAGAAATTTCAATGTTATATGGTATTATGCAAATATTATGTTATATTGTCATGCATTTGTTGGGATGTAGCCCTTAGCAGAGTCCTGAAAACCTCCTAGAAGACAGCTCAAGATATCTATTTTTTGGAAGAGTGAAACAGATTATATACAACTGATTCACTTGATAGTACTACAATAAAAATATTCCAAAAATGTTCCTACCTGCAACACTGCAGGTTTGATAGTAGCTTTGGCAATGACATCGTCTATCTGTCGACTGTTGAAGTTTGAGAGTCCGATGGCTTTCACCAGGCCCTTTTCTACTAGCCCCTCCATAGCTTTCCAAGTTTCCTTATAATCAGTATAATCATACTGCACTGTGCCATCAGGATTTTTTGGAAAGGGGACATCACCTTGTCTGTGAACAGCATAAAATTCAAAACTGAAACTGCAAGTACAACACATACTGTAGAACATGCAAGATACACAAGAAACTACTGCTTAGAAATATTGAGTCTTATTTATAATTATGGTTATCATGTAAACTGATCACAAACCCACATTTATATGGATACAATGAATGCAAAACCAATTTTGTAGTCAGCATTCTATGCCCACAAGTCAACGGCCTGGGCTTTCAACAGGCTAACGAGCCCGCTACAATTAGTCAAAGGAAAGTTTCCATCAGTCTGCATTTTACTTCCAACACTAAAAGTGCTATATTCCAACATATAACAAGTAACTATCCAATCACACAACAAACTTAGATATAAACTATGCCTTACTGAAAGGCATAAGGCCAGTGAATCAGGTACAAATCCAGGTAAGTGAGCTTCAGGTCTTCCAGGGATTTGCGACAGGAAGGTTCCACATCTTCAGGATGATGCTTAGTGTTCCATAACTTGGAGGTCACAAAAAGTTCTTCACGCCTCACTATCTACAAGAGGAAATGTATATGATATCAAAATTAAATTCCTCCGTTAGTGTGGATGTTTAGTCAACTTTACATTGGACAACCTGCTGTCCTTACCCGATCTGGCCTATATGTGACTCCAGACCCACAGTAATGTGGTTGATTCTTAATCGCTCTCTGAAATGGCCTAGCAAGCCACTCAGTTGTACAATCCCGCTACAAAAAGTCACAAGAAGAATAAAACCAGTTGGACCACCCAGCATCGGACACAACAAAGGCAAACCAAGCCCAGTCGACCCTGCAAAGTCCTCCTCACTAACATCTGGGGGATTTGTGCCAAAATTGGGAGAGATGTCCTACAGACTAGTCAAGCAACAGCCTGACACAGCCATATTCACAGAATCATACCTTTCAGCCGTCGTCCCAGACTCCTCCATTACCATCCCTGGGTATGTCCTGTCCCACTGGCAGGACAGACCCATCTGAGGTGGCGGTACAGTGATATACAGTCAGGAGGGAGTGGCCCTGGGAGTCCTCAACATTGACTCCGGGCTCCATGAAATCTCATGGCATCAGGTCAAACATGGGCAAGGAAACCTCCTGCTGATTACCACCTACCGTCCTCCCTCAGCTGATGAATCAGTCCTCCTCCATGTTGAGCACCACTTGGAGGAAGCACTGAGGGTAGCAAGGGCACAGACTGTACTCTGGGTGGGGGACTTCAATGTCCATCACCAAGAGTGGCTGGGTAGCACCACTACTGACCGAGCTGGCCGAGTCCTAAAGGACATAGCTGCCAGACTGGGCCCGCGGCAGGTGGTGAGCGAATCAACATGAGGGAAAAACCTACTTGACCTCATCCTCACCAATCTACCTGTCGCAAATGCATCTGTCCATGACCGTATTGGTAGGAGTGACCACCACACAGTCCTTGTGGAGACAAAGTCCTGTCTTCACACTGAGGACACCATCCAATGTGTTGTGTGGCACTACCACTGTGCTAAATGGGATAGATTCAGAAAAGATCTAGCAGCTCAAAACTGGGCACCCATGAGGTGCTGTGGGCCATCAGCAGCAGCAGAATTGTATTCCAGCACAATCTGAAACCTCATGGCCTGGCCTGGCATATTTCTCACTCTACCATTAACAAGCCAGGGGATCAACCCTGTTTCAATGAGTGTAGAAGAGTATGCCAGGAGCAGCACCAGGCGTACCTAAAAATGGGGTGCCAACTGGTGAAGCTACAACACAGGACTAGATGCATGCTAAACAGCGAAGTATCATGCTGTAGACAGAGCTAAGCGATTCCACAACCAACTGTCAGATCAAAGCTCTTCAGGACTGGATGTGGCAGGACTGCATAGTGTTGGACAATTAAACAACTAACAGGAGGAGGAGGCTCTGTAAACATCACCACCCTCAATGATAGCAGAGTCCAGCACATGAGTGCAAAAGACAAGGCTGAAGCGTTTGCAACCATCTTCAGCCAGAAGTGCAGAGTAGAAGATCCATCTCAGCCTCCTCCCGATATCCCCACCATCACAGAAGCCAGTCTTCAGCCAATTCGATTCACTCCACGTGATAAACAGCTGAGTGCACTGGATACAACAAAGGCTATGGGCCCTGACAACATCCTGGCTGTAGTGCTGAAGACTTGTGCTCCAGAACTAGCCACGCCTCTAGCCAAACTATTCCAGTACAGCTACAACACTGGCATCTACCCGACAATGTGGAAAATTGCCAAGGTATGTCCTGTCCACAAAAAGCAGGACAAATCCAATCTGGCCAATTACCGCCCCCTCAGTCTTACTCACAATCATCAGCAAAGTGATGGAAGGGGTCATCGACAGTGCTATCAAGCGGCACTTACTTACCAATAACTTGCTCACCGATGCTCAGTTTGAGTTCTGCCAGAACCACTGGGCTCCAGACCTCATTACAGCCTTGGTCCAAACAGGGACAAAAATGCGGAATTCCACAGGTGAGATGAGAGTGACTGCCCTTGACATCAAGGCAGAATTTGACTCCAACTCTCCAGTGGCTGGAGTCATACCTAGCACAAAGGAAGATGGTAGTGGTTGTTGGAGGCCAATCATCTCAGCCCCAGGACATTGCTGCAGGAGTTGCTCAGGGCAGTTTCCTAGGCCCAACCATCTTCAGCTGCTTCATCAATGACCTTCTCTCCATCATAAGATCAGAAATGGGGATGGTCGCTGATGATTGCACAGTGTTCAGTTCCATTCGCAACCCCTCGGATAATGAAGCAGTCTGTGCCCGCATGCAGCAAGACCTGGTCAACATCCAGGCTTGGGCTGATAAGTGGCAAGTAACATTCGTGCCAGACAATGACCATCTCCAACAAGAGAGAGTCTAACTGCCTCCCCATGACGTTCAACAGCATTACCATCACCGAATCCCCCACCATCAACATCCTGGAGATCACCATTGACCAGAAACTTAACTGGACCAGCCACATAAATACTGTGGCTACAAGAGCAGGTTAGAGGCTGGGTATTCTGCAGCGAGTGACTCACCTCCTGACTCCCCAAAGCCTTTCCACCATCTACAGGGCACAAGTCAGGAGTGTGATGGAATACTCTCCACTTGCCTGGATGAGTGCAGCTCCCACACTCGAAGCTCGACACCATCCAGGACAAAGCAGCCCGCTTGAATGGCACCCCATCCACCACCCTAAACATTCAGTCCCTTCACCACCGGCGCACAGTGGCTGCAGTGTGTACCATTAACTGCAGCAACTTGCCAAGGCTTTTTCGACAGCACCTCCCAAACCCTCGACATCTACTACCTAGAGGGACAGGGGCAGCAGGCACTTGGGAACACCACCACCTGCACGTTCCCCTCCAAGTCACACACCATCCCGACTTGGAAATACATCGCCGTTCCGTCATCATCGCCGAGTCAAAATCCTGGAACTCCCTACCTAACAGCACTGTGGGAGAACCTTCACAACACAGACTGCAGTGCTTCAAGAAGGCAGCTCATCTCCACCTTCTCAAGGGCAATTAGGGATGGGCAATAAATGCTGGCCTTGCCAGCGACGCCCACATCCCATGAACGAATAAAAAAAGCCAAATATGATATATGCTAACCAAATGGATCAAAAATATTTCAATTTCAGTAAACTAGTTATTCTGATTTTTTTTTTCTAAATTCAGTCATCTAAATATTTAATTAATTCAAAACATTTTGCTTTTTGATTCATTAGTGCAGTGTCATTTTGTGGCCAGTAAATATAGATACTATATGAAATACAATTTTTTTTGGAATGGGATCGTCAACTTCTCCAACCAATTCTTGCCAATTTATTTGTGTAATGTGTTACTGAGTATCCAGATTGGACTACCAGTCATATTCATTGCTCCAGTGTAAAAAATCATTGAACCATCACAAGCTGACCTGCAGGAATTAACTGGAATTTTAAAATAAGGTCATTCTCTGAAGTGAATTTAAATTTCTAACCCTGTGCATTTTTTTAAAATTAAAATCAGTGCATATAATGAATATTTTTGTATAGTTTAGTACAAGTCTCAAAGAAGCTGACCCATACCAGTTACACATAATGGAAAAAAAAATCTGTATTAAGATATTCCAGACAGCATCTAGGCATTGGCTGAATAAAATGAGGTGGCTGTGCAAAAATACCTGCAGGCAAAGCTGTATCACTATAGGGATAATATATCTGAAACATATAGAAGACAAGACGACTGACAGCTTAAAATTTTCATTTAGCCAGACGTCACTTTTTAATGCGGTGTTTGAAACGGTTCTACTTTTCAATTTACTAAAAAAGTAATGAACCTTGCTGGGAAGTCTGAAAGATTTATGAAAGTAGAAATTTGTAAACAGAATGTTTAGATTGTTAGCATGTGGATCTGTAGTTTCAGAATGTAAAAAGACTTGTATTTATATAGTGCCTTTCACGGTCTCAGGACATCCCAAAGCACTTTTGAAGCGTAGCACTGTTGTAATGTCGGAAACACAGTAAGGTCTCACAAACAGCAATGTGATTAAAATGTGGTCGAGGGATAAACACTGGGTAGGACATCAGCTCTTCTTCGAAATAGTGCCATGCGATCTTTTACATCCACTCGAGAGGGCATCGGTTTAACATCTCATCCAAAAGACGGCACTTCTGACAGTGCAGCATTCCCTTAGTACTGCACTGGATTTTTGTGCTCAAGTCTCTGGAGTAGGACTTGAACCCACAACCTACTGGCTCAGAGGCAAGTGTGCTACCCATTGAGTCACAGCTGATAGTTGAGAGAGTCAATAGTACTATAAACTATGTGGAACAGTGTCACTGTTAATCAATATACTGTATGCTTCTAACTTATAACAGTATAAGCACATCAAGGGAGAAAATTGAATACAAGAGTAAACTAGCAAGAAATATAAAAAGATTGTAGGAGCTCCTACATGTAAAAGGAAGGGACTAGGGAAAGTAAACGTGGGTCTCTTAGAGGCAGAGACAGGAGAAATTATAATGGGGAATAAGGAAATGGCAGAGATATTAAACAAATATTTTGTATCTGTCGACAGTAGAAGGCACAGAAAACATACCTGAAATAGTGGGGAACCAAGGGTCTAATGAGAATGAGGAACTTAAAGTAATTAAGATTAGTAAAGAAAAAGTACCGGAGAAATTAATGGGACTAAGAGCCGACAATTCCTCTGGCCCTGATGGCCTTCATCTTAGGATTTTAAGAGGTGGCTGCAGAGATAGCAGATGCAGTAGTTTTGATCTTCCAGAATTCCCCAGATTCTAGAACGGTCCCCATGGATTGGAAGGTAGCAAATGTAACCCCGCTAGTCAAGAGAGGGAGAGAGAAAACATGGAACTGTAGGCCAGTTAGCCTGACATCAGTAGTAGGGAAAATCTTAGAACCCATTATTAAGGATGTAGTAACAGGGCACTTAGAAAATCATAATATGATTAGGCAAAGTCAACATGTTTTTATGAAAGGGAAATAGTGTTTGACAAATCTATTGAGTTTTTTTTTTGAGGGTGTAACTAGCAGGGTAGATAAGGGGGAACCAGTGGATGTAGTATATTTGTATTTTCAAAAGGCATTCGATAAGATGCCACACAAGAGGTTGTTACACAAGATTAGGGCTCATGGGATTGGGGGTAATATATTAGCATGCATTGAGGATTGGTTAACGGACAGAAAACAGAGTAGGAATAAACAGGTTACTTTCAGGTTGGCAGGTTGTATGTAACTAGTGGGGTGCCGCAAGGATCAGTGCTTGGGCCTTAGCTGTTTACAATATATGTCAATGACTTAGATGAGGGGAGTGAGTGTAATGTATCCAAGTTTGCTCATGGTACAAAGCTAGGTGGGAAAGTAAGCTATGAGGAGGACATGGAGGCTGCAAAGGTTATACAGGTTAAGTGAGTGGGCGAGAAGGTGGCAGATGGCGTACAATATGGGGAAATGTGAAATTATCCACTTTGGTAGGAATAGAAAAGCAGAATTTTTTTTTAAAAAGGAGAGACACTAAGAAATGTTGGTAGTCAGGGGGATTTGGGTGTCCTTGTACACGAATCACAGAAAGTTAACATGCAGGTACAGCAAGCAATTAGGAAGGCAAATGGTACGTTAGCGTTTACTGCAAGGGGGTTGGAGTATAAGAGTAAGGAGGTCTTGCTGCAATTATATCGGGCTCTGGTGAGACCATACCTAGAGTACTATGTACAGTTTTGGTCTCCTTACCTAAGGAAGGATATATTTGCTTTAGAGGGGGTACAACAAAGGTTCACTAAATTGATTCTTGGGATGAGAGGGTTGTGCAATGAGGAGAGACTGAGTAGAATGGGCCAATATTCTGAGTTTAGAAGAATGAGAGGTGGTCTCATTGAAATGTATAAAATTCTTAGAGGGCTTGACAGGGTAGATGCTGAGAGGCCGTTTCCCCTGGGTGGAGAGTCTAGAACTAGGGGTTATAGTCTCAAGATAAGGGGTTGGCCATTTACAACTGAGATGAGGGAAAAATGTCTTCACTCAGAGGATTGTGAATCTTTGGAATACTCTACCCCAGAGGGCTGTGGATGCTCAGTTGTTGAGTATATTCAAGATTGAGATTGATGGTCTTTGGACACTAAGGGAATCAAGGGCTATGAGGATAGGGTGGGAAAGTGGAGTTGAGGTAGAAGATCAACCATGGTCTTACTGAATGGCAGAGAGGGCTCGAGAGGCCATATGGCCTACTCCTGCTTTTATCTTATGTTCTTATACAGTGATAGCCAGAAGATGGCTGAAAATCCAGGAACACAGATGATTTGAAGGCGTACTCCAGAAGTTGGAACCAGCACAGAGAGAAAATAGGTAACTGTTTTGATTCAGCAGTTAAACTTAGACTTGATCAAAAAGGCTGCATATTTTTAATATTAACATCTTCAAAGATATACATTTAAACAGGAAGAGCATGACTGCCAACTGTCACTTTACTATATAAACTGAAAAGGATCAATTTTGCCAAGCATGTATTGGAATCCTTGAAAATGAATATTACTATTACATTTAAGTTGAACCCAGCTGATGTTTGCAAAGATTACATTGATAATCATATTATCCAGTACTATGGAGATTTAGTGAAATAACAGTCAGTAATACATCAAATGGGGTCCTGTTTAGGCTATGGTACTTTTTTGGGTTGAGCCAAGAGTTAAATGGTACATGGCCAATGTTGTATTTAATTCCTGATGGCAATTGAATGGCAGTTGGATCTTTGTAATTCAGTCAGTTTATGCAAGATGACGAGAATAAAAACGCATCACAAAAACCCTATCAAACCCAAATCTGGATTCATTATTCCACATAATGTCCCACATAAGAGGTTAGTGTGAAAAATTAAAGCACATGGGATTGGTGGTAATATACTGGCATGGATTGAAAATTGGTTAACAGACAGGAAACAGAAAGTAGGAATAAACGGGTCTTCTTCAGGGTGGCAGGCAGTGACGAGTGGAGTACCACAGGGATCAGTGTTTGGGCCCCAGCTATTCACACTATATATCAATGATTTGGATGAGGGAACCAAATGTAATATTTCCAAGTTTGTTGATGACACAAAACTAGGTGGGATCGTGAGGAGGATGCAAAGAGGCTTCAAGGCGATTTAGACAAGTTGAGCGAGTGGGCAAATACATGGCAGATGCAGAATAATGTGGATAAATGTGTAGTTATCCACTTCAGAAGGAAAAACAGAAAGGCAGAGTATTATTTAAATGGTGATAGATTGGGGAATGTTGATGTACAAAGGGACCTGGGTATTTTTGTACACCAGTCACTGAAAGCAAACATGCAGGTGTAGCAAGCAGTTAGGAAGGCAAATGGTATGTTGGCCTTCATTGCAAGAGGATTTGAGTATAGGAGCAAGGATGTCTTACTGCAGTTATACAGAGCCTTGGTAAGACCACACCTGGAGCATTGTGTGCAGTTTTGGTCTCCTTACCAAAGAAAGGATATACTTGTCATAGAGGGAGTGCAGCGAAGGTTCACCAGGCTGATTCTTGGGATGGCAGGACTGTCATATGAGGAGAGATTGGGTCGACTTGGCCTGTATTCACTCGAGTTTAGAAGAACGAGAGGGGATCTCATTGAAACATAAAATTCTGACAAGGCTAGACAGACTGGATGCAGGGAGGATGTTTCCCTTGGCTGGGGGGGTCCAGAACGAGGGGTCACAGACTCAGGATATGGGGTAGGACATTTAGAACTGGAATGAGGAGAGATTTCTTCACTCACAGGGTGGTGAAACTGTGTAATTCTCTCTCACAGAAGGCTGAGGAGGCCAAGTCATTGAATATATTTAAGAAGGAGCTAGATAGATTTCTAGACATAAAAGGCATCAAGGGGTATGAGGCGAGAGCAGGAATATGGTATTGAGATAGAGGATCAGCCATGATCATATTGAACAGCGGAGCAGGCTCGAAGGGCCTACTCCTGCTCCTATTTTCTATGTCTATACGGTGTGATCCTCATCAATTGGACATTTAAATTCTTACACTATACCTTGTCAGTACCAACTGTCTCCTTAAGGGTCTCTCCAATTTCGGCTTCATTGTTGTACACTGCAGCACAGTCTATGTGACGATAACCTGTCTCTAAAGCATTCTGGACAGCTTCTTTTACCTAAGCAAAAGAGAAAACACAATCAGACATGGTCTTAAAGGGCAATTCCAAGGTCCTTTCCAGCATGAATAAAATTCCAGTTGGGATAAATTGCTATTTGAAAAGTTCTTAATCTCAACTGTGCCACCATGGGAATCAAGACTTTTTTTTTTCCGGGGTGGGGGAAGATACATAGATAAGCTAAAACACCGGTCATCCCAAGATACATTCACACATCTCTCAGTGGCTAATTACTGTATAAAGTAGCAATGGCCTGGCAGTTCTTCAGCCTATTCTCTTGCTCCAGGAATGTATGATAGGAAGGGTAGGGGGAAAACAAGAGCTTCAATTTCTTATTTATTTGGATTGTTCATGGCCTGTAATTGATAGCAGATAAACATGACTTCACTTACTGATACATCACAACACCTCTACAAAAAACAATGCACTTATGTATAATTCTATGCAACACATCCATAGTTCTAGCAAATTCAGAGAAAACAGAAGTGATACCGCAGCCATTAATGGTTAAAGCTGAAGGACACTTGGATGAGTACATGTTGACATTTATGACGTGTACACAAGGTACTGTACTGTGACAAGTGGATATATTGATGGATTTATGGAAGACACTAACATATTTCATGATGTGGTGCACATTGTTCTCCTCATCCCTTCCTACACAGCACAAAATTTTCCAGCCAAGATGCAGGCTGACAACTGTTCCCAGAAGTGTACCACTGCTGTTCTTGGACTGTCTGCTAGGTGGTGTGTGAGGATGTCCCTTCCTTCTGTGATAGCATTGAAGTACTCCAACAATGTGAATTAGTCTGTCACTTTGTCTCCGTTGATGGGCATTCAGCTTCCTCAGAAATTGGCTGTCACAGTTGGTTAAAACAGCATCTTTACATCTCTGCACAACCAGAGTTTAAATCCAATTCAGCCTGATAAGGTCAAGTGTGTTCATTCTTGTTCCCTCAGTTACAAGTCAGTGAAATACATTTGGGCAGTCTTGATAACTTTGTACAAATAAACAATCTCACTCTGTGGTGCCATAAGAATGGTTGGTGTGGGAAATGGTAAATACTTTATTACCACAGTGAGAATATTTGCCTGAAATTTGGCAGAAAGGCATGTTGCTCAGCAGAGTAGAAAGAGCCTGTTTGATGCTGACATCCAAAGTGGAAAAATATTCTGCTCCCAAGGACCGGCATCCCTCATCCTGATGAGCACAATTCACCAAAATTGGAAAAACAGAAAAACACAAAACATGTACTAATGCTCAAACAAATTTGCTTCAGTTTCAACTATGCTCCCTCACATTATTAGATAATTCCTCCCAAACACATACCTGATACAATTAGTACTTGCTAATGACATACAACTAAACTAGCTCAATGATGTGATGTCTTTTTTTAAGCTGAAGTTTTTAAACTAAGGGTATCAATAGAATATTTGCCCGTACCATTTTCCAAATAAAAATAAGTTACTGTGATGCTACACAGATGAAATTTAATGCAGAGAAGTGTGAAGTGATGCATTTTGATAGCAAGACTGGGGGGTGCACAGACACAAATCTTTGAAGGTGGTAGGACAGGTTGAGACGGCTGTTAAAAAAGCATATGGGATCCTGGGCTTTATTAATAGAGGCATAGAGTACAAAAGCAAGGAAATTATGCTAAACCTATATAAAACACTGGTTAGGCCTCAGCTGGAGTATTCTGTTCAATTCCGGGCACCACACTTTAGGAAGGATATCAACGCCTTAGAGAGGGTGCAGAAGAGATTTACTAGAATGGTGCCAGGGACAAGGGACTTGAGTTGTGTGGAGAGACTGGTGAAGCTGGGGTTGTTCTCCTTAGAACAGAGAAGGTTAAGGGGAAATTTGATAGAGGAGTTCAAAATCATGAACTTATTTACTCTGTCAAAACCGGAGAAACTGTTTCCAGTGGCAGAAGGGTCGGTAACCAAAGGACACAGATTTAAGGTGATCAGCAAAAGAGTCAGAGGCGACATGAAGAAACATTCTTTTACGCAGCAAGTTGTAATGATCTGGAATGCACTGCCTGAAAGGGTGGTGGAAGCAGATTCAATGGTAACTTTCAAAAGGGAATTGGATAAATACTTGAAGGGAAAAAATTTACAGGGCTATGGTGATAGTCCCATTCCCTTGCTCTAATTGGATAATTCTTTCAAAGAGCTGGCACAGGCATGATGGGCCAAATGGCCTTCTCCTGTGCTGTACCTATGATACACTTAAAGGCTTTCAGACCGAGAGCACCTGATCCTAAGGGGTTTGCAAGATCATCATAGCTGTGTCCGTTGGGGAGAAGCACACTGAGCACCAAGGGCCCAGTGCCTCAAGAATTCTCTTTTTTTCCACCCCTGTATTTGTTGATTTACTAGCACATCATTTTTGCTGCTATATAAATGAGAAAATATTTCCTGCAACAACAGCACTGTGTTCCTTTGGGTAGCTGGCCCTGATTTTTTGGTTGTTACAAGAGTCCCCAAGAGTTCATCAATCCAGTACTTCCAGGGGCTCCATCCTCTTCCCTCCCTTCCCCCACCACAGTGAAAAGTGTAAAAATAACTGCACTAACTGCAGTTTGGAGAGCCCATTCCAGAACCAAACTCTCAGCAAGATTAGGAAAAAAAAATCAAGGAAATGAAGAAACTGTAGTATAGAACTACTTACCACAGATTAATGTCCATTCCACGTTCAAATAAATAAGTGTTGGCATTTTAATTTTACCATCACGTCTTAATAAGCATGCCCTTTTTAAAGGATAACTCAAAATTTGGTTAAAAAAAACTCAGATTGATGGGGGGGGGGGGGGGGGGGGGGCGGGGGTAGAGACAATGAACCATCACCGCTGGATCCAAGTTCAAATCCAGTCCAAACGGATACGATGAAAGTCTTCTTTGCTGGAGTAATGATCCTACGGGAAATTAGCAATTTGAACTTGCAGAACCCATAGGATGACTTGTGTGGGAAATGGAAAACTGTCATACTGACGAATAGAGAGTACTTTGCTAAGGTTGGGGCTGAAGGACATTGTTGAGGCTCAGTAGACAGACATTTATTCTGCATTTCTGACCCGGGAGTGCTTCATACTTGAAATGGAAAATGTTCTATTTCTCAACACTATTGATAAACACAGACTTTTTCAAAATAAATCAATTATACAACTTTTAGAAAAACAAGGACGGTTACAGGAGAGAAGGAATGTACCTAAACCTGGTAGGGACAAAGAAGAAATACTTGCATTTATATAGCACCTTTCACAACCCCAGGATGTCCTAAAGCGCTTTACACCCAATTAAATACTTTTGAAGTGTAGTCACTATTGTAACATAGGAAACGCGGCAATCAATTCGTGCACAGCAAGGTCCCACGAACAGCAATGACATAAATGATCAGATCATCTGTTTTAGGTTTTGGTTGATGGATAAATGTTAACTAGGACATCTGTAGAACTCCCCTGCTCTTCTTTGAGGAAGGCCATAGGATCTTTTACATTCATGCGAAAGACGGCACCACCGACAGTACAGCACTCCCTCAGTACTGTGCTGGAGTGTCAGCCCAGATTGTGTCCTCAAGTCTCTGGAGTGGGACTTGAATCCACAACCTTCTGACTCAAGAGTGCTACCACTGAGCCAAGGCTGATACCAAAGAGACTTGCAAATGACCTTGAGGTAGCAATCAAGAATCATTTAAAACTAGAAAAGGTGGGGAAAGAGCAAGGAGAAAACAAGATCCCTGGATGAGACTGAACTAGAGTGGAAGGTAGTTAGCAGGTAGATATGAACACAGGGACTCGTGTATATACATGTACCCAAGACCAGGAAAATTCAGCCACTAAGGGCCATGAAAGAAGAAAATCTACATTAAGAGGTAAATATACACAAATGCTAGAAGCATTAGAACAAGATGCTAGTGGCCACAGGAAATGATGGAAATAGGAATATCAGCAACTTGGCTAACTCCAGAAGATGGAAATGAGTATAACATTTGGGGGATAGAATCTTCAGGAAAGATAGTGTGGACAGAAAAGGAGATGGTGTAGCCATGTGTGTCAGGATACCCAACATTCCTAATGGAGAATGAAAGAACTACTCTGTTTAGACATCTTCAGTATGACAAAACCCAAGCTGGCACTTGAGGTATGCTTATTGACCTCCAGGCCAGCACAATGAAGAAAGAAAATTCACTCTATAAAGGGATAGGAAGGTTGAGAGAGAACAGGAAGTTTGTTTCAATGGGCAATTTCAATCAACCCAATATACATTGGGAAAACCAAGTGATTTGGAGTCAGTTGGTAAGTGTGATACATGCCTGCTTCTGCCCAGTGTATCAGAGAAGCCACAAGAGGTTGTGCTCATCTTGACCTGTATTTGTAAATAACTCAAACAATGTACAAAAAAAGTGTAAGCCATGGTACCCTTGAGGGAAAGCAATCTCAGTGAAAGTTCTACACGATCTGCGGTTCAGGAATAAAAAAAAACAGGAGAACATTTAAAAGAGCTAATTTCAAAGAAATAAGGAAACAAATTATGCACATTAATTGGGAGGAGGTTATTCAACAAAAAAAGTTTGACATTAGGTGAATCACCTTTAAAGGGTGAATTTGAACATGCAGGACAAATACATACCAGTAAGCACAATCTGAACAGGGGCAACTCTAAATGGATTAATAAACATATCAAAAGTTTATGCTACAAATACCTGCTAGGAGAAAGAGGATGGCGTTCACTAGGAAGATAACAAGCAGAAACATGTTTAGAAGGGTGATCAATGGGGCAAAGAGTGGACTAGGGTAAAAAGGCATACCTGCAGACACAACTCAACAGTACAGGTGCTTGGCACACTAAAATAAGGTACAGTCCTCACCACTTACACTGTTCACGCTCATCACAGACAGCCGCCTATATTGGGCAGATAGCTAGCATAGGAGTCAATTACAAAGGCATCGCTGAAAGTGGAGGCTTCAGGCAGCTTCAATCAGCTTTTCGCACTGTTCACAATTGCAGGAGTTATTTCATTGCTTTAACCTATTATGGTTTTACTGGTCACAGCGCATAGCGGGCAGATTGGGTTAGCACGAACGCACCCGCTATATGCGGTGGAGTCTACCGAGACAAAAAACGAAAAGTTCCGTAGTTAGATTTGTGGTTTGTGCAGAGTTTGGTGATCTCAGAAATCGGTCTGTGTCATTATAGTGGTCGGATTGGGGGGGAGAAAGAGAAAAGGAAGAAAATCAGCTGACTGGGACACTCGAAGGCTGCTGATGCCTATATCTCAGCATCCCTCAGAGAAAGGGGAGATGAATGTTTTAGGGAGAGGGCATAAGAGAGAAAGAAAATCATTATTTGCTTAACTGTACTGTGTCACCTGAAGGGTTTTAAGGTCACTTGGACATGTGAAAACTGAACACATCTGAAAATTAATCAGAAGCTAGCTGGTTTCCTGTTTACAAATGTGTGCTGTTGGTTGGTCAGCCAGCTTTCTTGTGATCAGACATTGCACAAACAACTAGGACTGTAAAAAAATTCAAGTATCAGTCACTGTGCCAGGTTTCTTCCCTCCAGCTGCAAGAAGAATATTCTTAGCTGTACCAATGATTCTCAAAATGCAAAGTTAATTTTCCTCAAGAAGTTAAATATTGTTCCCAGCTCTCTTTTTTTGTTTGGGGGGGGGTGGGGAAGCGAGGAGAGGAGGAGGAAGGGGAGATGTAGACGACAGAGTGCTCTTAACACTTATTGTTCACCAGGTTTTCTAATAAATTTAGGAGAATAGGGAGGGACAAAAGCAATCTGTTGTTTTTAAGATATTAGCTAGGAAAACAGAATAGATCATGCACTGTAGGAAAACATATTAAACCAGATACTACCCAGAGATTTATTGTAACTTCAATCTTCCCAGCTTATCACTTGCCGAAAATAAGCAAACATGAACTAACTGTCAATTTGATATACTTGATGAACAGTTATTTGATTGTTAAAAGATTGATAGCTTAAATAACCTACGAAGATATGCATGTAAGCACAACATAATGCATTGATTTACGTGAAATGAATGATTGTCAAGCTAATTCTTGCTGTGACAATCGGATTATGTCTTAGAAAGATCAATGGCACTGCTTTTTTAACAAAAACAAAGTCATTGATTTTTTAATCATTAATTCTGTTCCTCAACTGAGTAGTATGAAGGGTCACGGACCTGAAATGTTAACTTTTCTCCTTTTTCGACAGATGCTGCTCAACCTGATGAGCGTTTCCAGCATTTTTCTGTTTTAGCTTTAGAAAATAGGCTGAAATACTACACTATCACATTTTCATTGTTTAAAATACTAGAATCTATAATGATTCCTAGGAATCACCTGTTTAAGGACAAACTTGGGCTGCTCACTGACAGTAAATTATTGAACTGATGAATTCTTTGCATAGTTAAAATGGGGAGATTCTCACCATCAAAACCCTTTAAAAAAGACAATACAAAAGCTGAATTATTATTGAAGTTCTTTTTAAAAAAATGAAAGAAAAATATAAGTATTGATGACATCAGGGTGTCGATGGAAGTATTAAAAAGTTACCGTTATAAGCCAGCTGAATTAACAGATAATATTGAAGCAACACTGGGTTAGACAGTCTCTGTGAAAGCTAATTTTTCCTCATCAGACTCAGCAATTCTTTTAAGCTTTATGAAAGCTTATAAAAATACCTGAAATAGATGAATAAAAGAATCACTATAATTCATATATTTTTTAAAAGGTTAAGAGAATACTTCTTTAAACCTGAGAGCTCAATGTAAACCAATCTCAAAAGATATAGAATCTTAGCTTCCTTTCCTCCAATTTTTTTTAACACACGTTCTGGGGGAAAAATAATAGTCCCCTCAAATTGAGGGGTCCATGACTGTTACTGTCATTCAGAAGCATTTGAATCATTAATATGAACCTTTCTTTCTCCCAATTTTCTCCCTAGTACTGCACACTTCCTGCATGCAGGAGTTAAGATGCATAGCCTATTCCCAGTCCATCACAGATATCACTCTGGGTAGCCACATCAAAGCAACTAGTGAGATTCCCCATCTTATTTCCCTTCCCCCAATACTATGGTTGAAACTCAATTCTCTGGAGTAGAAAAAAAAACTTGGATTGCATCACTCCGTAGTGCTGAATTTTGGTATGTCAATGCAGAAAATTACCCTCCAACAAGGTGCTTTTGAAATACATGCATAAGTTCCCTCAATAGCTAAGCAAATTTACTGAGTAGGTGAGCTACACAGTCTTGGAAGGTTCCACGTTCTATCATCAGTCTGTGCTGACTGTTAGCTGATCTCTGTCAGCGTGGTATTAGGGGCTTGACAACGGGCTCCATTAAGATGGCTGTCCAATGCGCTTTTTCTAGCTGCTGGAAGATATTTTGTTCTAGGCATTCCGACTGATTTGACGTGTTAACGTGAACCAGGAAGATTATTTCAAAAATACGAACATTGCCATTCTGTGCAATCATTCAATTTTGGAACAGAGAATTCCAATTGACAATTAAGCAATTAACTAGTACAAGATCTGCACTTTCTGGCTGCATTAAATTCATGGTGAACTCCATACAAATAGTGACAAAATATGACATTTAAAAAGTCTTTGTTGGGAACTGTGGGAGAGGAGAGATTGCATCATGAGGAAGGAGAATGAGAGATGCAAGAACTGTATTGAAAACTTGCACATGGAGACTTTCGATATTCAATAGAGTATAGTTTCAAAAGGCCAGCAGTTTAACGCAGCCATTGTGCAAGTCTTTGCTCTTCTCTATGTAATTTACTTGTTAAAGGTCATTGTAAATAAATCTAGTCATTCAACTTGTAGCCTGAAAAGAACTTGAGGGTGGTGTGTTGATATTTCTGTCTTTCAAAATAGTTTGGAGCAAAGCAAAGGTGCAGAGAACACTGGTGATTTACGATTGCTGAGAATCAAGATACAAGATCTCTATAGGACAGAAATCGTCAAGGTGACAGCTTCTGGTCATAGGGGACGCGAAGACCGTTTAAGGGGAATGTAACAAGGCAGGAGAGAGAGAGCGCGCACAACAGGAGAGTGAGTGTCATTAAAGTACTCTAAACATGAGGCAGAAGTAAAAAAAGGTGGTTTCCACCCACTTTCAAACAAGACTTGCTAAAAGTGTGCGTGTGTGGATGTCAGGTGAGGGTGGGATCAGCCTCAGCTGTTATACTCTATGATTGATAAGCCTGCCAACATTTATCCTGAAGGCTCACAAATGTAATCATTGTTCCACGAGTGCATGGCCCTTATCTCAGCAAGGAATCAATACCATTAGAAAAGGAGATGGGAGAAAGTTGAGAAAAATAGCAGGAAAAAAAAAGTACATGTATGCTGCCTGCGTGGGCTAGCTACATACTATACAAATCAGTTATCAATTCATTAGAAAAACAAACAACTGCTGCTGCTCAAAAGAAAGTCAATCAAGTTTTGTCTGTGTAGGTTAGGTTACCTCGCCAGGAGCACTTTTCCATGTCCCCAACCCAATGAGAGGCATCTTCTGTCCAGTATTGAGCACAACATAATTAGAAGTTGACATTTTAACCTAAAGAAACAAAATAAACATTTCTAAAAGTTCCAAGACATGAACACAAATGAATATTCTATAAACCTTTGAACTTCATAAACCAATGCTACCTACTCTTTTTTTAAAAAAAGAGAATTTAAATTTTCTTTTAAAAAAAAGTTGATATTAGTATCTAAACTAAGCCACACAATTAATCAAGGGGGGGAAAAAAACTGAGTTAAAGAGTGGTGAAATCAAGCAGGGTTCCCAACGATTGCTATGCAATGAGCCTCATTGGAAAGTGCATGTATGCACGCACAAGGTCGGGCTCAAGCAAGATGCCCTCTATGGTTGAATAGTGTGCCAAGACTTGCTATTTAAGTTTACGTGGTACAGGAAAGCAGCTAGCACCTGTGGAACTGTACTTCAAACAGGGTTCCTTCAGGAGGAAAGAGTTAGAATTAATATTTATTTTTAAAAGTGAGAAAAAAAGGAGAAAAATTAAATAAAATATGGAGTAGGAAACTGAGTAAAAGAACTGAAAAGGAAAGAGTGAAACATTTATTGGGGGTCTGTATGGTGTTGGCAAACGCATTGGCCACAAAATGGTACATAAATTGGCTTTAAGGCCTTCACAAGTAATACAATTTATACAAATACTTGTGTGCAGAATACCAGCATTAAAAGAAAAAGCACGTTTTTACTTGTTACCCTGGAGATTTGCTTAGGCCTTAAAAATAGGACTAAAATCTTTCACATCCTGCCCCTTCAAAGTTGAAACACACAACTTGTAAATACAAGACATCGCTAACTCTCTTATGTGTCATCTCATCTGTAGGGTTTCAAACTGCACCCAGGGTGAGGGAGGGCTCAAATGTCAGCAGATTTCAGATTTTCTTTCCTGCATTTGTTGACTTACTAGCTTGTGACTTTTATTATACACTAAGTCATTTTCTGCAATTATCACACTGTTTCAGATAGCTGACACCATCCTTTGGGAAAATAGGATAGAGGATCACTAAATATTTAAGAGGGTCCCCCACATAGAAGTTTAAAAAGCACTGACCTAGTTAACCTCATTGTGAAAGATATTTATCAGATTACACCGCTGGGCATGATAAAATGGTTGCAATGAATGGTAACGGGATGAGAACTGCATTCTAGTTGGGACTACACTGCAGTGAAGTGCAATACTTCTAGTATTACCCAAATTTGATCAAAGGAGGAAGAGCTCAGGGTACAATAATTTGCACTCATTTATGGCTCTGCGTTGATTTTTTTTTGTCTGATTACGCTGTGAAGCTCATTGGGACATTTTTCTACATTAAAAGGTGCTACACAAATGAAAGTTGTATCATTCTGCTTCCTGTTAACATCACTTCAGCCATTTAACAATTTTCCACTTAAACACGTTACATGTGTGAGATCCAAAAACTTTCCCACATTTTGGACGAATAAAGTTTCCTTTAACCCTATTACTGTAAAACATAGCCAAGTTAAAGATAATACTCCTACCCGCATATCAAGAAGTCCAGCAAATTTCAACATTGTACGCAACATATCTCACACATGAGCAGCTACACACACCCTAAATGCCAAAAAAAACCTGTTTACCAACGCTGACCAAACTGCTGTGTATTTTCTGTTCTTCCAGTATCACTGTCGCCGGCGCACTCTGTTACTTTAAACAGAAGAAGCTGGTTTTACCCACCGGCTTTTTTTTTCCCTGAACAAAACTTACAACCGTCCTCTCCCACTCACGCGACTAACGCGCTGTTTCCTGAAAGGCGCACCACACGTCATCGAGCGTCATTGGCAGACTGAGAAATATTTACAAAAGAAAAATTCTGTCTTACATTTTTTATGCCGATGGAGGAAAGTTGAAACAAAAAAAAAATTATTGTTGAGATGATAATGAGACGAAAAATAAAATCTCTCACGCGCACCGTTTCAAACCGTGGGTTCGACGGTCCCAAAAGCTGGCTGCGCATGCGCGCCGGGGGACGCGCGGGGTTTGGGCGCGTTTAACGGTTTCCAGTGAAGGGTCGAGGCGTGTGAAGAGCTCGGTGATAAACGGCAGGTAAAATTTAGCCTTCTCGAATCAAATTATACAGAAATGCCTTTCTTTATAACAAAAAAAATTACGGTTTAAAAAAAATGTAAGGAATCTTATAACACCAGGTTATAGTCCAACAGTTTTATTTGAAAATCACAAGCTTTCGGAGATTATCTCCTTCGTCAGGTGAGTGAGTGAATGAGAGGTTCTCAAATCGCATATCTTTATATTAGGCTGGGACACCATCACACCAATCAAAGGTGTCGTTGGTGTTCAGACAGGTTAGCCACGGAAGTTCTTGACCCGTCTTGGGACAATGATGTTATCAATAGCGGCTTCTGCTATAATAATACAAAATAAACGGTTTCTACCCTAACCACTAATCCTAATCATTAACCACTAATCATAAATCACGAACCACAAACCCTAATAAACGAATAAATCCAATAGGTAATTCAGGAGAAACTTCTTTACTCAGCGAGGGGTAAGAATATGGAATTCGCTACCACAAAGAATAGTTGAGGCAAATAGCATAGATGCATTTAAGGGGAAGCTAGATAAGCACTAGGGAGAAAGGAATAGAAGGGTATGTTGATCCGGTTAGATGAAGTAGATTGTGGGGGAGGAGGCTCGTGTGGAACATAAATACTGGCATAGACCTGTTGGGCTTAATGGCCTGTTTCTGTGCTGTAAATTCTATGTAATTCTAACCCCTAAATTGCACGGTATATTTCTAACTCAGACCTGAGCGGGGAAGTCGCCATAACTTACCCATCAGATGAAGGCAGGTCAGAAGCTGTTGGAAGGATGAAAAGGCCCGCTGAGGTAAGTGCAAATCCTTCCTTTGTGGGGCCAGGAAGAGTGGGAGTGCTCCTCCGGGCTCCACAAGTAAAGCCGTGGCCCCTCCTGCCCCAGACTCCCCCACCCCACCCCCTTCAAGACCCTCCCAAAAACTCTTTCTCGCAACTTACCTTTGTGCTGGCAAGCCTTCCTTTAGTGATGGCAGCCCGCACATCTGCTCCCACCCACTGGCCAGCTGACGCTTTCTGCCTCTTTTGAGCGAGAAGCTATCTAGCGGCATGCAGGTGAGTCTGGGAGTTAAAATACCCTGGTCCTAAAATCTGGGCTTGCAAGTGTGTTCTGCACTCCCTGCAACGCCCCCCAAAACTTGCTGGAAGTTAAAATCGATCCCACACCTCTCCTAGGAGAGAAAGATGTGTCAGAGATGACCATATGCTGTGATTTGGACCTTGTTTAGTTTGATAAGGGGCAATTTTAACTCGTGGCTTGAATTGGCTCAGTGGGGAACATGATGTTCCGAGATTTTAATGCCTGGGCCTTATTTCCATTTGACTGACCGGCTGCCCTCCTGATCGCATTGGGAACTAGCCTGCCTACACGACGCACATAATTCCGATGTGACTTTGATGTCTATTTATAGCAGGGATGCATCTCTTAAAGCGAGGATGCATTCTCCGCTTTGATTTTTCCTTGACCAGCTACGGAAGAAATTTTTACAATAGAGATGAGTCAAAAGGCGACTCCTGCTTTTCTGATGCCTCCCAGGAGGTCCAGGTGGAGGAAGTCAGGGCAAAGAGGGAGGTGGTGTTCTCCAGCAGCTACAGGAGCATCCCCAGGGCCATTGTTAAGCAGGCCTGGACAGAGGTGATTGACCGGATCAGTGCCAGTATCATCACTCCTAGGACCTGGCTTCAATGACCTCAAGAACAGCAAGGGTGAGTGCAGCTCTTTACCTCTCCACCTTTCTCAAGAGCACCTGACAACAATCTTTTCATTCCCTCCCCCACCACTCTCAACAATTCCTTCCGCCCCCCCTCCCCCCCCCAAATCACACCCTTCAAGCATACAATCTCAAGGGCACACTGCAAGCCTCCCTTTTTCATTCCAACCGCACCACATCTTTCCCCTTTTCACACCAACAGCATTCTCTTCTCACATCCTACGAGCACCAACTACTCTGACTACTCCTTCCTCATTTCACGTTCCACACATTAGGCTTTATATTCATCACCTCCCCATCCTCATTCCTCTTTGCTTCTTCCCAAGCTCTCAGCACATACACTATATGCACAAACCCAACGCAACTCCACTTACCTTTTCAACATCCACTCACTAATTCTGCCCTTTCTTTCTGCAGGTCAAGGCAGGGCATAATGCCAGAGAGAGTACCAAGACTGGGGGAGGAGTCGCCAACATCATCACCCTCACCCAAGCAGATCAAGAAGCCTGGAGATCAGTGGCTAGGCAGAGCCATGAGTATCGGGGATGGAGAGTCTGGCACCTTATCTGAGCAGCGTGTCTGCATATTACTTGTATTCTTTCATTCACTTCAGCAAATATGCAGCAAGATTTACAACTTCAAGCTGCATTCTCAAGACTGTTGCCTGCAAATGTCCAGTTTCTATCTGCCACCCTAACCCTTGTCCCTTTTCTCCTTCTAGTAAGAGGCTACTGCAGAAGATACCTCGGAGGAGGACAATTCTCTTGAGGTTATACTGTCAGCCACTTCATCTCTCCCAGGCACCAGCTCTGACATTGGTACGCTGTGTGGGTTAGATAGTGAGGAAGAGGGGTCTGCGAGTGGTGAAACACCCAGCACCAGTGAGCAGCAGGAGGTACGTGTGGCAGGGACAGCTCAGGAGAGAGCCCACTGGAGGGAGAGGTCCTCTCCCAGCTCTGCTGAGGAGGACAGAGATGTGGACTTTGTGGGCCCAGCCATGAAAAGAAAACTGTTGGCCTCACATTAGCAGTTATATGAGGTATTTGTAGGCTTGCCCAGGAATTTCTCCACTATAGCTGAAAGTGTGGAGAAGTCTGCTTCCATGGGGTACGGTAATGTAGTGGTTATGTTACTGGACCAATTCAAAGGCTTTGACTAATAACCTAGAGCACATGAATACAAATCGCATCATGGCAGTTTGAGAATTTGAATTCAGTTTTTAAAAAATCTAGAATTAAAAAACTGGTATCAGTTAAAATGACCGTGGAGCTTGTCATAAAAATCCATCTGCATTACTAATGTCCTTTAGGGAAAGAAACCTGCTGTTCTTACTCAGTCTGGCCTATATGTGACTCCAATCCCACACCAAAGCAGTTGACTCTTAACTACCCTCTGATGTGGCCTAGCAAGCTATTTATTTGTATCAAACTGCAATAAGGATATGCAGCAGTTCAAGAAGACCCACCACCACCACCTTCTCAGGCTCTTGAAACATTTGCCTGAGGAAGGAGAAAATCTCCGAAAGCTTGTGAATTTAAAATAAAATTGCTGGACTATAACTTGGTGTTGTAAAATTGTTTACAATTGTCAACCCCAGTCCATCACCGGCATCTCCACATCATGACCTTCTCAAGGCAATTAGGTATGGGTAATAAATGTCGGCCTTGCCAGTGACACCGATATCCCGAGAATTAATGATTTTTAAAAAAACCTGTGTGACGTCATCTGGCATTGCATCAGCACTCTGCAGTCTATCCAGGAGAGTATGTTCATCTCTGGATGCTGCAGCCAGGCCCTCACAAATGGACTCTGTCACAGCTTTGGTAGAAGTTCAAACATCTAAGCTCTGGACTTCATCTTGGAGAGATTGGTGGTCTGAATGGATTGGGGCTTTCAAGGAGTCACTTTTCTTCTGCAGTCTGCTATGCCGCAGATTAGTAGAAGTGATGAGCCCCAGTCACGGGCTCGAGCACCCAGAAGTCACCGGCCACAAGCCTCAAGGTTCCCAACATGAGCAGCAGCAGCAGCCTTCCACCAGCTTTACTGAGGGCACTAGGGGAGCACCTCATAGGAGTAGTAGACTTTGGAAACTTTAGCTTAAGAAAAGCACTATGGGTTGATCGCTTGGGTGAGAAATGAATGGAAGGCAATTATTATGTTGTCATGAAATTAATCACCTTTATCACGTTTGGCTCTTTGGTCTGCAGTGTGTTTTAATTGCAGCTTCTGTGCCTGCATTGTCAATGTCATTCACATAGAAATGGTTTGAATGTTCTTCAACACAGATGAAGGGAGTGGGGAAGAGTGTAACAAACAGAGGGACTCTAAGTTTTGAGGGTAGTGAATGAGAATTAGCTGATCCCTCACATTTCTTGCTGCAAGGCATTGAGGAGGTCCTCCTTCTGCTTTTTCGCCTTCCCCCTCATCTGACAAGGACTGTTGCTGCTGCTCTGCCTCCTACAAATGCATGTCTCTCTGGTGATACTGCACAGTATGTGGCACACTACGACAAAGTGGGAAATCCTTCATGGGGCCTATAGTAGGGAGCCCCAGACTTGTTGAGAACACCTGAACATTTTCTTCAGCATCCCTATGGCGTGCTCAATAATGATCCTGGTGGTCCCCAGCTTCAATTATACCATTGTTGCTCAAACGTAATGGGGTTGCAGAGTCATGAGCCAAGCCTGAAGGGGGTGTTCATGACAGCTGCCTGGGTACTAAGCAGAAATTTACATGATCTTGCTTGAGTGATCAGCCACTAACTGCAAATTGATGGAGTGGTAGCCTTTTCTATTGATGAATGTTGCTGGCTGCCGTTCTGGTGGCCTGATGGCAACATACATGCAGTTAATGACACCCTGGGTGTGGGGAAAGCAAGCCTCAGCTGAAAATCTTCAAGCTCTTCTTTTGGTTGTTGAGGTCAATGGGGAAGGTGACGTACTGCTGGGCCCTGGGCAACAGAGCATCGATGACTTGTTTAATGCAACTGTGTGCTACAGACTGGCAAATGTGGATGGTGGACCCTCTAGCAGACTGGAAGGAGCCAGTGGCAAAGAAGTTAAGGCCTGTGGTGACTTTGATAGCCACTGGCAAAGCAGGCCCTCTTGGCCTAGCAGGTACAGTTGGAGGAGGCTGCTGAGGTCTGCAACAGCCTGCCCTGAGAAGTGCAGATAGGTCCAAGAAAGTGACTGTTGGACTGTAAACCCTGTGTGCTGGGTATGGCCTCCTACGAGTGGCGCCCCTCACTTGCTTTTTCTGATGGGTGCAGCTGCTGGTGCTGCTGCTTTTTTTCATCCAAGTGTTCATCCAAAATAAACAAATAGTAATTGCACCCATGATAAGCAGAGAAATCTTACTGAAGGTGATAAGGTTTAAAAAAAAGTGGGAAAGAAGCGATCTGGAAGCTGAAAACCAGACAGCAGAATGATCTGCAGCGGAATGCCTCTTCTAATTAGCTATAGTGGCTCTAAGACACCAAGCCTGCCAGGTTTTACTGGCGAATCAGGCAGTGGGCGTTGCTTCCGCGATTTTTAGTTAACATAGCATCGGGGTACTAATTGAGTCATAGGACCCTGATTTAAATATATTTATATTATTGAGGCCCCCCACTGCCTGCCTGTGGCGGGCACCTCTCCCACATCAAAAAACTTTGTGGTTGAAATGGTGGCGGGTGGGAGTGTAGTGCTATTGCGTCAAGAACATTTTAACCGCCCGCCCAGTTTCCCCCAGATGGGCGCATTTAAATCGATCTTATGGAAGGGGGTATGGAAATGAGATAATATAAACTGCTGGTCAGATTTATGAGGAGAATAAAAATTGTATCTCCTGAGATTTGCATAAAGGGTGGTCAATTACCAGAACCTGAATTGCACTGACTCTTCTACCAGAGGTATTGACCAAATAGAAGGTGATCTTCTAAGCAAAGAACTTTTGTTTACAGGAATCAACAGGTATGTTAAGCAGCAAAGGACTATGTTGATGCCCAGCTTGGCAGCATGTTTTTAGTGGGTGACGATGTAGGAGATGACTGTTGGGACTTTTCAGACTTGTGGAAAACAGAACTAGTTGACAAATGAACTGTTAGAGAACTGCTTTTTAAACCAGAATAATGAAGGTAAGGAAGGTATTTGAACTGAAGATGAAGAGGGCATGAATGAACTTAAGAACATAAGAAATAGGAGCAGGAATAGCCATACGGCCCCTCGAGCCTGCATTGCCATTCAGTAAGATCACGGTTGATTTTCTATCTCAACTCCACCTTCCTGCCCTATCCCCATATCCCTTGATTCCCTTAGTGTCCAAATATCCATCGATCTCAGTCTTGAATATACTGAACAACTCAGCATCCACAGCCCTCCGGGGTAGAGAATTCCAAAGATTCACAACCCTCAGTGAAGAAATTTTTCCTCATCTCGGTCCTAAATGGCCGACGCCTTATCTTGAGACTATGACCTCTAGTTCAAGACTCTCCAGCCAGGGGAAACAGCCTCTCAGCATCTACCCTGTCAAGCCCTCTTAAGAATTTTATAAGTTTCAATGAGACTACCTCTCATTCTTCTAAACTCCAGAGAGTATAGGCTCAGTCTCCTCATAGGACAACTCTCTCAGCCCAGGATTCAATCTAGTGAACTTTCATTGCACCCCCTCTAAGGCAAGTATATCCTTCCTTAGGTAAGGAGACCAAAACTGTACGCAGTACTCCTGATTCATTTCTTTATTTATACACCGAAGAGTAAAATCACAACTAATTGGAATTATAAGCCAATTTTGTTGAAATAAATGATTTCCAAGAAAATGTTTTGACATCCTTGTTTGAAACCCCTTGAACAAAGAGCCTAGGCCACTTGAGCTAAGTGTTGAGCAATTATGGAGATGAAGAAACTTACCTTTTGCTTAGAGAGCAAATATGTTCTTGCATAATTCTAAGGAAGCTAGATGGTTGGCTAAAGATCTGAGAAATAGAATTATCTAACTAAGTATGGTGTGATGACAAGAGTTTTCTGTTCTCTCTTACTCGATCCTTGGATTTATTTGAGATGTCCCAAAGAGCTTCACAGTCAATTGATTACTTTTAAGGTGTAGTTATTATAATGTAGGAAAACGTGACAGCCAATTTGCACAAGCAAGATGCCATAAACAGCAATGAGAGAAATGACGATAATCTGTTTTTGGTTGTGGGCTAAATGTTGGTTAGCACACTGAAAGATCTCCCCTACTTTTCTTTGAATAGTGCCGTGGGATCTTTTACATCTTCCTGAGGGGGCAGATGGCCTCGATTTTAATGTCACTCCAAAAGATGGCACCTCCCAACAGTACAGCACTCCCTTAATACCGAAGTGAGAACTTAGCCTAGATTATGTGCTTAAGGAAGGTAAAAAAGAGCTGATTCTGTTCTTTTCAGGGAAAAATCACCTGATGAACTCCCTTTAAGTATGATCTCTGTATTATGACATCAAAGGTGTCCCCTGTTTGTCCTCTTCCTGCTCTCGCACTCTGGCAAGCCCTATCTCGAAGGCTTCAGTTTGGTTTTTTTTCAGTTACAGCTCAACATTACTCAAATTTGTAAAAAAAAATTATGTCCCGCTTGAATTGCTAATTATCCTCAGATAGCTCTACGTTTACTTTTTTATTTTTGTCAGCTTTGTATTTGTACTATGTTGTTTCTTCAGTTTTCAGTTGAAAAAGTAGTTCTAATTAACCACTTTGTAGGAATTCAAGTCTTAAAATGTTCTTGAATGGCTTCAAACACTACAGTAAATACTCACATACCTTTTCCTTTGCAGATGCTAATGATAACTGTTTCAATACCTCAAGCATAATATGGCAGAATCTTTCAGTCCACTGAGACTATCTCTGTCGATGATGCAGCAGCAGTTTGATGAGATTGTCAGTGCCTGTAGTTCCTACCAGCTCTGCTCTAGTGCTTGAATATAACATGGCACTGAAAGTCTGATTCTGTTAAAGCACCTTTAACTGAAATTGATGTAGTGTCAGCAGTCTCTACTTCATCTATGTCCTGAAACCTCACATTCAACCTGGAAGCATTGTGATCCACGGCCAAGACTGGACCTAGAAGATCTCTTGAAATATTAGCTACTTAAAAAAAAAAACAGGCGTCATGATAATGAAATTTTTTCAGCTGAGATGACATTGGCATTAGCAGTTTGCTCCTGCACCCCTCTTAAAGCAGTGCACAGAAGCTGGGGATTAAAAAAGAGAATTAATATTTTTTGAGAGGTTCACTAAAGAGGATAATTCAAACACGTTTAATTGATACAGTCATCAAATATGATGGTGGCTTTTGAGGTCTATTTGCATGAGTTAGTGGAACTGAGGATAAATAAATCCTTTAAGTCTGATAGCATATAACCAGATTTGTTGAGGGAGACCAGGGAGGCAATTTGTGGGCATTGGCTTTCGCCTTGAGAGAGTTGCATAGGACTAGTGAGGTATTACAGGACTGAAAGCATGCAAATGTACTACCTATATTTAACAAGGAATGCCATTCTGATTCAAGCCTAACTTCTATACTGGGCAAAGTAATGGCACTGATAAATCCCTGTGCTAAACTCGTGCTAATGGTTGGCATCATTGCTGATGTCCATTGTTGAATTCACCTGACATTCTGACAACCTACATTTTGAAACTACTTCTGCAGCAATGGGAAGTCCCTCTGCTTGAGATTCCTGTCATGCCATTGTTTACTTTAAAAATTCTGACCCTGCATTGTTTTTGGCAGCAACTGGTCTAGCTCCACTGACTGGTACCAGCAAAGCTGGACCTTCTGTTTTAGGAGCAGGAGACATTAATTCTGCTAGTTTATTATGGGATTTGCAGATCCGCTCACTGCACTGTAAAACATCCACAGGACTTCTGATGGATTAATTTTTGAAGTGCAGTTGCTTATGTAGGATAACAGCAGCCAATTTGTGTGCAGTAAAGTCCATAACACAGCAAATGAGCGGAATCACCAGGTAACCGTTTTTTTGCGAATGTTGTGAGTTCAAATCCAACTCCAGAGACTTGAGTCCTTTCAGTGCAGTACTGAGGAAGTGCTGCACTGTCAAAGTCCAGTCTTTCGGATGAGACGTTAAACCGAAGCCTCAACTGCTATCTCACATGGATGTAAAAGATCACCCCGCACTATTGGAGGAAAAAGAAGACAAGGGGAGTTCTCCCGGTGTCCTGGCCAACATTTTTCCTCAACCAACACCTAAAACAGATGACCTGGTTAGTTCTCTGATTGCTGTTTGTGGGACCTTGCTGTGAGCAAATTGGCTGCCAGGTTTCCTCCATTACAACAGTGACTACATGTCAAAAGTACTTAATTGGCTGTAAAGTGCTTTGGGTCGTCCTGAGGTCATGAAAAGCGCTATATAAATGCAAGTTCTTTCTTTGGAAAATTAATCTAGATGGCCCAAATTACTTCTGTCATCTGTACTTTGTGATATCTTTGTACATTTATATTTTAATCCGGTCAGTGTACAGAGATTAACAAAATAAAACACATTTTGAAGAGATGCATGGAAGTGCAAATATGTTGGGTGAATTAAATGGAAATATTTTTTAAATTGCTGCTATATTAAAAATTTCTAAAAAATATTAAAATGATATTTAATAAAAAAGATTTGCAAATTTAAAACAAAGCATAGTAGATTAATTGTGGATTAAAGGAAAACAATGCTGTCTGAATTCACACACAAACCTTTCTTGGCATTTATATTTATACTATGAACCCAGTGTAGTGTAAACTTGTACTTAGAATTGAGCTAGCGTTTGCCTTTTGGTCTGTACTTCTAGATAAATTGTTGATGGTGGAAAATAATTTAGCATGAATATTTAACTCAAAGAAAGAATTTCCATTTATATGGTACCTTTCACATCCTCCGAACAATGTAAGGTGCTCACAGCAATGAATTGCTTATCAAGCATAGTCACTTGCTATATACGCTCATGACGCAGATATTTTGCATACAGCAAGGTCACACAAACAGCAATGAGATAGTTAATGTGTAAGTTCCAGATTTTGCTGTCAAAATAACGGTTATTTAAGCATAAATGGTACAGCGACTTCAGGCGAGAGGCAGAGGCAGTTAAATGCCAAAACCTAAAATTGCCAAAAGAGTTGCTGTTAGCTTCACGAAAACGGTATTTTGCTGTTTGCCTCACCATTGAATGGCATGAAGTTGGTGTATTTACATGGTAGATATGAACTAAATTTGATACAGAAAGTCTTGTCATTACCAGCACAAGTACTCTTTTAATGATGTGATAACTGTTAATTACTGCCAATCAACCTCTTCAGCACTGAAAATTAACTATTAAAAGTGTGGCGTCTCATTCCTTCAGGTATTGGAGATTTAAAAAATGTCAAATTCAAAATTTTTTAAACATGTTTTTACTTCTCTTTGTCTCTTATTCTCTCTCTCTTAGTCCATTCTTTCTTTCCCTCTCTTTATTTCTCTTTCTGTACCTGATTTAACATTGAATTCAACCGTTCTATTTTACACTTCCTTTTCCGTTGTTCCTCTGTTTATTTCTCAATCCTTCAATCTGATTGATTAAGGAGATACACAGTTGGTTGCCCTGTTCACTCAGGTCCCAGATACCCTGCTTCCCTCGCCGCACCGTTATCAACTCGCACTTCCAGCAACTTGCACGCAAAAAATTTAAAAACATAAACTTGCAAGGGCAAGTTTAACTAACTGCAGATGCTGTTAGATGCTCTGCTACAGCAAAATGTGGGCGACTTTTTTTGTAGTGCTGGTTGATGGATGAATTTTGACTAGGACACCAGGAGTACTCCGTTACTCTCCAAATAGTGCCGTGGGATCTTTTACGTCAGACGTAGTCTCTGTTTACTGAATTATCTGAAATATAGCACTTCTGACAATGTTGCACTTCCTCATTACTGCACTGAAGTGTCAGCCTAGATAATATGTTCAATTCCTGAATTAGGATTGGCCCAATGATTTCCAGACTCAAATGCAAGAGTGAGGCCACTGAACCAAATTAACACCTCAATATGCATCTGGCCAATTTGGCCATTTTCAGCAGCTCCTCTACTACTGGGCTATCACACTCTTGCTGGTATTATCACAATGCAGAATTCCTAAGTTTAAATGTTTGATTTGTCTAAAAACTATAATTTAGATTACATGCTCTATACACTAGACAATAAAGGTCCTTTGAGGTGTCACAGAAACTGCTAGATTAATATGACAAACCTATATTCTAAAAGTATTTTTTTCAGACTGATTCAGAATGACTGCTGGAAAAGCTACGATTGGGAAGCTAGCCCCTGATTTTGAAGCCACTGCTGTGATGCCTAATGGACAATTTGATCAACTCAAACTGTCTAGCTACAGAGGTAAGAATAATGACAGGGTTTTAGGTAAAGTTAGAAAACAAACTCAATGCTTTAAAATTTTCTTAAATTTTGTAATAATATGTCTGTTTTCTCAAAATCACAGTCTGAATTTTGGATGCCTTTACTGAAGTATTTTTTAAGCTGTCTGATCTGAAGTATACTAGGCTTACTGCATATCTTTTGATATACTACATGGAATTGTAAAGTGATCTGATAATCAAACTCTTAGTTATATGAAGATCTTTATGATCAAATTGCAGTAACTATTGAAGTTTGGGATAAAATTGGAACATTTTGCTGGCTTCTTGCCATGATGATACAGCGATAAAATTTCCCTGTTTTCCTGAATTTCATAGAGACTCCTGTTTCTCATCAGCTTCTGTGTTTGTAAAAGGTCTATATTATGGTGGTGTGTTGATACTTAAATTGTTAATGTTAGAGATCAGTAGCTATTTAGGAAGTTGGAATTTTTTTTAAAGTTCAGATTTTGCATACCCAATTTTCCAACGAGTGATTTTTGGGGGATGGAAGATCATCATCTTCCTATATACACTGACCTCATTTAAATGAAGAAAATATGCAAAACTGTCCTACACTGAATTTTACAATTTTGAGTGAATCTCAGCTTGCAGTATCAGCCTCACCAATTAAAAACTGAACACATGACTTCTAAGCAGGCGAGGCTTGCTTTGCACCTTCTTAAATAGTTTGTAGTTTTTAAAGCTGCATTTCAATATGCACTCTTTGTGACGGGAGCATTTTTGCATTTGTTCATTGAACATCTTGCAATTTTCATTCTTTAGTGCTGCCTTTTGCTCAAGCCTTGATTTTGCTGTGCACCACCTGCCTTTACTGTTCCAGCATCCTGCTGCAATACAAGTAGCACCGAACAAAGTTGGGAGGATGGCCCTCACTTAACTCATGTAACAACAGCTGCCTTTAACGTAGTAAAATGTCCCAAGGTGCTTCACAGGAGCGATTATCAAACAAAATTTGACACCAAGCCACATAAGGAGATATTATGACAAGTGACCAAAAGCTTGGTCAAAGTGAAAGGTTTTAAGGAGCGTCTTAAAGGAGGAGAGCGAGGCGGAGAGGTTTAGGGAGGGAATTCCAGAGCTTAGGGCCTTGGCAGCTGAAGGCACAGCCAAGGATGGTGGAGCGATTAAAATCGGGGATACCCAAGAGGCAAGAATTGGAGAAGTGCAGAGATTACGGAGGGTAGTGGGATTGGAGGAGGGTACAGAGATAGGGAGGAGCGAGGCCATCTTGGGATTTGAAAACAAGGATGAGAATTTTAAATGGGTGATGGGTGAATGGGACTTGGTGTAAGTTAGGATACGGGCAGCAGAGTTTTGGATGAGCTCAAGTTTATGGAGGGTGGAAGATGGAAGATCGGTCAGGACAGCTTTGGAATAGACAAGTCTAGAGGTAACAAAGGCATTGATAAGGGTTTCAGCAGCAGATGAGCTGAGGCGGGGCGGAGACGGGCAATGTTACAGAGATAGAATTAGGCGGTCTTGGTGATGGAGCGGATATGTGTTCGGAAGCTCATCTCCAGGTCAAATAGGATGCCAAGGTTGCGAATGGTCTGGTTTAGCCTCAGACGGTATCCAAGGAGAGGGATGGGGTCAGTGGTTAGGGAGTGGAGTTTGTGGTGTGGACCGAAGACAGTGGCTTCTGTCTTCCCAATATGTGGTTGGAGGAAATGTTTGCTCATCCAGTATTGGATGTCGGACAAGCAGTGTGACAAATCAGAGACAGTGGAGGGGTCGAGGGAGGTGGTGGTGAGGTAGAATTGGGTGTCGTAGAGTACATGTGGAATCTGACGTGTTTTCGAATGATGTCGCCAAGGGGCAGCTTGTAAATGAGAAATAGGAGGGGGCCAAGGATAGATCCTTGGGGAGTCCAGAGGTAATGGTGCGGATGCGAGAAGAGAAGCCATTGCAGGTGATTCTTTGGCTATGACTGGATAGATAAGAATGGAACCAGGCAAGCGCAATCCCACCCAGCTGGACGATGGCGGAGAGGCGTTGGAGGAGAATGATATGGTCAACGGTGTTGAAGGCTGCAGACAGGTCGAGAAGGATGAAGAGGGATAGTTTACCACAGTCATAGTCACATAGGATGTCATTTATGACTTTGATGAGGGCTGTTTCAGTACTGTGGCGGGGCGGAAACCTGATTAGAGGGATTCAAATATGGAGTTGCGGGAAAGATGGGCACGGATTTGGGAGGTGACAACACAGTCAAGGACAATGGAGAGGAAAGGGAGGTTGGAGATGGGGCTGTAGTTTGCAAAGAAAGAGGGGTCAAAGGTGTTTTTTTTGAGGAAGGGGTGATGACGATTTGAAGGGGAGGGACACAGTATCTGAGGCGAGGGAACTGTTAACAATACCAGCTAAGGGAAGTTGGGTGGTCAGCAGTCTGGTAGGAATAAGGTCGAGGGAGCAGGAGGTGGATCTCATGGTCAAGATGAGCTTGGAGAGGACATGAAGAGCGATAGGAGAGAAACTAGAGAAAGATGCTGGGGCAGGGCTCGACTCATTTTGTTGTTGGAGGTGAGAGTGGAGGAGGCAGGGGAGAGGGGTTTAAGAAAACGGTTTATAGTGGAGAAGAGAAGCTGGGGGTTATCTTTGCATTCCAGGATGATCCTGGAATATTGAGTAGTTTTGGCAGAGGAGAGCAGGACCCGATATTGCTTTGTGTCCATTGGACTTAAGGGAGTGGAGATGAGGACCGTACTGGGGGAACGACCAGGGTGAGGGAGAGTAATGGTTTTAATGGGGATATGATTATCAAAGGTGAGATGAGGGTGTGATTGAGCAGATCAGTAGCTGCAGAAATGTCATGGTGAATGGAGGGCCAAAGGCTAGACAGTTGGGAATTTGAAAGTGCCTTTGTAAGTGACTTGTGGTACTGTTACATGATATGGTTGAGGAAGACCACTTCATGAGGGGACATCATCTGCAAGTGCAAAGACACCTCAGGTGCTGTGTCTACTCCTACCACTACCCCAGAGCCTTGTTTATAGATGTGGAAACATGCCCACAATTTTCCATATGGAAAAATGGGGTTCTATGCTGGCCCAATCCGTAGGCTCACAGCACAGAGGCTTGGCCTAGACTAATTTTTTTGATGGGAACCCCTCCTCCTGATTTGAATAGGCTGCAGGCGTTATTAAAGGCTGGAGAGCTTGGCCTCTAGCACACTTGACTAGGGATCAGGAAATTAAGTGAACGAGCAGCTGTTAAAGACCTGCAGCTTGCCATGAAAGGAGAAGTTATGCTGGGTACAGAAAAGTGGACTAATTAATCACAATGTCACAACAGACGTGTGGTAACATTGCTCTATTTCCTGCATAAGCGTGGAGATTCCATTGCAGGAAGTGCATCAAAGGTGAATGTACCTGTCTGGGGCTAAATACCACCCTCCAGTATATGCACAGGTGAAAGCTGCATCAAAGGAGGTCATTGACCAAGTCCATGTAGTCACCCAGGTCCCTGGCATCTGGGTGCAACTGAGAAAGAAGGCACTGCTGAGTGTTGCACACATTTCTTATGCAGATGACACAAAACTAAGTTTGAAACTTTCACAGCTCTGAGGTACCATTTCAAGCATTGCATGCAACAATTTCCCATATGCACAAAGCTTCGTGGCTTACTTGCAGCTGAAAAGAAAGACTTGCATTTATATAGCGCCGTTCACGACCTCAGGACATGCCAAAGCGCTTTACAGCCAATGAAGTACTTTTGAAGTGTAGTTACTGTTGTAATGTAGAAAACGCGGCAGCCAAATTGCGCACAGCAAGGTCCGACAAACAGCAATGTGATAATGACCAGATCATTTTTTTAAAAGTGATTTTGGTTGAGGGATAAATATTGGCCAGAACACCGGGGAGAACTGTCCTGCTCTTCTTCGCAGTGGTGCCATGTGATCTTTTCCGTCCACCTGAGAGGGAGATGGGGCTGCGGTTTAACATCTCATCCAAAATATGGCTCCTCCGACAGCATAACACTCCCTCAGTACTGCACTGAAGTGTCAGCCTAGATTATGTGCTCAAATTTCCTGAGTGGGACTTGAACCCACAACCTTCTGACTCAGAGGCGAGAGTGCTACTACTTAGCCATGGCTGACACTTGCAGCTGGAGATGGTGGATGTGGGACAGCAGACAGATACTCAGGTTTCTAACCCAAGGCCTTTTTCTGCTGTTAGGGGTTTCTCAGTGGGGTCAGTAGTCATGGATGTAGAGTTAAATCTGGTTTCCCAAGAGTCACTTCCTCCTCTTCAGTGTTTCTTCTACTTCCGAATGTACAGCCACCATAGACTGCCCGTTACTGATTGCATTTTGGCTGTTCGCTGGATGTCGGCCATTGACGTGCATAATGGTAGTTTCCTTGCCAGATATTACCTGAACATTAATTGAGGGCTTTTTACATGTAGGCTGAAGGAGCTAAGTGAGGAATCCTGAAACCCACAAGGGTGCCATCTGCGAAACCTTGCACTCAAGGGAAGTTTACCGCCCTATTAATGGCCCCTTATGAACGTCTCTTCCTCATCTGAATCATCCAGCACATTTGGAATCTAATAGGGAATGCAAGTACTCTCCACTTTGTATGGTGCCATTTCACTTCCCACAGCTTTCAAGATTACCGAAGGAAAGTGTTGACAGCAAAAATAAATTTCCAAAATACAAAAATGGCAGTTTCCAGCAAAAACAACTGGCATTTATGTAGTGCCTTTAACGTAGTAAAACGTCCCAAGGCACTTCATGGGAGTGTTAGCAAACAAAATTTAACACCGAGCCACCTAAGGAGGTATTAGGACAAATGACCAAAAGCTTGGTCAAAGAGTTAGGTTTTAAGGAGCATCTTAAAGGAGGATAGAGAGGTGGAGAAGTTTAGGGAGGGATTTCCAGAGCTTAGGATCTAGGCAGCTGAAGGCACGGCCGCCAATGGTGGAACGATTAAAATTGGGGATAAACAATGCATTGGCCACTTGGTGAATGCACCAATGCACTACTAACTGGCTAACGTTAGCTATGTCGCCCATGGCACACTTGATCCCCCACCCCAGTAAAAAAGAATTCAAAGCTGTAGTTATCTCACTGCGACTGTCAGTGCTGTCAACTCTGCTGCATGACTCCAAGTCTTCCTGAAACAGGTTGCTATTTTTGCACTACCCACTTGCTGAAGGTCAATACAGGTTCTGCAGGAACAATAAATCCGGACAGTAGAGTAACAGTGAATAGGTGCCCTCCTCCTCCAATGATTTTGAGGCTCCTTGGCATTCAGAAGAGCTTCCCATTAATCTTCCTAATAAGCCAAAATTAGGGTTTCCCAATGGGACCTGCATTGTTTAGATGGGGATTGTAGGCTTTAAACAGTTCACAGCACCCATCACAATCAACTATCCAAATAGTAAGACCATTTTGCAACACCAAACTTATCTAAATGTAGAATAATGACTGCTGCACTAATTGTTGCTTGGTCGTTTGAGTGGAGTAGACTCAGACACGGCCTTTTTAACTCAGCACCAACTTTTACAGGGGCAGCCTGCACTTGGCCCATGATCGGTGCAAACAGAGGAAAACGGGTAGCGGGCCTTGATGACATTATCTGACCCTGAATTGCATGCTATTCCATTTGAAATGATTCCTTAAGGTGCAGTCAAACACACCAGCAGGAATCCAGACAAAGCATAGGGGCAGCGTTAAGCAAGCACAGAGTCGATGTAGTGACTGCATCCATTTTTCGTGTCAGGAATGTGCAAAAAATTGGGACAATTCGAGCGCTGTAAAGGGGATTGTTGGGGCTGGTGTCTTCCTCTGCTCTACATTTCTTGTACTACTCTTTGGACAGTTATTGTAAATAGTCAGTGCGCTAGCATTCTCAACATAGGTTCCAGCCATTGCTTTTGTTCAAATTGATATGCAGAGCAGTAACTTCTGGATTTTATATTTATATATTGCACAGCACTATGTTTATGAATTAAACTGTTCATTTTCTCAACAGGGAAATATGTTGTCTTCTTTTTCTACCCACTTGATTTCTCCTATGTGTGTCCAACTGAGATTATCGCTTTTAGTGATCGTGTGGAAGATTTCAACAAGATTAATTGTGAAATAATTGCTGCTTCTACAGACTCCCATTTTGCTCATTTAGCTTGGTACGTAATACTATTTTTTCCTTTTTTTGACCATATCCAGTGCTTGAATTGCAACTTGCAAGTAACCGAGGAATGTATTGTTGAGTGTTTCTTTTTTCTTTTTCCCTCTTCCAGGTTTGTTAGTTGATTTAATGTAGTGATTGTAATGACCAGAGTGAGGATACTTGGGAAACCATCGCCAATCTCAACGGTGTTATTTTTATGTTCAGCTTGTTTTTATCAATTTGGTAATTTGTCAGCAAAGTGGGCATTGGAACCTGATTGGATAATTATGTGCAGTGGGCAGGGGAAGGACGGACCATCAGTCCAGCAGGCTGTAACTAGTGGGTGCCGCAAGGATTGGTGCTTGGGCCTCAGCTATTTACAGTCTATATTAATGACTTAAATGAAGGGACCGATTGTAATGTATCCAAGTTTGCTGACAAGGCAAAGCTAGGTGGGAAGGTAAACTGTGAGGGACACAAAGTGTCTGCAAAGGAATAAACAGGTTAAGTGAGTGGGCAAGAAGGTGGCAGATGGAGTATAATGTGGGAAATGTGAGGTTATTCACTTTGGTAGGAAGAATAGAAAAACAGATTATTTTTTAAATGGTGAGAAACTATTAAATGTTGGTGTTCAGAGAGACTTGGGTGTCCTCGTACAAGAAACACAAAAAGTTAGCATGCAGGTACGGCAAGCAATTAGGAAAGCAAATGGAATGTTGGCCTTTATTGCAAGGGGATTGGAGTATAACACTAAGGAAGTCTTACTACAATTGTACAGGGCTTTGGTGAGACCTCACCTGGAGTACTGTGTACAGTTTTGGTCTCCTCATCTAAGGAAGGATATATTTGCCTTAGAGGCGGTGCAGCAAAGGTTCACTAGATTAATTCCTGGGATGAGAGGGTTGTCTTATGAGGTGAGGTTGAGTAGAATGGGCCTTTACTCTGGAGTTTAGAAGAATGAGAGGTGATCTAATTGAAACATATAAGATTCTGAGGGGGCTTGACAGGGTAGATGCTGAGAGGTTGTTTCCCATGGCTGGAGAGTCTAGAACTAGGGGGCATTGTCGCAGGATAAGGGGTTGGCCATTTAAGACTGAGATGAGAAGGAATTTCTTCACTCAGAGGGTTGTGAATCTTTGGAATTCTCTACCCCAGAGGGCTGTGGATGCTGAGTCGTTGAATATATTCAAGGCTGAGATACAGATTTCTGGACTCTAGTGGAATCAAGGGATATGGGGATCGGGCAGGAAAGTGGAGTTGAGGTCGAAAATCAGCCATGATCTAATTGAATGGCAGAGCAGGCTCGAGGGGTCATGTGGCCTACCCTGCTCCTATTTCTTATGTTCTTATGATCCTGGCAGGGGTTTGGGAGGAGGAAGATTCTATTTTGGGGTAGTGAAGTGGTGGTCGGCCTCAATTTTCCATCATTCTCGTTGCAATTCCAGGCAGGATTGTGGAGGAGAATCCAGCTCTAAAGTCCTGAAACTCCTAACTTTCAGAGGTCCCACATTTGCATAATCTGGGTAAAGGCAGAATTTGGTGCAAAGCCTGGTTACACTGTTTCTGCCCCTTTATTCCGTTAGTTTGTCAGAAGTGATAGTGGATGCTGCTTGTATCTGCCCCCTTTTGTGTGGACGTCACTAAAAGAGGCAGGACCGGTGGGATGGTCAAGATTCTCACCAGTTGCACCTTATTTGCCCCAATTGCTTATGAAGCAGTCGTATTTGCTTGCAGGAAGATTCTATTTTGGGGTAGTGCTTGCTTGCCAAGACCTGATCCCAGCAGTGAGAGGGCACAAATTTTAAAAGGGCTGCAATGAAATTCATCTCACCGCCCCCACTGAGCCAGTTGTACTGAAAATGGTGCAGCCACCTAACTGCAACATGTAAATGGCTGTGACCCTGGGGTTTGGGACAGGGTCACTGCCTCATAGCATAGGCAGAAGTTTTACCTTGCCCTAGATCTGCCTCTAAAGGTCTCTTCAAGGCTTTCTGGGCTTAGTTATTGGCTGAAATTGCACTTTAAGTGAAAAATGGGGGGGGAACCCGTTGTTACTATAATGAATAACTTACTAATGAACATTCTCAGAATTTCATCAGTGGATCTTTAATTACAGTTTTTAATTAAAAGAGAATTTGCCTCCTTTGGGTGCCCACTGGGGACGATAATATGGTCCCAGCACTGGAACTACTGCATACTGGCTGCTGGCATATCTGCTTCCTAAGTTTTGGCACAGTGGAATGGAAGAAAACGAGCATTGAAAATCATGGGCCTTTTGCTCGCAATTTTACGATAAACCATCAGCTGTGTGTGAGGACCTGCCAATGGTGCAGAATCATGGAAACTTTCACCCTGTAAATTTTTTTTCTTCCATTGGGGCTAAAATTCTTCTGTGCGCTGTCAATGCAGGTGCATACTGGGCAGAGAGGGGGCGTGAAACCAAGGGCAGAAGCTTTGCACCTGACTTGTTCTTGGTTGGGGTTTCCTTTGGGGGAGCAGGAGCCTCATGCTTCACTTTGGCATGAGTCTCATTAGGAGCGCTAATTCTATTCATTTGGGACATGCACTTGCTGCCCCAGAAAGTCCAACGTGTCATGTCATTGGAAGAATGTCTTTGTTGTGCGCATGCAAAACCCAGAGCACAGTGCACTCCTGCAGGTGCACAGCCACCAGAAGTACCCTTAAAGCTGTCCAACCTGATATTTTGAAGTCTTTTAGGAAACGTTGGGTTGAATTCCTCAGACCTGCAGGGGAAACCTTGTTTATGTCACACTTCTGGCTAAGTTATGGTAGCGGAGCAGAAGCAGCTCCAAGGAATTTCCCGGCCCTTGTTTATGGGCCTTTATTTTTGTTTCTTTGAAAATTCTTTCCACACTGCTCAGAAAGCAGCCTTCTGAACCGTACTAATCCCATATGAGCGATGCCTGGAGCGGGCCCCCAAGCCTACTTCCTGCTGCTCTTCTGCCATCTGCAGTTGCTCCTCCTCACTTGTGCTGTGTGTTTCACCTAGCGCTCCTGTTCTAACTCTTGCTCTACATCTTCCCCTTGAATGGATATTCCTGGGCTGATGCGATAGGCAGATGTGAGTGACGCAGTGTGATGGGAAGTGGATAGCCATGTGAGCTGCTCGATCAGAGATTGCTTGTAGGAGCAGAATATGAAAAATGCAGTGGCTGAGCGGCATTCTTCACTGACTTGTGATCGACGAGTAGGTATCAGGGCTGTCAAATGCTCAAACTACCTCTTTCAGCATCAATCAGAAACCTAACCAACCTCACAATTCTGCAGTCAGGCTAGGGTCAGCCAGCGTTGATATCAAACAAGTCCTAAAGCCTCTAGGTCTTGACTGGTGCCATGGTGATGCCGCTTCTGTTGGTGCAGACTATGCATAACCTGAAGCACTGGCTCTGCATCAGCACAGACTATGGTTATAAGACCACTGGCACTAATATGAAACATAAAGCACTGCTTTTGACTGGTAAATTCCTACACTGGTTATTTTATTGGATTTTGAGTTGCCAACTGTGACTCAGTGATAGCACTTGCGCTTCTGAGTCAGAAGGATGTGGGTTGAAGCCCCACTCCAGAGAAGAGTACATAATCTAGGCAACACTTCAGTTCAGTACTAAGACTCCACACCAGTAGCAGAACCTCACAAAATTGACCCTATAGACTTCTGATGTTATCTGAGCTATTGTAATATCATTCAAACAACCAAAACAAATTCAAAGAAATAGCTGTTAAAATGATGATCAGTTAGGTTTTTTCCACGTATTTTGCCAAACGAACCTCACTTTATTGTACATATGTTCTTTGTGCTTGTTAGATTCAGTTTAAATATTGCATTCAAATACAAACTAAAACTAAGTTTTTTGTGTTTCATAGGATCAACACCCCAAGAAAGCAAGGAGGACTTGGTCCAACAAAAATCCCTTTAGTGTCGGACCTCCGTCACACGATCTGCATAGATTATGGTATCTTAAAAGAGGATGAAGGCATTGCTTTCCGGTCAGTTGCTGAGGGGGGGTATAAGAAGAATCAAATGTAGAGTAGAACTGAAGCTCACTATTAGTTACCAACATTGGCCAGGTACAGATCCAGAAATGAAAAGCTAATGTTTCTCTAGAGACACACAAGCTTTGGTTTAAGTACAAACTCTGAGATTTTAAATCCCCCCCAACAGGCAGGAAAGGGTCGGGCGAGGGGATAAAATCTTGAAAATCGAAATCCTGCTTCCAACCAGCTGCGTTCCTGGCCACTGTAATATTAACGGCGGTGACTCAGGCCTTCGAAAAGGCACCCGCTAAAAGCAAGCAGGGGCCTGTTTAAGATGCAAAAGTTGCGGCCTGATGGTGTCGTCGGCAACGCTACATAATATTAACATCAAGCCAGGGGGGGGGTCCCGCACTTTCTGCTGCCTGGCAGCAAAACCATGGTGGGAGGAAACGACTGGCCAGTAAAGGCCAAGGTAAGTCTTAGAAATTTCCTTCTGTTTGAACTCCTTTTGGGCCAGGAGGAGTAAGAGTGCTCCCCCAAGGCCCCACAAGGAGTCCTTTGGCCTCCTCAGCCCAGCTCCACCCCCCGATCGCAAATTAAATGAAAGCAATATTTTTATTATACTTGGACAAAATTCTGAACACTCAAGCACAATCTGTGCCGAGGGCAGCAGGGCTTGGCATCAAGCCAGTGTAGAGGAATGCACAACTTCACTCATTCAGACCTCAAAGCCTTCTTGAAGGCAGGACGAAAAGACTCTTGGATATGGGTGTCATCAAGTCACCCAGAGTTATTAAGTCTTGCCACCTGGAGGGAGCTGGCACTGGCACTGAATGTCAACTCCCTCATCCCCAGGACTGCAGAACAATGCTGCAAGAAGTTCCACATCTTCAGCAGGACACACTGCATACCTCTCCCATTTCTTCCTTGCCCTCTCTGGGCACTAGCAGTCTACACCCTCTTAAAGCAATACTTCCACAAATCACCCTTCAAAATGCTATCTCCTTAAGGGGGGCTCCAACTCAACAACCTGCACCAAGGCTACCCATCTCCTCTTGCATACAAAACCCCAAAACCCCTTTCTCCTCTTTAATAGCTTCATACCCCCACATCTCTTACTTCATCTCTCCCATGCCAATTAGTTACCCACTCCTCAGCTGATAAAGTGAATAACGGTAAGGCTATCATCTTGCAGGACAAATTAGCGCACAATGCCCGCTACAGGCTGGCCACCGAAGGGGACTTCCCTAACCTTAAGTACCTCCACTTTGATGAGAAGGCTATGCAGTCTTTGTGGAGGCACTCAGTTTTTGCTGTGGGAGATGGTGAAGTCAGCGACATCTTTCTGGTGCCAAGTTACTGATTGAGCACCTGAACTATTACCCTGGCATCCCTGTGAAGCACCACACAGCCACAACCTTCCACCTCCTTTGTCTCCTTGGTCCCAAGGGAGCAATGCAATCCCATTCTTGGCTTCTACCCTCCTTTCCTGCAGATCCACCATAGCAACGGGCAGCTTTGGAGGAGGAAGATGATGGTGAAGAAGTTGATGAGGACCAAGCCACCCTGGAGTTGCATTTGCATGATACTGCTGTCTCTCAGGACAGTAGCACTTGCCAGGCCTCCAGCTGTCCCTCTCAGCACTATACCATTTAAACGTGGGCGACAACACCAAACTGCCAAGGAGCAAGATGCCATGAGACGCCAACCACCTCAGTCCCATGAGCCTTTCACCTCCTGCAATCCAGGCCCTCAAGTGGCAACTATAAGAAGCACGAGGATAGGTTTTAAAAAAAGGCATGTGTAGGCACCCAGGAGAAGCACGGTGTGGAAAAGAGTAGGCTGATTGGATGCATTTTGGAACTTAACTGTAAGAAAATTGAATGTACACTGACATAGCACTTTGTTCCTGATGGAGGTTACAGTCATACAGGAAAGGGTTCACTTATGTAGTGCTGATATCCTCACTGATGATTGGTCTGCTCATTTAGGGGGCAAGAGGGCTGCTTTGTTGTTATATGGTTGGATGGGTTACCTGTCTATGTCCAAAAATTTTTTTACAGTCCTCTTCACTGACCAAATGGCCACTTTTGTGTCATCAGTAAATTATCAATATTGTACTTCCTATACCCAAATGAAAATCATCTATATATACTGAGAACAAAAGTGGACACAGCTCTGACTCCTATTGTACATCAGTTCCAACATTTTTCCAATGTGAGCAACACCCATCAACCCTAACCCTCTGTTTCCTGTCTTTCAACTAACTTTCTATCCATGCTCGTACATTTCCTCATACCATATGCATGAATTTTTGTTACAAGACCACCGTGAGATACATTGTTGAACATCTTTGGAAAATACATATGCACCACAGATTTTCTTCTTTTGTGCTTGGATGTAAAGCATTGCCTGAGCTCAAAGAAGAGCACCTGCAGGGATGGACCACATGCTGTAACACAGCAGCCAATTTTCTGCCCATTTAAATATACTACCAGAGAACTAATGATTGGCTACTTGTAATGTTCAGCGGCTGCCTGTGTGCCATCTGGTTGAATTTGAACATTACAACAGTAGAATGAGAATCTGTTCTGCTGGTCTGTCATTTTAAAGGTATGTGTTTAGGTTGTCCAAACCTAAATCAACAGGTTTTAGACCAGCAAAAGTTTTTATAGATTTAATGTGGAGTGCGGGATCAGCAATAAAAGGAGGAGAGAGAGAGAGAGAGAGAGTGGAGTGTGGGATCAGTGATAAAAGGAGCGAGAAAGCGGAGTACGGGATTAGTGATAAAAGGAGTAGAGAGAGAGAGAGAGAGCGCAGCGTAGAATCAGTGATAAAAGGAGGAGAGTGAGTGGAGCATGGGATCAGCAATAAAAGGAGGAGTGGGAGCGCAGGATGAAGGAAAAAGCGGTGTGCGGGATCAGTGATAAAAGGAGGAGCAAGAAAGCGAAGCATGGTATCGGTGATAAAAGGAGGAGCGAGAGAGAGCGGAGCGCGGGAGCACCAGGGAGAGAGGTGAAAAAACACCTAAAGTGACGTTAGCACAAGGGAAAGGAGCTGATTGGTGAGTAGCTGGTGAGTTTTTTTTTCCGGTGGTTGTTTTCTAAGTCTTTAAGTTTATTTTTGTTAAGTTTAGTTAATAATATAATAGAGGCATGGCAGGGCACCTCAGTCCCGTCGAATGCACATCCTGTGCCATTTGGGAACTCCAGGATGCATCCCGTATCCTGGACAACCACTGGTGCAGGAAGTGTAGTCAGCTGGAGGAGCTCGAGCTCCGGATTTCGGAACTTGAGCGACAGCTGGTGTCACTGCAGTGCATCCGCGAGGCGAAGAGTTACATGGATAGCACGTTTCAGGAGGTGGTCATCCTGCAGCTTGAGAGTGCAGGCAAAAAGGGACTGGGTGACCGCCAGACAGACAAGGAGGACCAGGCACATAGTGCAGGAGTCCCCTGAGGGCATCTCACTCTGGTGGGGGAGAGGGTTCCACTGGGGAGTGCAGCCAGAGTCACACCATGGGTGGCTCAGCTGTACCGGGGCGGGGGAGAAAAGTCAGGAGAGCAATAGTGATTGGGGATTCTATAGTTAGGGGAACAGACGTGATTCCAGGATGGTATGTTGCCTCCCTGGTGCCAATGTCAAGGATGTCACTGAGCAGCTGCAGAAGATCCTGGAGGGGAGGGTGAACAGCCAGAGGTTGTGGTCCATATTGGTACCAACGACATAGGTAGAAAGAGGGATGAGGTCCTGCAGGCAGATTTTAAGGAGTTAGGAAAGAGATTAAGAAGCAGGACCTCAAAGGTAGTAATCGTGCCACGCGCTAGCGAGTATAGAAATAGGAGGATAGAGCAAATGAATGTGGCTGGAGAGATGGTGCAGGAGGGAGGGCTTTAGATTCTTGGGGCATTGGGACCAGTTCTGGGGGAGGTGTGACCTGTACAGGCTGGACGGGTTGCACCTCAACAGAGCTGGGACCAATGTCCTTGCGGGGAGATTCACTAGTGCTGTGGGGCGGGGGGCAGGGGCGTTTAAACTAATTTGGCAGGGGGATGGGCACCAGGATGTAGCATTGGAAAGAAGAAACAAGGTGCACAAAGGATTGGGAGAGAAACATAGCACTAGAGCAACAAATAGTACGGTAGTAGATGGGACCAGACTAAAAGGGAGTACAAGAAAGTCTAAGATAGGTTTACACTACATGTGTGTAAATGCACAAAGCGTGTTAAACGAGGTCGGAGAGCTGCAGGCACAATTAGCCACATGGGAATATGATGTTGTGGTGATAACGGAGACTTGGCTTAAAAAAGGGCAGGATTGCGTACTCAATATTCCTGGATACAAGGTGTTCAGGAAAGATAAGGAAGGGAAGAAAAGAGGGGGGGGGGTGGCAGTATTGATTAACAAGAATATTGTAGTGCTGGAGAGAGAGGATGTCCTGGAGGGGTCAAGGACAGAATCTATTTGGTTAGAGTTAAGAAACAGTGGAGGTGCCATTTCACTACTGGGTGTATTTTATAAGCCACCAACTAGTGGGAAGGAGATAGAGGAGCAAATTTGCAGGGAAATTACAGAGAGGTGCAAAAGCCATAGAGTTGTGATAACGGGGGGCTTCAACTATCCTAATATTGACTGGGATAGTAATAATATAAGGGGCAAAGAGGGGGAGGAATTTTTGAAGTGTGTTCAGGAGAACTTTCTTGACCAGTACGTTTCTGGCCCAACGAGGAAGGAGGCATTGCTGGACTTGGTTCTGGGGAATGAGGCAGGCCAAGTGTCAGTGGGGGAACATTTAGGGAACAGCGATCATAGTATCATAAGGTTTAGAATAGCTATGGAAAAGATCATGGACCACTCTAAAGTAAAAATACTCAATTGGAGGAGGGCCAATTTCATGGGATGAGAACAGATCTGGCCTGGGTAACTTGGAATCAAAGATTGGCAGGCAAAACTGTAATTGAACAGTGGGCGCCTTTAAGGAGGAGTTGGTTCAGGTACAGTCTAGGTACATTCCCACGAGGGAGAAAGGTAAGGCAACTAAAGCCAGAGCTCCCTGGATGACAAAAGAGATAGAGAGATAACACAAGTGAGAACCAGACTGAATATAGAAAGTTCAGAGGGGAGGTGAAAAAGGAAATAAGAGGGGCAAAGAGATATTATGAGAATAGACTGGTAGCAAACATAAAAGGGAATGCAAAAGTCTTCAATAGGCATGTAAACAGTAAATGGGTAGTAAGAGGAGGGGTGGGGCTGATCAGGGACCACAAAGGAGATCTACTCATGGAAGCAGAGGGCATGGCCAAGGTACTAAATGAGTACTTTGCATCTGTCTTTACCAAGGAAGAAGATGCTGCCAGAGTCTCTGTAAAGGAAGATGCACTTGAGATACTGAATGGGCTAAAAATTGATAGAGGAGGTACTAGAAATGTTAGCTGTACTTAAAGTAGATAAGTCACCTGGTCTAGATGGGATGCATCCTAGGTTGCTGAGGGAAATAAGGGTGGAAATTGCAGAGGTACTGGCCATAATCTTCCAATCCTCCTTAGATACGGGGGTGGTGCCAGAGGACTGGAGAATTGCAAATGTTACACCCTTATTCAAAAAACGGTGTAAGGGTAAATCCAGCAACTACAGGCCAGTCAGTTTAACCTCACTGGTGGGGAAACTTTTAGAAATGATAATCCAGGACAAAATTCGCAGTCACTTGGACAAGTGACGATTGATTAGGCAAATCGTGTTTAACTAACTTGAGAGAGTTTTTTGATGAGGTAACAGAGAGGGTAGATGAGGGCAATGCGGTTGATGTGGTGTATATGGACTTTCAAAAGATTTGATAAAGTGCCGCATAATAGGCTTGTCGTCAAAATTGAAGCCCATGGAATAAAGGGGACAGCAGCAGCATGGATACAAAATTGGCTAAGTAGCAGGAAACAGAGAATAGTGGTGAACATTTGTTTTTCGGACTGGAGGGAGGTGTACAGTGGTGTTCCCCAGGGGTCTGTACTAGGACCACTGCTTTTCTTGATACATATTAATGACTTGGACTTGGATGTACAGGGCACAATTTCCAAATTTGCAGATTATACAAAACTTGGAAATGTAGTGAACAGTGGGGAGGATAGTGATAGACTTCAAGAGGATATAGACAGGCTGTTGAAATGGGTGGACACGTGTCAGATGACATTTAACGCAGAAAAATGCAAAGTGATACATTTTGGTAGGAAGAACGAGGAGAGGCAATATAAACTAGAGGGCACAATTCTAAAGAGTACAGGAACAGAGAGATCTGGGGGTATATGTGCACAAATGGTTGAAAGTGGCAGGGCAGGTTGAGAAAGTGGTTAAAAAAGCATACGGGATCCTGGGATTTATAAATAGAGGTGTTGGGGTCAATTTTAGGATGGCCAAGCGGGGGCGGGGGGGCTCGTAAAATCGGGGAATCCCGGAGTGGGTCTGGAGCCCGGCTCCAACCCGCCCACTTCCGGGTTCCCCAGTGACGCGTTCAGGTGTGCGCGCAGCTCCTGCATGTGGGACTCCCACCGGCAATTAAAGCTGGTGGGATGACAACTTACATACTTATTTAGATAGTTGAGGTCCTTGACAGACCTCATTGACAGGAGATTTTGGCAGGGGTGGAATTTTCAAGTATTCTCAGCGTGTTTCCCGTGCTGTGGGAAACACTCCCTGTTGAAGCAGACGTGTTTCAGCCAGCAGCCAGTGGGAGATGCAAAGGTTTATTTGACAGGTGGGAGGCCTACCTCATTTATTGGAGCAGCGCATTCTGTCACTTCAGACAAAGTTTTGGCTGCAACTCCTTTGTCTTTCCACTCAAAATTATTAAATGACACCCTAAACTCTGCTGTGCAAACACAGTTACCTACTTTGCAGATCCCCTCAAACTCACCGTCAGGATGAGGGGGCGCCATAGCTGCGTTCATCAGTTCATCCGAGGACGAGCAACATCACCAGCCTCGCCAGGCACGCCGTCCACCTCCGCCACGTGGAGCTCCACAACACAGTGCTGCGCCACAGGCACCTGCTCAATAGCATGGAGGGCAACAACAGAGAGAGCGACGTCGCAGGAGGCACTACCCTTGCCACAGGGTCTACAGACTGAGGCTCAGCTTCCTGGATCTCTGAGGAGCAGTGCATACGGAGGCTCAGGCTCAGGCTCAGTCGCTAGGTAATTGCGGACATCTGCAGCCTCCTTCATGCCGAGCTGCTCCCGGCTGGCCCGAGCAGCAACATCTTACCTGTTGCTGTCAAAGTCACCACTGCCCTCAACCTCTTCGCCTCCGGATCCTTCCAGGGTGCCACCGGGGACATCGCCGGGGTCTCTCAGTCATCTGCACACAAGTGCATAAGACAGGTCAACGACAGCTTGTTTTGCAGGACCTCGCACTCTATCAACTTCCCCGTGGACGACCTCAGCCAGATGGAGAGGGCAGTCGGATTCCACGCTGTGGCTGGCTTCCCATGGGTGCAGGGTGTAATCGATGGCACCCATATAGCAATACGAGCACCTCCACACGAGCCAGGACTATTCATCAACAGGAAGGGCTATCACTCCATCAACACTCAGCTCATCTGTGACCACCGCAAAGATTCCTTCACGTGTGCGCCAGATACCCTGGCAGCTGCCACGATTCCTTCATTCTCCGGGAGTCCAACATCCCACCCCTCTTCCATGCACCCAACACCCGCAAGGGCTGGCTCCTCGGGGACAAGAGATACCCCCTGCACACGTGGCTCATGACACCTCTGAGGAACCCCACCACCAAGCAACAGCGTCGATATAATGACAGCCACATCGCTACCAGGTGTACAATTGAGCATGCTATAGGGCTGCTCAAGATGCCCTTCAGATGCCTTGATTGTTCTGGGGGAGCGCTTCAATACATGCCAGACAGAGTGGGACGCATTATAGTCATCTGTTGTGCCCTGCACAACATGGCAGAACAGAGAGGAGTGTCGCTGGAGGAGGCCACATCCACATCTGCCACCCATATTGAGGAGGAGGAGGAGCAACCCATGGGCAGAACAGCGGCTCACCTGGCTGCTCGTGAGGCCAGGGAGTCTCTGATATGTGAGCAGTTCTCCTAACATCAGACAGTGTGAAGAGTCCAGTCCTCACCACCTGGACAGAGGAGCGGCCACACCAGCCCCCTCCCCCGCTCCCTGCACAAAATAGTCGTGCAACTACACCTACACCCACTGTAGACTGACCCAATGGGTGGCATCAAGTGTGGGTGTTCATGGTGAACCTCATGAACTGCTTATTGCACAAGCCAGTTAAGAATGGGCAAGACGTGGCAGTAATGGTGATAAGAAGATTTATTGTGAATGGAAAACAAAACAAATATAAATAAAAACATGACAAAGCGTCAAACACCCTTGTGTATCCCCTTTTTGCTCACAAAACCTTTGGCTTACGCTTCCTCCTACTCCTACGTGGTGCTTCCCCTGTGGCTGCAACAGAGGTAGTGGCAGATTGCTCTTGTTCATGCCCTGGCCGATTAGATGTTTTGGGCTGACGCCCTCTGGGTTTCTGTGCCCGTGAGGGCCCCTCCAAAGACTGCTCCACCTCCACCTGTGCAGGGGCAGACTCGACCACCTGGAGAGGAGGCAGCATTGTGGTCACTGGTTGAGAGGGGGGCAACGGGTAAGACGTGGAAGCACTTTGAATGGCGTCCCTACTTCCATGTCCCCTTTCGCCATCATTCCTGTCCTGGGCCAGGCCCACATCACTCCTACCATTCTGCTGGATGACAGTTTGGAGGACATGTGTGAAGCCTTGTAAGGCTAGAGCTAGTGTATCTGCCTGCCTGTTTAAGGCGGCAGAAAGTTGCTCACTCTGAGTCCGAAGAGCTGTTGTCAGGGCCTAAATGGCCTCATTGTTGAGCCGTGCTTGAAGCTCAATGGAGTCTATCCTTCCCTCCATCGCAGACATTTTCGCACTTACCCGCGACACTATCTTAGAGATGCCTTCACGTCCCTGTGACAGTATTCCACTCATGCAGGAGTTGGACTCCTCCATCCTCTGCACGATTGTGGAGAGCGCGCGTGGCACCTGTTCCAGCACTTCGCAAATGTGCTGCTGCCCCTCGATCATTCTCCTTTTCATGGATGGTCCCCAGGGTTCAGCATCTGTGTCCAGTTGAGCAGAGCTGGAGAAGAATGCTCCCACCGACGTGGACTCTCCACAGCTGCCCCTGCCACCAGTGTCTGCTCATGCTCACGTGTGGTGACTCACCATGTGCAACCCCAACTAAGTGAGGACGGGGACCCACGAGGTGTATGTATCTGCACTGGTGGATGGCTCGCTCAAATGTGATGGTGCCCCCTCAGAGGCCGGCAGGTCCTCTGAGGAATCGCCCTCCGCCATCACGGCAGTCGCTGAAGGCCCTGTAAGAGAACAGAAGGCAATATTAAGAATGACGACAGATGTTTGAGGTGCTGAAGATGGCAAGGCATATTAACATCATTTGCTATTGTGAGTGCTGAATGTTAAAGTTCTGTCACCAGCCGTTTGTCAGGTGGCAGTCTCGGCGTCCCCCACGGACAGGCACTCGAGGGTGCGGTTCAATTCGAGAGCCTTCTGCTCCGCATCCGTGAGGACCGCCAGATGTTGCGGCCCCCCTCCGGTCTTTTCCCTCTTCTGTGCATTCTGGGCTCTCTTCTATAAGGGGAGAAAGTAGAGAGGCGTGAGTGAGTGATGGTGACATGGCCAACCACTGAATGCATTGATTTGGGTGAGGGTGACCGTGAAAGAGATGCATCAGAGGGTGAGTATGAGACAGAGCCATGAGATTGTATGAGGATTGGGTTGAGTCGTAGTGGTGGGATGCGTACTGGGGAGGTGAGTAAGTCCAAGTAAGTTGAGGATGAGGTTTGAGTGGGTGTGAGGAGTGATGTGATAGAGTAGTGTTGGAAGTGCTGAAGGAGTTGTGGGGTGGGGCGGTGATGTGGAAGACGGAATGTACTCACTTTGCCTGACCTAGTTAGATCATTGAAGCGCTTCCTGCACTGGATCCAGGTGCGCGAGATGCTGCTGCTGGTGACCTCCTCTGCCACCTCACGCCTTCTTGGTGGCAGAGGGAGGCCACTTCCTCCCGTCGGCCGGGTAGAATATGTCCCTCCTCCTCACCCCATCCAATAACACCTGGAGTGAGGCATCACTAAACCTGGGAGCAGTCTTTCCCCTGGTCTACTCCATGCTGCTGTTTTGATTGTTTGCTGATTGGAGGACTGCACCTTTAAATAGGGCTCCTCCACCTGAGAGTGTGTGATGCAGGTGCGCAGTCCGCCCACCCGCTGCGCAGGTTTCCAACCCCGGAAGCCAAGGTAAATGGCTTCAATTTATTCGTGATCGCATGGGGAACCCACCGAATTTACTGGGCGGGTTACCCATGCGCCCAGTCGACCCCCCCCCCGCTGCCAACCCACCTCCCTGGTAATATCGGGGCCATAGAGTCCAAAAGCAAGGAAGTCATGATGAATCTTCATAAAACACTGGTTCGACCACAACTGGAGTATTGTGTTCAGTTCTGGACACTGCACTTTAGGAAAGGTGTGAAAGCTTTAGAGAGGGTGCAGAAAAGATTTACTAGAATGATTCCAGGGATGAGGGACTTTAGTTATGTGGATGGACTGGAGAAGCTGGGATTGTTCTCTGGAACAGAGAAGGTTGAGAGGAGATTTGATAGAGGTATTTAAAATCACGTAGGGCCTAGACAGAATAGATGGAGATAAATTGTTCCCATTGGCGGAAGGATCAAGAACCAGAGGACATAGATTTAAGGTGATTGGCAAAAGAACCAAAGGTGACATGGAAAACTTTTTTACACAGCGCGTGGTTAGGATCTGGAATGCACTGCCAGAGGGGGTGGTGGAGGCAGATTCAATCGTGGCTTTCAAAAGGGAACTGAATAAGTACTTGAAAGGAAAGAATTTGCAGGGCTACGAGTATAGGGCGGGGGAGTGGGACTAGCTAGATTGCTCTTGCATAGAGCCCGCACGGACTCGATGGGCCAAATGGCCTCCTTCCGTGCTGTAACCTTGCTGTGATTCTATATTAATTCTCTTAATTTGTGTAGCTGAAATTTGAGTCTGTTGGTGAACTCCTACACTGTAGCTAGAAAAATAAATTTTGTCGATTGGTTGTCTTGCTTTTTTGCCATTCCCATTGGTGCCACCACGTGATTGCTGGATTATGGGTGTACTATTTCTGCATGGACTGTGCGCACTAATATTCGGTATTAAACACAATTAAACAAATGAAAGAAGTATCCTCCACTTAATAGTTTTTGAATCTGATAAGATAATTATTCTGAGATAAAACTGAATTACTGGATGGAAAATTGGGCGGACTCCCTTACAGGTGTGCAATCCTCCCCACTCGAGTTTCCTTTATTTGGTGCACCTAGGCAGTCCAATATATCCAATTGCAATAATGGGTAAATCTGCCCTATAACATCATATTTCCTCCTTTTCTACCTTGCCTATCTTTTGAACATCTGTATTCTCTAATATTGAATTTGCTTTCTTCTTTTAATCATTGTAGTTTATATTTTCTAGCTCCTGTGACTGTGCAAGAAATTGCACCACATGCCAGTTTGAAGCAAAAGTAGAACCTACTGCCCGTCTTTAATAGTTTCTTTTGAATAAAAATAGTGCCGTAGAAGATTTTAGTATAGTTTGAAAATACTTGTTATGATTGTTTTGTAAACTGGTAGCAGGCTTTATGTTCAGTTTCTCAAACAAAAAAAAATGCATTAACATTTGGTGATATTTGTTACCAAATATTGTTTAATGATAATTAATTTGTTCTCCAGAGGTTTGTTCATCATTGATGATAGTGGTGTCCTGCGTCAGATCATGATCAATGACCTGCCTGTTGGGCGTTCAGTGGATGAAGTCATGAGGCTGGTTCAAGCGTTCCAATTTACAGATGAGCATGGAGAAGGTAAACAGCAGGTTTATTTGCGATTCATACCTTTAATGTACACATATGTTATCTTGAAAGAACATTTTAAAAGACAATATTTGGGGAATTCCAGGGTTCACATTTTATATGTAATACTTTAGTTCCGCAATGTTGTCAGAATATCAGAGCAGCGTACTGCCATTCCAATTAGGGAAGTCACCGGCCCATAATGAGCCTTTACAGGTGACTTAAAGATTTTTAATGTTTGGAAATCAATGCCAGCATTCCAAGGTAATTGATCCCTTCTGATCACCTTTGCTCCCTGAAATGCTGGGGTCCTTAGGCAGGCCCGGTAGACCCATGTCTTTTATTGAAAACTCATGCCGGGTTTGGGCAGGAATCTGGCCTGGAGGATGGTAATGAGGCCTGGGAGTTAAAATGGCCCGGGCTTCACGCTGTCGAGTCCGGAGCTCGCCCCGCCGGCCCCAAACAAGCCTCAAGTTAAAATTGGGGCTATAGTGTCCATCTTATATCCTCTTTAATAAAGCATTCCGTGTTCTAATAATCCTCTGTGTAATGACATTTCTTCTAACTTTCTCCTTTCAATTTTAGTGATAATCCTCAGTCAGTACTCCTTTTTGTTTCTGATTTGCTTACCAATGGAAACAATCTTTATTTATCCTTTCAAACCTTTCCTGACAAACATGAGTTGGGCGCATTTAATAAATGGCTAAATCCACACCCAGGAATGTTGACAATCCAGTGAAGGATGAACCTTGTTGCTGGTCGGGATCGTTTGAAGGCTGCCAGAGAGGTACCAATAACAGCAGCGTTCCTGCTGGTGTGAGTTTACTTACTGCTGCTCCGGGACCTCATCCAGCACTTGCTGCAGCAGTGGGTGATGGAGCCCACTCACCACCAGAATGGTTTCAATGCGAACTGTTAATAATTAGCATCAGTGAATATCTCTGGCACGGTTAGATCTAGAGCCAAGATTCTAGAACAAGCCGTGGTGATTTTCATTGCAGGAGGGGAGTTATTTTTTATTAATAGTGCCCATTTTATTGTGCTGTAACATGTCCTACACAATAATTTAAAAAAATTCTGTGCCTGGGTTTCCATTATGCTGTTTTCCCTAATGCAGGCAAATACTTTGCAATTGATTGCATTAGAAAAACTAGCCATTTAAAATTTCATCTAGCCCCCTTTTCCATCCCCAACTTCCCCTCCCACTCCCCTCACCCTCTCCTGAGGCTGCAGTATGCTGGAAGGCAGGGACGCACAATGTATTTCCCTTATTTGCATGTCATGTCATACACCTACTCAACTTTGGAATTTTTGATGGGCTTCCCATTTCATTGTCCTCTTTCCCCACCCCACCCCCCCCAGCAACCAGCACCCCCCCCCCCCCAAATTATACTGATTTCCCAGTGGAACGTTACAGGAAATTTGGGGCTCATATTTCCATTACTTATGCCTCCTTAATATGAACAGCCAGCTAACAGCTGCCAGCTACTCATTTACTTTTTCATTAAAATTAGTGAAGACAGTAACTTCAGCCCCTAGAAGTTTACCATCAGTCCTGTTTAATCTGTGTTTCTTTAGTATGTATGCCTCAGGATATGAACTGGCTAGGTACAATCACTCTAATGATTGCTGGTATTTAATTTCTGGCAGTGTACAATTTCACAATGTGTTTCCGTCATGTGCCAGGAGTGCAGAATCAGAATTTTTACCCCGTAACACCTGGAAAAGTTAACTTCATTCTAGTTAAATAAAAGGCAGACCACTTTAATAATAATTGGCAATTGATTTGTTGTTTTTGTATAAAACAGTCCGCAGCACTTATACCGTCCACGCTTATCGTGGGTAGTCGCCTATATCAAGCAAATGGCAATAACCATTTGCATTACCATTGAAGTCAATTACAAAGGCACTGCTAATAACATAAGAAATAGGAGCAGAAGTAGGCCATGCAGACCCTTGAGCCTGCTTATCTTCAGTAAGATCATGGCTGGCTGATCTTTACCTCAACTCCACTTTCCTGCCCTTTCCCCATATACCTTGATTCCCTTAGTGTCCAAATATGCATCGATCTCAGTCTTGAATATATTCAACGGCTGAGCATCCACAGCCCTCTGAGTGAAGAGATTTTTCCTCATCTCGGTCCTAAATGGTCGACCCCTTATGTTGAGACTATGACCACCAGTTCTAGACTCTCCAACCAGTGTAAACAGCCTCTCAGCATCTACCCTTTCAAGCCCTCAGAATTTTATACATTTCAATGAAATCACCTCTCATTCTTCTAAACTCCAGAGAATATAGGCCCATTCTACTAAATCTCTCCTCATTGGATAACCCTCTCATCCCAAGAATCAATCTAGTGAACCTTCATTGCACCCCCTCTGAGGAAAGTATATCCTTCCTTAGGTAAGGAGACCAAAACTGTACACAGTACTTAAGGTGTGGTATCACTAGAACCCTATATAATTGCAGCAAGACCTTCTTACCCCGACCCCTTGCAGTGAAGGCTAATATACCATTTGCCTTTCTAATTGCTCACTGTACCTGCATGTTAACTTTCTGTGATTCGTATACAAGGACACCCAAGTCCCTCTGAATACCAACATTTCTTAGTCTCACCTTTTTAAAAAGTACCCTGCTTTTCTATTCTTCCTACCAAAGTGGATAATATCCCTTTGCAGCCTCTTTGCGTCCTCCTCACAGCTTACTTTCCCATCTAGCTTTGTATCGTCAGCAAATTTGGATATGTTACACTCAGCCCCCTCATCTAAGCCATTGATGTATATTGTAAACAGTTGAGGCCCAAGCACTGATCCTTGTGGAACCCCACTAGTTACGATCTGCCAACCCGAAAATGACCCATTTACTCCTACTCTCTGTTTTCAGTCCATTAACCAATCCTCAATCCATGCTAATATATTACCCCCAATCCCACGAGCCCTAATCTTGTGTAACAACCTCTTGTGTGGCACCTTATCGAATGCCTTTAGTTTTATGTATTTGGGGGCATGTCCTTGCTGGCTGGTAAATTCCAATGCATTGCATCATTAACAGAATTTCTTCACTGTGCACTGCTGCAGGTGCTCAGCTACTGAAAGTATGGTAAAACTGTCCAGCTCATCTTTCGGTGCTATTTAAGAGCCTTCATTCATGGGCCTTCTTTGCTTTTCTTGCATTACACTACTGTTTGTTTCTTTGGTTTGGATCTTCTTTTGTTCCCTTTGGTTTGGATTGGATCTTCAATTTCTTCCTTTTTCTTTGGTTTAAAATTTACTTCTGTACCCCTATCATTCAAGACACTGCCTCACGTCACCCTGAGCATACCATGGGAATTCCTTTGGAAATTTTCGTCGCCCTGGGGAGCTGGAGGAAGAAGTGTTCTTCAACCAGAAGGTGCGCCTGCATCAAAAAAGGACACAGGAGTCACGTACCTATCCAAAGAGCTAATGTATAGATCACGATACAGTTTCCTGGATATGTTGAAAGGGCTAGGTCTCCAGTGCTTAACATTTCACCAGTTATAGAATTTAGCCAAGCTTTGCAGTGGGACCTCTAAACATCCTCCACGATGCTCGTGGCAGTGAAAATTATGGCTGGATTGAACTCTTATGCCTCTGGCTGCTTTCAGGGAGCACTATTGAATCCAAGAAGTCAATGAGGCATTGTTTGCCTGGGCCAACAACTACATCACTTTTCTGAAGGACAAGGAACATCAGCAGTAGTGGGCTCTTTGTTTTTCTCAGTGACTGGATTCCCCAAGGTGCAAGGCCTCATAGGTGGAACTGATGGCCATATCAGCTCCTTGCGACAATGCCATGACGTTATAGAAGGCTCTTTCAATCTGCATTTCTTCCTATTTATAGTTTGAAAAATGAAGCGTGACCTTCTGAAAGGATATTGAAAATCTAAATTTACTCATCCATTTAATATTTATAATTAAGACAATTACTAAATAATCATGTGTTGAATGTAAGAAAATGAAGTGGAATAGTTAACTACCTAACAGTGGAATCATGAGGTTTTGCATTTTGTGTCTGTGTACATAGCTATGTACCCCACAAGTTAAGTCCTCTAAGGTTTGGCTGATTAAGCAACATGTTAGTATGTTAACATGTGGCATTGTATAGTGAAAAGGCCTAGGAAGGCCCTGAGCAGAGGTGAGATATTTCACTACTTGTAGGAAGGGAAAACTGGAGCAAATTGACATAGACTCTACTCATACACCTGTTTGGGACTTTGCAGAGCAATGCTCCCACAATCTGATACCAGATCACTTACCTGTCCTCTCACTTGGGAATGAGATATAGCAGAGGGTGAAGATCAAAGAGAATACAACATTTACACAATGAATTCTGCTGGTTTTGTTTGTGCCCTCCTACTTTCCCAACCATTGCTCAATGATGGTGTTTGAAATTCATAAAATGGTAATACTTCATAAATAGTTTGTGAAGTGGATTGTTTTATAAATATTAATTAAAACTTTTTTCTTACAGTTTGCCCTGCTAATTGGAAACCTGGTGCTGAAACCATCACACCTGATATAGAAAAGAGCAAGAATTACTTTTCGAAACAGAAATAGTTCCTAGTTCTTCTGTGGTTGAATGCAAGCAATGTGGAATATTAGTCTGTTATGTGTGTGGCTGAAAAAAAAGTTGTTTTTAGTGAGCAAGTATTTTGCTGCTGTTTGCTGAGACCAAAACTGATAGATTTGAGGGTACATTTTATGCAGTGAGGCTCTCTGCACAGAGCCTTGCTTGGATCGCATGGATCGAAGAATTGGGCATGGAGGTCGGTGTGCCCAATTTGCATGCTCCTGGTTTTCCAGTAATTCATTTCAATCACTGGAAAATAGAGAGGCCATGACTTGAGTATGCTAATCCCTGTGCCTGATTTTCCAATTGTTGCACTTGTTGAGTGAGCCTTGCAAAATTTACCCCATGTCTTGACAAAACCTGTTTCCACACTTGTGTATTAGTTCTAATGAATCTTCTCTTCTGAAGCTAAAATGCTCCAATGTTTTATGAGATGAACAGGTGTCAAAGCATAGTGATGACTTTGAATAAACCTGTGCTGTTTGGGTAAAATTTATTACATATTCGTGCATTTGTCAGTGCAAAAATAAAGTTTGAAAAAAAGGTGTGGGTTCATTATGATTTATTACATACTTTTTACTTTTGTTTCTTTCTTCCCCATATTCATGTTGATCCTCACTCAAGTTCTGTAGACAAACGTTGGAGCTGAAATTGGTCTACGCCAGTAGCACAAAACAGGCTCAACGAATCGGCGGCCTGTTTGATTTTCGGCACCATGCTCAATTTTCTTTTCCATTGACTTCAGCAACCTAGGCCCCACATTGCGGTATTCCATCCTTAAAGCCCTCCAATCTCTTCCTTTAAGACCTCCTTAAAATCAACCTCTTTCAGTAAGCTTTTGCTCACCGCTCCTAATCTTTGTTTGGCCTCACCTTCCACCCTCCATAAAATTAAGCTCACCTAAAACTCTGCTGCCCGGATCCTAACTCACACCAAGTCCCGTTCACCCACTAGCTCTGTGCTCACTGATTTACATTGGCTCCCGATCCACCAACACCTCAATTTTAAAATTCTTATCCTTGTGTTCAAATCCCTCCATGGCCTCACCTTTCCCATCTCTGTAACCTCCTCCAGTCCTACAACTCTCCGGGAACTGCATACGTCCCTCTGAGGTCTCTTGTGCATCCCTCACTTTACGCTACGAATGACGGCCATGCCTTCATCCATCTAGGCCCGAAGCTCTGGAATTCCCTCCCTGAACCTCTTCATTTCTCCTTTAATACACTCCTTAAAACTTACTTCTAACCAAGCTTTGACTACATTCCTTAAAACCTACCTCTGACCAAGCTCTGATTATGCTCTTGAGAAGCAACATAGGACATTTTATAATGTTAAAGATGCTGTATAAATGCAAGCTGTTTTTCTTTTTTGGCTTGGTGTCTGTTTTTCCTTTTTGCTTCTGTGAAGCACCTTGAGACATTTTTCTCAAGGTCTCTATAAATCTCATAACACCCACACAGGCATACACCCAAACATCATGCACAGTAGCTTGCAGTGCAAGCTCTGTCTCTTGAAGCCAGCATTGTAACATTTGTACCTTTCTATCATTGTAGACTTGCCATTGGCTCAGAACAAGACAGCACCTTGTGTCCCTTTCACTAAAGTTTGAAAAACAGCAGTGTACCGTCACATTCCAGAGGATGCAGTTACTGAATTAGAGGAGGTCTCACGGGGTGAGGCAAAGTGAACATGAGGAGCAAGTTGTGGTAGAGAAGGAACAAGAACATGCTGGCTGGCTGGCTACCATTAACAATCCTCTGTACTGTAGGAAATGCAGCAGTGTGGTGCAATTGCATTCGTGTAATGCTTCTGTGCTCAGGGAAAGGAGATTAAAGTTCTGGCTATGTTGACTGAGGCATCAGTCGTTCATTTTGATAGAAATGTGTGCAACACAGATAATACTGCAGTGCTAGCCTGGACTTAGCCAGAAGCATAAAGATTGAGAGCAGTGTTGACCCTGCCTGCCACTAGCAGTGCAGCAGTCCTTGCTTCAATCATAAAGCCCTGTAAATGGCTTCCTGCTGACCCAAAGCAAACAATGGTATTTGCCCTCCATCATTGGTAGCATAGGTGTGCCAAGGCTTGCAGATATGGTTGGTGATACAATGACAGGATGGGCATTCTGATCTCTGTGGCATATCTTTTATCCCAGAACACTGTGAGCGACTAGGGAGGAGTTCTGTGAGTCATTGACAAGCACTCTGAGGGAGTCACTAGATAACCGCAGGTAACAGTAGATTGGAAATAGGTTAACATAGTGTCCATATTCAAAAAAAGGCAACAAGACTTAACACAGGTAACTGTGGACCCATTGGGGATAGAAATTCCTTTGCATTTTGTTGAGTTTTTGAACGCAAAAGCAGCATTCCACTTAATCAATTTTGCAGTGGGACGTCTCCTGTTGGAAGTGCGCACAAAAGGTGGCCACTCATTGATTTAGGTAAGCATCCCTGACATCTGCCTGAAATGAATGCTGGCCTTGTTAAAATATGTAAAAGGAGTCCTCCACTTGAATTAGGACACCTTTTCGATATTGGTGCTTGGGAGCATTTCATTCGTTCATTCTTAAGCTCGCCCGGAAAAACATGTTGCAAACATGTGCGGCTCTGGTTGAAGCAGCGATATTTAAAGGGATGCCCACCTCCAGTAGGTAAATTGTTGGAAAGTTGTTTTTGGCTACTGGAGATTTTGGGAGCCATTTTTTGGCTGTGTTGGCTGACTTGGCAGTTTTTGAGAGTATAGACTGCCTTTTGACTACACCTGCACTTTAACTGCATTGGCTGCAGGAGTACCGGAAAAGATGGGAATGTTGCTAGGATTACCATTGAGGCTGTCACTGCAGCACAGACTTGTGGAGGGTCAAAGAGGTGGGCAAGGAGGCATTACAGCATGCAGGTCTTCTGGAACAGGATGTTGTACCTCAACATGACAGGAGCAGTGTGTGAGGAGGCTGCACTTCAGCAGGCAGGCAGGCAGTCAGTTACTGACCTAAGTCACCTGTTGCAGCAGGAATTGGGACAAACACCGGAACACACACTGCACTGCCTGTGGCTGTGATAGTGACCATGGCTCTCAGCTTCTATGCCACAGTTTCATTCCAGGCTGCAACAGGTGACATAAGCAACATCAGTCAGTTTATTGCCCATTTGGCCATCAAGCAGATGATGCACACCTTCTTGGCTAGGAGAGAGCAATACATCACCTTCCCAATGCAGGCTGCATTGAGAGCTCTTAGATTTGCCCACATTGCTGGAATTCCCTGAGTGCAAGGTATTGACTGCACACACATCCTGCGTTATCCCCTTCACGAACAGCGACGCTTTATAACAGAAAGGGGTTTCATTCCTTGAATGTTCAGCTGGTCTGTGACCACAGGAAGTGAATAATGCAGCACTGTGCCTGGTTTCTTGGCAGTAGTCACAATGCCTTCATACCACACAAGTCCTCAATCCCCGCTTCTGTGACCCAGACTAGTGGGGTGTCAGGCTGGCTTTATGGAGACGGGAAATCCCCTCTAAACGTGGCTCATAACTCCTGTCACGAATCCAGGCACAGACGTGGAGCTCCAATGCCAGAAGTGCTGAGTGGATGCTCCATCTCGGCCTCCTCCCGATATCCCCACCATCACAGAAGCCAGACTTCAGCCAATTCGATTCACTCCACATGATATCAAGAAATGGCTGAGTGCATTGGATACAGCAAAGGCTATGGGCCCTGACAACATCCCGGCTGTAGTGCTGAAGACTTATGCTCCAGAACTAGCTGCGCTTCTAGCCAAGCTGTTCCAGTACAGCTACAACACTGGCATCTACCCAACAATGTGGAAAATTGCCCATGTATGTCCTGTCCACAAAAAGCAGGACAAATCCAATCCGGCCAATTACTGCCCCATCAATCTACTCTCAATCATCAACAAAGTGATGGAAGGTGTCGTCGACAGTGCTATCAAGCAGCACTTACTCACCAATAACCTGCTCACCGATGCTCAGTTTGGGTTCCACCAGAACCACTCGGCTCCAGACCTCATTACAGCCTTGGTCCAAACATGGACAAAAGAGCTGAATTCCAGAGGTGAGGTGAGGGTGACTCTCTTGACATCAAGGCAGCATTTGACCGAGTGTGGCACCAAGGAGCCCTAGTAAAATTGAAGTCAATGGGAATCAGGGGGAAAACTCTCCAGTGGCTGGAGTCATACCTAGCACAAAGGAAGATGGTAGTGGTTGTTGGAGGCCAATCATCTCAGCCCCAGGACATTGCTGCAGGAGTTCCCCAGGGCAGTGTCCTAGGCCCAACCATCTTCAGCTGCTTCATCAATGACCTTCCCTCCATCATAAGGTCAGAATTGGGGATGTTCGCTGATGATTGCACAGTGTTCAGTTCCATTCGCAACCCCTCAAATAATGAAGCAGTCCAAGCCCGCATGCAGCAAGACCTGGACAACATCCAGGCTTGGGCTCATAAGTGGCAAGTAACATTCGCGCCAGACAAGTGCCAGGCAATGACCATCTTCAACAAGAGAGAGTCTAACCACCTCCCCTTGACATTCAACGGCATTACCATTGCCAAATCCCCCACCATCAACATCCTGGGGGTCACCATTGACCAGAAACTTAACTGGACCAACCACATAAATACTGTGGCTACAAGAGCAGGTCAGAGGCTGGGTATTCTGCAGCGAGTGACTCACCTCCTGACATCCCAAAGCCTTTCCACCATCTACAAGGCACAAGTTAGGAGTGTGATGGAATATTCTCCACTTGCCTGGATGAGTGCAGCTCCAACAACACTCAAGAAGCTCGACACCATCCAGGACAAAGCAGCCTGCTTGATTGGCACCCCATCCACCACCCTAAACATTCACTCCCTTCACCACCGGTGCACAGTGGCTGCAGTGTGTACTATCCACAGGATGCACTACAGCAACTCGCCAAGGCTTCTTCGACAGCACCTCCCAAACCCGTGACCTCGACCACCTAGAAGGACAAGAGCAGCGAGCACGTGGGAACAACACCACCTGCATGTTCCCCTCGAAGTCACACACCATCCCGACTTGGAAATATATCACCGTTCCTTCATCGTCGCTGGGTCAAAATCCTGGAGCTCCCTTCCTAACAGCACTGTGGGAGAATCTTCACCACACGGACTGCAGCGGTTCAAGAATGCGGCACACCACCACCTTCTCAAGGGCAATTAGGGATGGGCAATAAATGCCGGCCTCGCCAGAGACGCCCACATCCCATGAACGAATAAAAAAAATGCAACGCGAGCCACACTCAAACCAGAGCTTTGATTGAGCAAACCATAGGCGCCGTCAAACAAAGGTTCCTGCAATACAGCAGAGGACTTTTTCCTGGGCTCCTGTACATGATGTATGTATCTGCCATTTGTATTTCTCTCATGCTCAAGCATGGTAAGCATTCAGTGCTTTGTTTCTTTTATTGGTGCAGCACAAAATGATTTACAGATTATGAGGGTAGGGGTTTTCAGAATGCCTATTTGTGGAATGTACTTTGCATTCCTACTGTACTGTGCTGCCTGGAAGTGAGTCTTCTTCCTCACATCTATCTGGGTTCACTGAATCCTAGAGACTGCATTCACATTGTCTGCTGTTCTTCCCAAGCATGTTATACTAGATGCTATTGGGGAGGACACCCTCCTGTCCCTTACATCCTGTATCAGCACTTCCTACCTGATTGTCAAAGCACCCTGTGAGTCCTGGTTGCCTGCTAAGTGAACCCCTGGCCTGCTCTTCTCATGCAAATGTAGGGGTTTAAGTGTCTCCTTGTTGCAGTTAACAGCAGCTCAGTGTTATTATTAGTTCTGCCATTTCACTGGTCAACCTGCTTTGTGGGTGTTATAGCACGCAATTTATTCCTGCCACTGAAACAGGAATATCAGGAGCTAACAAGCATGCGTTAATTCTCCCAGAAACTTTTAATAAGTCCCAGTTAACTGGTTGTGGTACATTAATAGAAACAGGCAGAACAATCCCTGCTCCCCTGCATTAATAATCTCAGCCAACATCTCTCCCAGTCCTTCCAACCTCAAATAAACTGCATCCACCCAAAGGCCAACATTGGTGTTAATGTCAACTAACTTTGCAGTGTCACCGGCTACTGCAGTGCACACAAAGATTTCAAAAAGGATTATCATTTTACTGTCTTACGCAAATGCCTACACAATAATTATTATCCCAATGTGAGCCCCTAATATCTATCTTAAGTGCTCTCTTACCTATTCTAGTGCTTCTACAAGGTGTACCCCAATGGCTGCAGCATGAGAGGTGGAAGGCTTCTGTGGCTCAGTCAAGGGTTCATAAAATGCTTGTGATTGGTGACGTCTAGGATCAGCCTGAGAAGCTCCAGCTGCAGACAGCGGCAACTCGGCGGCTGCCAGCTGGCACCAGAATGGGCATTAATTAAGAAGGTTTTGAGGGTCCAGACGTGCTGTCATCCTGAGAGATGGTTACATGTTCCATTCCCATGAAATGGCTGCTGTTGCTACTGGGCTGTGGCTCAGCACTCCTACTGGTCTGTGGGAGAGCAGACTGTAGGTGATCCGTGATCCGACTGATATCCCTATTCATTCGGTCTGACCATAAACTGCTAGAAGCTAAAGAATCCATCACACTCCTGATGAGTCTTGTAGATGGTGGAGAGGCATTGAGGGGTCAATGGTGATCCACTCGTCGCTGAGTATCCAGAGTCTGCCATGAACTTGTAGCCATGGTGTTGATATGGCTGGTGCAGTTAAGCTCTGGTCAATGCTGAGCACCCATTATGATAATAAGTGAGGGACTTTGTGGTGCTGTTTAAGGTCAGGGGAAGGTAATTGGATCTTTTCTTGTTGGAGATGGTCATTGCCTGGCACTTATGTGACACGAATGTTATATGCCACTTGTCAGCCCTAGCCTGGATGTTGTCCAAGTTCTGCTGTAGGCTGGTATGGGCTGCTTCATATTATTGGAAGAGTTGTGAATGGAGCTGAACAATGTTAGCGAACAGCCCTACTCTTGACGCTATGGCAGAAAGAAATAGCTAAAGTTATTTTGATCAAAGACTTCCGGCAGCAGGGTCCACGATTCTCTGGGAAAAGAAGAATCTCCTAACATCTAACATAACATCTGCTCTTACATAACTTGTAAGAGTGAACCCTGGTCCCCCCATATCTATTCAGTTGAAACAATGGTATACACAAACACAATCAAATCCCTTCATTATCTCATGAACCTCGATCAAATCACCCGAAAGTGTACACATCTCTAAAGTATAAAAACCCAGCTCTTTGAGCCTATCTGGGTAACTAAGATGCTTTAAACTGGGAATTAATCTAGTGGTCCTCCTCTGCACTCTTTCCAAAGCCTCAATATCACCCACCATATGAGGAGACCAAAACTGGACACGGCATTCTAACTGAGGCCTAAACAAGGTCTTGTACAAGAATAAAATGGTATGCTTTGTTTTATAGCAAATTGTCCTGTAAATACACCCTATTCGCTTTAGCTATAGCTTCATGGCATTGGTCATGAGCACTCTGGCATTTTTAGAATATGGTCTGTATGATTATACTGATAGTAATTTAATGAGATCCTTTAATTGCTTTAGCATACTTTGAAAAAATAATACCTGTTTTATGTACAGGTTGCATTCAGTTTGGATGGTTGGAAGAATTGGGTATGGATCAAACTGCATGCAATCCCCCGAGGATTTATGGCTCACATCATTCCGTGTGCTGGGTTGAATTAGATTTTAAAATACAATAGAGGAGGGATGGCTCACTTGGTGGCAGTTTCACCAACCATTCTTCAATCAAAAACAGGTTAACTGGTTATTCATCCTACTGTTGCTTGTGGGATCTTTCTGTGTGTAAAGTAGCTGCCGTGTGATTCATTTCATATGAAGTGCTTTGAGATGTTTGTGAGAAATAAGCTAAGGTGCTATGTGCGATATGAGGAATTTTTTTTTATGCAGCGAGTTGTTATGATCTGGAATGCTCTGCCTGAAATGGTGGTGGAAGCAGATTCAATCGTGGCTTTCAAAAAGGAATTGGATAAATACTCAAAGGAAAAAAATTTTCAGGGCTATGGTGAAAGAACGGGGGAATGGGACTAACTGGATTGCTCTTATAAAGAACAGGCACGGGCTCGATGGGCCAAATGGCCTCCTTCTGTGCTGTAGCCATTCTATGATTCTATAATAAGTGCAAATCTTTGAGGTTAAATTATAGTTATTTTTAATTTTGCTTAAAAGTTACAGTCTTGCTCCTTTAAAGTTAAATTCTTTAAAATCAACATTTTCCTGCAACGAAAATAAAATGATTTTAGTATGGTGCTGCTGTCTAAACATTCACCTGCAGAACACATGTGGAAAATCAGTGTCTAATGAATGAGAATTTAGAAGACATTGAGACAAGGAGTTATTCCCTTTCTCACCAGTAGAGGGTGCTGCTGAATTGAGATTGTTGTAGAATGAATTCCCATTATTAAAGAAATACTTGCATTTATATAGCACCTTTCACGACCTCAGGACTTCTCAGAGTACTTTACAGCCAATGAAATACTTCAGAATTGTAGTCACTGTTGTAACGTCGGAAACGCTGCAGCCAATTTATGCACAGCAAGCTCCCACAAACAGTAATGTGATAATGACCAGATAATCTGTTTTTGGGATAAATTCTGGCCAGGACACCGGGGAGAACTCCCCTGTTGTTCTTTAATATTGTGCCATGGGATCTTTTACGTCCACCTGAGAGGGCAGATGGGGCCTTGGTTTAACGTCTCATTTGAAAGATGGCACCTCCGACAGTGCAGCAGTCCCTCAGTATTGGACTGTAATAACTGTCTGAGAGTAGCTTCATGGTGAAGGCAGGACATTTCTTACTTTGTTGACAAGATTTGGTTGCACCATAATTGTTATCATTGGCAGATAGGGTGTCCATGTAAAAAGCTGTCACTGCACTTCAAATATTAATTTTGTGAAGCTCTTTGAGAAATTTCAGCATGTATAAGATGTTATTGAAGTATAAGTATATATATAGTATATAAGCAAATGTTATAGTCTTAATATTAATAAACCAATAAATAGCTTCTTGAAAGAATATTGGCTTTCTACCTTGGCAGTGGTGAAATGGGGGAGGGAGTTGGAAGGCTAAATTCCTGAAAACAAGGCTGTACAAAAGACTAGCCATAAGTTTGGTATATATTAGGATCAGCTTGCACTGTGGCAGTCACTAGATTTGTGCATTGCAACATTTTGTAATTTAAAAAAAATAATTCCTGAACCAGTTGTCAGGACAGTTGACATTGGTGATGTGATGATGCATTGTATCAACAGTCATATCTTAGCTTCAATCTTTGTTTTCATACAGCTAAAGGATTTCTAAGACAATAGCTCTTACGAAAGTTTTCATCACATGGTCTCTAAGCTTACTGGGTGGCGCAGTGTGTTCTATAACCTTGCCCTTTCACATCTGTGGCCTGGTTTTGAATCAAACCTAGACAGAGGGATTCAGGTGACATAAAATATCAGAGTAAAGCCAAAGTGGTTTAGATATGTTCCATGAGCCCAAGAGATTCTGTTAAAGCTTTAAACTCATTCAATACTTAATTATTTTTAATGATGTTTCAATAAATATAATTTTGACTTTTGTTTGTTGAATAATGCATGGCCTTGGGATGGAAGCAAATATGCTATTGATCACATGATTGGTAGAACAGTTCTGCGGTATGGTTATTTCTTGCAGGGAAGTAATAGATGAGTAGCCTTGCTACATACCATGAAAACTCTGATACTCATATTTATGCAGGTCAAACACTTCATTATATGCAAGTTTGCACTGTTTGCTTGAGTGGACACACCGTCTATATGAATGCTGTATTTATTTGAGACACTAAAAGAATATTGACTCTTCTATCAGCAATACATCTTACCCTACTTTCAAATATTAACATATAACTACACCAGTTACAGTATATATGTATACATACATAAGCTGATGCAGAGACATACTGAGGTCACATGGTACCAGTTGTGAACAAATTGTCATCTTTTATCTAGCGTGTAATATACATGCACAGATACATATATAAACTATTGAGTTTCAGATGTGAGTGAATCATCCGCTTTTACTCAGTATGTACTGTACATGTATAGGAATTGAAAAAATATACATACAGGCCACACCATATCAGATGTTACTAAATTGTCAGCTTTTATCCAATATATATTGCATTGTATTAGATCAGTACATCGAAAATAAATATTGAGCCGGAAATTGCGTGGCAAGGCTGTCCGCACATCCTGCGGACAAACACCATGAAAATACTTACCTTGTGGTCTCCGACGTCCACTTGCTCCCTCTTCAATTTTTTTTAAGTTCAGTGCTGTGAAATCAGTGCAGGTTCCTTCGTATCGATAGAGACAGTGGGAATGGAAGCCACGCCCACAGAATCTGTCAGGAAGAGAAGTCATGCCCACAAGCAGGCAAGTAGAGATCATTCCTTTACAGTTAACTTCTGTATGTTAGTTTAAATAAAAATTTGACATATCTTGTTATAAAAAGCCAAGCAAACGATTTAATTTCATGAAACTTACAGAAGTTAAAAGTAAAAAAAAACTTTTTGATGTTTAATTTTTAATTTTTTTTAAGGATCAAAAAAGTATCACAATAAGAGTAATATGACATTCCACATTTTTAACATTTAATTTTTTGTTGTTTCGCAGTCATTAGCAGTCATCATGCTTTTAAAAAGTAGTGTAGAGCTGGTATTTTCCAGCGTACCTTTTGGTGGCGTAAGTATCTTTGTTCCAGCTGGGCAGATGTTTAGTGATTTTATTGATTGTAGTGTGGCGTGGCCCTTTAATTTGGACCTGTCAAACCGCCAGCGAACCAATGGGAGCACATTTGTGGCTTTAGTCACAAGTGCGCATTCGCGAACTTGCTCCCTGTTTTTGCCGACGGAGAGAGAGGATGCCATTGCAATATGTCGTCCGGATGTGAGTAATTTCTGGGCCACTATGATTTGGTAACATAAGCAACCTTGGATTAAAGCAAATGAATCCACTGGGTATCAAATGTCCTTGCAGCAATCAAAATAATGCATGCTATGATATAATATCAGCATAAGGTTCGCCACACTTTCTAATAAAGCTATAATCGATTGCCAAAGTATTATGCTGGTGTAGGGGACAGAGAGTAAATTAAAGTATGAGACAGGAGCCTTTTAAAAGTACTCTATTTCCTCAAGATAATTGACCACACGGAGCCTCAATTTATTCAGCAGGATAAGGGTTTGACAATGAGCTACTTTTACATTTATTTTAAGTAACTATTTTTGCTGTGTTTTTTTAGCAGTTAAGAATACTGATATAATACATGATGAGCTTGACTTTGGGATGACTTTTTTTCTGCTTGAATCTTTTAGCATCTAGGAATAGGAATTCATTTTTACAATGTTGATTGTTTGTTCGGTTGCCTATGAAATTATTCTTCAGCCTACATTTCTTTACCAGGAACTATGACAGTGTGTGAATTTTGTGCTAATCAAGGTGAGAGGTGTTAATGATATGGATTGAAAATGATTTCACATCTGGCACCTAGTGTTAACATCAAATCTCTCAGATTAGATAAAGAATAGATTAAACAAAGGGTAAAGCTTTTTCTAGACTGCTTGATAATTGGGTGAGAATTGCTCTGATCATTAAGTGTAAATGGCATTGTAAATTAGATTGTCTGTTATTTCTAGTGAGATCGTAAATGTGTTCTTTTAGAACGTGTTTATGATTTTGCTAGTATTAGTGAACAAAGGAAATATTCATAAATGGATTTACACTGTTGCATAGTGCTCAGAGGAATTATTACTCTAGTGTGTTTTAACTCCAACTGCAGACCTGTCCTCCCCATTAGACCAGGAGTAACATCTCCATTTCCTATATCAGATACCCTTATGGTTTTTCTAAGTGGGTTGCCAGTCTAGCACCAATTAGGGCAGCATTGTGCTATGGACTCATGTCCACTGGAGTAAAACAGGCCAAATGTCATATTTTACTTAAGGCCTTTTCAGCTGACAGTAATAGATTTCCATTCTATCAGTCGCACAGATTTGATTTCAGATGTGAAAGTACTTTCACTAACCTATGGTAGTTCAATTTGGTTCAGTTAGTAGCACTCTTGGCACCAAGTTAGAAAGTGTGGATTCATATCCCACTTGAGCACTTAATGTAGTATGAAACTCCAGTGTAGTATTGAAGGAGTGCTGTATGGTTAGAGATGCTAACTTTTGGATGAGATGTTAAACCGAGTCCCCTTTTACTTGTATAGGTAGTTCAAGGGAATTGCATAGATCCCATGACACTATATGAAGAAGAGCAGAAAGCTCTCTTGGTGTCCTGGTCAACATTCCTCCCTCAACCAACAACAGATTAACTATTCGTTCATCTCATATGTTTGATTTTGCCATGTGCAAGTTGGTGCTGCGTTTGCCTATATAACAAAAGTCCTTACAGTTCAAAATAATAAGTAAGACACTTGTGAGGGATATCTGGTCCCAGAATCTTAGATTTTACTCAACCATTGAATAAAAAAATACTGTGTGGAATATGATGATTCCTCAATCATTGGGAACTTTGAACTGTCATACCAAGGAAGACAATGGGTCAAGGATGAACAATGTGGGATGTAAACTTCAATAAATATTCTGGAGTTTTACTTGATTCATCTTTTGGGGCAGGGAGACATTTTACAGAACTTTCCTCCTGAGATGACCTAGACCTAGATGAATTGTTTATGATCTGTGGAAGGAATAGGCTTAATGGACTGAATAGTGTTTCTTGTTCAATGCTTGTTTTCATGTTTATCTACTTTGATCCTATGTGTTGGCCAGAAAATACTAATTTCCAATGGAGCCACAAGTACAAAAATTCTAATTTAACAGTAACCCCCAACTTGACCTGGGGATATTAAGACTGTTATCCAATAAAGGTTATAGCAATTGAGTGCATAGGATCTTCCAGGAACAGGGAAACTTGAACTCAGGAACTTACGTGACAATAATTTCAAGGATTAATCAGTTCTCCATCCCCTATTTCAGGCTAGAATCTATGTGTTTTGTACTGGAACACAGGCACAGCTTGATTAGAGTCAATTTGAGTCAACGTAAACACAAGAACTTACATTTCTGTTGTGCTCATTGTGTATAGAAAAATAGTGTAGTATACTTTACAGGATGGAGGACAAAGATGGACACTAAGCAGGAGAGAAAGAAAGAACTGGCATTTACCTAGCACCTTTCAAGGACCTGACATCCCAAAGTGCTCAACAGCCAATTAAGTATTTTCGAAGATCAGTCATAGTTGCAATATAGGGAAACACTACAGCCAATCTACATAAAGCAAGATCCCACAACAGCAATGAGATAATGACCAGATAATGTGTGATGTTGGTTGAGGGATAAATATTGGCCAGGGTCCCAGAGAGAACACCCCTACTCTTCTTCAAATAGTACCATGGGACCTTTTATGTCCACCTGAAAGGGCAGATAGGGCCCCGGTTTAATATCTCAGCTGAGAGGTGGCACCTCCAATAGTTCAGCACTCCCTCAGTACTTCACTGAAGTGTCAGCTTAGATTATGTATTCAAGTCTCTGAAATGGGACTTGAACCCACAGCCTTCTGATTGAGAGATGAGAGTGCTACCACAGAGCCAAGGCTGACACTGAGAGAAATGGTAAAAGCACAGTTCAACAAAAGGCTTTTAGGAAACCGTTGAAAGCAGAGAAGAAGTGTTTGCAGAAGAAAGCATCTCAGGAGGAAAGTTCTGTAAAATGTCTCCCTGCCCCAAAAGATGAATCAAGTAAAACTCCAGAATATTTATTGAAGTTTACATCCCACATTGTTCATTGATATCATGGTACTGTTAACATTGATATCATGCTATTTGTCTTCACCTTCAATTCCCTCCATGGATGCACTCCACCACACCTCAGTGATCTCCTACAGACATATATCCCCACATGTAACCTCTGCTTCTCAGACACTGCTTACTTCTCACTCCTCATCCCTCCACTTCACCTTGGCAGCCCTTCTTATAGTCACTTTGCCCCTACCCTCTGGAATTACCTGCGCAAACTCGGTATGGGTGAGGACAAGGACCATGAAATTCTATATGTGCTGTTGTTGGTAGAGACAGGGAGAAATTTAGCCTGGAGGTGATAAAGACAAAGATTAGGGTTTCAACAGCTGTGGGGGAAGACACGGGGCAGGTTATGTTTGGAATAAAGAGGTCAGCTGTAAAGGGGTTTACTTTTACAGTGGTGACTTTTATTGGTGGTTTGAAAGAGCATTACCTGAGGCTCCATTAAATTTTCTTCCTGTATTTTCTTGGCATGTCTTTCATGAAGGCTAGATGCCTGAAATTGTGAGCGCTACAAATGGTGTCCCGAAGGCAGCAACATTACATGCCAGTGTATACATACCTAATAAATTGTCTTGCTGGACACATTACTCAGAGAACTACATCTTTATGTCCAAAGTACTTTGCCCAATATATATGCTTTGGATATACATTTGAACGAGCTATAAATTCATAATCTTAGTGTTAATAGGGATTCCATTTCATCTGAAGTAGAGTAGCTGAAAAGCCAGAAGAAAATTATTTGGATTTAGGGAACATCAGGATCTCTGGAATAAAATTCCTATTCAAAGCCAAGAACTGCCCTGAATAATTATTCATCAAGGTACATTGTTACCACATTGGGTCTTTTTTGGGAAGGCTGAGTGTTTGAAAGAACTGGCAATTCCTCACTCCCACCACTTCATCATTGGTGGCTGTTCTTTCAGCTGCTACAACCCTGCCCTCTGGAATTCTTTCCCTAAATCCCTCCACCTTATCACTTCCCTCCCTGCTTTCAAAAGCTTCCTAAAAACCCATCATGTTTGTACTCCACTCCAATCTTCTGTTTCCTTTCTTTTCCTATTTGGTATTTATCTTTCTTCTACTCTGAAAAGTGCTCTGATGTTCTCCTTACATGAGGAGTGTATAAGCTGCCGACTACCAACGTGTGGGTCTCACACAGCCAATGGCAACGCCACCCTAAACTGCTGGTTGTATATAATGCAGGTCTCAGTAAGAAAAATTTAAAAAAATCATGAAGAAAATTGCTGTCAAACTCCAGAAATCTCAGTTACACCAATATAGTTGACTTAAGGTCATGCAGTGCCTAAATTTTGGGGTGTAAATCTACACTAATGCATTATTGGCATAAATGCAGGAACCTTGGGCATGATTTTAAATGGGAAAAACGGGTGGGTTGGAGGCGGGGGGGGGCCGTGAAAATGTTTTAAATCTAAAACCCACCCCAAACCTGCCTCCAACCCGCCCATTTCCGGTTGTAACGTAGGTGAGACGAGGGGCAGGAAACCAACCCGGTCTCAGGAGGTGGGTCAGTCAGTAAAAGCTTTAAAGGAGGCTGCAGGCCTCCATTTTTACAGATTTTTTTATTTTTAACCCTTGGGGGCTGGGATTCCCAGGTCTTCTACTTCACGCCATGTGAAAGGAGGCGAGAAGGCCCGAAACTGCAGGTAAGTACCTTTATAGCACAGGTTGTGGGCTCAGAGGAGCAGGAATGCTACCCCCAGGCTCAACAAGTTTACCTGCAGCGACACTACCAACGCGATCGACTGACCCCCCCCATCATCTCTGACCCCCCCACCCATGATTTCTGAACCCCTCCCCCACGATCTCCGACCCCCGGATGATCTCCGACCCCCCACATGACTGAACCCCGATGACTGAGCCCCCCGATGACTGAGCCCCCGATGACCCCCGATGACTGACCACCACCCGGTGACTGACCCACTGATGACTGACCCCCCCACCCGATGACTGACCCCCCCCCATGACCCCCAATGATTGACCCTCCCACCCCCGGTGATTGACCCCCCCGGTGACTGACAACCCCCGGTGACTGACCCCCCCCCTGGTGACTGAATGCCTCCCCCTCCATGACTGACCCCCTCCCGATGACTGAGGCCCCCGATGACCGACCCCCCCCCCCCAATGACTCCTGATGACTGACCCCCTCCCCAATGACCCCCGATTACTGCCCCCTTACATCAAAATCGTAAGGACGTCTGGGAAACCCGTACCTCCGGGTTTCCTGTCAGGAATTCACCCCCCTGCTCCCTTCCCGGCTCCCCGATAAAATCATTCCCCGCGTGTGAGCTAGAATTTTGCATGGGAGGCGGAGCTATGTAAATGAGCAGCAGAGGGTTTTGGTGGACATATCTTGGAAGCTGTGCAAGTGATTGAGGAGATTCGTGCTTATCGATGTTTCGACATAAAACCAGAATAAATCAGTTTTGAGCAAAGTTCCTTGGAAAAAAGGGCACAACGCTGTTCTTACACCATCGTTATGTCAAAAAGCTCCAGGAAATTCTGGGCCATATAGCTCCCTTCCTTCATTTTTGTCTAAAATGTTGAAACACTTATGAAGGAAGTGGTGCCCGGTGACCCTATGCCTGAAAACTTGTTAAAATATCTTTTGAACAATACACCTTTAATATTTCTGGGGTTTCATCATATAATCCTTATCAGAATTAATTAAATTCATTGGAAATGTTTACATCTCAGTGAGGTTTGGGTTTATAGATAGGACCTCCTAGTGATGCATATATTCTAAATAAATATTCTAATATAATAAAATAGTCTCATAAAGAATCGGAAATCGAAGTCTTCCCTTTCACCTTTAATATTCCCTGCACTAGGGGCGCTCTAAGCTTGATGGAGGAAGAAGTCACAAAAAATACATCATCAGGAAGGGGGCTGAGACTGAGTGGCAACTGATCGAAGTGGGTTACGTTGAAGAGCAGTTCAGGAATAAAACAGGAGCCCAAAGCCTTTGCAAACACACTAAAGAAAGGAACCGCATTCATCACATCAGTGCAGCGCTGCATTGTGTTCGCAAAGGGATTGTTTTCTTTTTAAAGTGAAACCTCTCCATTCATTCATTCCGCAGATCCAAAAGAGAACCATAAATTTGTTACTTCCAAAAGTTCCTTAGTTTACGTTTTCCACAGCCAGCGCTTTCCTTTCTGGACGAACTTTTGTGCTGAAGTTGCTAAAACAAAAAATACAAAGTTAAGGAAAAGGTGGAACGTCCGATAGGGATAACATAGGCGAGAGACTCAACAAAAAAAGTTATCTTAACATTTCGACTACGGATTTTACAACAGTTCCACACATGCAGAGCTACAAATACGACAAAGCTATGCCTGCCGACAACCGAAATGGTGGGAATTCAACTCTCAATAATAAGGATCACAAGAAAGTCATGTTAATCTGCTTGGATCTCTTTTGCTTACTTCTTGGTGAGTACATTTTAAAAGCAATTATATTGCTAGTAGTAATCCATGCTGTGTTGTGTTTACATATTTTCAGGGGCAGGCAGTAGGTGTTGCCACTGTTCTTTAAATAATGCTATAAAATAAAGCAAAGAATCAAACCTTAATAATACATTTTTTAAAAATGGTTTAAACTCCCTTCAGCAACTAGCCCAGGCTAAAAGGTATTCCGCATGTGATCATGATCAGTCACATTTAAATAGATGTTTTTACACATATGGCTGAAGCTTCACTCACAAGCTGTCGGTTTTACTAGAACTTTTATAAGCACAAGTCGTCTTAAAGGGAAAACAGAAGCCAGCGGAATATTTGTATATATTGAAGTATGAAGCATTGCACTTAAGCGAGTAGTTTAATCTATGCGTGTTGTGGATTTGTGAGCATAGTTTGCACAGTGCTGTGTACCTCATATATACACAGACCTGATAATGGCATTTGTCTGTATCATGGTCAGATCCATGCAGAATTTAATGTGCAGTGCACCCAAAACCAGATGTGACCTCGTTTATTACATATTCATGCACAGTATTTATGAGTTAGAAATATATATATATAGAGAGAGAGAGAGAGAAAGAGAGAGGAAGAGATAGGAATAGATTGTGACGGTTAAGATTCCACATGTAGTAACAAATCCAAGTTTTAACCCTTTAGGAGCAGGATATCATTTCACAAAGTAGCATCATTACTATTGTTAATAATGCTTTATGTGGACTACCTGTAGCTCCAGTGTGATAGCAGGATTTAGGATTTAGCTGAGATTTTAAAGGGGGTATGGCATTCCATGCAACTGTGAGCTCTGATTATTTTGCTTACAGCCAATTAGATATTTTTACATGAATCTATAACTTTGGATTATTCTATTTTATGACAGTTCATAATAAAATTTAGAACATCAGTGAAAGGTCTTGGTGAAAATTTAAGGTGGATTTTGAATTCTACTAATATTTGGCTCTTTAAACTGTTATACAGTAATAGGATTCCATTACACGTCTAATCTAAAATTGTAAACAATTTTACAACACCAAGTTATAGTCCAGCAATTTTATTTTAAATTCACAAGCTTTCGGAGGCTTCCCCCTTCGTCAGGTGAACGATGTGAAAATTGTTTACAATTGTCAACCCCAGTCCATCACCGGCATCTCCACATCACGTCTAATCTAAACAGAGGCCTGGAGGGTACCATCACCAGTCGGTGTTTTGACAGTGTTTGGACACAATATGTTTCATTACATGTGGGGAATGCAAAAGCCCAGAATTCTGTTTACTTTCGAAGACAGTAAGCCAAAAGAATATAGTAGCATGTCTATTGAACAGGTTCCATTCGCCTTTATATCATGGTGATGATAAGTCAGTTGGAAAACTGCAATCAATTAGCATAACCAGTTAAACTAATCTAATGTGTGATAGCTACTAATTGAAAACTTATTGGAGGTTCGGGTACATGCACCAATCAGGAGCATGTTTCATGCTCTTGAAAACACATCAAGGTTTTGTTTCTTTGTGTGTGTGAACGTTCCAAGCTTACACCATCCAGTAGCTCAATGTTGTGCTCTGACAGCTTCTGCAAGACTTGGATAGTATTTTACCACAAGAATTGGATTGTTCCTGCGAAATTTAAATTGGGAATTGACAACGATTTCTGGCTTGGGAACCATAAATCTCTGTACGTAAACAATCCACCTGCTCTCACTCATCAAGTTAGTAGGTGTGATCACTATTTGTGATAGCACAATTATATACCTATTTTTCTATGATGCATCCTTGTTGTTGAGAGCTGAATATAAATAGGGGTGTTGGATAGTTTATCAATAAACAGTTGTCAATAACATAATGTCTCACCCGTTTCAATTGTTGGAGGAAGGGGAGAGAGGGAAAGAGAGAGAGAGAGAGAGAGTCACACACATACTATTAACATAATTTTATAATGAAATTATAAGCATGTAGGAGGAGCTTGAATATAGGAGCACTTAATTGGTGCCTCACAGTTCTGCAATACTGTGGAATTCTTGAGACAATGTCTTGCAAATGGAGGAAAAAACTTCCAACTATACCTAACATTTATAATACTTTGTGAGAAAGAGCAAAGGACCTAAAATATATGCAGTCTCCGAAGGATTTGATTTAATATGTTCAAGACAAAACTGTTTCTATGCAATAACCAAGTTCCATTGCTGTGAGCGTGCTATAAGTGGAGACCCATCCTCTTTATCTTGTGCTTTGCTCTGTTTTGCTTGGTGGTACTCAAAGTGATTATTATTTTTGGAGATGATTTTTGAGAAGGGGCTGGGAGAAGTCCACGCAGCTTTTACTTCTAAATAACTGATGAAGAGGCACATCGTTTCTACTAAAATAATTAGATTGACCATGATAGAAGATTAACTTTCTAATTACTACCACAAAACAGCTCGTTGGTAAGATAAGGTTGGCACCTAGAGCTACTGATTTGTCCTTCGAGGTTGAATTGGTTATTAAAATCACAACAGTGCATTATCCATAGACCAACAGAGAGGGACAGTACAGCTTCCAAAATCTACAACAATACTGTTTATCTTTAAACCTGATTCCTAAAACTAGTAGATATTGCATTGTTTCAAAGTCTCCATTACTTTGCTACCATTGATCACACTCTGTCAAATACTTTGAAGTGGATTTTGTGTGGTGTCCACTTACTGAGCATCAATCATTGATCTGATGAATTGTTGCGACATATTTTTTCAATTAAGGTACTTAAGATATCCATTAAGTGAACTTTATCAAACCCTACGAATGTCTTGTAAAAAAAATAGGCTATTATACTTACAAACATAATATGAGAAGCTGAGGACATTTACTCAGATGTTGACATTGCAATAGTACCTCATTATTCTATCTCTCAGATGCAATGGGGCTCCATCATCAGGAGCTCCAGACCTACAAATCAGAAATTCCTCTCACCAATCAATCTGATGAATTGATACCATCAGATCCTTCCATGTGTTAACCAATAGTCCTGGATGAGTCAGGCTAATAGTGGGTATGTGGCGCTGGCAGCATACTTGAGGCTGTCACGTGGATGTCATTACACAGAAATAGCCACACTGGTAATAGAAAAGCTGTTCTAACTATTGCATTACTATCTGAAGCTTCTTCCAATTTTATTAAACGATACAGCCTGTTCATACGAAGAGTTCTCTCAAATATCTTGAGGATTCAGGACTTGCTGCTTTTGGGAAAGCAATTCCTGAAAAAAGTAAACAAGCTCTTCAATATTTATTTATCTGTATAGTCCTTTCACCAACTGTAAAGGTGTACAGAGCTGAGAGTTCATGGGCTCAGTTTTGCAATGGTGGCGGGTTGGCAGCAGGGGAGAGGTGAAGGTGCGCGTGCCAAGCCCCCATAAACAAAACTGACAGGCCGGCTGCCGTCAGGAGCTGCAACGCAAGGGGGTGGGGAGAGAAAGAGAGAGAGAGCGAGACATCACCGGCGCTGGAACGGAAGATCGGTGGGGGGAGAGTGGAAGATCGGGGGGGAGGGGGAAGAGTGGAAGATCGGGGGGGGGTGAAGAGTGGAAGATCGGGGGGGGGAAGAGTGGAAGATCGGGGGGGGTGAAGAGTGGAAGATCGGGGGGGGAGACTGGAAGATCGGGGGGGGTGAAGAGGGGAAGATCGGGGGGGGGAAGAGAGGGGAATATCGGGGGGGGGTGAAGAGGGGAAGATCGGGGGGGGGAAGAGAGGGGAAGATCGGGGGGGGTGAAGAGGGAGAGATCGGGGGGACATCAGTGGGGTGAAGAGGGGAAGATCGGGGGTGAAGAGGGGGAGATTGGGGAGACATCGGTGGGGTGAAGAGGGGAAGATCGGGGGGTGAAGAGGGGAAGATCGAGGGGACATCGGGGGGGTGAAGAGGGGAAGATCGGAGAGGGAGACATCGGACATCAGAGCAGAGTGGAAAGGTAAGTTGATTTTGTGTTTTAACTTCGCACAGTGGTTTTTTATGTAATTTATTTTGTTTCTTTTTGCCTGATCCAGCCCTTCACGTCTGGTTTCACCAGGCATGAATCAGAAGTGGTGGGCAAGCTGCCCAGGTAAGATAAAAATCATTCCAACTACCTAATCTGTCGCAAGTAAAGTGCCTTAAGTACCTCAATGAGGTACATTTGGTTCTTTAACTATCATCCCGCCGGCTTTAATTGCCGGCGGGAATTCCGGATTTGGGACATCCGCACGCACACAGGTGCGTCCATGGGGAACTCGGAAGTTGACGGGTTGGAGCCGGCTTCCGTACCCGAACGGGATTTCCCCGATTTTCGAAGCCCCCGCCCCCCTCCCCGCCAGTCCAACATACCTACAATTTCCCGGGAAAATCGAGCCCCATATGTCTTTTTAATCCATTTCAAATTGACATTACAATTTTTATCTTAAAAGAAATAAGGATCCAACAATCCCTAATAACACAAAATAAAAGACAAGCTCAAAGATCTTTTGCTGGGTGACCTATTTTAGGCAAACAAGTGAACTTACCCTGGTCAGAAACTTCAACTGTTCATTTTCTTTATTAAGCGCTCTGCTTTTGACCTTTTCAATAAATTACTAACAAAATTGATGTGCTTATTACAAGTTTGATACTGATACCACATTGGGCTGACTATAAATTAGTTTCTAATATGAGTGTCCATGAATACGTTAAACAGCAAGGCTTTCCAGCTGTGGGATGCTTAGGAGTAATGGCAGCTGAAGCCATACATATCAATTACTCTATTTATGAGTCTAATTTCACTGTGATATGTTAGCAGAAGTGAAAATGGAGTAACAGCAGTGAGACTATATGGCACTGCTGATGGTGCTTTATGGCATTATTCCTGTGTGAGCGAAAGGCTCCCATTCACTAGCATTACAAGTGGCAATGCTACTCTGTAATTGCTGTTTGGAGATGTATGATAGCAGCCTTGCTCAAGTCATTTATTTATTTGTTTGTTTGTTTATTTATTCCCTTCTTTTAGGACATGCCTTGGTTTTGCTCATTGTTTTTTTCCCCAACTATCTCACTGAAAGGCTCCTTAAAGAGAGATTCCCTCCTTCAGGATAGCTTCCAAAAGTCAAAAGGTGAAATGGAATTCTGACAAATGTTAACTTTTTTGTTTTTACTTTTATTAATCCCTCACCCCCAAATGTTGTTTGTGAGTGAGTGTCAACGACATTGGAACCGGCTTTGAAGAGATGCTGAACCTGATAGTACAAGAGTGCTAAACTAAGTACCCTGGAATTATCCTGGCTGATTCTAAATCTGCTCACTAAATTTTCTAAGTCAATTCCCAGTTGGCATTATCAGTCCTTATCATTTACTGGAATCTATTTGAAACAAATAGAACAAAACAATAGATGTTAAAACAAATCATGATGTTATTTTTCAACTGTCTAATTCGAACAAGGGTATTTAAAATCTGTTTATATTGAAGAAAAGAAAAATGCTGCTATCTCCAAACTTCTGTGTGGTCCATACAAAACAACCCTTTCAGTGATATATATTTCAATACATGCATGTTGTTTCCAGTAGAAATTATACCAGCAGAAATGATTTTAGGAAGATTCCTTGAAGGTTGTTGTTACAAAATATGTCACACTGCTGAAACACTGAAAAGAGTATAATGGATGCAGTAAATTTCAGTGACTGATACAAACACAAAAGACAATTTTAAAATCATATTTGTCTTTATACATCACCAAAGTCCTGCACAAGCTAAATTAAAACATTTATAAAATCTGTGAAACTGTTTTTACAAATGTTCAAATTTCTGAAATCAATTTTTTTCTTGTCAAGAGAAAAAAAAATTGGTGAATTGTCTCACACTCCACATTGTCAGTGGTCTAAGTCCTATGAGTGACATCTGGAATTATTGTGGAGGGGGCTTCACAAAGTTGGTTGTAGCTGATGAAGTTGTGCTAGCAATGAAATGCAGCCAATCTTGCTCTGAAATGCAAAACTTTATTGCCCAGCCCATTTCTGTAGTACTCAGCTAATTGGCGAGTAATTGTTTGACTTGTTTATAGCAGAAACCGTTTGGTAGAATTCTAGGGACCTGTTAATCCCATAGTGGTCCCAATTGCTTGCATTCAATGACTGTGAAAATATTATCTTCCCTCTCCCTTCTCCCACCCCTGAGCCACTAGAGACAATCTATTGTTGTAAGAGATCCATATAAATCAGTAACACAGGATTGCCTTCTAACACTGCACGTCCTAATTTGATGGGATTTCAAAAGGCTGAAAACTACATGTTGAACATATCTACCATTTATGTTTGTCCACAAAACTACTCCTCCCCAGTCGGAGTTACTCCCCTGAAAGAATTGAAATTCAGGAATGGGCTTTGTCATTTGGTCCTGAGGAAGTCAAGTGTTATTTTCATCATTAGGTGTCATGCAAATTTTGTAAATAAAGATAGTAGCTCTGTAAATGTCACTTTGTTATGTGTTTCCAAAAATAGTACAGAAGTTTTCTCATTAAATTTAAAGGGTGATACTGTCTCTTTAAAATTACAATGTTAACATTGTCTTATCACAGTTTTAAAATTAAAGTATTTCAAAGAAGCAGTTTATTCTCAAAGTATTTTTCCAAGCTTAAATTAATTATATAGGCACCAATAAAAGAAAACTATGTTGGGCCCTGTTTAAATATCACAACCATCCTGGGTAATGGATCATAATTGGTGGCTCTTGTGTTTTATAAAACTGAACTACTAGCTCAGTCGGTTGTGCTCCTGTCCTCTGGAACCCCTCCCCTATAGGGTTCAAATCCCACTTTAGGATCTTGAGTGCATAATCTAGACTGACACTTCAGTGCAGTACTGAGAGAATACTTTGGAGGTACCGTCTTTCAGATGAGATGTTAATTTAAGGTCCTGTTAACCTGCTGAGGTGTACGTAACAGATGCCATAGCACTTTTTGGAAATGTCCTGGCCAACGTTTGTTCTCTCAACCAACGCTATCAAAAATGGATTAACTGGTCATCTATCTCATTTGCTGTTTGTGATGCCATGTTCTTTGCAAATTGGCTGCTGCATTTGCTTACAAAGCAACAGTGATTGCACTTTAAAATAATTTATCAGTTGTGAAGTACTTTGAGATGTCTTGAAGATGTGATAAGGTGCTATATAAATCTGAGGTTTTTTTTCTTTCTTAAAGTACTAAAGAACTGTCCAGGAGACAATTTCAAATGGTTTCAAACTCTCCAGGAGAGAAGCCTAGCAAGGAATCTTAGAGTTTATGCGGTTGATGGATGGATTTTGTGAACATAGATCAAGGTCATAGGAAGAGCCCAGATACCCCTTGCCAAGAAGTGAAGATGTTGTCAAGAATCGGGGCTTTTTAAAATCTAACATTATCAGATTCATCCAGCAAATAACCAAAGTGTTGAAAAGAATGGTGTGAGTTTGATTCTTCACTGGTTTAAAAAAGTTAGACTTGTTTGTGAGATGATTGTATGTTTGTTAATAGAGGTGTTTAAAAATTTCAAACACAACAACAAGACCTATACAGATGGTTACAGATAATGATGTATTTATGAGAACCAAAGTGAGGGTTTCCTGTGTAATTAGGAGGGCCTCTCGCGTCAAATTCAATTATGTCTGAAAGCATGATTGTTTTTGACACTCTCTGTGTTCTCTGCTTGTTAGTATGTTATTATTTTGGAATAGGCTTACTACATATTTTTACTGCTCATTAGTACACTTTTACTATTTATTCTTGTCCTAGATTAAAAAAACAATGTTTTTTTTCCATTGAAGACATTCCCTGCCCTATTCCCATGTTTTCAGATGGAATGGTGAGAAACAATTAGATTGGGCACTGGACTGGTTCTGTTCCAGTACATAGCTTAGTTTGACTAACACACTACATGACTGTTGCTGATTTGATGGTATTGCAGGTCAAAACATCATTCCGACAGAAGATTTCTTTACTGCAATTTCTTTGGCAGATTGTTCCTTAGAACAACTTTCAAAGTACCACCTTTCAAGGTAACCACTCATCTATTTACTTACCATACATACCTCCCTTGGGATTGGTTACCAAGTGCTCCACTGAGTTACACGGGCTTACTTAGGACCACAGTGTATAGGTTAGAAGGTGGTGAGTTGCACAGTAAAGGCCTAGGTGGCAGCTCAATGAATCTATATGACGGATTCTGCCCTACTGATCCCTGGTGAGTGGGCATTTTTCATGTTTTTGTGTCATGTTATGAAAAGGTATATTATATATGTCGGGCTTGAAGAAGTAGCACTGATACCTCAAATTGCCAGAATATTTTGGAATTAAGAGGATCTCAACCTCCGATGGACTCCTCCTTTAAAAAATGTTCTCAAAATCCATCTCTTTGGTCACCCCTTATGATAGCTCCGTTCCTGGCTTGGCGTCCATTTTACTTATGCCTGTCTGTGAAGTGCCTGGATGTGTTTTTTACTTTAAGGACGCTATATAAATACAATTTGTTTTTGTTGTAGCCTTTATCTCTCATTTAATTTGTCAATATTATGGCTAGTTGAGACAGTCCATGAGGAGGTATATTTTCTACTTATTGACTATGAATGGGTGGAAAATCTAGTGCATGAAATTTTAGTTTATCTGTTGTGGGAATCATTAGTTTGCATCAATTTATTAATTAGTGAGCAGTTGTATTTTAAGCCTCCATTAAATTATACATTAATTAAAAGTCAAAGGAGTTCCTGGCTGGTAAAAGTCTAATTAATGATGGAATAATTGAATTAAACTTGTTTCCCTTCTGGCTATTTTGTTGTGGTTACTTATCTGGACAGCATGCTACATGAGCTTGCAGAGTAAAAATAAAAACTAGGGTAATATATATATATATATATTGTAAAGAAGGTCAGAAATGGGGATGTTTGCTGATGATTGCACAGTGTTCAGTTCCATTTGCAACCCCTCAGAAAATGAAGCAGTCCGAGCCTGCATGCAGCAAGACCTGGACAACATCCAGGCTTGGGTTGATAAGTGGCAAGTAACATTCACACCAGACAAGTGCCAGGCAATGACCATCTCCAACAAGAGAGAGTCTAACCACCTCCCCATGACATTCAACGGCATTACCATCGCCGAATCTCCCACCATCAGCATCCTGGGGGTCACCATTGACCAGAAACTTAATTGAACCAGCCACATAAATACTGTGGCTACAAGAGCAGGTCAGAGGCTGGGTATTCTGTGGCGAGTGATTCACGTCCTGACTCCCATCCTGACTTGTGCCTTTCCACCATCTACAAAGCACAAGTCAGGAGTGTGATGGAATACTCTCCACTTGCCTGGATGAGTGCAGCTCCAACAACACTCAAGAAGCTCGACACCATCCAGGACAAAACAGCCTGCTTGATTGGCATCCCATCCACCACCCTAAACATTCACTCCCTTCACCACCAGCGCACTGTGGCTGCAGTGTGTACCATCCACAGGATGCACTGCAGCAACTCGCCAAGGCTTCTTCGACAGCACCTCCCGAACCTGCGACCTCTACCAGCAGACATATGGGAACAACACCACCTGCATGTTCCCCTCCAAGTCACACACCATCCCCACTTGGAAATATATCACTGTTCCTTCATCATCGCTGGGTCAAAGTCCTGGAGCTCCCTACCTAACAGCATGTGTAAAGAATCTTACAACACCAGGTTATAGTCCAACAATTTTATTTGAAAATCACAAGCTTTCGGAGCTGTGATTTTCAAATAAAATTGTTGGACTATAACCTGGTGTTGTAAGATTCTTTACATTTGTCAACCCCAGTCCATCACCGGCATCTCCACATCATAACAGCATGTGAGAGAACTTTCACCACATGGACTGTAGCGGTTCAAGAAGGCGGCTCGCCACCACCTTCTCAAGGGCAATTAGGGATGGGCAATAAATGCTGGCCTTGCCAGCGACGCCCACATCCCATGAACGAATAAAAAAAAACAGAGCCATTCTATTTATAGCTGGAGTGTTCATTTATAATTGGACTAGTCCTTCTCTAATGATTAATTAATTAATTTCAGACCACTGATATCTCCCCCAGTGACTATAATCAGCAAACCAGAGTTGTCATTTGGACAAATCAGTTTTTTTCTCTTTCTCTTGTTTTTCATGTGATGTTCCATCTGGAGAGCTTGCTGAGAACTGGTTGAACTAGCCCACCTGGGGCGAGCAACTCAGAGTGACCTTGTACTCTAGCCCACTACCTTCTGATTGGGAACCCAGATTGCTGGATTCTCTGGGTCTGCCATGGAATACTGCAGATTTAATTATTTATCTTGGCTACAGTTAAAAAAAATGTCTAATACAAATCTTTTCAATTTCCTATTTAATGCCTGTTCTCCCCTCCACTCTATCGCTAGTTAAACATGTTTTCCTTTTTCAAGTGAAATTTCTTTATGCACCTTTTACATTGCTGGCTTGTAAAATTCCTGTCGCTGATTTTCTGCCATACCAGTACTCTTGTCGACTTTATCAGGTGAATCAGTGAAAGAGGGTGGCAGATTTATTTATGGATGGTTTTCAGATCAGACCATAAAAAAAATCTGAGGATACAGTTATAAACAACAGCGATGTGACTTTTTGAACTATGGCATGTCCTCCAGCTTTCAAGCAATACTTTCATCATGTGGAAACTTGAAGATTTATCTTATGGATTTCATAGACTGATAAATTTGCTATTTCTACATTCTATATTTTCCCTGTTTGTCTGTGGGCAATTTATATTGGATTAGAGCATTCCCAGACTGGCAGTTAGTAGAATTCTCTGAATAGTTTGTGGTACATCAATTCAAACCTGCAGGATGGAGATAGCGAGGACACAGATGTCAAATTTTGTAAAGCAGATAATGACCACCATATTAACCATCAAAGCTGGGCTGGTCATCAATAAGGAAAACAAATCTGTGATGGAACTGAAATATAGTGCTTTTTGTCCTGGTATTTTATCTTTAAATATATCCTTTGGCAGTTGGTAGCACTAAAATGGAGCCCTGAGCCATGTTCATAAGCCACATGCCAACCCAGTAATGAAGGAGTTCCCTCTTCTGAATCTGTCAGGTGTACGTATCAGCCTTGGCTCAGTGGTAGCACTCTTGCCTCTAGCTTAGAATGTATGGGTTCAATCCCCACTCTAGAGATTTCAGTACATAATCCAGGTTGACACTGAAGGAGTGCTGCAGGTGCTGTCTTTTGGATGAGATGTTAAAGTAAGGCCCTGCCTGCCCTCTCAGGTGGACATAAGAGGTAGTGTTGAAAAAAGACTAGGGAAGTTCCCCTGGTGTTCTGGCCAACAGTTATCCCTCAACCATCATCACTAAAACGGATAACCTGGTCATTATTTTTGGTGGGATCTTGCTGTATGCAAATTAGCTGCTATATTTCCCTACAATAATGCTACACTTCAAAAAATGGTTCATTAGCTGCATCGCACTTTGAGACATCCTGAGTTCCTAAAAACTGTTATGTAAATGCTAGTTCTTTCTTTTCTCAGTAATTCCTTCTGTTATTAGATAATATATATATCTGATTATTTCAGGATTACTGATGAAGTAATGGTCTCCAGAAAAAAACATACATTTTTAGTTTTTTTTTTCAATAGGGCTAATGCATTATTATATAAAATATGATTACGTTTTTTTGTTTTTTACTCAGAGTTAAGACCTTTGGCTTGGGACGGTGGGTGTGACACTCATATTTCATAAACTAAAAATGTTTTCACAACATCCGTTTTATAGTGGAGTGCGTTGTGGCCAAATCGATTCCACAAAAAAGGAAATCTTTTTATGTATAATGAATAACTAACCATTTAATGTAGCATAATTACTATGAGCCTTGGCTCAGTGGTAGCACTCTCGCCTCTGAGTCAGGAGGTTGTAGATTGAAGACCCACCCCAGAGACATGAGAATGTAATCTAGGCTGGCATAAGAGTGCAGTTCTGAGAGAGTGCTGCACTGTTGGAGGTGCCATCTTAAAACTGAGGCCCTGTCTGCATTCTCAGGTGGATGTAGAAGATCCCATGGAACTATTTGAAGAAGAGCAGGGGAGTTCTCCTGGCGTTCTAGCCAATATTTATCCCTCAACCAACACCTAAAACATGATCTAGTCATTTATTTCATTGCTGTTTGTGGGACCTTGCTGTGCGCAAATTGGCTGCCGCATTTCCTACATTACCACAGTGACTACACTTTAAAAGTGCTTCATTGGCTGTAAAGTGCTTTGGGACGTCCTGAGGTTGTGAAAGGTGCTTTATATTTGCAAGTTCTTTTTTTCTTTCTTGTCTGCATGCTTTCTGTAACTTGAATGCAAGGGAAAAATAATAATATCCTCTTACATATTTTCATATAATAAATTCACAATTCTAGTAAGAATGTGTCTTGTAGAATGCAGCAGGACTTAATGCCACAAACAGAACCATTATGATTATTTAGGCCTCTTTATACTCATTACGCATGAATGGAAATTTATCCCTGAAAGATGGACTCTTGTTCAGAGAAACAGTGACTCTTTTCATGATCTTTATATAGGTTTTGTTTAATGATCCCTGTGTAGGTACATTGTCTTGCTTATAAGAGGCTTTTTTGAGACTAATGTCTAAATCTTGTCTTTGAGACTTACATTACACAGTATTTGGGGTCTTGAGAATACAAGATTATGAATAAAGAACTATCGTATATCAAAGCCTTTCACTTTTTTAGGGAGGAAAGATCTGATTTCTCTACAGAACTAAAAGGGAACACTTTGAGTAGGCTGACACATGGAGCACTATCCACGTCTGTGTCTCCAGAATTTGCATGAATAGGTTCTGTTTGGCTGGCCTACCTCTGTATGTTTAATTGTTCCTGACTCTTACTGATATAGATATCAGCAGTACATTGAGATTATTATCTAAGATCTACAAGTTTATCAGTTATCTTGGAAAATTGTTAAATTAATAAAGCTCAAGAGATCTAATCGGAGGTCTGAGTAGGAATATTGTAATGAAATAGACTACTTTCCATTAGTAAAAATGTTGAAAAAATCCTCTCTTTTCATCATTATACTCTAATCTTCTTTGTAATGATATATACCCTGTTTTATATAACCAGAATACCGGACGTTAACTTTAGCCATCATTTAATTTTGATTGCAGATCATCATAGAATGATACAGCATAGAACTAGGCCATTCGGCCCATTGTGCCTGTGCCAGCTCCATGAAAGAGATACATTGAAAGGAAATTTAATTTAGGTTCTTGCAGTTCTCGTCTCTCTATCATACCTACATATCCTTCACACAGTATAGCATTTTTCTTAACTACTGATTGACTAATGCCATCCTAACCATCTGATTGCTAGATAGTCTTTCCCAGTGGTAGATCACCCTCTCTTGCTGCTCTTATTTAAGTAAACAGCATACATTATGTTCAATGATTAATTAAGTCTATTACATTTATTTTATTATGTCTAACTGTTTACTCATAAGCAGTTTGGATTAAGGTTTGGATGTGCAATTATATCTAAGCATTCTTCTTAAAATCTGCAATTTAGATAAAGAAAATAATCATCATTGGTGACTGTACATCACGAAAACAGCAAAGCAAATGTAGATATGTAGATATCACAATTATTTTACTTTACTTCTTAAACTGCCAACGGTTCCTGGGGATCCTAGGCTGGTCAGTTTTCTTTTATAGATTTTAGCCCTAGCACTGTGATACTGAAACAACCTGATGTCAGGAGTAGCTTTATTGCTTTAATACAAATATTATGAGACTATTTTCACTATTAGATAAAAATAAAGTTTTAAAACATTTACTCCTGCTTTGCTTCTCGTCTTTCCCCTCTGTTTCCTCCATCTTCCTAGTCTCCTTTTTTGCCCTATTTTCACTTTTTTTTAACTTAAATTATACTATAATATAGAATGGGCTTTATACAATATTTGGGAGAGCTCAAGGCTGGCACAGGGCAGAAAAGAGGAAATGTTATATTTTATACCACTGATATCTTTCCCCTTCAGCAAATCATGTCCCCTATAACTAGGCTTCCTTTATATTATATACTTCCAGCTGACCGTGAATTCAGCTAAAGGTTCCATTTTATGAGGTAAGGCTATAGAAAATATTATCAATCACCATAATAGGCCTCTTTTATTTGTAAGGAAAAACATTCAGAATTTTTAAAAAAATAATTAAACTGGGCATCCAGACTTATCAGCGTGCATTTGCCAGCACCAGGCACAGGAGCGGTAGATTTCCTGTGAAATCACTTAACAATCTAAAGTAGGAAAGCAGACATCTATGGAGAGCAGCCAAAGCTTTTCTTTTTTATTTTTAGTGTAAGAGTATTTGATTCGAAGCCTGTTGCAGAATGGCTAATGTTTGAATCAATTGCTGAATATTTACTTTTCTGTATTCTGTCTTGGAAACAGTCCCTGAAGTATTTAATGTACTGATGGACTGACAGTCTGGTATAACCTCTACAGTACTCCAGTACGTGAAGCACCATGAAGTGTGTGTTTTTTCTAACATTGGGCCGGAAATTGCTCGTAAAATAATGGTGAGCCTAACAGCTTTCGCCATTATTAATGGGCAAATCAAAGAGCAAGTTCTGGCGACTGCACATGCGCAGTCAAACACGGAAATCTGGAACTTGCTCTTCCTGATTCCCTGCTGATCTGACAACTTCGGATTAAAGAGACTTCGCCGGCTGGAATCAATGGACCAGCAGGAACTTGCTCTCCTCCCCAGCTGGAAACTAACTAATCTCGTCAGAGAAAAGGTACGCTGAGTTATATCAGGTCTAAACTAACTTTTGACAGCGTGATAATGGCTGCTAAACAACCTCGCTGGAACTGAAAGTTAACATTTAAAAATGTGGAGTCTCATTACTCCCAATTTTAATAGTTTTTGAACATTTACATTTAAAAAAAAATAATTTTAATTTTTTTACTTTTTCTTTCTGTCCCTTTTATCTCAGTCTTTTTAACTTACCCTCTCTTTATTTTGCTTTCTCTATCTGATTTTATAGTACATTTACTAATCTTATCTGACACTTCTTGGTTCTCACAGCATGGCTTGCTTCAAGCTTATTGGCGGAGGGGACATAAAGATCCTTTCCTCCTCTCCCAGCTCAGAGAAGCCTGGGGAAGACCCCTGCACTTCTTGCAGGTCTCAATTAAAGCAAGTTGGCGCCCAGAAGCCTGCAAAAAGTTTGTGGGTCAGTTAGTTACTTGCGAGCGGCAGGCGACGTCCGCTCAGTGCAATTTCCGACCCATTGAGTCATGTTGGTCACAGTTTCTCAAGAATGAACTGCTGACTGCCAGAAATGCTAAAATGGTCCTTGGCACTAATAACTTTGTTAAGCAAGTTCTTGAAAGGAACCCAATTGTAAAGAAGCAGCTGTAAACAGCTTTAAAGGGGGTTATATTGATTAACCAGTGTAAAGTATAAATAACTGTGTGTGTATTTCTTGAGCTTGGTTGTAACGCTGTTCCCATCCTGATAGAGTTGGAAGATGCAGAGCTCTGTTATTTATACTGAGACCATCATCTGAACTGGTGTCAGAATTCAAGATGCAATGGAATTGTCCCATTATAGTACATCCTTTCAGTGGTACGCAAACGCTGCTGTTCTTTGTACTGACTCCGATAACACAAGCCCAGTGTGCAACTGTTGTACATGTACAATTTCTAACTCTGCTTTTATTTGTATGAATTGGAATTTCACATTTTGATTACTGATTGATCATATTTTTATCAAAAGCAAAATACTGCGGATGCTGGAAATCTGAAATCAAAACAGAAAATGCTGAAAACATTTTTATAATGTTTTTGCATTGTCCTAAGTACTTATAAAAGGTAATCATCTCAAGTAGGGAAACTATGACAAAGTGGCTAAGCAAAGGCATGCCAATCTGGAACTCACATTGGATCTACACTGTGACACCAGCAAACTTCAGCTACTGAGGAAAGGGATTACCTTTTTTTTTATCATGTTAGTGTGAACCAGTGCCACTAATTCAGGAAGATTTATATTGTGAAATACATGCCAGATTTAACATGACTCAGCCAGTTTAAACTGAGCATTGATATAGTGAAGATCCATTATGATGTGAAGAATTACAGTACAAATTGTGCATGGTGAGTTCCTGCACAACTATGGTTGACTCATCTGACGTACCCAGTTTTCAAACAAAATTAGGTGGAGCATTCCTCTGAAAGATAAGGTCACAAGCATGTTGCGACTGAAGATGTAACTTCCAAAGAGAATGTATGATCAACCTCCATTTTATTGATCAAATATTCATTCACTTAGCATATTTGATTTAACTCAGTCTGTCTTAGTATGAGTAATTAAATATTTAAATAATTGATTATTGGCCTTTATTCTAACAATTAATTGAATAAAAATAACTGTAACTGTTCCAATTAAAACGTTAACTAGAAACTGAAAACCACTATACAGCTAGTACTAAAAGTCATAATTTGGTAGAAAACCTGTTGCTCACCTACATCCTGCAAGAGATTTTCAGTGTTAGAAAGGGTGAGGGGTTTAAACGCAGGATATGGCAATCGAGAGATTGTAAACAAAGACTCCATTCACTGAACCAGTTTTTAAAAAAAAATGTACATGAGTTCAGGTTAGCTACAAGCTGACCAACTGGGACCATTGAGGCACCGTCATGGGTGCAGGAATGTTCACTATATAATACTGTGGTTTTTTTCCCTCATAAGCTAGCAGCCTCTTGTAAAAGCCATGTTTAAGAATATTAACTGCCGCCTATTTTAGTTATTCTAAGTATGTTTAACTTATCTGATATTTGTTCTGATAAATATAATTCTCCCCAAATCATTGTATTCACAACTATTGTATGCTTTCCTGTTTGCTGAAGACTTCTGAATGTGAATCTTTACTTCAGATTATTTTGTTTAAATTACATATTTTCAAAACCCTGAATTACTCAGACAATTAAATCAAATTGTATAATTGTGCTGTGGTTTAAATAATTGGCCAGATTGGCACTTCCTGTGTTCAACTGGAGCTTTATTTAGTTAATCTGGCTCCTAAATTCTGCTCTTAAATTTTGTACATCCCAGAGTTCTCTGTGTCAGGGAACACTTCAGCGCTTCTCACTTGACCTTTCACTGCTGGAGCACTGGTTTGGGAGGGGTTATACGTCATCTGGATTTGTCCCAGTGATTTTACTCAGCATTATTCATTCACATTTTTATTCAATTTAGATATACTCAGTAAGGGGGAAATTAGGAGTTCTCAGCACACTATCTGGCTTCAGTTTAATGCTGTGCCACCCAGTGTGTGGTACCAGAATAGAACAGCATCGAGTGGTGTGTGGTTAAAGCACTGTCAAATGTTACTATTAAATTAAATTCAGTATTCAAAAGAGGGGAGGGGGCAACTAAAGACTGAGGGATGTACTACCTGTAATTAAGAGTTCCATGTAGAATTGCCACTTGTTTAGTTTAAGAGGGGGCTGTCTATTCCTTAGAGGTAAACCAGACACTAAAAATCCTTTTTAAAAAAAGTTCATTTTTTTCCCATCAGATCTTATGTAGCATTAATCATTAAGGTTTTTTGTTTAAATTTCATTTTAGGAAAATCTCAGAACTCAAGTCATCATCCCACCCTCTAGCCTGCCCCTATCTTGCTCCTGTCTGATTTTGGATTAGCATAACGTTGCAAACCCTTAATTCCAGGAACCATTAGTTAAGGGTAATGGCTAGCTTCTATGTACAAGATGATTACTGTCATTTCTTCTACTGCTATAACAAAATTAAGAACAGGATCTTAGCAATTTTTTGCCTACGTAATTCACCCTACTGTGAAATTTCTATTAAAATGGTTCTCCAAATTTTACTTCTGAATCTAGTCGTGTAAACTTGAAACAAATGATTTGAGTCTAGTGCATTGGTGTTCTTGTGTGTCAGTGTGTCTTGGAGTTGATCTCCAGACTATACTAAGATGTAAGAGGAATGGGGCATCCAACCTGAAAGAGAACATGATGGTAGAACAATATCCTTTCATCTCTAGGGGTATAGTTCAAATGGGGTGAAAGTACACTTGTGTCTGCTGCCAAAAAAAGTCCTAGATGAAATTAGATGAACAATCTGAATCCAGTTCTTAGTGGGAGCATATCATTTGTGATTTTGATTTTGGCTGCAGATGTTGATTGATGTTGGAACAGGTCAGCAATGTTAAATTCTCATTGCTAAGCTGCACAGACGGAATGGCAGCCCCGTGGTTTTGTTCAGGAGCAAGGTAACATGGTAGCCCAGTGATAGCACTCTGTTCCTGGAGGAAGGGAACAAAACCACCTTGTGTGTTGGTGCTCCCTGTCTCTGGAATCATTCTGTCACCTCATTTAAATTAGAATGCTGCCCCCAAAGACAGTGCGTAAAGTCATTTTGTGTAAACAATCCTTTTTGGATATGGCTGGCTAGTTGTGTTGATCATCAGCAAGCAATGGTTCCTGCAAAATCCTATTGCTTCTCTAAAGTATTGTTCATAATACAAAACTGTAATGAGATCCAGTGAAATGCAGAAGATGAGATTTGAAAATATAACACATATTCATTTTATAGATCAGTAAAATGGAGAAAGGGTGAATGTTTAAAACTTTTTTAAAACCACACCCATGTTTGTTTTTTTTGGTGAGATGAGCCAAGTGCTACACAATCACTAGTACATAAAAATTGTCGAGTTCATTATTGCCCAATGTTCACACACCCAAGTGTGTTGGTTTGGAACGGAGCATTTTTGCAATTGGAAGAAATACTGTCATGTCACAATGAACTGTGGGTAAATAATAGGTCTTGCGTGCAATACAGGTTCCTGAATTTTGCTGCAAATTTTCTATAGGCTTCAGGCTATTGGCATGGCTCCAGTTCCTGCTCCTGTCACAGAGAAACACATTTCATAGCATGGCAGAACATATTGGTGAGAGCTCATGTTGACTGGACAACCAAGTCCTTCCTCTTTGCAAATTTCACTGCATCAAACAGGATTCTGCTACTATTCCAGTGGCAAAGACATTTAATGGCAGACAATGGCCCCGATATTAACTTGGAGCCGGGAAGAGAACGGGGGATGGGGGGAATCGGACGTCATGGGGTCTGATTGCAGGGTGTGTAAAGAGGTTAGCTTGGCGGGCCGGGGGTAGCACTACTGCTCCTCCTGGCCCACAAGCAGTGATGTAAATGCACTTGTCTCATGGATCCAGCCCTTCTTGCCTTCTTTAACTTGCCGAGAATCCTGTGGCCTAGGAAACCCGGCCTCCAAGGGTTAAAAATAAAAATTGTGGTAAAATGGAGCCTTGTAGCCTCCTTAAAAGATTTCACTGACCAACCCGCCTCCTGAGAGCGGACTGGTCGCCCGCCCCTTAACCCGCCTCCATTAAAACTGGAAGCGGTTGTGTTGGAGCCGGGTTGCTGTCAAGTTGCAAATTTCTGTTATTTTAACTTCCCACCCGTGCTTGGGGGTTAAAAATCCCCCCTATGTCCCAGATAAATGGGCAAATCTGCTTCTACAGATATAGCTAGACATTATTCATCAGATCTGAAGTAGTCTTACTATTAAATTTGAAAACGAGCCTTGATCACTTGATTTTAATTAGCATTAGTTTTGATTTTTTTTTGGTTAAGAAGGACCACGTCATTGTGATAACAGCATGTTTCACTAAATTGTGATCAGAATAGGAATCCTGGTTTATTTCCCCTCCCCCTTTTCTAGCCCAGTCAAACTGAGAACAATTACAGTGCACCACTCCTGTTCTAGCAGAGATCAGCTAACTTGATATTGCGACCTTTCTGGTCTGTACAGGTCAGTACAACATTAGACAGTGCTTTTACCAATTGAGCTATGGTGGGGGGAAGGTGCTTCTATTTAGACTTCTTTATACTGTATGAATAATGATTTGCCTCTCCAGTGTGACCAATATTGAAGAAGCTCCTCTTGTCCTAATACAAATGGGGAAAAGAACACCAACAATTGTGGCATGATAATGTTATAATTTGGCATATTATCTTTAAGAAATCTGGGATAAGATGATCTCTATTTTTCCTCTCAATGGATTCCAACCAAATTTAATTAGTTTAGGCTGTTTGAGCATGGGATAGCAGTAACTTAATTTGAAAATCGTAAATTCTTGTTTGCAAACAAGAAAGCATCAATTTGAATTAAAAAAAAGACTTGCATTTATAAATAGCGCCTTTCATAACCTCAGGATGCCCCAAAGCACTTTACAGCCAATTAAGTACTTTTGAAGCGTAGTCACTGTTGTAATGTAGGAAATGCGGCAGTCAAATGCGCACAGCAAGGTTTCATTTAAGATTGGTGAAAATGTAAGTTTCTACAGGGAAGCATCCAGTCATGTCCTTTCAAGTAAGCAAAAGCAGAGCTTCAAGCTCACCGTGCCACCTTCCTTGTGTGCCTGCTGATTAATGCGTGATGTGACTGTTGGATATTGGCATTACTGGAAATGACTTGGGTTGTGTCAGAAATCCACATCGCTCAATTCTCCCACTTAAATGTCTGTGGTGTGACAATGAACTCTTTTCAAATTGAAAACTTTTAAAGTGGGAACAATTGTATATAAATTGAGACTTGTGCATAAATACAACACAAGACCAGCATCAGCTGGAATAACCCAGAGGATAAGTGTGGGTGAAATTGGACTGTCATCAGCTATTAAAAAAAATTGAATTGAGATCAAGTAAATGAAGTTATTAATGGGGGGGGTGGGGGTGGGGGAACCATTCACCTTCAGACCGCAGTGTGAAACAAGAAAGGTCAGACTTTCCTCTAAAGTACCTCTAGTTCAGGGCTACATTTCCTAAAACAAAAGAGTCTGACCTGACATACCTATTAGTAGTAATGTCTGGGGAGGAGGGTGCAGTCTGATGCACTTCCACAGCGACTGTAATGAGAAGAGACCCCTGTTGCCTGTTAAGCAGAATCTAATTTGTTACCACAGACCCCTCAGGGCCCCCCCATCCCCCCTCCCGTCACCCAATAGGAAAACTCCGACAGAAGTGGCCATTATCAGCCAGCCAGGCACTCCTCTGCGGCCAGTTATTGCTGAAGTGGTGGGATCAGAACAGAAGATCTTGTACTTTTGTTTGTGTGCTACATTCCACAACGAGCAGTGAGACAAACTGAACAGAGTGCAATAAATGAAGACGGAGAAATGATAACCCCTATACAAATAGGAATCAGTACTGCTAAGGTCCTGGTATTTGATTATGTTGACTAAGGGTGAGATGTTTGACAGCATAGGGGGAAAAGAATGTGTAGGAGATCACTCACAGCTCAATAGGAGTGCTGTGAGTTATTTAACATAACTCATCTTGTATTGGATTTTTTTTTAAAAGCTAACAGAAATGTCAGAGTCAAAGTGGATTTAACCAAGTACATGATGCTCATTACAGGTCATTTGTTGTCTTTTACCTTTTATATATTTTTGATGTTTTCACTTTAGCTTTTAATTTATTGCTGACTGAGAAACCCTGACTCTATTTTTAAAGCCAATAACTAAAGTCTTTTAGGACTGCTATTTTTCATACATACAGGCTAATGTGTTTTTAAAAAGAGGAGTAAACTTGAGGACTCTGTACAATAGTAACCTAGTAAACAGCATGGATCCACAGTAATGGATACAGAAAGGAACCTTAGACATTTTTCGAGAAGTGACATCCTAAATGGGCTGTGGAAAGCCATACAACATGGTGTACCTAGACTTCTGAAAGGCTTTTGATGTAATTCCACATGAAAGGCTATTTAGTTAAGCTTAAAGTTGTGGGGATTCAGGGCAAGCTAGGAATGAATTAGAAATTGGATGAAGGGTAGAAAACAACAGGTACTTGTTAGAGTAGGTATGTTGGGGTGGAAGAAGCACTCCAGGGATTTGTGTAGGGACCACTAATATTTCTAATCTACATCAATGACTTGCATTCAAAACTCAATGCAAATTGGTCAAATTTGCAGATGATACCAAACTAGGAGAGGTAGTGAATTTGGAGGAGGTAGCTCGAATTACAGAATGATTTGGACAAAATATGTAAGTGAGCAGAACAATGCCAGGTGAAATTTAATGCTGCTAAGTATAAAGTACTGCACTTAGAAAGGAAAAATAGGAGGCACACGAACCTAATGAATGGTGTTGAAATAGCTAAGGATGAAGTTGAAAGAAACCTGGGAGCTGTAATATACTTGATGCTTAACATGTCCAACCAGTACACAGCAGCAATCAACAGAACAAATAGAATGCTGAACTATGTAGCCAAAACGGTAGAATACAATTCTGATGAAGTTGTGCTCAAGCTGTATAGATCTTTGGTCAGAATATCTCTCAGTTACGGTCACTGAAATACAGGTGATATATTCAAGTGCTGAAGGTAGTCCAGAGAAGCATCACAAGGCTGATCCCCAATGTCAGAGGTCTGAGTTATGTGGAAAGACTGGAGAAACTTGGGCTTTTAAGTCTTGAAAAGAGGTGGCTGAGAGACAATCTTATTTAGGTAAATAAGATAGTAAATGGAACAATAAAGGTAAACCCAGAAAATCATTTCAAACTAAATTGCAAGAGTAGGACAAGGGGACACAAGTTCAAATTAGTAAAAGGCAAATTTTGGACTGATATCAGGAAGTTCTTCTTGATACAAGGAGTAATCAGTGCATGGCATGGACTTTCATGTAGAGTAATGTGAAAATACTGGAATTATTTAAGAAACAATTGAATGCTGCAATGGGAAAGACTATCTTGGATGGATGAACTAAGGTGGAACAAATGGCCTTCCTTATCCATAATTATCTTGTGGTCTTTGTGATAAGACTATGGTCCTCTTGTCTCTTCTCTCGCAAAGCCAGCAACTATTGCTGAGGTAGAAGTCCATGGATAATAAGGCCTACTTCCACCTCCCTAATATCGCCCCTCTCTGCCCCTGCCTCAGCTCATCTGCTGCTGAAACCCTCACCCACGCCTTTGTTACCTCTAGACTTGACTATTCCAATGCTCTCCTGGCCGGCCTCTCATCTTCCACCCTCCATAAACTTGAGCTTATCCAAAACTCTGCTGCCCGTATTCTAACTTGCACCAAGTCCCATTCACCCATCATCCCTGTGCTCGGTGACCTACATTGGCTCCAGGTCCAGGAACGCCTCGATTTTAAAATTCTCATCCTTGTTTTCAAATCCCTCCATGGCCTCACCCCTCCTTATCTCTGTAACTTGCTCCAGCTCTACAACCCTCCAATTCTTGTCTCTTGCGCATCCCCGATTTTAATCGCTCCACCATTGGCGGCCGTACTTTCAGCTGCCTAGGCCCTAAACTCTGGAATTCCCTCCCTAAACCTCTCCGCCTCTCTACTTCTCTTTCCTCCTTTAAGACGCTCCTTAAAACCTACCTCTTTGACCAAGCTTTTGGTCATCCGTCCTAATATCTCCTTAGGTGGCTTGGTGTCAAATTTTGTTTGAAAATCGATCCTGTGAAGCACCTTGGGACGTTTTACTACGTTAAAGGTGCTATATAGTTGCAAGATGTTATTCTTGTTATAATGAAGAGTTTGCAGAATTTACAATTGTAGCTTTTTTTATTTGTTCTTGGAATGTGGTAAAGCAGTATTTATTGCTCATCCATCGTCCTGAGGGCATTAAGAGTAAATCATGTAGTGTGGGACTGGAGTCACACTGGCAGACTGGGCAGGGAGTGGCAGATTTCTTTTCCCAAAGGGCAAAAAGTAACCAGTGTTTTTATGACAATCCAGCATGGTCATTTTCTGCTGCTAAATTACCAGATTTTTTGAATAAATTTTTGCAACTTGCTTTAGTGGAATTTGAACTTATAACTTCTGTGTTGCTAGTTCAGCACCATAACCACTAGGCTATTGTAGCCATATACTGTAACTACAAATATATCAATAACTCCTCCCGATATCCCCACCATCACAGAAGCCAGTCTTCAGCCAATTCGATTCATTCTACGTGATATCAAGAAACGGCTGAGTGCATTGGATACAGCAAAGGCTATGGGCCCCGACAACATCCCGGCTGTAGTGCTGAATACTTGTGTTCCAGAACTAGCCATGCCTCTAGCCAAACTGTTCCAGTACAGCTACAACACTGGCATCTACCCGACAATGTGGAAAATTGCCCAGGTATGTCCTGTCCGCAAAAAGCAAGACAAATCCAATCCGGCTAATTACCGCCCCATCAGTCTACTCTCAATCATCAGCAAAGTGATGGAAGGTGTCGTCGACAGTGCTATCAAGCGGCACTTACTCACCAATAACCTGCTCACCGATGCTCAGTTTGGGTTCCGCCAGGACCACTCGGCTCCAGACCTCATAACAACCTTGGTCCAAACGTGGACAAAAGAGCGGAATTCCAGAGGTGAGGTGAGAGTGACTGCCCTTGACATCAAGGCAGCATTTGACCGAATGTGGCACCAAGGAGCCCTAGTAAAATTGAAGTCAATGGGAATCAGGGGGAAAACTCTCCAGTGGCTGGAGTCATACCTAGCACAAAGGAAGATGGTAGTGGTTGTTGGAGGCCAATCATCTCAGCCCCAGGACATTGCTGCAAGAGTTCCTCAGGGCAGTGTCCTAGGCCCAACCATCTTCAGCTGCTTCATCAATGACCTTCCCTCCATCATAAGGTCAGAATTGGGGATGTTCGCTGATGATTGCACAGTGTTCAGTTCCATTCACAACCCCTCAGATAATGAAGCAGTCCGTGCCCGCATGCAGCAAGACCTGGACAACATCCAGGCTTGGGCTGATAAGTGGCAAGTAACATTCGTGCCAGACAAGCAGCAGGCAATGACCACTCCAACAAGAGAGAGTCTAACCACCACCCCATGACATTCAATGGCATTATCATAGCCGAATCCCCCACCATCAACATCCTGAGGGGTCACCATTGACCAGAAAGTTAACTGGACCAGCCACATAAATACTGTGGCTACAAGAGCAGGTCAGAGGCTGGGTATTCTGTGGCGAGTAACTCACCTCCTGACTCCCCAAAGCCTTTCCACCATCTATAAGGCACAAGTTAGGAGTGTGTTGGAATACTCTCCACTTGCCTGGATGAGTGCAGCTCCAACAACACTCAAGAAGCTCGACGCCATCCAGGACAAAGCAGCCCGCTTGATTGGCACCCCATCCACCACCCTAAACATTCACTCCCTTCACCACCGGCGCACTGTGGTTGCAGTGTGTACCATCCACAGGATGCACTGCAGCAACTCGCCAAGGCTTCTTCGACAGCACCTCCCAAACCCGCGACCTCTACCACCTCGAAGGAAGAGGGCAGCAGGTACATGGGAACACCACCACCTGCATGTTCCCCTCCAAGTCACACACCATCCCCACTTGGAAATATATCGCCGTTCCTTCATCGTCGCTGGGTCAAAATCCTGGAACTCCCTACCGAACAGCACTGTGGGAGAACCTTCACCACATGGACTGCAGCGGTTCAAGAAGGCGGCTCACCACCACCTTCTCAAGGGCAATTAGGGATGGGCAATAAATGCTGGCCTCGTCAGCGACGCCCACATCCTATGAACGAATTAAAAGAAATTAAAGTAGGATGAACCCTCTTTTTACAACCACATCCTTAACAATCTTTTTTTTTTGTTTGCAGGTGGGTGGGTAGAAGGTATGTTAACACAACAGATTGTTAAATTCAACATTGATTTTTAGTAACTTCAGATCATAACCACTGCTCCCATTTTTTCAGTCAGCTAGTGCTGGTAATGGTTCTGCTGCCATTTACACCTACTCCTGATCAATCTTTTGTTTCTTAACCTGTCCCATTATCACCCTCCTTGCCTGGCACCATCATCCCTTTTGTCATTTAATCGCTCGTGCCCTCCACCTATCAGAGACCTTCCCTTTTGTTCTTTCCACTCTCCTCCGCCCCTCCTTTCCCCAGTTCAGTAATTGCTCAAAAACTTTAACTCTTTTAACATCTTCCGGTTCTGACGAAAGGTCCTCGAACTGAAACGTTAACTCTGTTTCTTTCTCCACAGATGCTGCCTCACTTGCTGAGCTTCTCCAGCATTTTCTGTTTTTATTTCAGATTTCCAGTATCCACAGTATTTTGCTTTTGAGATTGTTAAATTGTTCTCTATCTTTCCAATTATTGAGCTATTGTAATGCTATTTCTGCGTCATTTATTTACCTTTAGAGCTATCAGTCAGCCATGTAGCTAAGATCACGAACTGGAGCCTGAGGGCTAAGTCACACCTACATGGTTTTGCAATTTTAAAAATACACAAGTAAACCAAACTTTATAGTAATTACAGAGAATTAGACACTTGTTTTTTTTTCAAGTTTTGGGATTATTTTAGGAAGTGTCCCTGAATTAAATAAGTATCCTATACACCTCTGTCTGTTAGCCTGAGCTATGATGACCCAATGGTTATTGCTACTGCACTATGGTGGAGTGTTCCATTTTGGGGGGCAGAAGAACCTACTCTGGTTCAACTGATGCCTCAGTGAGTTTATCCAGTGTGTAACTGAGCCACACCGATTAGGTTTGATTCTCAATCTATACTGAATTAGCTGACCTCACCTGGGCAGTGGGAAGGGGCAGTACCTAGGTTGACATTAGTGCTCTTGATTTCGGAAGGGAAAACCAGCTAGTGCTCCCTCTAATCACTGTCCAGTACCTGTTGAAAGTGCGTGTGTGTGTATGTGGTGTGTGTGTGTTGTCGGAACATTCCACTTCAGTGGGGGTGTAAAATAAGCAATATCAGATTGGCTAGCTATTATATGCCAGCCCGGTTTACCTTTTCATTGAAGTCAATGGGAGGGGTGTATAATGGGCGGTCAATCTATCGCCCTTTTTCATTTTACGCCCTCACAGACATTGAAAGACTCAGGGTATGTGTGTGTGTGTGTGTGTGTGTATTGGATAAGGACATGGTTTGGCATGACTGCGTTCCCTGTCCCCTGCCGCCTGGTTGCTGGCTAGTCTGCCAGAACTCACTGTTAAGTCTCACATATGAATGCTGGTGACTTGAACAAAGGACTGGGGGATGAACAGTATTTTTGGAACTGTAGCCCAGAACGGAGTCAACACTTCAGGAGAGGTGAGAAAATTAGAAAAAAAGAACTGATGCTGCTGATCCCAGTGATAGGAGTCCCCCCTGGAGATTGGAGCTCTGCATTCGGGGAAAATAAGGAAAATTACTGAAAGCCATTATGTACATTAATGGGATTAATCTTCTGTGGTTTTTATTTTATTTTGCATGCATGCTACCTCACTAACACTCCCGTTTGGAGTGTAATACTTTCACTTTGTCATTCTACATGTTTTGCAAAGTTCCTTCTACTTTCTTAAGCATAAACAACAGTGTTTTTTTTAAAAGTAACAAATTTTTCCAGTTTTTGTACTGGAGCGTTCCATATTGGCTGATTGACTTATAAAGACCAGTTATTCTCATGGTATTGATGGTGTATAGGGTTTATAGCACAGAAAGAAGCTCTAATTCAATTGACCCATAGCAATCACAATATAACTGAGCTACATCTTAAGCTACCAGGCAGCTTGCTGTATTTCAGATACTGCCATTCCCACTGCTTCCCTGAATTGACCTATTTCCCCATCCTCTATACTCTGCAGTGCACGACTTGCTGTTTGTACTTTTCCTTCAGCCGGAGCTATGCGACCGAATGGCTACGCATAATCCACTCAGTTTTGCTGTGAGTGGTTTCTGCCATCACACACTGCAAAGGAGCAAGGACTGGGGGCCTATGGGAAATCAGCTGCTGGTGATTTGGAAGGAGAGGGGACGGGAGGAATCAGAAGGAAAGCAGTAGCAGCAGGGTAATGGTAATCTGTTGCAGGGTCTGAACTCCTGTGAGGTGAAGCATATGTTCATGCTCATGGCCTGTGCTCCTGAGGGCCCTGCAGGTTACGGTCTGATCAGTGAACCGCGTAATCTGTCTTTGTGTTCTGAAGAACTGAATTGAAAGGGTCACATTGGATGCTGGGCTCGGAAATTTTTAACTGCTTAATTTGTGGCTGTGTAGCTGATGACTTTTCCAGTCTGTTATTAGAAGGGGAAGCATCTCTATTTTCTTGCAAACACCAATAAGTAAAGTAGGCTGCACTTATGCTAGATTTAAATGTTTTCCTCATCCCTGCTTCTTCCCATTTTGATAACAAAAGGATGTGAGCAGTGGAGAGTTACCCCACCAAATTTCACACTGATTGCATCGAAAGTCTTTTTAAAATTATTCTTCTTGAAAGGTGAAAACTGCACATAATTACTCGTGTATTTTCAAAAACAAAGGAAGAATAAAGTAATTTAAAACTTTATGATAATAACAATAAATAATAAATTAGAGAACATAGATTTCTCAAAAAAGCACTTTGTGTTTGTGCTTAAAGGGGTACTGTCCTCATGAAAAAGCATTTAGCAAAAATTTTTTTTTGCAAACACAATTTGCACACGATTTTGACTGCCTTTGCTTGCATTAACGGAAAGGTAACAGCTTCAAAATCGGCTCGGTAGCCTCACTGCCCCGTTAAGACCGGCGATGAAGCCGGTTCCGTTTTGAAAGGGGCCAGGTGTCCAAAGCCCCCGCCTGTTTCAGGGGATAGGCCACTTTTAATATGGAAATCGGGGTCCAATGACGTAAATAGGACAGCGATTGCCATTTTAGGTAGGAACTGGTCAGAGCCTGCATGGCGATGGAAGAGGAGAGGCCCTTTAAAGGTACGTCTTAAATTATTTTTGTGGGCCCCGGAGGAGCAGGAATGCTCCGCCGGTCGGCTGCCCACAAGTCAAAATCTAACCCATAGTGAGTTGATATAAATTGTGTTGAAATACATCATTGCATCACTTGCACCTAATGTCAACATGAGGAGAATTACAATTCCTTTGTTCTCCTCCCTCACCAAATAGAAATGCTTGCCAAACACTTTGCCATACAGATGGCACTCATAGAATCATAGAAAGGTTACAGCATGGAAGGAGGCCATTTGGCCCATCGAGTCCGCGCCAGCTGTATGCAAGAGCAATCCAGCTAGTCCCACTCCCCCACTCTTTCCCCAGAGCCCTGCAAATTTTTTTCATTCAAGTACTTATCCAGTTCCCTCTTGAAAACCATGATTGAATCTGCCTCCATCACCCCCTCAGGCAGTGCATTCCAGATCCTAACCACTCGCTGTGTAAAAAAGTTTTTCCTCATGTCACCTTTGGTTCTTTTGCCAATCGCCTTAAATCTATGTCCTCTGGTCCTTGACCCTTCTGCCAATGGGAATAATTTCTCTCTATCTACTCTGCCTAGACCCTTCATGATTTTGAATACCTCTATCAAATCTCCTTGCAACCATCTCTGTTCCAAGGAGAACAACCCCAGCTTCTCTAGTCTATCCACGTAACTAAAGTCCCTCATGCCTGGAATCATTCTAGTAAATGTTTTCTGCACCCTCTCTAAGACTTTCACATCTTTCTTGAATTGCGGAGCCCAGAACTGGACACAGTACTCCAGTTGTGGCCGAACCAGTGTTTTATAAAGGTTCATCATGACTTCCTTACTTTTGTACTCTATGCCTCTATTTATAAAGCCCAGGATCCTGTATGCTTTTTTAACCACTTTCTCAACCTGCCCTGCCACCTTCAACGATTTGTGCACATATACCCCCAGATCTCCCTGTTCCTGTACCCCTTTTAGAGTTGTGCCCTCTAGTTTATATTGCCTCTCCTCATTCTTCTTACTGAATTGTATCACTTCGCATTTTTCTGCATTAAATTTCATCTGCCACGTGTCCGTTCATGCCACCAGCCTGTCTATATCCTCTTGAAGTCTATCGCTATCCTCCTCAATGTTTACTACCCTTCCAAGTTTTGTGTCATCTGCAAATTTTGAAATTGTGTCCTGTACACCGAAGTCCAAGTCATTATGTATGTATGTATGTATATATATATTATATATATATGTATATGTATATATGTATATATATATATACACATTCCTGTAAACTGTCCTTTTTTTCATGGAACGAAAATTGGGCGGGTTCGATAACATCTATAATCCACTCTGTCAGATTACCACCCATGCGGTGAAGACAAAAATTTACCTCTATGCATCATATTAATGGGAGCAGCAACCACTGATGCTGTCGCAGCATGTTAAGGTCTTGTGTTGTTGAGGTGACGCAAGGTAAGACAGCTTGAGCTGGGAGATGGAAAAGGATAAATGTAGCTTGAGAGAAATAAAACAAGAGTGGGTCACCACAGAGATGGTCCTTGTTATGGATTGGTGCTAATCCAGCTTGTTTACATTTATTTTTATTTATTAGTTTGAGGATAGTACCAAGTAGTTCCAGGACAACTAATTTCTCAAACATTCCGGGTTCTTGAGTCCAGACTTTGTATATCTGTGTTCTATTGAATCACATGTGCTTCAGTGTACTGCAATTTCAGGCCTCCATTTAAACTTTTCATTAGATCCAGATGAAGTTGCTAAAAGAGAACATCCCACTGAGAAGCAAAATATTCTCTCTATCCATTCATTCCTGCAAAGTAAATACTGTAGATTTTGTGGAGAATGTATAAGTCAAATATTCCCTTCCATAATTGTTTTTTTATTCCTTTCATTTTGTTATATCACGTTCTGCATTTTTACATAATTCCAAGGAATTGCTGGGTGGGGGGAGGGGAAGAGCTTACTCTGATGAATGTGAAAAAAAACAATTCTAGCCTTAATTCCAAATGTGTTGCATGTGCCCAGGCTGCATTCTGTAAGGTTTTGCCTCGTATTCCACTTTGTGTTTTTTAATTATTTGTACAAACAAAGAAGGTTGTTGTTGAGAAGAGACATATCTCCTACACCCAGTGGAGATTTGCGGCAGACATACCACAGTGCACCCGGCCAACGCCATGGTGAATGGTACAATGTAGGCTGGCATTGGAAGCTCAGCTGAGTGGGCAAGTAGAACAGTGGATTCTTTGTAAATCCCAGCACAATGATTTTTTTTTTAAAGACTCTATTCCCCTTCAGGCTGTTGTGACCCTTTTTAGTATTTTGTTCACACATTGCCAGTCTTCTTTTTTTGTAAAAGGACTTGAAGTGGAAATTGTCCTTATTCATTGTAAGTTTATCATTGCACTGGCTTGAAACCTGAATGGTGCACATCTTATCGGTATATAATTGGGCTATAAAGAGCAAAGCACAGTCTGGCTTTTTTCTGTCCCATTCTGTCTACTAATCCCTTGTTGTGTGCAGCTTTTTCCCATGTTCCAATTCCTTTACAGAAATGAGCAGTCAGTCCCCTACAAATTTGGCTATAAGTTCACTTTGTACAGTTTTTATATTTTGTATCACTTTTGCGTACAGGAAGGCTGTGCTGTACCCACCTTAAGGGATACAAACTTTCCAGTAAGATTTATTTACATAGATTTATACATGTTAGCAAATCTCCAATGACATTGCTCATGGTAAATGCGATGATATATTGGGGTAGATGTTGACCTTTGGGTGGAGTTCCTCGCCGCTTGCCCATTGGGCCAGAGGAGAGGCTTGAGCTATTTTAAAGCTCAGGCCTGATTAGCGTGGCCCTGGTGAGTGCATGCCCTGAAAGGGCATCCCACTGCAGCTCGCCAGTTGGCTACTGGAGGAATTCCTCCTTGGCTTGGATGCTGAGGTGGCTGGCAAGCTGCAGGAGGAAGGGGCTCCGGATGTGGAAGGGGTAAGCCTGGGGCAGCAGTGGCCCACAGTGTCCGTGTGGAGCTTGGAGGAGTACTCGCGCTCCTCCTGGCCCCACAGAAATGAAATGAATAAAGATTTGGGGCCATTTATTGAAATTGCTGCCTCAGACAAATGGGCGGAGCATGTGCAATGGACGCCCCACCCATTTGTCCCTCAAAATGGCAATCAGGATTCTATGTATGTTATAGGAACCTCAATTTGCATATTAAAAGTGCCTAACACTACAAACAGGTGGGTGCTCTCGCCGCCTATTGGAAGGCCCCTTTAAGGTGATGGCAGCCGGAGCTCCAGCATAAAGGCATTCAGTATAAAGTAAGTGATTTAATAGCTTTCTCAGGCCACTACTCCAGGCAGGCGGCTTAAAATCAGGCCTAATGTTTTATATGGCCAGGAGTGTTATACCATGTAACGCACAATGTATTATTCCAGTAAGGTGGGACTGTTTCCCTTTAAGGCCACAAAATCTGATTGTCAGTAAGTAAACAGAGGCTCAGGTCAGTGTGAGTTTAACTGTTTGATCAAAGAACTTTGCAGATTGGAAAGTGTTTGTCAGTTTCAGGCTGCAGGTCAGAGCGCTCAGCATTAAACAAAATGTGATGTTTGGAGTGTGACATCATCTGTGCTCACAGACATATCAATTTTTAATATATTCCTAGATCTATATATTATAGAGCATATTTCCTTATCATTTGTAATAAGATCATAGGGGCATTACACAAAGCATCTTATTGAAACAGTGGCCCCTATTTTAAAGTGAGGATGGGAACAGAGCATGTGATCCCCAAAGCAGACGGGGGATCCGGGGGCCGGGCCTCATTTCAATAAATTTTCCTGGAGTCCTGCCCGAACCTGGCCGGTGGGCTGGAGATTGGCAGCAGGAGGCCGCACCGGGGACCCGTGGGAATGATCCCCGGCTATCAGTTGAGGAGGGAGGGCTCTGGAAATGATCTTGGGGGAGGGTTCTCAAATCGATCTGGAGGTTGCTTTCTGGCCGTGATTGGGGGATGAGGTAGGAGGGAGCAAAGGAGGCCTAAGCACTCCTGCCCCTCCTGACCCACAAAGAAACCTAAAATTACATTTTTGAAACTTATCTGCTATTCAAACCTGAGTGGGGAGCAGTGATGGCTTCCTTACCAGGATAAACCTGTCGGGAATAGCAGCCAGGACCAGAAGAGGCCCAGCAAGGTTTTTAAATATTCTTTTTAGTTTCCTTGTGGGCTAGAAGTAGCAGGAGTAACTCCTCATCTTGTGCTGGTTACCGTTCCCGGCGGCAGCCTCCTAGTGCCCCGATTTTAACGGCCGGCCAGCCGACTCTTTCCATCGGGATGTTGGCAAGTGTCATGTTTATGAGGCCTGGCCATTAAAAATGGCCGAGCCTGCCTACTGCCGCTCCCGGATGGGCACGTGGCTCACTCTGCCGCGTTCCTGTCTGGGAGTTAAAATCGAGCCTCATTTTATTCTGACTTGTGTCTCAGTTGTAAGTCTTCACAGTTTGAACCTTTTTACTACTGTTTCCATTCCATTACTTGTCATACGATGGATTTTAATTTAAAGGCAATTAGTGCACTCCAAAGTGACAGGACGCACAGAGTGGTCATAATGGGTATCAGGAAAACTCCCCAGGTCTCCGAGCAGCTCTTCAGTTACAGGGTCTCATCTGTACAGTATTTTTGCAGCTGGCAAATCTTAAAGTCAAAGAGACTTTTGCATATTTATCTTATGGAGCAGAATTAATGGGAATCGCTTTGAAAGTCAGGGAGCAACATTAACCATCAGATGCATGACCAAAAGGTGTTCCAATGTCTAAAGCACTTTTCACTGCTCCAAACCATCAGAAAAGCATTTTTGCTTTTTGAAGTCAGTCAGCTAAACAGTGATAATAAACACCACCAACTTAACATAGGTCTCAGTCTTTCTTCAAATCAAATTCATTAGCATTACACAAATGTCAAGGTATTTTCTATGCCTAATAATAGCACTGGCCTGAATCTCTTTATTTTCCGATGGTGGGAAGAACTTGTATTGATTCGCATTTTGACATCTGAATGTCGAGATTAGTGGGGGTGAATTTGGTTTTCGGCGGTGATGCAGAACAGGTGATAACGAAGCAGCCTCTCGATTTACACACCATTTCAATGGAAAACAAAATCGGGCAGGGTGTAAAACGAGCTGCCGATTCGCTATCGCCCGTTTTGCACCACCGCCAAATACCCATAGGAGCAGGAGTAGGCTATTCAGCCCCTCGAGCCTGTTCCGCCATTCAGTTATGATGTGGAGATGCCGGTGATGGACTGGGGTTGACAATTGTAAACAATTTTACAACACCAAGTTATAGTCCAGCAATTTTATTTTAAATTCACAAGCTTTCGGAGATTTTCTCCTTCCTCAGGCAAATGTTTCAAGATCTCCTTGAAGCCATTCAGTTAGATTATGGCTGATCTATATCTTAACTCCATCTACCCGCCTTGGTTCTGTAACCCCTAATACCCTTGCCTAACAAAAAGTTCACACCCAGTAATATTTCTGTAGTTTTGCACCTCTGATAATTATCACTTTATCCCCCAGATAGCCACCACATGCCGGTGGCCTGCTTTACAACCTGTGTAGCATATTCACTGTGACAATGCAGTACTGAGGGAGCACTACATTGTCAGAGGTGCTGTCCTTTGGATGAGACCTTAAATCAGCCTCTTAAGGTGGATGGTAAAGATTCCATGGTACTATGCAAGGAAAAGTAGGCAGTTCTCCCAATGTCAAGTTTAAAACACTTTGCTTTAAAACACAACCCTTAAAATGACATTTCTTGTTTTGTTCCGAATGCTTTTTGTGCAAAAGTCGTGAAGAAAATCCCAAAATGTGATGGTAAGATATAATGCTAGTCCAGACTGGTGTTGTCATGGTAATGGCAAAAATCTGCAAGCACTGGTTCAGAAACTGAAGAGAGAATAATTATGCGAGTGGGGGAGCGTGTGATTCTCACACCACCGATTATGTCCGATGCTTTTTTAAAAAAGTCATCAAAACTTAAGATGGGGAAATTCAAAAACTGTATTTTGAAAATTTACTCTGCAGCATATGTAGCAGAGTTTTTGGAATATGTGTACCAGACTCCAGCTAAAAGCCTCCTAAAAGTAGCAATAACACCTCATTAAAAACAGAACAATAAAGTGATGTGAAACAAAATCTGAAAATGCTACAATCACACAGCAGGTCCGTCAGCATCTGTGGAGACAACAGGCAATGTTAATGTTTTGGATGCAGACCCTTCTGCAAAAATAACATGATCCACATGTGTTGCCACAGCTGTCAATTGTTTTTATATGTGTTGAGGTAAATCGGGTGGGCTTCATTTTTGTTGGTTTTAGGTTTCTATGTATACACAGAATGAACAGTACTCACATCTAACCTAGGACTGCACATACCTTACAATGCAACGCCCACTGGCCATCTGAAATAAAAGCAGAAAATGTTAGAAACATTCAACAGGTCAGGCAGTATCCGTGGAGGGAGGGTTAATGTTTCAGGTCGATGACCTTTCATCAGACCCAATGGCCATCATTCTCTATAGCCCACAGAGCACTGTGTTTATGAGTCAAACTGAAGTAATCTGTTCTCCATCAATTAAATCATTCACTGTAGATCTGCCTGAATGAATATTAACAACATGCTTAAACTCGATATCTTTGATCGGAACCTAGGGAACGTTTGCAGCTGCAGAATTGCTTTTTGTCAGAAATCCTCTTTGCCAGGATTCTCTGAGGAAACCAGGAAAAAATGTCAATTGATTTTGTTTTACTTTTGGTGGCAAAACAGTATTGTAGTTATGAAAGTGTTAAAACTTTTGGTGAACTAAATACATAAGTAGTACTGTAGCCATAAAAATGTTAAATTGTGGTGTCTTTCCTTCCTCCCCAACGAAGATGTGCCAGCTGAGATCAAGCACTCCCCACATGGCACAAACCCTTGCCTACTGCTCTCTGTGGGCAGTACTTACACCAAAGCACTGGACTACTGCATTTTTAGCCATTTCATTTTTTCTTCTTAAATATTAAGTTGATTTAATATTTTAAAATGTTGAAGTGCTTTTAGAATAGTGACATATACTTGAAATTATGTTGGGAGTAATTTTGACTTAGGTTGATAGTGTAAAATGGACGATATTGGATCAGCCGCCCGTTATACATCTCTCCCGATTTTCATTTCCGACATTAAAATGACCTCCATTGAGTTCATATGTAAGCTAATAGAATATTAATTTGATATTGAGAGATGGTACTGGATTGGCACCACTGAAAACCAGAGTCTACAGGTGGCAGTAAGTCAGAGATGTTCTAAGCTGGATAGCCCGATGGTGAAGGATAGAATCCTAGAGCCTGGTCTTCAATTGCTTCCAAGCCTTTATTCACAGAGATTCATATTATATACATTGCACCCTAGATAAGCTCTCTTATATATTGATACAAGAGAGCCCCAATTGATATGCACCACCTGAATACAATTAACACTAATTGATATAAATCTCATGGATACAATTAACAAGAGACACTAAATTTTCTTGGGGCTATCGCCGGGCTCCCTCTGCAACCTCCGCCCATCCATTACAAGGCGAATGTTGCTGGGAGTGGAGCCAGGGGTGTGGACTCCCTATGCCAGGAGTTCCTGCTTTGCTGGCTACATCAGGATCCAATGAGATTACTGGTCTCCAGATGGGTCCACTGGGGTGCCCAGGCCAGGCAAGTGGTCTCGACTCCTGTCTTTAAAAAAAATCTTAATTGGCCAAAGAGGACATGGTTAGGATGTGGTGGGGAGGCAGGGGGAGGGGTGGGGGAAGGCCTGGGCAACCCTCCCATGGTGGGTAGGTGCCAGATTTTCCAGTTTCATTGGGCAGGCAGGAACTGGAGATGTGCTCATTGAGGCACTGGTGCCCGCCTGCTCCATCCACATTAGGTGCTTTCCCACTGGCCCTACAAACTCTGGCGGGATTAGTGCTGGTGAGACCAGTAGGCACGATCCCAAAATAGCTGCTAGGATTATGGCCCACGGATTTTCGAGACCAGAGTCTTTCTTGTTACAACTGCCGCTCCCCTCCCCCCACCCATACTATTGGGTGAATAAGGTACTATAGAGAGTAGGAGATAATTAGGTTGGCTGTAGTGTTTTCAATAACCGCTTTATGTGTGGGAAATATTAGTCGTTTTGAAATTCCTGATTTTTTGTTTAAGGAGAACTACAAAGTTGAAATGTGTTTATTTTCTTCCTGAGGTAATAGCCTGGATCTAAGACTGAGATGCAGACACAGGCCACTTCAGTTATGCTCACCACATGAGTGAAAGCTCAGCACAAAGTGTCCTCTGCTTTCCCTCAGGCGGTCCTCGAAAGCCAATCCCTGTTTTTCTAAAGTGTTCTTAAGTATTAAAATCTGAGGGAGTAAAGTTTCAAAGAATTTTGACACAATGCTGACTTCTTTTTGAGGCCTTTGATTTTTTTTTTAACATTACAAATTGATCAAACCGACTGAATAGGTTTTAAAACCACTCCCTTCCTTCCCCTTTAAACCAAAACAGTCCTTTAAATGAGCACAGGTCTGTGTAAATGGAAGCCCTTTTGTTTAATCGCAAAGTGAAGTTAGCAGCATGACCTGTGACTTGTCAGTCATGTTGGCCTGTAGAATACTCCTTTCACTAATACTTTTCAAGCAAGAAAATGTCCTTAACTGAAGTTGCCAGGGATTTGGGGCAGCAACCTGTCATAGGGTTGCCACCTGTATGGTTTTGGACTGAAAAGTCTGGATTTTTAAACAGGCTGTCTGGAAATTTCTAAAATGTAAGCCAGATGCCAAAGGTCTATTTATTAAAACAGAAGGGCATTTTCTCACTTACTTCTATTTCTGATATGAAAGTTTAGGTTTAAGAATTTTAATGAATTTTCATCAGCAGGAAAGAAAACATCAGAGCTGAAGCTGTGATCTTACCCCTACCCTGGCTGTGTCCGTCACTGCCTGTTTTACAGCAGTGGAATGGTAGGACACAGGAACTTTCTTTCATATGATTTTACTCACATGGTTAGGGCTGGATCTTTGATCAGTATGTGGGAAGAGACACTATCTAGAGGAGAGCTCTTTTCATTGAAGGAGGGATAACAAAACATTCAGAGGATTAATCTCATTCAGTTAATTCATGAGTTTTTGTCCTGACATAATTAACTTGCCAAGAAGTTATGGAAGGGCATTCTTAAAACCGGCATTTTCTGGAGGAGGTGTTAATATTGGGATGAACGACCCAACATTACCAAGCTACTTTAAAGCTAATTCATAATTTGAACAGAAATCTTTTCGATCCAGAGACAACCAAGAACAAAACAAAACTCCAGAGCGCACAGCTAGGTATATTACTGGTTAGCACATAACTGGTGATAATGGCAAATGTTATGAATTGTTGCAGCTGGCTATAAATATTAAAAACAAACAATGCTGCAATTGAAGGACTTAACTGTATTGGAATTTGGTGAGTAACATTTTCACCTAAAGAAGCTTTCATCCCTTGTTCAAAACTTTCAGATGACTATGAGAGATCTGAGTATTGGGGATTGGGACACTTGTTCTATCCTAGTATTCCAGTGTCAGCATTAGGCACTACCAGGTCAGTTAGATATACCTCAAGCCCAACTTCAGAAGAGCATCCCCTTCTGCTTTGGGGAGACTCTTTTTCTTAAACTACCCATCCTGTGGTCTGTCATGGCTGTTAGTGCCATGTCTATGCTGTAAGCCTGTGCCCACTAGCTTCAGACAAGAGGGAACCTTGAAGGTGAGAGTAAACTTTCATCCCATCATTCCCAGCTGGATTTAAACCCAGGGCCCAAAGGTGAAAGGCTGGTGCCTATCCCATTGCACCCTCAGATGCCTACTTATATGTTAATATTGGCAGTGCAAGCCATCTTCAATCTGAGCTATGCATGTCAGCCGACGGCCCATTTGTCTGTGTTTTCAGCTAAATTGGTGGTTTCAAATTTCCCATACTCCAGGAAGCTGCTTCCTCAGTCACTGTGGTTCCATGGAGCATGAACAATTTGAATCTGCTGATTTATCTGCAATTGTAAACGATTTTACAACACCAAGTTATAGTCCAGCAATTTTATTTTAAATTCACAAGCTTTCGGAGGCTTCCTCCTTCGTCAGGTGAACGATGTGATTTATCTGCAAACATAGACCAGTCAGATGACAAGTTATGATAACAACAAGCCCGCCCTGAATGAAGCAAGGCTCTAAGAATGATTATCTTTGCTTCTTTGCTGGAACTTGGTGCCCTTTTACCTGTGTTTAAATCAGAATTTTTTTTTATGGTTTGGGGAGCTGGCCCATCAGTCAATATGGCTCCCCATAATTTGAATCTGCAGTTAACTTCCTTGTTTCTCTGTTAGTTGGCTTCACCACCTCAATTCCCCAGAGTGAACCATAATGAAGATTAAAATAGAACTTTTTGATAAAGATCTACGCTTGGTAAGTGAAGTAGAGAAGAGGTGAAAGATGTCATAAAAGGTTCATTGCAGAAGAAAATTATAATGGATTGGGGATGGAGGGTTTAACATTACAACGTTATCCCCAAGATGCTGACTTGTTTTCAGCTCTGTTAAAGCTGTGAGGTTAGTTGTTTGTGGATTGTTGGCCAGTTGTACTTAGGAAACAAAGATAAAGGTGAGGCATGGAGCAAGTTGAGATCTGCTAACAGGCAATTCCTGCCAAAAGGTCACGCTCCCTATAACTTAAGTAAAAGATAAAACATAGACCTATGTGTAATCAAACTGTTCTTTTTAGGTTACAGGTTTCTCATCTAGAGATTTATTACCTTTTAAAGCGTTGTTCAAAAGGTTCTTACATCTGAATTATAGAGTATGGTTCATAGACATTTTTCCTGAAATGTCAAATCCAAACACTCATTGATTAAGGAGTTCAGAAGGTCACCAAAGGCCAGATGCTGCATAAAAACTTGTATTTTCAGGAAGAGATTGTGTAGGAGTGAATCAGTTGAGGTAATGGAACATCATAACAATTAGCTTTCAAATTTCTAATTTTTATTTAATTTTATAAACTGATAGATCTTGCCAGTTAGGTCGGCTACTGTCTATGTATCTGTCTTTATGTTCATAGCAAAATTGTTAATGAAGTTCCAAGTAATTTGTCTTTGATTAAAAAAAACAAATCTTAAAATCTTGGTACTAGCAAAACCAAACAATGGGTACATTTTTTTAAACAAAATTTGCAACCCACCCTCCCCCATCCTTAGAATCAAAAACCATTACAGCACAGGAACAGGCCATGCAGCCCATCAAGTCTGTGCTGGTATTTTTCTCCACGTGAGGCAAGTCTAGACTAAACCCACACTCCTGCTCATTCCCCATACCATTTAATATTCCTCCTTTTCAAGCAACCATCTAATTCCCTTTCAAAAGAATTTATAGAATCTGCTTCGACAATGGATTGTGGTAAATAATTCTACACTCCAACCATCCTCTGTCTAAAGAATTTTTTTGTAACATCCCCTTTAATTATTTTTCTGATCATTTTAATCCTGAGAGGAGATTTGATGGAAGTGTTCAAAATCATGAAGGGTTTAGATAAAGCAGATAAAGTGAAACTCTTCCCATTGGCGGAAAGGTCGAGAACCAGAGGACACAGATTTAAGGTGATTGGAAAAAGAACCAAAGGCGACATGAGGAAAAACTTTTTTACACAGCGAGTAGTTATGATCTGGAGTGCGCTGCCTGAAAGGGTGGTGGAAGCAGATTCAATGCGGCTTTCAAAAAGGAACTGGATAAATACTTGAAGGGAAAAAATTTGCAGGGCTACAGGGAAAGAGCGGGGGATTGGGACTAACTGGATTGCTCTTACAAAGAGCCGGCATGGGCTCAATGGGCCGAATGGCCTCCTCCTGCGCTGTAATCATTCTGTGATTCTGTGATAAATGTATGCCCTCATCCTACTGTCTCACTGACCAGTGGAAACAATCTCTCACTAACTACCTCATCATAACCTATCGTAATCTTGAAGACCCCCATCACTCACCTCTCAACCTTCTCAGCTCTAGTGCAAAATGCTCTAACATTGCAAGTCTTCTTAAATTACAAATAATTCCTCATTCTTGATAATATCTTTGTGAACTTCACTGTGTCTTTTGCATTGCTTTGATATCTTTCTATAATGAGGTGCCCAAAACTGCTCACAATACTCTAACTACGGTCTAAATTCATGTACAAATTCAATATTACCTCCTTGTTTTTTGAAATTCTATTTCTCTAGGACTAACCAATGGTTCTGTTTGCCTTTTTATAGCTTTATTTATTTGCCCTGCCACTTTTAAAGACATGTATCTACACACAAAGGCCCCTCTACATTCTTTTTCTATTTAAATTATTAGCACTTAAGCTATCTCTCTACTCTTACTTAAAATAATATTACTTCACATTTTTCTACATTGTCATGTAACTGCCCATCTTGCTAGTCATGTTCTCTTGCAGTCTTTCACAACTCTCATCACAATTTGCAAGACTGTACCAATTTGGTGTTAAATCAATTATAAGAAGTGAACTTAAGAGGTGAATAAATCCTAATGAGAAGTAACTAAGGTTATCATGAAATGTGACATAAATCATGGTATCGTTACTGATCACTCAGAAGAAGCAGCGTTATTATAAATTATTAATATTCTTTTTAAAATTCTGACGCTTGAAACTTAACCATGTGCACTGTAGTTTAGTAATTCCAGAACTGTAAGCAATTTCCCACCAAGGAACAATAAATCTGTATAATATTAATTTATTGTTCAAATAAAAAGAAAAAAAATTGCTATTGGTTAGCATGTTGGCACTTGAAGACTCCTAAGTTGCTTAGATGGTTAATGCTTCATGGTCCCTACCCCAGCCTCCACATTTGCACTTTCGATATAACTGTACAGGAAACTTTTAATCTCAGTGTAGTTTGTAGAAGTTTAATAAACTGTAGATAATCAGACAGACACTCCTGCCATAATTTGCCATTGATATGGTGCAGTTTGAATTTGTTCACTCCGCTGTGCTGACTGATTTTATATTAAATTAGATATGCAGGTGTGAGTGCATGTAATGCCTACCCCATATTGTATACAACACCTCTCACAACCACAACAAAAAAAAACTGAATGATTGACTGTTTGAGTTTATGATCCAGTATTTTATTAGTTTTTACTAATTTATAAAGATTTACTTGGTGGAACAGTGGCAACTCCTGTTGTTTTTACAAGCCCTGCTGGACAATCTACAACAGGAATGATTGGTAATATGAGAAGAGCAGGGGTACATAACAGGAATGTTTCTTGTAAAGGCCCAGCATCATCATGCAATCCTTTCTTGGGAAGAACATTCACTCAATTTGTGAAACAGCCTACTACCATAGTTATTGGTATAGGACGATGCTACAACATTAGTACTCAGTGATGATATTATCCTGCCGGAGCGTTTTACTGTCCAATACAAATTTGTAAAAATTCTGGTGATGCTGGGCCTATACTATATTTTTTCTTTTGTATAAGGTTAAAAGTTCAGTGTTTTGCTACATAGTATAATATTACAGCTTTAAATTAAAGAAAATAAAACCATGTAGTAGTTACAAATCCGACCTGAACAGGTCTCTTTGTCTGTTTGGAATCTGATCAGCAGATTTGTAACATTTACATTTATTTCTTTATCTATTCAGTTATTCTTCCAGCTGCAGTTATAAATGTTGCAGGCATCTCTCCCTATCAAAGAGGGTTTTACTGCGATGACGACAGCATCAAGTACAGCTTTAAGAAAAGTGTGGTACCCAATCTCCTGCTCTTAGCAGTGGGGACACTACTGCCAATTGCTTGTGTAAGTTTATATCTGCTGGTGCATGGCCAAGCCAAGACAAAGTAAAATGTGGCATTTCCTGACAGTAATTCTTCTCGATGGGATCTCTGATTCTTGGCAGCTCACAGCTCCACGTGGACTGTGTGCTCTGTATATTTTAGGGAGCATCTCAGAAATTCTTTTAATTGAGCAACATGAGGGTGGTGGGGAATCTGTCTGTAAGCCTTTATACCATTCAGTAATTTCTTTATGTATCCTGGGGAATCAAAAACACATTTCAATTTTTCAGCATCAATCACTCTCAAATCAACTATAGGTTAGACACAGTTTACAGCTTTCCCTGCAGTGTCCCAAAAATATTTGGGAACCCCAATCTTAGAAGAGTGCTTGCTACTGGAACATTTTCTATTTCCTACACCAGCTGTGACTTTTGGACTCATTTGAGTGAGATAGACCAAAATGTTCTGTGCTGTGGTTTCTGTGTGAGTGAGGGACAGAAACGATGAAGGAAGGCTTGTATCTGGGTTGAATCCGGGTCCCTGAGATGAAAGGGCAATATTCTTTCCTGTCATATGTATGATATTAAGCAGAGTTTTATAAAAACAAGTGGAGCAGAGGAGAAATGCAACAAAATGTCTAATAAAAAGAAAATGCCAAGAAAACAAGAGGGGATGGGGATCAAATGAAGAAGTAAAAAAATGAAGAACTGTGGAAATGTTTCAAAGAGTTGTGAAGGGATTAGAGGATTAACCCAGGAGTCAGGGCTGTTCATAGACTAATGCCCCTTGTAGATCCATGGGACTAATTATATTACTAATTACAAGATAATAGCTATGGCAAGATTTCACTGTGTTTGCATATTTATTGCTGTCATCTAGGAGCTTCAACCCCAACAAAATGTGTGACAAACTAGCCTTGTTAGAAGAATCAAAACAGAATAAATTCTGTATAAATGACTAAGAAATTGCTTAATGTATATTTTTATAATAAGAATTGTTTTACAAATAGTATGAAAATGAAAATATTTGAGTTAAGGAAAATAATCTTTAGTCCAAGCATCAAACTTTAGATGGCTTGACCTTCCCACCATCCAAATGAAGCACAGTATATTTTGGGGGTAACTGTGACAATTTCCACTATCTAAGTTTCACAATTCACAGTCTATAAGTGCATTATTGTACCATAAGGTATGGAGGGGAGGGGGAAATAGTACATGGAGTATTTTTGCGTTTGTCCCGTAATGCCACATATTACTTTGTTGACGCAGTTGTGCCCCTGAGCTGTTTGTTGTCTATGTTACTTACTCTTGCTTTGTCTGTACCTGTTGTCGTCCTTTCCATTAGCTGGCCTCCCTTTCCTGGTTATCGAAACTAGCACCATCAAACCTTATAAGCGTGGATTTTACTGCAATGACGAAAGCATCAAGTATCCCTATAAGAATGGAGAAACAATCAGTGATGCTGTGCTTTGTGCTGCTGGTATTCTAATCACCATCCTCTCTGTAAGTCTCCAATCACTTTGATCAAATCAATTGTGCCTTTTTGTCTGCTATCTGAGAGCAAGCCAAGAATCTGCAGAATTCCTTCACAAAGTTTATTTCTTTATTTATGGGATTTCTAAACTAATAAGCATTTCACCAAAGGGTTTGAACAGGAAGCAAGGAATTGTAAAAATCTAATTTGAATTTTTCTGACCAAAATTTCTAGTAAGAGTATAATTAGATATATACAGAGGACCTGAAATTCTGCATTCTTTAGGGGGCAAAAGTGGTGTAGTTGTGTCATATGGAGCTGGAATAAGTCAGATATTCCAGAGTTACACCTGTTTTAAAATATACACTAAATTTCAGAGCTGGCAGAAGATGCGCCTGACCCCAAAGTGGTTTATGTTTGCAAATGACTGAGCTCAAAATCTGCTGTCCTAGAAATTCTTCCATTTACACCAAAATTGCACCTGGCTTATTAAGCCTGTAGAAAAGAGGGGAAAGTTACTTGCATGACTTATCAAATCTGTAATTGGTTGAGTTCACAGGCTTTGAATATCCACAAACATTGTCTGAAACATCGGCTTTGATTGGAGCGATTAGAAAAATCTATTCTCAGCTGTGCTGCTAAGAGAGGATTCTGCAAACTGCCTTTCAGCAGTTTCAGGCAGGGAAATCTTTTTGGACTCACCCTTCTGTTATGGAGCCCTTAACATGGGGTTCACTATGGGCATTTCAGATACGACCATATGATGGAGACAGAACAGGAGCAGGAGGAAGAGGAAGTGACAGAGTCACATAGGGTAAAGCTACACCAAAAGTGAAGACTAACTAGGAGGTAATCCTCCACCAGACCATCCCTCTCTCTCCAGAATGTATCAGAAATCTGTTTAAGGAGGTAATGGTTCATTAAGGAGGTATAACAGAAACTGTGTGACCCGTTGCAAACTGATGTCCAAACATCCTCTCAAATGCAAAAGCCAGCAAAGAATAAACGTACTTTGGAACACTCAACTTCATATCACAAAGTGCTTTTACCGTGCACACATATATTTACAGCAAGTGTTTCTCTTTATCACTGAGACGACCCTTAGTGCCTCGCTGTATTGTTCTCAAAGCTAACCTGGTGCTGCCCAGAGCTTATATTTGAGGGCCAGGGATACCAGTGATGCTTAACCGTCCTGTGGGTCTATTGGGACCGAGGTAGCCCTCATCTCAGTCTTTTGAGTCTTGGGATGACTCTTCAACAGGCTGCATTGCTACTGCAGGTGTTGTGGGTAGCCTGTTCATGTATCCTGCCACCAACATGAGCAACATCTCAGGAGGCTGACTGGAAAGGTTACATCAGCTTTCAGTAGGAGAGAGGATGGCATCATGAAGGTGGACTGTAGCCACACCACTTGTGCTGGGTCCTGGATTTCTGTGCTAACAGACAAGTGTGGGGGCAGACCTGAGATGCAGAACTTGAAAAATGGTGCCCTGAAACTCTCAGAAGCTATTTGTCATCATTCCCTCCAAGTGGTCACCCAAGGCCTGAAGACCAGTAGCCAGAGCATCCACATTGGATGTATGGATTGATTTGGAGACCTGGTGGGATGTTGGATGCAGATGTTCCTGGTGCTGTCACTTACTGCAGGTAGCGTTGCATATTGTTGAATCCTTCTCGGATATTGGCACTGATGATGGCACTGGACTTTGCTATGGCCCCTGCCATTTGTCAGAGGTTCTCTGAAATGGTCCTCAGTATCTTCATGTGATTATTATGCTCATCCAGCATCCTTCTTAGAGCAGAAGTTCAAAGAACTAGAGCTAGGGGCTGACCTGCAGAGCCTCCACACCCCATTATCAGATCCAACCTTCAGTTCTGACGTCTCCAGTCCCCTCCTGTGTTCTGTCTCACTCAATGAAAAACCTTCATTGGAACTAACCACCCCCCCTCCCCCCCCCCCGCCCCCCCCCCCCCCGTATAGATCTCTCTGGGCTGGTGAGTGAGAGAGAAAAGATGAATGACGGTGTGGCTGATGATCTGGCTGGTTGGGCAGAGGGGGAAGGCCGCTTGTCTCTTTTTTTCCTCCTCCTTTGTTGCATCTTTGGGTTATCTAAAGGAAAAGAAAATGAAAAGATGTTATAATATTAACGTGGCTACTGTTGCAGTTCCTCTGCAGCTTCTGAAGGTGCCTGATTATTTTGTTTCCTAGTGTGTTGCCTACATTGCATAAGTGACTACACTGCAAAAAAATACTTCATTGGCTGTAAAGCGCTTTGGGTCATCCTGAGGTCATGAAAGCTGCTATATAAATGCAATTCTTCCTTTCTTTCTTTGCACCCCATACCCATTATTTAGGCAAGCTGCAATGATCCAGACAAACCAGTTGCCACTGGCTCTCCTACACCTCATTCCCAACAGGTTCGGTCACATGTTTCTCCATGGGTGGGGAACTCCGACCCATGCCCAGGAATTCCAGACAGTTGTGGTTCACCTTGTACTGTGAAAGAGATGAGTATTGCAGTGCAGGTTAGGCAGAGTCTTTTGTTGCAACAGTTTCAAACATCAGGTTATTTGAGGGGCAGCAATCAAGAAAAGACTGATGTGGTGAGTTAGGGAGGGTTACTCATTGTAAAGGAAGGTACATTTGTAGGCGAGGAGGTGACACAGAATGGGAGAGGGGAACAGAGTCCAAAAGGACAGGCTTAGATCACCATGAGAATAATGAATGAAGAAATGCCACACATTTAATGAGACTGGAAGAAAGTGTCAGAGGAGGAATCAGATGAGGTGACTAAACCTTTACCTACACTGCAAAAGAGTTAAACAAGTGGCACTCACTGCCATGGCCAACTCACTCCACAAAGTGAGGATGATGTGTTACATGGGTTTCATGTCCCAACATCAAACAGCATGACCCTCTTGCTCCATACCTCTATTAGGAGGACATCCAGGTCAGCTTCCCTGGCCACTACTGCCATTCTCCTCGCCCAGGTCGCCTGCTTCCTCCAGCACTGCCATTTCCTCTTTAAGCAGCAGGCTTCATATCCTGTTGCTACATCAGATCTCCAGCTCTCCCTCTCCGCTGTGCAGGCATATGGGGCCTAACTCCCTCCTCTACATGTTTGTCTGGAGCTGCTCCCTCCAGCTTTGCAGGCTATATTTACACAGTCTGCATGCCTCTCCATATTTAAATGATCTGTCCCCACAATTAATGATGGGATCAGCGCCATGACATCATGGCAGACGGAAATCCTGCCCTACCTCACTTCCGATGGCGCAATGGCGATGCCAGAACATTGGGCCCACTGTATATAAAATGAGGGAGAAGATGCTGAGAATGCTAATGTTTAAAAAAGCACATGGAGTTGTTAGGACAGTATGAATGGACTTTGAGCAAATCAATGCTCAGGATTATAACCCTAAAAAGAGAAAGACTTGCATTTATATAGCGCCTTTCATGACTTTAGGACGTCTCAAAGCGCTTTACGACCCTGAACAAAATGTTAGCGAGAACCCTGACTTAACTTATGCAAATAACAAAATAGATGAGGAGTTTGTCACAACGTCTGTACAACCACATTTGCAGAAATGTGAAAAGTGAAGAAATCTTGTTATGGGATTGTTCACATTTAAACTGATGAAAATGCTGGAAGTGTGATTCCTACCAATAACTGACATGTATTCAGACAAGTGGAGGTGAAAATGAGCTGATTTCTGAGGATTAAACCTATTTCACTAAATCACTCCTATGAAATGTGTTCATAAAGCAACGTTTTCTGTCCCGAAAACAATAGCCCTCTCTTTACCCACTCCTTTACTACCTTAATGAAGCACTGCATGCTTTATTTTAGTTGTGAAAACTTAAGAAAAACTTGAAATGCTGGGATTAAGTGAGCACATAAGCCATTCCATTCTATTTTTTCATTTAAATAATTCATCTACTTTCATCTGAAAGGTGGCTTTAATTTTTTTTTTGTTTGAACGTGTTCCCTTGATGAGTGAAAACCACATCTAAAATTTCATTAAATGAAAATGACCAGCCCCAAACTTACTCACCTTGAAGTCAGTGCCAGGAATATCTCCTTACTACAGTGGCAAAGTTTCAAAAATAGCTTTTTCTAGTGAGTTTGCTACATTTTTGGTATCTATAGCAACACCATCGCTATGCGAATTGGCTGATCTTGTAAAGCATATGTCAGGGTGTTTATCTACAAGGCAGTACTCATTTTGAGGTAACAGTATGTTAAAGAGGCCCTCAGGATTCAGAAATACCAAATTAACCAATCAAACTAAAATGCTTATGAAGTTTAAAAAAAAGCTTACGCTTGAGAAAATAAAAAAGGATTTTTTTTACATAAAAAACTTTGGGATAACAAAAGTTTTTCAAAACGGTTTGACACTGGGAAAATTAATTATTTTGGCCAAATACCGTTAAGTTTTGGTTGATGAAATGTACGTGATGGATTCTGCAGATTCCATAAAGGATTTAGTGATTCCTTTCCTCCTCCCAGTCCGCAGTGCTCCAGCTGTGGCAGTGCCATTGTGCCTCGGCCTCCAGGGTAGTTTCAATTACTGTCTAGAATGCATGTCTGAGAGCAAGGCATTAATGACTGAAATAATTCCTAGGTAGTTTCTTTTCCTAGTCCACTTATATCTGCATGAATTAAATATTCTTCTGTAGCATGCAGCACAAAAAAATTATTTTGTTGCTTGAATTCTGTTACTTGTCCTATGGGGTTATGTGCTGTCAGCAATATGGATGGTGAGCAAATGAAACAGCTGATCTGGACCATAGAAAGATGATGGCAGCGATTGAGTCCTCTGTGATCTATTTACCATAATTTTTGTCAAAAGATAGACTGGGTGATGTTGTGGGTTATATATTGGTCTTTCATCTTTGGGATGTGGGTTCAAAGTTATCCCAGATTGTTGGGATGAAAGTCTCCTTTGCCTGTTGGATTAAGGGATCTGATGTGAAATGAGTTTGAGCAGTCTCAAACCAGTTCCTAGTGGGCAGAGCACAAAACTGGTATTGTAGCGGTGCTTCTGAGCTTGGAGATGAGGCGCATTGTTGGGACAGAGTAGAAAAAGCTTGACTCCTAACCTGGCATGCTTGATACTGATATTCAATGCCTGAAATGGAAAGCATGCCATTTCCTAGCAGCAACAACAACAACTTGCATTTATATAGCGCTTTTAAAGTAGTAAAAGGTCCCAAGGTGCTTCACAGGACTGATTATCAAACAAAATTGGACACCGAGCCACGTAAGGAGATATTAGGACAGTTGACCAAAAGCTTGGTCGAAGGGGTAGGTTTTAAGGACCGTCTTAAAGGAGGAGAGAGGGGTGGAGAGGCGGAGAGGCTTAGGGAGGGAATTCCAGAGCTTAGGGCCTAAGCAGCTGAACGCATAGCCGCCAATGGTGGAGCGATTAAAGTCGGATGCACAAGAAGCAAGAATTGGAGGAGCGCAGAGATCGGGGAGGGTTGTAGGGCTGGAGGAGGTTACAGTGATAGGGAGGGGTGAGGCCATGAAAGGATTTGAAAACAAGAATGAGAATTTTAAAATTGATGCGTTCCCGGACCGTGAGCCGATATAGGTCAGCGAGCACAGGGGTGATGGGAGAACAGCACTTGGTGTGAGTTAGGATATAGGCAGCAGAGTTTTAGATGAGCTGAAGTTTATGGATGGAGGAAGATGGGAGGCCGGCCAGGAGAACATTGTAATAATGAAATTTAGAGATAACAAAGGCATGGATGAGGGTTTCAGCAGCAGAAGAGCTGAGGCAGGAGCGGAGACAGGCAATGTTATGGAGGCGGAAGTAGGCAGTCTTGGTGATGGAGCAGATATGTGGTCAGAAATTCATTTCAGGGTCAAATAGGATGCCAAAGTTGAGGCTAGGGAGAGGCATGGAGTCAATGGCTAGGGAACGGAGTTTGTGACAGGGACCGAAGACAGTGGCTTTGGTCTTCCCACTGTTTAGTTGGAGGAAATGTTTGCTTATTCAGTGCTGGATGTCGGACAAGCAGTGTTACAAATCAGAGACAGTGGAGGGTTTGAAGGTGGTGGTGAGGTAGAGCTGGGTGTCGTCAGTGTACATGTGGAACCTGACATTGTGTTTTTGGATGATGTCGCCGAGGGGCAGCATGCAGATGAGAAATAGGACTAAGAGCCTCACCTTAATGAGCACAAAATTGACAAAAAAGTTTTTTAAAAATAGGGGAAAAAAGTTTTATAGATTGCAGTGAACCCAGCTTTCTGCTGTCATCTTTGATTTTGTTAATCTGTTATGTTAACAGCTTAGGTGGTTTCAACCATAGTTGCAAATGCGCTGACTGCCTACCATCCCCAAAGCTACAAAAGGAAGGCAGAATGTTCCCTTTTCATTTCTCTGTTTCTTGAATTGTATCTATATTTGACAAGTGATTGATGGCTAAGGAGATTCATCTGTCAGATGCAACAATGCACAGCAAAGACATGTATTATAAACAGTGAGAGCCTTATCATAAACTACTTGTATCACTACCTCTCTATCCTGGTTTATTTTTTCTAGCATTGGCATTGATTGTGGTTGATTGTGACTTGTATTTCTAAATCCTCTGGGACTGCTTTATCTTTCTGATCTGCATCTTCTCTGCATTTTAAGTTGCTGTAAGAGTCTTACTTGAAATTGATTTCAGCGGTCCCCACTCAGTTCCTAATGGGCAATGGGCCCACGGAATGAAGCTGCCTACATATTGGCACAAATTGGCAATAAACTGGCAATCTCATTCAGAGAACCCATTAGGACGTGTGGTATGATGAATAGTAAATAGTACATTGCACAGTACAAGTGCTCTTCTAAGACTGGGGCATAGGTACATTTTTGGGCAGATCACAGAAAACTTTATATCTGTTCTGTGCTGTATCTGACCTAGGAGTCCTTGACACTGATCCTGGGCATCCAAAGTGGAAAATTGTTTCAATCTGACCCACTGGCATCCTCAACTTGATGAGAACAAAACTGACCAAATTATATAAATTTTAAATTCTGTGTGTACAGATGAACGAAACAATCCCATATGATTGATCCTTTTTATTGGACATTTTCTTCTGATTTTTGTGGACCAAGGGTAATAAAATAATATTTTCTTACTTTCAAATGTTTTTGTTCAATATTGTTTTGTCTCACACCTATATCACAAAGCATTCCTCAGCTACAAGGGTGGGTTGTTCCCAGGCATCTGCCAGTGTCACTTTGTAACTGTCTGCTGGGATGTGACTCATCTTCCCATAGATTCTTTCTCCCCTGCCCATGATGAAGAGCTTGATTTGTTGCTGATGCTTCTTCTGACAGCATAGTGGATTTCAGGAGCTTTCCATATGATAAGATTCACATGGGTGAACCTTTGTGGCAAGGGATAAGGGTGAATGAAAGCACAATGCCACCATACCTGCTGTTTTGATTTAAACATGCTGGCAAATTACTTCTTGGTGAAGAAACAAAATAAAACCTAAATAACTTCAAGAAAAAAATTAATGTTAAAAGCCCAATGTCTGAGTACAACACAATATTAAAAAGCAGCCTTTAGTAAGTGGCTTTTGACAGTGTGCTATCCAGATCTCAGGTAACCTTCAGTCTGGTCACAGTATTCACCTTAATCCTGTTCCATACATTTTGGGTGGGAATCTTTCTCCTTATATGGAATATTTTTGCTTTGGAGCTGGAATGCTTTGGGATTTCTCAAACTTTTGACATCCCACTCGTGGGTTTGTCTTAGGGGCTGTGCACTAGATCAAAAATGCCATTCAAGATAGCAGTTTGTTCAATCAAGGGTACTTAACCAATGTAGCCCAGTGAGCTTGCACATCTCATTCACATGAGGGAATCAAGGTACCAGTAGAAATTGTTAACCAGTGCTGCCCCCTCCACTTGGCATTATCTTTTACTCTTTGGGGTTAATTTCCTTTAGTAGTCATTGGTTAACACATTTACTTCTAATTCCTTTGTGTAGTATTTTATTTTACATGGATTAATTATTATATTAAAATAGTGCATAAAAGAATTTCATTCAAACACATTAACAAGTGCATTACATGAGGAGAGTAAAGCCCTTTATGTTTAGTGTTATTGAAGCTATATAACATAATCCTTTGATTTCCTCCTCCCCCAAAAAAAGCAAATGGGATTCCTGATTAACATGTCACCGCAATAAAGTACTGACCCCTAACACTGCACTGGGGTTTCTGGGTATTAACTCAAATCCTCCAAGCGGGGCTTTAGCCAACAACGCTAGAGTCCCGAGGCACCATTATTACCAACTAAGCCAAAAGATACTTATTTTTCTTGCATTATATGAAATCTAATTTATTGCTGATGTCTCTGAAGCAGCAGTATGGTTTATTTGACTGTGCTCCCATCTTTTAATCACTACTGTAAATGTGAAATGTTTTTTCATTCACCACGGGTTTCCTTGCTTATCATTACCCAGTCTGTCAGCCAAAGTTATTATATGAATAAACGGTTATTACAAGGCACTTGAAAAAGGAAGGTGAAAATGCAACTAACCAACAGAGCTATTTAAAATGAAATCCAATCAAGCAATGCTGCTTCTATTGTGACATAAAGTGGGGATAAATGTACAAAAAAAGGAAAGGTTTTTGAATTCTCTCGGATACTAAGGGAATATGGTGTAAAATGTTCTGACAAATAAATAGGTGTAAATCATGACTCATCCATAAAACAAAAGATAATCAAATGTGCATTATATTCAAAAGTGCACTAACTAAATTTTGCAAAAGCCAGAATACATTTTATGTTAAAGTATAATCGGCACACATACAGTAACTTTGCTTCCTAACTTTATGCTAAAGAAGTAACAAGAACTTTTCTGAAGGCATCTGCTGATCCTTTTAGTCTTTATTTGAAAACCCAGAAATAATGGAGACCTCGGAGGCCCACAGGGTTGCTATGGAGAATGTAAAGCTTAGACAGAATCTATAAAAATTAAGAAATGTAAATGAGATGCTCAACCAGAGGAAGAAAGATGTCAGAAACATCAATAGTACGACAGGATAAATGTTTTTAAGCCCATAAGCATTTGCTAAAATTCACAAAAACCTATAACATGTTTATGTACAGTTTATTAAAAACATATCACTGCTGTAAATGGGTCCTTTGAGTTCGGAGACTGAAACTCCAGTTTTATTCCAGCTGTGCTGAATTACAGCGTTCCAATTCCTCTGACATTTGAGATGTTGCTGTAATTTTTTGGCCCTCATTAGGGTCCTGTATGTTCTCAATTAAGACAGGGGGTGGACTACACACGCACCTGTGGTCTTTTGGGTAAACTGTTGCCTGATGATGAGATATAATTCTCTTAGTGAGATCTCCCAGGTCCAGAAAATTGCAAAGACCATATGCAGATAATATAACCTGCATAAATGCAGGCTTATCATCCATTTAAATGTTATACTGTCAAACTTAATGCAGCTGTAGGGGATACTACAGGAATTGACATCACTGTACTTGTCTGTGACAGGACTTTCTGAAGCAGTATTTTTTTCTCTTACTCTTTGGCAAAGCCGTCAAACAATTCCCTCCAGCTGTGAGGGCAGGACACTCTGGATTAAGCACCTCCCCTTTACTGCCATCAATCCCATTCTGTGGTTGTCCAGCAGGAGGCAAAATTCAAGCTGGGAAAATCACAAGTTTTCATATTCTTTGCTTGAGATGCAATTATTTTATCCACTTGATGCTCTATTTAAAGGCACATTTTGGGGTAATCGGCAGCACGTTTTATAGCTCTCCCGATTTTTATTTCCATGCTGCCGATTCGCTATCACCTGTTTAACGCTTTCGCACTAAGTCAAAATTACCCCCTTTGCGTTTATCTGAAGTGAGCAACTGACTGATTGGGAGCCAGTAGCTTGATCTATTAGGTTAACTAGAAATAGGAACTTAGGAACATAGGAACAGGAGTAGGCCATTCAGCCCCTCAAGCCTGTTCTGCCATCCAATGAGATCATGGCTGATCTGTATCCTAACTCTATCCACCTGCCTTGGCTCCATATCCTTTAATACACACAGCTAGCAAAAATCGATCGATCTCAGATTTAAAATTATTAATTGAGTTAGCATCTGCTGCTTTTTGTGGGAGAGAGTTCCACACTTCTACCACCCTTTGCGTGAAGAAGTGTTTCCTAACTTCCCTCCTGAATGACCTGGCTCTGATTTTAAGATTATGTCCCCTTGTCCTTGACTCCCCCACTAACGGAATAAGTTCCTCTCTATCTACCCTATCAATTACTTTCAAAATCCTAAAAACCTCAATCAAGTCACCCTTTAACCTTCTATATTCCAGGGAATGCAAGGCTAGTTTATTTATTCTCTCCTCATAATTTAACCCTTGAAGCCCTGGTAACATTCTGCCGAACCTGCGCTGCATCCCTTCCAAGGCCAATATATCCTTTCTAAGATGCGGTGCCCAGAGCTGTACACAGTACTCCAGCTGTGGTCTAACCAGGGCTTTGTACAGCTGTAGCAAAACTTCCTCCCCTTTATATTCTAGCCCTCTAGTTATAAAGGCTAACATTCCATTAGCCTTTTTGATTATTTTTTTGTACCTGACTACTACATTTTACTGATCTGCAAACATGGACCCCTAAATCTCTTTGGACCTCCACTGTTCTTAGCTTTTTACCGTATAAAAAATACTCGGATCTGTGCTTTTTTGGTCTAAAATGGATGACCTCACACTTACCAGCATTGAAATCCATCTGCCACGGTTTTGTCCAGTCACTTAATCTATCAATGTCTCTTTGTAATTTTATGCTCCCATCTACACTGCTTACTGTGCCACCAATCTTTGTGTCATTGGCAAACTTGGATATATGGCTCTCTATTGTGTTATCTAAGTCCTTAATAAATATAGCGAATTGTTGAAGATCCGTATGGGACACCACTAGTCACTTCCTTCCAATTCGAGTACTCTCTGTCTTCTACCGCTTAACCAATCTCCTAACCAGGTCAATAATTTGCCTTCAATTCCAGGAGCTTTAATTTTAGCTAACAGTCTCTTATGTGGAACCTCATCGAGTGCTTTCTGGAAATCCATATAAACTACATCCATAGACATTCCCCTGTCTACTACCTTAATAACTTCCTCAAAAAAATCAATTAGGTTCGTTAGACATGACCTACCCTTTCCAAATCCATGTTGGCTCTCTCTAGTCAGCTCAAATTTCTTTAAGTGAAATCAAAATGTAAACACTTTTGCTTCTGAGTGAACATATAAAGGGTAATTTTCTGACTTTGCATCGCCAGTGGGGAGTCTCGCCCGCTGAGAGCACATATTGGAAATTCAGGCTTGTACTTTGTACAATTTTCCAACTATTGGGATATAGGCGTCCAAATTAGTAACAGACGCTCTCATTAATGACTTCCCACTGGCAGTGTGAAGCGAGAAAATTAGTGTTCATTTAAAAAAAAATTACTTTCATTCTCACCACGATGATTTATCAACTGTTGTAATACTATTTTAACGTAACATAAATATTCTATTACAGGGGAGGATAAAACAATAGTAAAGCATTCCAGCAAGCCCTCAATTGACCTGTCTCCACTGTGTCATTGTGAACAATATCTTTCAACTCACATTTTATTCAACAATGGAAACAAAACGGTGAAGCTCCCCCACTGAGCACTGCCACACATTGTCTGTATCATGCACCCCCGTCTCCTGAGCTGTAGATCAGACAGTGCTTTTTGCATTAACACTCGGGTTATTCCCTCACAGAGTCAATAGACGGAGTTTCTCTGCTAGGTGTACATTAGAGCCCCAGTTTGTTACACAGATAAAACTAGGGCTGCACAGGAGGCACGCTACACTGAATTTAGTGATACACGGCCTGCCCCCCATCTTTAGAATAAGCTACATGACAGGAAAAGCTTGCCCACAGAGCTTGGGCTGTAGGACATTTGGACTGTGGGCGGTGAGGCAGCAACTCTTAAATAGTTGTAGCTCGGCATAGAAGGGAAAGTTGTGGTGGTGGCAGAAAAGGGGAAACACAGTGGCACAGTGGTGGCTATTCTTCATCTGCCTAGGCCCTAAGCTCTGGAATTCCCTCCCTAAACCTCTCCACCTCTCTACTTATCTCTCCTCTTTTAATAAACTCCTTAAAACCTACCCCTTTGACCAAGCTTTTGGTCACTTAATGTCTCCTTATGTGTGGACGCGATGGGCTGAATGGCCTCCTTCTATGCCGTAAATTTTCTATGATTCTATGTGGCTTGGTGTCAATTTTGTCTGATTATACTCCTGTGAAGTGCCTTGGGTCGTTTTACTACGTTAAAGGCACTATACAAATGTTGTTGTTGATGCTGGGGAGTCAGAGATCCTGCTGCAGGAGGTGTCCCAAAGGACGGCTGGGAGCTGAAGGCCACCCTCATATATAAGCACAGGTGCCAACTGCATGGAGAGAGGTTGCTGATAAAAACAAGACAGTCACTCAGCTTCCCGTACCTCTCTGCAAATGAGGAAGGAGCATACTGCTATCATGAACTAGGCAGAGGTAAGTAGGCTGCTCACATTTCTTGACGGACTCATCACATGGCACCGCGTATTTGTCTCCACTGACATTTGTGGTGAAATCGAGGAGGAGCCCTGAACTGAATTTTTAACACAGGTTATCCGGGTTGGGCAATATCCAAATTCTAATCCAGTGTTGATAACTTTGGTTTCAGTATTTTTATGTAAATTAAAACTACAGCAGCAATCATGACAATACATCACACCCGGGCTTTTGTTTATCCACGAGTTAAAGTGGCTTGGAAAACACATTACCCTCAGGATTCAGACCTTTTAAATACTGGGACCAATTTTCCTTCCAGCCCCTGCACTGGAGCAACTTTGGCTGGGTGAGACTTCTATGCCTGCGACCTGACCCCGGCCAATTTCCCGGGTCAGGTTCATTTTAACATTGTTAGTGGGCTCCAGGCCAGTTCCTGCCTGTGTCCTGGAGCCCATCCCGGGGAAGGGAGGGAAATTGATGCTGCAGCCTTCGGGAGCTAGAAGCGGTATAACTTGCAGGGGATAAATGAAAATTCATATAATGTGTTAAAATTTGGGGCAAAGGGAGTGTAATCAGTTGCTTAGCGATTGATAACACTGTCTTCAAGGAACTTAAAATTTAAGGCCCCTCCTGCACACTGTAGCAACGGTATATGCCAGGAACATACTCCACACTGTCCATTGTTGTTATGATGCAAATGATAGGAAATACATTGTTTGATGTATTCCTATTAGTTTCATGTCATTAAAATATGCTGATCCATATTTGGGCGAATGTATTGAATGCCTATTATAATTTCTGGCAGGAAGCCCTGGAAGTGATATCCCAGCCCAATTTCTTGTACCTACACCCCACCCACTGAAGTTATACTGGATAGCTAGTGTAAGCTCAGAAGACATTTAGCTCCAGCATGTTTAAAGAACTGCTGTGAATATTGAATGTTCTTAAAAATGTGAAAAGATCCAATGAGCTAAGCAGCAAAGTGTGACTTTAGAAAATATATTTTAATTTCATTATTGATTTATAATTACATTAGTACGACTCAAACCCAGCCAGTCCCAGTGTAATCCACCATGTTGCTTTGTTCAGTTGAATGCTGGATCCAATTGTGAGCTTCTCATGACTGATGCTGTGAAACATGGTACCTGATAAAAGGGTCAGGCTGCAGTTGTGTAGCTCTATGTAGCTGCAATTTGCTCAATCTACTCACACTCAAAATGATAACCCTTTAAATATGGAAAGTAAATGATTACACACCCCATAAAAACAAAGACTTCAGATTTCTATAGATTGCTGTCCTCTAAATTACATTGCATAGAGTTTACAGCACAGAAACAGGCCATTCGGCCCAATTGGTTTATGCTCCACACGAGCCTCCTCCCACCCTTCTTCATCTAACCTTATCAGCGCACCCTTCTATTCCTTTCTCCCTCATGTGTTTATCTAGCTTCCCCTTAAATACATCTATGCTAATTGCCTCAACTACTCCTTGTGGTAGCGCGTTCCACATTCTTACCACTCATTGGGTAGAGAATTTTCTTCTGAATTCCCTATTGGATTTATTAGTAACTATCTTATATTTATGACCTCTAGTTTTGGACTCCCCCACAGGTAGAAACATTTTCTCTTTGTCTACCCTATCAAACCCTTCCATTATCTTAAAGACCTCTATCAGGTCACCCCTCAGCCTTCTCTTCTAGAGAAAAGAGGTCCAACCTGTTCAATCTTTCCTGATAAGCATATCCTCTTAGTTCTGGTATCATCCTTGTGAATCCTTTTTGCACCTTCCCCAATGCCTCTATATCCTTTCTATAATATGGAAATCAGAACTGTGCACAGTACTCCAAGTGTGGTCTAACCAAGGTTCCATACAAGTTTAACTTAACTTCTCTGCTTTTTTTTATGGCCTCATTAACCGGCGTTGCTACTTTTAGCGATTTGTGTCTCTGTACCCTGAGATCCCTTTGCTCCTTTACCCCATTTAGACTCTTATTATCCATGCAGTATGAGGCCCCCTTATTCTTCCTACCAAAATGCACCACCTCACACTTATCTATATTGAAATTCATTTGCCAATTTCACGCCCATTCTGCAAGTTTATTAATGTCTTCTCGTATTTTGTTATACTCTTACTTTGTATTAACTATACCCCCCAATTTGGTGTCATCCGGAAATTTTGACTTGATATCTCTCTGTAAAAGCTGTAATTCTAAATAAAATGGTTTCACATTGTATGAGAAACCAAATCACATTTCTGAACTCCGAGGAAGTTTGCAACATTTGACGTGAAACCAAATCCTGAATGTTTTAAATTGTAATACGTGAATCATACAGAAATGCGATCTTACAGCTGCAGGAGAACCCAATACAAGCAAACAAGCCAATCCAGCATCTAGTTGATTGAAATGTGTATGGATATTTACATGCAAATAATCTACAGCTCACTTTTAAGCAAAAAATATTTTTCACTCAGCTTGTCTTAAAAAACAAAATTTAATACAGAAAATAAATATATTTTAAACTGATTTTTTTTTCTCAATGCATTGTCTTCGCATTGCTTGACTGCATATTGAATCCTTCTGCAGGACAGGTTGGTGAGGTGCAGGCAATAACTTCTGCATAAAATTTTGCTTTGCTATTGTCAAATAGGAAATCCACATAACAGGGTTCACAAAAGGATTATTTCTGCTGACTCATAATCTATGGTGCAATCTTATAAACAGAGGAGCATATTGTATCAGTTATCATATCAAGCAGTAAAACAAAACATTGGTTTTAAAATATGTGATTAAAGATATTAAATCTGGATTGTCAAAGTTTGCACTGCAGCATCTGCAAAAATGTCTGCTGCACCACAAAGCTGCCGTAAGGCCAAAATGGTGATATGCCATGTGAGATTTCATAGCCAGATGTGTTGGGAACTGGGTGTTCTCCAAAACTTCCTCTGATGTAATAGCACTCATGCAACATGACCAGGAATGAGTGCTTTGGATCATCAGACTGAAACTTTGTTTCTGCTTATCCCAGGGGGCGAGAACTGAAATGATCAAATGTTATTGGTCATTTGTGATGGGGAATGGCCATTTGTTAATATTGCTCTGATCCAATTGCCTAGATAATTACTAAAACTTCCCTAATTTACTCCTCCGAGGGTTTAGTTGGTTAAGGCACCCAGTCAATGCTGATAATCTCAGCTGGTGCAGGAGTAGGGCCTCAACCTCCCTGGCTTAGGGAGGGGGAAATTGAGCAGGGATCGCACTCCTGATTGTTAGCCAGCAATCCTGCTGAGGTGCACGAGTTGATGTTAGGTGAAGATCAGGCTTAGTTGTGATGGTCTCTATTGACAATAGCCAATACTCACTGTGAAGGTTCACACATGAATAATAGCCATTTGGGTGAGAGCACCCAGCGCTCATGGAATCAGATTCCAGCAAGGAATCAATGCTTTCAGGAGAGTAGGGAAAGGAAAGGGAGAACATTGGTGGGGAAAAAAATTATAACTTGCCTAATATAACAATAACTTGCATTTATATAGCACCTTTAATGTAGAAAAATGTCGCAAGGTGCTTCACAGAAGCGTAATCAGACAAAAATCAACACCAAGCCAAAGTGGAGATATTACGAGGGGTGATTTTAAGGAAAATCTTAAAGGAGGAGAGAGAGGTGGAGAGGCGGAGAGGTGCAGGGAGGGAATTTCAAAGCTTAGGATCCAGACGGCCATCATTGGTGGGGAAAAGAGATTTTGAGATGGACAAGAGTCCAGAGTTGGAGGAATGCAATCTACAGGATGTCCTTAAAATGGAAATGAGATTGACATGTGATCCTCCAGTTAGACTATATTGGAAAAAAAATGAAATTTATTTGTTGTGGGGGAAAGGGAAGTGTCAACCCCTCCACTTTTTCCCCCAACAGTTCTTTAGTATTGTTGGGTACACAGCATTTTTTAAGGCTTAAGTTTGCACCTCAGCTTAATGTAGCCAGGCAGGATTGCCGTTAACATTCAGCAATTATTGTACATAATCCATTTTGTTGTTGCTAGTGTGTGACTAAACCAACATTCAATATCTAAATGATATTGGTTAGGGTTAGATGAAGAGGGTTGGGAGGGGGCTCGTGTGGAGCATAAACGCTGGCATTGACCAGCTGGCCTGAATGGCCTCTTTCTGTGCTGTAGACTCTACGTAACTCTATATAAAGAAGGTCGAAGACATTTAATTTTTTTCATAACACAATATTCTTAAGTTTTTTATGACTAAAAGTACATTTAATTTTGTACTTGATGAAATACACTGTAGAAAAATTCTAGTCCCATGTTCTTTGTTTTGATTGGCGACAAATACTTTACTCCAGAAAATATGGAGATTGAGAAATAGGACAAAACAAATGACGTGGACAGGTTGAGATTTTAATGCTCTCTGTGGATTTTGCATTTGGGCTCGATCAGGAAAATCTGATTTTCATTAGATTGTCTTTAAAGATTGCCAGATAAATTGGCTTCGGGCCAGGATGTGACTGGACTGATTATATTAGATACTGAAGTCTGTCAGAATGAGAGAGGCACATAGACAAAGATGAAAAATGACAGATATGCAAATACTTCAAACAAAACTACAAATTGGAAAAAAATGTGTTTTAGATAGAATAGATCATGCTCTGTCTATTCGGGTAGCAAGTTATCCTGTTTGTATTAATTGTTCAAGAGATTTGAATCCTTCAGACTTGATGTCTATTATACAGCACTGAGTTAAAGAATGTGATCAAATCATGTTTCCCAAGCTGAATATTTATTTCCTTTTTCAACAAATGAGAAATTGAGCCACTGATTTGGAAAATATATATTTAAGAGTAGTCTTTAAGTGTATAACCAATTTTCTACAAGTTTAAAAGCATACAAAAATTATTTTAAACACTTATTCGAAGTATACAATTAAAAGGATTAAGTATAATATATGGTGTGGTATAAACACATGTGCTTGGAAACATGGTGTGTAAGTTTGTCTTTACATACGTTGAAGTATGGCTAGCGGCAGGCGCCACACTCGTAGGTGTATAGTCTGTGACAGTGGCTTTGATATTCTGCTCCCCAACCAGTACTGCGTAGTCTTAAATTGAAGCATAGAATCAGCAAAGTTTCCATAGGTTCAAATGTTTGGCTGCCGGTGTTGCCTAAGCCCTTAAGCATCAACCTTCAAATCTGTAGATAGTTCTGTCCGTGTGAGGCCAGTCATGTCTAGGTATTCTTATGTAAGCTGGGGCTCTTTTCTCTAAAACAGAAAATAGAGGTCTTTAAAATTATGAAGGGGTTTGATAGGGTAGAAATAGAGAAGATGTTTCCACTTGTGGGGGTGACCAGAACTAGGGATCGTAAATATAAGATAGTCACTAATAAATCCAATAAGGAATTCAGGGGAAACTTCTTTACCCAGAGAGTGGTTAGAATGTGGAACTTGCTACCACATGGAGTAGTTGAGGCAAATAGCATAGATCCATTTAAGGGGAAGTTAGATTAGTACATGAGGGAGAAAGGAATAGAAGCTAATAGGGTTAGATGAAGAGGGATGGCAGGAGGCTCATGTGGAGCATAAACATCGGCATAGACCACTTGGTCTGAATGGCCTGTTTCTGTGTTTTAAATTCTATGTAATTCTATGTGAATGCATTCTTTGGTAGTGAAAGTAGTATAGTGTATCCAGGAACCCAGTAACGATAAGATAGTTGAGGTTTCTGAGTTTCTGAAGAACTGAGTTTCCGAGGAAAGGTATTATACTTGAAATATCAATTGGTGTTTTCTCGACAGGTGCTGCCTAACCCACTGACTAGCTCCAGCGTTTTATGTTTATGTTTCAGATTTCCACCATCTGCTGTGTTTTGCTTTTTGACCGCAATAACCATACTTCATTTAACTAACTAACTGTATTAACATGTCTGAGACTGATGGTGACATGGTACACAATGCTTTTTGTGTGCAATTCAAATGCATTCTTGATTTAGACATTCTTGAACCAATACACTTGAAATGAGTTGGCGGAAAAAGTAGAATAAAGTTGTCAAAGCCAGATTCAGCCTGACAAACTGGTTGGCAATTTTTCTCTGATGACTTGGATTTTTTGACTAATCTATTATATACTTCCATGGCAATTAATTGGCTGTACGATCCAATGTAACTTATTTTCTGACCTTCTTCCTTTCTGCCCCCACTATGTAACTCCAGTGAGTGGTGTGAAAATAAAAACCATATTCAGATTTACTTCTCACAGTGAAAGGTCAAACCTCAGAAACAGACAAACCAATTTCTTAGGGTGTTGCTGTGTGGCTGGAGTCTACTTTTGATCTGGTGTCAACAAAGGGCAACAATGAAGATAATCAGGCCACTGCACTGTTGTCCTTACTGAAGTGTAATTGCTACTGGAGTGAACTGTAGCCATCCTCAGGGCACCAGTGTGGACAGTTGTACTGCCATAAAATCTAATATAGCCTCTGGCAACACCACTGCTTTGTGTTGCCCTCTCAATGGATTATGGAGTAATCATTATAAACCATGGGAAAAGTTTGATTTTCCTCGCTAAGACAATGTTTCATAGAATTGTTTACTATAACAAGATATGCTAATTGCATAAGCATGGCGTGCACCATGGCAAAACCCATGGTTTACTGGAGTATTTCGTACATGATACTGGGTATTTTTCAAGAGCTGCAGGCCCTGTTCCATAATATCTTTAAGTGAGGTATTAATTAATTGGAACGATTCCTACTTCCATAAAAAGAGTGTGAGAACAAAACTGTAAATTCTGTTTTGTAGTCACACTAACCTTTTTGTTAAAATTATCAATACCAGGAATTTTACCTCCATAATGGTTTGGCTGAGAATTGATGAAGATTATAATGCTTATTTTCTAGAAGGGCAGTGCAAGGAAACTGATGTAATTCCCTTAATATTAATGTTATTAACCCAGAGGCACCTCAGCTTCAACTGTTGATTCAGCCCCCACATATTGTGGGGCTCAGTATAACGCCTTCAAGCCAATTCCCAATGATTTTGATAATCAGTTTTCTGTTGAAAAAAATGTGCTAAATTATTATTCCATTCTGTTTACTTGTAGCTAATATTTTGTGCCAACAATACATTTGTAATAAATCTAAAATAATGGCTGCATATGGAATTTCCTGACATCTGGTGTCCACATCAAAAAACTAGTGACTAATATCTGTACAAACAAGGTCTGTCAATTAATTTAGTAAACAATTTTACAACACCAAGTTATAGTCCAACAATTTTATTTTTAATCCCACAAGCTTTCGGGGGCTTTCCCCTTCCTCAGGCGGTGTGGAATTAATTTAGTGATTAGTTTCCATAGGTGGGGATGCCATATCACTATAAATGGCCATTTTCTGTTTTTCAATCTGAATGCCTGCTTTTCAGGATTATTTGCAAACCCCTAGATCTTCCTGAAAATATAAACTAGCCTCGACCATAGCTTTGTATAATCCACTCAACCAGTTGTTTAAGCACCAAAACTAGCCGACAAACCAGTCAATGAAAAATTTGTTGCTGCACAATAACTTAATTTCACTAGACTAATTATTGCAGTGAAAATATTGATTTTAAGAATAGGAAGTTAATGGCAATTCTTTGGAGCTGTTTGATTTTGTTTAGGAAAGTGGGCATTGATAGTTTTACCCACTGTACGAATGTATGTTACAAGATATTTTAAGCTTTGGCCGCTCTTGACGGGCAAAGCATGTCGATTGTACAACTCAGAGGCAGCTCAGGGTTTTTTCCTTCTCCTGATATGTCTGTTTGACCCTCTGGGCTATACAGGCGATAAAGTGATAGGTTGAGTCAGTTAATAGACAGAAAATGGATGACTGCTTTTTGAAATAATACTACCTAAAGGGAAGAATTGGACATGCAAATCTCAAAGTCCAGCAGTGATGTTGATTACATTACGAACTGCTGCATTTCTGGAGGTGGGGGGGGGGGTGGTGGGGGGAGAGGGTACAATCCTGGTTGAAGCTTGCAGGAAAATTCACAGTAAACATTGTACAATTTGCTCCAGGTCATCTCTTTTTCACTTATATTAAACCAAATTTTAAAGCAGAGTAACTTAATCTGAAAGCTGGTAGTAATCACACTAGTTTTTTTTTAATGTACATAGATGTACATCTATATATGTTTCTTCTTTCCCTTTGGAGTTTCTTCACCACACTCTTGGATGAGAGCTTAGCCTGTCCCCAGGCCTCTGCTAACGGTGCTTTACGCAAAGCTGCTGGGACGCTTGCAAGAGTAGTTTGGGATGACTGGCTCTCCTCCCGTGGGGAAGCATCTTTTTTTTTATTCGTTCATGGGATGTGGGCGTCACTGGCGAGGCCGGCATTTATTGCCCATCCCTAATTGCCCTTGAGAAGGTGGTGGTGAGCCGCCTTCTTGAACCGCTGCAGTCCGTGTGGTGACGGTTCTCCCACAGTGCTGTTAGGAAGGGAGTTCCAGGATTTTGACCCAGCGACGAAGAAGGAACAGCGATATATTTCCAAGTCAGGGTGGTGTGTGACTTGGAGGGGAACGTGCAGGTGGTGTTGTTCCCACGTGCCTGCTGCCCTTGTCCTTCTAGGTGGTAGAGGTCGCGGGGTTGGGAGGTGCTGTCGAAGAAGCGTTGGCGAGCTGCTGCAGTGCATCCTGTAGATGGTACACACTGCAGCCACTGTGTGCCGTTGGTGAAGGGAGTGAATGTTTAGGGTGGTGGATGGGGTGCCAATCAAACGGACTGCTTTGTCCTGGATGGTGTCGAGCTTCTTGAGTGATGTTGGAGTTGCACTCATCCAAGCAAATGGAGAGTATTCCATCACATTCCTGACTTGTGCCTTGTAGATGGTGGAAAGGCTTTGGGGAGTCAGGAAATGAGTCACTTGCCACAGAATACCCAGCCACTGACCTGCTCTTGTAGCCACAGTATTTATATGGCTGGTCCAGTTAAGTTTCTGGTCAGTGGTGACCCCCATGGTGTTGATGGTGGGGGATTTGGTGATGGTAATGCCGTTGAATGTGAAGGGGAGGTGGTCATTGCCTGGTGCTTGTCTGGTGCGAATGTTACTTACCACTTATGAGCCCAAGCCTGGATGTTGTCCAGGTCTTGCTGCATGCGGGCTCGGACTGCTTCATTATTTGAGGGGTTGCGAATGGAACTGATCACTGTGCAATCATCAGCGAACATCCCCATTTCTGAACTTATGATGGAGGGAAGGTCATTGATGAAGCAACTGAAGATGGTTGGGCCTAGGACACTGCCCTGAGGAACTCCTGCAGCAATGCCCTGGGGCTGAGATGATTGGCCTCCAACAACCACTACCATCTTCCTTTGTGCTAGATATGACTCCAGCCACTGGAGAGTTTTCCCCCTGATTCCCATTGACTTCAATTTTACTAGGGCTCCTTGGTGCCACACTCGGTCAAATGCTGCCTTGATGTCAAGGGCAGTCACTCTCACCTCACCTCTGGAATTCTGCTCTTTTGTCCATGTTTGGACCAAGGCTGTAATGAGGTCTGGAGCCGAGTGGTCCTGGCGGAACCCAAACTGAGCATCAGTGAGCAGGTTATTGGTGAGTAAGTGCCGCTTGATAGCATTGTCGACGACACCTTCCATCACTTTGCTGATGATTGAGAGTAGACTGTTGGGGCGGTAATTGGCTGGATTGGATTTGTCCTGCTTTTTGTGGACAGGACATACCTGGGCAATTTTCCACATTGTCAGGTAGATGCCAGTGTTGTAGCTGTACTGGAACAGCTGGACTAGAGGCACAGCTAGTTCTGGAGCACAAGTCTTCAGCACTACAGCTGGGATGTTGTTGGGACCCATAGCCTTTGCTGTATCCAATGCACTCAGCCGTTTCTTGATATCACATGGAGTGAATCGAATTGGCTGAAGACTGGCTTCTGTGATGGTGGGGATATCGGGAGGAGGCCGAGATGGATCATCCACTCGGCACTTCTGGCTGAAGATGGTTGCAAACGCTTCAGCCTTGTCTTTTGCACTCACGTGCTGGACTCCGCCATCATTGAGGATGGGGATGTTTGCAGAGCCTCCTCCTCCCATTAGTTGTTTAATTGTCCACCACCATTCATGACTGGATGTGGCAGGACTGCAGAGCTTTGATCTGATCCGTTGGTTGTGGAATCGCTTAGCTCTGTCTATTGCATGTTGCTTCCGCTGTTTAGCATGCATGTGGTCCTAAGTTGTAGCTTCACCAGGTTGGCACCTCATTTTTAGGTACGCCTGGTGCTGCTCCTGGCATGCTCTTCTACACTCCTCATTGAACCAGGATTAGTCCCCTGGTTTGTTGGTAATGGTAGAGTGAGGAATATGCCGGGCCATGAGGTTACAGATTTGTGCTGGAATACAATTCTGCTGCTGCTGATGGCCCACAGCGCCTCATGGATGCCCAGTTTTGAGTTGCTAGATCTGTTCTCAATCTATCCCACGGTGGTAGTGCCACACAACACGTTGGATGGTGCCCTCAGTGCGAAGACGGGACTTCGTCTCCACGAGGACTGCGCGGTGGTCACTCCTACGAATACTGTCATGGACAGATGCATTTGCGACAGGTAGATTGGTGATGACGAGGTCAAGTAAGTTTTTCCCTCGTGTTGGTTCGCTCACCACCTGCCGCAGGCCCAGTCTGGCAGCTATGTCCTTCAGGACTCGGCCAGCTCGGTCAGTAGTGGTGCTACCGAGCCACTCTTGGTGATGGACATTGAAGTCCCCCACCCAAAGTACATTCTGTGCCCTTGCTACCCTCAGTGCTTCCTCCAAGTGGTGCTCAACATGGAGGAGGACTGACTCATCAGCTGAGGGAGGACGGTAGGTGGTAATCAGCAGGAGGTTTCCTTGCCCATGTTTGACCTGATGCTATGAGATTTCATGGGGTCCAGAGTCAATGTTGAGGGCCATTCCCTCCTGACTGTATATCACTGTACTGTCACCTCTGGTGGGTCTGTCCTGCCGGTGAGACAGGACATACCCAGGGATGGTGATGGAAGAGTCTGGGACGTTGGCTGAAAGGTATGATTCTGTGAGTATGGCTATGTCAGGCTGTTGCTTGACTAGTCTGTGGGACAGCTCTTCCAATTTTGGCACAAGTCCCCAGATGTCAGTGAGGAGGACTTTGCAGGGTCGACTGGGCTTGGTTTGTCGTTGTCGTGTCTGGTGCCTAGTGGTCCGTCCGGTTTTATTCTTATTATGGCTTTTTTTAGCAAGATTTTACAACTGAGTGGCTTGCTAGGCCATTTCAGAGGGCAATTAAGAATCAACCACATTGCTGTGGGTCTGGAGTCACATATAGGCCAGACCGGGTAAGGACGGCAGGTTTCCTCCCCTAAGGGACATTAGTGAACCAGATGGGTTTTTATGACAATCCAGTCGTTTCATGGCCACCATTACTGATACTAGTATTTTAATTCCAGATTTTTATTTAATTAATTGAATTTAAATTCCCCAGCTGCGGTCGCAGGATTTGAACTCATGACTCTGGATTATTAGTCCAGTAACATAACCACTATGCTACCGTATACAATTATCTTTTTTTTATCTCTGCTTATTAATTTTAGGGAAAAAGATATGTGTAAGCAGTGGTGCAGTATTGGTGGAAAGCACAAATGGAACTACTTGGCTGTGTTTAGTGCTACTCTATGTATTCCTTACTCTCCAAAAATGGAGTAATGAACATTACTCAAAAGTTCGGAAAACCTTTCCTTAACTTTTATGTTTACAACAACTGTAACAACAACTTGCATTTATGTAGCATCTTTAGTGTAGAAAAATGTTCCAAGGCATTTCACAGAGGTGAAATCAGATATAAAATGGGCACTGAGCCATAGATGGAGATATTAGAAGGGGTGAACTCAAGCTTGGTCAAAGTGGTGGGTTTTAAGGAGGGTCTTAAAAGAGGAGAGCGGGTGGAGAAGTAGAGGAGTTTAGGGAGAGAAGTACATAGTGTGGGGCCTAGATGCTGAAGGTGTGGCCACCAATGGTGGAGGGAAGGTGGGGGGGGGGGTGGGAATGCACAAGAGGCCAGAATCGGCAGACCAGAAAGTTCTTGTTGTTACCCAGCTTACCTTCCACTGTTTTGTCCAATGAGGCAAGTGGCTCCTCAATACAGGCCTGGTGCTGTACTAATATCTGCATCCACCTACAATTCAGGAGGGGCATGCAGCAAGCTGTGTCCTGGCCTGTATCAGCTAGCCCCTTGTCAGCCACCACCACTCATCTTCCTCACTAATACTTAGTGACTCACCCTGTGCTTCCCCGTGAACATTATTATCATAATCTCCTTCAGTGTGCATATCTGTGCTGCTTGTGGTTTCTAATGGGGGTGATGTGGCCTGGCGGCTTCTGGTTTGGCTCAAAGGTGACTGGATTCTTCTTGTCTATCTGTTGCCTTCTTTTATAAACACATTATGTAAATTAAATATTTATGAATACTAAATATTAAATGGATATAGAAAACCTGTACACAAGTGTATTCTGAAAGATTTAGTACATTATTCCTCAAAATTTAAATACATGCAGAGGAAGTTTGCAGAATGCAATGTGGTGAGGGTAAAGAATTTAGTTGGTATTACAGAAATTAATGCAACATAAATACATCTGATTGGATTTTTTGGAATTCAAATGACTTGATTTTCCAGTCAAGAGACACGACGTGCATATTGTTGAATGTTTATGTATGTAAAAGTTAACGCTCTAAAAATAAGTATAAACTAGCCCAGAATAAGATCTTACAAGGTCATTGGGATAAGGAGTCCTGCGTCAGGCCACATAACTAGTTTGAACAGCTTAAATCTAGTATACGTGCCCACTCAGATGTTGGAATTGTAAATCCATTTACTCAAGTACAAGTTCGATTTATGCCTGTTTCAACACATAGGCTGGCATATCACATTTTGTGTATTGCGCAAACAGTTCAACGTTAGCAGATTGTGTACTTCAACCAAGGTTAGTAAGAAGCTCATTGGCAAACTCTTATTTGCTTGTGAGTGAACTCCTGAAGCACACACCCAGGAGGATTTACAACTGATCATGGACAAATTTGCAGTAGGTGAAGAATTGCATGCATTCTATCATCTAAACTGAATGCCATGATGGAATCACCTATCTGGAAAGCATTAAACAATAATTCTTTCATCAATCAAGAAGCAGTTTCTTGTGTCGCAGACTCCAGTTCCTCCTTTGGCAGATTGGAAGGTTGAGTCCATGGCTCGGTGTCATTTTTTTTCTGATTTTCTGTGAGCACCTTGGGATGTTTTTACTATGTTAAAGGCGCGAAATAAATGTTGTTGTTGTCCTGTAAAGAAAGCAGATGAGTAAATAATCACATTCATTTGGGGACTACATTGCCATTAAATTCATAATTATTTTCTTGTGCATAATCACAGTGTGAGAACACATTGATATAACATCATGTAAACAATAGAATATCTACCCTGTGTTCTGTGCTGACTTTCAATCTCCAAAAGTCCGACACCTGTCTGCTGTTTTATTTGTGGGACCCCACCACCTTTTGTAAGCTACGACTTCAGTTACATAGGGATGTTTTACCACGTTAAAGGCGCTATATAAATTCAAGTTGTTGTTGTTATACATAAAAGTTTAGCCTGTAAACATAACAGTAGTGTGATTTGAGACGGAATGACTTGGTTCATGGAAAGTGCTTTCTGCAGTCCATTCTCTTTGTCACAATGGCATGTATAATTTACGTTGTTATTCTATTTTCACTTCCACTACCTTACTTGCTACATCAGTGTTTGTATTTGAAAATGTATTTAACAGTTCCTACTTTCCTTCAAGTCCAAATATGCCCAATGCTACTACTTCACAGTAAAATTCATGCCATACCTTTGTGGTGTTTTTTAGGACTGTAGTCAAGATCACGTTGATTCCTTTGCATTGTTGGGGTTGTCCTTCCTACCAAAGTCTTACCTCATCACTCGAATACAGCAATGATCAATGCCTCTAGGGCCTAGTCTGTAAAATAAGCTTCTTCAAAATTCGGAATCAATCCATTTCTCACAAAAACTGCACACTCTAAAGCTGCTAGAAAGAACTTTTGACATTATACCACTTAAATGGCTTCTTAGCTGCTTGAGAAATGTTAAAGGGTGATTATTGCTGTATTGTGACTGTCTTTAACTCATTCTTGTGGACAGAATCGAATTCTCAGGAATCACGTGTCTCAAAATGGCACAATGCCATGACTCTGTTAGTGGGTTGTAAATTTTGGCAAAAGGTATGCATTCCTTTTAATTTTCTTGAACAGGGAAGTGGCAGACTGACAGCCACGTCTTATTGCCCTGTGGTGGTGCATTTCTCTGGCATTACTAATCATGCCTACTATTCAGTTTTGCTTTGTTTTCAACACACACTCACACACCCCCTACATATTTACGTACATACACAGCAGCTTGTGAGGGCCTATATTGAGAAATCCTGTAACATCTTAAGTACAAAACTAAAAAGTACAATTACATTTTCCTATTGGTGACTTAGCTCTAATACCAACACCTTGTGAGGATTTGACAAGTTTCCCTCAGTTAATTTTTCTTTTCCTTTCAGACTTATGTTTTCTGCCGTTGTGAGAAATATTTGTCCTGACAGGCTAATAAATACCTGACCTCCTTTCTCTTCATAAACAAGTTATCAGTCACTAAATTGCTAATTATAACACTGTCCCATCTCGGTTCTACAAGGCATTGTTTGTACACAGGAAAAACTAAATGACCTCAGTAGTAATTTTGTGTGTTTTTGTTAACAGATAATATCAGGAGAGTGCTACCGGATCCATTACATGAAGGAACGTTCCAAGTCGTTTATCCGCAACCCATACGTAGCTGCCCTATATAAACAAGTTGGCTGCTTCATCTTTGGCTGTGCCATAAGCCAGTCCTTCACTGACATTGCAAAAGTGTCTGTTGGTCGTTTACGGCCGCACTTTCTCGATATCTGCAATCCAAACTTTTCAACAATCAACTGCTCTCTTGGTTACATTGTGAACTTTGAATGCAGAGGCAATGAAAGTAAAGTTCAGGAAGCAAGGTAGGAATTTTTAACTAATAACAAATTAAATAGAACATTACTTAAATATGGTTGTAATTACACTGCCCCCCCCCCCCCCACAAAAGATACAGGGGGTGAAGTTGGTCTTTGGTGGTTGCGCAAAACGCGCGATCTTAAAACGACATCCCGTTTTACACCCTGCCCGATAGTGTCCATTGAAGTCAAAGGAAAAGAAAATTGTGCAGAGTATAAAATGGGCTGCTGAAACTGCAGCCTGCCTTTTACATTAATTATGACAAAATTCTTCTAGATTTTGTGATGCAATTTTATATAAAGAATTGGAACACTACAGTTTAATGGTAATTTTGAGATGCTTCAAAACTGTGTTGATTACAAGAGGCAATGACATCTGCTGACTATAATCCACATTGATTCTGTTGTTCCCACATATCAATGATACTCTGACTGAGATTTTAATTCTTACTTATTTTAGTTGAAAGCTGTACATCTAAATTAAATGAAAGTTGCAGCTGTTTGTGACTCACATTTTTCTCCTATTTGCCAAAACCACCCACACCATTCCACGGCCTCTGGCCTCTTCTGCATCCTCCATCCCCTTTCACCCCATCATTGGTGTCCGTGCACTCAGCCACCTAGGCCCTGTGCTCTGGAATTCCTTCCCTAAGCTCCTCCACCTCTCATTCTTTAAGACCCTCCTTAAAACCACCTCTTTGACCAAGTTTATGGTCACCCATCCTGATATTTGCTTCTTTGGTGCAGTATCCATTTTTTGATTTTGTTTGCCTCTGTGAAATGCTTTTTTTTATGTTAAAGGTGTTATATAAATAGCAAGTTGTGAATGCATGTTTCTGCTTTAGCTTCTGATCCAAATGAATATGCTCAGCTTGAGTCAGTGTGAGCAGACATTGTGAAATCCCACAGTTTTCCATCCATTAAAATGAATGGACAGAATATCAGAGGGAGTGCACCCATGATTTCCTGAAACGTGCTCCCAGTGGGTGAAACCCTGTGCCTGCAGTGCACATTTGGGGAAAAAAGTGCCCTAGCATGTACAACACGATGACACAGACGCAGTCCTCGTATCAGATGCTCATATATTAATGCAACCGTGTTACCATGGAATACGTACATACTCAACGGCTGTACCTTCTATTTATCCAAAACTATGATTTTGCTTCTGGTTTCTTCTGTTAGGTTTGTGCAGTACACTAAAATATTCCAATAAAAATTACACCCAGAGAGCTCAATGTGAATATAATAATATTATAATGCTTATTTTCACATAGTGCCTTATCATGCACGTTCCCCTCCAAGTCACACACCATCCCGACTTGGAAATATATCGCCGTTCCTTCATTGTCGCTGGGTCAAAATCCTGGAACTCCCTTCCTAACAGCACTGTGGGAGAACCGTCACCACACGGACTGCAGCGGTTCAAGAAGGCGGCTCACCACCACCTTCTCAAGGGCAATTAGGGATGGGCAATAAATGCCGGCCTCGCCAGTGACGCCCACATCCCTTGAACGAATAAAAAAAAAAAATCTCAAAGCACTTAACAACGTGATTAATTTTACGTAGGCAAACGTATGTAGAATGAGAGTATATGCTTTTGTTCCATTACAAGTGCAGTGAGATTAATGTAACTAGATTGACCTTTCCCAAAGTGGGTTTCCCTCTCTGTGTAAATTGAGCTTCAGGTGGGTGGAAATTTGGCTATGACAAATGTGCTTTCCCTAGCCCAGACTTCCGGAAAAGAGCCTGATTATTAAAGCATTCTTTTGAATTGTTTTCCAGGAAGTCGTTCTTTTCAGGACACGCCTCCTTCTCATTGTACACAATGTTGTATTTGGCGGTAAGTGACTTCATGTTTCACTTGTCTTTCTGCAGTCTGTACCCAGAGATCTGATTTTCTTTAGGCCTCCATATTGCTGAAGATGTAATGCTTTTAAAATCGTAGATTTTTTTTGTTATAATACATTCACAGTGTGCACGGTATATTATGTATGTTATGTTGTGATAAGTGAGCTTCACTGGATGGCTGGGGGTTGTCGGTGATCACTGTGACAGATTCCAGGCAATGGCAGTGATGCTAGTATGTGCTGCTATGATTCCTCACTATGTCAGTGCCTGTTGGGTTTTTGCTTGTGCCACCAGAGTTTTGACATTTATTCTATTTGGGTGAGTTTGGTATGAGAGTGACAAACTGTCTTCTGGGGCATTTCAACTAGACTTAAACCATCTGAGGATCCAATGAAACATTCTTGTTAAGCAGCTATGGTCTTATTCCATTAGTAATTTTTCCTGGATGGATGTGGTAACAGAAAGCCATTCAAGAGGAGCACAATGCTGCATTTTGTCTCCTGCGGCACAGCTCCATGGTCATGTGCCTTTGTTTCATGTTTTGCTGTGCTAAAATTTGAAAAATTTCTAGGTTGCTGCAATTGATCAGTACAGATTTAGCACCAGCGTCTCCAGTGCTAGCACTCCTGGATGTCCTGTACTTGTATGAGCCAGTGAACAAAAGTGACACTTCACACCTTGTTACTTTAACAAATTGTGCTAGGCCATTTTTTTCTGGCTTTTAAGTGTTATGGATAACACGTAGGGGGCACAGGGTGATTTCTTTGTGTATGTAATCAGCAGTACATGGCATAATAAACAGATACCATAGAGACACAGGATAGACTGCATAGGTCACAGAGGGAGACATTGGGCGGGTTCCAGGGAAAACACAGTATAAGCAACAGAGGAGAGAAAAACATTAACTACAGAAAGCACTTGTATTACTGAGGGGAAAGCAGACTATAAATGAACCTTGGAGTAGCCACGGAGGGTAATGGATTCACAATCTTCTCATAATTCTCAAATGCAAATTTATCTCCAGAACTTTTAAGCTTGGGAAATAATAAATTAATTAAATTCTTCATGTGCATTCAAAACTATACAACTGGTCATAAACAGGACACTTCTCTGAATAACATAGAGTTGCTTCTGTGGGATGGGATAACCATCTTACCCAGTCTGTCCTAATTGCTTTTGTTTTCCATGAGCTGTCTTTGAGCTTCACTGATTCTCAATGGATTTTACATTCCTTACTGCCAGCAATGTACTTGTTTAGATCTGCCTTTGTATCGTAAGTCTAAAGAATTTCTTTGAGTGGTGCCACTCTCTAAATCATGTCTGTGATCCCATACACCTGTTGAATAAGAGCTTTTATCCATTGTATAAGGAATGAGGCTAAGCTGTCTTCACGTGCACTGAATTCAGATAACAATGCTCTTATAATTCTTTTAACATTGCTGTAGCCATGTTCTTTGTTTGGTTTTTATGTTACAAATAGCATTCAAATCCCAGTTTTATTTCAAGGTTGCCTTTCACAATTGACAAACCCAATCTCCTGAAAGCACATAATGCCATAAACCCACTAAAGTGACGTAACTGGTTTCAAACTTATGTTGTCTTGTTCGTCTTATGCCATTGCTGTGCATATCCCGATGTCCATATGCTTGCGGTTAGTTCTACAGTTTATAGACTCACAATCTACCTCAACCATACAGACACTAATAAATATAATTCACGCATTATCTCCCCAAACTCCTATATAAACCACTGCAGGAACAAATAGCACAAACGTTCATGCATCGTAGATCATTTGCATTCAATTGTTCCCAAACTGCAAGTTCCAGCCTAGTGTGCCAGATGGAACTGCAGATCGCAAATGTACACTGTTTATTAGAATTGAGTATGGACTGAGCTGTATATATATAAAACATATATTTCTGGAGGGAGTCATCATTCTGAAATAATGCCTCATTAAAATGATGAAAAGTCTAATGTCTCTTTAAATGTAAAACAACATTTCTGTGTTGCATTCTTTGTCATTTGAATCTTCTGAATGAATGTTTTTGTTCTTTTATTTAAAAAAAATCCTTACCACAGAAAAAATCCCTTAAGACCAAAAACTGTTAAATAGAATTAGCAATATACAGTTGTAAGCTTAACTGCTTTCCCTTTATGATGTGAGGTTAAAGATCATTGGAATGCGGAATAAAAATTTGACCCTACCACCAGATTAGGTTTACTGATGCTGCCCAGATACTAGGCTTCACATGGCTTGATTTATGCAGCTTCTCAAATTGGGGTCAGACTCCTACCAGTTCAGAGCAATAGTATTGCAATAACTCAAATGCCTTTTCTCATTATAATATGTTTTAATGCTTAGTAGCATAGGATTTTAAGCAATAGAAGCATTCTTCCAAGACCGTGGTAATAAAATGGTCAATTGTTCTTGTAAATCCTAAACATTACAAAGTGCTTTTGCAACTAATTCCTAACATAATGCTCTTTGTCTGTGGATATTCCATTATGTCCTTGATATTAATAATAACAGGGCATAGTGAGACTCTGAGTTGCATTGGGAGAAAATTACTGAATGACATCCAGCAATCAACTGACAGGCTTCAAAACAACAGCAAGATTTCCTTGGCAAATATACAAAGAAGTAGTTATAGACAGGTACAAAATACCAGGTTGGGAGTTAAATGACTTCTGCAGGGATTTGCTTTGATTTAAAAACAGTTAATTCCTAGGATGTAGAAATTTTAATTTTAAGAAAAGTTCTCATTCCCTAAATGTTAGTCAGATATAAGAATTGTAGAGATTTTGTATTTTTTAATATCTTGTAACAGCTGTAACTCTTATATGTATACATTTTATACTCATAAATCTGTCTTGTACTGTGTATAACTATATATGTATCTGCATTTTAGTTACACATTCCTACTTTATCCAATTTCATTGTTCATAACTTCCTTTCGCCTTCTCTATAAGGCGCATTCCAAAAGTTAAACTTGCCAATTCGTCCCAAAAAGGCAATTTTGGGATGGTAGCCTGGTCAGCCCTAACCTTGTTATTACAGCCTCTGAATTATAAACCTCCCATTTTAGCAAACTTTTTTCCCAAGGCTGAAGTTCAGTTACAGTCAGCAGAGGAACTTTTGAGGAGATGAGCCCTCCCCTTAATTTGAAGAACAAACAAATGCTTTTCTAGCATTTTTTTTTGGTGTGTGAAGGCAGCTTTTTCACTCTTTCCAAAGAGTTCAACAACTTAGTCTCTAATCAAGAGTCAAGTGGAGTTGCAGGCGATATTCTTCTCTCAGACGCCCACAGCGCATAGTTCAGTTCACTCTTTCATTATTTTCAGCTACATTAAACTTATTATTTTAATCTAAAGGAAGCACTGACAAAGTAACTTTATGTAACAAGCATACAATGCATTGAGGACTAGCCTGAGGTTCGTGAGAGAAATGTAATCTTATTTATTAATAATGTTATTAAACCAGGTTCATATGAACATAGGAACATAAGAACAAGGGTAGGCCATTCAAGCCTGTTCTGCCATTCAATTAGATCATGGTTGATCTGTATCTTAACTCCATTTACTCGCCTTGGTTCCATATCCCTTAATCCCCTTAACTATCCATCTATCCATCTCAGTTTTGAAATTTTCAATTGACCTAGCCTCAACAACGTTTTGGGGGAGAACGTTCCAGATTTGCACTACCCTTTGTTTGAAGACGTGCTTCCTAACACCACCCCTGAATGGCCTACCTCTAATTTTAAGGTTATGCCCCCTTGTTCTGGACTCACCTACCGGAGGAAATAGTTTCTCTCTATCTAAACATCTTAAACACCTCAATTAGATCACCCCTTAATCTTCTGTACTAAAGGGAATACAAGCCTGGTCAATGCAACCTGTCCTCATAATTTAACCCTTTTACCCCCGGTATCATTCTGGTGAATCTTTGCTGTACCCCCTCCAAGGCCAGTATATCCTTCCTGAGATGCAGTGCCCAGAACTGAATGCAGTACTCCAGATGGGGTCTAACCAGAGCTTTATACAGCTGAAGCATAACTTCCAGGTTCAAAATGCAATATAGATCAGATCTTTGAAACCTCTCAAATGATCACTATTCAGTTGACTATACGAACACTGCCATGTCCAATAATTCCATAGAACTGGTATCATTCAAAACATTTTAATTCAAGCAAAAGGTTAATCATCTACACAATATATTAAGATCAGTAAAAGAGTTGTGCACTCCATTTTAGGTGAAAATTACCCCTCCCTTGAATCCATTGATACTGATTGCTTCAGTGGTCTTCCCTGGTACCTTACTCCACAGATCTATTACCCGTTGTGTAAAAAAAAAGCTCTTCTTGCTTCTAACATGCTCATTTTTAACTTGTGTCCCCTGATATCTGAACCCTAAACATCAAAGGCTGAAAACATTAAAAGCAGTGTATAACATTAATTCAACGTAAACTTGTTCTTATTTTCTGGAAGCTAGGCACTCCAAATATGTCACCTGACTTCAGAATGATTCTCCCATACCTACAAATTTATGGAAAAGGACTCATAAAATGTTTTGAAAATAACTTACTGCATAATTAAAGTCCCAGTGGTGTTGGTCCTTTGTATTACACTTAGTGATGCCAAATAGCTCTGGTCTCCAGTGAATATTTTACATGGTTTGGCACATGTACAACAGTTGCTGTGTATTAGGCCTGGTGCATTTGTTTGAACCTTGCTCTCTATTTACAGGAGATACCATCAGCTGCCACAGTTGTGTACACTGCCCTCCATATGGAAGCATTCTCATATCAGTCAGCATGCCGTCCCAGGTCCCTAGTTTCCCTTGATATGTAAACACTGGAAAATGAACAGTTTTCATAGCCTTTAATGTGCTGTGAAGTTTATCACTGCTGCTTATCTTTCAATAGCTTTTTATAGGCAAACTTGTTTTGCACTTGAACCTAGGCCTACACAATAATTTAGTAATTGCTGCCATTAATCTATTAATGTGATTTCTCCACCAATTTCCATGAGTATCCTGTTCTTTGCAATGCGGTAGTATTCTAAATGTGAAAAAGTGTTGTGCAATACTTATCAGATTATATCAATTTTCAATGGTGAAATGTACTCATCTTAGCCAGCAACCTACACTAACAGCTATCTTTTGGCTTACCCTGTCTTATTATACTTTTAAAAATTCTACTCAGGAACAGAGGTTCCCCCTGGCCTCTTGGCATCATGTTCTGCTAAAACTGCACCATTAATTGAAACAGGCTGTGGACAGCAATTCCATTTTGTGATAATGCATGAAAAGGAAGAAATAACTTGCATTTATATAGCACCTTTCACAACCTCAGGGCGTCGCAAAGTGCTTCACAGACAATTAAGTACTTTTCAAGTGTAGTCACTGTTGTAATGTAGGCCAGTGTGACAGCCAATTTGTGCACAGCAGAGCCCCACGAATAATAGTGAGATAAATGAGCAGATAATCTGTTTTAGTGATGTTGGCTGAGGGATAAATATTGGCCTGGACACCTGGAAGACTCCCCACTCTTCTTCAAATAGTGCCATGAGACCTTTTACATCCATCTAAGAGGCAGACAGGCCCTTGGTTTAATGTCTCACCCCAAAAGACGGCACCTCTAGCAGTGCAGTACTCTGTCTATACTGCAGTGAAGTGTCAGCTTAGATTATGTGCTCAAGTCTCTGGACTATAACATTCAGAATTATGTGGCAATCCAGCTAAAAACATTTCTGTTTGACTTATACAAGACACTGTTCCAATACCATATTAAAATAAAAAACATTGAAGCAAATTAATTAAATATAAATAAGCATGTAAAAAAGTATGAGCCAGGAAAAGGTCATTTGGCTTATTTAGCTGCCCTCTTCCAATAGTAAATGTATAATTTGCAGCATTACAGACTCTAACAATTTATTTACTCTCCTGAGGGGGCTGATAAATCACTACTAAGACTTCCAAGAATATAAAAAGGTGTATGGAATTTCTTTCCAACACCCAAATATAATTTAGCAACACTCCAGAGTATTAGTTTACAATCACAATCTATATTGTTCATCTGTGATTGTTTGCACCCCTTTTAATCACACACACACATATTAAATGTGGTGTAACTGAATTTGGGGAGTTTTCCCCACATTTCCCATGAAGATATTCCTTAAAATTTTAACTGAAAAACTGCTGAAAAGTGACTTTTATCCTAAGTCTCCACCTTTGCTTCCTTTTTATTTTTAAGACTACCCCAAGTATTTTCTTTAAAGGGTTTATTTTTGTAAAGTCTGGGTGAAATTTGACCCTCATTCATGACATGAAAATCACCACTAAGTGATCAAAGGGTCAGATGCTAAAACTACCTCGGTTTGCAGGGCAGTGTTCCAGCCAAGTACAGGGAATATTGCAAATCTTCAAGCCTCCTGATAATTCATATACAAGTAAGAACATTTACTTTGTTGAACATGAAGGGAAGGGGGGAGAAGAGGGAGGGGACAGGTTTCTCCCCCCCCCTCTTCCCCATAAAGAGACTAGAAATATGAAACTGCAGTATTTCATTCATGGCCATATCGCTTGGGGATGTTAGAAAACCATGTCCATATTCTGCTGTGGGTTTTTCAGAGACTCGGTCAGGGTACAGGTTTTGCCTGAAACAAATGGTGATTGTAAGAGACTGGCAGCATGTTTTCATTCAATCTCTTTGTGCATTCTGTTGCAAAGTGTCACGGTTGATTATTAATTGCTTATTAAAAAATAATTCATTGCATTAGTTGAATAGAGCAATACTGAGTCTGGGGGTCATGTAAAGGTAAATCCAATTATTAAGGAGTTAGTAACACTGCTGTGAAACCTTTCACTTAGACATTTTAAAGGGACAGTGTCCCTTTATCTTGGCTATTTGGAGTTCCAAAATGTCAAAAATCAAATCTTTTCATTACATTTAGGTCAAGCGATTTAGCATGGCACAATGAATCCCACGAGTTTGTACACTTACCATGTCGTGGGAATTGCTGACCAAGTAACATCAGTTTTACATAAAAAGTCCCAGAGGCAAGAAAATACATTTCTGAGCAATAACAAATCACTTTATTGAGCAACATAATATTTCAATACTGAAAGCTGTTTGCTTGAAAGGTGCTTTCAGTTGTTGCTTTTGCTTTTGCTTTCATTTGTTGTCCAGTATTCTCTTTAAACCATTAAAAAAAACACAGAAGTGATCGTACAATGTATTTTGTTTATACACTTTCGCCAAACAAAGAATAGATTGGAAGAGTCCACCTTTGGTTTTGTCACTCAGTTGTGCAGTTTAGAAACACCATGCATATTTTATGATACATGGTGATTATTTCTTAAAGAGGCGCATCTGAATAAATCATTTAAAGAGACACTTTTACCAAATGTTTACATAGAATGTATAGTGTATAGTGTATGTGATGTGACTGTCAGTGCCTTATGATGATAACAGATCTCGGATTGTGTCTGCCTTACTAACCCACTAGACATGTAAGTACATGCTAAGATAAAAAAAAGCTCAGACTACACAGAGAATGGTCAACACTTGGAATGGTCTTCCGAGCAGAGTGACAGAGGTTAATTAAAAGACTAGCACATGGCTGTGGAGCGCTTCTTTAGTTTTAATTTATTTGCAACTACTTGAAAGAGAATGAGAAAGAAAGTAAGTGAATAAATAAAATGACCAAAATCAGTCTTTATCAAGATCTCAAGCACTACCGGCAATGATTCCAAATGATGGTCTGTGAGGCAAAGCCCATGTCCTTGTCATTGCATTTGGTGTTACAGTAAGTGGTTGTGCACAAACCTCCATGGAGGAGTGACAGAAATATTGTTAAAACAAAATCTTTGATATTAGCCTAAACCAGTGTAAAGTTTTATGGGTAAATCCTTACCATTTTTAAATTTGTTCTCGGAATGTTGTTGATACTGGCCACAGCCACGTTTTATTGCCTATTCCTAGTTGCCCTGAGAAATAGCTGGTGGTCCTTCTCCTTGAACTAGTCCAGTCCTTGTGCTGGTGACACTCCCAGGATGGTTGTTAGGTATGGAATTTCAGGAATTGGATCCAGCGATGATAAAGGAATGGAGATCTACGTCCAAGTAAAGATGGTGTGTGACTTAGAGGCGAACTTGCAGGTGATGGTGTTCCCATCAGATTGCAGCTCTTGTTCATCTTGGTGGTAGAGGTTATGCAGCTGGGAATTGCTGTTGAAGTAAGGTTGGTGAGTTGCTGCAGTGTCTCCTCTAGGAAGTACACATTGCAGGCATTGTGCCCTGGTGGCGGAAGGGTGGATAACAAGTTGAATGACAGGGGTGCCAATTAAGCTCACTGCTCTGCCCTGGTTCATGTTGATCTTGTTGCAGCTGATTGGCAAGTATTCCATCATATTCGTAACTTAAGCTTTATAGATGGTGGAGAGGTTTTGAAGGGACAGGAGGTGAGCCACTTGTTGCAGATTACCTAGCCTTTGTCCTGTTCTTGTAGCCACTGAGTTGATATGGCTAGTCCAGTTAAGCTTCTGGTCAGTGGTGACTTCCACCCCCTCCCATATAATTGATGGCGCGTGACATGGCAGTGGCGGTGCCATTGAAGGTCAGAGGGAAGTGATCAGACCTTTTATTGTTGGAGCTGTCTGGCTCTTATGTAGCGTGAGTGTTACCTTTCACTTGTCAGCCCATGTCTGGATGTTATGCAGCTTCTCTAGTAGGCTGGCGTGGGCTGCTTCATTATCAGGGAAGGTGTGAATGGAGCTGAACACTGTGGAATTGTTAGCAAGCAGCCCCCTGCTGACCTTTTAATGATGTGGAGATTAATGGAGGGTGGGTCATTAATGAAGCAGCTGAAGATGGTTGGGCCGAGATGGCTTCCCTGAGAAGCTCCTGCAGTGATGTCCTGGGGCTGCGATGTTGGCCCCCATCAATCACAACCATCTTTCTTTGCATCAGGTATGACTCCAGCCATTGGAGGGTTTTTCTTTTGATCCCCGTTGACCAGTTTTGCTAGGGCTTCTTGATGCCATACTTGGAGGAATGCTGCCTTGATATCAAGGGTAGCTACTCTCAGCTCTCCTCTCACATATAGCTCTTGTATCCATGTGTGGATAAAGGCTGTGACAAGACCTGGAGTCAAATGGTTCTGGCAGAAACTTTACTGAGCATTGGTGAGCAGATCATTGATGAATAGGTGTTGGTTGATGGTACAATTCATGAGGCTGCGAGGAGTAATATGCCAAATTTGATTTTTCCTGCTTTTTTGTAGCTAGAATATAACTGGGCAATTTTCTACAATAATGGCTCAATGCTAATGTCATAGCTGCACTGGAATAACTTGGCTGGGAGGAGCAGGGTTAGTGAGTTCTGGTGCACAGGCCTTCAGCATTACAGCCACGATATTGTCAGGGTACATAGCCTTCGGTGGGTCCATTGCACTCAACTACTGCTTAATGTTAATGTGGAGTGAACCAAATTGGCTGGACACTAGCATCAATGATGGTGAGGGCATCAGAAAGAGGGCATATGTGGAAGGTCACTAGGTACTTTTGGCTGAATATGCTTGCAAACCCTTCAGCCTTGTGCTTATGTGCTGGATTCTGCAAATGTTGAGGATGGGGACGATCATGGAGCTTCCTCCTCCCCCTATCACTTATGTGATTGTCCACCATCATTCTCAACTGGATGTGGTAAGGCTACTGAGCATTGCTCTGATCCGTTGGTTTTGCGATTTCTTTGCCTTTTTTCTAGCCTGCTGCTTTTGGTCTTTAGCATGCAAGTAGCCCTGTGTTGTTGCCTCATTGTATTTACCCTGAAAGTTGTTATAATGGAGGTAAAAAGTTGGATAGAGCCATGTAGTGGTCAGAGCTGGGGTTAACATCTAAATACCATGTACTCAGAGGAGGAGGCAGACATTTTGAATAAATCTTGGGACATGCTGCAGACACTCTCCTGAGAGGTGTTGTTCACATAGGATACAAACCTTTATGTGGTGTCAGAACTGGGACAGAAATGCAAAGTTCAAAACTTCCAGATCACAAGACTAGAAGGAAATGTCATAGACATGTGATGAAAATGGAAACAACACTTTAAAGTTTATGTAACAGTAACAGGCGTAGGAATTCAGAAAAAGTCATCATCAAAGTACTCACAATCCAATGGGAAACCTGAGAAAGCTTTTCAGGTTGCAGAATCATAGAATGATACAGCACAGTAGGAGGCCATTTGGCCCATCATACCTATGCCGGCTCTTGGAAAGAGCTATCCAATTAGTCCCACTCCGCTGCTCTTTCCCCATGGCCCTGCAAATTTTTCCCCTTCAAGTATTTATCCAATTCCCTTTTGAAAGTTACTATTGAATCTGCTTCCATCACACTTTCAGGCAGTGCATTCCAGATCATAACAACTCACTGCATAAAAAAAAATTCCTCATGCCACCTCTGGTTCTTTTGCCAATTATCTTAAATCTGTTTACTCTGGTTACCCACCTTTCTGCCATGGGAAACAGTTTCTCCTTATTTACTCTATTAAAACCCTTCATGATTTTGAAGACCTCTATCAAATCTCCCCATAACCTTCTCTGCCCCAAGGAGAACAACCCCAGTTTCTCTAGTCTCTCCATGTAACTGAAGTCTTTCATCCCTGGTACCATTCTAGTAAATCTCCTCTGCACCCTCTCTAAGGACTTGACATCCTTCCTAAAGTGTGGTGCCCAGAAGAAGTTGATGCAGCAAGCAAAAGGTCAAGATATAGATCTAAATCTGCCTGATTATCATAAAGGTCTAGAGATGGATAGCATAGCCAGTGAAATAGTTGCTGCGCCATAGAACTAGAACAAAATTTCCCACCTCATAACAACTGCTAAAGACAAAATCATCAAAAGAGTTTCGCAAAGCTCAAGTACAAAAGTAAGCAAAAAATGTACTACAAGTAAGGATCTCGTCCTTTAAAACCACCGCTACCGGAAGATATAGTGACGTTGCATGTACCTGAGCAAAATTAATGGAAACCAGCAATTAATCTGCATAAAAATAATGAGCTGAAATTACATATTGTAAAAATAATCTTGTCAAAACACCTAAAATGTTCAAGCTAGTGCGAGAGGAAACTAAAAGGTCAGAACACGAAATTAAACCTGAGATTAGTCAGTGAACTGGAATGGAGATACCCAACCAGAATCTGGAAGCCATCTGATAGATTTGATGTACAGTTTACTTGTATAATATTATAATCATATAATAATAATAATTCCCATGAACAGTTTAGGATCTATTTACATCGAGTTACATCGAAACTGCAGCACAGAAACAGGCCATTTGGCCCAACGGGTCTATGCCGGCATTTATGCTCCACATGAGCCTCCTCCCTCCCTACTTCATCTAACCCTATCAGCATACCCTTCTATTCCTTTCTTCCTCTTGTGTTTATCTAGCTTTCCCTTAAATGCATCTATACTATTTGCCTCAACTACTCCTTGTGGTAGCGCATTCCACATTCTTACCACTGTTTGGGTAAAGAAGTTTCTCCTGAATTCTCTATTGGATTTATTAGCGACTATTTTATATTTATAACCTCTAGTTTTGGACTCCCCCACAAGTAGAAACATTTTCTCTACGCTGTAGAAAGTTTTGAGTTATTGTTCACATAGGCTACAAACCTTTGCAGTTACTTTCTCATTTTTATTAAAACAATGTAAATGTAGAGAAACTTTAATATATAGCTCTTAGAGGTTTTAAAAATCATTGTAATTTGCATTATCTTAAAGACACTAGATGCTTTTAATCTTTGTGCGTATAAAGTACCGATTAATAGTGTGACAAAGGCAGGATATGTAGAAAAACAATTTGTGGAGTTCCTACAAAATAATTGTAATGTAATGAAATGATCTATCCCAATCTTTTTAAATTGGTTACTCATTTATAATTTTTCACCTGGTTTGAACCTGGTTTGTGGATATCTTTTACGTAGTTATATGGAGGAATCCAGGCTAATGGCCTCAGTCTAATTCTGCCTCAAAAACAGTCCTCATGAAACATCCCGGAAACCTGTCTAATCACCCTGCTTTACTCCTTTATAATTCAAGAAAAAATTAGTTGCTACATGCAGTGAGAAAGTATTTTCGATGAAGAGCTGAGGGTGAAAGTGGGATCCACTCTTTCTACACTCAATTTTCAAAACCAAGTAATTACTACTTTCGGGAGAAGCTAGTGTGGTAATCAGGGTGTCAGCTAGTAAAGACTTCGAGTGAAAACAGCAACTGCATTAATCTGTGAGAATTTAAACAAATAGTCTGGGAAGGATGTAACAACATATGACTTGGCTGTACAATGTATGGGGTAATTCTTCACTTTTTTGGACAAATTGTTTCAGTTACATAATTAGAATGGTCTGATTTGGCAATTACATGATGCATATCTTTTATTTCTGTACAATAATGTCCATGGAGTTCAGTTTTGCAGTAGCTGAGATGCGGTTATCTCAGCTATTTTAGAGCAACAGCTGTCAGGAGATGAAGCCAAACTTTTGACTGCTAATAAATCAAGAATATAAATGGATGGTTGGTTGTTTATCCTGTTTAAATGGCAAGCTGCCACTTTTACCTGAAAGCGAAAGGTCAGGGGAGAGATAATTCTTAAATTTTGTTTTTATTTAAAGATCTATTTAATATACAAAATATATTTAGACTGAAGATGTCATCATGATGGCCATTATCCAATTTGATGTAATTAGGATATCGCTGTCATATTGGAATCTGTGTATCTATTTGCTGTTGGACAATTGCCTTCAGCCGCCTGGTCAATGATAAAAAAATTTTCACGGGAGGGTGAAATTGGTCTCGGGCGGCAGCGCAGAACGTGTGATAGCGAATTGGCAGTTCGTTTAACACGCCGCCAGATTTTCTATTTCCATTGAAGTCAACGGATAAGATAATCGGGCGGTGTGTAAAATGAGCTGCCGATTCGCTATTGTCCATTTTGCGCTGCCGCCCGAGACCAATTCCCCCTCCACTGTACCTTCCGTTGAACAATTAGGGTGCAAATGAATAAGTGATTTAAGAACAATGAAGCTAATCAGATTATTCCTTTAGGACAATAGTTGAATAAAATCTGACTTGGAGGAGCCCACATGAGTTTGTCCAATGGGTTTCTACTCATTGTTTCAAATAGACCCCTTTATTTCATACACCTTAATTGTGCACATTGTCTTGGCCACCATATTCTATGAATTGTTTAAACAAAAACAGATTTTTTTTAGTTTTATTATTACCAGAAAGCACCTCAAAGTAAAATTGAATAGTTGATGGTATACTGGAAATGGATTCTTCCTAATATGACCACCAGCTTGGATCATGTGCAGCTGCATGTCAGTTCGAAACAATTAGGGTGCCAACATCCAAACGAATGACTGATTTAAGAGCAATGAAGCCAATCGGATTATTCCTTTAGGATAGTTGTGACTGAATTTCTGTGATTCTCAGTAGCTGATGTAATAAAACCTGACTTGGATGAACCCACATGAGTTAATGTAATGGCTTTCTACTCATATGCTTCAGAAACCTAGTTCAGTGTACAATGCTCAATACACTTTACAGTAATCATAGCAACAAATTGAGATTCCAGTGCCTATAATTGCATACAGTTGTGCAAACACAGCCTTTCAGCTAGTGAAGTACAGAAGAAACAAACAACAGTACAGCAATATTCCTGTCCAGAATAACTGCTGCATTTCCCGGTCTGGCTTTCTGTGTGGCACAGATTGGCTAATTCTGTGGTTTATGTTCTGCTTGAACAGCTGTTGACAGTCGTCAATTCTAAATAACAATTGTCCTCTGGAGAATGAGTCACTTTGATAGTATTGATATTAGATCCTAGTTTTTTTAAAATATGGATTAAAGAAGATCCAAATTATTTCTATAATGTAAAGTGATGTAGTGTAATGCAAAGTTAATCTGGTCATGATCTTGACCTCTTTGCTGCTGTTGATAATGTCACGCACTTAATCCTCCTCCAATGTCTTCCCTCCGCAGTGCACTTCCATGGCACTGCTCTCTCCTGGTTCCACTCCTACCTGTCATGCTATGGACAGTACATAATTTCAAATGGTTTCTCCTCTTGTGTTCACATGGTCACCTTTGGTTTACCCCAGGACTTCAGTCTTGGCCCCCTCCTCTACATGTTATCCCGTAGTGATGATTTCCAGAAGCACAAGGTCAGCTTTCACATGTATGCTCTGAGAACACCTCACTCAATTTAACCAATTTAAAAAGTTGTCTGTCATCACCAGTATTGCAATGCATTTGATTGATCTGACAACACAAATTTTACTGGTTCTTTCCCCATGAGAGTTGAGAAATCCTGTTGTACCCAACAGCACAGTTTGAAAAGAGATCCCAGAGGGGCCATTTGGACTTAGCATTCAAATAATTAACTAATGAAAATGAAGTAAATCCTATCTGAGTGTTTTTTTTAAACTTGCAAATATTGGAAATCTGAAATGAAAACAGAAAATGCTGGAAGTAGACAGCTGGTCAGTCAGCATCTGCAAAGATAAAAGGCAGCTTAAGGTTTCAGGTATATGACCGTTCCTTAGAACAGAAATAAATCCTCATAACTTGAGTGAAAATACACTAGTGGCACAATTCTTTAAATGGAAGAAATATATCAAGCTGTGAGCTCAAAGTAAACAATTTTCCAATTGACCTGAAAATGAGCACTGCTGTGTGTATAATACATACAACTCACAAATGGAATTCTTTCAATTCTTCCTGCATTGTCCATTTATTGAATAGTAATGGCCATGGCTTGTAGGTGGCTCTGTGTTGGAGCCTTATCTCCACAGTTCTGTTATGGTTTAACGATTACTGAATGTACACAGCCTAAGACATGGTATAATTAAGCCAAATTGGAGCAGAGGCTGAGAGCCTGATGTTGATATTGTAGCAACACTGTCATGCCTTTTAACCCTATGAGTGCTAAATCTCCTTTGTCACACAGTTCTGTAAAATTACTAAACAAGATAAAGTGACCCTATGTGTTAAGTTGGTACCACAGGAAAACTTTTATATTGGTATTATTAGATAAACATTTATGTCTTTTACTAATGTAAAGTTTCTTTTCCTAAATTGCACGAGAAAATATTTTCTTCTTCCCTCTTTTATCTATGCAGCTATCTTTATCAGGCAGGGGAGATAAGACAATGTAGCCCACAGGCAGCTTCATAGACCAACATCAGTACTGCTCTCTGGTCAACTCATTGGGAAGTGTGTTGAGCATTAAGTTTTTATACAGATTCAAGTGCAATCTCTTGTCATCAGATTGTTTGATATATATATGTATAAATTCTACTTCATGAAGGCTCACATTCCATGCGTGATGAAGGTGGGAAGCAGCATGATTACTGTAACAGCTTAGAACAGCCAAACAGGAGAGGATAATCAAAGATGGCAGCAGAAAACTGATGTTCTTGCAATCTGTGTAATAACAATATTTTTGGAGAGTTCAAAATAATTATTTTCTTCTAAATGAAACTTACTAGTCTAATATATCATTATTACAAAGACACTATCTGATTTACAATCCTTCCACCATTTCAGACTTTCAGAAGATAGGTTTTCATAAAAACTGCAATGTGTTTCTCACTGACAAGAAATTTGATGCGATGTGGAACCTTTTACAATTATTTGGCACAGGCGCGGTGCTTTATGCTTTCCATTGTATGCTTTCAAATGAGTTGTTGCATTCGCCATCTTCAATATTAAAGGAAAGCAGCCAAAGAGGTGAGCTGATGTGAGAACATGGCTCTGCAAATAAATTCAGCTAAGCCTTATTTTGTTTTGCAAACTCATTACAGACTTATCGCAGAAACTATTCTTCTGTGCAGAACTCAACTGAAATAACCATTGTTGTTTCTTGGAGCAACAGTTTAGTTCTCTGTACTGTAATTATTTTGGTCATGTAAACTGGATAGGCCACTATCGTAGATATAACTATACTCCTGCAGCCTGACTTGAAGGCTTAAGTTGCTTGTTATAGAAATTGTTGTGCCAACCTCATTCAGTTCCTGTTGCTTTAGAATGATAAAGGTTAAACAAACAGCATTCTTTGAGGTGACCTTAGCTGTAAAGCAATTAAACTGTAAAATCAGACCTCTCACCATACTGTAGTCCTCTACTGTAGTCCTTGTAGAGTTTATTATTCAGAAATTTAGGATTAAAGCATTACCTCAGCAGTGGCATCTAGTTTTATTTCCTTGCACAAGGTATGTATAAAAAATATGGTAAACAATTAGTTTTTATGAAAGGTTTTGAATACACAGGATATGCTAATAAGAATTTCGAATGATGATAAAAGGATTTGAACAAAATTATGAAAGAGATGCCAATACTGTCAAAGTCAACAATGGCTTTTATGAGTGCTATTGTTTTAATTTATAATGAAAAGCTTAATTTAGGGACTCACGTCAAAATGCAACGACCACATAGAGCGTCTGCTGCAGTGTAGACTTCCTACATCGCAAAGTGGCAGGGATTAAACTGAGTTTCTGAAGCAGAAACTGAGATTTCCAGAAAGCTCCCCATACCATTGTTACATTCCTAGAAACTAGCAGGTCAAAAGAGGGTTCATTTCCAAGGTGGTTCTCAATCATTAGCTAATTGTGACATGGAAAGGCAACATAACTATATCTGATTGCTTTCAGAGAAGTGAAGGGTCCTTGGCAGTGAACAGATTAAAGACAGGCCTGATTGTGGACAATAACCATTATTTATCTGTGTAATAACTGATTAGATGTACTGTGATGCAAATAACTGACAGTCTGATTATTCTCCGCTATTGCAAATTTCATTTGCTGTAAATTGACAGCATCTTTACAAGACAATTCAGACTATAAAGCCTCCACTTGAGACCCATGAAAGTTACATTCAGGTTTTGAGTTGGAGTTGAATATGACTTAAGCTCCTTTTATATTGCAGGCCAGGTCTTGAGAGACTGGCTGTGACAGTTGTGTCGCCAGCAACAAGTGATGGAACTACGGGGCTTAAACAAACTAGCTTTCAGATGCTGCTGGCTTTGTGGGGCCTGCACTTTGGCATAAGAGCAATATAAAAACAATTTTATCCCCAACAGTCTAGTTCCAGTTGCTTTCATTTTGTCACTGTTTAATTTGGATTCAGCACCCCTGAGCTAGCCACTGGTGTTTACCAGTTCCCTTATCCTGGTGGCAGACCATGAAAAACAAAGTCTTACGAATTTACCATCGGGTTAAGGGAATTGGATTGAGAAGCATAAATGGTGGGAGCTCGCCCATGGATGCTGGTCTCTCGAAATCCAAATTGGCATCAATATAAAAGCAGCTTTAGGCTCCCAGTTTCAGTATCCTAAACCTATTTAGACTTTCTGTTCTAATTTGTAGGATTGCAGTATTAGATTCAGAGACAAACCAGTGAAAAAAAAGATACACTGCTGCGTTTCCTCTTGATGTCTAACACGTTGATGTGATAGTGTTTACTAAATTGTGTTGCTATTAATACATCAGTGCAGCCTTTTTATAATTTAGACACCTTTTGATCTTTTCCATTATGTCCGATTGGTAGGTAAGCCATTGATTGGGTACTTCAGTGCACAAGGTGGAGCAAATTGGAGTGTAAGCTTTACGCTACGCCTGAATTTCCTCCAGTCTTTTACGCAGTTTTGCAAAACCTTTGCCGAAACCCTCTGCCACTCATTAACGTAGCTCCGCCCTCATGCAACAGTGCAGCTCAACGGGCTGTAAATTTATGCCTAACAGGACACAAGTCATATTTCTGGTGTTTTATAGCGATTTGTTTAAGTGATTTATTTCCTTTCTCCTCACTGGGACCTACAATGTATTTTCTATATATTTGATTTCAGCTTTATGGCATAAGAATAATTTATATTAAAAATGGAAAAACTTCCACGATTGCATTTTCTTAAACTTGCAGTGCCTAGTCTGCATAAATGATGGTTTAATGCTTTAAACTTTAATTTTCACTCATATAGAGGGACTTAAAGAACTAATATGGCGTATATTTGGCCCTTTCCCCGGGTCCCGGTTGTTTACACAGTTTTTCTGTTCCGGCGTATACTATAGAAATTTTCAGGAAATTTCAGCGTAACTCACTGACAGGAACATTGGCGTATATTTCGGTGGAACTTGTTAGGTATGCCATTTCAGGAAATTCCAGGCCAATATGTTCCCTTAATTCTAGCTTTTAATATTCATGAATTAAAATTCAGAGAATGCTTATTCTTGTAGACTTTTTAGGGGGAAAAATACAGTCATGGTTTGAAAGTTATGAGGGAGGATTGTACTGAGAAAGTTAAGGCATCTGATCATTGCACACTCAGGTTTGATTTGGAACGGAGATTAGTTAATGAACTACATTTAACCTTGACGTAAATCTCCTGGCTTGTAGCCCAGGACCAACTCTCCATCCAGTGGTGAAAGTTTTCATTGCAAAATGGGATTAGATTGAATAACTCTGCATTGTTCTCACAAGACCAACTGTTGCAAGTTCAGTGGGTGCAAACCAGTCTAGAGTTGTTCACTGTGGATTAAGTACACTGAACAAAGGTATACAATTTATGTCATACTAGTCTATCCCCTGTGGCGTTACACATGGGAAGCCAAAACCAAGTGTAGTCTTCAGGTGAATCAGAGTTAGGAATTAGAGGATAATTTGATCAGGGTATACAGATGTTATTCAGTCCCCATTTAAAAGTCATGTATTCTCTTATTTTTATACAATACTTTGATTTGATTATACTTTTTATAGTTAAACAGCAAATTGCACAGCAATTTGGGAAGCAGTGTTGATTGAAGTATGGGAGTTTCTCTGTAGTACAGGCTGAGGAGCTGGAAGACTGAGGTGTAACAGTGCCACCACTGGCAGGAGGGTGTAATTACAGTGTGACAATTTTACATAGGCAGTTTCCATTATAAATGGAGACATAGGAATTTATAATAGAAAAGTTGACACAAAATGCTTGCAGATGAAGGATTTTAATTTTAGTATAGACATATGAATTGATTTTCTATATTAAAATATACTCAGTTTGGTGCATTCCTAATTTAAAATCTGTAATTTTGTGAAACTTCCTCTTTCTCTCATCCCAGCTAAATTGGTGAGTTTGTCAGTTAAGGACACTCTTATAGAGTTTCTAATAGTCACATCCCTCAAGAGTTAACATTACAATCAATTATGGAGGGTGGTACATGAAGTTGCAATGTATAATAGATAAGGTAAGATTGATGGACTTTATTGGGCTCGATATTACCATGGCGGCGGGGGGTCGATTGGGCGCGTGGGTAACGCGCCCGGTAAAATCAGTCTGCCCCGCGCGCAATCGCAGGCTGATTGGATCCACTTACTTCTCCTTCTGGGTTTCCCGCTGATGAGCTGTGCGTCGGGCGGGCTGCGCATGCGCAGTAAGGTCTGTCAGCTGGAGGAGCTCTATTTAAAGGGGCAGTCCTCCACTGACTGATGCTGCAAGAAATAGGAAAAATTACAGCATGGAGCAGCCCAGGGGGAAGGCTGCTCCCAGGTTTAATGATGCCTCACTCCAGGTATCATTGGATGGGGTGAGGAGGAGGGGGAGTACAGAGATCTTCCCCCCAGCGGGCGGGAGGAAGCGGCCTGCCTCTGACACCAAGAAGGCCTGGCTCGAGGTGGCAGAGGAGGTCACCTGCACCACCAACATATCGCCCACCTGCATACAGTGCAGGAGGCGCAGCAATGCCCTAAGTAGGTCAGCCAAAGTGAGTATACTTACTCATTCCCCTACACTCCGTCTGCCACATCACCGCCCCCACCCCACACCTCCTTCTGCACTGCCAACACTACTCTGTCACATCACCCCTCACACCCACTCAAACCTCATCCTCATCTTACCTGCACTTACTCACCTCGCCAGTACTCATCCCGCCACTACCACTCAACCCAATCCTCATACAATCTCATGGCTCTATCTCATACTTACCCTCTCATGCATCTCTTTCACGGTCAGCCTCACTCAACCTGCCACTACCTGTGCTGCAGCCACAGGGCATGCAGCACATATGTGCAGTAGGAAGCGTAAGGCAAACGTGTCGTGAGCATGAAGGGGATGCACAAGGGTGTTTGAGGGTTTGTCATGGTGTTTACTTATATTTAATTTCTGAGCAACTCACATCACATATTATATTTGGCACCACTACTGCCATGTCTTTGTGAATCTTGTCTGGTTTGTGCAATAATGCCCTTTCCTGAGGATCACTGTGAAGACCCACACCTGATGCCACCCATTATAGAATCATAGAAGTTACAACATGGAAACAGGCCCTTCGGCCCAACATGTCCATGTCGCCCAGTTTATACCACTAAGCTAGTCCCAATTGCCTGCACTTGGCCCATATCCCTCGATACCCATCTTCCCCATGTAACTGTCCAAATGCTTTTTAAAAGACAAAATTGTACCCGCCTCTACTACTGCCTCTGGCAGCTCGTTCCAGACACTCACCACCCTTTGAGTGAAAAAATTGCCCCTCTGGATCCTTTTGTATCTCTCCCCTCTCACCTTAAATCTGTGCCCCCTCGTTATAGACTCCCCTACCTTTGGGAAAAGATTTTGACTATCGACCTTATCTATGCCCCTCATTATTTTATAGACTTCTATAAGATCACCCCTTAACCTCCTACTCTCCAGGGAATAAAGTCCCAGTCTGTCTAACCTCTCCCTGTAAGTCAAACCATCAAGTCCCGGTAGCATCCTAGTAAATCTTTTCTGCACTCTTTCTAGTTTAATAATATCCTTTCTATAATAGGGTGACCAGAACTGTACACAGTACTCCAAGTGTGGCCTCACCAATGCCCTGTACAACTTCAACAAGACATCCCAACTCCTGTATTCAATGTTCTGACCAATGAAACCAAGCATGCTGAATGCCTTCTTCACCACCCTATCCACCTGTGACTCCACTTTCAAGGAGCTATGAATCTGTACTCCTAGATCTCTTTGTTCTATAACTCTCCCCAACGCCCTACCATTAACGGAGTAGGTCCTGGCCCGATTCGATCTACCAAAATGCATCACCTCACATTTATCTAAATTAAACTCCATCTGCCATTCATCGGCCCACTGGCCCAATTTATCAAGATCCCGTTGCAATCCTAGATAACCTTCTTCACTGTCCACAATGCCACCAATCTTGGTGTCATCTGCAAACTTACTAACCATGCCTCCTAAATTCTCATCCAAATCATTAATATAAATAACAAATAACAGCGGACCCAGCACCGATCCCAAAAGGGCTCGTCTGGGATTTGAACCCGGGACCTCTCGCATATTCACGTCGTTGAAATACCCGAAGCGAGAATCACACCACCGTCTTCAGCCGATTGGCCATCCTTTCAGACCTCTTCTGTCCATCCAATCTCTTGAAATACTGTCACTGCAGAGTGGGTGTAGGTGTATTTGCAGGGCTCTTTTGTGCAGACGACTGAGAGACGTCGGCGATGTCCCCGGTGGCACCCTGGAAGGATGCGGAGGAGAAGTTATTGAGGGCAGTGGTGACTTTGACAGCGACGGGTAAGAAGATGGTGCTCGGGCCAGCCGGGATCAGCTCGGCATGAAGGAGGCTGCAGATGTCCACGACTGCATGTCGAGTGACTCTGAGCCTCTGTGCGCACTGCTGCTCAGAGAGGTCCAGGAAGCTGAGCCTTGGTCTGTGGACCCTGTGGCGAGGGTAGTGCCCTCTGCGACGCATCTCTCTCTGCGGTTGCCCTCCCTCCTGCTGTGCAGGTGGATGTGTCACAGCACTGTGTTGTGGAGCTCCACGTGTCAGAGGTGGACGGCTTGGCTGGCGAGGCTGGTGAGGCTGGTGATGCTGTTCGCCCTCCGAGGAGGTCATGACTGCAGCTACGCCGGCCCCCATCCGGAAGATGTACATCTGAGGTGGTCCGCAAGGTAGGTACATGTCTCTGGACCCTGGGGTAAGTGTGCAAGTTGGTGAATTTTATTGTTAGGAGGAGGGTGGTGGAGGCCAAACTTCGTCCAAAGTGACAGAGTGGCCACCTGCAATGAGTGAGGGTCTCCCCCCCTCCCCCCCACCTGTCAAATGGACCTTTGCAGCTGCCACAGGCTGATGGCTGCAACAGGTCCATTTGAACTGGGAGTGTTTCTCCCAGTACGGGAAATAGTCCCAGTTGTTTGCAAAATCCCACCCCATGTAAAATATCTCCTTAATCAGGTCTGTAAACGACCTGAAATACCTAAATAAATAGCTTAAGTGGCACCCCGCCGTCTTTAATTGCCTGCGGGAGTCCCACATGCGGGGGCTGCGCGCACGTCAGCGCGTCTGTGGGGAACCCGGAAGTGGGCGAGTTGGAGCCGGGCTCCCGACCCGCCCCGGGAATCCCCGATTTTCGGAGCCCCCCCGCCAGGAACGCACCCAATAGCGGGTGCTAATATCGAGCCCATTGGTTTTCTTGGCCCTTCTTTTTTGCAGCTCCTGTGTTTGGATGAGGAGAATAAAAGAGGAGTGGGGAGAATCACCACTCAATGGTCCTAGTTCCTCAAGACATAATGGGCTCAATTTTACGGGTAAATTGCAGGTGCGTTGGGGGCAGGCGGCCTCCGAAAGTCGCGGAAATCCCATTCGAGTTCAGAAGCCGGCTCCAACCTGCCAACTTCCGAGTTTCCCAAGGACACACCTGTGTGCGCACGTGTGACCCAAAACCGGACGTCCTGTCAGCTTAGTTAAAGAGCTAAATGTACCTCATTGAGGTACTTAAGGCACTTTACTTGTGACAGATTACATGATTATAACGATTTTTAACTTGCCTGGGCAGCTTGCCCACTGCTTCACCAGGCATGAAGGGCCGGATCAGGGAAAAAGAAACGAAATAAAAAACCATGGAAGGAAGTTAAAACACAAAATCAACCTACCTTTCCACCCTGCTCCGATGTCCGATGTCTCCCTCTCCAATGTCCACCTCTTCACCCCCACCCCGATGTCTCCCCGATGTCCCCCTCTTCACCGCTCCCAATGTCCCCCCGATCTTCCCCTCTCCCCCCCGATCTTCCCCTCTCCCCCCCGATCTTCCCCTCTCCCCCCCGATCTTCCCCTCTCCCCCCCCGATCTTCCCCTCTCCCCCCGATCTTCCCCTCTCCCCCCTGATCTTCCCCTCTTCCCCCCGATCTTCCCCTCTCCCCCCCCTGATCTTCCACTCTCCCCCCCCTGATCTTCCACTCTCCCCCCCGATCTTCCCCGCTCCCCACCCCGATCTTCCCCTCTCCCCCCTGTTCTTCCCCTCTCCCCCCTGTTCTTCCCCTCTCCCCACCCGATCTTCCCCTCTCCCCACCCCGATCTTCCACTCTCCCCCCCTGATCTTCCCCTCTCCCCCCCTGATCTTCCCCTCCCCCCTGATCTTCCCCTCTCCTCACCCCGATCTTCCCCTCTCCCCCCCCCCCGATCTTCCCCTCTCCCCCCCTGATCTTCCCCTCTCCCCCCCCGATCTTCCACTCTCCCTCTCGGCCCCCCGATCTACCCCTCTCCCCCCCTGATCTTCCCCTCTCCCCCCCCGATCTTCCCCTCTCCTCCCCGATCTTCCCCTCTCCCCCCGATCTTCCCCTCTCCCCCCTGATCTTCCCCTCTCCCCCCCTGATCTTCCCCTCTCCCCACCCTGATCTTCCCCTCTCCCCCCCCGATCTTCCCCTCTCCCCCCTGATCTTCCCCTCTCCCCCCCTGATCTTCCCCTCTCCCCCCCCCGATCTTCCCCTCTCCCCCCCCGATCTTCCCCTCTCCCCCCCCGATCTTCCCCTCGCCCCACCCTGATCTTCCTCTCTCCCCCCGCGATCTTCCCCTCTCCCCCCCCCCGATCTTCCCCTCTCCCCCCCTGATCTTCCCCTCTCCCCCCCCGATCTTCCCCTCTCCCCCCCTGATCGTCCCCTCTCCCCCCCCCCCGATCTTCCCCTCTCCCCCCCCCGATCTTCCCCTCTCCCCCCCTGATCGTCCCCTCTCCCCCCCCCCCGATCTTCCCCTCCCCCCCCCCTGATCTTCCCATCTCCCCCCCCCGATCTTCCCCTCTCCCCCCCCGATCTTCCCCTCTCCCCCCCCCGATCTTCCCCTCTCCCCACCCCGATCTTCCACTCTTCCCCTCTCCCCACCCCGATCTTCTGTTCGAGTACTGGATGACCTCTCTCGCTTTCCCACCCCCCCCCACTTCACGTTGCAGCTCCTGATGGCAGCCAGTCTGTCAATCAGGCTGGCTGTCAGGCGCGAAACCCACGACCACGTTAATCATCAGCAATCATCATGCGATTGCGTCAGAAACGGTAAGTTCTGTTTATGCGGGTTTGTCACGGGCACCTTCACCCCACCCCGGTGGCCAACCCACCACCATTTCAAAATTGAGCCCATGCATCTGTTGAAAGCAGCTGTTAGGACAGCATAGAGATTTCATATTGTCATGATACGGGTTTGATTTCAACACCATTCAGAAATAAACAAAAATGAGTCCTGATGCGAGACAAACTAGTTTGTGAGAACCGTCTGCATATTTGATAAGTTATTCCTCATTCTCTTTGAGCCTTCTGAAATCCTTATTAATTGTCATTATGTGGTTGTATGGAATGTGTGAAGCTGGGAATTAGGCCATGGGAACCCATAGGGATAGCAGACGCTGAGAATCAGCTGGCAAATTTACTGGAACAATCACGCAATTCTGGGTTGAAGGTTTACTAATACCAGTTTGCAGTAAATAGTACAGCTTATACAAACTGAAGAGTCAACAGCCTCTCACCCCCACTCGTTGGAGCAAAACTTGATGGTTTCACTGAAATGGGAGCTCCATGCAAAATGACTCTTCCCATGGTCCCTAGCCACCTGTTTTTAAAAGATAACACATGTGAATAAATGATGCCTGAGATGCCAGAAAGTGTGTAGACATCCTCTTAACATTAGGATTATGCGGCAATTGCGATAAATGTGACTTAAGCTCCTCAAAACGGTGCTTTGCTGCTGCTATTGCTAGCAATTTTGGCCATTTTGTTTCCTGTTATCTCTTCTCTCATTACCCTTCCCACTATGATGAGATGTGCGATAGAATTTAAATTTATTCATGATTAAATTATAGTTTTTTCTTCACTTCAACAGTTTATGGCCTACATTTTCTGACTGCTGTTAACTCTTAATAGTGGTGTTAAAATAACTCCAATCGTTTATTTTCATAGATGGTATTCTGTGAAAACCTGGTGCTAAATATTGAAGAACAGCAGAAATATTTGCATGCTTTTGAAGTGGCTGTGTTATGGGACTGAGTGGCATATTCTTTCACCTCTGGAACCTTTTTTACTTCCAACCCATAATGATGTGATGAATGATGTCTCCTCTGTCTTTGAGCTGTAAGGGTTAAAGGTGAAATCAGTTTGACTACTGTAAACCGAGTTTCTAGTGGACATGAACCAATAGCATAAAACTGGCACAATAACTGCAAAGATGGCTGGTGCCAGAATAGAGATGTTGCACCACTGCAGTAACAGATTCTCAAATGTAGTTGGAGTTAAGGTAGTCTTGAGGGAACTGTATAGTGTATTAAACCCATGCATTACCTGGTATGGGAGTCATTGAAGCTGACACTGGGTGCAGTTAAATGTATCATTCCCACTTTAATCAGCATGAAACGTCACTCATAGCATTAAAATATTTTTAAAAACACTTCTGTATTTCACAACTGTTGATTTTTAATCCAGAAAGAACGACAGGAAAATCTAAGTGACATTTGGGTTTATCCATATTGATAATCATTACTTGAACGGTCACTTTCCCCATCACAGAGGTACTCACCCCCTCCAACTCCCCCCATTTCAGAGATCCTTTTCCTTCTAACCTCCTTCCTCATTCACTGAGGCAATCTTCTTCCACAACCTGTTTCAGTTCACAAAGGCATTCTTCACTCCCCCAGTTCACTGGGGCACTTTAGCCTCCAACTCGCCCATGTCACAGAGGCACTGTACTCCTCTAAACTCACCATTTCAGAGTTCTCCCTGTAACTTGCTACAATTCACAAAGGCATTCTCCCCTTCCACCCTCCCTGCAATTCAGAGACACTTTACCCCTCTAACCCTCCCAATTTACAGAAATACTCTCTCCCTCCAACACAACCCCAATTCATAAGAATACCTTGATGCTTCTGGCTGCAGGTCTTACTTGAAGTTGTTGCTTTGTTCTTGGAGCACATTTGTTGCTGCAGGTGGGAAATTTTGATCTGTCGGAAGTTCAGGAATTCCAACATGCAGCCCGCTACACAGAGTTCACTCTTAGAATAAAGCAGTAGTGTCGAGTGTGAGCTAATGAGAAGAACATCAAGGAATGGTGTGGCAGTGACTTACGGATTTGTTGGCGGGGGAACAAATGTGCCGATTTATGGAGTGCCCTGTGTGTATGTTGGGATTTAGTGGCCCCATGTTTCAATACACTGGATCCTCTGACTCAGGGGGCTTGATTTTAAAACCAAGCCGGGAGGGGGGCGGGGGGATCAAATTGAGGACGGGAAACCCATTAGTACAGGTTTCCTGGACGTCCTTACGATTTTGACGTAAGGACATTTTTTTTTGTGAGTTTCCCGTCCGACTGACCGGCCTGAATGACAGGCTGGTCTCAGTCAGATGGGAGCCCAGCCAGGGAGAGGACATCTGCAGGTAAGTCTTTGTTTGTATGGATGGGGGGTAGGGGCACAGGAGGCATGGATGGGCACGGGGGCATGAGTCATGGGGGCGGGATCAGGGGTCAGTCACAGGGGGTGTCATGGTGATCCGCGATCATTGAGGGGGAGGATCGGGGTCGGAGGATCGGAGTGAGGGGGAGGATCAGGGTCGGGGATCCACGATTGGGGGAGGGGGTCCATGATCGGGGGTCGGATGTCCGCCATCGTTTGGGGGGTCAGTGCAGGTAGGCTTGTTGGGCCTGGGGGAAGCACTCCTGCTCCTCCGGGCCCATGAGCTGTGCCTTTCTAGGCATCTCCCTGTTAGTCTCGGCCTTCTTGCCTCCTTTCACGAGGCGTAAAACAGAAGGCCCGGGAATCCCAGCCCCCCAGGGTTGAAATCGGGAAGTCCAGAAAAATGGAGGCCCGAAGCCTCCATGAAAGGTTTGAAGGCCCGACCTGCCTCCTGGGAGCGGGTTGGTTGCCCGCCTCTCTTCCCATCCCGGTCAAAACCGGAAATGGGTGGGTTGGGGGCAGGTCTGAAATGATAGCAATTTTCAATGCCCCCCCCCCCGCCCCCAACCCACCCGTTTTTCACTTTTAAAATTGAGCCCTTGATGCCCAAAGCCATAGGATATTTACTAATGGTACAGATCCTAAATACCTATAGAATGTTTAGATTCTATAAAGGATGTATAGTATACAGAGGTTCCATAAAAGATCTTATATAGGCTGTCCCATAGAAAGCTATAGTAAAAAAGATAATACTAGGCTCCATATACATTTGTTATAAGTTTTCAATGTCAGAAAATATTCTTAACTTTCTTCACAGCTGTTTGCATTCGGTACAATCTGCCAATAGTTAGTCAAGTCACTGAAAATTTATTGATTATTAATGGAACAAATCTGAAGGATTAACTATAAATTCTTTAGACATGCATAGTGCTTTTGTACAATACCCATTAGTTGATGGCATGGGAGTTTATTTCTTTTTTTTATCAGATGATTGATATAACCAATAATCTTTCCCATTGTGGGTAGGGACATCTGAAATGTGCTGAGCTCAGTTCTATGTCGGCATCTTCCTCCGGCTTGTACAGGAAGGCAGCAATTTGCTGGAGTGGTTTCCACTGCTTGTGGCCTCCTCCTGCCTATCTCTTAGCTAACCTACCTCTGTTCCTTTGATTTGTGGGAAGAGTGCTGTGCTTCCTGTTACCTCTTCCCTTTGTGTCCCCACATTTCCACAGGAACTGCCAGAGAGGCCCTGCCCTGCAGTTTCTGAGAAAACAACCATAAGATAAATTCTGTAGAGGCACAACTCCCCTCCCCCTCCAGCTGAACTGTAAAGCTGTCTGCATCTTAGTACCAGGATTGTTGCTCATTGCTTGGTTTGTATTTAAAAAGCTTTGTATTTAAAGCTCCAAGTATGCCCTAAAGCTTTCAGTTGAGTAACCATAGGCTGTTGCTGCAGTGTGCCTGGTTTATTTCTGGTTGATGTTAACATATATTTGTAACTTAGCAACATGAAAGGCTAACCATTTGTGGATTGCAGCAGTATTTGGGCTCATAGTTGTCAAACTTGTGGGAACTCTGGAACTCTACCTGTGCAAAGATTTTCACATGGGTGTTCCTGAACTGTAAAACTAAAACAAAAAGAGAAACTGGGGTAGAAATTCATCTGCGCAGGCAGCACGTGCCCCAACCGGGAGGCCCAAGGTCGGCCCAAAATAGGGCCTCGGGCCCTCATTTCAATAATTTAGGTGAACTGCCGGCGCCTGTCCTGGCCAGGAAAATCTTGAGTGGAGTACCTGCTCCGCTCAAAGCAGCTCAATTTTTCAGAAGAGTTCCTAAAACAGGCGTTAACCACATCATTAGCATATGCAAGGGGCCGAACGTCTAAGGCCTGTTTTAGGCGGCCACACCAGAAGCCTGAAAATCGTCCAAAGCCAATATAGCTCGGACATTTTTCAGGCTTCCTCGGGGTGTGAGACATATCCTTGCAAAATTGATCATTTTTGCTCCATTTTTCAATTTGTACCCCACTATTTGTCCCATTATTTATAAATGTAAAATTCCTAATAGTTGATGAACATTCCCTGCCCCTCCCGAAATTCTATGATTCTTTCCCCTCATTGGTATTGTTGTGTTAACAGCACAGCAGACATCTTCACTACTGACCTGGCTACCTCTCCTCTCAGCCTGGTGTTGTGGGTTTCCCTGCTGCCCACTATCCTTCCAAATATATTTAATCTGTTTTATTTAACTCTATCTAATGCATTTGGATATGGAGCATGCTAAGTGACAACTGTAGCTTTATATACATAGCACTTTATTCTACACAGTGTAAAATAAACCTGTTTGAATCAGGTGTGTCTACCCTGTCTGCTGAATGTGTCCAGATAGCAGCCAGCATCACTTTAATTGGACATATGGGTGGTTTGATCTGTAGCTTTACTGAGAGACTCCATATAATTCAGGGATAGTGACTCTATAGCTCAGGGGCATAGGTAAATCTGAGACTGAAATTGGAGCTGATCCAAATATGGAACATTCGGTAGAGCTGACCCAATGTCAAGCTCGACTAGGTTTTTGATTAAACTTCCGGTTTAAAAAAAATCAATGTGAAATTGGAGCTAGGTCCAGTTTTCACATTTTCCTTGAGTTCAGCTGGTGGAGAGGACAGAGTGTTCCCCTCACTCCTCCCTACTGCAATCTGCAGTTTCAGCCAAGGAAATTAATGATGACGAGTGACTTATATTCTATTGCAAACTGCAACATTAAGACAGTAATTGGCCTTGTGTTTAATAACAATGTTGCCTTAAAGGAATGCTCCAAGATAATGCTTTACGAATGACTTTTTCCTTCAATATTCATCTGCAAAAATATACTCCTGAACTGATATAAGAAAAACTGTATGAGACTGGTTTCCTGATTGGGGCCATCAGAATCACAATAGGCCATCTGTGGAAGCTTGATATTTCTTTATTTAGCGTTGGCTCCCAGGACTACCCCTCTACCTTTCTCCTTTAGTTTCCCTGAACCACACACCTAATACAGAAGGTAGGCAGATTGGTTCCAGGCCTTGACTAATGCAGCTCTGAACTGCCAACGAGGAGGTTTGCAACATGCCCCGGGAACAATTATCCCTCCAATTTTTGCACTCTCATTAGGTTTCCTGATTTCCACACTATATCAACGCACAGCCATGTGGCTGAGATCTGGAAGTCAGAGTTATGGGAAATTGAATCAATTCCACATCTCTGCTGCATTATTTATTGATGTTCTAAAACACCAACCATCTAACTAGTAAGTAATTAAAATAAATTAGTATGTGGTATAGTTTGCAAATGATCGAAGGTCATGGCGAGGTCTTTTCTTGAGCACTGCTTTGGGTCTAGTGTAGATCCTACTTTGATTACACCCATCTTAATTTCATTGTTTTAAGTTCAAATTTCCAGTTTCATTCAACTGTTAAAAATGTAAATGGGCATTTAGTAAATGTTCACTCTACTATTCTTTACAATTTCTTTATCCGTTCAAATCTAATTGCTATAAAATAAGATGCTAATCAGTTCTTAATGATCATATTATGGAAAATACATTTTTTTTCTTGTAATGCACCCTTTTAAATCTTCTTCTCTTAAGTGGATCTGTTAAGTGTGTAACTGATGGTAAGAAAATAAAAGTTACATACTTAAGAGGCGTGCACTTCAGATGTCTGAATAATGTCATGCAATTGACGTGGTGTCATCCATTTTGCATGTGGTCCAGGTTATTTTCTTTCTAATTAGATCTCATTTATTTTTTGTTCATTTGAAACACTCCACAGGTATAAACAGGAAATGACTGTGCAAACTATATTGTAGCAAGATGACGGAAATATTTGTTGAAGCTTGCACAAATATTTTTTGTTAACTTTGATTACTACACACTGCTACAGTCACTTGCCTGGGTACGCCCACAAACATCAAAAGTCTTCTTAGGCCAGCATCTCCAGTTTAGAACCAAGCTAAATGGTATCCTTGGTGTTTAATGAGTTAGATCTGAACATCTGTTTCCAGTGATGAACATTTTTGTACCATTGACTATTAGCACTTCAAAGTGTGGCACAGTGATTAAGAGTTCCTTTCGGATTTATGATTATTTTAACTACATGTGTGAATATTAAGGCCTGGCACTTCTCGGTTAATTTACATTAAATTGTTGTTACTAATACAATAATTAATCCAGCCAATGTATTACAATGTATTATACTAGATGCAGGGAGGATGTTCCCGATGGCTGGAGAGTCCAGAACCGGGGGTCACAGTCTCAGGATATGGGGTATGCCATTTAGAACCGAGATGAGGAGAAATTTCTTCACTCAGAGGGTGGTGAACCTGTGGAATTCTCTACCACAGAAGTCAGTGGAGGTCAAGTCATTAGATGTATTCAAGAAGGAGATAGATATGTTTCTTAATGCTAAAGGGATCAAGGGATATGGGGAAAAAGTGGGAACAGGGTACTGAGTTAGACGATCAGCCATGATCATTTTGAATGGCGGAGCAGGCCCAAAGGGCCGAATGGCCTACTCTTGCTCCTATTTTCTATGTTTCTATAATACGTCAAGGCCTGGTTTCTAATTCTAGCATTCACCAACATCTGAACTGTATCTGAACATAATTTGGAGAGGTTAATGGAATGCATAGGAGTGAAGCAGTCTGTCTCTGGGGTGGAAAATTGAGATAACTGGTATAATTGGCCTGTTTAAGTGCATCCTGTCAGTCAGTCATGGAACTGATCAATGGAGCTAAGAGGTCTTGGTCAAGGAAAATGAGAAAATGCTAGGAAGGGTGATGAGGAGAAATTAAAATATATTATCAAATAAGGCGTGATATGAATTATCCTGACGCTGACAAGGACAATAGTAGAAACTGATTCGGATATGTGTTCAAATATAGGACCATTAATGTGTGTTGACAAATGGAATATTGGACATTCTGCCCTGGAGCGAGGAGTTGCTACTTTGTGGTCACACTTCTCTTAAACCTCACTCCATTTCCATGATAGTGCAAGATTCAAGGTATGAATGTGATGGAGCTCACTATAAGATGTCACTATCTACGGTCCTGGATAACCGTGGAAGGGGACACGAACAATTAAGGAAGTGAATTTAAAAAAAAACTCAAACATCTGAGGGTAAATAAAAAATACATAAAAGCTTGGAGCATTATTTATATTGGTTAATACACTACTAAATTTCTGGTAAATGTTTTGAGTCTTGCAACATTCACATGTGATAGCAGCATTTTGAAACTTTTTCTGTGGTGTATTACTTGTCCATTTTTATGGTGACGTAAAAAAGTGCAACATTTGACACAACAACACTAACTTTAGAAACTAAGTGTCCCTCTCTTTATCTCTTCAGTTTTATCTGCAGGCCCGGTTCACATGGAGGGGAGGCCGGCTCCTTCGACCCCTGCTCCAGTTCACACTGGTGATGATGGCTTTTTACACTGGGCTGTCTCGTGTCTCAGACCATAAGCATCATCCCACAGACGTTTTGGCTGGCTTTGTGCAGGGAGCCCTGGTGGCTTATTTCATAGTAAGTATTATGTCATTGTATTTTACAACATTTTCTCAGGAGAATCTGTTTTTGAGAGTCTAAAGCAGTTCCTCAATGGCCATGAGTCAACAATTCAAATATGACTCCAAACTTAACAATCACAGCTCCCTGAGAATGGAGAACAGAGGAAATGTGGAGAGTGGAAATTATTACCTACTCCAGTCATACCTGCCAATTTGTTTCTGTGAGAAAATACTAGTGGTTCAAGTATGTGTGTTCATCATCTAGGGGAAGGGTTGATTACAGTTCTTTTGGTTGAGGTCAGCATTACATTTGGAGGGCACATCTATACTCATTCTACTACAAGACTATAATTTATACCACAAAAAGGAGAAAGGCAGTTCAGAGAGGTGATCATACAGCATGGGTTAAAACCTTGTTTTCTGCCTTTATCTTTGCATAGGTGGCCAAAATCACAGCAACAAACCTTTGGTTTTGTCTATCATTTCAATCTCTTCTTTAGTGCTCTAGTAGTATAGTTGAAAATGTTTGAGAGTCAAATATTACTGACAAGTTTACTAAACGACAGACACTTTGATGTGGTTAGGTTGAGTCCACATATTCCTATGAACTAATAATATTTACTTAGAACCATTAAGTCATCTCACCACATTGAAGAAGTGTATGGATATTTAACTGTACACTTTCAGCTACACACTGAAAAGTGGAAAAACTGCAGTTTGGGCTTGTCCATTCAAATGCATAGACTTTGACTTCTGACTGTTTATATAAGAATATCTCATGCATCCAATCCAATGACAAGATATTTGAACACTTATTGCTAGGTTAAAGAATTGTGTGATGTATAGTGATAAGCTCATACTGCATGAATCTAGACAATAATTAAAGCGCCCCTCTTCTTAAAGCTCCATTACAGGCAAGATGTACTTCACTGGGCTACCTGAGGTGCCCAGGAAGTGGCAGTAGTTCGATGCAAAAGGCAAGTTTTGAGTATGAGAAAAAGAAGATTAGGACCTCTGAATTGGTATGTACATCAGACATGTATACTCCACAGCTACACTTTAGGCCCACTTTCTACATACACCCTGTTAATACAGCAGTTGAGCGTCAACTTGAAGCTTGTGCACAAATTCCATGGTTAGATGTACTGCACTCCCTGCCATTAGGTATTGTAAGGAAATGTGCCCTCTTCAAAACTGAACTTTGGAGTGATTCTGAATCCAGAATCTTGATTGCATAGTATCAGTTCCAGTGGGACATTGCAGTGTATGAGATACATGTGTCATGAAATGAGGACCGTTGTTTCCTAACAAGAGGTCATTCTATCTCTTTGACTCCCAAAGAAAGCTAATGTATTTAACTGGTATAAAAGAGAATGACAGCATTATGTGTTGCTTGATTGAGGAATAAGGAAGTGACTGCTGAGAAGTAAGCAGCTGTTGAGGGGGGTTTTACAGCATTTCGTATCCCGTGCATACCCCTATAGACGCATAACCCAGAATTCGACATGATAATATGGCCTGAGCACAGATCATCAATAACATTCTCCACAGAATATATCAGATCTTAAAAAAAACTTTAAAATACAGTCAAATCTGATCCAATCTACATCCACTTTTCGTAACATTTCCATTTGCAGTTATGAATTTTCTTCACCCCACAATACTTCTAAGAATGATTAGTTGTGGCTCACTCAGTTCAGTATCCTTCTGTGAAGTATCTTGGAAAATAATTTCTGTATCAGGTTGGAAAACAGGTGAATGCAGTCACATGATTGATGATGCAATGACATCTTTATCATTTTAGTTTTAGGTCAAAACTTTCCAGAAAATCTGCACAAAATTACAAAAAGTTGGTTCTGCAGCATAAACGCTCACAATAGCCAAATGCCTATGGTGGACTTTGAATTAAATTTGGAGTTTTCAAAAGAGAATCCAATAATTTAGTGCACCTCAAAAGTCCCTATACCAGTGCCAACATGCCATTAAAACACACAGAAAAAATCATCCGAGTGAACTATCTCCAGGTTTTTCAAATACATCCTGTGGCACTGAATTAAGTTTTGTCCACTTTTTGTTGTTTTGTTTTGTTTTTGATATAATAGCAGCTCAGAATAATGAAGATAAAGAGTTAAATTGAATCCCAAAACTGTCAAATGGTTGGTGGGAACAGATTGTCCAGTGCCTCAAAACTGAAGAGTTATGAGTTGTAATATTGCATCATTCAAAGGATCTGTAATCCATGTTATATCAAACCGTAAAACAACAGATTAATGCCTCAAGCACATCAAATAACTACCAATCTATTAACACATGGAAGAAAAAAATAATTTAAAAGTACTTTATTAATTCAGTGAATTGATCAGCTTTTTAAGAGGTCTTTGTTTTCCAGAAATTAAATGTTGACAATAATTTGGATTTTATATATATTTCAGAGGAAGTTATAACTTCTCTCTCACTTTCTCCTCCTTTTTAAAGAGCCACAGGTTTTTATTCAACATTTCTCAAGCCTCACCATAGAAGCCACTGTAGTTGTGCAATAATTTTTTAAAAGACCACAACATAAATGACTTCCATTCTGTTGAAAATAACAAAAAAACAACAAAATTGCATATTACACTTCATGAAGGCCGCCTGCAGATTTTTGTAATGTTGCTCAAATCCAGCTAAACCTAACACTTTTACGGTGAAGCCATATAACATAAACGGCTGTTATTCACAGCAGGAAAATTTAAATGATAAAAATATTAAATTCACTGCTTTCCTTGTTGTTTCCACTTCTTGGGATCACTTGCTTGTCGGGGAGTGCTCAACCCAGATAACCCTACTAGTCATATTCATTAACATTGACTCTTACTCTGAACGCTTGGTTTGATAGTTTTGAGTAATTCTTGGTTACTTATGGTTAAGAGGTAGCTGTGCAGGAATTAAAGTTAACCCCACTAAAGTTAGTTGTACAACCTGTTTAGGTGTGTTGAAGCCCCAGTTATATTGCTATACTGTGCACTTGCATCAGTATTGAGTAAAAAAAAAAGAAAGACTTGCATTTACATAGCGCCTTTCACGACCTTAGGATGTCCCAAAGTGCTTTACAGCCAATGAAGTACTTTACTTTAGTTTTTTGAAGTGTAGTCAATGTTGTAATGTAGGAAAAGCAGCAGCCAAATTGTGTACATTTGTGATAATACCTGATTATTACACCGTTGCTATTTATGGGACCTTGCTGTACGCAATTTGGCTGCTGCATTTCCCTACAAAACAACAGTGGCTACATTTCAAAAGTGCTTAATCGGCTGTAAAGCACTTTGGGATGTCCCGAGGTCATGAAAAGCATGATATAAATGCAAGCTCTTTCTTTCCTTATTCTTTTCTCACCTATAGACATCTTTGTGATCAGGATAATAATAGATAAGAAGGGTATATGAAAGGTTATTTTAATGGGCAATTTCAAGCAACCACATTTAAATTGGGAATGCCTGAGGGGATTAGGGTCCAAGTTAGTAAATATAATGTTTGTTGCTTCATGATCCAATGTATCAAGAAAGCCTCAAGAGGCAGTGAACAGATTGACTTGATAATGGTAAGTGCGTCAGATGACATACAGAGAAAGGAAATGGTGGCACCCTTGGGTGATAGTAACCACAGAATAAGTAAGTTCAATGTGATCTGGGATTGAGCATCACAAGGACCAGCAGCCAATTTTAAAAAGGCAATTTCAATGGAATGAAGAAACAGCTCAATAAAATTAATCGGGAGCGAGGGGATGGATTAACGACATCTCAGTTGAGGATAAATGGAATACTTTTAAAATGTTGATGAACATGCAGATAAATACATACTTACGTAGCAAATGTAGTCTAAACAAACATGATCTGAAATGGATTCATAAACAATCCAAAGTGAAATAAATAAGAAAAACTAAATCTAAAACTCCTGCAGGGAGAAAGGTGAGGGGTACCATTGGAATGAATATAAAAACCTTCAATTAGGCACTAAAATGCTGGTTAGAGGAACAAAGGAAAATCTGGTTATGGGCATAGCCGCAGATGCTAAATATAGAAGCAATAAATGCTTTTTGTTTTATAACAATTAGACAGGAGTCAAAGACAAGGAGGGACCTAAAGGATGCTAATGGGGTGGAAATGAGGATGAGCATAAAATAGTTAATATCCTCAATAATTACTTCCTCGAAGTATTTGCTAGGGAAGGCTCCAATAACATGCCTTCCACAATCTGAGATAATTGAAGTACAACTCCAATATCAACAAGATGGAGGTCCTAGATATGCTAAAAGGACTCAGAACAAACAAATCCTCAGGGAAGGATCAAATTTATCGTAGGATACTAGAAGAGACAAGGATGAGATTTATAAGGTGCTGATGGCTAACTTGATAAAGTGGATGGGTGCTGGAGAAGCCCCACCACCCTAAACATTCACTCCCTTCACCACCGGCGCGCCATGGCTGCAGTGTGTACCATCTACAGGATGCACTGCAGCAACTCGCCAAGGCTTCTTCGACAGCACCTCCGAAACCCATGATCTCTACCACCTAGAAGGACAAGGGCAGCAGGCACATGGGAACAACACCACCTGCACATTACCCTCCAAGTCACACACCATCCCGATTTGGAAATATATCGCCGTTCCTTCATTGTCGCTGGGTCTAAATCCTGGAACTCCCTAACTGGGGGAGAACCTTCACCACACGGACTGCAGAGGTTCAAGAAGGCGGCTCACCACCACCTTCTCAAGGGCAATTGAGGATGGGCAATAAATGCCGGCCTTGCCAGTGACGCCCACATCCCATGAACAAATAAAAGAAGAATTAGATTGGTAAACAAGATGGTGATTCAAAGCAAGGTGCTGTAACATACCTCCCCGGGCCCTGTTACCTAGTGCCTGGGAATAGGTTAGCTTTCCCTTCCCTCCAAGTGATGGAATGCGAAGATATGTGATGCAGACACTTAATGGAAAGGAAAAAACCTTTGAATTAAGGGAGGAGGGAAGAAAAAGAAAATGGCCTGTATATTTTAAAAGATGTAAAAGACAGTGGACCCTGAACACGTTAGCATCTTTATCACAAGTCTAAGCTTTTGAATTTAGTGTAAAATGGGTATTTTCAAACCTTTTTTAGACTAGTAATAGGATTACTATTTCCTGAATATCAGTTTTTAAGTATCCTGGGAATAACTTATTTAACATAAAACAGTGGGGGGAAAATAAATTGGGTAGGCCTATTATTGGGTGCGGGTAGCGCAGTCTGGTATTACCCTGCGCCCAGTGGCCCTTGTGTAGGCAGGACGAGACTTTTGTGAGGCCTGAGGACTTACCTCCAAGCAGCGTTCCAAATCAGTGTTCACAAGGGGATTCAATGCAATTCGTACTTTCCACCGGCAGGGGGAGCCCCAATCTCTTAAAGGCAGGCTGTCTCTTAAAAATCTCTTAAAGGAAGCTGGTACTTGTTATTTTCTGAAAATAGTCACGGAGTCTGAATGGAGATCAGACATTGCACATGCAAAACACAGATGCAGCTCCCGTCCCTATGTTTACAAACTGATGAGTTATGTTAAAACATTGAATAACGGTTGAACACTACTAAATCTCACATCCTCCAATCTGCATGCCAGACCTCTCCAATCTGCTGATCTGAGTTTATACCAGGCCTGCAAGAATGCGTACACCAAGGTTCTCTGCTGATGCACTAGAGGCCTTGGTGCAAGAGGTGGACAGAAGGAGGGACATCCTATATCCGCGGTGGGGGGGGAGGGGGGGAGCAAGAAGCCTTCCAGACAAATACCCAAAAGGCAGTGGGAGGCAGCGGGGGACGAAGTCAATGCCAGGCCCACAGCATCATGAACATGGATGCAGTGCAGAAAGAAGTTCAATGCTTTGACATGAGTGGTCAAGGTGAGTGAGGTCAACTATCAAGTGGCGTCTCCTACCAACTACACCACATCCACTGCTCCATGCACGACAACCCCCATCACCTCCATCACCCACATACCAACAAACTCTTTCCATTAGTACTCAACTCTTCTGATCAGATGCTTCCTCTCACCCTTACACATACCACTGTTGCAAGCCACCTACCCACAACTCATAGGCCACACACACTGGCAGCTATTCAACCATGACAGGCACATCACCTAGACACACGTCCTGCTTTCTTGTAGGAGAAGGTGGCGCATAACATGAGTCAGCAAGTGGCAGCAGCATTTAGCCCCTCGAGCCTGTTCCGCCATTCATTGAGATCATGGTGGACCTGTGACCTAACTCCATATACCTACCTTAGCCCCATATCCCTTAATACCCTTGGTTCACAGAAATCTATCAAACTCAGATTTAACATTCACAATTGAACTAGTATCAACTGCCATTTGCAGAAGAGCGTTCCAATCTTCTCCCTCCCTTTGCATGTAGAAGCATTTCCCAACTTCACTCCTCCATGTCCTGGCTCTAAATGTTAGGCTATGTCCCCTAGTCCTAATATTCAAGTATAGGAGACCTCCAAAAACAGTTACAAATGTCTCGGCTGCCAGAAGCATAAATCCAGCCACTAACCTGTAAATCCTGCATGGTCCCTTTAAATAGCGCTGATGGGGGTCCTCCAGGCACTCTAAGACACATTCAGATGGTCGGGGTTAAGACTGTGTGTTGAGTTGAGCGTTGTCCCAAAATGATGTCTGTCACTTTAAATCAGCGTTGCACATTGATTGTATCCATTTTCACCTAACTTTACACGATTCCGGCGTTCGGTATTTGTGCATGTGCTAACTCCTATACCAAACGTGTGTGTGCAGCCAAGACCCATCTTGGATGTTGGAGAGGCCGTGTAGTGCTGAAACAACGGGTGCTACACGGCCCAATTTAGCGCTCAATGTCTGTTAACAATAAGTGATTAAAATGTGACTAATTCACCAGCAGATATGTTTTAAATATTAAAACTGGTTTCTTCTATTTTTCTGTTGAGATAAATGAGAGAAACAGTTTACTGACCCCCCCACTTCATTTCAAAGACCTTGGGCTCGATTTTACAATGGTGGTGGGTTGTCAGCGGGGGAGGGGGGGGATGAAGGTGCGCGTGGCAAACACGCATGAACAAAACTTACCGTTTTCGACACGATCGTATATTGATTGCTGATGATTAACGACCATTGAGATTAAATTCCCTTCAACTAAAGGGTCTTTGTGACATTTTTACCATGAATCGATGGAAGCCTGTCTTTTGAGAAAAAAAAAAATTTTTGCTTTTATATCTATCCAATCTGTTTTAAATGTATTATTGCAGTGGGATCAGTATTTCTAATGTGCATATCCACCATGCTGCATTCTGTGCATTGTTTCCCCTTACAGCTCCTGAGACTGAAGCTAGGAGACAGAGAGAGGATGGCAGCAGTGTAAATACATGTTATTGATGTACATTCCTGCAGTTAGAAAAGGGGAAAAAAGTTTTTTAAACTGATGGTTCAAGGAACCAAATGTTTTCATGGCTTGGATTCTTTCGTTCATAGCCATTCCTGAAAATGTTATAACTGCAGGGCTTGGTTGTTTCAGTTAATTATTTGAGGATCCAGTATCATTCACAGAATCATGGAGTGGCTAGACTATTAACAACGACTTTGTAAACTCCTAGAGGGGCTGTGAGTGCCCACCCTAGTTCTCTCGTCTGACATCTTGTATTTTCTTAGTATCTCTTAAATTTAAGGAATTGATTGCTGGGGGGATTAGCTCCAAATATTTTGGAACCAGAAATATTAGTCATGCAATATAGGGTTTACTGCCTAAAGAGTGTTATGTAACTAAAGTGTTTTAATTGCCAGGCTTTAAAGGGTTAAAATGCACACATGCTCTAATAATAATATGAAAAAATAATTTTCTTTAGTTTTTCTTCTGTTAAATATTCTGAAGTTTTTATTTTGATTGGGGTAGGGGGTAATTTGAAGATATTTTAAATATATACATAAATGAACCAAAACTCCAATACATAATTTTATGTAATGTTATTTTGATTGGAGATTGTTAACTTGGATCACCCATATAATCAAATTGAGCCGGGATAAATATTATAGTACACACATTTCTACTGTTTTTTATTCCTTGATATTGGCCCCTTTGTCTCAATATTTGTAAATGGGATTTTCTGATTTACAAGCCATACATTTTTACTGAGATGTGGGCTGGGGTTTTCTGCTTCTGCCTGTGATTTTCTGCCCATTAAAGTGAATGGACAAAAGTAATTGTGGGCTGTTGATCACTGAAGTAGAAGAATCCGACACAAACTTTAAGTGGGCAGAGACATATGCAATGATTTTCAGGCTAGGTCTCAGTGCTAAGATTGCTTCAGTAGCAACTTGTACAATGGACTGGAATATGACCCAGTGACTGATGTGACAGTGGGCTTGGGGGAGAGGGGGAACCAATCTAATTGCAGCTCATCGCAGCAGCACATGCATGACCATATTACTTTGTACTGTTAGAGAGCTACTGTGCTTCAATTGAAGCAACTATACTAAAAGATAATTATTTTTTAAAAAAAGCTTAAATGTTGTGAATCTGTAGACATGTTTCGGTACTTTCAGGCTATGAGTAGTTCGGGATCAGTATGATTACGATTCCTCTTCCTCTCCCAAACCCTGACCTAGATAAATATAAGGCATGAATGACAGATCGTTTATTTCTACTGCTAACAAGTAGCCTATTATCAAGGCTGACGCTTAGAAGAAGACTTAATACTACACACACAGGAAAAGAGAAAAAAATTCAGCTTGGCAACAATAACATAATTAATCCCCAAACAGCAAACTCCAGAATTTCAATACAAACTGAATTATGTCATTTCTGGGCATAATACTTAGTGTGTAGGAAGGTCAAAACTTCTTTATTTTAATAAATTTCTGATTAATGACAGGGTTCACTTAAAGGAATCTGAATATTTTCATCTAAAGCTCATCATATCCTGACTAAAAGGCACATTCTTCCTGAACACATTGTGGCTGCTTATTAATGCAGTCGTAAGCCGTGACCTTTACCCTCTTGTCTATCTGTTACACGACACTGCATTGTTCTGCCGGAGCTGGGATTGTAAAGGCTGACTCATGCATTTCTACCACCCAGATGTTGGAAGGGAGCCCCATTACTCATGGCTGTATGTAATGATCACTTGACATTCATTTTAAAGACTATTTGACGGTTATCACTGGCACTTTACAGTAGAAAATTGCCAATTACATTTCAATCTGAAACTGTTCTAAGTGCACTCTTTGTTTTGTGTGACAATTGACTTTCAAAAGCAGCTTGTTTCATACAAGACAAACTTCTGCATTGAATGGCATAATTAGTCTGATTGCTCAGTAGTCCAGCCTTGTTGATCTGTTTCGTTGTTCAGAACTTCAATTTCATAGGAACTTTACATTTGTAAAAAGAAAAAAATGAATTAGTAAATGCACAGGATGATGCAGCTGGTATTAAATATTATTGGTGTTCCGTATGGTATGTGTGAATGTGTGTCAGCCCAATGTCCAAGGAGACGAGCTTTTTGGATGATGCAAAAGAACACTGACAAGGACATTGGGAAGAGCTAAGACTGAATCAGGCTGTTGCAGACTTTATGGTAGATTTTCCAAGTCCTCACCCGTGGCAGGCTATCTGGCCACCACCAGCGAGGATTGGAAAATTGCAGGCAGCATGTCCATGATTTTCCGATTTGTGCTCGCGTGCACCAGGTAACTTGTTATGGGAGAGGACTTGGAATAACAACCCTTTTGTGTGAACAGTACAATGGCACATGGGTAAAAGTGGGGCTTTAAAGGCACTGTAATAATTTTCCAATGATCTGAAATTTGTATAATGTAAAAGGTGACCATTGACTCATATCCTGTACTGTGCTGATGGTATATAATTTCTGCTTCACCTTGTGTACATAATGAATACTTGGTAAAAGCCAACAATGTACAGTACACAAGCAGGTACAAGCTGACGATTCACTCCTGTACTTGTAAATCCACTATTGCCAAGGGACTGATGCTTGTGAACAGGGACTGCTGTTTCCTGGATGGAGGACTTGTTAGTCCAGCATTTTAATTAAGTACAGTAGCAGCAGGAATTATAATCTATCTGCAGGACAAACTGTATATGTCTCCTGTACAAATAATGATCAACTTACTATGGTATCCAGTTAGTCCATTCTAAGCCATTATTATAATAAAACTCTGGCAAGTTCTTAGATTTGAATCCTATCACTTTGAGATTCAGTTTGTAAAGTGCACTGCTTCACGTGGTCACTAGATTTTTAAAATTTCCGGTATTTACCTGTTTACAAAAAAATCTGTATGCTGCAAGCAACAGTTTTAACAGCATTGCAGTGTGTGACCTTTACCAGCAAGGTTCAATATAGGAGTACTTGCAATATTCCCAACTTCCTAAGGAGAAACGAGCAGTTCCTCCTTTGTGAGGGAGAGATACCATGGAGGTGGGCTGGGGTGAAGTGAGATGGTGTAACTGTTAGTGGTTGGCCATCCTCTTGTGCCATGTACAGTTGATAGTCTCTGACCTAGAGTTCTCACCGAGGGGATGGGGATTTACTAGGATATGCATGTCTGCATTTCTCACTCTTCTCCCATTTAGACTGCTTTTAGAATGAATTCCATAATTCATTCTAGTACATAAACAACTTTCTTCTCTCTTACCCCCTCCCCCCCGCCGGAATAAATGCAATGTTTTCCTTCCGGCAATGTCGTGGGAAATATAAAAAATTTGTATCACAGATTTCTGTTGAGTGCCAATAAACCTGATAACAGTTATAAAATACATGGTCTGCACTTGGCCTGAATTTCACTCTACATGGGTTGATAAAGAAATGTGAATGTCTTTCAAGATAAGAGACTCTGAACACAAATTCTCGCCTGTTAAAAGGGTGAAAACGGTGACTTTGCACAATTCATTGTAATTGGACTGTGAAATATGGGAACAATTTTATTTTCCTCCATATCCCCTTGAGTTTATTTTATGGGTGCGGATTGTTAAGTTCAGGAAGCAGAATGTGCCTAAAATAGTGTACGGCCATTTCAAGCCAATGCATTGTATTTAATGGAGAGAATAGACATGTCCTCTGAACAGGATATTGTGCAAATGCGCAATGTGCTAATGACATCTAGTAGCAGATATTCAGAACAGTATCTGAGTATTTGTCAACTGGATTGACTTATAGGTCAGAAACTGCTCTTTCCCAGCATAGTGCGTAGCATTTGGTTATAAGGGCTGTTCTGTTCTTGTAAATGTGTGAGTGGATTTGGCAGGCAAGAAAGAACAAACTTGCATTAGTAGCTTTTATGTCCTAAATATGTCCCAAAGCAATTGACAGCCAATTAATTGCTTTTGCAGTGTACTTACTGTTGTCATATTGACAAATGCTGTAGTCAATCTACGCACAGCAAAGTACCCCAGACAGCAGTGAGATAAATGACCAGTTAATCTGTTTTGGAGGCATTGATTGAGGGATCAATGTTGGGCAGGACATAGGCAGAAATCCTCTGCTCTTTGAATAGTGCCATGGGATCTTTTATGTCAACCTGAATAGGTGAGTGAGGGCTCAGTGTAATGTCTCATCTGAAACAGAGCACTTCTGACAATACAGCACTCCAGCAGTATCAGCCTAGATTATGTGGAGTTTCAACCCACAGTCTTCTTACTCAGATGGAGGAGTGCTAACAATGGACCAAGCTGAAATTTACAGTCTTTGTGATGGAGAGGATATGTGATCAGAGGTTCAGCTTGGGGTTGAATAGGATGCCATGTTGTGAATAGTCTGGTTCAGCCTGAGATGAGATAATGGCCAGGGAGGAGAATGGAATCGGTTGTAAGGGCACGGGGTTTTTGGTGGGGGCTGAAGACGGTGGCTTCGGTCTTCTCAACATTTAGCTGGAGGAAGAAAGTCAATACGTTAAAAAAGAACTGCAACATATACAATAAGATAAAGATGCCAGAATGAAGCAGAGTGAGACTCGCTGAAGGAGTGAGTGTCACTCCTTTTTGTCTCAAGGCCACTTTGGACCTGAACACCTGATTTACATCCCACTAGCATAGTGTTGGTGCAAAGCTAAAACTGCTTCACACCGATGCTAAACCTGTGCTGTAAATGAACCCTTAAAGTAAATGTCATGTGTATGTATAACTTTTAACACTCACCTTCGGCACACAAACAGAGCAAATTAATGCAAAGTGATAATTAGTAGAATCTACCATATTTTTCAAATACACTACAGGTGGATTTTGAATACTGAACATAGTATGTATTGTTTTGAAAGATTAAAATAAAACAAATAATTGACAGGGAAATGGGAGGACACAAACCTGGGTGTGTAATTTTCGATGGTTTGATGGAAGTTGTAAGAGTTTCCTGACAGACCAGTGCCCTTCTACAATTTCCTGTTCCCTGGCTGCCTCCTGCGGTTGTCTGGTGTCGTCCTTTTCACACTATTCTGTCTGCTGATGTGACCGTGCAGTCAGGAAGTTAGTTTAATATTGCATCCGCTCATTGACTATCTCTGGCAGCTGTGCCTCCGTGCCACAACCTGCTTTTGGTGTGGTGAGAACTGGGAAAACGGAATCAACATAGACCTCCAGCTAGTACACTCAGCAGGACTCATCAGTTGCTCGAGTCTGTGTGTGTGTAATCAAAAGAAAACGCAGAAACTTGACCCTATACTTTTCACTTTTAAACATATTAAAGTGAATGTTATATACCCTACCTTGACTTGTCAAATAGTAGCATTGCGATGTCCAAAATGGTTGCACCAATTTAAAATTTCGGCGACAGGAAACAATGTTAACTGAAATATGTAAGCACACAGTGCTGCAGTATTATTTCTATCTTACACCAAATACTGTGTACTTCTGTTGAGTGTCCAGCTGATTTTCCAGTTTAAGAAGAGTAGATTTCTATGCTGTAGTCAATGTTATTCCAATTCTATACACGGGCTAAATTGGTTCTCACTCCCAATGCACATGGGGCAAGTTCTACCCATGTGAAGCCATATATTTACAATGATAGGTTATGACAATGTGCAGAGCTTTTGGTTTGTTAAATACATTGTCTGTACTCTAACAATAGACGGACAATAAATGAGCTGCATGTGCATTGATGGGAATGCAGCTGTGGAAAACCAAGGATAGCTGGGGGTGGAAGGATTCGCCATATGGCCACTTCATGCTTTCATGCTCAGACATACAATCAACAGAAGATTGTCCTTACAGATTGCATCTACACAGAAGTACACAGGAAGAAACAGTCACTTATAAGAACTAGCCAGTGCACACGCAGAATATGATTACATTCTTTTAGAAATTAAAGAATTATGATTGACAATTTTCATACTTTTGCCTGTGTAACAACGGTAATTGGACTTCAAAGTAAATACATAGTGTGAAGTGTCTTGGGGTGTTTCTGAGAAATACATGAATGCAACTCTTTCCCTTCCTGATGAGTTAATCAAGGAAAATGTTAGGGAGGAGCCTGAGTGAACTGAATTAGTATGAAATACAGTGGAAATGACACACTCGCTGAACCACCCATGCAGCTAATGTCTGTATCTCCCTCTCTCACATTGTTGGACTTATTTAATGAGTTCATGGCAGGTTCCTTCCCATCATGCCATTAGTACTCGCAGTTTTAAAAAAAAATTCAAAGAAAAATCAACGGATACAGGCAGAAAAAGACCAAGAGCTGTTAAAGTTATTTATAACTGTTTTTATAAATGTTTAATTTCCTTAAAATTAGACTGGTGGTGAAACCCTGTCTTTAGGTGAAATATTGTAAACAATTTTACAACACCAAGTTATAGTCCAACGATTTTTATTTGAAATCTACAAGCTTTCGGAGGCTTCCTCCTTCCTCAGGTAATTGTCAGGTGAAATAGACAGTAGATTGATGGTGTTTTCATACACCAGATCTATACCCATCTAACCTATAACATTCTTGACCTGCAGGCCTTCTACGTGTCCAATCTTTTCAAACCCAAGATGAAAATCCCCCCTCCACCGGTGAGAAGAGAGATAATTACGCCCGTGGACATCATTGACAGGAACAATCATCACGGAATGTGCTAGTCTCCTTAACTGCAATAAGGGAAACACATTTTAACAACGGCAACAAAAAGAATCAAAATGGACTGAAGCTGGTGCAGAAATCAAAAGGTAAAATAGTGACTGCTGAACAGCAAGTTTGCTGCTCTCTAATCTCATCAGACAGTAGAATGTGGGGAGAAAGACATTTTACCCACAATCCTGTGGGGTGTACCATAGCAGCATTTCTAATCAAACCACAAAAACCGCACAGAAGACATGAAAACTCTAAGCTTGTGAATTTGTTTCGAACTGGTCAAGGCCGACCACCAATGAATGAATGCGTTTCTTCAACAAAAGGAAAAGAAAAACTCTTATGAAAAAACACCATGCGCAAAAAAGTAACGGTGGCTGTCTCATTGTAAATGACGAGGACCACGGCAGCAAACTTTCATATTTTATATATAAATATATAAAAAAAAACTAAAACAAGATAACTATGTAAAATATTATTTCCGAAGCAACCTTTTTTTTTAGATATTTTATCCACTGCAATTAAAACTGTTTATATGTGTCTCGACCTGTGTTATTTACAAAGTGCTGCTTAAAAAATAGCATTGATTTTTTAAAAAAACCTATTTTGTATGTAGTCAACTAAAGTATTGTAAGCTTTTTCTGGGGGGATGGGGAAATAATTTTTGATAAAACTACAGCTAGAGCCACTTGCATCAATAATAAACATCACAGTAAGTCATTTGTTAGTACTTTATATTTTTATGTTTTGTAAAAAAATATTGTTTAGCTTCAACTCTTGTTCTTGTAGAATTTGAATGTTAACATTTGACTGTATTTTTATGATGTAATTAGCTGTATGTTTTGTCCATGTGCTTTTAAAATAAAATCTCCTAATGGACAGTATGCTATTGTGTAGAATTTCTAACGACTAATTAACCCCCCCCCACCTCCCAACAAAGGAATATTCAAATAAATTATGTAGATATTTATCTTGGCATTATCCTCCTGTGTTTCAGAGGAAAAGGGGCAATATAATTTTACTAACTCCATTTCAATGAAATTTTTCTTTGCTTGGAAAAGAAAGAGGGTATAGCTTCCTCTACTGTGTCCCAATAATGGATCCTGATCTCCAGCCTTAGGCTCATCTCTTACTGTATTAGTGCAATATTTTCACTCCATTAACAGATCCTAAAGCACTATCTGAAGAGCAGGGGAGCATTATTGATGTCCTGGCCGACATTCCTCAACCAACACCACCAAAACAGATTAACTGCTCAATTCTCTCATTGTGTTTGTGGATCTTGCTGTGCAAAAGTCAGCTACTGTGTTTGCCTACAAAACAACAGTGACTACACTTCAAAAATAATTAAAGGCTGTCTTCTGGGACTGCAGCTTCACTGAGGCAGGAGTCACCTCAGGCCTCTAAGGCTGAGGGGAACTTTCCCAGCCTGTACCACTCAACCTCGTCTCACTCAGGAAACACCTTGTAGAAGTAGTGGACCAGGAGGTCGAGCAAGTAACTGACACAAAGTGGGGACATGTTAGAAATAGTTGTAGACGGGGTGAATTGGATTATTGGGCATCTTTTGGTGAATATTGTTCTGCAAAGTAAACAGCTTGACTACATAGTTCTCAGTTTATGTTTGCCTTGGGCCTCACACTCTGGAATTCCTTCCCTAAACATTTCTGCCTCTGCATCTCTCTCGCCTCCTTTAAGACCCTCCTTAAAACCTACCTCTTTGACCAAACATTTGGTCACTCCTCCTAATATCTCTTCCTTGGTCCTAGCGTCCATTTTTGTCTAATTATGCCTCTGTGAAGTGCCTTGGGACATTTTTCTACATTAATGGCATTTTATAAGTGCAAGTTGTTTTTGTTATTGTTGCATTCTCTGTGATGTAGGTAAACGAGAGAGAAGCCAGGTGCAGTGTGGTCCTGTTTTGTTTTGCTTCTCTAGGCCTAAAATAACAGCTTCATTACTAATTGTGTGTGATATTTGAGACTTTTGCCTTGAACCTTGGGAGGCCTAAGGCTTCATCTTCCCCAATTCCTTCCTATGTTCTTATATGTAAGTGTGTCCAGGAAGACCCTCCTCCAAGGGAATCCCGGGCTTGTAATTTCTGAGCCCTTCTCCGGTTCAGGTCCTATTCCCTTGTAGAATGTGCCATCCTGTCATGTAAGCAGTTTTCAGATGCTGTAAGTTGTAGGAGCACATACAACAAACAGACATGAGTCTACCATGATTTGGGATTTCAGACCATGCTGCCACGGGAATAACTTGGTGTATTATCTGTTAAAAACGGTACTATTGAGGTAAACTTAGCTCCCAAAGAGTTAAATTCACAGGAAAGCAGGGCTGGTAGGTGTAGATTAGGTTTCAGACAGGGGTTCTCGAGAGGTGCTGAATCAATCAAAGATAACTTTACATTCCAGTATTTGTTCATGCTCATTGCTGCTGAGTCAACTTTATTCATTTGAACTCAGCAGGAGTCATTGATAAGTTACGCTGGTAGATTTTGCTCTTTGCTGTAAATAATCAGTTTGACTAAAAGCTGACCGGTTTTTAAAATGGAATGCTACACAAGCAGTCAAGCAGCAAAAGGTAGGCCCAGGAAAAGACAAGAAACTGCGGGGAGAAGAGGTTCTTCCTCAGGCTGTAAAAAGGGAATGCAGAGGAATTATTGGCCCAGATATTTGGGGATGCCCAATCTTGGGGAAGTGTGGGGGCTGAGGGGAGGGGGGGGTGGAACAAGGAACAATCCCTGCGCCTGAATGGCAAGGCCCGAGGTGCCCCCAACATTTTGCCTCGGGCTTCCTTTCCATTGAGCCGGCAAGCTGCAGAGAATAACAGGCAGCTCACCATTGAAGTGTGATTGACGATTGGGCCACTGCTGGTGTTGCAGCGGCCCTCCTGTACGTGAGGAAGGGGGACGATCGGGTCGGGAGGGAACGGTGGTGCTTGGGGCGAGCGGCGGTGATCGGGGTGAGCAGCGGTGATCGGGGTGAGCAGCGGTGAGCAGTGGTGATCGGAGCGAACGGGGGCAATGGGAGCGAGTCAGGGTGATTGGAGCGAGCGGGGGTAATCAGGAGGGGAGGGGCAGCGATCGGAGAAACCGGGGACGATCGGAACGAGCAGTGGCGATCGAAGCGAGCGGGGATGATGGGAGTGAGCGGTGGTGATTGGAGGGAGTGGCGGTGATTGGAGGGAGTGGCGGTTATTGGAGTGAGCGGTGGTGATTGGAGTGAGCGGTGGTGATGGGAGTGAGTGGTGGTGATTGGAGTGAGCGGTGGTGATGTGAGTGAGCGGTGGTGATTGGAGTAAGCGGTGGTGATGGGAGTGAGTGGTGGTGATTGGAGTGAGCGGTGGTGATTGGAGTGAGCGGTGGCAATGGGAGTGAGTGGTGGTGATTGGAGGGAGCGGTGGTGATTGGAGTGAGCGGTGGTGATTGGAGGGAGCGGTGGTGATGGGAGTGAGTGGTGGTGATTGGAGTGAGCGGTGGTGATTGGAGTGAGCGGTGGTGATGTGAGTGAGCGGTGGTGATTGGAGTGAGCGGTGGTGATGGGAGTGAGCGGTGGTGATGTGAGTGAGTGGTGGTGATGTGAGTGAGCGGTGGTGATTGGAGTGAGCGGTGGTGATTGGAGTGAGCGGTGGTGATGTGAGTGAGCGGTGGTGATTGGAGTGAGTGGTGGTGATGGGAGTGAGCGGTGGTGATGGGAGTGAGCGGTGGTGATTGGAGGGAGTGGCGGTGATTGGAGGGAGCGGTGGTGATTGGAGTGAGCGGTGGTGATTGGAGTGAGCGGTGGTGATGGGAGTGAGCGGTGGTGATTGGAGGGAGTGGCGGTGATTGGAGTGAGCGGTGGTGATGGGAGTGAGTGGTGGTGATTGGAGTGAGTGGTGGTGAGTGGAGTGAGTGGTGGTGATTGGAGTGAGCGGTGGTGATTGGAGTGAGCGGTGGTGATGTGAGTGAGCGGTGGTGATGGGAGTGAGCGGTGGAGTGAGTGGTGGTGATTGGAGTGAGTGGTGGTGATTGGAGTGAGTGGTGGTGATTGGAGTGAGTGGTGGTGATTGGAGGGAGTGGTGGTGATTGGAGTGAGCGGTGGTGATTGGAGTGAGTGGCGGTGATTGGAGGGAGTGGCGGTGATTGGAGGGAGTGGTGGTGATTGGAGTGAGTGGTGGTGATTGGAGTGAGCGGTGGTGATTGGAGTGAGTGGTGGTGATTGGAGGGAGTGGCGGTGATTGGAGGGAGTGGCGGTGATTGGAGTGAGTGGTGGTGATGTGAGTGAGTGGTGGTGAGTGGAGGGAGTGGTGGTGATTGGAGTGAGTGGTGGTGATTGGAGGGAGTGGTGGTGATTGGAGGGAGTGGTGGTGATTGGAGTGAGTGGTGGTGATTGGAGGGAGTGGTGGTGATTGGAGTGAGCGGTGGTGATTGGAGTGAGTGGCGGTGATTGGAGGGAGTGGCGGTGATTGGAGGGAGTGGTGGTGATTGGAGTGAGTGGTGGTGATTGGAGTGAGCGGTGGTGATTGGAGTGAGTGGTGGTGATTGGAGGGAGTGGCGGTGATTGGAGGGAGTGGCGGTGATTGGAGTGAGTGGTGGTGATGTGAGTGAGTGGTGGTGAGTGGAGTGAGTGGCGGTGATTGGAGGGAGTGGCGGTGATTGGAGGGAGTGGTGGTGATTGGAGTGAGTGGTGGTGATTGGAGTGAGCGGTGGTGATTGGAGTGAGTGGCGGTGATTGGAGTGAGTGGTGGTGATGGGAGTGAGCGGTGGTGATTGGAGTGAGCGGTGGTGATTGGAGTGAGCGGTGGTGATGGGAGTGAGCAGTGGTGATGTGAGTGAGAGGTGGTGATTGGAGTGAGTGGTGGTGATTGGAGGGAGTGGCGGTGATTGGAGTGAGTGGCGGTGATTGGAGTGAGTGGTGGTGATGTGAGTGAGTGGTGGTGAGTGGAGTGAGTGGCGGTGATTGGAGGGAGTGGCGGTGATTGGAGGGAGTGGTGGTGATTGGAGTGAGTGGTGGTGATTGGAGTGAGCGGTGGTGATTGGAGTGAGTGGCGGTGATTGGAGGGAGTGGCGGTGATTGGAGGGAGTGGCGGTGATTGGAGTGAGCGGTGGTGATGGGAGTGAGCAGTGGTGATGTGAGTGAGAGGTGGTGATTGGAGGGAGTGGCGGTGATTGGAGTGAGTGGTGGTGATGGGAGTGAGCGGTGGTGATTGGAGGGAGTGGCGGTGATTGGAGTGAGCGGTGGTGATTGGAGTGAGTGGCGGTGATTGGAGTGAGTGGCGGTGATTGGAGTGAGCGGTGGTGATGTGAGTGAGTGGTGGTGAGTGGAGTGAGTGGCGGTGATTGGAGTGAGTGGCGGTGATTGGAGTGAGTGGTGGTGATTGGAGTGAGCGGTGGTGATTGGATGAGTGGCGGTGATTGGAGTGAGTGGCGGTGATTGGAGGGAGTGGCGGTGATTGGAGTGAGTGGCGGTGATTGGAGGGAGTGGTGGTGATTGGAGTGAGCGGTGGTGATTGGAGTGAGCGGTGGTGATTGGAGGGAGTGGTGGTGATTGGAGTGAGCGGTGGTGATTGGAGTGAGTGGCGGTGATTGGAGTGAGCGGTGGTGATTGGAGTGAGTGGCGGTGATTGGAGTGAGTGGTGGTGATGGGAGTGAGCGGTGGTGATTGGAGTGAGCGGTGGTGATTGGAGTGAGCGGTGGTGATTGGAGTGAGCGGTGCTGATTGGAGTGAGTGGTGGTGATTGGAGTGAGTGGCGGTGATTGGAGTGAGCGGTGGTGATTGGAGTGAGTGGCGGTGATTGGAGTGAGTGGTGGTGATGGGAGTGAGCGGTGGTGATGGGAGTGAGTGGTGGTGATGGGAGTGAGTGGCGGTGATTGGAGTGAGCGGTGGTGATGTGAGTGAGTGGTGGTGATGGGAGTGAGTGGTGGTGATGGGAGTGAGTGGCGGTGATTGGAGTGAGCGGTGGTGATTGGAGTGAGTGGCGGTGATTGGAGTGAGCGGTGGTGATGGGAGTGAGTGGTGGTGATGTGAGTGAGCGGTGGTGATGGGAGTGAGTGGCGGTGATTGGAGTGAGCGGTGGTGATTGGAGTGAGTGGTGGTGATGGGAGTGAGTGGTGGTGATGTGAGTGAGTGGTGGTGATTGGAGTGAGTGGTGGTGATGGGAGTGAGCGGTGGTGATGTGAGTGAGCGGTGGTGATGTGAGTGAGTGGTGGTGATGGGAGTGAGTGGTGGTGATGGGAGTGAGCGGTGGTGATGTGAGTGAGCGGTGGTGACTGGAGTGAGCGGTGGTGATTGGAGTGAGCGGTGGTGATTGGAGTGAGCGGTGGTGATGTGAGTGAGCGGTGGTGATTGGAGTGAGCGGTGGTGATGGGAGTGAGCGGTGGTGATGTGAGTGAGTGGTGGTGATGTGAGTGAGCGGTGGTGATTGGAGTGAGTGGTGGTGATTGGAGTGAGCGGTGGTGATGTGAGTGAGCGGTGGTGATGGGAGTGAGTGGTGGTGATTGGAGTGAGCGGTGGTGATGTGAGTGAGCGGTGGTGATTGGAGTGAGCGGTGGTGATTGGAGGGAGTGGCGGTGATTGGAGGGAGCGGTGGTGATTGGAGTGAGCGGTGGTGATTGGAGTGAGCGGTGGTGATGGGAGTGAGCGGTGGTGATGGGAGTGAGCGGTGGTGATTGGAGGGAGTGGCGGTGATTGGAGTGAGCGGTGGTGATTGGAGTGAGCGGTGGTGATTGGAGGGAGCGGTGGTGATGGGAGTGAGTGGTGGTGATTGGAGTGAGCGGTGGTGATGTGAGTGAGCGGTGGTGATTGGAGTGAGCGGTGGTGATGGGAGTGAGTGGTGGTGATTGGAGTGAGCGGTGGTGATGTGAGTGAGCGGTGGTGATGGGAGTGAGTGGTGGTGATTGGAGTGAGTGGTGGTGAGTGGAGTGAGTGGTGGTGATTGGAGTGAGCGGTGGTGATTGGAGTGAGCGGTGGTGATGTGAGTGAGCGGTGGTGATGGGAGTGAGCGGTGGAATGAGTGGTGGTGATTGGAGTGAGTGGTGGTGATTGGAGTGAGCGGTGGTGATTGGAGTGAGCGGTGGTGATTGGAGTGAGTGGTGGTGATTGGAGTGAGCGGTGGTGATTGGAGTGAGTGGTGGTGATTGGTGTGAGTGGTGGTGATGTGAGTGAGCGGTGGTGATTGGAGGGAGTGGTGGTGATTGGAGTGAGCGGTGTTGATTGGAGTGAGTGGTGGTGATTGGAGTGAGTGGTGGTGATGTGAGTGAGCGGTGGTGATTGGAGGGAGTGGTGGTGATTGGAGGGAGTGGTGGTGATTGGAGTGAGTGGTGGTGATTGGAGGGAGTGGTGGTGATTGGAGTGAGCGGTGGTGATTGGAGTGAGTGGCGGTGATTGGAGGGAGTGGCGGTGATTGGAGGGAGTGGCGGTGATTGGAGGGAGTGGTGGTGATTGGAGTGAGTGGTGGTGATTGGAGTGAGCGGTGGTGATTGGAGGGAGTGGTGGTGATTGGAGTGAGCGGTGGTGATTGGAGTGAGTGGTGGTGATGTGAGTGAGCGGTGGTGATTGGAGGGAGTGGTGGTGATTGGAGGGAGTGGTGGTGATTGGAGTGAGTGGTGGTGATTGGAGTGAGTGGTGGTGATTGGAGTGAGCGGTGGTGATTGGAGTGAGTGGCGGTGATTGGAGGGAGTGGCGGTGATTGAAGGGAGTGGCGGTGATTGGAGGGTGTGGTGGTGATTGGAGTGAGTGGTGGTGATTGGAGTGAGCGGTGGTGATTGGAGGGAGTGGCGGTGATTGGAGGGAGTGGCGGTGATTGGAGTGAGCGGTGGTGATGGGAGTGAGCAGTGGTGATGTGAGTGAGAGGTGGTGATTGGAGTGAGTGGTGGTGATTGGAGGGAGTGGCGGTGATTGGAGTGAGTGGCGGTGATTGGAGTGAGTGGTGGTGATGTGAGTGAGTGGTGGTGAGTGGAGTGAGTGGCGGTGATTGGAGGGAGTGGCGGTGATTGGAGGGGGTGGTGGTGATTGGAGTGAGTGGTGGTGATTGGAGTGAGCGGTGGTGATTTGAGTGAGTGGCGGTGATTGGAGGGAGTGGCGGTGATTGGAGGGAGTGGCGGTGATTGGAGTGAGCGGTGGTGATGGGAGTGAGCAGTGGTGATGTGAGTGAGAGGTGGTGATTGGAGGGAGTGGCGGTGATTGGAGTGAGTGGTGGTGATGGGAGTGAGCGGTGGTGATTGGAGGGAGTGGCGGTGATTGGAGTGAGCGGTGGTGATTGGAGTGAGTGGCGGTGATTGGAGTGAGTGGCGGTGATTGGAGTGAGCGGTGGTGATGTGAGTGAGTGGTGGTGAGTGGAGTGAGTGGCGGTGATTGGAGTGAGTGGCGGTGATTGGAGTGAGTGGTGGTGATGTGAGTGAGTGGTGGTGAGTGGAGTGAGTGGCGGTGATTGGAGGGAGTGGCGGTGATTGGAGGGAGTGGTGGTGATTGGAGTGAGTGGTGGTGATTGGAGTGAGCGGTGGTGATTGGAGTGAGTGGCGGTGATTGGAGGGAGTGGCGGTGATTGGAGGGAGTGGCGGTGATTGGAGTGAGCGGTGGTGATGGGAGTGAGCAGTGGTGATGTGAGTGAGAGGTGGTGATTGGAGGGAGTGGCGGTGATTGGAGTGAGTGGTGGTGATGGGAGTGAGCGGTGGTGATTGGAGGGAGTGGCGGTGATTGGAGTGAGCGGTGGTGATTGGAGTGAGTGGCGGTGATTGGAGTGAGTGGCGGTGATTGGAGTGAGCGGTGGTGATGTGAGTGAGTGGTGGTGAGTGGAGTGAGTGGCGGTGATTGGAGTGAGTGGCGGTGATTGGAGTGAGTGGTGGTGATTGGAATGAGCGGTGGTGATTGGAGGGAGTGGCGGTGATTGGAGTGAGTGGCGGTGATTGGAGGGAGTGGCGGTGATTGGAGTGAGTGGCGGTGATTGGAGGGAGTGGTGGTGATTGGAGTGAGCGGTGGTGATTGGAGTGAGCGGTGGTGATTGGAGGGAGTGGTGGTGATTGGAGTGAGCGGTGGTGATTGGAGTGAGTGGCGGTGATTGGAGTGAGCGGTGGTGATTGGAGTGAGTGGCGGTGATTGGAGTGAGTGGTGGTGATGGGAGTGAGCGGTGGTGATTGGAGTGAGCGGTGGTGATTGGAGTGAGCGGTGGTGATTGGAGTGAGTGGCGGTGATTGGAGTGAGCGGCGGTGATGGGAGTGAGCGGTGGTGATTGGAGTGAGCGGTGGTGATTGGAGGGAGTGGTGGTGATTGGAGTGAGCGGTGGTGATTGGAGTGAGTGGCGGTGATTGGAGTGAGCGGTGGTGATGGGAGTGAGTGGCGGTGATTGGAGTGAGTGGTGGTGATGGGAGTGAGCGGTGGTGATGGGAGTGAGCGGTGGTGATGGGAGTGAGCGGTGGTGATGTGAGTGAGTGGTGGTGATGGGAGTGAGTGGTGGTGATTGGAGTGAGCGGTGGTGATGGGAGTGAGCGGTGGTGATTGGAGTGAGCGGCGGTGATTGGAGTGAGCGGTGGTGATGGGAGTGAGCGGTGGTGATGTGAGTGAGTGGTGGTGATGGGAGTGAGTGGTGGTGATTGGAGGGAGTGGCGGTGATTGGAGGGAGTGGCGGTGATTGGAGTGAGCGGTGGTGATGGGAGTGAGCGGTGGTGATTGGAGTGAGTGGTGGTGATGGGAGTTAGTGGTGGTGATTGGAGTGAGCGGTGGTGATTGGAGTGAGTGGTGGTGATGGGAGTGAGCGGTGGTGATGTGAGTGAGTGGTGGTGATGGGAGTGAGTGGTGGTGATGGGAGTGAGCGGCGGTGATTGGAGGGAGTGGTGGTGATTGGAGTGAGTGGTGGTGATTGGAGGGAGTGGCGGTGATTGGAGGGAGTGGCGGTGATTGGAGTGAGCGGTGGTGATGGGAGTGAGCAGTGGTGATTGGAGTGAGTGGTGGTGATGGGAGTGAGTGGTGGTGATGGGAGTGAGCGGTGGTGATGGGAGTGAGCGGTGATGGGAGTGAGTGGTGGTGATGGGAGTGAGTGGTGGTGATGGGAGTGAGCGGTGATGGGAGTGAGTGGTGGTGATTGGAGTGAGTGGTGGTGATGGGAGTGAGTGGTGGTGATGGGAGTGAGTGGTGGTGATGGGAGTGAGCGGTGATGGGAGTGAGTGGTGGTGATGGGAGTGAGTGGTGGTGATGGGAGTGAGCGGTGATGGGAGTGAGTGGTGGTGATTGGAGTGAGTGGTTGTGATGCGAGTGAGTGGTGGTGATTGGAGTGAGCGGTGGTGATGGGAGTGAGCAGTGGTGATTGGAGTGAGTGGTGGTGATTGGAGTGAGCGGTGGTGATGGGAGTGAGCAGTGGTGATTGGAGTGAGTGGTGGTGATTGGAGTGAGCGGTGGTGATTGGAGTGAGTGGTGGTGATTGGAGTGAGTGGTGGTGATGGGAGTGAGCAGTGGTGATTGGAGTGAGCGGTGGTGATTGGAGTGAGCGGTGGTGATTGGAGTGAGCGGTGGTGATGGGAGTGAGTGGTGGTGATTGGAGTGAGCGGTGGTGATTGGAGTGAGCGATGGTGATGGGAGTGAGTGGTGGTGATTGGAGTGAGTGGTGCTGATTGGAGTGAGCGGTGGTGATTGGAGTGAGCGGTGGTGATGGGAGTGAGTGGTGGTGATGGGAGTGAGTGGTGGTGATTGGAGTGAGTGGTGGTGATTGGAGTGAGTGGTGGTGATTGGAGTGAGAGGTGGTGATTGGAGTGAGTGGTGGTGATTGGAGTGAGCGGTGGTGATGGGAGTGAGCGGTGGTGATGGGAGTGAGTGGTGGTGATTGGAGTGAGTGGTGGTGATTGGAGGGAGTGGTGGTGATTGGAGTGAGCGGTGGTGATTGGAGTGAGCGGTGGTGATTGGAGTGAGCGGTGGTGATTGGAGTGAGTGGTGATTGGAGTGAGCGGTGGTGATTGGAGTGAGCGGTGGTGATTGGAGTGAGCGGTGATGGGAGTGAGTGGTGGTGATTGGAGTGAGCGGTGGTGATTGGAGTGAGTGGTGGTGATTGGAGTGAGCGGTGGTGATTGGAGTGAGTGGTGATTGGAGTGAGCGGTGGTGATTGGAGTGAGCGGTGGTGATGGGAGTGAGCGGTGGTGATTGGAGTGAGCGGTGGTGATTGGAGTGAGCGGTGGTGATTGGAGTGAGCGGTGGTGATTGGAGTGAGCAGTGATTGGAGTGAGCGGTGGTGATTGGAGTGAGTGGTGGTGGGAGTGAGTGGTGATGGGAGTGAGCGGTGGTGATTGGAGTGAGCGGTGGTGATGGGAGTGACTGGTGGTGATTGGAGTGAGCGGTGGTGATTGGAGTGAGCGGTGATTGGAGTGAGCGGTGGTGATTGGAGTGAGTGGTGGTGGGAGTGAGTGGTGATGGGAGTGAGCGGTGGTGATTGGAGTGAGCGGTGGTGATGGGAGTGACTGGTGGTGATTGGAGTGAGCGGTGGTGATGGGAGTGAGCGGTGGTGATTGGAGTGAGTGGTGGTGATTGGAGTGAGCGGTGGTGAGTGGAGTGAGTGGTGGTGATTGGAGTGAGCGGTGGTGATTGGAGTGAGCGGTGGTGATGTGAGTGAGCGGTGGTGATGGGAGTGAGCGGTGGAATGAGTGGTGGTGATTGGAGTGAGTGGTGGTGATTGGAGTGAGCGGTGGTGATTGGAGTGAGTGGTGGTGATTGGAGTGAGCGGTGGTGATGGGAGTGAGTGGTGGTGATTGGTGTGAGTGGTGGTGATGTGAGTGAGCGGTGGTGATTGGAGGGAGTGGTGGTGATTGGAGTGAGCGGTGGTGATTGGAGTGAGTGGTGGTGATTGGAGTGAGTGGTGGTGATGTGAGTGAGCGGTGGTGATTGGAGGGAGTGGTGGTGATTGGAGGGAGTGGTGGTGATTGGAGTGAGTGGTGGTGATTGGAGGGAGTGGTGGTGATTGGAGTGAGCGGTGGTGATTGGAGTGAGTGGCGGTGATTGGAGGGAGTGGCGGTGATTGGAGGGAGTGGCGGTGATTGGAGGGAGTGGTGGTGATTGGAGTGAGTGGTGGTGATTGGAGTGAGCGGTGGTGATTGGAGGGAGTGGTGGTGATTGGAGTGAGCGGTGGTGATTGGAGTGAGTGGTGGTGATGTGAGTGAGCGGTGGTGATTGGAGGGAGTGGTGGTGATTGGAGGGAGTGGTGGTGATTGGAGTGAGTGGTGGTGATTGGAGTGAGTGGTGGTGATTGGAGTGAGCGGTGGTGATTGGAGTGAGTGGCGGTGATTGGAGGGAGTGGCGGTGATTGAAGGGAGTGGCGGCGATTGGAGGGTGTGGTGGTGATTGGAGTGAGTGGTGGTGATTGGAGTGAGCGGTGATGATTGGAGGGAGTGGCGGTGATTGGAGGGAGTGGCGGTGATTGGAGTGAGCGGTGGTGATGGGAGTGAGCAGTGGTGATGTGAGTGAGAGGTGGTGATTGGAGTGAGTGGTGGTGATTGGAGGGAGTGGCGGTGATTGGAGTGAGTGGCGGTGATTGGAGTGAGTGGTGGTGATGTGAGTGAGTGGTGGTGAGTGGAGTGAGTGGCGGTGATTGGAGGGAGTGGCGGTGATTGGAGGGGGTGGTGGTGATTGGAGTGAGTGGTGGTGATTGGAGTGAGCGGTGGTGATTTGAGTGAGTGGCGGTGATTGGAGGGAGTGGCGGTGATTGGAGGGAGTGGCGGTGATTGGAGTGAGCGGTGGTGATGGGAGTGAGCAGTGGTGATGTGAGTGAGAGGTGGTGATTGGAGGGAGTGGCGGTGATTGGAGTGAGTGGTGGTGATGGGAGTGAGCGGTGGTGATTGGAGGGAGTGGCGGTGATTGGAGTGAGCGGTGGTGATTGGAGTGAGTGGCGGTGATTGGAGTGAGTGGCGGTGATTGGAGTGAGCGGTGGTGATGTGAGTGAGTGGTGGTGAGTGGAGTGAGTGGCGGTGATTGGAGTGAGTGGCGGTGATTGGAGTGAGTGGTGGTGATGTGAGTGAGTGGTGGTGAGTGGAGTGAGTGGCGGTGATTGGAGGGAGTGGCGGTGATTGGAGGGAGTGGTGGTGATTGGAGTGAGTGGTGGTGATTGGAGTGAGCGGTGGTGATTGGAGTGAGTGGCGGTGATTGGAGGGAGTGGCGGTGATTGGAGGGAGTGGCGGTGATTGGAGTGAGCGGTGGTGATGGGAGTGAGCAGTGGTGATGTGAGTGAGAGGTGGTGATTGGAGGGAGTGGCGGTGATTGGAGTGAGTGGTGGTGATGGGAGTGAGCGGTGGTGATTGGAGGGAGTGGCGGTGATTGGAGTGAGCGGTGGTGATTGGAGTGAGTGGCGGTGATTGGAGTGAGTGGCGGTGATTGGAGTGAGCGGTGGTGATGTGAGTGAGTGGTGGTGAGTGGAGTGAGTGGCGGTGATTGGAGTGAGTGGCGGTGATTGGAGTGAGTGGTGGTGATTGGAATGAGCGGTGGTGATTGGAGGGAGTGGCGGTGATTGGAGTGAGTGGCGGTGATTGGAGGGAGTGGCGGTGATTGGAGTGAGTGGCGGTGATTGGAGGGAGTGGTGGTGATTGGAGTGAGCGGTGGTGATTGGAGTGAGCGGTGGTGATTGGAGGGAGTGGTGGTGATTGGAGTGAGCGGTGGTGATTGGAGTGAGTGGCGGTGATTGGAGTGAGCGGTGGTGATTGGAGTGAGTGGCGGTGATTGGAGTGAGTGGTGGTGATGGGAGTGAGCGGTGGTGATTGGAGTGAGCGGTGGTGATTGGAGTGAGCGGTGGTGATTGGAGTGAGTGGCGGTGATTGGAGTGAGCGGCGGTGATGGGAGTGAGCGGTGGTGATTGGAGTGAGCGGTGGTGATTGGAGGGAGTGGTGGTGATTGGAGTGAGCGGTGGTGATTGGAGTGAGTGGCGGTGATTGGAGTGAGCGGTGGTGATTGGAGTGAGTGGCGGTGATTGGAGTGAGCGGTGGTGATTGGAGTGAGCGGTGGTGATGGGAGTGAGTGGCGGTGATTGGAGTGAGTGGTGGTGATGGGAGTGAGCGGTGGTGATGGGAGTGAGCGGTGGTGATGGGAGTGAGCGGTGGTGATGTGAGTGAGTGGTGGTGATGGGAGTGAGTGGTGGTGATTGGAGTGAGCGGTGGTGATGGGAGTGAGCGGTGGTGATTGGAGTGAGCGGCGGTGATTGGAGTGAGCGGTGGTGATGGGAGTGAGCGGTGGTGATGTGAGTGAGTGGTGGTGATGGGAGTGAGTGGTGGTGATTGGAGGGAGTGGCGGTGATTGGAGGGAGTGGCGGTGATTGGAGTGAGCGGTGGTGATGGGAGTGAGCGGTGGTGATTGGAGTGAGTGGTGGTGATGGGAGTTAGTGGTGGTGATTGGAGTGAGCGGTGGTGATTGGAGTGAGTGGTGGTGATGGGAGTGAGCGGTGGTGATGTGAGTGAGTGGTGGTGATGGGAGTGAGTGGTGGTGATGGGAGTGAGCGGCGGTGATTGGAGGGAGTGGTGGTGATTGGAGTGAGTGGTGGTGATTGGAGGGAGTGGCGGTGATTGGAGGGAGTGGCGGTGATTGGAGTGAGCGGTGGTGATGGGAGTGAGCAGTGGTGATTGGAGTGAGTGGTGGTGATGGGAGTGAGTGGTGGTGATGGGAGTGAGCGGTGGTGATGGGAGTGAGCGGTGATGGGAGTGAGTGGTGGTGATGGGAGTGAGTGGTGGTGATGGGAGTGAGCGGTGATGGGAGTGAGTGGTGGTGATTGGAGTGAGTGGTGGTGATGGGAGTGAGTGGTGGTGATGGGAGTGAGTGGTGGTGATGGGAGTGAGCGGTGATGGGAGTGAGTGGTGGTGATGGGAGTGAGTGGTGGTGATGGGAGTGAGCGGTGATGGGAGTGAGTGGTGGTGATTGGAGTGAGTGGTTGTGATGCGAGTGAGTGGTGGTGATTGGAGTGAGCGGTGGTGATGGGAGTGAGCAGTGGTGATTGGAGTGAGTGGTGGTGATTGGAGTGAGCGGTGGTGATGGGAGTGAGCAGTGGTGATTGGAGTGAGTGGTGGTGATTGGAGTGAGCGGTGGTGATTGGAGTGAGTGGTGGTGATTGGAGTGAGTGGTGGTGATGGGAGTGAGCAGTGGTGATTGGAGTGAGCGGTGGTGATTGGAGTGAGCGGTGGTGATTGGAGTGAGCGGTGGTGATGGGAGTGAGTGGTGGTGATTGGAGTGAGCGGTGGTGATTGGAGTGAGCGATGGTGATGGGAGTGAGTGGTGGTGATTGGAGTGAGTGGTGCTGATTGGAGTGAGCGGTGGTGATTGGAGTGAGCGGTGGTGATGGGAGTGAGTGGTGGTGATGGGAGTGAGTGGTGGTGATTGGAGTGAGTGGTGGTGATTGGAGTGAGTGGTGGTGATTGGAGTGAGAGGTGGTGATTGGAGTGAGTGGTGGTGATTGGAGTGAGCGGTGGTGATGGGAGTGAGCGGTGGTGATGGGAGTGAGTGGTGGTGATTGGAGTGAGTGGTGGTGATTGGAGTGAGCGGTGGTGATTGGAGTGAGCGGTGGTGATTGGAGTGAGCGGTGGTGATTGGAGTGAGCGGTGGTGATTGGAGTGAGCGGTGGTGATTGGAGTGAGCGGTGGTGATTGGAGTGAGCGGTGATGGGAGTGAGTGGTGGTGATTGGAGTGAGCGGTGGTGATTGGAGTGAGTGGTGGTGATTGGAGTGAGCGGTGGTGATTGGAGTGAGTGGTGATTGGAGTGAGCGGTGGTGATTGGAGTGAGCGGTGGTGATGGGAGTGAGCGGTGGTGATTGGAGTGAGCGGTGGTGATTGGAGTGAGCGGTGGTGATTGGAGTGAGCGGTGGTGATTGGAGTGAGCGGTGATTGGAGTGAGCGGTGGTGATTGGAGTGAGTGGTGGTGGGAGTGAGTGGTGATGGGAGTGAGCGGTGGTGATTGGAGTGAGCGGTGGTGATGGGAGTGACTGGTGGTGATTGGAGTGAGCGGTGGTGATTGGAGTGAGCGGTGATTGGAGTGAGCGGTGGTGATTGGAGTGAGTGGTGGTGGGAGTGAGTGGTGATGGGAGTGAGCGGTGGTGATTGGAGTGAGCGGTGGTGATGGGAGTGACTGGTGGTGATTGGAGTGAGCGGTGGTGATGGGAGTGAGCGGTGGTGATTGGAGTGAGTGGTGGTGATTGGAGTGAGCGGTGGTGATTGGAGTGAGCGGTGATTGGAGTGAGCGGTGGTGATTGGAGTGAGTGGTGGTGGGAGTGAGTGGTGATTGGAGTGAGCGGTGATGGGAGTGAGTGGTGATTGGAGTGAGCGGTGGTGATTGGAGTGAGTGGTGGTGGAGTGAGTGGTGATTGGAGTGAGCGGTGGTGATTGGAGTGAGTGGTGGTGATTGGAGGGAGTGGTGGTGATTGGAGTGAGCGGTGGTGATTGGAGTGAGTGGTGGTGATTGGAGTGAGCGGTGGTGATTGGAGTGAGCGGTGGTGATTGGAGTGAGCGGTGATGGGAGTGAGTGGTGGTGATTGGAGTGAGCGGTGGTGATTGGAGTGAGTGGTGGTGATTGGAGTGAGCGGTGGTGATTGGAGTGAGTGGTGATTGGAGTGAGCGGTGGTGATTGGAGTGAGCGGTGGTGATGGGAGTGAGCGGTGGTGATTGGAGTGAGCGGTGGTGATGGGAGTGAGCGGTGGTGATTGGAGTGAGCGGTGGTGATTGGAGTGAGCGGTGGTGATTGGAGTGAGTGGTGGTGGGAGTGAGTGGTGATGGGAGTGAGCGGTGGTGATTGGAGTGAGTGGTGGTGATGGGAGTGACTGGTGGTGATTGGAGTGAGCGGTGGTGATGGGAGTGAGCGGTGGTGATTGGAGTGAGTGGTGGTGATTGGAGTGAGCGGTGGTGATTGGAGTGAGCGGTGGTGATTGGAGTGAGTGGTGGTGGGAGTGAGTGGTGATTGGAGTGAGCGGTGATGGGAGTGAGTGGTGATTGGAGTGAGCGGTGGTGATTGGAGTGAGTGGTGGTGGGAGTGAGTGGTGATTGGAGTGAGCGGTGGTGATTGGAGTGAGCGGTGGTGATTGGAGTGAGTGGTGGTGGGAGTGAGTGGTGATTGGAGTGAGCGGTGATGGGAGTGAGTGGTGATTGGAGTGAGCGGTGGTGATTGGAGTGAGTGGTGGTGGGAGTGAGTGGTGATTGGAGTGAGCGGTGGTGATTGGAGTGAGCGGTGGTGATTGGAGTGAGCGGTGGTGATTGGAGTGAGCGGTGATTGGAGTGAGTGGTGATTGGAGTGAGCGGTGGTGATTGGAGTGAGTGGTGGTGATGGGAGTGAGCGGTGATTGGAGTGAGCGGTGGTGATTGGAGTGAGCGGTGATTGGAGTGAGCGGTGGTGATGGGAGTGAGCGGTGATTGGAGTGAGCGGTGGTGATTGGAGTGAGCGGTGGTGATTGGAGTGAGCGGTGGTGATGGGAGTGAGCGGTGATGGGAGTGAGCGGTGGTGATTGGAGTGAGCGGTGATTGGAGTGAGCGGTGGTGAGTGGCAGTGAGTGGTGATTGGAGTGAGTGGTGGTGATTGGAGTGAGCGGTGATTGGAGTGAGCGGTGGTGATGGGAGTGAGCGGTGATTGGAGTGAGCGGTGGTGATTGGAGTGAGCGGTGGTGAGTGGCAGTGAGTGGTGATTGGAGTGAGTGGTGGTGATTGGAGTGAGCGGTGATTGGAGTGAGCGGTGGTGATTGGAGTGAGCGGTGATGGGAGTGAGCGGTGGTGATTGGAGTGAGCGGTGATGGGAGTGAGCGGTGGTGATTGGAGTGAGCGGTGGTGAGTGGCAGTGAGTGGTGGTGATTGGAGTGAGAGGTGGTGATTGGAGTGAGCGGTGGTGATGGGAGTGAGCGGTGGTGATGTGAGTGACGGTGGTGATTGGAGTGAGCGGTGGTGATTGGAGTGAGCGGTGGTGAGTGGCAGTGAGTGGTGGTGATTGGAGTGAGTGGTGGTGATTGGAGTGAGCGGTGGTGATTGGAGTGAGCGGTGGTGATTGGAGTGAGCGGTGGTGAGTGGCAGTGAGTGGTGGTGATTGGAGTGAGTGGTGGTGATTGGAGTGAGCGGTGGTGATTGGAGTGAGTGGTGGTGATTGGAGTGAGCGGTGGTGATGGGAGTGAGCGGTGGTGATTGGAGTGAGCGGTGGTGATTGGAGTGAGCGGTGGTGATTGGAGTGAGCGGTGGTGATGGGAGTGAGCGGTGGTGATTGGAGTGAGCGGTGGTGATTGGAGTGAGCGGTGGTGATTGGAGTGAGCGGTGGTGAGTGGCAGTGAGTGGTGGTGATTGGAGTGAGCGGTGGTGATTGGAGTGAGCGGTGGTGATTGGAGTGAGTGGTGGTGATTGGAGTGAGCGGTGGTGATTGGAGTGAGCGGTGGTGAGTGGCAGTGAGTGGTGATTGGAGTGAGTGGTGGTGATTGGAGTGAGCGGTGATTGGAGTGAGCGGTGGTGATGGGAGTGAGTGGTGGTGAGTGGCAGTGAGTGGTGGTGATGGCAGTGAGCGGTGGTGAGTGGAGTGAGTGGTGGTGATTGGAGTGAGCGGTGGTGATTGGAGTGAGCGGTGGTGATTGGAGTGAGTGGTGGTGATTGGAGTGAGCGGTGGTGATTGGAGTGAGCGGTGGTGATGGGAGTGAGCGGTGGTGATTGGAGTGAGCGGTGGTGAGTGGCAGTGAGTGGTGATTGGAGTGAGTGGTGGTGATTGGAGTGAGTGGTGGTGATTGGAGTGAGCGGTGGTGATTGGAGTGAGCGGTGGTGATTGGAGTGAGTGGTGGTGATTGGAGTGAGCGGTGGTGATGGGAGTGAGCGGTGGTGATTGGAGTGAGCGGTGGTGAGTGGCAGTGAGTGGTGATTGGAGTGAGTGGTGGTGATTGGAGTGAGCGGTGATTGGAGTGAGCGGTGGTGATGGGAGTGAGTGGTGGTGAGTGGCAGTGAGTGGTGGTGATGGGAGTGAGCGGTGGTGATTGGAGTGAGTGGTGGTGATGGGAGTGAGCGGTGGTGATTGGAGTGAGCGGTGGTGATTGGAGTGAGTGGTGGTGAGTGGCAGTGAGCGGTGGTGATTGGAGTGAGCGGTGGTGATTGGAGTGAGCGGTGGTGATTGGAGTGAGCGGTGGTGAGGGGAGTGAGCGGTGGTGATTGGAGTGAGCGGTGGTGATTGGAGTGAGCGGTGGTGATTGGAGTGAGTGGTGGTGATTGGAGGGAGTGGTGGTGATTGGAGTGAGCGGTGGTGATTGGAGTGAGTGGTGGTGATTGGAGGGAGTGGTGGTGATTGGAGTGAGTGGTGGTGATTGGAGTGAGCGGTGGTGATTGGAGTGAGCGGTGGTGATTGGAGTGAGCGGTGATGGGAGTGAGTGGTGGTGATTGGAGTGAGCGGTGGTGATTGGAGTGAGTGGTGGTGATTGGAGTGAGCGGTGGTGATTGGAGTGAGTGGTGATTGGAGTGAGCGGTGGTGATTGGAGTGAGCGGTGGTGATGGGAGTGAGCGGTGGTGATTGGAGTGAGCGGTGGTGATGGGAGTGAGCGGTGGTGATTGGAGTGAGCGGTGGTGATTGGAGTGAGCGGTGGTGATTGGAGTGAGCGGTGATTGGAGTGAGCGGTGGTGATTGGAGTGAGTGGTGGTGGGAGTGAGTGGTGATGGGAGTGAGCGGTGGTGATTGGAGTGAGTGGTGGTGATGGGAGTGACTGGTGGTGATTGGAGTGAGCGGTGGTGATGGGAGTGAGCGGTGGTGATTGGAGTGAGTGGTGGTGATTGGAGTGAGCGGTGGTGATTGGAGTGAGCGGTGGTGATTGGAGTGAGTGGTGGTGGGAGTGAGTGGTGATTGGAGTGAGCGGTGATGGGAGTGAGTGGTGATTGGAGTGAGCGGTGGTGATTGGAGTGAGTGGTGGTGGGAGTGAGTGGTGATTGGAGTGAGCGGTGGTGATTGGAGTGAGTGGTGGTGGGAGTGAGTGGTGATTGGAGTGAGCGGTGGTGATTGGAGTGAGCGGTGATTGGAGTGAGCGGTGGTGATTGGAGTGAGTGGTGGTGGGAGTGAGTGGTGATTGGAGTGAGCGGTGATGGGAGTGAGTGGTGATTGGAGTGAGCGGTGGTGATTGGAGTGAGTGGTGGTGGGAGTGAGTGGTGATTGGAGTGAGCGGTGGTGATTGGAGTGAGCGGTGGTGATTGGAGTGAGCGGTGGTGATTGGAGTGAGCGGTGATTGGAGTGAGTGGTGATTGGAGTGAGCGGTGGTGATTGGAGTGAGTGGTGGTGATGGGAGTGAGCGGTGATTGGAGTGAGCGGTGGTGATTGGAGTGAGCGGTGATTGGAGTGAGCGGTGGTGATGGGAGTGAGCTGTGATTGGAGTGAGCGGTGGTGATTGGAGTGAGCGGTGGTGATTGGAGTGAGCGGTGGTGATGGGAGTGAGCGGTGATGGGAGTGAGCGGTGGTGATTGGAGTGAGCGGTGGTGATGGGAGTGAGCGGTGATGGGAGTGAGCGGTGGTGATTGGAGTGAGCGGTGATTGGAGTGAGCGGTGGTGAGTGGCAGTGAGTGGTGATTGGAGTGAGTGGTGGTGATTGGAGTGAGCGGTGATTGGAGTGAGCGGTGGTGATGGGAGTGAGCGGTGATTGGAGTGAGCGGTGGTGATTGGAGTGAGCGGTGGTGAGTGGCAGTGAGTGGTGATTGGAGTGAGTGGTGGTGATTGGAGTGAGCGGTGATTGGAGTGAGCGGTGGTGATTGGAGTGAGCGGTGATGGGAGTGAGCGGTGGTGATTGGAGTGAGCGGTGATGGGAGTGAGCGGTGGTGATTGGAGTGAGCGGTGGTGAGTGGCAGTGAGTGGTGGTGATTGGAGTGAGCGGTGGTGATTGGAGTGAGCGGTGGTGAGTGGCAGTGAGTGGTGGTGATTGGAGTGAGAGGTGGTGATTGGAGTGAGCGGTGGTGATGGGACTGAGCGGTGGTGATGTGAGTGACGGTGGTGATTGGAGTGAGCGGTGGTGATTGGAGTGAGCGGTGGTGATTGGAGTGAGCGGTGGTGAGTGGCAGTGAGTGGTGGTGATTGGAGTGATCGGTGGTGATTGGAGTGAGTGGTGGTGATTGGAGTGAGCGGTGGTGATTGGAGTGAGCGGTGGTGATTGGAGTGAGCGGTGGTGAGTGGCAGTGAGTGGTGGTGATTGGAGTGAGTGGTGGTGATTGGAGTGAGCGGTGGTGATTGGAGTGAGTGGTGGTGATTGGAGTGAGCGGTGGTGATGGGAGTGAGCGGTGGTGATTGGAGTGAGCGGTGGTGATTGGAGTGAGCGGTGGTGATTGGAGTGAGCGGTGGTGATGGGAGTGAGCGGTGGTGATTGGAGTGAGCGGTGGTGATTGGAGTGAGCGGTGGTGATTGGAGTGAGCGGTGGTGAGTGGCAGTGAGTGGTGGTGATTGGAGTGAGTGGTGGTGATTGGAGTGAGCGGTGGTGATTGGAGTGAGCGGTGGTGATTGGAGTGAGTGGTGGTGATTGGAGTGAGCGGTGGTGATGGGAGTGAGCGGTGGTGATTGGAGTGAGCGGTGGTGAGTGGCAGTGAGTGGTGATTGGAGTGAGTGGTGGTGATTGGAGTGAGCGGTGATTGGAGTGAGCGGTGGTGATGGGAGTGAGTGGTGGTGAGTGGCAGTGAGTGGTGGTGATGGCAGTGAGCGGTGGTGAGTGGTGGTGATTGGAGTGAGTGGTGGTGATTGGAGTGAGCGGTGGTGAGTGGCAGTGAGTGGTGATTGGAGTGAGCGGTGGTGATTGGAGTGAGTGGTGGTAATTGGAGTGAGCGGTGGTGATGGGAGTGAGCGGTGGTGATTGGAGTGAGCGGTGGTGAGTGGCAGTGAGTGGTGATTGGAGTGAGTGGTGGTGATTGGAGTGAGCGGTGATTGGAGAGAGCGGTGGTGATGGGAGTGAGTGGTGGTGAGTGGCAGTGAGTGGTGGTGATGGGAGTGAGTGGTGGTGAGTGGCAGTGAGTGGTGGTGATGGGAGTGAGTGGTGGTGATGGGAGTGAGTGGTGGTGAGTGGCAGTGAGTGGTGGTGATGGGAGTGAGTGGTGGTGATGGGAGTGAGCGGTAATTGGAGAGAGCGGTGGTGATGGGAGTGAGCGGTGGTGATTGGAGTGAGTGGTGGTGATGGGAGTGAGTGGTGGTGAGTGGCAGTGAGCGGTGGTGATGGGAGTGAGCGGTGGTGATTGGAGTGAGCGGTGGTGATTGGAGTGAGCGGTGGTGATGGGAGTGAGCGGTGGTGATTGGAGTGAGCGGTGGTGATTGGAGTGAGCGGTGGTGATTGGAGTGAGCGGTGGTGATGGGAGTCAGTGGTGGTGATTGGAGTGAGTGGTGGTGATGGGAGTGAGTGGTGGTGATGGGAGTGAGCGGTGGTGATTGGAGTGAGCGGTGGTGATTGGAGTGAGCGGTGGTGATTGGAGTGAGCGGTGGTGATGGGAGTGAGCGGTGGTGAGTGGCAGTGAGTGGTGGTGATTGGAGTGAGTGGTGGTGATTGGAGTGAGCGGTGATGATTGGAGTGAGCGGTGGTGATTGGAGTGAGCGGTGGTGATTGGAGTGAGTGGTGGTGATTGGAGTGAGCGGTGGTGATGGGAGTGAGCGGTGGTGATTGGAGTGAGCGGTGGTGAGTGGCAGTGAGTGGTGATTGGAGTGAGTGGTGGTGATTGGAGTGAGCGGTGATTGGAGTGAGCGGTGGTGATGGGAGTGAGTGGTGGTGAGTGGCAGTGAGTGGTGGTGATTGGAGTGAGTGGTGGTGAGTGGCAGTGAGTGGTGGTGATGGGAGTGAGTGGTGGTGAGTGGCAGTGAGTGGTGGTGATGGGAGTGAGCGGTGGTGATTGGAGTGAGTGGTGGTGATGGGAGTGAGCGGTGGTGATTGGAGTGAGCGGTGGTGATTGGAGTGAGTGGTGGTGAGTGGCAGTGAGTGGGTGTGAGCGGTGGTGATTGGAGTGAGCGGTGGTGATTGGAGTGAGCGGTGGTGATGGGAGTGAGCGGTGGTGATGGGAGTGAGCGGTGGTGATTGGAGTGAGTGGTGGTGATTGGAGTGAGCGGTGGTGATTGGAGTGAGCGGTGGTGATTGGAGTGAGCGGTGATGGGAGTGAGTGGTGGTGATTGGAGTGAGTGGTGGTGATGGGAGTGAGCGGTGGTGATTGGAGTGAGTGGTGGTGATGGGAGTGAGCAGTGGTGATTGGAGTGAGCGGTGATGATGGAAGTGAGTGGTGGTGATTGGAGTGAGCGGTGGTGATTGGAGTGGGCGGTGGTGATGGGAGTGAGTGGTGGTGATTGGAGTGAGTGGTGGTGATTGGAGTGAGCGATGGTGATGGGAGTGAGTGGTGGTGATTGGAGTGAGTGGTGCTGATTGGAGTGAGCGGTGGTGATTGGAGTGAGCGGTGGTGATTGGAGTGAGTGGTGGTGATTGGAGTGAGTGGTGGTGATTGGAGGGAGTGGTGGTGATTGGAGTGAGTGGTGGTGATTGGAGTGAGTGGTGGTGATTGGAGTGAGTGGTGATTGGAGTGAGCGGTGGTGATTGGAGTGAGCGGTGGTGATTGGAGTGAGCGGTGATGGGAGTGAGCGGTGGTGATTGGAGTGAGCGGTGGTGATTGGAGTGAGCGGTGGTGATTGGAGTGAGTGGTGATTGGAGTGAGCGGTGGTGATTGGAGTGAGTGGTGGTGATGGGAGTGAGCGGTGGTGATTGGAGTGAGTGGTGGTGATGGGAGTGAGCGGTGGTGATTGGAGTGAGCGGTGGTGATTGGAGTGAGTGGTGGTGATGGGAGTGAGCGGTGGTGATTGGAGTGAGCGGTGGTGATTGGAGTGAGTGGTGGTGAGTGGCAGTGAGTGGGTGTGAGCGGTGGTGATTGGAGTGAGCGGTGGTGATTGGAGTGAGCGGTGGTGATTGGAGTGAGCGGTGGTGATGGGAGTGAGCGGTGGTGATAGGAGTGAGCGGTGGTGATTGGAGTGAGTGGTGGTGATTGGAGTGAGCGGTGGTGATGGGAGTGAGCGGTGGTGATTGGAGTGAGCGGTGGTGATTGGAGTGAGTGGTGGTGATTGGAGTGAGCGGTGGTGATTGGAGTGAGTGGTGATTGGAGTGAGCGGTGGTGATTGGAGTGAGCGGTGGTGATGGGAGTGAGCGGTGGTGATTGGAGTGAGCGGTGGTGATGGGAGTGAGCGGTGGTGATTGGAGTGAGTGGTGGTGATTGGAGTGAGCGGTGGTGATTGGAGTGAGCGGTGGTGATGGGAGTGAGCGGTGGTGAGTGGCAGTGAGTGGTGGTGATTGGAGTGAGTGGTGGTGATTGGAGTGAGCGGTGGTGATTGGAGTGAGCGGTGGTGAGTGGCAGTGAGTGGTGATTGAAGTGAGTGGTGGTGATTGGAGTGAGCGGTGATGATTGGAGTGAGCGGTGGTGATTGGAGTGAGCGGTGGTGATTGGAGTGAGTGGTGGTGATTGGAGTGAGCGGTGGTGATGGGAGTGAGCGGTGGTGATTGGAGTGAGCGGTGGTGAGTGGCAGTGAGTGGTGATTGGAGTGAGTGGTGGTGATTGGAGTGAGCGGTGATTGGAGTGAGTGGTGGTGAGTGGCAGTGAGTGGTGGTGATGGCAGTGAGTGGTGGTGAGTGGCAGTGAGTGGTGGTGATGGCAGTGAGCAGTGGTGATTAGAGTGAGTGGTGGTGAGTGGCAGTGAGTGGTGGTGATGGGAGTGAGCGGTGGTGATTGGAGTGAGTGGTGGTGATGGGAGTGAGCGGTGGTGATTGGAGTGAGCGGTGGTGATTGGAGTGAGTGGTGGTGAGTGGCAGTGAGTGGGTGTGAGCGGTGGTGATTGGAGTGAGCGGTGGTGATGGGAGTGAGCGGTGGTGATGGGAGTGAGCGGTGGTGATTGGAGTGAGTGGTGGTGATTGGAGTGAGCGGTGGTGATTGGAGTGAGCGGTGGTGATTGGAGTGAGTGGTGGTGATGGGAGTGAGCGGTGATGGGAGTGAGTGGTGGTGATTGGAGTGAGTGGTGGTGATTGGAGTGAGCGGTGGTGATTGGAGTGAGCGGTGCTGATTGGAGTGAGCGGTGGTGATTGGAGTGAGCGATGGTGATGGGAGTGAGTGGTGGTGATTGGAGTGAGTGGTGGTGATGGGAGTGAGCGATGGTGATGGGAGTGAGTGGTGGTGATTGGAGTGAGTGGTGCTGATTGGAGTGAGCGGTGGTGATTGGAGTGAGCGGTGGTGATGGGAGTGAGCGGTGGTGAGTGGCAGTGAGTGGTGGTGATTGGAGTGAGCGGTGATGATTGGAGTGAGCGGTGGTGATTGGAGTGAGCGGTGGTGATTGGAGTGAGTGGTGGTGATTGGAGTGAGCGGTGGTGATGGGAGTGAGCGGTGGTGATTGGAGTGAGCGGTGGTGAGTGGCAGTGAGTGGTGATTGGAGTGAGTGGTGGTGATTGGAGTGAGCGGTGATTGGAGTGAGCGGTGGTGATGGGAGTGAGTGGTGGTGAGTGGCAGTGAGTGGTGGTGATGGCAGTGAGCGGTGGTGATTGGAGTGAGTGGTGGTGAGTGGCAGTGAGTGGTGGTGATGGGAGTGAGTGGTGGTGAGTGGCAGTGAGTGGTGGTGATGGGAGTGAGCGGTGGTGATTGGAGTGAGTGGTGGTGATTGGAGTGAGTGGTGGTGAGTGGCAGTGAGTGGGTGTGAGCGGTGGTGATTGGAGTGAGCGGTGATGGGAGTGAGCGGTGGTGATTGGAGTGAGTGGTGGTGATGGGAGTGAGCGGTGGTGATTGGAGTGAGTGGTGGTGATTGGAGTGAGTGGTGGTGAGTGGCAGTGAGCGGTGGTGATTGGAGTGAGTGGTGGTGATGGGAGTGAGCGGTGATGGGAGTGAGTGGTGGTGATTGGAGTGAGCAGTGGTGATTGGAGTGAGCGGTGATGATGGGAGTGAGTGGTGGTGATTGGAGTGAGCGGTGGTGATTGGAGTGAGCGGTGGTGATTGGAGTGAGCGGTGGTGATTGGAGTGAGTGGTGGTGATGGGAGTGAGCGGTGGTGATGGGAGTGAGTGGTGGTGATTGGAGTGAGCGGTGGTGATTGGAGTGAGCGGTGGTGATTGGAGTGAGTGGTGGTGATGGGAGTGAGTGGTGGTGATTGGAGTGAGCGGTGGTGATTGGAGTGAGTGGTGGTGATGGGAGTGAGCAGTGGTGATTGGAGTGAGCGGTGATGATGGGAGTGAGTGGTGGTGATTGGAGTGAGCGATGGTGATGGGAGTGAGTGGTGGTGATGGGAGTGAGTGGTGGTGATTGGAGTGAGCGGTGGTGATTGGAGTGAGCGGTGGTGATTGGAGTGAGTGGTGGTGATGGGAGTGAGTGGTGGTGATTGGAGTGAGCGGTGGTGATTGGAGTGAGTGGTGGTGATGGGAGTGAGCAGTGGTGATTGGAGTGAGCGGTGATGATGGGAGTGAGTGGTGGTGATTGGAGTGAGTGGTGGTGATGGGAGTGAGCAGTGGTGATTGGAGTGAGCGGTGATGATGGGAGTGAGTGGTGGTGATTGGAGTGAGCGGTGGTGATTGGAGTGAGCGGTGCTGATTGGAGTGAGCGGTGGTGATTGGAGTGAGCGAAGGTGATGGGAGTGAGTGGTGGTGATTGGAGTGAGTGGCGGTGATTGGAGTGAGCGGTGCTGATTGGAGTGAGCGGTGGTGATTGGAGTGAGCGGTGCTGATTGGAGTGAGCGGTGGTGATTGGAGTGAGCGATGGTGATGGGAGTGAGTGGTGTTGATTGGAGTGAGTGGCGGTGATTGGAGTGAGCGGTGGTGATTGGAGTGAGCGGTGGTGATTGGAGTGAGTGGTGGTGATTGGAGTGAGTGGTGGTGATTGGAGTGAGCGGTGGTGATTGGAGTGAGTGGTGGTGATTGGAGTGAGTGGTGGTGATTGGAGTGAGCGGTGCTGATTGGAGTGAGCGGTGGTGATTGGAGTGAGTGGTGGTGATTGGAGTGAGTGGTGGTGATTGGAGTGAGTGGTGATTGGAGTGAGCGGTGCTGATTGGAGTGAGCGGTGGTGATTGGAGTGAGCGGTGGTGATGGGAGTGAGTGGTGGTGATTGGAGTGAGTGGTGGTGATTGGAGGGAGTGGTGGTGATGGGAGTGAGTGGTGGTGATTGGAGTGAGTGGTGATTGGAGTGAGCGGTGGTGATTGGAGTGAGCGGTGGTGATTGGAGTGAGCGGTGATGGGAGTGAGTGGTGGTGATTGGAGTGAGCGGTGGTGATTGGAGTGAGTGGTGGTGATTGGAGTGAGCGGTGGTGATTGGAGTGAGTGGTGATTGGAGTGAGCGGTGGTGATTGGAGTGAGCGGTGGTGATGGCAGTGAGCGGTGGTGATTGGAGTGAGCGGTGGTGATTGGAGTGAGCGGTGGTGATGGGAGTGAGCGGTGGTGATGGGAGTGAGCGGTGGTGATTGGAGTGAGTGGTGGTGATTGGAGTGAGCGGTGGTGATTGGAGTGAGTGGTGGTGATGGGAGTGAGCGGTGGTGATTGGAGTGAGCGGTGGTGATTGGAGTGAGTGGTGGTGAGTGGCAGTGAGTGGGTGTGAGCGGTGGTGATTGGAGTGAGCGGTGGTGATTGGAGTGAGCGGTGGTGATTGGAGTGAGCGGTGGTGATGGGAGTGAGCGGTGGTGATGGGAGTGAGCGGTGGTGATTGGAGTGAGTGGTGGTGATTGGAGTGAGTGGTGGTGATGGGAGTGAGTGGTGGTGATTGGAGTGAGCGGTGGTGATTGGAGTGAGTGGTGGTGATGGGAGTGAGCGGTGGTGATGGGAGTGAGTGGTGGTGATTGGAGTGAGCGGTGGTGATTGGAGTGAGCGGTGCTGATTGTAGTGAGTGGTGGTGATTGGAGTGAGCGGTGGTGATGGGAGTGAGTGGTGGTGATTGGAGTGAGTGGTGGTGATTGGAGTGAGCGGTGGTGATGGGAGTGAGTGGTGGTGATTGGAGTGAGTGGTGGTGATTGGAGTGAGCGGTGGTGATGGGAGTGAGTGGTGGTGATGGGAGTGAGTGGTGGTGATTGGAGTGAGTGGTGGTGATGGGAGTGAGCGGTGATGGGAGTGAGTGGTGGTGATTGGAGTGAGTGGTGGTGATGGGAGTGAGTGGTGGTGATTGGAGTGAGCGGTGGTGATTGGAGTGAGTGGTGGTGATGGGAGTGAGCAGTGGTGATTGGAGTGAGCGGTGATGATGGGAGTGAGTGGTGGTGATGGGAGTGAGCGGTGATGGGAGTGAGTGGTGGTGATTGGAGTGAGTGGTGGTGATGGGAGTGAGCGGTGATGGGAGTGAGTGGTGGTGATTGGAGTGAGTGGTGGTGATGGGAGTGAGTGGTGGTGATTGGAGTGAGCGGTGGTGATTGGAGTGAGTGGTGGTGATGGGAGTGAGTGGTGGTGATTGGAGTGAGCGGTGGTGATTGGAGTGAGCGGTGGTGATTGGAGTGAGCGATGGTGATGGGAGTGAGTGGTGGTGATTGGAGTGAGCGGTGGTGATTGGAGTGAGCGGTGGTGATGGGAGTGAGTGGTGGTGATTGGAGTGAGTGGTGGTGATTGGAGGGAGTGGTGGTGATTGGAGTGAATGGTGGTGATTGGAGTGAGCGGTGGTGATTGGAGTGAGCAGTGGTGATTGGAGTGAGCGGTGGTGATTGGAGTGAGTGGTGATTGGAGTGAGCGGTGGTGATTGGAGTGAGTGGTGGTGATTGGAGTGAGCGGTGGTGATTGGAGTGAGCGGTGATTGGAGTGAGCGGTGGTGATTGGAGTGAGTGGTGGTGATTGGAGTGAGTGGTGGTGATTGGAGTGAGTGGTGATTGGAGTGAGCGGTGGTGATTGGAGTGAGTGGTGGTGATTGGAGTGAGCGGTGGTGATTGGAGTGAGCGGTGATTGGAGTGAGCGGTGGTGATTGGAGTGAGTGGTGGTGATTGGAGTGAGTGGTGGTGATTGGAGTGAGCGGTGGTGATTGGAGTGAGTGGTGGTGATTGGAGTGAGTGGTGGTGATTGGAGTGAGCGGTGGTGATTGGAGTGAGCGGTGGTGATTGGAGTGAGTGGTGATTGGAGTGAGCGGTGGTGATTGGAGTGAGTGGTGATTGGAGTGAGTGGTGGTGATTGGAGTGAGCGGTGGTGATTGGAGTGAGCGGTGGTGATGGGAGTGAGCGGTGGTGATTGGAGTGAGCGGTGGTGATGGGAGTGAGCGGTGGTGATTGGAGTGAGTGGTGGTGATTGGAGGGAGTGGTGGTGATTGGAGTGAGTGGTGGTGATTGGAGTGAGTGGTGGTGGGAGTGAGTGGTGATGGGAGTGAGCGGTGGTGATTGGAGTGAGTGGTGGTGATGGGAGTGACTGGTGGTGATTGGAGTTAGCGGTGATTGGAGTGAGTGGTGATGGGAGTGAGCGGTGGTGATTGGAGTGAGTGGTGGTGGGAGTGAGTGGTGATGGGAGTGAGCGGTGGTGATTGGAGTGAGCGGTGGTGATTGGAGTGAGCGGTGATTGGAGTGAGTGGTGATGGGAGTGAGCGGTGGTGATTGGAGTGAGTGGTGGTGGGAGTGAGTGGTGATGGGAGTGAGCGGTGGTGATTGGAGTGAGTGGTGGTGATTGGAGGGAGTGGTGGTGATTGGAGTGAGTGGTGGTGATTGGAGTGAGCGGTGGTGATTGGAGTGAGCGGTGGTGATGGGAGTGAGTGGTGGTGGGAGTGAGTGGTGATGGGAGTGAGCGGTGGTGATTGGAGTGAGCGGTGGTGATGGGAGTGAGCGGTGGTGATGGGAGTGAGCGGTGGTGATTGGAGTGAGCGGTGATTGGAGTGAGCGGTGGTGATTGGAGTGAGCGGTGGTGGGAGTGAGTGGTGATGGGAGTGAGCGGTGGTGATTGGAGTGAGCGGTGGTGATGGGAGTGAGCGGTGGTGATTGGAGTGAGCGGTGGTGATGGGAGTGAGTGGTGGTGATTGGAGTGAGCGGTGGTGATTGGAGTGAGTGGTGGTGATTGGAGTGAGTGGTGGTGATGGGAGTGAGCGGTGGTGATTGGAGTGAGCGGTGGTGATTGGAGTGAGCGGTGATTGGAGTGAGCGGTGGTGATTGGAGTGAGCGGTGGTGGGAGTGAGTGGTGATGGGAGTGAGCGGTGGTGATTGGAGTGAGCGGTGGTGATGGGAGTGAGCGGTGGTGATTGGAGTGAGCGGTGGTGATTGGAGTGAGCGGTGATTGGAGTGAGCGGTGGTGATTGGAGTGAGTGGTGGTGGGAGTGAGTGGTGATGGGAGTGAGCGGTGGTGATTGGAGTGAGCGGTGATTGGAGTGAGTGGTGGTGATGGGAGTGAGTGGTGGTGATGGGAGTGACTGGTGGTGATTGGAGTGAGCGGTGATTGGAGTGAGTGGTGGTGATGGGAGTGAGCGGTGGTGATTGGAGTGAGCGGTGGTGATTGGAGTGAGCGGTGGTGAGTGGCAGTGAGTGGTGATTGGTGTGAGTGGTGGTGATTGGAGTGAGCGGTGGTGAGTGGCAGTGAGTGGTGGTGATTGGAGTGAGCGGTGGTGATTGGAGTGAGTGGTGGTGATTGGAGTGAGTGGTGGTGATTGGAGTGAGTGGTGGTGATGGGAGTGAGCGGTGGTGATTGGAGTGAGCGGTGGTGATTGGAGTGAGCGGTGGTGATTGGAGTGAGCGGTGGTGAGTGGCAGTGAGTGGTGGTGATTGGAGTGAGTGGTGGTGATTGGAGTGAGCGGTGGTGATTGGAGTGAGCGGTGGTGATTGGAGTGAGCGGTGGTGATTGGAGTGAGCGGTGGTGAGTGGCAGTGAGTGGTGGTGATTGGAGTGAGCGGTGGTGATTGGAGTGAGCGGTGATTGGAGTGAGTGGTGGTGATGGGAGTGAGTGGTGGTGATGGGAGTGACTGGTGGTGATTGGAGTGAGCGGTGATTGGAGTGAGTGGTGGTGATGGGAGTGAGCGGTGGTGATTGGAGTGAGCGGTGGTGATTGGAGTGAGCGGTGGTGAGTGGCAGTGAGTGGTGGTGATTGGAGTGAGTGGTGGTGATTGGAGTGAGCGGTGGTGATTGGAGTGAGCGGTGGTGAGTGGCAGTGAGTGGTGGTGATTGGAGTGAGCGGTGGTGATTGGAGTGAGTGGTGGTGAGTGGCAGTGAGTGATGGTGTTTGGAGTGAGCGGTGGTGATTGGAGTGAGCGGTGGTGATTGGAGTGAGCGGTGGTGATGGGAGTGAGCGGTGGTGATGGGAGTGAGCGGTGGTGATGGGAGTGAGTGGTGTTGATGGGAGTGAGCGGTGGTGATTGGAGTGAGCGGTGGTGATTGGAGTGAGCGGTGGTGATTGGAGTGAGCGGTGGTGATGGGAGTGAGCGGTGGTGATGGGAGTGAGTGGTGGTGATTGGAGTGAGCGGTGGTGATGGGAGTGAGCGGTGGTGAGTGGCAGTGAGTGGTGGTGATTGGAGTGAGTGGTGGTGATTGGAGTGAGCAGTGATGATTGGAGTGAGTGGTGGTGATGGGAGTGAGTGGTGGTGAGTGGCAGTGAGTGGTGGTGATTGGAGTGAGCGGTGGTGATTGGAGTGAGCGGTGGTGATGGGAGTGAGTGGTGGTGATTGGAGTGAGCGGTGGTGATTGGAGTGAGCGGTGGTGAAGGGAGTGAGCGGTGGTGATGGGAGTGAGCGGTGGTGATTGGAGTGAGTGGTGGTGATGGGAGTGAGCGGTGGTGATTGGAGTGAGCGGTGGTGATGGGAGTGAGCGGTGGTGATCAGGAGGGGAGCGGGGATGATCAGGAGGGGAGCGGGGAGCGGGGATGATCAGGAGGGGAGCGGGTATGATCAGGAGGGGAGCGGGGATGATCAGGAGGGGAGCGGGTATGATCAGGAGGGGAGCGGGGATGATCAGGAGGGGAGCGGGGATGATCAGGAGGGGAGCGGGGATGATCAGGAGGGGAGCGGGTATGATCAGGAGGGGAGCGGGTATGATCAGGAGTGGAGCGGGGATGATCAGGAGGGGAGCGGGGATGATCAGGAGGGGAGCGGGGATGATCAGGAGGGGAGCGGGGATGATCAGGAGGGGAGCGGGGATGATCAGGAGGGGAGCGGGTATGATCAGGAGTGGAGCGGGGATGATCAGGAGGGGAGCGGGTATGATCAGGAGTGGAGCGGGGATGTTCAGGAGGGGAGCGGGGAGCGGGGATGATCAGGAGGGGAGCGGGGATGATCAGGAGGGGAGCGGGGAGCGGGGATGATCAGGAGGGGAGCGGGGAGCGGGGATGATCAGGAGGGGAGCGGCTCCACATTCAGGTAAATATATTTTTAAAAATCACCTTGTTTGTTGCGGCCTAACAGGCGGTTCCCATAAACTTGTTAGGCTGTATGTAACCCTGGTGCCTGCTGCCTCCAGACAAACCAGTCTTGCAGTGGGGACCTCAAACAGTTGTCAGGCCACATATTTGCATCTGCAAAGAGCCTTACCCCATTTCAGGCGTGGGCACTGCACGACGATTTTTTGGCCTTTATCAATTTGGCGGGCAGCGCACTTCCGGCTCGTAACATCTGCATGCTTTCTGCCGGCACATTGGAGGCTTAGGAGGCCCTTTAGTGCCCAAAAGACCGGCACTGTGCAGCCTAATTTCTAGGCCATAATGTTTAAGTTAGATGATCTGCTGAAGTGGGATAGCACAGCGTATTAATTATTTTCATATCTTTACACAAAAGTAAGTTTTAGTGATTGAACTAACTGAATCTGATCAAGAAAGTTGCTCTATATGTTCACCTTACTGTGAAATAAAGCAGCTTAATGATTCGTATAAAACGTTGCCTCACCTAGTGGTAACTCGGTCTGCTGTTGGAAAGATTTAAGAAATACAAAGGCAAAAGATCTGATCCAGATCACAAAGGGATGATATTGTTACACCCCCATGTTATGCTGTCGTAGAGGGCAATGTGAGTCAACTTGCATAAAAGTAAAATACTCAGACTGCTCAAGGGAGTAACCAACTGCCACTGAAGCTGGAGAAGTATCTACAGCAGCCCCAAATTCATAACCTCCAGTCCTTTCTGTGTGTCAATAAGTGACCAAGCATCATACAGGTAAGTTGTGTTTCAATGATATTACATGTAAACATCTCTGAACATATGAATGTGCTCAAGGTGTCTGTTGTAAGTTGCAGTTTGAATGTGTGCCTTGTTGGAGTATGGATATGTGTGATAAGAAATGAAGAAACTATAATTTTGGGTGAGAGCATGGGTTACTGTTAAACATTGAATAGGTTAATAGGCAACACTTTATGGCAGGTGTGGCAGGTATGCCATAAAGTTGTCTACGCGATAAATAGTGCTGTTGGTTAGCCTTACCTTAGCAGCTCCCTTAAGGCGTGCTCTCTTCTTCATCCATTCCAGGTCATGCAGGTAGTGTACACATTGGCAAGGCAGGCCGTCACCTACTGCTAGGCATGCTGCAATATTGTCCACTGGGGAGGTGCCCTCGCATGCCAATCATCACCAGTCATCATATAAGGCTTTGGGTGCAGCACTGCTTCATCAACTGGGCACCAGAAAATTATTCCTTCTGATAATTGAATGACTTGTTCTTTTTTTTATTGGGAAAACTTGGTGATGCACCAAGGATCATAGTGCAGGGCACTATCAAAGTTCAGAAAAGTGGAGAGAAGGCTAAGTAAATGAGAAATGGTTTAGATGTCATCAAGTTTAGGTTTTAAAAAAATGTAGTTTGTAGGAAGAAGGGAAGACTGAAGACATTTTTACATTAGCACTTGTTTAGTTTGGATCACTAAAGGCTGTCCTGACAATGAAGTTGCAGAGGATTCTGCATGTTAGAGTTTATATAAAAAAAATTAGCCAAGCATCAGTGATGTGTGATTTTTATTGTGCACTCCTCTGTATACAGGCACTGTTTGCAAAGCATATTTATTATAATTACAAGGCCATTTATGTGTGCATATCTTAGTTAATGTATATACTTTGTAGCACTAAATATGTTCCATCACTGTTTCTGCAAGAAGAAGCTCAAACAAGCCCAGAGGGTAAAAGACAAAATTGCAATGTTATGACAAACGTAATGTAAAGCTGATGTGGACATATAATAGACATTGGAAGAGAAAGTAATTAATTCCATGGGAGTGATGGTAACTTAACTGCCCACAGGATTGAATTTTGCAACAATGAAACTGAGTAAAAGGGAAAATACACTTATTAGCAAAGGCCCAGGGCCCATTGAGAAGACATTTAAAGGGGCAGTGTCAGTGCAGTTAAGTGTCTTAAAAGACTTTACCTTGTTTATTCCATGTTTTGTTCAATGATGTGATCAGTGGCAGACACTGATCACATTAAAATGTTACAATTTTAATGGTAATTTGAAGAAAATCTATGATAAAAAATATTTAAGCAGCTTTGAGAACATATGCATCCCAGCATGTTGCAGGACAAACTAATTGCATCTTCCAACATAGCTGCTCTGTGATTCAGCTTTCACTGCAGTCTGTTCCTGGTTGAACTGAGCCTACTGAAAGAAAGAAAATTCCCCCCATACGATAACAGGGCTTCTTTAAAGTTCTACTAAGAACCGTGCATTATTTGAATAACCAGAACATTGAAGCAGTGATTGATAGTTGAGAGGGGAAATGGTTCTCAATGTTCAAATCTCTGACACTCGTGAGGTTTAATATTAATAGTGGTATTGTAAACATCATGCTGACAGCAACTTGTTTCAGCCCCGAATTTCTACCTTGGATACCAACATATCTAAGCTTAATACATTCATATGAAATTGCTTTCTGCACTGTTTTAACAGAGATTTTCATTAGTTTAAAATAAGTAGAGAGAGGAATTTTAGATGAACACAATAAGTATTCACATGCCATTACCACATGGCATAATTTGAGGGCCAGTAAATTTTCCGTTAGAAGTTTTTATTTGCTAATAAAAGGGAATTGGCAATGTCTAGCACACTTTAACACTTAACACTTAGCAAACATGGAGCTTTTGCACCAAAATGAAGACTGAGGCCCCAAAATTCACACAGATCTACTGGTCTCCCACTGTAACTTCGGCAGGATGCCGGCAGAACCCTTAAGGAAACAGGGGAGATCTAGTTACTGTTGGGTCTTTGCCGTTTGGGCATAAGCTTAAAACTAGAACTAGCCATTCAGGGGTGATGTCAGGGAGCGCTTCGTCACACAAACAGTGGTTGAAATCGGGAACTCTCTCCCCGACAAAGCTGTTAAGGCTAGGTCGATTGAAAATTTCAAAACTTAGATGGATAGATTTTTGTTAGGCAAGGGTACTAAGGGTTACGGAACCAAAGTGGTGAATAGAGTTAAGATACAGATCAGCCATGATTGAATTGAATGGCAGAACAGGCTCAAAGGGCTGAATGGCCTCCTCCTGTTCTTACGTTCCTTTGTTCCTTCCTTGGCTGACTTCCATCTGCTCGTTACAAGGCAAATAACAGGCCAAGATCTGGGACTCCTAAGCCAGGATCTCCTGGTCCAGGCCAGGGATGAGGACCTGGTACACCATTGGTGGTTGGCTTGCTGAGAGAGATGAGGCCTTTTCAAGGGTGCATGTGGCCCGCTCTGGTGGGTCCAAACCTGACAAGAGGAAGAGGATGGCATTTTAAAAATTCATGCATCCGCTCCCTTACTTGGGCACCGATTGAAATAGTGGCAGGGTCAGGGGACGGTGGGGGGTTAACCCTTCCTACCAAGGGTAGCTGGCCGTCCAAGTTTCCAGGTGCAAGGGGCAGGTGGGCACAATCGAAGCCTCCCATGTGGACCTCCTATCTGCTGGTCCCATGCAGTTGAGGTGACCACCCACTGACCCCTACCTCTGTCAGATGTCAATGCTGGAGGGCACCAGTGGGCATGATCTTGTGCTACCAGTGGAATTGCACCCTGTGGAATTTTGGAGTTTAATCTCAATTCATTTGAACATTCCAAAGATAATTTTTTTTATTCTTTCCTTTTTTTCTCCCTTCCCAGAGTTAATTTCCCACGTCCACAATATTATCCTTAGCTAGGCTGCCATTGTCAGACAGAGAGAGAGTTTTTGGTGCATTGTGGAGACCAGAGCTCATATTGATAACCTGAATCTCATGCACCTGCGAAAGACCATTATGATGTGTTATGTTTCACTCGTGTGAACAACCTCATAAATCTTAGGTGGCTGAAAAATATGCATTACATTTACTATAAGAAACTCCAGCCCCCTTCTCCATGACAAAACTCACGGTATTGCTTCATTGCAATAATTAGATCCTGCCCAATGCTGGAGGATATGACTATCTAACATGATTTGTAATTTTGACTAGTCAGTATGATGAGCAATATATGAACAATCGCAAGTACGTAACATGCCATAGAAATGCAGAAGTAGAAGAGATAACAGTGGGTGTGAACAGCGCTTTCTGTATTTGTTGAGATAGTGATTAATTGTAACCTTTTGGCCAAGGACACACTGCTTCACATTTTTTTATATATAGACAGTGTTGGCTACTTAAGTGCTGAGGGTGTTACTAGTCAGAGATGAGTATTACAGCTCCAGAAAAAAGGGTAGGCCAAGTGTCAGGGCAGAAACCACCACAGGAAATTCTACTTTGTAAAATTGTTGGTTTTATATATTTAGAATAACAGATCATTTTCTGCAGACATATCCACAGGCTGCTGTCCTCATACTAAAAATAGGCTGTCTTATCTGTGGAGAACTAACTGCAACAATTAGAGAATCAGACTCATTAGAACGATTACTAGAAGTTGTTGATCGCTGAGTGCGATATCATTGATAATGTGCACACAACTTTTTGTTGTTAATTTTATCATATATTTAAAATTATTATATTAAAGAGGAATTGATGATGTACTGGGAAGCCTTTTCAGGAAAACTCAGCTCTGAAAATCCAGCTCAAATCTTGTCATTTGGTTGCTGGGGCAAGCTGGGGTCATGTCAGTGTTTCGCCATGAACCAACTCAATTTTTTTTCCTTCCTTTAGTTTACAGATTTGTTGGGAGAGATATGATAATGTCATCACTTCACTGCTTTGTAATTATGCATGGTTCTTTTTAGAAATCTGGTAAACTGCCTTGCAAGGTACAGAGATCCATACTGTCCTAATATTTCAGGCAATGTTCTAGTAGTGTCCAACTGTCCACCACCCTGGATCATAAGAACATAAGAAATAGGAGCAGGAGTAGGCCTTATGGCCCCTCGAGCCTGCTCCACCATTCAATAAGATCATGGCTGATCTTCTACCTCAACTCCACTTTCCCGCCCTATCCCCATATCCCTTCATTCCCTTGGTGTCCAAAAATCTATCAATCTCAGTTTTGAATATACTTAACGACTGAGCATCCACAGCCCTCTGGGGTAAAGAATTCCAAAGATTCACAAAGATCAGCCCAGATGTGGCCCAGATTGAAGCTAATTATGAAAAACAAACATGTTCACATTTCTGCCATAATCCAGGTGTCTGCATCGAGCAGTTTGAATGGAATGAAAGTTGTGAACCGTGTCCCTGAAATTTCAATATAACATCATGTCCGAAGACTCTTACTACAATAGCTGTACCTTTGAAGCATGGTAGCAAGTGTTTTTTGATTGGTTCCTGGAAAATTCTTTCTTTTTTGGTCAGCCAGGAGTTTGACACATACTTAAGATTCTTTAAACCAAGCCTAGGTGCAGGTTGGCAACACCTAACATTTAGGGATCCCCACCTTTAAGCAGGTGTATTGCTGGAGCTTAACCAACTAAAATCAAGCGCCATTGATAAGATATTCTACTGTCTGTGCCTCAAACTGAGCTCCATTCCCTGGATGTCTATTTTTTAAAGTTATGAGATTACAGGTGGGAGTGTCTGCTTTCTCATAACATTAAAATAATTAAAAGTTAATTTTACAAAGTCCCAGGCAGGTTAAAGGTTCAGGGTTACTTTCAGTATGCCTTAAAGCTCTAAATATGGTCCCCTCCTACTCCTTACCTGTTCGACTGCTTGTCTGACTTCAAAGGGTAGAGTTTCAACTTACTGCTAGGGTATAAAACCAGCATCGCAGATCAGCCATCTGTTATGGAAACTGTCCGATTTTCATTGGTCTTATGCTTGGGCAGTATGTTGAAAATCTACCCCCGAGTCTTGGATGGGCAAGAGCTTTGTTCAACTCAATATTGGAAGAACTGTTTGGCTTCTGCTAGAAACTTCACACTCCTAAGTGCTGATTCCGTCTCCCTACACAACAGCTCACTCATACTGACCACAAAGACATTCAACCTCAATGTATTGTTGGACCCTGAGCTGACCTCAAACCCACATCCGGGCCGTCACTACCTTCGGAGAATTGCCTGCTTGTGCCTCTATCTCACTCCCACCATCGCTGAGCCTTCATCCATGCCTCAGCCACCTTAAAGCTTGACTTTTCCAATGCTTCTCAGCTCCATGCTACACTAACTCCAAATGATCCAGGGCTTCATGGCCCATATATTATCCTATGCAAAATCCTGCACATTCCTCATCTGTATCCTTGCTGACTTACTTCTCTTCCCACTTTCAAAAGCCTCCTCAAAACTTTCTTCTCTGACCATACTTTCAGCCACTTTCCTAGTTTCTCTCGTGTCCCTTCTTGGTGTCCATCACTCCTCCTGTGAAGTGATTTGGGATGTGTTGTTGTTGTTGTCATTGTTGCTTGGATTTATACAGAGAAAGTTAATCATAAAAAAGGAGTCACTACTTTTGAGAATGGAAGGGGCAACGAATGCCAAAGATTCAGAAGAGAAAGAAAAACAGTAGAAGATTGAAGGTTGTAAAATAAACACACTGATAGTACTTGCAAGTCAATTTATTTTTCAGTTCACTAAAACTGGAAGGTAATTTGCTACTGACTAATTGGTGTTGCTGAGGGAAATATTACAATCCTGAGTTTTGTACAGTATTTTGTATAAAATTTAGACCTCAAGACTATAGTTGCTCTCGAAAGACAAAAGGAATTATTCATAGAGGGAAGGCTTTACACTAAAAAGCACCAGTCCTCAATGACATCATGGCCCCGATTTTCAAAGGAAATTGTGGGTGCGTTGGGGGCGCTGTGAAAATCAGGACAATCCCGGCCCCAACCCGCCGACTTCCGGGTTTCCCACAGACGCGCCTGTGTGCGCGCGCATCCCGAATGCGGAAATCCCGCAGGCAATTAAAGCCGGCGGGATGATACTTAAAGAACCAAATGTACCTCATTGAGGTACTTAAGGTACTTTATTTCTGACATAGTAGATAGTTAAAACAATTTTAAACTTACCTGGGCGGCTTTCCCACCGAAGGGCCGGATCAGGCAAAAGTAAAGTAAATAAACAAAATAAAAAACCACAAAGTTAAAAAACAAAATAAACCTACATTTCCACTGATGTCACCTGCACCCCCCTGCTCTAAAATCTGATGTCCCCCTCTCTGATGGCCCCCTCTCCCCCCGATGGCCCCCTCTCCGATGTCCCTCTCAGCCCCTTATGTCTCCCCCCTTGATCTCCTTCTCTCCCCCCTGATCTCCCCCTCTTGCCCTGATCTCCCCCTCTTGCCCTGATCTTCCCCACTCTCCCCGATCTTCCCCCCGATCTCCCCCTCTCCCCCCAATCTCCCCCTCTCCCCCCCCCCTCTCCCCCTCTCCCCCTGATCTCCCCCTCTACCCCCGATTCTCCACTCTCCCCCCGATTCTCCCCTTCCCCCCCCGATCTCCCCCTCTCCCCCCCCAATGATCTTCAGTGCCCCCCATTCTCTGTCCCAGCGTCGGATGACGTCTCTCTCTCTCTTTCTCTTTCTCTCCCCCCCACCCCACCTCGGCGTTGCAGCTCCTGTTGACAGCCAGCCTGTCAATCAATGCTGGCTGCCGACCTCGAAACCCGGAAACAACTTGAATCACCATCAATGACATCGCGATCGGGTCGGAAAAGGTAAGTTATTTTTATTCGGGTTTGCCCCGCGCATCTTCACCTCCTCACCCCACCCCGCTGCCATCCCACCACCATTTCAAAATTAAGCCCCATATATCCACAATACTTGGCCCAAAAAAGATCATTCTTTGCAACCCAGGAAGATAAGTGTTTTGATGGCAAGAAAAACAAACATTTATCATAAATCAGAACAAAACAGTTAACCTGTTCCAATGAGAAGGCTCATAAAAGACCTACTGGCCTTTGACCACTCTTCTACATAAATTCAAACCAGCCACTTAGAATGCCATCATGTGGTGTCTTGTGGAAGCTACAGTTTTATAAACAATGGTGTAAAAACGATTTAATTATAAGAAATGTCTACTGAGCAGGTAGAAGTTAACACAGGTGATGATGTTTATGTGGTTAATACTTAGCTTCTCGATGGTGATACTTGATGGTCCACCATGTGGGTGGCATTGTAATCCCATTCCACAGTGGAACTCCTCAAACCTTTATCGTTCTCAAAAGGGAGATGCCAAGTGTTAGTCTTATAAACAAACACATGCTATAACAAAGTGCATTGGATTTATAATTTCCCAGCAATCAACTGCAGATACTATGTCTTATACACTTGCAGTGGTGATATCACAATTGTGAAGCCCTTTCCAAGAGTAGTCTTATACAGTAATGAAATACGTAATGAATATTACAAAAATACAGCTGGAACTGAATCAAACTGCTGCAGATAATTAAAATAGCACATATTATTGGTTATAACAGATGTCAAAAAAAGTAATTTCAAAGGTGTAATCAAATTTCAAGACTCGTATGATAATTACAAACCACCTGAGGTTTGTTATTATATATGTTCATTTGAATTTTTCAATTAGATTTCTCCCTTTATCCTCTATATAATATATGCTGGAGGCCTTTCTCACTGTAGAACATGCATTTTGTTGATTAGTAAAATTCTTTTTTGCTTTCAGTTGGTTCTAGTATAAATCTGCTCAAGCAGCATAATTTTATAAAGAAATTCTCTTCTTGTCACATAAAGTAAGTAACAAAACAGCTGCAAGTTTAAACAGACTACCCATCGTCTGTAATATTGAAAGGATTCATCTCTCAGAGCAGTAGTTTTCAGGCTCACATGGACATATTTAAATAATAAAATAGGGCTGGTGACAGTTGTTGTCACACTGTCCTTCCAACACAGTTCAAATCCAGCTCACTCTGCTGGGGATCAAAATCTGTTCTCTTTCTTTCAGATTTAAGGATCTTTTTGTATTAAGTTTCATTTCAATTCCTAGCAGCATGAGTCAATAAGCAAAACTAGCCAGATTCTGGCACTAATTGGCAGTATCACATAGACAGGCTATGAGATTAGTTGGCATGTGGAATGGATAAATTCATATTGGTGTAGTAGGGGTTGTTCTTTTGAGATTGGGGTCACGGCATATTGCTGAAACAGTGTAGTGGTGCTTTACTTTGCATCTAACTGCACTGTACCTAATGTGTAAGTGATTGTTGCTGAGAGTGGGTGCAAAGGGTTGAGAACCATTTCTCAACACAGACATCCCTCAGCTTGATGAGGACAAAAAACTCACCTAAAAATAAACCTATTCATAAAGTATTCTAAATGGCAGCTGTTACTATGGAAAGTAGGGCTGAAGGCAAACAGTTCTGCCTCCCTTTCTCACGCTGGAACCAAACAACCACCCATTTGGCACCAGTTCTGGCAATAATAAAAGTGAAACTAATTATTGTGAGACATTTGTAATTAACAGCTTTGTAAATAGATATATGATAAGTCCCTTGAATGGGAGTTTCAAATATGTAATTTAACTTCTATTGCATCATGCTGATTGTTTTGAGACCTATGAGTTTCATCAGGATAAAAGAAATTACAAAGGAAAAGCAGTGGCACGAACATCAGACCATGAAAATTATAGTCACTCCAAAGAGTACAGAATGTATTAATGGAGTGCTGTAACATTTTGACTATCTGATGTGCTGTGTTAGTGCATAGTCTTTAGTATGAAAATGTGCAGGTCTATACACGTTTTATGGTTCAGTTGCATTGCAGTCAAACCAGTCAGATGGAGGTTTTCACACCTCCCTCTGAACTGTCAACGATAGCAAAAATTGTTAGGAAAAATAACACTTACCGTAAAAGCCAGGTTATAAATAGCACTAAAATCCAAATCACTATTTTATTTTTAGAATTCTGATTTTGACAGAAATCTGTATTAAGAAAGTGGGAGAATGTTCCATTCCCTTGCACCACCAATCCCGTCCCCCACAATGAGCACAACATTTCACAAAAGAATCTGAATTAGAAAACAAATAAAAACAAAGAAATATTGTAAATTGTTTCACCACACAGTAATAAATGATTACGACAAACCCTTGTGAACCACTGGCATGGATTACTCTTGTGAAGGTTACAGGCTTGTGCAGTTTGATAGCAGAAGTGGTTTATTTGCTATCTGCTGTGTTATTTTCTTTCTTACGGTTGATTCTCTATCTTCTGGTTTATTCTCTATCTTGTGGTTTATTCTCTATCTGCTGGTTTATTCTCTATCTTGTGGTTTATTCTCTATCTGCTGGTTTATTCTCTATCTGGAATATTCTCTATTTGCTGGTTTATTCCCTATCTTGAGGTTGATTCTCTTGTGGTTTATTCTCTATCTTGTGGTTTATTCTCTATCTGCTGGTTTATTCTCTATTTGCTGGTTTATTCTCTATCTTGTGGTTTATTCTCTATCTTGTGGTTTATTCTCTATCTGCTGGAATATTCTCTATTTGCTGGTTTATTCTCTATCTTGAGGTTGATTCGCTATCTTGTGGTTTATTCTCTATCTGCTGGTTTATTCTCTATCTTGTGGTTTATTCTCTATCTTGTGGTTTATTCTCTATCTGCTGGAATATTCTCTATTTGCTGGTTTATTCTCTATCTTGAGGTTGATTCGCTATCTTGTGGTTTATTCTCTATTTGCTGGTTTATTCTCTATCTTGTGGTTTATTCTCTATCTGCTGGTTTATTCTCTATCTTGAGGTTGATTCGCTATCTTGTGGTTGATTCTCTATCTGCTGGTTTATTCTCTATCTGCTGGTTGATTCTCTATCTTCTGGTTGATTCTCTATCTTCTGGTTGATTCTCTATCTTCTGGTTTATTCTCTATCTTCTGGTTGATTCTCTATCTTGTAGTTGATTCTCTATCTTCTGGTTGATTCTCTATCTTCTGGTTGATTATCTTTTGGTTGATTCTCTATCTGCTGGTTTATTCTCTATCTGCTGGTTTATTCTCTATCTGCTGGTTGATTCTCTATCTTGCGGTTGATTCTCTATCTTGAGGTTGATTCTCTATCTTGTGGTTGATTCTCTATCTTGAGGTTGATTCTCTACCTTGCGGTTGATTCTCTATCTTGCGGTTGATTCTCTATCTTGCGGTTGATTGTCTATCTGCTGGTTTATTCTCTATCTTCGAGTTGATTCTCTATTTTGTAGTTGATTCTCTATCTTGCGGTTGATTCTCTATCTGCTGGTTTATTCTCTATCTTATGGTTTATTCTCTATCTTCTGGTTTATTCTCTATCTGCTGGTTTATTCTCTATCTGCTGGTTGATTCTCTATCTTCTGGTTTATTCTCTATCTTCTGGTTGATTCTCTATCTTGTGGTTGATTCTCTATCTTATGGTTTATTCTCTATCTTCTGGTTGATTCTCTATCTTGCGGTTGATTCTCTATCTGCTGGTTGATTCTCTATCTTCTGGTTGATTCTCTAACTTCTGGTTGATTCTCTATCTTGTAGTTGATTCTCTATCTTCTGGTTGATTCTCTATCTTGCGGTTGATTATCTTCTGGTTGATTCTCTATCTTGCGGTTGATTCTCTATCTGCTGGTTGATTCTCTATCTGCTGGTTTATTCTCTATCTTCTGGTTTATTCTCTATCTTCTGGTTTATTCTCTATCTGCTGGTTGATTCTCTATCTTCTAGTTGATTCTCTATCTTGTAGTTGATTCTCTAACTTCTGGTTGATTCTCTATCTTGTAGTTGATTCTCTATCTTCTGGTTGATTCTCTATCTTGCGGTTGATTATCTTCTGGTTGATTCTCTATCTTGCGGTTGATTCTCTATCTGCTGGTTGATTCTCTATCTGCTGGTTTATTCTCTATCTTCTGGTTTATTCTCTATCTTCTGGTTTATTCTCTATCTGCTGGTTGATTCTCTATCTTCTAGTTGATTCTCTATCTTGTAGTTGATTCTCTATCTTCTGGTTGATTCTCTATCTTCTGGTTGATTATCTTTTGGTTGATTCTCTATCTGCTGGTTTATTCTCTATCTGCTGGTTTATTCTCTATCTGCTGGTTGATTCTCTATCTTGCGGTTGGTTCTCTATCTTGAGGTTGATTCTCTATCTTGTGGTTGATTCTCTATCTTGAGGTTGATTCTCTACCTTGCGGTTGATTCTCTATCTTGCGGTTGATTCTCTATCTTGCGGTTGATTGTCTATCTGCTGGTTTATTCTCTATCTTCGAGTTGATTCTCTATTTTGTAGTTGATTCTCTATCTTGCGGTTGATTCTCTATCTTCTGGTTTATTCTCTATCTTATGGTTTATTCTCTATCTTATGGTTTATTCTCTATCTGCTGGTTTATTCTCTATCTGCTGGTTGATTCTCTATCTTCTGGTTTATTCTCTATCTTCTGGTTGATTCTCTATCTTGTGGTTGATTCTCTATCTTATGGTTTATTCTCTATCTTCTGGTTGATTCTCTATCTGCTGGTTGATTCTCTATCTGCTGGTTGATTCTCTATCTTCTGGTTGATTCTCTAACTTCTGGTTGATTCTCTATCTTGTAGTTGATTCTCTATCTTCTGGTTGATTCTCTATCTTGCGGTTGATTATCTTCTGGTTGATTCTCTATCTTGCGGTTGATTCTCTATCTGCTGGTTGATTCTCTATCTGCTGGTTTATTCTCTATCTTCTGGTTTATTCTCTATCTGCTGGTTTATTCTCTATCTTCTAGTTGATTCTCTATTTTGTGGTTGATTCTCTATCTTGCGGTTGATTCTCTATCTGCTGGTTTATTCTCTATCTTATGGTTTATTCTCTATCTTATGGTTTATTCTCTATCTTCTGGTTTATTCTCTATCTTCTAGTTGATTCTCTATTTTGTGGTTGATTCTCTATCTTGCGGTTGATTCTCTATCTTCTGGTTTATTCTCTATCTTCTGGTTTATTCTCTATCTTCTGGTTTATTCTCTATCTGCTGGCTGATTCTCTATCTTGTGGTTGATTCTCTATCTTGTGGTTGATTCTCTATCTTATGGTTTATTCTCTATCTTCTAGTTGATTCTCTATCTTCTGGTTGATTCTCTATCTTGTGGTTGATTGTCTATCTGCTGGTTGATTCTCTATCTGCTGGTTTATTCTCTATCTGCTGGTTTATTCTCTATCTGCTGGTTTATTCTCTATCTTCTGGTTGATTCTCTACCTTGCGGTTGATTCTCTATCTGCTGGTTTATTCTCTATCTGCTGGTTTAATCTCTATCTTCTGGTTGATTCTCTACCTTGCGGTTGATTCTCTATCTTGCGGATGATTCTCTATCTGCTGGTTTATTCTCTATCTTCTGGTTGATTCGCTATCTTGTTAGCAAATTGGGGAGTTTAAGCTTGTCAACAAATTCTGAAAATAAGTCAGCAAAGCAGACATTTAGGTTTGTCAACAGAAAACACCTCCTTGCATATAAATGGTGCCAAAAGATCATAGAAACCATTTGCTAAACTTAATTGCCAAATTTTATTTGTGGCTTGCTGATCTTTTTGGTTTACCTTCCTCCTCTAAATCTAATCTTGATAATCTTGCCAAAGAAGCCGTCTCCATTGCTCCATTCCGTTTTACCTTATGACTGACATTGAGTTTTATCCTGGTCATGTTTGTCGGATCCTTATTTCTCTCGACTTCAGTAAGCCCTCTGATCCTAATGGTAGTCCTCCCATTGTCCTCCAGACACGTGCCCCTGAACTTACCATATGTATGTGTCTTTAATCTGTCTACCCCCAGGCCACCTTACCTTGTCTTTGCAAATTTGCTTATGTTCATCTTATCCCTATGAAGATCAATCACTCTTAGCCTTCCAACTACTAAACACCATTTACCCGCCTTTAATCGATATCCCTTGATATCCTTACCTAACAAAAACCTGTCGATCTCAATCTTGAAAATTTCAATTGATTCAGCATTCACAGCCTTTTGGGGGAGAAAATTCCAGATTTCCACGACCATTTGTGTGAAAAAGTGCTTCCTGATTTCACTCTTGAATGGCCTAGCTCTAATTTTAAGATTGTGCCCCTTTGTTCTGGATTCCCCAACCAGAGGAAATAGATTTTCTGTATGTACCCTTTTGAATCCCTTTATCATTTTAAAGACCTCGATTATTAGCAAAAATAAAAGGGCATGGACTTGGAGGTAACCTTGTGACAAGGATTAGTAATTGGTTGGGAGGTAGGAGACTGAGAGGAGGGATAAAAGGAATTTATTCTGATTGACAGGATGTGACAAGGGGTGTTCCCCAGGGATCTGTACTGGGGCCTCAGCTTTTCACCATATATATCAATGACTTGGATGAAGTAATAGAGAGTTGTATATCTAAGTTTTTAGATGACACTAAATTAGGAGGCACAGTGAGTTCATTTAAAGGAAGTTCCACTGCTTTCAGAGTTCATTAAAACAGGTTTGAAGTTGCAGCATATATATTGGATTTTATGACACTAATTTATACCAAAATAGCTTCTCTGGAATGTTGCTTTGAGGAAGACACCAGTGAAATCTTGGAATTGACACTTTCCGTTTTCTGCTATGTGTTCAATTGACAAAATGAAAGTGTCACTAAAAGGGCTTCTCTGTCAGCAAATAAACATGAGCTGAAGCAACACTGCGTGTTTATGCACACTGACCTGAGTCACATTCTCAACTTGACACAATCTGTTCTCACAGGACTCGGGCAGTGAGGCAGAGACAGTCAGACAGGGAATCTTCCACTCAGCCTCCTATAATGTACACAGATGAACATCAGCTGAACTGACCAAACGATTTCCTTAAAGGAAATTATCCAGATTCTAAGTGGGTCCAAGGTAAACTGGGGTATGGGTTTGTACTAGAATCAGCAGAGACAGGGCTGGAAGGATGCTGAATGCAATCAAATGTAGAAAATGTGCACCAAGGAAAGGAAGCTGTGTTTATTTGATTCACAGAAAAACAATGGCTTCTCCTTATGCAGGAAACAAAAGCTATTATGAGAATGTGTTAATAAATATGTCATGTCTTCAGACAAGATATGAAAAAGACGGGGTCCTTTTAGCTCTTTTTAAGATAAAATTAATTGTGCTTTACCTGATTTACCATTGCTGTGGACCCCTTTTGTAATCTCTTTTGCTGATTTTCTCCTGATAATATTTCATTCTATCGTAAACTCCCATCCATTGTCTCCTTTCATCAAAAAAATATTCACTATAGAGCTCTTATAAGAAGAGAAAAAATCTGCTGAAAATGCAGCATTTCCATCTTACCACGTTCCAGCTTTACCCACTAACTCTATTGCAAGTCCTGACCCATATATATTCAGTAAAATTCAGTAATCAGCAGTAAAATATTCAATAATATATTATTATTTTCTCTTCTGGGGGCTGCCTCATCCTAGACTATGTTTCTACCGCTGCGTTTCTCCATTCTTCATGTGCATGTCTAAACAGTGAGTGTTGGCAGGCTATTTAACTGTGGGGGGTATCACAGCCAAGCCTGATTCTGCCCCCCGCAGACATTCGCACACAGGTACTTTCCAGCAGGAGTCAATTGACAGCAATTTTAGTGGATAATTTCAGTACTAAGCAGCACAGAATCAACCACTCTCCTGATCTGTGCTGACTTATCTGATTTCAGATGGGGCAGCAGAAGGATTGACCTTAGTGCTCTGTCTAGAAAGGAGATAAATCAATTAGGGTTGCTGCTCACTATCCAGTGACTCCTGCTCGAAAGTGCGTGTGGATATTGGATGAGCAGAAGATCAGACTTGGTTATGATGTTCCCTTGATCTAATTTTCTATCGAGACTACTGCCTAGGCTCACATATAAGGAATACCCACTTGAGCGAGATATTGTAGAGCTGGCAGCACCATAAACCACACCCATGCATGAGCCAGCGATTTTAGGAGAGAAGGGGGGAAAATTGAAGAGATTTAAGTAAAGGGAAAAAAATAATTAGACCAAAAAACTTTTACAACTTCAAGACAGAGACCTTCTATAGTAGCAGATAGAACCATAGCGGTTTACAGCATATAAATAAGCAATTTAACCCATTATGTCTGTGCCAGCTCTTTGCTAGAGCAATCTAAAACAAACCCACTGTCCTCTGTCTCTGCATAGCCCTGTGTCATCCTGTGCTTCACTTTGTGCTCCAGAGACTTGAGCACAAAAATCTAGGCTGACACTCCAGCACAGTACTGAGGGAGTGCTGCACTGTTGGAGGTGCCGTCTTTCGGATGAGACATTAAACTGAGGCCCCGTCTGGCCTCTCAGGTGGATGTAAAAGATCCCATGGCACTATTTGAAGAAGAGCATGGGAGTTTTGCCTGGTGTCCTGGTCAATATTTATTCCTCAACCAATATTACTGAAACAGATGATCTGGCCATTATCACATGGCTGTTTGTGGGACCTGGCTGTGCGCAAATTGGCTGCTACGTTTCCTGCATTACAACAGTGACTACACTTTAAAAGTACTTCATTAGCTGTAAAGTGCTTTGGGATGTACTAAGGTCATGAAAGGCGCTATATAAATGCAAGTCTTTCTTTTTATTCAAATATTTATCCACTTTTCTCTTAAAAGATGCAAAGTGTCTTCCCCGACTATTCCCTATTCCATACTACAACGTTTCACTGAGTAAAGAAATTTCTCCTAAAGTCACTCCTCACTATCTCAGGAATAATTTTAAATTGAAGACTTATGGGGCTCGAATTTAGCAGGCCTGCGGGTTCCCAGCGGGTGGTCCTCCGGGAGTGTGGAAAATGCGGACGGCTAATCGCGTGCGTCCCCCACGCGATCGCGGGATAATTGAACAGGTTAAGCCCTGCTTCCGGGTTCTCCGCTCCCCAGCTGCGTGCCGGCCGGCTGCGCATGCGCAGTGCCGTCGACGCGATGTAGGAGCTCCACTTAAAGGGGCAGTCCCCCAAAGCCCCTCCTGCTGCAATCAGTAGGTTTCTGACGATGGCTCAGCCAAGGGGAAAGGCTGCGCCCCGTTTTTCCGACCTAGCGCTGCAGCTGATGCTGGAGGGCGTGAGGAGGAGGAGGGACACGCTCTTCCCGGAGGATGGACGCAAGTTCCCTGCCGCCGCCACAGGAAGGCATGGGCAGAGGTGGCGGCGGAGATGAGCAGCAGGGGCAACACCCCAAGGACTTGGGAGCAGTGCCGCAAGCGCTTCAATGACCTGACTAGGTCTGGCAAGGTGAGTACACCAACGCACCCTCCCACAGCCCGTCCCCACCATCACGCCAAACAGATCACAACCCCTCCTGCACAGCCACCACTGCGCTCCATCAGCAATCCTCACAGCCACTCATTCACCATCTTCGCCGTGCACGCAAGTACCCACCGTCCCTGACCCCACCCGAACACTACCACACACCCCAATCCCCATGCAATGGGATGGGCACGTGGCACACGCATCCTCCCATCCATCTGCCCCACGCTCAACCCACCCACACCGATGCTCGATGCGTCTCACGATGCAATACGCACCCACTCACGCATCTGTGTTTTGCCTTCACAGGAGAAGAGGAGCAAGAACAATCGCGAAAGGGCACGCACCGGAGGTGGCCCGCCGCAAGTGGTGGAGCTGACCGACGCCGAGGTGGAGGCGCTCGACCTCGCCCGCACGCGACATTGCCTGTCGGTGACTGATGGCGAGTGTGTCGCTGCCGAAACGACCGGTAAGGGAAAGCTGACACTCAACACCCATGATCGCGAGTGACCGTATCATCACCTGCCATCAGGCGCACTGTCAAGTTGGTCCACATGCCTCATAGTGCCCTCTGTTCTCTTGCAGGTCCGTCTGTGTGTGAAGCGATCGAGGAGGGCGATTCCTCAGAGGACATGGCGGTCTCTGAGGGTGCATCGTCACATCAGAGCCAACCATCCACCAGCGCAGAGACACGCACCTCGGTGGGTCCCCCTCGCCAACTAGTTGGGGTAGCACTTGGTGAGTCACCGTGCACGAGTGAGCATGAGCAAACCCTGGTGGCAGGGGCAGCCGCGGAGGGTCCGCGACGGAGGGAGCACTCATCTCCAGGCTCTGCTCAGCCGGACCCAGATGCTGAACCCAGGGGGCCACCAGTGAAAAGGAGAGTCGTCGAGGGGCACCAGCTAATTGCTGAGGTACTGGGAGAGGTGCCGCGCGCATTGTCCACAATAGCGCAGGCGATGGAGGAGTCCAACTCCTGCATGCGGGCATTGGTGGCGCAGGCACAGGAGGGTACCAGCGACACAGTGTCGCGGGTAGGTGCGGGACTGTCTGCGGTGGAGGACAGGCTGGCCTCCCTCGAGCATCACGCACAGCTCCAGATCGAGTCCTTGCAGGCCCTGACAACGTCTGTACGGATTCAGGGTGAGCAACATTCCGCCGCCATCAACAGGCTGACGGATACACTAGGGGTGGCCTTGCAAGGCCTCACACATGCCATCCAAACTGCCGTCCAGCAGGGTGGAAGGGGTGATGTGGGCCGAGGCCACGAGAGGGATGATGGTGACCGGGGACACGGAAGCGGGGATGCTTCTCAAGGCGCCCCCACGTCCCACCCGTCGCCCACCTCTCAACCAGTACCCGCAATGGTGCCTCCTCTCCAGGTGGCCGAGTCTGCCCCTGCCCCGGTGCAGGAGGAGCAGTCTGTGGAGGTGCCCTCACGGGCACCGAAACCCAGGGGCCGTCCGCCAAAAGCATCTACCCGGTCAAGGCGAGAACACGAGCAACCTGCCACTACCTCTGCTGGAGCCACAGGGGTAGCACCACGTAGGGGTACCCGGAAAAGAAATGCAAAGGCGTTATAATCACAAAGGGAATACACCAGGGTGTCTATTAATTTGTACATTTTTTTTATATCATGTCACATTGGAGATATTAAATAGTCTATTCTCACCACTCCTGCCACCTCTCGTCCATTCTTCCGCGGCCTGTGCAATAGGTGCGTTCCGTGGAGGCCATCATGACGGCGAACACCTGCTGCCACCCATTGGGCACACTGCTGTGGGTGCAGGATTACTGGCAACAGTCTTCAGTGGAGGGGGCTGGTATGGCCGCTCGCATGTGCAGGTGAGGAGATGCGAGCGCCTCGCAGTGTCTGACTCTAGGAGAACCGTTGACGTATGAGTGCCTCCCTGGCCCGGCGACCATCCCGGTGAGTCGTGGTTCGGCGCAAGGGTCGTCCACCATCCTCTGGCGCGTCTTCCTCCTCCGCCGCCTCCTCCTCCTCCTCCTCCTCCTCCTCCTCCTCGCCCTCGCCTTCCTCAATGTGGGTGGCGGGTGTGGATGGGGCCTCCTCCAGCGGCCCTCTCTGTTGGGCCATGTTGTGCAGGGCACAGCAGACAACAATGATTCGTCCCACTCTGAATGGTGTGTATTGGAGCGCTACCCCAGAACGATCAAGGCACCTGAAGTGCATCTTGAGAAGCCCTATGGTCTGCTCAATTGTAGACCTGGTAGCAGTGTGGCTGTCATTGTACCGACGCTCCGGCTCGGTGATGGGGTTCCTCAGAGGTGTCATGAGCCACGTGTGGAGGGGATACCCCTTGTCGCCGAGGAGCCAGCCGTTGTCGGCGTTGGGTGCCTGCAGGATGGGCGGGACGGCGGACTCCCTGAGGACGAAGGCATCGTGGCAGCTGCCGGGGTATCTGGCGCACACGTGTAGGAATCTCTGGCGGTGGTCACAGATGAGCTGGGCGTTCATGGAGTGATACTCCTTCCTGTTGATGAACAGCCCTGGCTCATGCGGAGGTGCCCGTATTGCGATGTGGGTGCAGTCGATTACACCCTGCACCCGTGGGAAGCCGGCCATGGCATGGAATCCAACCGCCCTCTCCATCTGGCTGCGCTCGTCCATGGCGAAGTTGATGTAGTGCGAGGCCCTGCGGAACAACCCATCGGTGACCTGCCTTATGCACTTGTGTGCAGAGGACTGACAGACCCCGGTGATGTCCCCGGTGGCACCCTGGAAGGAACCGGATGCGAAGAAGTTGAGGGCAGTGGTGACTTTGACGGCGACAGGTAAGAAGATGCTGCTTGGTCCATCAGGGAGCAGCTCGTCGTTAAGGAGGCTGCAGATGTCGGCGACTACCTGGCGATTGACTCTGAGCCTCCGTATGCACTGCTCCTCGGAGAGGTCAATGAAGCTGAGCCTCGCTCTGTACACCCTGTGCGGAGGGTAGTGCCTCCTGCGACGCATCTCTCTCTGCGGTTGCCCTCCCTCCTGCTGTGCAGGTGGGTGTGCCGCAGCACCGTGTTGGGGGGGCCCCACGTCTCCGAGGCGGACAGCGTGGACTGCGAGGCTGCTGGGGCTGGTCATGCTGTTCGTCCTCCGACGATGTCAACGCACCACCCATCTGGCAGGTGTTGGTCTGAGGGGTTGTGCAGGGTAGGTGGGTGGTTCCTCGGACTGGGGCTGCGGTTTCGTGTCGGTCTGTCCTCTGGCTTGGCGGGGGGTGGTGGGGGGCAGGGGTTGCCCTATGTGACGCGGTGGCCTCCTGCGTGGTTGAGGGCTCTCCCCCGTGGAGTGCACCTTGGCACCTGCCACAGGCTGCTGGCTGCAACACGCCTGGTTGAGGAGGGACTGTTTCCCCCATTGTGTGAAACTCACTGCCTTGAACCTAAAATCCCACACTTCCTCTTTTGACAGCTGCTTCAGCTCATTAACTGACCTCAACGAGCAAGGTAAGTACTCTCAAGTGGAACCCCGCTGGCTTTAATTGCCTGCGGGATTCCCACCAGCGGGGCTTGCGCGTGCAGCCCCGCACGTCAGCGCGGTACCCGGAAGTGGCCGGGATTTCGTCGCGATCCGGTCACGTGACCGGATATCGGGATTTTCGGGGCCACCCCGCTGGGAACCCGCCGGAAACACGACGCCAAAATCGAGCCCATGATCACTGACTCCCCAACCAAAGAAAGTAATCTTTACCTTTTCACCCAATCAAGACCCTTCATAATTTTAACATCCTCTATAAAATCTGCTCTTCGACGTCTCTGCTCAAGTGGAATAGTTCCAGAATATATCAGTCTAAGGTGGTAAGAGAGAAATGCTTAATGCTGAGGTGTTTGTGGTCTCCAGCTTCTTACTTAGGACCTTTATAATGTAGGTGCACGCTATATTAATTTCCATATCGGGACAATATAAGTCCAGCCAGCTCTCTCTAAATTAAGTGATACAAACAAAATCTCTGGGAAATTGCTCTGGCAGTCACTACTGAAAGGGATCGATATGTTAGAAATGGGATTTGGGGACTCACCGGGTTAGTGCATTAGGGGCAAGTTTACTCGCCTGCGGGGTGTGAGAAGGTAAGAAAGAGATAAACAGCTACAATGGGAAAAGAACCAAGTGGATGAAAATCTATGGAGTTTATAGCAACACCTCAAAATGAGAGGTTTTTTTTTACACTTGAACTGTAGCAGGTTGGCATTCTTTATAAACAGAACTTATCAGAAAAAAGTTTCCCACAGTCTTATTCAAACACCAAGCCTGTATACGCAATTTCTGATTAGTCAGACTCAGTATTAATCAAGTCCAGATGCAGATGCATGAGCAATGGGCTGAATTAATTCAATATTTCGTTCCACCAAATAACTGCCCTTTTAAAAAAAACAGCTTTTTATTAAAAAATAATCATTGGGGAATTTGATGACTGACAGGCCAGTCGTTGACCTTTGTGCAGTGATGGGATTCCGAGAAAAGTCCTTTAGAAACAGTCCACTGAAATCTCAGGAGGCATTTTGCAATTGTGTTTCGTGATGTTTTTGATTACTTCAATCTTAAACAGTTCAGAATAATGTTGCAACCAAAATGATGATTGATAATGAGTTGATTGATTACAATGATTATTACAATCACTATCCCTGCGCTGGAGTGGGATTTCCTGAATGAGGATGTGAAAATGTCATTGAGTCAGCTTCATCACGATGAGTTTGATGCATGATTCTTCTGGTCACTTCACTTTCCAAAACAGTGATGACCCCCCACCCTCCTTCCATATACTTGTATTACTGATATATTTTACTGGTAATAATTCAGTTGGCTCATAGTCTCAGTGACTATGCCTTCACCTTTTTTAATTTCATTGTATATTGTTTTTTACAGCAGTTTTATAATTAGGTTGATTCCTAAGAAAAGTATTGTTGCAATTTATGTAAAAATTAGCTATCATTCTCTTTTAGATTGATTACAGGAATTGGAAATATTAAATTATAGGATAAAGAAAATGAAATACATGAAAAGGCACTAACGTGGCTAGATAGACAAAGAGAAAGAGGCAGACAAGCAGAAGTGAAAGACATAAAACATCAAAATGAGATGAACAAAATAGGGAGAAAGTATCAAAAAATGAACATGAAGAAAATAAGGAAATAAGCTGAAAGAAAAGTATTAAAAAATAAGCAAACTAACAAACAACCAAACAACTAAAAGTTTCTTGCTTTGGGATTCATCCAGACCTTCTTCAAGTCTGAAAATGTAACTTACTAGAACTCTAATAGTAACCCAAAGAATATAATGAAAGCTGTTAAAATGAAGTATATTAATCCATTGTATACATATTACACTTGCACGCACCTCCTTTCAATTTGTTTCCATTATAAATTCCTGTGTCCATATTTATAATGGAAACCGCCTAATTAAACTTGTCATGCTGTAATTACACCCTCCTACCAGCGACGGCACTGTAGCAGCTTAGTTTTGCATCTCCCAGCTCTTCAGCCAGTACCTCAGAGAAACTCTTAATGTTGCAACCAGCAATACTTCTCTGCTTTCCAAATTTCCATACGTTTTGATATTTAACTATAAATAATATCAAATCAAAGTATTAAATTAAAATAAGGCCAGAATGCACGATTTTGACATAGGGACTGAATTACGTCTATATAACCTGCCCTTCAACCCCACTTCACCTGACTCCCTGTGCACAACACCAAGGGAGATCAACTAATATTTCTATAATTAATTCTTCTAAGTTAGTCTGAAAGGGATTTTCAATTAGTTTCCTGCAATCTGTGAATGGACATGGAGAGAGAACAAATTAGTGAATTTAATTATTTTGAACTGAAACTGAGAAGAACCTTTTTGTAACAGAACTAGCACAACTTGAACTTTTTTTTTGAAACCAAACAAAAAATACCTAGAATATGGAAAAATATTACAGGTTGAATCCATCACTACCCTAGTCACCAATTTTATTTATTAAAACATAAAAGCATTTTTTACCAAACAAAGGAGGTAGTAGATGCAGAATATGGGCTAAAGTTAACAGTTGTGATTTTCTGTCCCGGCCAGTGCTGATTATGTCATTATAGTAAGTAAAAGGACAGCTGGAAGAGCCATTATGGGATGTTGCATTAACAGGTCACCATAGACCAAACAACACAGACATTTCCACACTGTTGTCGTTTGTTGAAGTGAGACACTAAGAACCCCAGATACCAGTGCGGCTGCCAGATGTGGGCTCACTGGAGACTATTTTGAGTTTACGAGCTGTGTAATGAAAATCTGGAAGCGTTCCACATTTGGCAAATACTCCTGGGCTGTTAAATCACACAAAGCACGAAGGACCATGCTGGAGAGAAAGGGATATTCTGGTAAGTGTTTTGTGTTAAACTGACCCAGATAAGATAGCATATTTAGGGATTCTATTTAAAACTATTACAATACTTGTAAGGTGCAGAATCATACGGCAACAATAAAAAATTAATTGTTGATTTTCTTGAACTAATTTAATTTTTCTGTACAACGCAGGCATGGAAATGACATGTTACAGAAGTTCATTAGTAAATGAGACCTACCTTTCAGAGTTGGAAAGAATGGAATTTTGAAACAATCTGCTTAACAACAGTATTGTAACAGTCCCTGTAGGTGGAACTGCTCTGTAAAGATTATAGACCACTTTCAGATTCTTTCTCCCACACAGATCTAACCATGTGACATTGCTAGGATGAATCCGAGTAATACAGCTGGAATACTGTGTCTGCCGTCTACAAGCAAGTGTCAGCAGGAGGTATCACTGACATTATACTTTGTTACATGGTATCTGTAACTATTGCTGGACCTCTGTTAGCTTGAGCCCGTGGGTAGTAAGCCTAGAACTAACTAAAATAGCTAAAGTCATAGATATCACAATTTTGCTAAATAAAATGCGCAGGACTACTAATTAGGTAACAGTAACCGTTAGCCAGGATTGCCCCCTCCCTGGCTATGCAAATAAAAGTTAAAAGCACACCAGTGTTAGACAGGAGATATATCTAATGTTCCAGACTGAATATCACTCAGGTAAGTGTTTTGCACACAAATTAATCAAAGTCCTGAATGAGGTACATGAACTGATGATAGCAAAAGAGGGCTAACAGCTGGAAGTCTAGAAGGAGCAGGGGAATCATAATGATGAGGTTGGAGGGCTGTGGTTTTATATAAAGGAATGGGCTAAGTACAGGAATGGGGCCAAATAGATAGTGATAGATTGATTAGTCAGACTGCTCTTTTGTACTATAAGAACGTAAGAACATAAGAAGTAGGAGCAGAAGTGGGCCATTCGGTTCCTCGAACCTGGTCCGCCATTCAATAAGATCATGGCTGATCAACTCCAGTTTCTCGTCTGACCTCCATAGCCCATGATTCCCCTAGAGTCCAAAAATCTATCTCAGCCTTGAATATACTCAACAATTCAGCATCCACAGCCCTCAGGGGTATAGAATTCCAAAGATTCACAACCCTCTGAGTGAAGAAATTCCTCCTCATCTCAGTCCTAAATGGCCGACCCCTTATCCTGCAACTATGCCCTCTAGTTCCAGACTCTCCAGCCATGGAAAACAACCTCTCAGCACCTACCCTGTCAAGCCCCCTCAGCATCTTATATGTTTCAATGTACTGTACCTGTGTGCATGTGATCACTCAAACTCTAAAGATGGATTAAGGTTTGAGTGATTTGCCCCACTTCCCAGAATTCTCCAGGCAGCCTTGAGAGACAGTTTAATAAATTATTGCAGAGCACTTGACCAATCAGTGGTCGCATTCCAGACTTTGGAACATGCTCCCAATAAGTGGCTGGAGTGTGTTCCACCTCCATGTTTTCTCTCTCTAATGTTCCCTAAGGAGATTATGAAAACAATGCGCCAGTACTTGAAGATAGATATCTCTGTGCTGAAATGGGCTGTACCCAAATTTTTCCTGGATGGTGGAACTCTCTGGCTAGCACCTCACAAATCTAGACTGTGAGAGGAAGCCTCATGAAAGCTCCCTCAATGTAAAGGTAAGTGCCTGATAAAGTTATGCAACATGTAGAATAATTATCCAGTACTACTATAATCTGAAAGTTTTGAAGGAACATTATCAACAGGAGCGTTTGATTATTAAGTGATGTCATTATGCCTTCTGCATCTTATGCCAGTGCAATGTCAATTCCTAAGCTCGCCATATAAATTGGATGTTAGCAGTTACTAGGCTGCACCTGTAAATAAAAAGTTTGTTAGAGGGACAGCCAGTAACTTAAATCTACAATTTGAATTGCATTTCTTGGACCATGTATAAATACTTTGGAACATTTTTCCACTTCTGCTCAACTTTCTGGTCAAGGGGTTTGGTAGGGCGGGTTTGGGTTTAGTCATTGTTACTCCCACCCTATCCCTTCACAGAAAGGGAGTCCCTCTGAGAATTCCCTTTATTTGTGTTACTTGGAGGAAAAAGAGGATGATGAGCAATGCATGGCTGCAAGGGAAGCCGGATTACACTATTGGAGGAGGGCTCCTACTCACCACTACCCTTCCAAACATATCTGTCGGGAATGGCAGACTTACCTGCACTCATCCAGGAAAAATGCCATTGAAGTCTTAGTTTCACCAGCAAGGAACTGTGCCATGTGCTTCCAGATGGCCTCTAGCCAAACAGGGCCGGCGTGGCACTACCGGTGGCTGTCAAGGTCACTTTAATGCCGAATATTTTCACTTCTGGCTCTTTCCAGGCTGTCACAAGGAACACAAGGAACATCAATCAGTCTACATTCCACAGATGCATTCATCAGGTGACTCTTGCATTGCTTACAAGAGCAAGCAACTTTATCACTTTCCCTACAGACAACCAGCAAAATCACGAGGGAGCCCTAGGGTCATTGATTTCACACATGTAGCCCTACATGCTCCCCCACACAATAGTGGGCATTCATGAACTGAAAGGATTATCATTCTGTCAATGTGCAGGTCGTCTGCAACCACATGCATAGAATCACGTGAAGAATTTGCTTGTCGTTACTATTGTAGGTTCTGGAATGTTAAGGGGCTTCTGGCATTGTAGTTGTTTCTTGATGGGGGTCCTCCTAGGAACCCCATTCTGGAAGGAGGAGGAGGAGGAGGAGGAAGACAAGCAGGTGGAAGGAGCAAACAGAACTGCAGCTGTAGGGAGAGAAAATAGAAGGAAGTTTATAGGCCCAGAACATACCTGCAAGTCTCAGAAGAACATTGCTTAAGAAAGTTTCAATTCTCCAGGGAGACAGAGACAACGTTGTCATATCCTGCAAGAAGACCTACTGTTACAATTAGCACAGCATTGCCTGTTGAAGTATAGACCAATGTAGCCCTGAAATTCTTCGTTTCCGCTCCTTCCAAGCTGCCAAAGTGAACATCGGAATCATCAATCAGTCTGCAGTCCACGTAAGCATTAAACAGGTGACTGATGTCTTGTTTGCTAAAGTGAATACATTCAACACTTTCTCCATGGACGTCTAAAAGCATGGGAAAAGTGATGAATGCATTTGCTTTCAGACAGAGCACTGGGGTTGATACAGATTGCAGGATTCCCCCAAGTCCAGGGTGTCACTCACTGCACCAATGTTGCCCTGCATGCTGCTTCACACAATGAAACTACCTTCATGAATCGCAAAGGCTTGCAATCTATTCATGTGCAACTGGTGTGGGATGACCAGCAGCACGTTGTGGAGGTCAGTGCTCACTTTAATGACAGCCGCTAAGATGCTTTTATATTTTCTAAATCATCCATCCCTCACTGTTTTCCCCTGCACAGTGAGCAAGAGGGTGGCTGCTTGGAGAAAAGGGCTATCTCCAGGACACTTGGCTGTGGAACTCCGCTAAAATTAGCTACAATTATCAGCTGTGGCTCAGAGGTAGCACTCTCACATCTAGAAGGTTCAAGTACCACTCCAGAGACATGCACACAAAACTAGACTGACACGTCAGTGCAGTACTGAGAGAGTGCTGCACTGTTGGAGGTGCCGTCTTTCAGATGAAATATTAAACCGAGGCTCCGTCTGCCCTCTCAGGTGGATGTAAAAGAGCTTACGGCACTATTTGAAGAAGAGCAGGGGAGTTCTCCTGGTGTTCTGGCCAATACTTATCCCTCAACCAACACCTAAAACAGATGATCTGGTCCTTTATTTTATTGCTGTTTATGGGACCTTGCTGTGTGCAAATTGGCTGCCGCGTTTCCTACATTACAACAGTGATTACACTTCAAAGTATTTCATTGGTTGTAAAGCGCTTTGGGATGCCCTGAGGTTGTGAAAGGCACAATGTGAATGCAAGTCTTTCTTTCTCTCTTTTAGATTCATGGGTCAACTAGAGCCTTCATTGAGCAGTCCATTGTTGGATACAGGTATCAGTACTGGCAACAGTTTAGGTTGTGTTGGCATCATTGTCCCTCACTAACCCACCTCACCCTATCTGGCAGGAATGCTTTCCTCCCCAATTTTTCCCCATCTCTCTTGAAACCATTGAGGTGCCTGCAGCCCTCTGGTAAATGACTATTCTTCAAATGTAAGACAAAGACAGTGAGTATCAGCATCTTGGAGGCAGGGGTTGGAGGGGAGGAGGGGGTGCAGGTGGGTCTCACAACCAAGCACAACATCCACACATGCACACTTTCCAGCAGGGGTAACTGGCTAATGTTCAGGAGCAGGAATCTTGACAGATCTTTCCCCTCCCAAAACTGGCAATCTGGTGCCAATCATATCACTCATCACAGACTGGCAATTGAACCTGAGATATTCCTGGCTAAGTACAACATCAGGCAGTCCATTTATCAACTGAACTATAAGCAGGAATGTTTGATAAAAATCTAGTTGCTTTGGAAAAATGCTATGGAGTTGTACATTGGAGCTCCAATACACAGTAGTAAGGAGTGACGAAGAGTTTGCACTCTTGATTTCCAATATGGTGCATTGCTAAATGCTTCTGTTATAGGAAGGCTCAAATCAAAGGGCAGGGAAGAGAAAAATCTGAGTGCTTGTCACCCAAGGCTGCTAGTGATGTCTGGTTATACAACGGCAGCAGCAGAGGTCCAAGAACAGGCCTCAGGCGGTCCTCTTAGGTCAGGGAAGGTGCACAACCTGCTAAGACTTTAGGAGAGGAAAGGGGAGCAAATAGCTTTCAAAAAGAAAAATATACATTTTATTGCAGCCAAAGTTATTCAAAAATTTTTTGAAGTGATTGTATCCTTTTGTTGAATTCTCAATGTATATTTGAGCAAGGTTATGTTGAAAGCTACAGAGTAATTAGTTACCTATAACTTTTAAGTCAATAATTTTCTGCACATCTGCTTCAGGGTATCATTAAGTTACCTGACATTGTACTTTCATGTGGCAGACCTGCCATACATTTTAGAGCTATTCAACTGTTGCTTCTGGAAGGGGTGTTTATTATTCTGATAGTGGTGGTATTAGCAATACCAGATGACTTGAAACAAGCCAGTGTTTATCTCTGGTGTTTTATCATGACTGTGAATGTTAGTGAGAATAAAAAAATAACGGAGTCACCCCAAAATTACATCCTTGGTGAACTACAGATGTTCTTGAGAATTGCTTAAGCCACATAGACCAGCCACTGTACGATCCTGCCAGGAAATAGTGACACGAGTGTTTGTCTTTGTTTGTATACAGTAAAGATCTGTTGATATGAGCATTGCATCAATGCATAGGTATGTAAACAAAGAAATAAACCAATAACGGCCAACTTTTGCAGTTTTGTATCTTCAATGATGCATTCATTCCAATGTCATAAAGTCTGGTGTATAAATCTGCCATATATATCTTTTTTGTTTTAGATTTTTTTGGTGGGTTTTTTTGGTCATCGAGATGAGTCATGTGAGGGCTGGGGAATGGAACATTTTTCCCATTTTGGGCGTCCAGTATCAGCAATAAGCAGTCCCAGGTCAAATACAACATACCCAGCAGATGCACAGAATAGATTTTATTCTGCACCTAAAAATGAGTCTTAACCACGATCGCATAAGAAGATCCATGCTGCATCAGTGCCATTATTTCCATTTCCCAGGCTTGCTTTTCTATGGTCTTTTCGATTTAGATTGCCAATTTAGTGGAACTTATATCAAATTCTGAACAGTTTTGTGCTGTGCTCCTGTAGCAAGGGACTGGGTTGAGACAACCCCAACTTGATTCCACTGGAGCAAGGAAAGAAAGGAATCTTTTACCCTATTCTCTGGGCTGCATTTCAACCTAGGTTTCACAGATAAAAAAGCAGTGTTCTAACCTATTGTGTCACCCAGCCATCCATGGTTTCTGTTCTGTATTAATTTATTGTTTACTTTTGAAATGTTATTATTGATAACTATTAAAGTTAAATGTTCACACGTGATTTATTTAAGGGAAAGCCTCAGGACTTCTGGTTGGCATTGTCACAAGTGGCCATGTAAGCTATATGTAAGCTGCTTGTCTGACATCCAGTACTGGATGAACAGGAATTTCCTCCAACTAAATATTGGGAAGACCGAAACCATTGTCCGCTCCCTAGCCACTGACTCCATCCCTCTCCTTGGCCACTGTCTGAGGCTGAACCAGACCATTTGCAACCTTGGCATCCTATATGACGATGACCTGAGCTTCCAACACCATATCCTATCCGTCGCCAAGACCGCCTACTACCACCTCCATAACATCGCCCATCTCCGTTCCATCTCAGCTCATCTGCTGCTGAAACCGCCATCCATGCCTTTGTTACCTCTAGACTTGACTATTCCTATACTCTCCTGGCTGGCCTCCCACCTTGCATCCTCCGTAAACTTGAGTTCATCCAAAACTCTGCTGCCCGTATCCTAACTCACACCAAGTCCCGTTCTCCCATCATCGCTGTGCTCACTGACCTATATTGGCTCCCGGTCCGACAATGCCTCGATTTAAAAATTCTCATTCTTGTTTTCAAATCCCTCCATGGCCTCGCCCCTCCCTATCTCTGTAACTTCCTCCAGCCCTACAACCCTCCGAGATCTCTGTAATTCTTGCCCCTTGCACTGCCCTGATTTTAGTCGTTCAACCATTGCTGGCCGTGCCTTCAGCTGCCTAGGGCCAAAGCCCTAAAGTTCCCTCCCTTAACCTCTCCGCTTCTCTATATCTCTCTCCTCCTTTAAGACGCTCCTTAAAACCTACCTCTTTGGCCAAGTTTTGGTCATCCGTCCTAATATCTCCTTACATGGCTTGGTTTCAAATTTTGTTTTATCATGTTCCTGTGAATCGCCTTGGGATATTTTACTATGTTAAAGGTGATATATAAATGCAAGTTGTTGTTGTTGTTGTTGTTGTTGTTCTTCTTCTTCTTCTTCTTCTTCTTCTTCTTCTTCTTCTTCTTCTTCTTGATATGTTGCATGAAACTGAATCATAACCTACTTCCATCTGGGATAAGATACGACACTAAACAACTCCAGGAATGTCAACTGATATAATATGTTATGCTCACCATTACCACTCCAGCCAACTTTCAGTTAATGTTGTCTAAACCGCGACTTGCAACATTACTGGTTTATGCCACACATTACAATCAGTTCACAAATTGCTCCAAAATCTGCTAATTACCTCTTGCTTACTGAAAGACATTAAAAGTGAATACACGTCTAAATATACTTGAGAAAGGGGTTGTCACTTTTGATTAATCCTTTAATAGTACCCATGAATTAATAATTGTGTTACTGGAAAGACTATACTTGGAGTATGTTTTCCATCAGGTTTGCCCAATTTATGAGTAAAGATGAGGTGACCTCCCTTCCACAGGAAATGGAGCAGAGATCCTCTACACCAAATCTTTGCCCACTTTTGCACCCATTCCATTTTACATCATCATTTCTGTCAGTCACAGAAAGTGCTGACCCATTTTTGTGTGGTTCCATGCAAATGAAGTGAAAATGACATCATGGGCCAGATTTTGCTGTCAAAATAATGATTAGGCTCATGGCACTCTCCGTTATTTATGAGTAAATGGTCCAGCAACTTCAGACGAGGAGCAATGCACAGTTAATTGCCAATGTCCAAAGGTTGCTGTCCGAGTTGTGTGGCTCCACCGTTAGCTTTGCGAAAATATCATTTCTCTGTCTGCCTCCCCATTGACATGCATTGAATGCTGTGAATATAAGAACATAAGATTTGGAGCAGGAGTAGGCCATTCGGCTCCTCAAGCCTGCTCCCCCATTCGATAAGATCATGACTGATCTTCTACCTCAACTCCACTTTCCCACCCGATCCTCATATCCCTTAATTCTCTTAGCGTCCAAAATTCTATTGATCTATTGAGTGAAGAAATTTTTCCTCAATGGCCGACCTCCTATCTTGAGACAATGACACCTAGCTCTAGACTCTCCAGCCAGTGGAAACAACCTCTCAGCATCAAGCCCTCTAAGAATTTTATACTTTTCAATGAGATCACCTCTCCTTCTTCTAAGCTCCATAGAATATAGGCCCATTTTACTCAATAAGACAACCTTCTCCTCATAAGACAACCTTCTCATCCCAGGAATCAATCTAGTGAACCTTCGTTGCACCCCCTCTAAGGCAAGTATATCCTTCCTTAGGTAAGGAGACCAAAACTGTACACAGTACACCAAGTGTGGATTCACCACTGCCCTATATAATTGCAGCAAGACCTCCTTACTCTTATATTCCAACCCCCTTGCAATAAAGGCTAACATACCATTTGCCTTCCTAATTGCTTGCTGTACCAGCATGTTAACTTTCTGTGATTTGTGTACAAGGACACCCAAATCCCTCTGACTACCAACATTTCTTCGTCTCTCACCTTTTAAAAATATTCTGCTTTTCTATTCTTCCTACCAAAGTGGATAATTTTACATATTCTCACATTATACTTCATCTACCACCTTCTCGCCCACTCACTTACCCTGTCTATATCTCATTGCAGCCTATTTGAGACCCCCTCACAGCTTACTTTCCCACCTAGCTTTGTATCGTCGGAAAACTTGAATACATTACACTTGGTCCCCTCATCTAAGTCATTGATATATTTTGTAAACAGCTGAGGCCCAAGCACTGATCTTTGCAGCACCCCACTAGTTACAACCTGCCAACCGGAGAATGACCCGTTTATTCCTACTCCCTGTTTTCTGTCTGTTAACCAATCCTCAATCCATGCTAATATATTACCCCTAATCCCATGAGCCCTAATCTTGTGTAACAACCTCTTGTGTGGCACCTTATCGAATGTCTTTTGAAAATCCAAATATACTAAATCCACTGGTTCTAACTTGTCTAACCTGCTAGTTACACCCTCAAAAAACTCTAATGGATTTGTCAAACATGATTTCCCTTTCATAAAATCATGCTGACTCTGCCTAATCATATTATGATTTTCGAAGTGCCCTGTTACTACTTTCTTAATAATAGATTCACGTCCTTAATAATAGATTCTTGCTATATTTGCTACATTTGTGCAGTATATTTGCGCGGTAGGTATGAACTAAACGCGCCACAGATAGTTAAGTCTTGTCATTACAAGTATAAATACCCTTTTAACGATGTGATAAGTATTAATTACTGCCAATCAATCTCCCTGGCCCTGAAAATTAAGTATTGCAAGTGTGAAGTTTCATTCCTTCAGGTATTAATTGCTTTTGGAGATTTTAAAAATGTCAAATTTTAAATTTTATATATTTTTTACTTTTCCTTTCTGTCTCTTTTTTCTCTCTCTTAATCCAATCTTTTTCCCCCTCTTTATTTCTCTTTCTGTACCTGATTTGACATTGAATTCATCCCCTTTAATTCACCCTCCTTCTTAGTCCTTCTATTGTTTATATCTCAAACCTTCAAACTGATTGGTTAAGGAGATACACAGTTGCTTGCCCTGTTCACTCAGGTCCCAGATGCCCTGTTTCCCTCACTGTGACGTTATCAGCTTGCACATTCAGCAACTTAGTGGGCAAAAATGTTTTGAGCTGGAGGGTGCAGGGGCAAGTCTAACTAACGGCAGATGCCATTAGATGCCCTGCTACAGCAAAATCTGGCCCAATGTCATCTGTCCCATTTTTTGTTGTTTCCTGTTCTTCCCCGTATAAAACCTGTGTCCAGAGTTGCTTGGTGCCCTGGAGAAGGTGGAAGAGAATTAAAAAGCCTAGCTGCTGCATTCATAACAGCAGTTTGTAGATAATTTGTGACCTGTTTTTTTTAAAAAAGAGATTTTTCTTTGCTTTTTTTGTCTCTCTGTTGCAAATACTTTGACATCTGCCTTCATGCCATTTGCTGCAACTTTTCCAACAGTTCACACCCTGCACAAAGGGTTACTCACTTGGAGTTCTCCTGGATCTTTGCCTTTAGGAAGGAGAGGAGGACCAATAGAGGGATGCCAGACAGGTCAGGTTGCACCAGCTGTCCTATGCCCTACCACTGGTACCTTCAGACCTGCATCTACAGACAGAGATGCACATACATTGCTTTGACAAAGGATTGAGGTATATGGTAGTTACTATTCCCAAAAGGAGCTGGGACAGAAGAGCTGATGGCACCACATAGATATGCAAATGCCTGACTAGTTCAGGAGCACACCATTGGTTTCTTTCTTTCACAAAGAGTATGCCATGTTTTCAGTAGTACTGCATGAAGGAAGGCATGCCTGAGAGATCAACAACCAGCGTATCCTGACTTGCCACACTCGCTAAGATGCCACCATCCATATCTGCAGGTCCTTGCAGACCTACCTGTCAACAATCATGGAGAACAGTCTTCATAGGGTCTGGGTCAGCAGACAGCCAGCTGCAGAGCTGTTCCACCTGCTGCAAGAACGTCTGCAATAACCATGCACCATAAGGCTATCACATTCAGTGACAGTAATGGTCAACTATGACCTGACACTTGGCTCCACCTCCTTGCAGGCATGCTGCAAAGGGGATGGTACCGTGTATTGGAACAGAGTGCAACCCTCCTCACACCCACATTATGCAGCATCACCTTCACTCCAGCAGCCATCAACAAGAGTTTGGGTGCGAAGCTGTTCGTTCATTTACTTGTAGGCTCATGTCTGCATTTTGGATTTCCTTTCCCTTCATTTTTGCCTGTCCCTTCTTACTCCCCTGCCCCTTCAGCCATGGCTTATGCTTCTAATGAGTCGAGATGCCTTCTGAGGCTCTCCAAAGACTTCCAGAATTTTGTCCCTCTTATTATGGCACTCTCTGTAATTGTACTTATTCCATTTAAGTTTTGCTTACATGTAATTATCCACTTCCACCACTAGTGTGCTCACTACACCCACCTGAATCTCCACCTGTAACAATTCTAATGAGCTGACCTAGGAACATTGGTTGCAAACAGTATACTTCCATTTCAGTTTGACTAAAACCTACCAATACCCATTCTGGCATAAATTGCAACTAAAGAGAAAATACAGGTCTCTTGGTCTTTAATTTATGCCACAATGTTGTCTAACTAGCCAGACTTCAAGCACAGCATAAAGGTTAGACCCTTGCACTTAAGAAGCCCATACAGGTCCAAAAGGTTATAGCAACAAAATTCCAAGAGGCAACTGAGTTTTTACAGCAATCAGTATGTTAAGAAATCTCCACAATAGACTAAGGGATGGTTACTGACTTTTTAAAGGAGGTAAGAGAGGGGAAAAAACATACCCTCTGGTTTATTTTCTGGTTCCAACATGTCCTTGACTGCATTGTACTTGCTATTTGTTTTTGGAACAGCACAACTTGCATTAATTCATGAAATGTATGTACACAAATACAGACAATTCTTTCGTAAGACATTGCAATAAATCCAGAACAACTGTGATACTGAATACTGTAAATACAGTACCATAAATCAACCTGCTATGGCTACTCTGGCAAAGTATTCATCATAGATCTTAAACCCGAAGTGTAGTGTAGCATGTTGTATAGCCTTTTAGAATATTATTTATAGCATCACCATCCGGTGTATAAATTTAGTGAAGAAATACAGTAATTAATCATTACAGTACCCCAACATACTTGTTTTAAAAACAAAACTTACCTGTACATTGCTGTGTGAAAGTACTCAGGGGATTTTATTTTTCCTCATGGAATACTTTTTCCTTCCTTTCTTAACACTATATCCAGATTTTATTCTTAAATTACCAAAACCGCAGCAGTGTTCTCTTGGGTAACAGTTTCATGCCATGAAAAGTACCACAGCAAAGCCAAAATAGTGTGTCTCGAAATATGAGCCCCAATTTGGCAACTTTAGATATGGTTCTTGAAGAGCTTCTGGAATCATCTGTCTTATGTGGTGCTCTTTTAAGATATGTGTCCTGCCTTTATCACAGTTGGCTTGGATTTTGCCTTTTTAAAAAGACTTTCTTGCTACTTTCCTTATCCCTATCTTCTGAAAACTTTGCCACCTTGTTGGGGTACAGTTCCACAGATGTCGGTTACTCTCCAGTACCTCGCTCAAATGGCCATGATTCATGCTTGAGGCTTGATAGTGAGTGTCACCAGAAAATTTAATGATGGGGTTGGGGGGGGAGTGATGTTATCACAGAGAAATGAATCCTGTCAACACCCAAATTCAGACCTAATCAGACTAGCTTTTAATACTGAACTTCACCCAAGATCCATGCACATGCACTACATTAGACAACAGTAATGACTGGGAACCCTGGCTCTGTTTCTTCTTCCCTCCTCCCCCTCCACTTGTAACCCAGTTATACCACGGCCTTGGCTGAGAACAGCTAACACAACACGAGTGGGTATCAAAGCTTGGATGTTCTTAGGTTGTGTGCCTTCCCTACTGCCTGGATAAACTTTCTAAACCATTGTGGGAACTTGATGTTATTGTTTTAAAATCTGGTATGAGTAGGTGTTAATTGGGCATATGCAGGAAGATTTCACTTTTTCCATACAAATAAACATGGGGTGGACAATTTAGGTTTATGGAGATTCCGCCAAACCCTTGATTTCCAGCCAACTTTCCTTTCCTTCTTGGCAGAGAGTACATGGAGATTTATTGACATTGGAATATTTTCCAACCTAAAGTTACAATTTATATATTGGATTTCTTGGCCCATATGGCAATCATTGACTTAGTAGCTAGGTAGAAAAATCCTAGGTTCACACAATTATGGTTTTACTTGTAGTAGTCTCTGATTACCATGGTGATTCATCAACCAGCTGCTTCTCTGGTAAATCTGATAGATCTGTATATATTACAAAACCATAGACGTTTACAGCACAGAAGGAAGCAATTCGGTCCATCATATCTTTGCTGGTTCTTTGCTAGAGCAATCCAAAACTAACCCCACTGTTTTGCTCTCTACCCATACCCCTGTGTATTCCTTTGCTTCCGATATTTATCCAATTTTAAAAAGTTAAAAACAGACATATAGCTTTTACTTGTTAAGGCCTTGTTAAATGCCAATCAGGAACAACTTGGGGGAAATAAGAATAATAAAAGGAAATATACCTTAAATGGTAAGATTTTAAAAGGAGCACAGGTGCAGCGGGGATCCTTGATGTGCACATACACAGGTCGTTAGAGGTGGCAGTACAAGTAGATAAGGCCGTTAAAAAAAAGGCAAAGGAAAGAGGCATAAAACACAAAAGCAACTTTTGGAAGTTAGTTGGAGTATTATGTGCAGTTCTGGACATCCCATTATAGAAAGGATATAAAAACAATGGAAAAGGAATAGTGTAGATTCACTTGGATATTACCAGGGATGAGGGGTTGCAGTTGTGAAGAGGGACAAGAGGGGCTGGATTTTCTGCTTGAGCAAAAACCTGAGCAGTAAAATGGTGGAGCAGGATTCCCATGAGAAGTGGGCTAATCCCCCAAAGTTATCCAGAGTCAGCCTAATTTTATTATTGCAGGCGAGCTTCCGGTGGTAGTACTGCCTTTGATTGGGAGATTGCTATTTGCAAGGTGGGAAATTATGTGCTGTTGCAGAATTTTGGATAAGACGTTAATAGGAAGCCCCGTTTGCCAATGCAGTTGGATATAAAAGATTCCACAGCGCTGTTCAAAGAAGAGTGGGGGAGTCCTCCCAGTGTCCTGTACAACTGAGTCTATATGGGTAGAACTGAAAAATAAGAAGGGAGAGATCACTTTGATAGGATTGTACAACAGACCCCCAAATAGTCAACGGGAAATTGAGGAGCAAATATGTAAGGAGATTACAGACAGCTGCAAGAAAAATAGGGTGGTAATAGTAGGGGACTTTAACTTTCCCAACATTGACTGGGACAGCCATAGCATTAGGGGCTTAGATGGAGAGAAATTTGTTGAGTGTATTCAGGAGGAATTTCTCATTCAGTATGTGGATGGCCCGACTAGAGAGGGGGCAAAACTTGACCTCCTCTTGGGAAATAAGGAAGGGCAGGTGACAGAAGTGTTAGTGAGGGATCACTTTGGGACCAGTGATCATAATTCCATTAGTTTTAAGATAGCTATGGAGAATGATAGGTCTGGCCCAAAAGTTAAAATTCTAAATTGGGGAAAGGCCAATTTTGATGGTATTAGACAGGAACTTTCAGAAGTTGATTGGGAGAGTCTGTTGGCAGGCAAAGGGATGTCTGGTAAGTGGGAGGCTTTCAAAAGTGTGTTAACCAGGGTTCAGGGTAAGCACATTCCTTATAAAGTGAAGGGCAAGGCTGGTAGAAGTAGGGAACCTTGGATGACTCGGGAGATTGAGGCACTAGTCAAAAAGAAGAAGGAGGCATATGACATGCATAGGCAGCTGGGATCAAGTGGATCCCTTGAAGAGTATAGAGATTGCCGGAGTAGAATTAAGAGAGAAATCAGGAGGGCAAAAAGGGGACATGAGATTGCTTTGGCAGATAAGGCAAAGGAGAATCCAAAGAGCTTCTACAAATACATAAAGGGCAAAAGAGTAACTAGGGAGAGAGTAGGGCCTCTTAAGGATCAACAAGGTCATCTATGTGCGGAACCACAAGAGATGGGTGAGATCCTAAATGAATATTTCACATCGGTATTTACGGTTGAGAAAGGCATGGATGTTAGGGAACTTGGGGAAATAAATAGTGATGTCTTGAGGAGTGTACATATTACAGAGAGGGAGGTGCTGGAAGTCTTAACGCGCATCAAGGTAGATAAATCTCCGGGACCTGATGAAATGTATCCCAGGACGTTATGGGAAGTTAGGGAGGAAATTGCGGGTCCCCTAGCAGAGATATTTGAATCATCGACAGCTACAGGTGAGGTGCCTGAAGATTGGAGGGTAGCAAATGTTGTGCCTTTGTTTAAGAAGGGCGGCAAGGAAAAGCCTGGGAACTACAGAGGGGTGAGCCTGACATCTGTAGTGGGTAAGTTGTTAGAGGGTATTCTGAGAGACAGGATCTACAGGCATTTGGAGAGGCAGGGACTGATTCGGAACAGTCAGCATGGTTTTGTGAGTGGAAAATCATGTCTCACGAATTTGATTGAGTTTTTTGAAGGGGTAACCAAGAAGATAGATGAGGGCTGTACAGTAGACGTGGTCTACATGGACTTTAGCAAAGCCTTTGACAAGGTACCGCATGGTAGGTTGTTACATAAAGTTAAATCTCACGGGATCCAAGGTGAGGTCGCCAATTGGATACAAAATTGGATTGACGACAGAAGACAGAGGGTGGTTGTAGAGGGTTGTTTTTCAAACTGGAGGCCTGTGACCAGCGGTGTGCCTCAGGGATCGGTGCTGGGTCCGCTGTTATTTGTTATTTATATTAATGATTTGGATGAGAATTTAGGCGGCATGGTTAGTAAGTTTGCAGATGACACCAAGATTGGTGGCATTGTGGACAGTGAAGAAGGTTATCTAGGATTGCAACGGGATCTTGATAAATTGGGCCAGTGGGCCGATGAATGGCAGATGGAGTTTAATTTAGATAAATGTGAGGTGATGCATTTTGGTAGATCGAATCGGGCCAGGACCTACTCCGTTAATGGTAGGGCGTTGGGGAGAGTTATAGAACAAAGAGATCTAGGATTACAGGTTCATAGCTCCTTGAAAGTGGAGTCACAGGTGGATAGGGTGGTGAAGAAGGCATTCAGCATGCTTGGTTTCATTGGTCAGAACATTGAATACAGGAGTTGGGATGTCTTGTTGAAGTTGTACAAGACATTAGTAAGGCCACACTTGGAATACTGTGTACAGTTCTGGTCACCCTATTATAGAAAGGATATTATTAAACTAGAAAGAGTGCAGAAAAGATTTACTAGGATGCTACCAGGACTTGATGGTTTGACTTATAGGGAGAGGTTGGATAGACTGAGACTTTTTTCCCTGGAGAGTAGGAGGTTTAGGGGCGATCTTATAGAAGTCTATAAAATAATGAGGGGTATAGAAAAGGTAGATAGTCACAATCGTTTCCCAAAGGTAGGGGAGTCTATAACAAGGGGGCATAGATTTAAGGTGAGAGGGGAGAGATACAAAAGGGTCCAGAGGGGCAATTTTTTCACTCAAAGGGTGGTGAGTGCCTTGAACGAGCTGCCAGAGGCAGTAGTAGAGGCGGGTACAATTTTGTCTTTTAAAAAGCATTTGGACAGTTACATGGGTAAGATGGGTATAGAGGGATATGGGCCAAGTGCAGGCAATTGGGACTAGCTTAGTGGTATAAACTGGGCGACATGGACATGTTGGGCCGAAGGGCCTGTTTCCATGTTGTAAACTTCTATGATTCTATGATTCTATGAACATCTATCCCTTAACAAACAAAAACAATTTAACGTATAATTTATGACATTGCTGTTTGTGAGACTTTGCTGAGCTGCCACATTTGCCGACATAACAACAGTGACTGCACTTTGAAATTATTGGCTTTAAAGCTCTTTAGGCTGTCCCGGGGACATGAAAGATGCTAGGTAAATGCTGTTTCTTTCTTTCTAAAGACCTAGATGAGCTTAAAGGGACCATACCATCAAATATTGTTTTGGAAGTAATATTTCCATTTAATTACCTTGGGAAGTCTAATATCTGGTAAATATTTAAAATTGTAGAAGAGAGAGACCTGGGGGTGTATGTACACAAATCTTTGAAGGTGGCAGGACAAGTTGAGAAGGCTATTAAAAAAGCATACAGGATCTTTGGTTTTATGAACAGAGGCATAGAGTATAAAAGCAACAAAATTATGCTAAACCTTTATAAAATACTGGTTAGGCCCCAGCTGAAGTATTGTGTCCAATTCTGGGCACCACACTTCAGGAAGGATGTCAAGGCATTAGAGAGAGTGCAGAGGAGATTTACTGGAATTTTACCAGGGATGAAAGACTTCAGTTATGTGGAGAAACTAGAGAAGCTGGGGTTGTTCTCCTTAGAACAGAGAAGGTTAAGGGGAGATTTGATAGAGGTATTCAAAATCATGAAAGGTTTTGATAGAGTAAATAAGAAGAAACTGTTTCCAGCAGGAGGGTTGCTAACCAGAGGTCACAGATTTAAGGTAATTGGCAAAAGAATCAGAGGTGAGATGAGGATAATTTATTTACGCATCAAGTTGTTATGATCTGGAATGCACTCCCTGAAAGGGTGGTGGAAACAGATTCAATAATCGCTTTCAAAGGGGAATTGGATAAATACTTGAAGGGTAAAATTTGCAGGGCTATGAGGAAAGGGCAGGGGAATGGAAATGATTGGATAGCTCGTTCAAAGAGATGGCACAGGCACGATGGGCTGAATGGCCTCCTTCTGTGCTGTATCATTATATGATTCTATAATTCTATCTGCAGGACGGTTGAAGGATGCCAATTCAGTGAGGAAGCAGTGGATGTGCTTTGAATAAGTTTGGCAAAGTCCTACCAGGATTCCTGTCTGTGCTGGAGATCCTGCCTGAGGGGAGAGGTAATGACATCGGGTACCTGCAGCAGTGGAGTGGAGTTAGCTGAGGAGGGTGATCAAATTATTTTTAAAATTTAAACAAATGCGGGATTGCAGAGGGTAATATTTAAATCCCCTCCCACATACCATGGCAATGCTGGCGTTCCTTGTATTTAGCATTACTATGGTGGTAATGACAGAGAATGTGACATAAGTCATCACTCCATCATTACTATACAATTTGAATGCGCCTGCCAAAATTTGGGCCAATGTAATCAATGGCAGCCATCACTTTTGTTGGAAAATCCTGGAAGTAATGGCACCAGGCCCAGATCTGCCTGAAGTCGGACAGAAAGCCAACAGAAAATCAGGACTAGCATTCCAAATGTCGGTTTACCAATAATCTGTACAAAGTTTAAACAAAAAACTTTGCTCTGACATAATGGGCTCGATTTTGAAACAAAGGTGTGAGTGCATTGGGAGCGGGCGAAGAAAATTGGGATTTCCAGGAGCGGGCAGAAATCCCAGCTCCAACACGCCCATGAACGCGTACGACCCAGAGTGATCTGGGTGCGCAGTTGTTCCCGAACCCGGAAGTCCCGCCGGCAATTAAAGCCAACGGGATGATATTTAAACAAGGAATTCAAGTACTTGAAGTACTTGAAACGTACATAAATCTAATTAAGAGTGAAGGCAAGCGATTTCAACACTGCTTCAGCGTGTTTCCCGTGCTGTGTGAAACACGCCATGGTGAACGAGTTGTGTTTCAGCCGGCAGCCATTTGGACATTTAAATCCCTGTTTGACAGATGGGGATAAAAGGTAAGTTATTGCAGGGCACTCAGTTCTCTCAGACAAACTTTTGGCTGGGAGATCTTTGTGTTTAGACTGAAAATTCTTGGTTTCCATTCAGAATTGTTCTGTTTGTACATATTGACCAACTTTTCGGACCCCCTCAAACTGACACCAGCGGGATGGGGGGCGCGATGGCTGCATTCATCACTACATCCGAGGAGGAGGAACGTCACCATCCTCACCAGGCACGGCGTGCACTTCCACCACTTGCAGCTCCACAACACAGTGCTGCGCCACAGGTACCTGCACAAGAGCACTGAGAGCAACAACAGAGGGAGCAACGTCACAGGAGGCACTACCCTCACCAGAGGATCTATAGACCGAGGATCAGTTTCCTGGACCTCTCTGAGGAGCAGTGCATACGGAGGCTGAGAGTGAGTTGCCAGGTGGTCGCAGACATATGCAGCCTCCTTCATGCCGAGTTGCTCCGGGCTGGGCCTGGCGGCATCTCATTACCTGTTGCAGTTAAAGTGACCACTGCCCTCAACTTCTGCGCCTCCAGATCATTCCAGGGTGCCACTGGTGACATCGCCAGGGTCTCTCAGTCATCTGCACACATGTGCGTAAGGCAGGTCACTGATGGTATATTTCACAGGACCTCGCAATACGTTAACTTCCTCATGGACGATCTCTTAAGAACATAAGAACATAAGAAATAGGAGCAGGAGTAGGCCATCTGGCTCCTCGAGCCTGCTCCGCCATTCACCAAGATGATGGCTGATCTTCTACCTCAACGCCATTTTCCTGCACTATCCCCATATCCCTTGATGCCTTTAACATCTAGAAATTTATCAATCTCTGTTTTGAATGTACTCAATGACTGAGCCTCCACAGCCCTGTGGGGTAGAGAATTCCAAAGATTCACCACCTTCTGAGTGAAGAAATTTCTCCTCATCTCAGTCCTAAATGGCCTACCCCTTATTCTGAGACTTTGACCCCTGGTTCTAGACTCCCCAGCCAGGGGGAACATCCTCCCTGCATCTACCCTGTCGAGCCCTGTAAGAATTTTGTATGTTTCAATGTGATCACCTCTCATTCTTCTAAACTCTAGAGAATACAGGCCTACTCTACTCAATCTCTCCTCATACGACAATCCCACCATCCCAGGAATCAGTCTGGTGAACCTTCGCTGCACTCCCTCTACGGTAAGTATATCCTTTCTTACGTAAGGAGACCAAAATTGTACACAATATTCCAGGTGTGGTCTCACCAAGGCCCTGTATAATTGCAGTAAGACATCTTTACTCCTGTACTCAAATCCTCTTGTAATAAAGGCCTCAGCCAGACGGAGAGGGCAGTGGGATTCCACTCTGTGGCGGGCTTCCCACGTGTACAGGGCGCAATTGGTTGCACCCAAATAGCAATCCGAGCACCTCCACATGAGCCAGGTCTGTGCATCAACAGAAAGGGGTATCACTCCATCAACGTTTGTGACCACTACAAATTATTTTTTCATGTGTGCGCCAGATTTCCTGGTAGCTGCTACGATTCGTTCATTCTGAAGGAATCCAACATCCTGGGCCTCTTCCACGCACCAAACATCCTTAAGGGCTGGCTCCTCGGGGACAAGGGATACCCCCTGCACACATGGCTCATAACACTTCTGAGGATCTCTATCAGCGAGTAACAGCGTCGATACAACGACAACCACATCGCCACCAGGCCTATAACTGAACATGCGATAGGGCTGCTCAAGATGTGATTTCGGTGCCTCGATCATTCAGGGGGAGTGCTTCAATCCGCACCAGGGAGAGTGGGTCGCAACATGGCGCAACAGAGAGGGGTACTGGTTGAGGAGGTCCCATGCCCTCATCCATCATCCACATCTGCCATCCACATCGAGGAGAAGCAGGAGCAGGAGCAACAGCAGCAGGAGCAGGAGGAGGAGGAGGAGGACGAACCCATGGGCAGAGCAATGGCTCACCTGGCTGCTCATGAGGCCAGGGAGTCATCATAAGTGGACAGTTCTCGTAAGATCAGATAGTGAGAAGAGTCCAGTCCTCACACCACCTGGAAAGACCAGCACCAACACCAGCCCCCACACCTCCCTGCACAAAACAGTCCTGCAACTACATATATACCCACTGTAAATGCACCCACTGGGTGGCATCAAGTGTCACCGTTCATGGTGAAGCACATGAAAGGGCGGTATCACAAAAGCCAGTCAAGAATGGGGAAGACATGGCAGTAGTGATGAGAATGATAACATTTAATGTGACTAACAGAAACCAAATATAAATGAAAAACATGACAGTCCGTCAGACACCCTTGTGCATCCCCTTCGTGATCACAAATCCTTAGCCTTTCTCTTCCTACCGCTTCTACGTGGTGCATCCCCTGTGGCTGCAGCAGAGGTAGTGGCAGGTTGCTCATGTCCATGGCCGGACTGCTTAGATGCTTTCGGCATAGGCCCTCTGGCTTTTGGAGCCCGTGAGGGCCCTCTGAAGTCTGCTCCACCTGCACCTGTGCAGGGCCAGACTCGGCCACCTGGAGAGGAGGCAGCATTGCGGGTACTGGTTGAGAGGGGGGCAACGGGTGAGATGTGGGAGCACTTTGAGTGGGGTCCCCATTTCCATGTCCCCTTTCGCCATCATCCCGCCCACATTACTCTTACCACGCTGCTGGAGAACAGTTTGGAGGACATGTATGATGCCTTGGAAGCCCAGTTGTAAAGTTTCTGTCTGCCTGTTTAAGATGGCAGAATATTGTTTATCATGTGTCCAAACGGCCATTATCAGGGCCTGAATGGACTCATTTGTGAGCCGTGCTTGAAGCTCAACAGAGGCTAGCCTTCTCTCCATCGCAGATATTCCTGCACTTACCTGCGACACTATCTCAGACATTTCAGCAGTTACGTGCGACACTATCTCAGACATTTCAGCAGTTACGTGCGACACTATCTCAGGCAGTTGCTCATGTCCCTGTGACACTATCTCAGAGATTCCCTCACATACCTGTGACACTATCTCAGAGATTCCATCCTATACCTATGCCACCATTCCACTAATGCAGGAGTTGGACTCCTCCATCCTCTGCGCTATTGTGGAGAGTGTGCGTGGCACCTGTTCCAGCACCTCGCAAATGTGCTGCTGTCCCTCGATCATTCTCCTTTTAAAAGATGGCCCCCGGGGTTCAGCATCTGCGTCCAGCTGAGCAGAGCTTGGAGAGGAGAGCACCTACCGACGTGGACTCTCCACAGCTGCTCCTGCCGCCAGTGTCTGCTTGTACTCACTTGTGTGTGGTGACTTACCAGGTGCCAATCCAACTAACTCACTACCAGGACTCACCGAGGTGTGAGTATCTGCGCTGGTGGATGGCTCGCTAAGATGTGACGGCCAGGAGCTCCTCTGAGGAATTGTCCTCTGTCGTCACTGCGGTCGTTGAAGAACCTGTAAGAGAACAGAAGGCAATATTAAGCATCATCACAGATGTGTCATGTTGCGATGAACATACTGAGGTGTTCAACATGCCAAGCATTGTTAACATCAATTCATGTTAACGTTGTGTTACCAGACGTTTGTGGGGTGCCAGTCTCGGCATTCCCGACGGACAGCCACTCAAGGGTGTGGCTGATCTCCAGGGCCTCCTCCTCCGCCTCTGTGAGGACCACTATTTATTGTGGCCCCCTCCAGTCCTCGCCCTCTCACGTGCATTTTGCATCGTCTTCTCCTACAAGGGGAGAAAGTACAGACGTGTGAATGAATGATGGTGAAGTGGTCAGCCGATGAATGCATTGCTTTGGGTGAGGCTGACCGTGAAAAAGGTGCATCAGAGGGTGAGTATGAGACAGAGACATCACATTGGATCAGGATTGGGGTGAGTGGTAGTGGTGGGGTCACAAATGGGGAGGTGAGGAACTGCTGAGGAAGTGACAGTAAGTTGAGGATGAGCCTTAAGAGGGTGTGAGGAGTGATATGATGGAGTAATCTTGGCAATGCAGAATGAGTTGGGGTGGGGGTGATATGGAACACGGAATGCAGGAGAATCAGTAAGCGTACTCACTTTTGCTGACCTAGTTAGGTCATTGAAACGCTTCCTGCTCTGAACCCAAGTGCGGCAGATGTTGCTACTGCTGGTGACCTCCTCTGTCACCTCTGGCCATGCCTTCTTGGTGGCAGAGGCAGGGCACTTCCTTGTGTCAGCCGGGTAAAATAGTTCCCTCCTCCTCCTCACCCCGGCCAGCAGCAGCTGAAGTGAGAAATCGCTGAATCTTGGAGCAGCCTTGCCACTGTGCTGCTCCATTGGGTCTTCTTGCTCGTTGCTCCAGCAAAATCCATTGGAGCAATGGCCCTTTAAATCCAGACGCTCCAGCTGACAGCCTGTCGTGCGGGTGCGCAGTCCGTCCACTGCTCAGCTTTCGGACGGCAAACCCAGAAACAAGGTTAAGCGGCACCAATTAAGTCGTGATCGCGTGGGGAACGGTAAGTTTTTATTATTTGGGTTTGCTGCGCGCCCATTGATCCCCCCCTGCTGCCATTCCATCGCCATTTTAAAATTGAGCCTAATGAAATACTTTCAAAATGCATAATGATACCTAATTATCATTGTTACTAACAGCTTCACATTGACTGGAGACTTTCAGTGAATGGTTAACATCAAGAGTCCAATATTGTCTTTAATACCTTTGCTAATGGATGATCTTTTATTGTACACATAATGCTACTTATCACTTAACCAGATAGCTTGGTGTTATTAGAGATTAAGATTGAGAAGTAGTAAGGGAATCATTTATATTCTTATATTATATTCATTTTAGATTATTTCTGTAGATAAAAACCTAAAATTGAAAGACTACAAAAACAGCTGACAATGTACCTGTACAAAACGGTACAACAGCATTGTCTAAGGCCAGCTAGCACATGTTCACATTTAGATCCATTTTATCAACCCCAACTGTTGACTCAGTTCTCGCTTTATGCCTTTCTAACCCAAACATTGATGCTTTCTGTGCAACTTTGGGAGCGTGATATTTAGCAGGCCTAGAAACATCTTGATAGGGACTGGTACTGAAAGTGGGTAAAGGTTTATGGAATGCAGGTGCCTAGGGAGAGGTGCAGCTAGAAACAGTATAAATGTGTAAAATTGTAGCCATAGGTTGGGAGATGAAGAAGGGAGGCATCTGGAGGGTTGAGTTCAATTGGCTGTAATGTTCGCATCATCCATGACTGCATCTTATGTCATCTGCCAGTCCGTGTCAGTATTTACCTTCCATAAGAACAAATAGTCCTAATCACTTTTACTGATCCTGTTCCCATATCCCTTCAACCCCTTTTCATTCATCCACCTTTCCAATGTAATCTTGAATGTCATTGGCAAATGTGAAGAAGTGGTTTCAAAAAATAAATCTTTTGAGTAAAATCAGCCACCATGAACTCATGAACATAACAGATGACAGTGAGCTGCATGTTCCAAGCCATAGGAGAGTTTATTTTCCATAATGCATTGCTCAGTGTTTTTGTAATACATACAACACATGGTTTCCATTGGTGTGGAATCATTAATGAAATCCAACTATTCTATTAAAGTTTTTGCCCATTTTGGCTGTACTGATCAAAATGGATTTGAATGAAGAGAATAGTGTGCAGGTTCTCCTTAATGCAAAAATGCCGTGTCAGCTGGTGACAGTGCCGTGAATCATGTATTTCACTATTGGTGGTTTAAATCACAGCTTACAAGTTATCATCTGGACTCCTATGCTTGGATTATAAAGCAGCACTTCATGAGAAATACATCGCCTCAATAAACTATATCCTGTATGTTTATGGTGTTGCTCAAGATCCCTAATTTGATGGGATAAACCACAGAGGTTCTATATAAAGATTGCATTGCTGAAGTCTAAGCTAATGGCTTTTGAAATTATTGCAATCAACTTACAGTTCAATGCTGTGTTGGATAATGCCAACGGGGAGATATATTGTTTCTATCAAGAATTTCTGGATTGCAAGCTAGAAATTCCTGATAGCAGTTTAAATAAAACACAAGTGGCGTAGTTCAAGTGCAGGACTTAAGGAGCACAGAGTATGGAAAAACAATTCACTTGTAATATGGCCCTCAAACATACTTTTGTTTGTACTACCGAGGGGGAGATATGTCTCGTACGTTTACAGAGTCCAAAATGGTCGTCATGAAGTTCAATACAGTGGAGCTATGTTCCACGCTGGAAGACCACCAGAAATGCACCCGATGCCATGCTGCTCCAGGGGCTCAATAGGCGTCCGTGGCAGTTGCCTGCAACAAGTGCAGGCATCGTTTAAATATGATAATAAGGGTCCTCACTGGAATCAGGGCCCTTTTGTTAAATTGGTGTCAGTACACGCCCAGAAAACTGTGCTGGGAACAATTGGTAAGTAGCTTTCACAAGTGGCATTTAAAGGGAGTCTCACCTCCACCAAGGTAAGTATCTGGTTAGTCATTTTAAGCTGGTAGGACAATTTTGGGCCAAGTTTTTGGCTGATCTGGCGAGTGTTTCTTGGTTTAATATTTTTGCAGAGTGAATTTGTGGAGGACATGAACTGTTTCACTGGATTTTCTTGTTCTGAATTACTGAACATGGGAATGCTGCTGAGCTTAACATTAAGGCTCCCAAATCGGGAGGAGAAGCAGCAGCAAGGAAGGCAGCGAAGACCTGCACAGGCTGTAGAAGGGGCCACTGGAGGCATTACAGGTATTCAGAAACAGACATCCTACCTGGACCTTATAGAAGAGCAGTGTTTAAGGCTGCTGCATTTCAACAGGGAGACAGTCATATTCCTGTGCCACCTGTTGCAGTGAGAATTGGAGCCCAACACCAGGACATGCACTCCATTGCCTGTGACAGACAATAAGTATAAACTCATCCTTTCTTGTCTTCTGAAGACCTATACTTCCTGCTCTAAATCTAGGAATGCCACTGAAACTCTCAATGGAATTCCTACCCTTCCTACTTTGATTGTTGCAAGTGCAATTGAAGATTTTTGTTGAGTGCTCCTCCCGGCTGCACATCTAGGTAAGTATTTTCAAAAAACGTACCTTCTTGGTGCCGGATTCCAGTGGTCCCTTTAAGGACCTCTAGTTAGGCTGCATATAGACCTGATAATCCTGAATTCAGCAGGCCCGACACCTGCTGCATTCAGGGTAAACCAATTTCAAGTTTGGATCCTAAAACAGGCATTAGACCCCTTATTAGCATGTTCAAGAGGCCTAACACCTGGTTTAGGCGGCCACCAGGGATGCCTCCATAGCTCCCGGACCAGTATGGCATTGGACGTGCTTCTGAAGCTGTTCGGGGGAGGAAGGTTGGCTCCCTAAATTGGACCTCTTTGCATTCATTTTCTGCCTGGAAAGCGGGTGCAACAAGGTCCTATTTTGCACCCTATATATTTGTCAGTTGCCAGTATTTTGCTTTACCCTTAGTGTGAAGGTGGGAGTGATGTACTATGGACAGAACTGTACTGAAGTTCTCATAGTATTACGGCATCTCATACTGGGCTTGGAATCAAGCCACTGTGATACTCAACTATATATTTCTTTGTTATCCACTCACATTGGGCTGACCTCTTGAAGCCCTTTGTGGTTTTTGGTGGTGTATTGTGGTCGATAAGTTAAAAGCCAGATCATTTTAAAAAGTCATTACTCATTTTTTTGGTATATTTAGAACTTCATTTTACTTTTCTTTATATATAAATGCAATAGCAAGACATAAAATATGCATTACATCTGTGTTCCTCATTGAAAAACATTACTTGTGTTTTGGCACATCTTGTTTTAAAGCAAAAAATTGTCATTTCATTATCAGGCAAAAAGGATTGATAATGGATTGCCCTACTTCAGTTTACGTCCCTCCATTATAACATCATCTCCGTTTTTGAGGTAATTGATTCTTAGCTTCCAACTTCCAACTTTGTCACATTAACTTAGAAAACAATTTGTGTGATATTACCGTACAAAAGTTTAGCATATTCCTAAGAATTATGTATCTATATTAACTTGTGTTGGGCCAAAGCCTCTGTTAAACTAGTGGATATAGGAATGTGGATGGGTTAAGCATTCCTTCATTCTCTAGCTCTTGGTGGAACGGGCCACTTACCTGGCTTGGGCTCCCTCCCTGGTGTCACCCACCTCTGCCCATCTGGATTCTGGTACACCTTATCCCTCTCAGAGTACTGGCCTCCAGTCCTACGTCGGGTCACAACTAAGCTGGGGAAATGGGAACTCCTAGTGTGTAAGTTCGCGTGCCTGGCCACGCCCCCAAGTCTGCCCCCTGACATCATTGGCCTTGTAAGGTGTGGATGGAGCTTCCACTTCTTACAAGGCGGTCCAGAAAATCTTGGAAATGGTTAGGACCTGGCTCAACTGGCTCCCTGCTGTTTTCTGGTGGGGTCTGCTGGAGTTCCACCTGAGTGACAGTGAGAGTACAGTGACAACCCCAAGGAAATGTGGGGCCAATATAAATATCACAATGGCAAAATAAATATGTTCCACTTCTACTCTAGTAGCATGGTCCTCACAAATCAAGCATTTTGTTTCTTATAGCAAGGGCTGTGCTATATTTTTGAACACCCTTTAACATTAACAGAAAATGCATTATGATAACATTAGGAGGCAAAGTGCAGTACCTTATAACAGAGGAAGTACAATTACTGAGAGTTTCATAGGGAGAGTGGGCAGCCTTGTGAATGGTGTGAAATCTAGTTCCAGTTATGCGTTTTGTATATTTAAAATCAGCCAGCTTTGATGGGCAAGAAAATTCATGGTTGCAGCCAAACAGGTAGGACCTTTCACTTCAAGACTGAGTTTGCACTCATTTTACAGCCAGTCAGATTGATTATTTTGCTCCAAGCTACTTTCCACTAAATTATTTAGTGCATTAATTGGAGCTAAGAATATGACCAACATCTCAACACTACTTTTAATTGGCCAATCCTGCTGTTAATTGCAGTAGTCTTTAGGTTAGGAAGACTATTTATTAAAGAGATTAGCACGAGCTAAGAGAGTTCTTTCAGTTCGAAAATGAAGCAAGGCTTGGCTCCAGGGAATTGGCCCTGTATTTGTCTCCAGGAGTCATAAAATATTTCAGCTGCAGCTCCACTTGCCCAACTGGATTAAACCAGTTTTCTTTGAGTGGTTCTTGTTACGGGAACCTCGGTATTCAGCTTACTGAAACAAAATTTGAATGTGTGACTTTTAATTACTGAGTGGATCCAATCGTATCGCACACGAGTGAGGAATTCATGAGTTCTTTTGCCCGGTTCAGTCCATGAGTTGATCAAACGCGGTATCCACATGCTGGAGCTGTGTGATACTCAATTTATACAATCCGTGAACTTCCTCGGAGCTGCTCCCACTCTTTCACAGTAACTTTGCTGAAAGTGCAGCGCAAACACCGTGCGGTGGGGGAGTGACAGCAGCTCCAAGGAAATTCCCGGCAATGAGTAACAAGGGCTGCTTTTTCTCATTTCAGGAAACAAAATAAGAAATCATACAACAGCCGATCATTAAGGAGAAATACAACAGTGTATGCAGACTTGGGGGCTTAGAAATTGGACCTTATTGTGCCCGTTTTACAGATAACGGGTGCAACGAGGCCTAATTTCGGCAAATAATGCCCTGTGCCCAAAGAATGCCTGAACAACATGCCACCTAAAATTGGGTTGTGCTATTTTTCAAGCATCCCTGGAGACTGCCTACAACAGGCATTAGGCCCCTTACATATGTAAATAAGTGTATCTAACACCTGTTGTAGGCCCCCTCTGCGAAATTGGACAGCGATGAGTGTGACAGTCATTGGGCCTGCCCCACTCAGGATTCTTCAGCGGCCGCCAGCAAAAGGTTAGTTTAAAAAAAAATTACAAACCGTTCCTGTGAAGCCAGGAGTAGCAGGTATGTTCCTCCTGGTTCCATAGGCCCCCTGAGGGACACTGCTGGCCTGTTATCAGCCCCCGCCTCAAGTTTTAATCCCCCCCCCCCCAGGGACGTACCTGAAGGCCGCTGCTGAGTGCCGACAAATTTCTACCCCAGGGTGTTCAGGACTACAGATATTAGGTTGGAATGCATCTGGTGAAGGGATCATTTTAATTCATTGTTATTTTTGAGGGGCTTCAAAATATTGGACTATAAATTGGGCCGTGTAGCGCCCATTTTTTAGGCGCTATGCAGCCTTCTAAAGTCCCAAAATGGTGTCCGGAATGCACATGCACGCTTCTAGCATGACGTGTGCTGGATGCCATCTTGGTAAAGGCGCTTGCGCACACGTAGATAATGGATGCTGGTACCAGGTAAAGTAAGGAGAATATGCGTTAGATCAAAGTGCAACGCTGATTCAAAGGGATAGGTACCATTTTGACACTTAACGCTCCAGCCAATGCACTATCTTAACCACGGACAGCTGAACATGTCATAGATGGCTTGGAGGACTCCCCGACCAGCCCTATTTAAAGGGACCATGCATGATTTACAGGTTAGTTGCTGGATTATTGCTACTGGCTGCTGATGCATTTGTACCTGTTTTTGGAGGGCTCCTGTACTTGAATACTAGGACGAGGGGACATAGCCTAACATTTAGAGCCAAGACTTGCAGGAGTGAAGTTAGGAAATGCTTCTACATGCAAAGGGTGGAGTTTAGAACATTCTTCTGCAAATGGCAGTTGGTGCTAGCTCAATTGTGAATTTTAAATGTGAGATTGATAGATTTCTGTGAACCAAGGGTATTAAGGGATATGGGGCTAAGGCGGATATATCGAATTAGGTCACAGATCAGCCATAATCTCACTAAATGGCGGAACAGACTCAAGGGGCTAAATGTCACTGCCACTTGCTGCCTCCTGTTATGCGCCACCTTCTCCTGCAAGAAAGTGGGATGTGTGTTGGCGAGTGTCTTGCAGGATGTTTGGGTGATGTGCCTGTCATGGTTGAATAGCTGCCAGTGTGTGACCTGTGAGTTGTGGGTGTGTGGCTTGCAACAGTGGTAATGTGTGAAGGTGAGAGGAAGCATCTGATTGGAAGAGTTGAGTACTGATTGAAAGAGTTTGTTGGTAGATGGGTGTTGGGGGGTTTAGTGCGTGGAGGAGTGGATGAGGCTAGTGGTGCAGCTGGTAGGAGATGCCACTTGACAGTTGACTTCACTCACCTTGACCACTCGTGTCAAAGCACTGAACTTCTTCCTGCACTACATCCTGCACTAAGTCTCATATCTAAGTTTGCCGATGACACAAAGATTGGTGGCATTGTTAGCAGTGTAGATGAAAACATAAAATTACAAAGGTATATTGATAGATTAGGTGAATGGGCAAAACTGTGGCAAATGGAATTCAATGTAGACAAATGTGAGGTCATCCACTTTGGATCAAAAAAGGATAGAACAGGGTACTTTCTAAATGGTAAAAAGTTAAAAACAGTGGATGTCCAAAGGGACTTAGGGGTTCAGGTACATTGATCATTGAAGTGTCATGAACAGGTGCAGAAAATAATCAATAAGGTTAATGGAATGCTGGCCTTTATATCTAGAGGACTAGAGTACAAGGAGGCAGAAGTTATGCTGCAGCTATACAAAACCCTGGTTAGACCGCACCTGGAGTACTGTGAGCAGTTCTGGGCACTGCACCTTCGGAAGGACATATTGGCCTTGGAGGGAGTGCAGTGTAGGTTTACTAGAATGATACCCGGACTTAAGGGATTAAGTTATGAGGAGAGATTACACAAATTGGGATTGTATTCTCTGGAGTTTCGAAGGTTAAGGGTTGATCTGATCGAAGTTTATAAGATATTAAGAGGAACGGATAGGGTGGATAGAGAGAAACTATTTCCGCTGGTTGGGGATTCTAGGAGTAGGGGGCACAGTCTAAAAATTAGAGCCAGACCTTTCAGGAGTGAGGTTAGAAAACATTTCTACACACAAAGGGTGGTAGAAGTTTGGAACTCTCTTCCGCAAATGGCAATTGATACTAGCTCAATTGCTAAATTTAAATGTGAGATAGATGGCTTTTTGGCAACCAAAGATATTAAGGGATATGGGCCAAAGGCAGGTATATGGAGTTAGATCACAGATCAGCTATGATCTTATCAAATGACGGAGCAGGCATGAGGGGCTGAATGGCCTACTCCTGTTCCTATGTTCCAATGTTCCATGCTCGTGATGCTATACCTGGCATTGACTTCGTCCCCTATTGCCTCCCACTGCCTCTTGAGCATATGCCTGGAGGGCCTCTTGCGGATATAGGATATCTCTCCTTCTGTCCACCTCTTGCACCAAGGCCTCTGGTGCATCAGCAGAGAACCTTGGTGCATGCACTCTCGCAGGCCTGGTACAAACTCACATCGGCAGATTGGTGAGGTCTGGCATGCAGATTGGAGGATGTGGGATTTAGTAGTGTGCAATCATTATTCAAAGTTTTAACATAACTCAACAGTTTGTAAATAGAGAGGGGGGACCTGCATCTGTGTTTTACGTGTGTGATGTCTGATCTCTGCTCAGACTCCGTGCGGACCTGTATCTTATTTTTTGCAAATAAGAAGTGCAGGCTGCCTTTAAGAGGTGCGAGCCACACATGTGATATCGGGCCCCCCTGCTGGTGAGAAGTCACTGAACAACGCAGCTAGGCTTGGCTACTTGCGCTGGAATCAGGTAAATGAGCAGGCAGCATGAATCTCACGTGCTGTCTGCATCGGAACGACCGGGCGCGGGTTAATCGCGCACTGCGACTCCCGCGCCCGAATTTGGGGGTTATCGAATTTAACCCCCATTGTTTCTTCACGCTTAAGTTTATATTCCGTAAGCCTGTTCTTTTTTTAGTTTAACACTTAAAAAAAAATTTCTCAAAATTTGAGTGGAGTAGTGTCACAGCAGCATGGTGATGCCTGGTCAGGAACAGTTACAATGGTCAAAAACAGTCACATGACAAAATGTAGTGCTGGTGTTAGCACCGTGCACCTGAATCACAATGCTGTATATGGAACTAAGAGAAAAATTCATAATACTTCATTTTGTAAAAATTTTTAAATGGTGCCTTACAAGCTTTACCCAAGTGCTGACTACACCGAATGTACTGTGGTCACTGCATTCTAAATATTTAAATGTATTCTGGTAACCTACTGGCCAATATTGGGATTGCCGGATCGGTGGGGATGGCAGATAATCACATGTCAGCAGTCCTTAAAAGGTTGCTGATGACGGACGGTGGGTAAGTATTTCAAATGCATAATTCAGCCTTTCCAAAGACTGAAGTCAATGGAAATGAAAAAATCGGATGCTGTGTAAAACGGCTGCCGACTCACCATGTGCCTGTTTCGCACTACTGGCAAAAACCGATTTCACCCCCATGGTCTTCCCTTTATTGTTGTCTTGATGTATATCATCTCATTTACACATTACTCTTAATTTTAGGATTTCTATGGGAATCTGTAGCTCCATTGTGATAACAGCCACTCTGTTCTTTGAACTGCACGAAGAAAAGAAGGTCTGCGGTATTCATCCTTTCTCAAGTTTATTCACTTCACTATCTGTCGAATGGATCTCATGGAGAAGAACGATGGTTGATTTAGAAGCTTTTATTTTGGCTAATATCCTGGAATGCATCTCTGGGGAGTTGACCCCATTAACATTCCAAGATGTTCCAGTGAACTTATCCAAAGGCAGCATTTTAAATACCAGAGGGTATATATGCGTTGACTTATTAGGTGATACAGTTGAATCGTATTGGCAGCCCACTGCTAGCTCTCAGTCGCAGTTGTTGTTAATCGGACTAACTAAAAGACACTAGAATTTGCCAGAGTACATTTGGCAGTTACCATCTAAGCATAGTTCAAAGTGTTATTACCTTCAAACAGCAAAGACCTTCCCCCACCTTCCCACCTCCATCCTGCCCCTGGAGAATATCTATTTTGCATCACTTGGGAATGCTAGGGTGAGAAGGGGCACTAGAACCAGGGGAAGTACTGGAGAAAATCTTTTTCTCCTCTTTCCTAAAGAGCTGTGAAGAGCCTTTAAGGACAAACTATTACACCGAGCATAGGTCAGCACCTCTATCCCACCCCTTCTGTGCTAGAGGAAAATGGGTTAAGCCAAGAATGAAACCCAACAACATAATAAGCTGATTAGGTGGGGTTGGGGAAGTAACAATTAGTGCCAATCATATGAATATTTTTCTGGCTAAGTTATTCACAATCTTCTAATTGTCTTTGTTATGCATGAACCATTGACTCAACCATTGCAACATATTGCTTTAGGCCTCCAGTATTGTCCTCAGTGTTGTACTCACTGTGTTTCAGAGTTATGAAGTTTGACGTTGCATCATCTAATCAGTGGCTTGTGTTTGCTAATGAAGCACAGATTTTCTTCATTTTTTTGGCTGACCTTCTCCCATTGGTTTCCAGACATATTATTTAGCCCAGAATGTGACAGTGTTTCTGCATAAGAGGGAAGGTCTAAATTACTGATAGTTCTGGGTAGTGGTTAGTGGATTTTGTGGGATTTTAAAAAAATTTACTTAGTGAATATTTGTATTCACTGGTCATTAAATTGTAGTTCATTGTACTTATCAAAATGAACATATGACACAAATGTATGCCATTTTTCAACACAACTTTATTAAGACTTTTTTTCTTCCTTTCAGGTGTTCAGGACTGCAAGCTTCAACAACTCCTGATCCTTCTTCCCCTTTACTTTCCTCTGACCCCATCCCTCCCTCCAATCTCACCATTTGTCGTGTTTTCACTATTCCCTCTGACCTTCCCCTCTCTGACCTTGAATGATCAGTCCTCAGCAAAGGCCTCAGCTTCATCCCTTTACGTCCCCACCTCAATGAATTTCGAGCTCGACATGATGCTGAGCTCTTCTTGCGTCGCCTTCGCCTCTGCGCCCACTTCTTTGGCCAGGAGTCATCTCCCCACACAGCGGACCCTTTCTCCCATCTTCAGAATTCTCATTCCACCTGGACCCCTCCCTCTGGCCTCTTGCCCTCTCTTGATCTTTTCATTGCGATCTGCCAGCTTGACATCGGCCATCTCAATTTCTCTACTCCCCTCACTAACTCTAATCTACCTCCCTCTGAACTTGCAGCACTCCACTCTCTCAGGTCCAACCCTGACATTGTCATTAAACCTGCTGACAAGAGTGACGCTGTTGTTGTGTGGCGAACAGATCTCTACCTTGTGGAGACTGAATGCCAACTCTCCGACACCACCTCCTACCTCCCCCTAGACCATGACCCCACCGTCGAACATCAAGCCATAGTTTCTCAGACTGTCACAGACCTCATCTCCTCTGGAGATCTTCCCCCCACAGCTTCCAATCTCATAGTCCCCCATTCCCACACAGCCCACTTCTACCTCCTTCCCAAGATCTACAAACAGGACTGCCCCTGGAGACCCATCATTTCAGCCTGTTCTTGCCCCAAGGAACTTATTTCCTCCTATCTCAACACTATTTTTTTCTCCCCTTGTACGGTCTCTTCCGACCTACATTTGTGACTCTTGCAATGCCCTCTGCTACTTTAACAGTTTCCAGTTCCTCGGCCCTTTCCACTATAGATGTCCAGTCCCTCTACACCTCCATCCCCCACCAGGACAGCCTATGGGACTTCCGCTATTTCCTTGAACGGAGACCCAACCAGTCCCCATTCACCACCATCCTCCCCTGCCTGACTGAACTTGTTCTTACGTTGAACAACTTCTCCTTTTACTCCACTCACTTCCTCCAAATAAAAGGTGTCGCTATGGGAATCTGTATGGGTCCCAGCTATGCCTGCCTTTTTGTGGGATACGTGGAACATTTCTTGTTCCAGTCCTACTCAGGTCCCCTCCCTCACCTCTTTTTCTGGTACATTGATGACTGTATCGGTGCCATTTCCTGCTCTTGCTCCGAACTGGAAAATTTTATCAACTTTGCTTCCAATTTCCACCCTTCCCTCGCCTTCACATTGTCCATCTCTGACTCTTCCCTTCCCTTCCTTGACTTCTCTATCTCCACTTTTGGGGATAGGCTGTCAAGCAATATCTATTATAGGCCTACTGACTCCCACAGCTACCTTGATTACACTTCCTCCCACCCCGCTTCCTGTATGGACTCTATTTCCTTCTCCCAATTTCTCCGTCTCCGTCTCATCTGGTCTGACGATGCTACCTTCCGTACCAGTGCTTCTGATATGTCTTCTTTTTCCTCAACCAAGGATTCCCCTCCACTGTAGTTGACCGGGCCTTCGACCATGTCCGTCCTATTTTCTGCACTTCTGCCCTCACCACTTCCCCCCCCTCCCAGAACCATGATATGGTCCCTCTTGTCCTTACCTTCCACATTCAATCCCACTAGTCTCCACATTCGACGTATCATCCACCGCCATTTCCGCCACCCACCCAGCGCGATCCCACCACCAAACACATCTTCCCCTCCCCTCCTCTTTCAGTATTCTGAAGGGACCGTTCCCTCTGCAACACCATGGTCCACTCTTCCATCACCTCCAACACCCGCTCTCCTCCCCACGGCACCTTCCCGTGTGAGCACAGAAGATGCAACATCTGCCCTTTCACCTCCTCCCTTCCCGCCATCCAGGGCCCCAAACATTCCTTCCAAGTGAAACAGCTGTTTACTTGTACTTCTTTCAATTTAGTACACTGAATTTGCTGCACACAGTGCACTCTCCTCTACATTGGGGAGACCAAACGCAGACTGGATGATCACTTTGCTGAACACCTCCGCTCTGTCCGCAAGCGTGACCCTGACCTGCCGGTCGCTTGCCATTTTAATTCCCCATCTCGCTCCCACATTGACCTCTCTGTCCTCGGCCTCTTACACTGTTCCAATGAAGCTTAACGGAAGCTCAGGAACAGCACCTCATTTATCGTTGAGGCACTTTACAACCTTCCGGACTCAACACTGATTTCAATAACTTCAGATCATAACCACTGCTCCGAATTTTTTTTTGTGGGACTGCAGCTGTTGGTTGTGGTTCTGCTGTTGCCATTTACAGCTCCTATAGACTCATCTTTTGTTTCTTTACTTGTCCCATCATCCCTTTTGTCATTTAATCACTCCTGCCCTCCACCCTATCACAGACCTTTCCTATTGCTCGTTCCTCCTCTCCCCTCCCTTCCCCCCACCCCCTTTCCCTGGCTCTGTACTTGCTTAAAAACTGTTAACTCTTTAACATCTTCCAGTTCTGACGAAAGGTCCTCGACCTGAAACGTTAACTCTGTTTCTTTCTCCACAGATGCTGCCTGACTTGCTGAGCTTCTCCAGCATTTTCTATTTTTATTTCAGATTTTCAGCATCTGCAGTGTTTTGCTTTTGATTTATTTAAGACTGTGTCAGTCAAATGATTTCTGAGTTTTCTTTGTTTGGTTACTATATTTTCTCTCTAGTGAATACAATTAAAAGCTGCATCTAGTGGATGTTGCACTGTGTGAGAAAATGTGCATCATGCTTACAAAGTGTCATACATGTAAAATTTCATCATATTTACCTGATTGGTTCAGGTAAGTAGTACCTGTTAAATTAACTGTGCTGATACAAAATGTGACATACAATGCCACACCATTATTATTGCTTGATTAGAATATGCCCATCTGTACGTGGGCAAGCACGTCCACCATCCATCGGAAGTGATGTGAAAGGTACGTTGGGGAAAAACTGGGCTGGGATCCGGTATAACGGGTCCCCACTCAATTTCCCATTCCAGCCATCCCATTACCACCGCTAAAGTGGCAGAAAATCTTGTCTCCCCTTTAAGGCTTCTGTCTGACCACAGTTATAGTTTTATATTGCCGCTCTATTTATCCCATACCGCAGTGTGGCCGTGCATGGCAACCATTCAGTGGATTGTTCCCTCCTGTTAGGAGTGCATTAGATAAGCTTCTATGAATGTTTAGAATGGGGAAGCACAAAATGGGTAACATATGAGGTTACACTTTGTGTTACCCATATTTGGGGCAGATACTCAGCATAAAAAGCTGAATTATGAACTTACCGTAGCAACTTTTTTCAGATTAGCCGTCTTCTTCCTGACCTGTATTCAGGTTCACTAGGTTGTGCAAACAACGCTGATTTTCTGCGATCTGTGCCATGTTTGCTGCACCAGATACGTTTAAAAATTACATAGAATGTACAGCACAGAAACAGGCCATTCAGCCCAACGGGTCGATGCCGGTGTTTATGCTCCACACAAGCTTCCTCCCTCCTTCATCTAACCCTATCAGCATATCCTTCTATTCCTTTCTCCCTCATGTGTTTATCCAGCATTCCTTTAGATGCATCTATTCTAGTCACCTCAACTATTCCTTGTGGTAGTGGGTTCCACATTCTAACCACTCCCTGGGTAAAGAAGTTTCTCCTGAATTCCCTATTGAATTTATTAGTGACTATCTTATATTTATGGTCCCTAGTTTTGGGCTCCCCCACATGTGGAAACATCTTCTCCACATCTACCACATCAAACCCTTTCATAATCTTAAAGACCTCTATCAGGTCACCCCTCAGTCTTCTCTTTTCTAGAGGAAAGAGCCCCAGCCTGCTCAATCTTTCCTGATAGGTACAACCTCTCAGTTCTGGTATCATCCTAGTAAATCTTTTTTGCACCTTCTCCAGTGACTCTATATCCTTTTTATAATATGGAGACCAGAACTGTTCACAGTTCCAAGTGTGATCTAACCAAGGTTCTATACAAGTTTAACATAACTTCTCTGCTTTTCAATTCTATCCCTCTAGAAATGAACCCCAGTGCTTGGTTTGTTTTTTTTATGGCCTTATTAACATGCGTCACTACTTTTAATGATTTGTGTATCTGTACCCCCAGATCCCTCTGCTCCTCTACCCCATTTAGACTCTTATTATCCAGCAGTATGTGGCCCCCTTATTTTTCCTACCAAAATGCAATACCTCACACTTATCTATATTGAAATTCATTTGCCAATTACATGCCCATTCTGCAAGTTTATTAATGTCTTCCTGTATTCTGAAGAATGATGCCCTTCTGTGTTATATAGGACAGCCCTCATTTCCTGCACTTCCTATTTTAAGAGATTATGAGATTTGGCACTACATCATTAAATTGAGTATTTCTTGCTCGGCAATTCCCTATTTGTCAGTAATATTGAATCACTAACCATTGGCCTCCTCTCATCTGTGTAAATGCGGGGGTTAAATGGCTGCGTAAGGCCAGTAACTCCTGCTTAATTACTTGATTGATGTGGGCACTCCATTGGCTAGCTTGCTGTGTGGGCAGGAGCTTGCACAATTTACACATGCTTCTTAAAATAGCAATATCAGAGGTTAATGGGAAGGTGAGCTTTCTCCAATCAAGCATTAGTAATCCACCGTTAACACCCAAATAGTGCAACAACAGCAATTTCTAGACTTATATTTTACATTCCCCCTTTTTATTTCTACACAATCTGTAATCTTTTTTTCTTGGGGCATTTCATCTGTCTTTGTTTCTGTAATATTTTCATTTTCTCCCCCTACAGTTTTTGTAATAGTTGTCCCTCCTTCTCTGTTGACTGTTTCTATCATTGTTTCTTTGTTTCTTCTTTCTTTCTCGCTGTGTAGATTCTGTATGATTTTCTTTCGCACCCCCTCCCCCCACCATCCAGTTCCCCTCTTTGTGCAACTTCTCTATTTCTTTCTAGGTCTTGCTTCTATCTGTCTCTGTACTTTTAAAAATTCTCCTCTCTCTTTGCTTTTTCTCTTGTTCTCTAATATTCAATCCCTGTCATCCTGAGTGTTCAGTCCCTGTGTCGCCTTATCCCTTCAGCCTCTGCCTGTCCCTCACTTTCTGCTACTCTTTCTCCCAGTTCGACACTCTCCCTCAGGATCTGCTCCTTGAGTCCAATTAAGTTATGATGTGGAGATGCCGGTTAAAGCAACACAGAAAAAATGTATTGTCTCCAGTGGACACCTGCCATTTTTTTCCTGCCCATCAAATTTTCAGTCCACTGCTTTCATCTCTTTGGCCCCTCTCAATCTCTGCCTGAAATAAATAGAACTAGGAGTTTGCTCATCAGAGACAGACTCCTAAATGTGTGCATATCAGGACATTATTGATTTTGTCAGTGGTTCTCAAAATTTTTCAGGCTCGACCCCACCTTTTCATTTTTTTCTGGACCTATTTGATGATTGACACTTAGGTGATGACCACTCACTGTCTGTATGTTCATATCATGATATTCTTTTCTAAAGATGGAAAGCAAATTCATTCCGTGAAGATGTGCAATCAATGATGCCTAGGAGTCTGTGAAAGTTAACAATGATAAGATCTTATTATATTTGCTCTTGATTATCTGGTTTGCAAGGAAGGTAATATTATACATACTGAACAGGACATCAGGTAAATTGACTAACACACCTACATATAGTGGATTGGTTGATACTAAAGAATCTTCAGCCGAGGGCTGAAGCAGACCCAAACTAGGAGTATGGCTGGTGACAAATAATATTTGAAGCCTGTAATGTAGCCTGATGCCTCCCATCAAACTGAAAGACATAGCTGCCAGATTGGGCTTGCAGCTTGTGGTGAGAGAACTAACATGAGGGAATAGCCTACTTGACCTCATCCTCACCAATTCAACTGTTGCAGACATATCTGTCCATGACAGTAGTGGTAAAAGTGACCACCATACAGTCCTTGTGGAAACCAAGTCCTGTCTTCACACTGAGGACACCCTCCATCGTGTCATGTGGCACTACCACCATGCTAAGTGGGATAGATTAAGAACAGATCTAGCAGCTCAAAATTGGGCATCCATTAGGCACTCTGGGCCATCAGCAGCAGCAGAATTGTATTCCACCACAATCTGTAACCTCATGGCCTGGCATATTCCTCTCTCCTCCATCACCATCAAGCCAGATGACCAACCCTGGTTCAATAAGGAGTGTAGAAGAGCATGCTGGAAGTAGCATCAGGTGTACCTGAAATTGAGGTGCCAATCTGGCAAAGCTACAACACAGGATTATATGCACGCTAAACAGCAGAAGCAGCATGCTATAGACAGAGCTAAGTGATCCCATAACCAATGGATCAGGTCAAAACTCTGCAGTCCTGCCATATCCAGTTGCTATCACCCATTTTACACTATTGCACAATGTGAAAATTACCCGCTATATGTAACAAAATCGTAAACTTGTTGATGAAGAACGGGCTTATGATTATGTTACACATAGCACACAGAGAAAATCTTCTCTGACTGTGGCCAATTTTTCTTTTGTAAATCCCGATGCTATAAAATAAGTTTCTCTTAAGTGAGAATGATACCTTTGGGGCCAAACTTTACACAGGATCTCTGAGCCTTTCGCAACTGCTGGCCGCAGCATGGGATTAATTGTTTTATTTAACTGAATCCAACCACTGTAATTGGAGTTATTTCATGTTCATTTTAGGATCTCAGTTTGGACAGACTTCCTATTATTGTTAGTGCTGCCCCCTCTATAGAGGGGCCAGTCCTAGATGCTCCAATTGTATGATTTGTACAAAACAGAAGAGAAACTGTGTACACATGATGCAATTCACCCTTAGGTTTTAGTAGGAGCAAAGGACATCATGGCAACCCAGGTGGCCTAAGTAAATGAGAGTAAAGTATTCTGACCACAAAAATAAGAAACAGTTGAGAAACATTCACAATAATAAAATGGAGAGAAAAATGAGTAATATAATGAAAGGGATGACTTCACCACTGAATATTAGTTTCCCTTTAGATGATTTTTACTCTCAAGACCATATGGTACCAATAGTCCCCAACTTATAAAATCCTGGAGAGCCTGTCATTTTTTAGAGAGTACACTGGGAGCTTTTTATTCCATTCAAATCCCATGAATTTCAAACAAGGAAAATTGGAAATCCTCCAAATGTCAAGTCCGAACCAAAAGAATTACTTATGTTCCACAACTATCAGGTTTACTGACGCTTTTTCAAAGGTTCCAGCATTTTAGGAAATTGCAATTTTAAGTGAATCCCTTTAAAATAGCCAAAATTTCAATAGAACTATAAACATTCTGGTCATCTTAACATCCTTTCAGGATATAGTCTTTCTCTTTTTGAGTTCCAATGGTTAAAATAGCCGTTATATTCTGATCAAAGCAACCACAGAAGTCGTAATGGATTAGTAATGTATGATCCATCTTGTATGGATTGCCAATGCTTCGGGGTCAGTTAAGTGACCAATACGCTCAAGTGAAAGGCACTGATGCATAATTTTCCGCTTGTGAATTTTCCCAGAAGAGGACTTAATCCAGACCTGCAGTTGCTTTCATTTCCCCTAAACAAGATGACTCAAGCCCACTCCTCCTGCAACAGATGTCACAGTCAGATGGAAGACTAATTTGTGTTGGACATCAGACAATACTCCAACTAGTTTACACAAGCCCAGGCAGAAATGCCTGTATATAGAAGGCTGCCAATTCAGGGAGCATTAAGGATGGTGGTGATGATGTGAACATGTCATTGATATCATGTAAGGAATCTTACAACACCAGGTTATAGTCCAACTGTTTTATTTTTCAAATAAAACAGTTGGACTATAACCTGGTGGTGTAAGATTCCTTACATTTGTCAACCCCAGTCCATCACCGGCATCTCCACATCATTGATATCATGATAAAGGCTTTGCTTAAAAAATCCGCAAATGCAATCTTCCTAGACGTTTACCTTGAATTGTTGTGTAGCAGCAAGTTATTGTCAGCCAGATTTACTATTTTAATAACAATTGGTTCAATGAATTGTGTGAAACAATAATATAGGATTGAATCCCTATTTTGCCAAGAAATTCTGAAAACTAAAAACTAAAAACAAAACTAACTGTGAATATTTATTGACCAGGTGGCTCCCATTTAAATCATGTCAACAAAATCATGGAAATTTGTTTCTGAGCTAATCAATATATTTTGTTTGTGGTAGATATTAGCTATTACAATTTCTGCTTTGCTTATACATCAGCTGTTGAAAAGATGCAGAATTACTATAAAATCTTGTGTGTAAGTTGCACTTTCATTCATAACTCCAGTCTGTTAATGCACATTTAGAGCAGAGGTTGCTGATTTTTGGGGTTAATTTTTCCTACCCTAAGGTATTTTCTGCTGTGCTAGAAACACACTTATTTGTTTAGCTAATACACAGCTGGGTAAAGAACACTTAGCACAGGCCATCACGCTGGGTGTCAGCATGAACAAGGTAAGAAATATCAAGGTAACAAACCAAGAGTTGTATACTTCCACAGGAGAGACAGAGCTTGGGTCTGATTTAGTCAGAAGGAGGCTCATCCCAAAAACAACTCAGGCAACTGAAAGAAAGGAAAAACTTTGATGAAATGCGCTGACTTTATTATTTATTCAGTGTACTAGTCAGGATTTGCCTGCATTTTTAATCCTTAATACTGTGGCAGTTTCTTGAGGATATGGACATCAGATATGGGTGTAAATTCCTCTGAATGTGAAGTCTGTTTAAATACAAAATGTGGCCTATGTTTGTCTTTTAGGAGCCATGGAATACATGTCTCAGATGAAGTGACCAGGTGAACCAAGCTTTAAGAGGCCTGATACACTCCAGCAATTAAGATTTTTTCCCTACTGCATTCATTATTAATGTCCCATTTACTGTGAAATTTACTGAAAACACATCATTGCCCCTGTGATTGATAGGATGAGTCAAGAGATTCTTTACAACCTTTTGCACTGTGTCATAATGATCCCTCAGCCTGATATTGATATTATCACAGCTTCCTGGAATAGAAAGTGTTCAATTGATTTTTATTTTATAAGTGGCACAATTTGTTTTGAATTACATTGCAGGGACAAAAATGGCAATCTGTGTGTGGAGCCGGCAGATGTAGGAGGGGTTCTAAATGAATTTTTTGCATCTGTTTTCACTATGGAGAAGGACGATGTAGACATAGAAATACGGCAGGGGGACTGTGATATACTCGAACATATTAACATCGAGCGGGAGGAGGTATTGGCAGTTTTAGCAGGCCTAAAAATGGATAAATCCCCAGGCCCGGACGAAATGTATCCCAGGCTACTGTGTGAGGCAAAGGAGGAGATTGCGGGGGCTCTAACACATATATTCAGAACCTCTCTGGCCACAGGGGATGTGCCAGAGGACTGGAGAACCGCGAATGTAGTACCATTATTCAAGAAGGGGAGTAGGGAAAAACCGGGGAACTACAGGCCAGTGAGCCTAACATCAGTGGTAGGAAAATTATTGGAAAAAATTCTGAAGGACAAAATTAGTCTCCACTTGGAGAAGCAAGGATTAATCAGGGATAGTCAACATGGCTTTGTCAAGGGAAGATCATGTCTGACTAATTTGATTGAATTTTTTGAGGGGGTGACTAGGCGTGTGGATGAGGGTAACGCAGTGGATGTGGTATACATGGATTTCAGTAAGGCCTTCGATAAAGCCCCCCACAGGAGACTGGTCAAGAAGGTACGAGCCCATGGAATCCAGGGTGCCTTGGCACTTTGGATACAAAACTGGCTTAGTGGCAGAAGGCAGAGGGTGATGGTCGAAGGTTGTTTTTGTGACTGGAAGCCTGTGGCCAGTGGGGTACCACAGGGTTCGGTGCTGGGTCCCTTGCTGTCTACATTAATGACTTGTGGTCTACATTAATGACTTGGATATGAATGTAAAAGGTATGATCAGTAAGTTCGCTGATAATACAAAAATTGGTAGGGTGGTAAACAGCGAGGAGGATAGCCTCAGTCTGCAGGACGATATAGATGGGTTGGTCAGATGGGCGGAACAGTGGCAAATGGAATTTAACCCGGAAAAGTGCGAGGTGATGCACTTTGGAGGGACTAACAAGGCAAGGGAATACACAATGAATGGGAGGACCCTAGGCAAGACAGAGGGTCAGAGGGATCTTGGTGTGCAAGTTCACAGATCCCTGAAGGCGGCGGAACAGGTAGATAAGGTGGTAAAGAAGGCATATGGGATACTTGCCTTTATTAGCCGAGGCATAGAATATAAGAGCAAGGAGGTTATGATGGAGCTGTATAAAACACTGGTTAGGCCACAGCTGGAGTACTGTGTGCAGTTCTGGTCGCCACACTGCAGGAAGGATGTGATCGCTTTGGAGAGGGTGCAGAGGAGATTCACCAGGATGTTACCAGGGCTGGAGCGCTTCAGCTATGAAGAGAGACTGGGAAGATTGGGTTTGTTTTCCTTGGAGCAGAGGAGGCTGAGGGGGGACATGATTGAGGTGTACAAAATTATGAGGGGCACAGATAGGATGGATACTAAGGAGCTTTTTCCCTTCATTGAGGGTTCTATAACAAGGGGACATAGATTCAAGGTAAAAGGCGGGAGGTTTAGAGGGGATTTGAGAAAGAACTTTTTCACCCAGAGGGTGGTTGGAGTCTGGAACTCACTGCCTGAAAGGGTTGTGGAGGCAGGAACCCTCACAACATTCAAGAAACATTTGGATGAGCACTTGAAATGCCATAGCATACAAGGCTACGGACCAAATGCTGGAATATGGGATTAGAGTAGACAGGGCTTGATGGCCGGCGCGGACACGATGGGCCGAAGGGCCTCTATCTGTGCTGTATAACTCTATGACTCTATGACTCTACAGTGGAGCACCTAGGTTTAGCTAGCTCCAGTGGTAGTATTAACTACAAAAGAAGTCTAACATATTTAGAGAGAGACATCGAGAGAGAGAGAGAGAGATAGAGAGAGATGTTTGTTATTCAATACTTCACATAGAAGAAACTCCATTAACTGTGTGTGAAGGACTGCACAAACCCCAGTAAGTGAGATTGTCACATAAAAACCAACATTACACTTCCCATGATAGTTGTCCAGAAGCATTTTTTGCAGGATGTTTATCAGGTCATATGAGGCTACTAAAGAAGGTTAAGGTATATGAAGTAGATTACAAATTATCCAGCTGGATTGCAAATTGCTTTAGCAATAGAAGCTGGGGATAATTGTTCTACCTGGGAGGTAGTAGCCAGCAGTATTCCATAGCAACCCATACTAGGTCCCTGCTGCTCACAATATTGTGAGTGATAGTTTACAGTGCCAGTAGTATATCATATTTTAAAATTTGAGACAAAGCTAACAGAGCAGGTAACAAGTAGAAAGCAAATTGTTGGTATTGCATTGAATTCAGATAAACTAAATGGGCTGAGAAGTGGCAGATGAATTTTAATGTCGGAAATGTAAAGTAATGTATATAGGAATAGGAATAGAAAATATGTGCATTAACAGTAGTGGAAAAGGGCTTGGTCTGATCACTGGTTATACCCTAAAAGCATCTAACCAATGTGAAGCAATTAGTAATAAGGAAAATTGGGTACTGCGATACATCTGGATGTCATTGCATTACAAGTCAGAATGAGTTATAATGATATTGTTTAGGTTACTGGTGAGGCCAATTCTGAAGTATAGTGTGCAGTTTTGGTCACTCTACCTCAGAAAGGATATAGAAACGGTAGGAAAAAGTTCAGAGAAATGTGACATAGATGATTCTAGAACTTAGTGGACTAAGTTATGAGGAGAGATGCAGATGACAGAACATATTTTGTTTGCGATTGAGAGGAGACATATTACAGGTCTTTAGATGAGGTAGAGGTAAGCAAGCTATTTAGCTTGGACAGTGAATTAAAGACACAATTACAAAATTTGCAAGTCTGGAGCAAGATTATATGGATACTGTATGGTTCTGTGGAACAGATTACCAGAAAAAGTGAACTGAATGAATACCTGTCAAAAAGAGGATTTAATTATAGAAATATTGGGGTAGATTTTCAACTTATTGCCCAGGGAATAAAATTGGCATTTTGGATCTGCCATCCACTGTAGAAACCTCCCGATTTTCATTCCTGTTGACTTTGATTAATTGAAATGAAAATCAGACAGTTTCCATAATGGATGGTCGATCTGAAATGCCAGTTTTACCTCAGGCAGCTAGTTGAAAATCTACCCCATTAATAAATGGTGATTAGGATATTTTTTGGAGAGGGGAATCCATGATTGACATGGTCAATGGACTGTGGAATGAGTTGACTTTAATATGCTGAATGATCTTTTCTTATTCAAAGATTTCTTATGGTCTTGTGTTAGTTTAATAACATAAATGAGCTAGCCTGCTTTCTTTAGTTGTGTGTATCAGGGTGGGAGGCGGCAGAGAGAGAGAGAAAGAAAGAGCAAGAGAGAAAAATGATGGTTTGGCTGGGGAAGGAAGGAGTTGTGTGTGACAAAGTAGAAATTTTGTCTTGATAGATTTTTGTTTCTATTTAAAAAAATGGTGGGGATCCAGAATAAAATGGGAGCTTTAAGAACATAAGAAATAGGAGCAGAAGTAGGCCATATGGCCCCTCGAGCCTGCTCCGCCATTCAATAAGATCATGGCTGATCGTCTACCTCAACTCCACTTTCCCGCCCTAGCCCCATATTCGTTGATTCCCTTAGTGTCCAAAAATCTATCGATCTCAGTCTTGAATATACTCTATGACAGAGCATCCACAGCCCTCTGGGGTAGAGAATTCCAAAGATTCACAACTCTCTTGAGTGAAGAAATGTTTCCTCATCTCGGTCCTAAATGGTCGACCTCTTATGTTGAGAATATGACCCCTGGTTCTAGCTTTCCCAGGTTTAGAATGGAGGACCAGATATGGTCAACAAGAAGAATAAAAGAAGATTCTTTTGATTGAAGATTAGTTGCTTTCCTACAGAGGTTACTTGGAACAGGGTGCTTAAAATGCAAATGAAGATTGAAAGGTGTCAGCATCTGATTAAACATACCGATAAGGCTACTGTAAATTACACCTCAGCACTGTATAGCAGATCTTTGGGATGGTATCCATTAATGGTCCACTTATGTCTACATCAGTTAATAGCCGTAATATTGTCTTGAAGAAATATTAAGTATGAATACTTTGATATTCAACTTAATCAAGCTTGATAGATAATCCTAACTATAAAGGGAAAAGTTTACTTATAACACGATTTTCCAATCTGAGTGTGTCAAAGAAAACTTTGTAACAAAAGTTAGTGCTACATATACTCAGAAGAGGATCCTCGGGGACCAGGAAGACACCGCTCAAGTAAAGCTTATTGGACTGGTTGTCGCATTAAACTAAGATGTGGAGATGCCGGTGATGGACTGGGGTTGACAAATGTAAGGAATCTTACAACACCAGGTTATAGTCCAACTGTTTTATTTGAAAATCACAAGCTTTCGGAGGCTTTCTCCTTCGTCAGATTTTCAAATAAAACAGTTGGACTATAACCTGGTGTTGTAAGGTTCCTTGCATTAAACTAAGGAAGACTTTTTACTGGAGAAGCTGAGAGTGACAGGCTCTCGAAGAGGACTTTTCCAATATGATCATTATTGCCTTGCACTTATAGTATTGTCTAGCTCCTTAACTTCTGAATGTAGCTTTAAACGTAAATAAATACTGTGTTACTTTTAGCCTGTAACATGCAGGTTCATTAGTGATAATTCTCCATTCGGATAGATGTAGTGAAAGTCCTATGTCAATTTCAGTTTTGTTAACCCTGAGTAACCTACACAAGGGGTACGACATTCAGCAGCGTTTCTGCAAGTTTCCCACTGTAATTCCGGTTGGAGACTGGTAGAACCATCAGGATCATAACCTGAGCAATTTTAGGGCCAAGTGGCACAGCTCACTCACACTGAGGACTCATTCAACTGGTGAGAGAGAAGTCAGCGTTGTAAAATCCTGAACTGTAACAATAATGGTCCAGAATTTGCTGAAGTGGGCCATCTCGCGGTGAACGCCGTCAGTTGGATTTTTTCCCTCACCCTTTAGCTCCAATTAATTTTGCGCCGCAAATTGCTGGAAGAGCGAGTTGATAACAAAGTGGTGAGGTCAACGGGGCATCTGGGAGCTTGGTGAACGATGGGACCAACAGTCTACCTCCTTAACCAATGAAATTTAAGGATAGAGAAAGAAACAGAGCGAACGACAGAGAAGAAAATAGGGTGAATTAGAGCCAAATTAGAGACAGAAAGAGAAATAGAGGGTAAGAAAGATTGGATTAAGATAGAGAGAAAAAAGAGACAGAAAGGAAAAGTAAGAAAAAAATGTAAAGATTTAAAATTTAAAAAACCTCTAGGAACAATGTACTACCTGCAGGATTGAGACTCCACATTGTCAATTGTTCCCTTTCTGGGCCTCCGAGGTTGAGTGGCATTGCAGGAACAAAAACCACGACATTAAAGAGGTCCTTACATCGTGAAACACCAGCCCCAATTTTCTGCTGCGAGTTTAGTTAGTTTTTACAGTGTAAATGAAGCAATTTCTTGACACTCACGGGGGGGTTGACGGCGAGCTGCCATTTTCATGAGGCTAACAGCAAATTGTCCAGCAATTTGTGGCGATTCACTACTCACAGAATACCTCTTCCTTGCCACAAATTGCTGGATTTTTTTCCACACTAATAACGGCAGGCACCTTTAACTTGCTGTTATTTTGCCAGCAAATTCTGGTCCAATGTTTTCAAATCATTTTTGGACATTTATTTTTAACTGAGAGTGGTAGAAGTTGTGGATTATTTTCTTGTCAATAGCCTCCTATACTTTCTGCTTCAATTGTTATCTTGGCAGTTTTGCTTGGTTATCTTTGGGTCCATTGAGAACAATCCAACCGCAGCAGCATAGGAACCATTGTATCGTGTAGAACATTTGATTTGTATCTGTCTGAGCCTATCTCTATAACCACAAACCTATTCTCAACTAGAAATTTATCCAGCTCCTCTTTAAAGGAGCTAATTATTTTACTCTCAACTGCTTTTGGGGAAAAAAAGTTTTCTAACTTCAAGCCCTGCTTGAGGCTTGTTAATCGTAAACCTGTATCCATTAGTTCTGTGCTTACAGTCTAGGTTAAATAAACTAATTGAATGATTTCGAGCATAACCTCATTCATCAATGTACCAATTTATTCTCAGTTCCTTAGTTTAATGCATTAGTTCTCAAACTGGGGTGCAAGGAGGATGCTAGCTGTAACTCACTAATCCTGCACTATGTACTTTCTCCATTGGTGGGGCTGTAGCACTCCCTCAACTTTCTCAGGCTGACTTCCGACTCCACTCTCTCCAAAACACAGGCATCTCTGCAAACAGTTGCAGCTTGCAGCTATTTTCAACACTCCTCAGTTTAAATGTGTTTCTTTCAGTTACCAAAAAAAGGTTGTTTGCCGTCTGGTCTGTGCCTCTGTGCAGCATAAATTTTTTTTTGGAAGTGCTCATGACCCCTGGGGTCCCTGCTACCATAGAGAAATAAATAAATAGCAGCAAGTTGGTGCCCCCACTGCTCTGCTTCAAAACTTTGTTAAAAGGTTTGTTGCCCTGAGTTCTGCAGCTCTGAGGAACGTCTGTTTTTTTTAATCCCTGCATCAAAGTCTTCATACGCCCTGGGGTCCCCCTGATGCTGAGAGGGAACAGATAAATAGCCCTCCTTTAAAAACGGCTCGACCTCAAAAATTACTTTTTTGCCCAGTGGTCTGCACGTTTCTGGAAAGTTTATTTTGCCCTGCTAGAATTTTGTGTTGCTGCTTGCTTGACATCATCTTAAATTGACAAATAAATTAATAATTGGGTCGTCGACGTTTGCATAAAAAAAGGAAACTTATATTTTACCTCCTCCATAGCAACTCAATGCTTCATAACTCCATGTTCCACCCCCAAACAACATGAGCACAGACCCAGTCTGGTTTTGTCTGCAGAGGATTATTCCTCCTGCACCAGGCTTGTACCCACAACTCGGGGAGAGGAGAGATCTGCAGTTTTCCTTCTAGTGAATTTGCTTACGCAGCCATAGTGTGTGGGAAATTCCTTGGATCTGCTCACGCTTCATTGGCGTTGCTTCAGCAGAAGTGCGGTGGAAACATGTACAAAGGGGGTTTTTGCCGCATTTCCGGCAAAGTAATGGCAATGAAGCGGGAGCAGATCTGAGAATTCTCCCGGCCAGTGAGTTCTATCGATAAGATTGGACTTCATCTTAATACCCAAAAGTGCAAGGGAGCAAATTTAAAACAGCTAACATGACAGAACTGCTGAAGTATTCCGGGTTACCAGCTATAGCTACACTAACATTAATATTTCATAGAAATGTTGGGGGTGGGGGGCACATGAGGCATGAATCTCCAAACGGGAGCTCAGCCAAAAGCATTTGGGAACTTCTGGTTTATTGCATCCATGTGTGGGTTAATGCTTACATCTGAATATTCAGTATATTCAATAGTAATGATTAAAGTCAGATACCTCCGCTGCACTCCCTAACCTGGATACTATTTGATCCTTCTTCTTCAAACTCTGATATTATTTTACTTCTTTGCTTAACTTATTCCTTTTCCCATAGTATACACTATTTTAAATGTCTTTTTCAGTTATCTATCCATATTATTAAGAACATTGAATTGACACATCTGTCCATCTGAAGACTCCATGTTCCCTCAAGTATAATTCATAGATCTCTTAGACCCACTAAGTGACAGCTCTGATAGAAGCCCATTGATTGGAGATGGCCGGGGTTGCTATCAAAAGAAAATTCAGCTAACATTAAAGCTCCAAATTTACATTTGACACAGATCCAGGCATCTGCTCTCTTCCCCTATCTCTCCTTGCCTCCCTATTGATGCCTCGTGAGTCTCTTCTGGCCTTTTTTTGGTTCTGCTTATCTTCCCTTTCCTTGCCCTCCGCTTGCTCTTGGCAGCCCCCTCTTGTGGTGTACCCTGACTGCGTGACAATAAGGCTGAGACACAGCAGAAGCTGAGCAGCAACAGCCAGAGAAACCCCAGTCTCTTGGAGTTAAAAAAAAACAGCTGGATGCTGGGATTCAAACAACTCAGGCTGAGCAGAAGCATCTGGGAGGAGCAAGCGAAGGGAGAGGAGAAGGAGTCCAAATGTAATACCAACTCTGCTTCACCATCCAAGTCAAGCCAAGTCAAGGAGTGGTTAGGCTTTCCTTTCCCTGAGTGCTTAGGGTCTCCTCACGATTGAAAGCAGCCAAAATGGGGTGGGGTGGGCGGATGAATCCCAAGGCTGTGGAGCACTGAGGTTCTATTATTAAATGACTAATATGAGTATAAAACTTAAATGGGAATTTAGAGTTACTACATCAATTATCTGGTAAATCTCATCACTTAAGCCTTTCTTTTAATATGTGATTCACGCATCACACATCACTGCGAAATTCTACATTCCAGAAAAGTCTGAAGCCAGCTGCTCATCCACTAGGCAGCATCCTGTTAAGATAACTGTAAAGGGAAGGAGAGCTGTTAGATGAAAGCAGAGTGCCTTTAAAGCAGTACTTGAAACTGCTTGTCATTGATCATGAGCTGCTGTATAGGTAGATTATAATGCAGTGCGTCATGAGACCAGAAGGGTCATGAAGGAGATGAAGTGGGTCAGTGGATCAAAGAGTTCTTCCTGGCTAATGTCAATGACGGGTAAGTCCTGTGCTCTACAACAAACCTGTGAAAGTAACCATGGGATCTAGGGAGAGCACTATGCTGAGTTGGCATCTGGCCCAACAGGCTGTAGTAAGGATTCACATGTACGGTGATTGGAGATACTAATGGAGTGTGCAGGACAGATAGGAAACTTTAATGGTAAATTTGACGTGAGGTAGTAGACTCTACCTAGGCCTCGATTTTAACTCCCTCGCCTGGCAGAAACTAGGTGGGAGGGGCAGTTAAAATGGAGCAGGTCATTTAGCTACTCCTTTCCCGCTTGGTTTTGCTGACTCCAAGAATCCTCATCCCAAGCTGGTGGGCTCCTCTTTAAATATGCAGTTCGGGCTCTGATGATGTCATCAAGGCACGATCTGCCACTTTAACCTGAGGCCTGAGCAGTGGTGGCTTCTCCAAAGGCCAAACCTGCCAGGAACAGCAGTCAGGTCCAGCGAGATAAGTTTTGACATTTTTTTCAGTTTCCTTATGTGCCAGGAGGAGCAGGAGTAGAACTTTGCCCACAGGCAGTGCATAATGGAAAATTGTGGGTGCTGGTGGGCGGGGTCACAGCTGGTGGGGTGAGGTCACAGCTGGTGGGTGGGGTCACAGCTGGTGGGCGGGGTCACAGCTGGTGGGCGGGGTCACTGTTAATGGGCAGGGTTCCCTGCTGCTGGCAAATATTCAGAAAATTGTCCCCTGATGGTCATACTCGCTCCACTCTGTCGCAGTAATCTGCCTTATCCCTAAGTGGAAGAGCATACCTCCAGATGCTCAGGTCTCAATAGTCCTACACCAGCCATCCTATTGGCCTTTTTTGAGTAAGAATACCTCTTTAGCACAAATTATTTCTGAATTAAGGCAATTTTATGCCATTGATATATGCTAACTGAGAATTGGGTTGAGACTATTCAAGATCATTTCACTTAGGTACTTTACAGCTGTAAGCAAAAGTGTGGAGACTTTCATCAATCTGGCTGCATTTAAACTCAGGTTGCACAGGTGAAAGGTCAATGTTCCCATTAACTGTGCCACCCAGTCTTCTAATGATTTATGAAGTGAACTGGATCTGTGCTTGAATTGTTTGGGATGAGGCCGGGATGTTTCTCTTGATGATTCGCAAGCTGATCTCACTTTATCCCAGATCTCTTTCTTCCTTAGAAAATAAGGTGCAGCAATTATGAACTGACTTTAATGGGGAAAAATTGCGAAGAATCTAAGTGCAATCTAGAATAGATTCTTAAAGTAGGGTAGGAAAGAGTTTAGAATTCCCTTTCTAAAAGTAAATTAAACTAATTTCTGAATTTCTCCAATCCAGACTAATTTTGGACTTCAGATACAATGGGCCAGATTTCCCTGAGAGCAGTGTAACGGCCCCTGCCGCTCTTTAGACTTGCACTTGTCCATAGGCTTTTCATGGGCTTTCGCACTACAAGTTTCTCTCATCGGGTCCTCAATCCAGCGCAGCGCCCTCTCCCGGGCATCTGGGACCTGTGTGAACGGGGCAAGCAACTGTGTATCCCCTTAACCAATCAGATTGAAGAATTGTTAATGAGCAGCGCAGAGTCAGAATCAGGAGGTGTAAGTTCGAATAGTGAATTCAATGTCAAATCAGGTAGAGAAAGTGAGATAAAGAGAGGGTAAGAAAGATTGGTAAAGAGACAGAAAGAAAAAGTAAAAAAATAAAAATTAAACATTTAAAAAAAAATGTCCAACAACAATTTGAAGGAATGAGACTCCATACTTGCAAAAGTTAATTTTTAGTGCCAGAGAGGTTGTTTGGCAGTCATTAAGACTTACTACGCCATTAAAAGGATGTATTGTATGTATTGCTGCAAATTTTATGAATAAAGTATATTTTTTGAAAGAAAAAAATTAAAAGGGTGCAATGACTTGACGTACCTATTTTTGGCGAGATTAGTTCATATCCATCAGGGCAGTGCAGGAACTTCAATCCGTTCCATTCATTTGAATGGGGAGCCAGCCGGCAAGATGTTGTTTTCTCGGAGCTTATGGAGGAGGGTTGCAACTGGCGCAGCAAATTCTGGATTTCTGTGTTTGACTGCTCATGTGCGGTCGCCGGAAGTTCTTGTCCAATTTGCACAGAAATAACGCTGAGCGCTGTTAGCCTCACCATTATTTTTACAGCAAAATCCGGCCCCATCTCTGCCTCTTCTGAGGAAATGTAGTAACAGGTGATTGATAGAAAATGGATAGAAAACAAGTAGAAAATTGATAAGCATCAAAATTCAAACACAGGTTGAGAGATCTGAGAAACAATGTTCTGAATGTCCAGTTCTCAATTTCCTCCCCACCTGATGTTCTAGTGTCTACCTCGAAAGTTTCTGTCAATGAGATGCACAAAACAGCAGAGATCTCATCTTGAAGGCTACAGACTCAGTAACCATTAAACAATTGGGAAGCAAAGTGTTGTCTGTTTGCAATGAAGTCAAACTCTTAAAACACGGTTGATTTCTTTTCATGTCAAGACAGACCTGTAAGGAAATAAGTTGGTAAGAAACAAACAAGTCAGTGTTTTATATTATTAATTACAATTATTTATTTCATAAGAAAGCTGTAATCTAATCTCTGTATCCTGTATTTGAGCTGCAGTGACCCACAACTGGTCTTTTTTCCAGAGGAAATGTCATAACTAAAGAAAGTGCACCTGACAAAATATAGAGGCAGCTGCAATGCCCCACAACTTCACCGCAGTGAAACACACAACTTAAAATGCTTTTTAATTTTTTTTTCACCATCTATTTCTTGTTTTAGGCTTTGCAAAAATCCCAATGGCTTAATTGGAATACTGGTCCCCTGCTGAATAATATATACAGAGAAAGCCATCTGCTTTCTCACTGAGCACTATATCACTCTTCACACATTCCTGACTGACAGACTTGGGGTCCACCATAAACACTTTGCAATGAGCTATGGAACGGGTCTGTGGAACCGAAGTTTTGGAGCCCCAGATTCCTCAAGTCGATGTGAAGTGCTGTCACTGTGATTACCAGATGTGGATGAAAGCAACGACATATTTTATTGTTGTTTTTCTAGGAACTGGAGAAGGATTTTTATTGAGAAATGTCCAGAATCAAAACAAGCCTTCGAGAGAAACTGTTGTACCATAGGGATTTTTGGAGGTGCAAAAACGATACAGATTAGTCAACTCATTACTTGAGAACTCCCTTGACACAACAACACGCAGGATTTAAACTTGCCTTAACCCTTTCAGCACTGAAAGACTTTCAGTGTTCAGAACACATAAAACTTTCCTTTCATGTAACAGCTGCAAAATGGATTTGTTTCTTTAATAAGTAAATTACTTAAGATGAGTTTTATAAAAAATCAGAGACCAAAGTACATTCATTATGGTAATTCATTATATATTTTAGATGAAATGTACTTAGAGGAAGTATCTAAAATAGTAAAACAATAAATCACTGATATGTTAACACAATTCACCAATGCTGTTCTTGATTTTGATTGACTATATAGCTGAGTGAGCAAACTCGCATCTAATAATTTTGTTTATCAGCTTTAAACTGATTTTTTTTTTGTCCTTTTTTTGACAAATTTTTTTTGGTGTTTTTTTTTACAAAGGCTTTTGGCTTTGCTTGGTTCTTAAGGGAGTAGTGCAGTAGAACACAGCAAAGCCTTGCCTGTGGAGGCTCAGAGGCCAGCACTTGTTTATGTTCTGCCCCAGTCTGAGTGGATGGAAGGTGATTATTTCAATGCCATTTTTAGGGGAAGATATGACACCTCAAACAAATGAATGTCAATGACTGCAAATTATACTAAGCAAAGAAAAGAGACTTCCATCTCATAGGTCTAGGCTGGATTTCAATCCAGATTTCAGAGTTAAAAGGAAAGTGTGCTAATTTGCTGCGCCACTTATCACATGTTTCTTGGGATTAGTGAAGGAGTACAGGCAGGATTAAACAGGCACGTTACTACAAGAGGGGTCCCCTTAAAAGGACTGCTGAAAGCCACTCGAAAAAAAGGAGTGCTCCTTCTAGCTCCATGAAACAACTATGGCCAATGCTGGTCCACCGTCGATCCCCTCCTGACCTGATTCATTAAGATCATGGATGATCTTCTACCTCAACTCCAGTTCTCCGCCCTATCCGCATATCCCTTGATTCCCTTAGTGTCCAAAAATCTTCAATCTCTCTTGAATATACTCAATGACTGAGCATCCACAGCCCTCTGGGGAAGATAATTCCAAAGATTCACTACCCACTGAGTGAAGAAATTTTTCCTCATCTCGGTCCTAAATGACCGACCCCTTGTCTTGAGACTATGACCCCTAGTTCTAGACTCTCCAGCCAGGGGAAACAGCCTCTCAATTGTACTAGAAATGTGGCACAAGGGCAACTTTTTAAAGTGAATTGTTACTTCTGGTAAGAGAATAAAGTTTTGTGATTCATTATTCAGTTAATTTTGCATTTTTTGTTTGCGAGAATGGAATCTTCCAACCAATTCCTACACTTTATAGTGGCAGAATTCAATCTGTGAAAGCCTTTTTAGTGCCATAGTATTTGGAGAATTCAACAGCAGTGCCACTTTCAATAAGAAGGTTCTATTTGAAGATTGCAATAAGTTAACTCTGCTGTTATATAAAAAGAAGGAAATGTTGGAAATTCACAACAGATCTGTCAGCATCCATAAAGAGAAAAGAAAAGTTAACGTTTTGAAGGGTCATACTCCCGAAACGTTAACCTGTCTTTCCTATTTACAGATGCTGATGAAGCTGCAGTATATTTCCAGCATTTTCTGTTTTGATTTCAGATTCCAGCATTTATAGTCTTTTAAAAAATATTTATTCTGCTCTTTAAATGATCAGCTAAAGACAAAGAAAAATAAAAATGTAACATGAGAAAAGCTTTAAACTTTCTTGTGTTCCCACGGTCTTATTTAAATTGAAAGATCCTGGCTACAGACAGTCTCCTCTAGTAACTGCCTGGGATATTAGAACCTGCCATTAGAACTGAAGCCCTCCACACAAGGATGATAATGCACTGTTAACATGAGTCAACTGTTTTTTTTTTAGATATGATTGGCCAATGCTTTGTGATTTGTACCTATGTGAGGTTGATATGACCTAGCATGGTAAATTTTGTTCAAAAATATAATTGGTCTCAACGTTCCACACCGGTATGTGGTATCATCCATTGTTTTGATTATGGGTGTCTCAGAACCTTAACACTCAAGGTTGTGCCAGCAATACAAATCTTCCAACTACAGCTTCATACAGCAAACAGTTAGATTATTGTTGCACGGTAATCAGTTTGGAAAGCTCTGCAGGACCGATGAAAGAACCAGCAAAGTTTCACTTGGTCTGATTCCAGTCAAATCTTCTGTTCAGCTCATTACTTTCTATTGAGAGAATTAGGCTTTAATTAAAATTATATGCAAACTAATAGGCCATTTTTTATCATTATTTTTATGGTTAGTCTTTATTGTTGTAAAATTGTTGGCAGTTGAAATACTGACAGACCACCCATTGTTTTGAAGATTAGGATCCAGCCATTTTGACATATTTTGCAGATGTGTTTGTTAATTGTATCCATGTGATTTATATCAATTAGTGTTAATTGTATTCAGGTGGTGCATATCAATTGGGAACTCTCTTGTATCCATTTATAAGAGAGGGTGTGGTGTGGGTGTAATGTGGAGCTCTGTGAATAAAGGCTTGGAAGCAACTGAAGACTAGGCACTAGTATTCTATCCTTCACCATCTGGCTATCCAAATTATAACAGTGTTGACATTATTGTCGAAAGGAAGGTATTACATCAAGTTACATCGAAACTACAGCACAGAAACAGACCATTCAGCCCAACTGGTCTATGCCGGCATTTATGCTGCACATGAACCTCCTCCCTTCTTACTTCATCTAGCCCTATCAGCATACCCTTCTATTCTTTTTTCCCTCATGAGCTTATCTGGTTTCCCCTTAAATGCATCTATGTTATTTGCCTCAACTACTCCTTGTGGTAGTGCATTCCACATTCTTACCACTCTTTTGGGTAAAGAAGTTTCTCCTGAATTCCCTGTAGGATTTATTTTTTCACTCAAAGGGTGGTGAGTGTCTGGAACGAGCTGCCAGAGGCAGTAGTAGAGGCGGGTACAATTTTGTCTTTTAAAAAGCATTTGGACAGTTACATGGGTAAGATGGGTATAGAGGGATATGGGCCAAGTGCAGGAAATTGGGACTAGCTTAGTGGTATAAACTGGGCGATATGGACATGTTGGGCCGAAGGGCCTGTTTCCATGTTGTAACTTCTATGATTCTATGATTCTATGATTTATGACTTCTAGTTATGGACTCCCCCACAAGTTGAAACATTTTCTCTACATCTACCCTATCAAACCCTTTCATTATCATAAAGACCTCTATCAGGTCACCCCTCAGCCTTCTTTTTTCTAGAGAGAAGAGCCCCAGCCTATTCAGCCTTTCCTGATAAGTGTATGCTCTTAGTTCTGGTGTCATCCTTGTGAATCTTTTTTGCACCTTCTCCAATGCATCTATATCCTTTCTATAATATGGAAATCAGAACTGTGCACAATACTCCAAGTGTGGTCTAATTAAGGTTCTATATAAGTTTAACATAACTTCTGTGCTTTTTAATTCTATCCCTCCAGAAATGAACCCCAGTGCTTGATTTGCCTTTTTATGGTTTTAATCACCTGTGTCGATACTTTTAGTGATTCCTGTATCTGAACCCCTAGATCCCTTTGCTCCTCTATCCCATTTAGACTCTTATGATCCAAGCAGTATGTGGCCTCCTTATTCTTCCTACCAAAATGCACCACCTCACACTTATCTATATTGAAATTAATTTGCCAATTACACGTCCATTCTGCAAGTTTATTATTGTCCTCTTGTATTTTGATGCATTCTTCCTTTGTATTAACTACACCCCCCAATTTTGTGGCTTTCGCAAATTTTGAAATTGCACTTCTGATTCCTGAATCCAAATCATTAATTTAAATTGTGAATAACAGTGGTCCCAGCACTGATCCCTGTGGAACACCACTTCCTACCTTTTGCCAGTCTAAGTACATACCCTTAACCTCTACTCTCTGTTTTCTGTTTCGTAGCCAACTTGCTATCCATTCTGCTACCTGTCCCCTGATTCCACATCCTCTGATCTTAATCATGAGCCTTATCGAAGGCCTTTTGAAAATCCAAATATATTACATCTACTGGATTACCCTTGTCTACTCTTTGTCTTGATTTAATCATCCCCCTGTAGTAGATAGGCAATTTGTGTAGCGAGAGCTTACTTCATTGTTATGGGGAGACTATTTTGCTGAGATATTTGCTCCATTGCTTCTTTGGTAGTGACACTAAATAGCTCTCCCTACAAAGATGATAATACTCCTTTAACACGAGTCAATTGTACTTTTTCAGATATGATTGGACAATGTTTTGTGATTTGGACATATGTGACCTAGCATGGTAAATTTTGTTAGAAAATATCATTGGTCTTGGTGTTCTACACCGGTGATGATGATGATGATGATGATGATGATGGATTGTTCATTGTTGTCGATGATGACAGCCTATGATTCATCTCCAATTTAACACAGGTTGTGGGTTCTCATCTGATTGTAAAGTCTGATTTTTGCAAGGAATAATTTCCCACACACAAGACATTGGATGTCACAGTGTCCTAAGGGCAGATCTTTTCTTGATTTCCTTTAAGTTCTCTTTTCTTTGGCTAGCTGGTTACGACTTGCTTCAAACACTGTCATGCCATCATGAATTGCCACTTTTTCCTGTCACAAGCACATGATTCTATGTGTCAGTTGACATGTCACATTTTGTTAGATTGGTCTTTAGGCAATCCTTGCACCTTTTGAAATGACCACCACAAGAGTGTTTATTGAGTGTCAGCTCACTGTAGGATATCTCCTTGGATACCTTGAATGTGTTAAGCAAAAACAAGGGGAGGTCAGGAGAAAGACAGAACTTCACTCATTTGTTAAACTGCTCTTTTCCCACAATGTAGAGGAGGAAATTCTTATTTGCTTTATTATTTACCATGTGAGTAGAGTTATTAATAAGCTGAATCTTGCTGTCTCCTGACTAAAGACAATAAAGGGCACAGAAGGATATCCTGGGAACAGCAAGAGGAAATGATCAAGCAGAGATTTGTTCATGCATCATTCAAATGTACACTCCGTTGGGTTGACCAAGGAATATCCTTGAACAAACGTATGGGTGCAAATGAGGGACAAGTTGCCTCTGTAAACTGTAGGGAAATAGTTTATATTTTAAGCATTGCAGCCAATATTTGTTTTGTTACACACTCAAACTAAAGTTTTTTTAAAAGGAACGTTTTTTCTTAACTAATTTTCTGCTGGTTATATCCATTCTTTTTGGTATTAACAGACAAATATATCTGTACCAATGTGTTAAGGCTGAAGGCTGATTTCCTCAGCTGTCACTGGCCAGGCAAGGGACTGCTCTTTGGACAATTCAACTTTGCATATGTCCGAGGGTATGAAATAGGAACATAGGAAAGGAAGAAAAAGAATATGCAATCCAGCTGGCCAGTACAAAAGTCTAATGCATCCGCTCCCTCAAATATTTATCTCATTCTCCCTTAAATTTTTCCAGCTATTCTACCTTCACTGCTCCCCTGGGCAGCCCATTCCACCCATCCATCTCCTGCTGCTTAAAGCAGTAAACTCTGAAATTCTGGGAGGCGGGGAGGATGGATTACCCATCATAGGGCCGGAACTTGGGGTGGACCCAGATCTGCCTGATTTCTGCCCTGTTCAATAAGTGTTCCATATTTCTGTCCGGAGGTGTGGGTGGATGAGTTACTGGCTAACTCCAGTAATTCTGCCCATTTCACCCTTGTAAGGCCCAACAGAACTCTTGCTAGTTCAGAGCCCAGTAACAGCTGTAGAAAAGTTCTGCAGGCAAAGCTAATTGATCCCAAAGGGGATCTATTACCTTGTTAAACAAGAGCATTTTCTCCCGTAGGAACATTTGAGAACATGTGACAAATTTAAATGATGTTCCTCTTTGGCCCTTTCTGGGGTCTCGGCACTGCTTCAATTTTCCTCCCAGCTGTCGGGATGGGTGTCTCTGAAGTGCCTTACTGGTGTGAGTATACAGAAAGGGTGCAGTTATTTAGTGCTGCCTTATTCAGTATGGTGATGATTATTGGCATGGTCAGGTAGGGGCAAAGAGGGCTGATGTGTTGCTAGGTTCTGGGATGGGACTGGATTGAAGAATTTCTTCCTTATTTGAAGGGGGGAGAAGGTGGTAAGGCACTGGTGTCAAAGGTATACTGTGTTAGACAGGCCGAAGAATTCAGTGATGGGATGTACCGTGATGCTCCTTGCAGTAGACACCAAGGGGTCATCCTGATGGTTGTCCTGATGCTCTCCTCCATATAATTCTGACTCCAAAGCGGCTAGGGCCGCCTCCCCAAGAATATCCAAGTCCTATCATTTTTGTATGGTGAAATTGTGCAGGGTATAGCAGGCTATAACTATGCAGGACACATGCTGCTGAGTCCCTCCTGACCTGTCAAGGTAGCAAAAACACCCCTTTTGCAATGGTCCTCACGACTAACACTCTGGTAGAATCATGTGTTCCTGTGCTGCTGTTTGTGCAACTCTTAGTGGCGTCATTATCCATGGGAGCACAGGGGTGAGCCTTGTCATCCACAAGCCATTTGTTGATATGACGTTCTTGCTTGAAAAGGTCGGGGAAGGCCGAATTTCAAAATATGAATGCATCATGATTCCAGCAAATCCCACGTTGATGTGCAGGATCCTTTGCATGTTGTCACACATGATCTGTACATTCCAGGAGCGGAACTCTTTCCTGTTGAGCTATTTGAGGGCATTTACTGTAGGAGCTCGCAAAGCAATGTGAGTGCCACCTATTGCACCCTGAACTTTGGGAAAGCAGCAACCCTGTAAAAGTGGATGTCCCTACCTCACTGCTGCCTTGCTGTGACGCCAAAGGTGATGAATTCCCCAGCTCTCCAGTAAAGTGTGTCAGCCACCTCACAAATGCATTCCCATACCGCACTCTGGTTGATATTACTTAGATCCTCTGCGGCTGCCTGAAATGAGCCTATACCATAATAGTCGAGAGCGGTTGTCACCTTTATAGCCACAGACAGAGCAGTGTGGGCAGACACCTGTAACTGGAGCTCCTCTTTGCCTCTTTGACAAAGTGCACTTTTTAAATGCATATCTCTTTACTAAGGTCCTTATATGATCTGTGTTGCCTGAATACTCCTTTGGGGGTTAATATCTTGTGGGATTCATCTAACTTAAATGCTTCTTGTCTCTCCTTTGCTCTATCCTGTGCTGCTCCTCCTCCTCCTCCATGATAATGACAAACAAGGGTATATCTATAGGGAATTCCATAGCTGCTCCTGTGAAGCCCTCACTGTGGATGGGTTGCTGCGGAGAATGAAAATCTTCCAATGGTTTCACATTGTCAGAAGCAGTCAGGCCTTTGTATGCAGAATGCCAAAAAAAAATCACTTCAAAAAGTTGTTCCCAGCTGGAGAAATCTCCACACTCAGAAACTCCTTGTTTCTGATTCTCTCAACTGCACCTTAGAATTCTGAATTCAACTTACCTGAGTGCATTTCGTGTGTAAAAGCAGGAAAATTGGAGCTGCAGCACCACTGGCCTTCATTATCATATATGTAAACTTGAGACTCATTGGGTGTACGAAGGGCCAAAAAGTGCAAGGAAATTCAAGAGGATCGATAGTGAGGTGGAAAACTAACATAAATGGTTTCTGCCTCAATTTATTGCCAAAAAAAAATACTTGTCCTGATTATTTGCTGAAATTACGCCAAAAATAGCTTGGAAATTCTGGGTCAGTATGTGTGGATGACATCATCAGAAAATTGGCCAAGAGGAACTTTTGAGCCCAAGGGTATGAATTAATTGAATTCACACGCAGTTAAAATGTACAGGAGCTGATGCACTTCTCCAAACTAGTCATGAACGAGCTGAAATTTACCAATGCTTGAGTGACATTTGAGGATGGGATTGAAACTCAGGATCCCAGGACGGGTAGCTAATATACTCTTCAGCTGCTTCATCAATGACCTTCACTCCATCATAAGGTCAGAGATGGGGATGTTTGCTGATGATTGCAGTGTTCAGTTCCATTCGCAACCCTCAGATAATGAAGCAGTCCGTGCCCGCATGCAGCAAGACCTGGACAACATCCAGGCTTGGGCTGATAAGTGGCAAGTAACATTCACGCCAGACAAGTGGCAGGCAATGACCATCTCCAACAAGAGAGAATCTAATCACCTCCCCATGACATTCAACGGCATTACTATCACCGAATCCCCCACCATCAACATCCTGGGGGTCACCATTGACCAGAAACTTAACTGGACCAGCCACATAAATACTGTGGCTACAAGAGCAGGTCAGAGGCTGGGTATTCTGCGGCGAGTGACTCACCTCCTGACTCCCCAAAGCATTTCCACCATTTACAAGGCACAAGTCAGGAGTGTGATGGAATACTCTCCACTTGCCTGGAAGAGTGCAGCTCCAACAACACTCAAGAAGCTCAACACCATCCAGGACAAAGCAGCCCGCTTGATTGGCACCCCATCCACCACACTAAACATTCACTCCCTTCACCACCGGCGCACTGTGGCTGCAGTGTGTACCATCCACAGGATGCACTGCAGCAACTCGCCAAGGCTTCTTCGACAGCACCTCCCAAACCCATGACCTCTACCACCTAGAAGGGCAAGGGCAGCAGGCACATGGGAACAACACCACCTGCACGTTCCCCTCCAAGTCACACACCATCCCGACTTGGAAAAATATCACCGTTCCTTCATCGTCACTGGGTCAAAATCCTGGAACTCCCTACCTAACAGCATTGTGGGAGAACCTTCACCACATGGACTGCAGCGGTTCAAGAAGGCGGCTCACCACCACCTACTCAGGGCAGATATCCTGATTTAACCGAGATTGTTCTGGTTTTGTTGACTTTCTCTCTGCATCTCAGCAAATTATTTAAGGATGTGAAGAGGGATATGGGTTGAAGGGGTGACGGGGTGGTAGACTGGTGGCCTGGTAAGTATAAGTGGTTTTCAACCGTACGTCTTTCCTTGTTGCTCAAATCCTGCTTGTATTCCAATTGATGTTCCAAAAACCCAAGTCCTTTCCCATTCCCAATTTTCAAATTGTTGCATCCTCTGGTTTGCTCCTTTGAAATATGGTCATTTAAATAGATTCACAGGCCTCAAAATGAGGGAGAGGGTACAGGGTCCATTTTCATCCAGAGGTACGAACACAGCTCAGGCGGGATTCTGCACTGTTTAGACTGGACCTTTAAATTTTGGTCGGGGTTGGAGAGGTGTGGCAGATCTTCCATCCGCTCCCATGTCAGGGGACGTGTCAGGGGAGTTCCCGAGCCACCCCAGAAAATCTTCCCTTTATGCACTTGAAAGGCCTCGGAGGAACTCACACCAGTTGTGACCTGGCATGAATCCCTTTGAGACCTTCTGAAGTCTCCAAACCTTTACTAGAATGATACTTAGATTGAGTTCAGCCAAGGCGAACACCGCTGATGCACCGTTGCAGATGCTGGTGTTCAACCCTGGATAAGCAAGTGACCCCATCCCTGAGATTCTCGACAGCGTGTCCAGCCTGGGGCAAGGGTGGGTGGGAGTTCTGCTCTGTCACATTTACGCCGGAAGTGTGAGGCCCAGAAATTTCTGGGCTATAGAATGTTACAGCACATAAACAGGCCATTCAGCCCTTCAAGTCTACTCCACATGAGCACCCTTTTTTTTATTCGTTCATGGGATGTGGGCGTCACTGGCAAGGCCAGCATTTATTGCCCATCCCTAATTGCCCTTGAGAAGGTGGTGGTGAGCCGCCTTCTTGAACCACTGCAGTCCGTGTGGTGAAGGTTCTCCCACATTGCTGTTAGGTAGGGACTTCCAGGATTTTGATCCAGCGACGATGAAGGAACGGTGATATATTTCCAAGTCAGGATGGTGTGTGACTTGGAGGGGAACGTGCAGGTGGTGTTGTTCCCATGTGCCTGCTGCCCTTGCCCTTCTAGGTGGTAGAGGTCGCAGGTTTGGGCGGTAATGTCGAAGAAGCCTTGGTGAGTTGCTGCAGTGCATGCTGTAGATTGTACACACTGCAGCCACAGTGCGCCAGTGGTGAAGGGAGTGAATGTTTAGGGTGGTGGATGGGGTGCCAATCAAGCGGGCTGCTTTGTCCTGGATGATGTTGAGCTTCTTGAGTGTTGTTGGAGCTGCACTCATCCAGGCAAGTGGAGAGTATTCCATCTCACTACTGACTTGTAGATGGTGGAAAGGCTTTGGGGAGTCAGGAGGTGAGTCACTCGCCGCAGAATATCCAGCCTCTGACTGGCTCTTGTAGCCACAGTATTTATGTGGCTGGTCCAGTTAAGTTTCTGGTCAATGGTGACCCCCTGGATCTTGATGGTGGGGGATTTGGCAATGATAATGCTGTTGAATGTCAAGGGGAGGTGGTTAGACTCTCTCTTGTTGGAGATGGTCATTGCCTGGCACTTGCCTGGCACGAATGTTACTTGCCACTTATCAGCCCAAGCCTGGATATTGTCCAGGTCTTGCTGCATGCAGGCACGGGCTGCTTCATTATCTGAGCAGTTGCGAATGGAACTGAACAATGTGCAATCATCAGCAAACAACCCCATTTCTGACCTTATGATGGAGGGAAGGTCATTGATGAAGCAGCTGAAGATTGTTGGGCCTAGGACACTGCCCTGAGGAACTCCTGCAGCAATGTCCTGGGGCTGAGGTGATTGGCCTCCAACATCCACTACTTTCTTCCTTTGTGCTAGGTATGACTCCAGCTATTGGAGAGTTTTCCCCCTGATTTCCATTGACTTCAGTTTTACTAGGTCTCCTTGGTGCCACACTCAGTCAAATGCTGCCTTGAAGTCAAGGGCAGTCACTCTCACCTCACCTCTGGAATTCAGCTCTTTTGTCCATGTTTGGACCAAGGCTGTAATGAAGTCTGGAGCCGAGTGGTGCTGGCGGAACCCAAACTGAGCATCGGTGAGCAGGTTATTGGTGAGTAAGTGTCGCTTGACAGCACTGTCGACGGCACCTTCCATCACTTTGCTGATGATTGAGAGTAGACTGATGGGGGGGTAATTGGCCGGATTGGATTTGTCCTGCTTTTTGTGGACAGGACATACCTGGGCAATTTTCCACATTGTCGGGTAGATGCCAGTGTTGTAGCTGTACTGGAACAGCTTGGCTCGAGGCGTGGCTAGTTCTGGAGCACAAGTCTTCAGCACTACAGTCAGGATATTGTCGGGGCCCATAGCCTTTGTTGTATCCAGTGCACTCAGTCATTTCTTGATATTACATGGAGTGAATCGAATTGGCTGAAGACTGGCTTCTGTGATGGTGGGGATATCAGGAGGTTGCAGAGATGGATCATCTACTCGGCACTTCTGGCTGAAGATGGTTGCAAACGCTTCACCCTTGTCTTTTGCACTCACCTAGCCTAGTCCCATCCTCTGCTCACTCCCCTTACCTTTTAATATTTTTCTTTTTCAAGGAACTATCTATTCTCATTTTAAAATAATTTATAGACATTGCTTCAACAACAATTTGTGGCAGAGAATTCCACATTCTAACGACTGAAGCTACCAGTTTTTTCAGGTATTCAGTTTGTATGAAGTAGGTAGGGGTTACTTCAAGTTAACAGAAATCTTGATCATAAACTCCATGTAAGAGTCTGAATCATGCATCCTCCCCCTATGACCAATTCACAATTATAGCACTGATAGGAAGGAGCTGTCACTTAAACGAAAGATTTTTGTTGTTGCTGTTGGTTTACATTCTTTTGTCCTATACCCTACCCCATTAATCATCCACTATCAACCATTGGCACATAGCATGATCCTCGGAATGTGTTTGAAGGCTATTCATAATAGATCAGAGGCTGCTTACTTCAATAGCGTGTATTGTTATGGCTAGGACACTTCTAATGTAGTGTCTAAATATAATCTACCTGATAATGTCCACTTTGCTTCTCCTTTTTGTGTCCCTGTTCAGTCTTCTGCAGCTTACTCCACTTAAAACTACTTGTTTTAATGGCAGTTTATCATAGTATCTAAAGCTGTGGACTGCTTAGGAACAGTAAAAATATATGATAAATAGTGGGACTTTGTGGATTTACCAAAAAATATATGATTGAGTAATATCGGATGCCCAACTTATGAAAGCTGACTCATTCAGTAGTTTATCTTTTTGGTAAACCATTAACTCCTGTTCTGCTTCTTATTTGTTCCATATGTTTAGCGATATTATGAGTTTACTTTATTACATTTCAAAAAAAATTGAGGTAATTTTTAAAATCATTCTGAAAGATTATTTTCTCCTCCGATACACGGGGTCACTCTGCTGCCATGTGGTAGTTGGTGAGTTCAGTATGTATGTGGAGCGGCTGGCATGCATGTTGCAGAATGGTCAACATACCAGACAAAGCTGACAATATAAACTTAATATATTGATAAATTGTACCATTATTGGCTGATAATAATGCAATAGGCTGGGGAATATCAGAGGATCACAGTTGATTATTTACATTGGTTGTGGAGAGTATAATAGCTGCCATTATTGTTTTGGTTGATATCTATGAGTTGAATTGGATTTTCCTATTCCATATTTTCTCATGTTCTTGTGTAGCAACCCTGCTAAAAGCAATGATCATGGCGTTGCCTGCTGACTAAAAGAATGTGCAAAACGGCAGTCAAGGGAGACGTGTTTGTCAGCTTTGTTAAGAATATATATCTAGATGTTAGTCAGGTAGGGAGGCCTACATGCACAGAGAGAGAGAGAAATAGGAGAAGGTAAATGTGTTTGCAAGGATGTGTGGATGAATTGTTGGAGAAATACCTCCCTTATGAAGAGTTCCTTGGACCAAGGTTCCCCATCTTCCTCAGGAACATTTGCCTATTAGGAGTATAAAAGGCTCCACCTTTAGAACAATTATTAGCCTGCACACCATGTCATGTATCCTGAGAAATACAGTCTTTGAAACCAACCAAGGCATAGTCTTAGAATCTGCTAACCAGCTCTAAATCTGAACTTTGACAAAGGCATAGGGGGGCGCGGGGGGGTGGGGGGGGCGGGGGGGTGGGGGGGCGGGGGTGGGGGGTGAAATCGGTCGTGCCACTGCCCAAGACGGATTTCACCCTCATAAAATCTACAGATGTCCTGATCAAATCTGGATAGTATGGAGTGAGGGTCAGTTTCAGAGTCAAGTGACTAAGGGCACTAAATTGGGCCGTGTAGCGCCCGTTGTTTTGGCGCTTTACTGCCTCTTTTACATCCAAGATGGCGTCTTAGATGCGCATGCACGTTTCCAGCGTGACGTGCGCCAGACGCCATCTTGGTATAGGAGTTAGCGCAGGCACAGATAACGAACACTGGAATCATGTAAAGTAGGGAGAAAATGGCTTCAATCAGTGTACAACGCTGATTTAAAGTGATAGACACCATTTTGGGACTTAACACTCAACTCAACGCACAGTCTTAACCCCAACCATCTGAATGTGTCTTAGAGTGCATGTAGGACCCCCCCCCACCGGCGCTATTTAAAGAGACCATGCAAGATTTACAGGTTAGTGGCTGGATTATTGCTTCTGGCTGCCGAGACATTTGTAACTATTTTTGGAGGTCTCCTATACTTGAATTCTTGGACGAGGGGGTATAGCCTAACATTTAGAGCCAGGATATGCAGGAGTGAAGTTAGGAAACGCTTCTAGAGGGCAAAGGTTGGGAGAAGTTCAAATTCAAATTGGAGGTTTCGACATGATAGCTATTACTGAGACATGGCTGCAGGATGGTCAGGATTGGGAACTAAATATACCGGGTTAGAAGGTCTACAGGAGAGATAGGGAAAATGGAAGAGGGGGAGGAGTAGCCTTAGTGATTAAAGATGAAGTCACTTCGATGATAAAGGAGGATATAACGAGAGGTAAGCAGCCAACAGAGACCTTATGGGTTGAATTGAGAAATAGGAAAGGATCTAAGACTATAGTGGGAGTTGTGTATAGGAGCCCTGGCAGCAGCTCTGAAGTGCTAGATTGTATAAATGCAGAGATTAGACAAGCTTGTAACAAAGGCATAGTGGTCTTAATGGGGGACTTTAACCTTCACATAGATTGGGAAAAGCAGACTAACAACTGTCAGAAAGGTAGTGAATTTCTTGAGTGTGTCCGGGATAGTTTTCTACAGCAGTATGTCCTAGAGGCAACAAGGGGGCAAACCATACTAGATTTAGTAATCAGTAATGAACCAGATTTAGTTAACAGCTTAACTGTGCGTGAACATCTATCCAATAGCGATCATAACATGATCGAGTTCAATGTTGTGTTTGAAAGGGAAAAAAGTGAATCAGCTGCTAAGATTCTTAACTTGGGAAAGGCTGACTTCAATGGGGTGATACAGAGGCTGTCCACAGTAAACTGGGCAAATCTGTTAATGGGTAAATCGACTGATGATCAGTGGGAAATGTTTAAAGAAACATTTAACGTGATACAGAATTGGTTTATATCCCTGAGGGGCAAGAACTCTACTTGCCAAAAAAAACAGCCATGGACAACTAAAGAGGGAAGGGACAGTATAAGACATAAGGAAAGAGCATACAAAAAGGCAAAAAATGGCACAGATCCGGGTGAATGGGAAAGATACAAAGATCAACAAAGGGTCACAAAACAGTTAGTAAGAGCTACAAAAAGAGAGTATGACAAGAAACTTGCAAGGGATATCAAAACCAATACGAAGAACTTTTATAGTTATATTAGGAAAAAGAGGGTGGTCAGGAGCAGTGTTGGCCCCTTAAAAACTGAAAGTGGTGATATTGTCATTGACAATGGGAAAATGGCGGACATGTTGAATAATTACTTTGCGTCAGTATTTACAGTAGAAAAAGAGGATAGCATGCCGGAAATCCCAAGAAAACTAAAATTGAATCGGGGACAGGGACTCGATAAAATTAACATAAGTAAAGCAACATTAATGAAGAAAATAATAGCACTAGAGAGTGACAAATCCCCAGGACCAGATGGTTTCCATCCCAGGGTTTTAAAGGAAGTAGGTGAGCAGATTGCAGATGCCCTAACTATAATCTTTCAAAGTTCTCTAGATTCAGGAACTGTCCCTCTGGATTGGAAAATTGCACATGTCACTCCGCTTTTTAAGAAAGGAGAGAGAGGGAAACTAGGGAATTATAGATCAGTTAGCCTAACATCTGTTGTGGGGAAAATGCTGGAGTCTATAATTAAGGATAGGGTGACTGAACACCTCGAGAATTTTCAGTTAATCAGAGAGAGCCAGCATGGATTTGTGAAAGGTAGGTCGTGCCTGACAACCCTGATTGAATTTTTTGAAGAGGTGCCTAAAGTAGTGGACAGGGGAATGTCAATGGATGTTATTTATATGGACTTCCAGAAGGCATTTGATAAGGTCCCACATAAGAGACTGTTAACTAAGATCGAAGCCCATGGAATCGAGGGAAAAGTACGGACTTGGTTAGGAAGTTGGCTGAGCGAAAGGCGACAGAGAGTAGGGATAATGGGTAGGTACTCACATTGGCAGGATGTGACTAGTGGAGTCCCGCAGGGATCTGTCTTGGGGCCTCAATTATTCACAATATTTATTAACGACTTAGATGAAGGCATAGAAAGTCTTATATCTAAGTTTGCCGATGACACAAAGATTGGTGGCATTGTAAGCAGTGTAGATGAAAACATAAAATTACAAAGCGATATTGATAGATTAGGTGAATGGGCAAAACTGTGGCAAATGGAATTCATTGGAGACAAATGTGAGGTTATCCACTTTGGATCAAAAAAGGATAGATCAGGGTACTTTCTAAATGGTAAAAAGTTAAAAGCAGTGGATGTCCAAAGGGACTTAGGGGTTCAGGTACATAGATCATTGAAGTGTCATGAACAGGTGCAGAAAATAATCAATAAGGCTAATGGAATGCTGGCCTTTATATCTAGAGGACTAGAGTACAAGGGGCAGAAGTTATGCTGCAGCTATACAAAACCCTGGTTAGACCGGACCTGGAGTACTGTGAGCAGTTCTGGGCACCGCACCTTCGGAAGGACATATTGGCCTTGGAGGGAGTGCAGCGTAGGTTTACTAGAATGATACCCGGACTTCAAGGGTTAAGTTATGAGGAGAGATTACACAAATTGGGGTTGTATTCTCTAGAGTTTAGAAGGTTAAGGGGTGATCTGATCGAAGTTTTTAAGATATTAAGGGGAACAGATAGGGTGGATAGAGAGAAACTATTTCCGCTGGTTGGGGATTCTAGGAGTAGGGGGCACAGTCTAAAAATTAGAGCCAGACCTTTCAGGAGTGAGATTAGAAAACATTTCTACACACAAAGGGTGGTAGAAGTTTGGAACTCTCTTCCGCGAATGGCAATTGATACTAGCTCAATTGCTAAATTTAAATGTGAGATCGATAGCTTTTTGGCAACCAAAGGTATTAAGGGATATGGGCCAAAGGCAGGTATATGGAGCTAGATCACAGATCAGCCATGATCTTATCAAATGGCGGAGCAGGCACGAGGGGCTGAATGGCCTACTCCTATTCCTATGTTCCTATGTCTTTCAAGTTTGGGAAGCTCTTCTGCAAACGACGGTTGATGCTAGCTCAATTGTGAATTCTAAATCTGAGATAGATAGATTTCTGTGTACCAAGGGTATTAAGGGATATGGGGCTAAGGCGGGTATATGGAGTTAGCTCACAGGTCCACCATGATCTCATTGAATGGGGGAACAGGCTCGAGGGGCTGAATGCCACTGCCACTTGCTGCTACTGATATGCGCTACCTTCTCCTGCAAGAAAGCGGGATATGTGTCTGGGCGATGTGCCTGTCATGTATGAATAGCTGCCAGCGTGTGGCTTGTGAGTTGTGGGGTCGCCGGCTTGCAATAGTGGTAATGTGTGAGGGTGGGAGGAGGCATCTGATTGGAAGAGTTGAGTACTGATGGAAAGAGATTGTTTGTAGGTGGGTGTTGGGGGGTTCAGTGTGTGGAGGAGTGGATGCGGCTAGTGGTGCAGTTGGTCAGAGATGCCACTTGACAGTTGACCTCACTCACCTTAACTACTCATGTCAAAGCATTGAACTTCTTCTGTACTGTATCCACGTTCATGATGCTATACGCCTGGAATTGACTTCATCCCCTACTGCCTCCCACTGCATTTTAGGTGTATGTCTGGAGGGCCTCTTGCTCCCCCCCCCCCCCACCCCCGCAGATATAGGAAGTCCTTCCTTCTGTTCACCTCTTGCACCAAGGCCTCTGGTGCATCAGCAGAGAACCTTGGTGCACGGACTCTCAGATCAGCAGATTGGTGAGGTCTGGCATGCAGATTGGAGGATGTGGGATTTAGTGGTGCGCAACCTTTATTCAAACATAACTCATCAGTATGTAAACATAGGGATGGGACCTGCTCCTGTGCTTTACGTGTGCGATGTCTGATCCGTGCAGACCGCAGGCTGTTATATTCAGCAAATAACAGGTACCAGCTACCTTTATGAGATTTCTAATCGACAGCCTGCCTTTAAGAGATTGGAGCTCCCCCTGCAGGTGGAAAATGCGAATTGCATGGAATCCTCGCTCAACGCTGATTTCCAACGCAGATTGCATGTGAGTCCTCAGGCCTGACAATAATCTTGTCCTGCCTACGCAGGGACCATTGGGCGCGGGGTAATAGCGGATTGTGCTACTCCCGCCCAAAAACAGGCCCTATCCAATTTTCCCCCTAAGACTCTGCCACTGATTTCAATTAAAAAAATCAAAACAAGGACAAACAAAAAAGATGGGCTGGAAAATAAAGCTGACATTAGATTAAGACACCGGAAAGAGGTAGAAAGATATTGAGGCAGTAAGTCATGAACAGATGAGAAGATCGGGCTTTAGAGGATTCAAAGTTACTAGGATTCAGCAACCTCTCCCTCCCCCGTTTAAAAATCTCAGTAAGGTAAGCAATGATTTGCTAAACCTTTGAAACCACAGACATGACAGAGCTGCTATTTGTGTAATCATTGAGCTGAAAGAATTGAGAGCCTATTCATAAATTTTCTGCTAGAATTTGTATTCAATTTTCTGATAGAATATATTGCTAAATATTCTGATAGAAATTATCGATAAATTTTATGATTGTTTCTGCAGGCCCACTGTTAAGCTGTGTCCCTTAAAAATCATTTTCTATGCACATAAACTTAATTTCATAATTACCCATTATTGGAAAAATCCAAAAATTCAGATTTAGTTGTAAATCTCTGATAATCTGCATTGAAAAACTTTTTATTGGTAATTAGTTATTGAATATGAATAGATGGATTGGGCAATCAGAATATTACATATTGACAAAACCACTCCAGTTGAAGTGCTAGCTTATTCACAAACCTAGGAGCACTGTGATTGACAGGATGTTCTGCTTTTATTTATTTCTTCCAGTTTCTAAAAGGGGTCGTGTCACTGTATATGAGAGATTTTGGGCTGGCTACATTCCTAGTACAACCAGGTGCCGTGTGCTTGGAAAACTCAGATTTCACCACCTTGGTCACTCCACTATGATCTTTCGCACAGTTATTTTGGATTTGAATTTTATTAAAAATGTTTTACAGTGCCAGATATAATCCAATTATGTTGTTGTGCCAATCTGTTAGACCATTGCACACTTGCAAAACGGGTGGCAACAGTGCATAATTAAAAGTAATATAATCTTATGGTTGTTATGATCTGGAATACACTGCCTGAAAGGGTGGTGGAAGCAGATTCAATAATAACTTTCAAAAGGGAATTGGATAAATACTTGAAGGAAAAAAATTTGCAATGCTATAGGGAAAGGGCAGGGGAGTGGGACTAATTGAATAGCTCTTTCAAAGAGCTAGCACAGGCACGGTGGGTTGAATGGCCTCCTACTGTGCTGTGTCATTCTATGGTTCTATGATTCTTATTAATGTAAGTGCAGAGGAACAAATAGAGAATCAAAATTAGATATGGATGAAAATTTGTTCTGTGCCATAAAACACAAAGGACTGACACTAATCTGCTCATTCTCTGCCTCTACTCAAGCACTGTGGTTTTTCCCAAATGATTCCATTTCCATTAGATACCAATACAAGGTCATCATTCAGCACAGTTTTAACTTGTCTTTTCCCCTTTTCCACTACTAAAACTCAATGAGCCAAATAAATGTTCATTTGGTTGGCTGTTCCATAGATGTGAACCAGTAAACAAGAATTTTCTGGGTAAAATTCTGCAAGGGGACATCATGGTCACATTTCAGACTTCCCAAACAATCCAGGTAAACCGCCTGTCGTTTTCCGACAGCAGCTACTTTGTTCAATTGGTTGGAAACAAAAGCTGACCATAACTGCATTACTCCTATCTCTTACTAGTTTTTGTTTGATCTCTGGTTGTAAAATAGTTGCAGCTAAGAATTCTCTGATCAGACACACTAAAATATTATAAGTGTCCATGGGAACCACATTAAATAGCCATTGAGATCACTAAATACACAAACTTGCAAAATTTATTTGAGAGTCCCATTGACAATTTCATTACAGTATATGAGCTGCTTAGGTTGAGGTTTGGTATGATGTAGAGTTTGAGTGAGAAAGAGGAAAAACATAAAGCATAGAAGGGAAAAAAGAGTGAGACTGGTGTAGAAAATGAGAATTGGCAGAAGAGGAAGAAAAAAAAATTAAAGAAATAGAAAAATAATGAGGAAAACAGCAAAATGAAGGGAAGAAAATAAACAGAAAGAGAGAAAGATAAGGAATCCAAATAAACATTATAAGAAAAACCAAGTCAGAAATAAAAATGGCCCATGCACGGAGAGGAGGAGTGTGACAGTAAACAATAAATTATAGATATTTAAATACAATATTAGATTACTAATTCCTGGATATACAAATGAGAAAATTATAGGTGGGTTTCATTGTTTCTTTACACTTGTTGGTCCATTTGTCCCATTTGTAAATAGGATAATGTACAAAAAAATGTAAATACAGGAAGTGTGTGCCTAGGGAAATTCTGATCTTAACATAGGAACACTACAATCATGATGTAACTCTTTTTCAAAGTTGGGGAAACTTGTCCTGTAAGTGGTTTTTAAAGGTTTTTAAATCCAGCTGGACAAAGTGATGATCAGCAATAACACAGCAAAAATTGGTCACATCTGTTTTACAGCCCATACAAATGACTTTGTAATGTTTAAATTCATTTATTTCTTAAGGAAACATCTATAAATGGATCTTTCTTTGAGAATGTTGGAAAACATTGACAAGTATTTTGGCTAGAGGTGATTTTATTTTGTGTGGTTTTGAAATAGAGCCCAGGTAAGCCATAGGAAAGGAACAGTGTTAGGGTGTCAGAAAGGAAGTACAGAAGACCTCTTGTAACCCTTTTAAGTTGAGTAAGAAATATATTTACTAGGAGGTCATTATTTAAAAAAAAATTATCTCCACTTTTCCCTTTCTCCTTGGGTAAATGTGGTTCACCTCCGCCCTATCACAGACTTCTTCTCCAGTATTTCCAGACTCCAGTTATCAAACCACCTAGAAAATTCTCCCCCTTTACAGAAGAAAGAATTAGCTTCAGAAGAACTTTAATTGACAATTTATAAAAATAATAATGCTCTTACTGGCATAGCCATTTCCTAGCTGATAACAGCAACTACAACTTGCATTTATATATGGATGAGTGAGACAGTGCAGGACAGGATGTGTGTGGCAGACATTTGGACAAGTTGGAGTTTATGGATGGGAGTAGATGGTTAGAGTTGTCAGGGGAAAAATTGGATAAGGGTCCGTTTTGGGCAGGGGTAGTGCGTTGTGCTACTACCCCACGCCCGATGGACCCTACGCAGGCAGGACGTGAACTTTGTGCTGCCTGCTACTTACCAGGATATCTTTTTTTAATTTTTTTTTATTCGTTCACGGGATGTGGGCGTCGCTGGCAAGGCCGGCATTTATTGCCCATCCCTAATTGCCCTCGAGAAGGTGGTGGTGAGCCGCCTTCTTGAACCGCTGCAGTCCATGTGGTGACGGTTCTCCCACAGTGCTGTTAGGAAGGGAGTTCCAGGATTTTGACCCAGCGACAATGAAGGAACGGCGATATATTTCCAAGTCGGGATGGTGTGTGACTTGGAGGGGAACGTGCAGGTGGTGTTGTTCCCATGCGCCTGCTGCCCTTGTCCTTCTAGGTGGTAGAGGTCGCGGGTTTGGGAGGTGCTGTCGAAGAAGCCTTGGCGAGTTGCTGCAGTGCATCCTGTGGATGGTGCACACTGCAGCCACAGTGCGCCGGTGGTGAAGGGAGTGAATGTTTAGGGTGGTGGATGGGGTGCCAATCAAGCGGGCTGCTTTATCTTGGATGGTGTCGAGCTTCTTGAGTGTTGTTGGAGCTGCACTCATCCAGGCAAGTGGAGAGTATTCCATCACACTCCTGACTTGTGCCTTGTAGATGGTGGAAAGGCTTTGGGGAGTCAGGAGGTGAGTCACTCGCCGCAGAATACCCAGCCTCTGACCTGCTCTCGTAGCCACAGTATTTATATGGCTGGTCCAGTTAAGTTTCTGGTCAATGGTGACCCCCAGGATGTTGATGGTGGGGGATTCGGCGATGGTAATGCCGTTGAATGTCAAGGGGAGGTGGTTAGACTCTCTCTTGTTGGAGATGGTCATTGCCTGGCACTTATCTGGCGCGAATGTTACTTGCCACTTATCAGCCCAAGCCTGGATGTTGTCCAGGTCTTGCTGCATGCAGGCTCGGACTGCTTCATTATCTGAGGGGTTGCGAATGGAACTGAACACTGTGCAGTCATCAGCGAACATCCCCATTTCTGACCTTATGATGGAAGGAAGGTCATTGATGAAGCAGCTGAAGATTGTTGGGCCTAGGACACTGCCCTGAGGAACTCCTGCAGCAATGCCCTGGGGCTGAGATGATTGGCCTCCAACAACCACTACCATCTTCCTTTGTGCTAGGTATGACTCCAGCCACTGGAGAGTTTTCCCCCTGATTCCCATTGACTTCAATTTTACTAGGGCTCCTTGGTGCCACACTCGGTTAAATGCTGCCTTGATGTCAAGGGCAGTCACTCTCACCTCACCTCTGGAATTCAGCTCTTTTGTCCATGTTTGGACCAAGGCTGTAATGAGGTCTGAAGCCGAGTGGTCCTGGCGGAACCCACACTGAGCATCGGTGAGCAGGTTATTGGTGAGTAAGTGCCGCTTGATAGCACTGTCGACGACACCTTCCATCACTTTGCTGATGATTGAGAGTAGACTGATGGGGCGGTAATTGGCCGGATTGGATTTGTCCTGCTTTTTGTGGACAGGACATACCTGGGCAATTTTCCACATTGTTGGGTGGATGCCAGTGTTGTAGCTGCACTGGAACAGCTTGGCTAGAGGCGCAGCTAGTTCTGGAGCACAAGTCTTCAGCACTACAGTTGGGATGTTGTCAGGGCCCATAGCCTTTGCTGTATCCAGTGCACTCAGCCGTTTCTTGATATCACGTGGAGTGAATCGAATTGGCCGAAGACTGGCTTCCGTGATGGTGGGGATATCGGGAGGAGGCTGAGATGGATTATCCACTCGGCACTTCTGGCTGAAGATGGTTGCAAACGCTTCAGCCTTGTCTTTTGCACTCACGTGCTGGACTCCGGCATCATTGAGAATGGGGATGTTTGCAGAGCCTCCTCCTCCCGTTAGTTGTTTAATTGTCCACCACCATTCACGACTGGATGTGGCAGGACTGCAGAGCTTTGATCTGATCCGTTGGTTGTGGAATCGCTTAGCTCTGTCTATAGCATGTTGCTTCCGCTGTTTAGCATGCATGTAGTCCTGAGTTGTAGCTTCACCAGGTTGGCACCTCATTTTTAGGTACGCCTGGTGCTGCTCCTGGCATGCTCTTCTACACTCCTCATTGAACCAGGGTTGATCCCCTGGCTTGTTGGTAATGGTAGAGTGAGGAATATGCCGGGCCATGAGGTTACAGATTGTGCTGGAATACAATTCTGCTGCTGCTGATGGCCCACAGCGCCTCATGGATGCCCAGTTTTGAGCTGCTAGATCTGTTCTGAATCTATCCCATTTAGCACGGTGGTAGTGCCACACAACACGTTGGATGGTGTCCTCAGTGCGAAGACGGGACTTCATCTCCACGAGGACTGTGCGGTGGTCACTCCTACCAATACTGTCATGGACAGATGCATTTGTGACAGGTAGATTGGTGAGGACGAGGTCAAGTAAGTTTTTCCCTCGTGTTGGTTCGCTCACCACCTGCCGCAGGCCCAGTCTCGCAGCTATGTCCTTCAGGACTCGGCTAGCTCGGTCAGTAGTGGTGCTACCGAGCCACTCTTGGTGATGGACATTGAAGTCCCCCACCCAGAGTACATTTTGTGCCCTTGCTACCCTCAGTGCTTCCTCCAAGTGGTGTTCAACATGGAGGAGGACTGATTCATCAGCTGAGGGAGGACGGTAGGTGGTAATCAGCAGGAGGTTTCCTTGCCCATGTTTGACCTGATGCCATGAGGTCCAGAGTCAATGTTGAGGACTCCCAGGGCTACTCCCTCCTGACTGTATATCACTGTACCGCCACCTCTGGTGGGTCTGTCCTGCCGGTGGGACAAGACATACCCAGGGATGGTGATGGAAGAGTCTGGGACGTTGGCTGAAAGGTATGATTCTGTGAGTATGGCTATGTCAGGCTGTTGCTTGACTAGTCTGTGGGACAGCTCTCCCAATTTTGGCACAAGTCCCCAGATGTTAGTAAGGAGGACCTTGCAGGGTCGACTGGGCTTGGTGTTTTGCCATTGTCGTGTCCGGTGCCTAGTGGTCCGATGCCGGGTGGTCCGTCCGGTTTTATTCTTATTATGACTTTTCGTAGCGAGATTTTACAACTGAGTGGCTTGCTCGGCCATTTCAGAGGGCAATTAAGAATCAACCACATTGCTGTGGGTCTGGAGTCACATATAGGCCAGACCGGGTAAGGGGGGTAGGCTTCCTTCCCTAAAGGACATTAGTGAACCAGATGGGTTTTTACGACAATCCGGTAGTTTCATGGCCATCATTACTGATACTAGTATTTTAATTCCAGATTTTTTTATTTAATTAATTGAATTTAATTAATTAATTGAATTTAAATTCGCCAGCTGCCGTGGTGGGATTTGAACTCATGACTCTGGATTTTAGTCCAGGCCTCTGGATTACTAGCCCAGTAACATAACCACTATGCTACCGTACCCGCCAGCGCAGCCCGTGCTGCTGAGAGGCTGCATGGAGAATGAGGAAGTTGGAAATGGGGCGTGCACAGCGCACGTCATCAGCAGCCTTCACCTCTTAAAAGTGCAGGTGCACATTTCAAATGGCAGGTACACAGCTGCTTGCAGGAGGGAAAGATGGCCACGAGAATAGCTGGACCGACATGAGAGAGGGCTCCACGCTTCTCTGATGATGCTCTGGAGGCCCTGGTGGAAGGGGTGGACGAAAGGAGGGCCAACATGTACCCACAGGGTGGCAGGAGACCCTCCAGACTGCAGCTCCTCAGGCATTGGCTGGCTGTGGCGCAGGAAGTCAACACCAGGAGCATTGCACCACGCACGTGGGTGTAGTGCCGAAAGAAGTTCAATGATTTGACACGAGTGGTCAAGGTGAGTGAATGCAAGTGTCAAGTGGCACATCCTACCAGCTGCACCACTGCTCCACGCAAGACACCCCCCATCACCCACCCACCAACAAACACTGTCCATCCAAACTCAATGCTGCACTCGGCATGCTGCATCTCACCCGCACATAGTACCACACTTGCAGGCCACACAACCACCACTCACAAGCCACACAAACTGGCAGCTATTCGAGCATGACAAGCACATCACCCACACACCTTGCAGGACACTCACTGACACACTGTCCTCTGCTTTCAGGAGAAGGTGGTGCATAACAGCCGGCAGCAGGAGGAACCTGAGGGTGGACAGGCAAGCTCACACATCCTCACCCCCCCCTAGAGGAGACAGTGCTTTGGATCATTGGCCCAGCCATCGCTGCAGCCGTGACAACATGCCGCGCTGGAGGCCCCGATGAAGGGGGTCTCTGCATATCTAATGCTCCTTCTCCTTTTCCACATCTCCCTCCTCCCATAATCTTTTCTGACTCATGTGCTGCACATGCTGTCAGCAGGAACATCTTACTTGCTCCTCTCCCCACCCCACAACTCAACCTGTTTCCCTTTGTCATTGCAGATACCCAAGAACACATGGCCACACCATCCGAGGAGGAGGAGGAGGAGAAGGAGGAGGAGGACACTGAAGCCACACTGTCACTCGATCTGACACTTGTTTCCACCAGCTGAGACTGACACTCCACTAGTTTAGAGGAGGGATCTACAAGTGGTGAGACACCGAGCACAAGTGCGCAGAAGCCAGGGTGGGGGGAACGGATACCACAGGTGCCAGCTCGCCCGAGGGCGAGGTCGCTCACGAGTTCTGCTGCAGAGGAGTCAGATGAGGACTTTGATGGGCCAGGCTACAGAAGACGGCTGATGGGTGTACACCACCAAATGCTTGGGGCATTGCAAAACCTGCCAGAAAGCCTGCACCCAATGAGAAGGGGTATGGAGGAGTCCAGCTCCAACTTGGCACAAGGCTTTGTGCAGAGCTTGGAGCCCATCCTTTCCAACAAGGAACGGGTGGTCACCTCCATCAGCACACCTGTGGAATCCACCATGTTGCAGTGTCTGATGACTGATGTCACAGCTTCCATTGCAGCACAAAACTTCTGCCATCCAAGGTCTGACTGCTGCATTAGCAGCTCAGACTGCTGCTATCGTGGATCTGGGGACCACTGTGCAACGGGGCTTCCAGGGCATCACAGCACTCCAGCAATCCATTCTCCAGCTGATCACCAGGAGTGCTGAGGCGCCACCCCGGGAGAGTGGCAGTGGCGCCATGGCAGTCAGACCTGCCTTCCTCCCTCAGGATGACAGCCTTCCTGCTCCCACCCCTGCCACTCTGCCAGTGCCCCTGTTGTTGCCTTTTGGCCAGCCAGGCCAGACTGCTGCAGCCCATGTTGAGATGGTGCAGTCTGAAGTGGGCCCTCCTGGCCCAGAGCTGCTCAAGGTCGTCCTTCAAGGCCATCTGCTCGCTCCTCCGCTGAAGGCCAGTAGCCTCCCACCATCCATGCACCAGGCACTGGGGAAGCACCTCGTAGGAGCACTAGGATAGGTAAAGGCACACGAAAAACAGGCACTAAGGGAATGCACAAGGCTGAATAGTTCTGTTATGTTTGCATAATTTCATTTATTCATTGATAAATGAGACTTTGATTTTGCATTTGGTGGTGGTTTTTATTTATGCGATGAGCTGAGAGGGAAACCAATGTGTAATCGATGGAGGGCGATTTGATTGTCTTATGAGAGTGGAAAGGTGGGGAGTGTGGGACTGTTGGTGTGTTGGGGGATGTAGTTCAAATTATTGATAGCGGGCACGGATCAGGCGAGCACGCAGAGCCCTTGCAGACGAAGCGTATAGTTCCTGTTGCACCCTTGCGCCTTCCTCCACTTCCTCTTCCGGCTCCACCACCTCCTCCTCAGCCTCTTCCTCCTCCTGCTCCTCCTCCTCCCCCTCCTCCTCCTCCTCAGCCTCTTCCTCCTCCTGCTCCTCCTCCTCCCCCTCCTCCTCCTCCTCCTCCTCCTCCTCCTCAGCCTCTTCCTCTTCCACCTATGGCTCAGGGTCTTCTGCAATCATTGGTGTCAAAGGCTGTCCCTTATGATGGTGAGGTTGTGCAGCATGCAGCATACCACTACAAATCTGCCCACCTGCTCAGGGGAATACTGCAGGGCCCCTCCAGACCGGTCCAGGCAGCGGAAGCGTTGTTTGAAGAGGCCTATGGTGTGCTCCACGATGTTTTGTCTGGCAGCATGGCTCTCATTATAGGCCTGCTGTGCACGTGTGCGTGGGTTCCTGACTGGTATCATGAGCCACGGTGTGAGGGGATAGCCCCTGTGACCCTGTAGACAGCCTTTGACTTGCCAAGTCAGGTGAAAGATAGCTGGCACATTGGACGGACTGCTCCCAGGGTAGCTGGCATCGACCTCCAAGATTCGATGTGTGTTGTCGCACACCAGCTGCACATTGTGAGAGTGGAAGCCCTTTTGGTTGATGGCCGAGTTGATATGCGGGGCACTCAGGGCAATATGCGTGCAGTCAATGGCACCCTGCACCATGGAGAAGCCAGCAATGCTGGTAAACCCCCGTGCTCGCTCGTTCTGCTTGTCTCTCTGGAGAAGGAAGGTGATGAACCTGTTCCTCATCTGGTACAGTGCGTCTGTGACCTCCCTTATGCAGCAGTGCACTGCATACTGCGAGATGTTGATCATAATGCCAGCAGTGGCCTGAAATGCTCCTGAGCCATAGAAATTCAGCGCCACGGTGATCTTCATAGCCACAGGCAATGCTCTCCTTGCCCTGCTCTGAGGCTGCAGTTGTGGCCGCACCAGTTGACAGACCTCAGTCGCAGCTTCTTTGGTGAACCTCAGGCGTCGGATGCAATCCTCCTCAGTTGAAGTAAGAGAATTGGTCCCGGAAGGCCCTCATTGGGTAGGGCCTCATTCTCCGTTCCCTGCGCCTTCTCGTCCTCTGTCTCCTTGCAACTTGACCTGCCCTGCGTGGCCTCTCTGCATGCTCCTAGTCGTGCTCAATGCCCTGTGGGAGCCTTAGCAGACCGCCCATGGTTGGCAGGAATGCTGTTCAACCAGGGTGGTAACTTTCCGAACCTTAAGGCAGTACCTGCCAAAGCGCTCTCAAAAGTCATCTAGGAACTCTTAGTAAGAATAGGGAGCTTCAAAAAACACTTCCTACTCCTCCAGCAGCCAGAAGCAATAATCCAGCAACTAACCTGCAACACCTGCATGACCCCTTTAAATAGCGCTGGTGCAGGGTCCTTCAGGCACAGTAAGACACGTTCAGATGGCCGGGGTTAAGACTATGCGTTGAGTTGAGTGTTAGCGTCTAAAATGGTGTCTATCACTTTAAATTAGCATTGCGAGCTGATTGCATGCATTTTCTCCCTACTTTACATGCTTCCAGCGTTCGGTATTTATGCATGTGCTAACTCCTATACCAAGATGGCATCTAGCGCATGTCATGCTGGAAACGCGCGTGCACATCCAAGACGCCATCTTGGATGTCAGAGAGTCCATGTAGCGCCGAAACAATGGGCGCTACACGGCCCAATTTAGCCCCCGTCAAGTCTGGAGGTGACAAAGGCATGTATAAAGTTTTTAGCAGTAGAAGGACTGCAGTAGGGATGGAGGCAGGTAATGTGGTGGAGGTAATTTCCCAGGTTTCTGAATCTGGAGTAGCTCTCAGACTGGTTTGAAGTTGTGGCTTCCAACAGTTCCCATGGACCCTTTCCAGGATTCCTGGAAAAACTCTCTGTTGGTAATGTTATTGAGTTGCATTGGTGGGAAGGAGACCTGTCTCAAGGGATTCCTTGCCAATCAGACAATTGATTTTGTTTTGCATAATCAATCAAAATTCTCTTGAGGCTAATATTTTCTTCTATTACAAAAAGTATGTGGAGCGGCATTAATAGTGTCCAAATTATTCTTTATGTCTTGAAAAACATATCCATGAGTCTGCATAAGGAACACTAAAATGACTGCATTCCAAATATCTGCTCTACTCCTTAAGACTTAAGCCTGCAGGCATCAAGTTTGGAACGAAATGTAATATCGGAGCGGCTAATTGGACTTCCTTTTGTCATCATTTTTTGAATGTAAACATTTGCCATATACTGCAGAGTTTTAATATTTTTACATTTAGAAGGTTCACTTGACAGCATCAAAGGTTGATGCATCTGGAATTAATGTGTTCATTGAAGTGTATTAAGGTATTAGCAAATGTTAACAATTCTGAGACATGGGTGGATAACTCACAAATTTGTTTGCATATGCTGCTGTAGATTTGACAATGCTCTAGTTAATAATAACCAAAACCACCATTACAGAGAGGCTAAACCATTTCAGGAAAGGCCTTATTAGCTGGTGCAGGCAACCTTGTCAAAAGTTTGAAAATCCCCAAAATGGGGAATTTTTTGTACTACTTTCTAAAGTGCTTAATTGGATTTTATGACAGCCAAACAGTTGATCTGTTGATTATGAATAGCCAGATGGTGAGGTATCTGATTTTGTTATTCTAACTTCAAGTAAATGAGTGAGTTTGTCTGAGAATCAGCTTTCGATATGTTCTTTATTTTCCGTTCTGCATTTGTGGCTCTGCACTTGTCCACTAGGTTTAACAGTACATTTTGACATTGGATAATTACACCTGTTGCCCTGAAAATCCATCGGCAAGCAATTCTGACAACTACGTCAGGATCAGGCTCAGCGCGAATCTTCATTGTCAACCTGCTGGAATTTTCAGGAGTCAGGGAGATATTCCCCATTTAACCTGCCATTGGCAGATGCTCACACCAGAAGGGTGCATTTAGGGCGTCCACCACACGTGAACAGCTGGAAAATCCAGTTGAGATGCCTGGGAGGGGCTGAGACCCCCCCCCCCCCAACCCAACAAAACTACTTTACGTTACCCCTAAAGGTTTCCTTGTAAGGGTCTTGCATTGAATTTAAAAAAAATTCAGCTCCTCTTCGTGGGTCCAGGCCTTGATCCCAACCAGGATCCCCAGGTGAGTCTCATGTCTGCCCCTGTTAGCAAGCTACACCTAGTCCGCTGATCATACAACAGATCCCATTGTAGACTCGGCAGGGAGATTCCCCCCCCCCCCTCCGTCTGTGATGATTGTCATGTTTGGGGCGGATGGAGGTTCTGCTACGAATAGGCCGAAGATAAAGTTCTGGGGGAAGGCTGGGACCCAGCCTAATTGGATCCCAACCTAGTCTACCACCATTCCCGCTGATAATTACTGTGGGAGTATGCCAGAACGGCCAAGGATTTTCAGGGCCCAAGGTTTTCAGAGGCAGAATTCAGTATTTATTTCTTGTTCAGTGTCTTTCATCAAGTATCTCCCTCTCCTTGCCAGAATTGGAGAAGGAAATGCTCTTCAGAAGAGAAGAATAAAAAGACTTCAGTTGTCCCATGTACCAGCTATGAAAACTAATCTCCATCTCAGCACACAAACTATTCTTTGTATTCTATATTTGAATCAATGCATTCAACCAAAGATGAATCAATTGCTCACCATACTTGAATCATTTCTGCACATCAATTATTCAGTCATCAGGTCAAAGAGATTCTTTGGCTTTGTTGTAATGCTATTGAACTTCTAGAATATTGTATACCACAGCCAATATTCTAGAAGTTCAATAGCATTACAACAAAGCCGAAGAACCTTTTCATTGCATGCTTCTGTACTACCTTGATAACAAAAAATTGACTCTGTCATGCTGTATTAAAGTCAGAGCTAGAGGAGTATCACTTTAATTCTAAAAGTTGGGTTTGTCATTATATCAGGGCTAGATTCTGCCCTTTTGTCAAAAAGTGGGCAAAGTGCTCTTTTTTCATTGTAATTAATGAAATTACAGGAAAGCACAATTTTGAAGCATGCAATTTCTGAGAAGACAAATAACAGCTAATCATGATGAACCTGCAATAATGATTCTTTAATGTTTCTCAATCAGCTAATGAGCCGTGCAACTGGTAGAAATGTCAAAAAATTCATTGATCCAGCTGTGGAGAATATGGGTTTTGTGGAAAGTGACTCTTCGACAATTGAGACAATCAGGTGTCCTTGGGAAATTGGGCTATGAGGTAAGGTCCAATTTCTCCCCTAAGAGTGTAGGACTGTATTATTTCACTTCTAAAAAAGTTAGAAAATGGTTCAAATGAATGGAGTTATGTTAAATGACGAACCCAACTAGTTGCATGAGTATATGTATACATATAATCCCACAGAGTGAACTAATCTAAGCAAACAAATCAAGATTAAATCATGACATCTCAGAATCTATTTGTTTAGTTTATTATTCCTCGCAAAATAATCCCAAGGATTGAGACAGAATATAAGATTCATATGTTGATCCTGGGTAGGTGTTGTATACTTGGGTTATGCTGTGCATGTTACAGACAAAGCACCTACACGTTCATAAGAGTGAAACCTTTCTTGTTCATGCAGGTAAATGCATTAAGTGTGTGTGTACATTTTTAAAATTCGTTCATGGGATGTGGGCGTCGCTGGCAAGGCCAGCATTTATTGCCCATCCTTAATTGCCCTTGAGAAGGTGATGGTGAGCCGCCTTCTTGAACTGCTGCAGTCCATGTGACGAAGGTTCTCCCACAGTGCTGTTAGGAAGGGAGTTCCAGGATTTTGACCCAGCGACGATGAAGGTACGGCGATATATTTCCAAGTCGGGATGGTGTGTGACTTGGAGGGGAACGTGCAGGTGGTGTTGTTCCCATGTGCCTGCTGCTCTTGTCCTTCTAGGTGGTAGAGGTCGCGGGTTTGGGAGGTGCTGTCGAAGAAGTCTTGGCAAGTTGCTGCAGTGCATCCTGTGGATGGTACACACTGCAGCTACGGTGCGCCGGTGGTGAAGGGAGTGAATGTTTAGGGTGGTGGATGGGGTGCCAATCAAGTGGGTTGCTTTGTCCTGGATGGTGTGAGCTTCTTGAGTGTTGTTGGAGCTGCACTCATCTAGGCAAGTGGAGAGTATTCCATCACACTCCTGACTTGTGCCTTGTAGATGGGGAGTCAGGAGGTGAGTCAATCGCCGCAGAATACCCAGCCTCTGACCTACTCTTGTAGCCACAGTATTTATATGGCTGGTCCAGTTAAGTTTCTGGTCAATGGTGACCCCCAGGATGTTGATGGTGGGGGATTCAGCAATGGTAATGCTGTTGAATGTTTGTGCATGTGCATGTGCAGCTGACTACACCCAGAGTTCTAAGAAACCTGGCTATTACATACAGAAGGTAATCGATCCCCTCCAGGATAAATTACCCTACTTTAGCAAAAGGTTGGGGCATCTAGAAAGCCTCACAGGGACTTGTGTTAGGTCTCCACTGAGGTCTTTTAATGGCTCCAAGGAAGGAATTTCCTAGGGAAGCCCAGGAATTCCCCTTGACTTGAGTGGGGGTGGGGCGGATGGAAGATCAGCTCATGGCTCCCCCCTAACCGGAATTTCAAGGTCTGCTAAAATTGTGATGGGATGCTGGTGGAGCTGGAACCCCAGCAGAGCTGGGACCCGGCTCATTTTCTGGCTCCCCTTGGACATAACAGCTCCTTATGCCCTCTCCGGCTACAGGAATTTTGGGGCCAGTGCGCCAGATTTTGCTGATAAATTAATGCGAAAACTGCATCTCGTGCTTAACCTACTCATGGTTTTCATGAATTTGCTGCATTTGCACATTAATTGCCCATTAAATTCGCCACAGAACGGTAAGTCTGGTAATTAACAACATAAGTACCCTTTTAATGATGTGATAATTGTTATTGACTGCCAATCAACCCCTCTGGCAGTTATTAGGTTGTGAATTGTTTTAGGAGATTTTAAAATGTTAAATTTAAAATATTTTTTTTTCTTACTTTTCTTTTTTGTTTCTTTTTTCCCTCTCTCTCTTCATCCAATCTCTGTTTCCCTCTCTCTATTTCTCTTTCTGTACCTGATTTGACATTGAATTCATCCCCTTTAATTCACCCTCCTTCTCACTCCTTCTATTGTTTATATCTCAAACCTTCAAGCTGATTGGTTAAGGAGATACACAGTTGCTTGCCCTGTTCACTCAGGTCCCAGATGCCCTGTTTCTCTTGCAGCAACTTCCAGGGCAAAAAAATTTAAAAACCTAAACGTGCATGAACAAGTCTAACTAATGAGACACGCGGCGAGATGCCTCGCTCCAGCAAAATCAGGCCCATTACTTCAAAGTAAACCTTGATAGTAGGAAAAGGGGATACAGGTTCAAACTAGTAGAAGGCAATTTTGACATTAGGTTCTCCCACAGTGCTGTTAGGACTTAAGTCAGGAAGTTGTTCTTCATGCAAAGTGTGATCAATAAATGAAGTGGACTTTGGAGTTGGGTAGTGGAGGCAGAAATTCTGGAATCATTTATAAAACAGTTGGATGTCACGATGGAGCAGTGTAAGGTTTTTCTGGATGGATGAGCTAAGATGCACCGAATGGCCTTTTTCATCTATCTTGCGATCTTTGCTGGTAAATTCTTCTGAAAGAATAGTGCTTGATCCCTCAGAGTCTCCTTCTCATTCCTCTGTTATCGTTCCCCAGAGAAATTCCAAGGCAGTGGCTGCCAAATTTCCACAAAGCATTTCTGCTACTCATTAATGTGGCTAAAGGAGTCAATGTGCAAGTGACATTTAAATCCACATCAATGCTCACTTGTGTCAAGCATGTGGTGTGCTTCTTTTTAATGTAAAAAAATACAGATTAACTTATTTTAGTCAAGTCAACACCTCACTAATTGATTTAAGTACTGTTTTGGTTATACTGTGGTAAAGCATTAAGTGTTGAGATTGATTGCACAAAATACAAGTGTGTTTAAATATGTAAAGTAACTATTTCACTATTAACTGTATATAAACAGTAACATTAATACAATGTAGACGACTCTACTTGAGGTTATTGTTCTTCGCTGCCAGTGCTAAAGATAAACTATCATTTTTCTGCATTGCATTATGACTGTGTGTCTATGTTTTAATGAGAATACATATATCAATGTACTGAAAGTACAGAACAATGCCAAAGTTGATAATGTGAAAGTTGATTCAGTGTAGCTATCTCAAAAATGTACAGTTTATTTTAAATGACAATGAAGGCGACATAGTGGAGCCACAGTGCTATGTGAGGGAATCTCATGGACAGAATGTTTGTGTTCAATGGGAAAGAAAAAATGAGAAAGAACTTGAATTTATACAGTGCCTTTCATAACCTCAGGAAGTCTCAAACAGCTTCACAGCCAATGAAGTACTTTTGAAATGTAGTCACTGTTGTAATGTAGGAAAACATGGTCACCAACTAACACACAGCAAGGACTTACAAAGAGCAATCTAGGAGCAACGGTATTAGAACCGTTGCTCATTTTGATATATATTAATGACCTGGACTTGGGTATAAAGAGCATAATTTCAAAGTTTGCAGATGGCATGAAACTCGGAAATGTAGTAAACAATGAGGAGGATAGTAACAGACTCCAGGAGGACATGGACAGACTGGTGATATGGGCAGACATATGGCAGATGATATTTAATGCAGAGAAGTGTGAAGTGATACATTTTGGTAGGAAGAATCAGGAGAGGCAATATAAACTAAATGGTACAATTTTAAAGGGGATGCAGGAACAGAGAGACCTGTGGTGTATGTACACAAATCTTTGAAGGTGGCAGGACAAGTTGAGAAGGCTGTTAAAAAAACCATACAGGACCCTTGGCTTTATAAATAGAGGCATAGAGTATAAAAGCAAGGAAGCTATGCTAAACATTTATAATGTGGAGATGCCGGTGATGGACTGGGGTGGACAAATGTAAGGAATCTTACAACACCAGGTTATAGTCCAACAAATTTATTTTAAAATCACAAGCTTTCGGAGATTATCTCCTTCGTCAGATGATTATCTCCTTCATCTGACGAAGGAGATAATCTCCGAAAGCTTGTGATTTTAAAATAAATTTGTTGGACTATAACCTGGTGTTGTAAGATTCCAAACATTTATAAATCACTGGTTAGGCCCCAGCTGGATTATTGTGTCCAATTTTGGGCACCACACTTTAGGAAGGTGGTCAAGGCCTTAGAGAAGGTGCAGAGGAGATTTACTAGAATGGTTCCAGGGATGGGGTATTTCAGTTACGTGGAGAAACTGGAGATGCTGGGGTTGTTCTTCTTAGAGCATAGAAGATTAAAGCGACGTTTAATAAAGCAGTTCAAAATCATGAACGGTTTTGATAGAGTAAATAAGGAGAAACTGTTTCCAGTGGAGGAGGGTCAGTAACCAGAGGACACAGATTTAGGATAATTGGCAAAAGAACCAGAAGTGAGAGTAGGAGAAATTATTTTACGTAAAGAGTTATAATGATCTGGAATGCACTGTCTGAAAGGATGGTGGCAGCAGATTCAATAATAACTTTCAAAAGAGAATTGGATAAATACTTGAAGGGGAAACATTTGCAGGGCTATGGGGAAAGGGCAGGGGGAGTGGGACTAATTGACTAGCTCTTTCAAAGAGCAGGCACAGGCATGATGGGCCGAATGGCCTCCTTCTGGGCTGTATCATTCTATGATTCTATGAGATAAATAACCAGATAATCTGTTTTAATGATGTTAGTTGTGAGGTAAATATTGGCCAGAACATCAAAGGTTACTGATGACACTAAATTAGGAGTCATGGCAAACTCTGATTAAGATTGCAGGAAGGTTAGTAGAATGGACAGTTACATGCAGTTCAATCCAGACAAATGTAAAGCAGCACATTTATGGAAAAAGAACAGTGAAAGGAATTTTACCCTAAACAGAGTGAAGGAACTGAGATATCTGGGGGTGCAAATACAGAGGGGGGAGAAAAAATTCGATAAAGGCTGTTTTCGGGCGGGGGTAGTGTGATGCGCTAGTACCGCGTGCCCAATGGCCCCTACGCAGGCAGCACTGAACTTTGTGCTGCCTGCTACTTACCATGATATCTTCGTGCAGCCAGTGCTACCCGCGGTGCTGAGAGACTGCACGGAGAATGAGGAAGTTGGAAATGGGGCGTGCACAGCGCACGTCATCAGCAGGCTGCACCTCTTAAAGGTATAGGTGCACATTTCAAATGGTAGGTACACAGATTACTAGGAGATGGGAAAGATGGTCATGAGGATAGCAGGACCGGCAGCACAAGAGAGGGCTCCAAGCTTCTCCAATGATGTGCTGGAGGCCCTGGTGGAAGAGGTGGACGAAAGGAGGGCCAACATGTACCCACAGGGTGGCAGGAGACCCTCCAGACTGCAGCTCCACAGGCATTGGCAGGCTGTGGCGCAGGAAGTCAACGCTAGGAGCATTGCAACATGCACGTGGGTGCAGTGCCGAAAGAAGTTCAATGATTTGACACGAGTGGTCAAGGTGAGTGAATGCAAGTGTCAAGTGGCACATCCTACCAGCTGCACCACTGGTCCACGCATCACACCCCCCCATCACCCACCCACCAACAAACACTGCCCATCCAAATGCAATGCTGCACTCGGCATGCTGCACCTCACCCGCACATCGAACCACACTTGCAGGCCACACAACCACCACTCATAGATCACACAAACTAGCAGCTATTCAATCACGACAGGCATATCACCCACACACCTTGCAGGACACTCACTGACACACTGTCCTCTGTCTTGCAGGAGAAGGTGGTGCATAACAGCCGGCAGCAGGAGGGACCTGAGGGTGGACAGGCAAGCTCACACATCCTCAACCCCCCTAGAGGAGACAGTGCTTAGGATCAATGGGCGGGCCATCGCTGCAGCCGTGACAACATGAAAGGGGGTCTCTGCATATCTAATGCTCCTTCTCATTGCCCACATCTCCCTCCTTCCATAATCTTTACTGACTCAAGTGCTGCAGATGCTGTCAGCATGCACGCCTTACTTGCTCCTCTCTCCACTCCACAACCTGTTTCCCTTTGTCATTGCAGAAACCCAAGAACACATGGCGGCACCGCCCAAGGAGGAGGAGGAGAAGGAGGAGGAGGAGGAGAAGGAGGAGGAGGAGGACACTGAAGCCACACTGTCACTCGATCTGATACTTGCTTCCACCAGCTCAGAGACTGACACTCTGCTAGTGTAGAGGAGGGATCTACAAGTGGTGAGACACCGAGCACAAGTGCGCAGGAGCCGGGGCGGAGGGAACGGATACCACAGGTGCCAGCTCGCCCGAGGGCGAGGTCGCTCACTAGTTCTGCTGCAGAGGAGTCAGATGAGGACTTCGATGGGCCAGGCTACAGAAGACGGCTGATTGGCGTACATCACCAAATGCTTGGGGCACTGGTAAGCCTGCCAGAAAGCCTGCACCCAATGAGAAGGGGCATGGAGGAGACCAGCTCCAACTTGGCACAGAGCTTTACGCAGAGCTTGGAGCCCAACCTTTCCAACATGGAACGGGTGGTCACCTCCATCATCACACCCGTGGAACACACCATGATGCAGTGTCTGATGATTGATGTCACAGCTTCCATTGCAGCACAAACAGGCTATCCACTGCTGCCTTGGAAGCTCAGACTGCTGCTATCATGGGTCTGGGGACCACTGTGGAATGGGGATTCCAGGGCGTCACAGCACTCCAGCAATTCATTCTCCAGCTGATCACCAGCATTGATGAGGCATCGCCCTGTGCGAGTGGCAGTGGCATCATGGCAGTCAGACCTGCCGTCCTCCCTCAGGATGACAGCCTTCCTGCTCCCATACCTGCCACTCCACCAGTGCCCCTGTTGTTGCCTTATCGGCCAGCCAAGCCAGTATGCTGCAGCCCATGCTGAGATGGTGCAGTCTGAAGCCGGGCCCTCCCGGCCCAGAGCTGCTCGAGGTCGTCCGCCAAGGCCATCTGCACGCTCCTCCATTTTAGGCCAGCAGCCTCCCACCATCCATACTCCAGCCACTGGGGAAGCACCTCGTAGGAGCACTAGGATAGGTAAAGGCACACAAACAAAAGGCACTAAGGGAATGCACAAGGGTGAATAGTTCTGTTATGTTTGCATAATTTCATTTATTCATTGATAAATGAGACTTTGATTTTGCATTTGGTGGTGGTTTTAATTTATGCAATGAGCTGAGAGGGACACCAATGTGTAATCGATGGAGGGCGATTTGATTGTCTTGTGGGAGTGGAAAGGTGGGGAGTGTGGGACTGTTGGTGTGTTGGGGGATGTAGTTCAAATTATTGATAGCGGGCACGGATCAGGCGAGCACGCAGAGCCCTTGCTGACAAGGAGTGTGGTTCCTGTTGCACTCTTGCATCTTCCTCCACTTCCTCTTCCGGCTCCAGCCCCTTCTCCTCCTCCTCCTCCTCAGCCTCTTCCTATTCAGCCTCCTCCTCCTCCACCTCTGGCTCAGGGTTTTCTCCAATCATTGGTGGCAAAGGCTGGTCCCTCATAATGGTGAGGCTCTGCAGCATGCAGCATACCACCACGAATCTGCCCAGGGGAGTACTGCAGGGCTCCTCCAGACCGGTCCAGGCAGTGGAAGCGTTGTTTGAGGAGGCCTATAGTGTGCTCCACGATGTCGTGTGTGGCAGCATGGCTCTCATTATAGGCCTGCTGTGCATGTGTGCGTGGGTTCCTGACTGGTGTCATGAGCCATGGCTTGAGGGGATAGCCCTTGTCGTCCAGTAGCCAGCCTTTGACTTGCCGAGTCGGGTGAAAGATAGCTGGCACGTTGGACTGCCGCATGACGAAGGCGTCGCGACTGCTCCCAGGGTAGCGGACATCGACCTCCATGATTCGATGCGGATGGTCGCACAGCAACTGCACGTTGAGGGAGTGGAAGCCCTTTCAGTTGACGAAGACAGCGGAGTTGATGTGCGGGGCACGCAGGGCAATATGCATGCGGTCAATGGCACCCTGCACCATGCGGAAGCCAGCAATGCGGGCGAACCCCCGTGCTCGCTCATTCTGCTTGTCTCTGTGGAGAGGGAAGGTGATGAACCTGTTCCTCATCTGGTACAATACGTCTGTGACCTCCCTTATGCAGCAGTGCACTGCATTCAGCGAGATGTTGCACATATCGTCAGCAGTGGCCTGAAATGATCCTGAGCCGTAGAAATTCAGTACCACGGTGATCTTCACAGCCACAGGCAATGCTGTCCTCGCCCTGCTCTGAGGCTGCAGTTGTGGCCACACCAGTTGGTAGGTCTCAGTCACGGCTTCCTTGGTGAACCTCAGGTGTCGGATGCAATCCTGCTCGGTCATGTTGAAGTAGAGAATAGTTCCCAGAAGGCCGTCATTGGTTAGGGCCTCATTCTCAGTGCCCTGTGCCTCCTCATCCTCTGTCGCCTCACAGCTTGACCTGCCATGAATGGCCTCTCTGCATGCTCCCAGTCGTGCTCAAGGCCCAGTGGGAGCCCTAGCAGACCACCCATGGTTGGCAGGAATGTTGTTCAACCACGGTGGTAACTTTCCGACCTGTAAGGCAGTACCTGCCAAAGCACTCTCAAAAGTAGTCTAGGACCTCTCAGTAAGAATAGGGAGCTTCAAAAAACACTTCCTACTCCACCAGCAGCCAGAAAGCAATAATCTAACAACTAACCTGCAACACCTGCATATCCCCTTTAAATAGCGCTGGTGGGGGGGTACTCCAGGCACTGTAAGACACGTTCAGATGGTCGGGGTTAAGACTGTGCGTTGAGTTGAGGGTTAAGGTCCAAAATGATGTCTATCACTTAAATTAGCGTTGCACACTGATTGCACGCATTTTCTCCTTACTTTACATGCTTCCAGCGTACGGTATTTGCGCATGCGCTAACTCCTATACCAAGATGACGTCTGGCGCATGTCACGCTGGAAATGTGCGTGCGCATCCAAGACGCCATCTTGGATGTCAGAGAGGCCGTGAAGCACCGAAACAACGGGCGCTACACGGCCCTATTTAGTGCCCATAGATCTTTAAATGTGGGAGTGCATGTAGACAAGGCTCATAAAAAAGCAAATAGGATTTTGGGTTTTAGAAATGGGTACTGAATATAAAAGCAAAAATGTGATGTTGAATTTGGACAAGACATTGGTTAGGGCACAGTTGTAATATTGTATGGAGCTCTGGGCACCCACTGAAGAATGGATATTAAAGCTATGAAAAGTGTACACCAAAGATGCAGTAGAATTATTTCAGGAATGAGGAGTTATAGGTATGAAGAATTGGTTGAATAGTGTCGTATAGATGCCTGTGAAATGCAGAAATTTCATAACGAGTTAGTCCTATTCCTGATACTTTTCTCAAATAATATAACTAATTGCATACACAAACATCTACTGTGAATCCAGAACAATCATCACTGAAATTGTGGATGTGTTGGTATATAAGGTACAATTAATGGCAAATGTACAACAGTACAGCCGTCACATTTTAGAGCTGGAAGAGAATTCACCAGAGAACGGGCTTTTGTGTAAAATTCCCCACATGGTGAAGTCCCCATTTCAATTGGACTATTGTGGGATTGAATCAGGAAGAGGTCAGATGCTTCTCCACGTGGAGGGAAGGAAAGTTGCCAAGCCAGTCAAATGTGGATGTTCTTGAGCAGGTCCAAGCTCTCAGCTATAGAGTAGCACTGGCAGGTCTGTAGCTCATAGACCTTTACAGGAGCATGTCTCCAGCCTACGCTGTCAGCCAGGGAAAATAGGAGTGTGGAGAATATTCAGAAAAGAAAAAGAGGAAATAAATTACAAAAATGGTATGTCAAAGTTTTTATAGTAAACTCTAAATACTACAAGTTGTGTAGGTTATTTTTGGACATCCTTTGATGTACAAATGCTCCACTGGATAGAATACATACAGCAAAGTAAACGGGCATGTTTAAAACCTTTTTGATGTGCTGAAAACTTTGTAGAATTCCAGACAACCTGACATTGACTTCTGTGGTAAAATGCTCCAGTAAGCACTTGTGTCTGTCAAATAATCTCACTCAGTTTCTTTCAATGCCTGTTTACACTTTGAGCGATTTTCACTGGGAGTGGGTTTTAGGTGGGGGTGGTGTTGGGGGGAGGAGGAGTGCAGGGCCAGCGTCGAACCCACTCGATGTCCACAGTTTGAGGACCAGGCTATTTTAACTCCTGGACCTCATTTACATCCCATCGGCCAGCTGCCCGCCCAAAACGTATGGAAAGAGGCAACTGGCCGACTCAGGTAGGTCAAAATTGCGGGGCCTGAAGGCCGCCCAATGGCACCAAGGTAAGTTGGGGGAAGGGAGGAAATTGGGGCCATTTTGTGGGTGGGAAGGTGGGAGAGCCCAGGCCAGCAAAGGCCCAGGCTTACCTTGCCAGGCCCAAAGGAGAACTCCTGCTTGTTCTGGCCCAACTAAGGACAGATTGTGACCTGCCTTAAAGGGCCTCCTCTTCTTCCCTGCCAGATTTTACTGAGCGTGGAGCACCCGGCTCCCCACTCAACAGTCCATTACAATTCCAATAGGGTCCTAATGACCTAAATGTATTGATACATGCAATAATCCTGAGGCTCCCACCTGAGGCAGGCGGGCAACTTGGTTGCCAAACAAAAAGGGCCCAGTTAAGGTAGCGCCAGGCAGGAATTGAGCAGGAACAGGGTGGCAAGTCTTTGCACAACTATTTTAACTGCACACCTGACCCTTTCCCGCCGGGCGGGGTGAGTTAAAATTACCCCCTTTTATTTCTGTTTCTGAGCCAACATTTTGCTTAGATATACTAAACTGTCTGCCCACAACCACAATAAAGTACTACAGCCGATGGTGAATTCTTGTAAATAACTCACCTCTCAAAGTATTTTGTTATCCTGTGGGGTCCAACCACACAATGCTGTGGGGAGCTACATCCCTCCTTATTATCCAATGAGGTCCTACATCACTCACCTTTAACCCACAATATCAAAAGAAGCAGCTGCTTTCAAATATCCAGATAATATAAAAATACTCAGGCCTCGAAAATCCATGGGCCAGTGATCCAGACATTTACACCAGGATGGTGCCCGTTGGGAAGCTCCGCTACTGACCTTGGTGCACTTTGCAGGATTGGAGGAGGTTCCCTCCCTAGTTTGCAAATGGCAGCTACCCACACCATCAGGGGTGCCTAACATACCAAAAAAGCTGGATGGTCGGACGTAAGTGCTGAGGCCGTGAAGGGATATTGGGGCCCCCCTCCCTCCAGAAACAACACAGAGCTGCTCCAAGTAGTCTTTAAACACCTCCTCAGAAACCCATCTCTTCGACCAAGTTTTTGATCACCCCTCCTAACTTCTCTGGATGTCTGTTTTCCGTATGCCTAGCTGTGAAACACCTGGGGATGTTTTTTTAATGTTAAAGATACTATTTAAATACAAGTTTTGGTTGTACACATTAGATGGAGAATTTCCAAATGAGTAGGGAATCTTTCTTTTTAATTGTAGAGAAAGTACCTGTATATCTTGTGTGGGTACCACCTGTCATCATGCTGTTCCAGTCAAGATCTGGGCTATGACTCTGTGCTGACTGGAAGCAAGTAATGAGTTCTGAACACTTGCACATTTGTTTGATGTTGCGCTGTCAACTCGATGTATAATTATGCGCAAAGTGTACACTGCAATTGTAGAGGTGCTGCAATCACAGGCCATCAAAGTGTCACAGGGAGGCAAACTAGCCTTGACTACAGCTGGTCCAGACGGCAAAGCTGGTTTCCCAGGAACAGCCCTACACAATTAATGAATCCCATATTCCAAGCCTGCACCAGTTAAGATTTTTTGCAGAAATATAAAAATACAGCAATTACATGTTCAAGTTTTGCAAAGTTCACCAACAATTAAAAAATATTTGCTGCATTATTCCTAGGAGCGACTTCCAATTGGGAAACTAAAAGAAAAATTGTGAAACAAATTGACTGGCTGCCAAAACTCTGTGCAAATTTACAAGGAGTTGGCTAAGCGACAGGAAAATCATTGCCACTGCGAACCTGCCATGTTTAGGTTTAAGTTTTCAGCTTTAGATGGGAGGAGCTTAACAAACAGCTGGTGTCACAATATCATGGTGCTTTAGGGGTACTGTGCACTTTTGAACCCGGACTTCAGAAGACTGCGTTCACACTTAGGACTGGGATCTGCACTTCGGGTGTCAAATGGCCAGCTGCTGGGGATTGCATTTCAGCAACTCTAGTGTGACGTGTTGTGAGAATCCTTGGGTCAGTCTCTGTTTGTATATCAACTTTCCTGAAATGCTAAAGTTGGTGTGTAAATATATCCTTAGACATACCGCAAAACCAGTTCAGACTGCTGCTGACTAGCTGGGATCCTTTAACCTAAAGACAATGATGATAGTATACAGGCTTCAGTAAGACTTGAAATAGGAATGGTTTTTAAAGGAACAGGAAATGGTTTAATATCTTGTAATTCTATGATTATGATTTTTTTTTAGATGGTATGATAATAAGCTGGTTTGCCTGTCCAGAGCCTACAGTAAGTGGGCTAACATACTGGACACTGCCTGCAGCATTAACCTTTAGAAATGTAGAACATATGTTGCAATGGGAATGCACAATTTCTGATTAGTTTGTAAATACAGTCTTTGTAAGATGTTGAAAAAGATTTTCTGAACGGGCTCAGTAATGAATAAGAGTGTGTGGTTCCCATGGTTTGCACAGTGGGATTCATTGTAGTGTGACACAAAGACTGTTCTCTTGCCCTCTCTCTCTCTTTAACATCAGACATTCCACTACTGACCACTAAACCATTCCTGCTTATACTGATAGCACATTTGAAATAATCTCATGTGGTTGTTTTTCAGCTGACTTGTGTTTCTGAAGAATTTTAATCCCTGAGAAGGCTGTTGATGTAATGACTGTCTTTACTAATTCAGTGGAGAAAAAAAATATTTGCAATTTATGGTATTTATGGACAGTGTCCCATTGAAGAATTCCAAGGGTTTTAGTGATCGATGCATCTGCCAATCTTCTCTTCTCATAGATTCCTGCTCATTATTTTCTCTTTTCTGAAATATTTCCAGGATTCTCTGCAGACAAGCTCAGCTAATTTAAACCAATGGGAGAAAATGGCCAATTTAGTTTAATACTTGCTTACATTAGCAGTAACCAAGTCCGTGGCACCTAATGGTGGGAATACTCAGAACAAAATAAATCCAGTCAATTGTACCTTCATTAATTTCACTGTTGGTTTTTATTCAATCAAATCCCTGGTCTTCACTGCTATTCCTGCTTGGGTTTTACTCCCATTGCTCTTCACTCCTGCTGGCCCACTGGATCCACTGGTGTGCACTGCTAAGACTTGAGGCCACTACGTATCTCCGTTGACCCCAGGATCAAACGCTGCTGGCTCATGGTCGACTATCCACTGCACCCAAATCCTCAGGTTCCATTGCACAAATTCCACCAGAGTTTCAGCTGATTCTCTGCCCCTTGAATGGCTCCTGGATCCATTTCCTCTCCACAACTGACTCTGAACCTGGATGTTAGTTTATGGATTCTCCAACCTGTCTACAAGTCAACTTCATCCCATCACAGGCCCTCGGGTTTTAACTTTGGACTATTTCATACTGCCTCCACCCTTTCCTTTGTTTACATCCCTGATATGTCTTGCCCAATCTCTGCCACGATTATGTAACCCAAATTCCCTGTGTCTTTTCTCGTGCTCGTACATTTTAGCTGTCATCCTGGACCCAAGCCCATTAATTCTAACTGAATAGAATAGTCTAAAACAAGGCCCTACAAAGAACTTTTATAGTTATATTAGGAAAAAGAGAGTGGTCAGGAGCAGTGTTGGCCCCTTAAAAACTGAAAGTGGGGATATTGTCATTGACAATGGGGAAATGGCGGACATGTTGAATAATTACTTTGCGTCAGTATTTACAGTAGAAAAAGAGGATAGCATGCCGGAAATCCCAAGAAAACTAATATTGAATCGGGGATAGGGACTCGATAAAATTGACATCAGTAAAGCAACAGTAATGAAGAAAATAATAGCACTAGAGAGTGACAAATCCCCAGGACCAGATGGTTTCCATCCCAGGGTTTTAAAGGAAGTAGGTGAGCAGATTGCAGATGCCCTAACTATAATCTTTCAAAGTTCTCTAGATTCAGGAACTGTCCCTCCAGATTGGAAAGTTGCACATGTCACTCTGCTTTTTAAGAAAGGAGAGAGAGGAAAACCGAGGAATTATAGACCAGTTAGCCTAACGTCTGTTGTGGGGAAAATGCTGGAGTCTATAATTAAAGATAGGGTGACTGAACACCTCGAGAATTTTCAGTTAATCAGGGAGAGCCAGCATGGATTTGTGAAAGGTAGGTCGTGCCTGACAAACCTGATTGAATTTTTTGAAGAGGTGCCTAAAGTAGTGGATAGGGGAATGTCAATGGATGTTATTTATATGGACTTCCAGAAGGCATTTGATAAGGTCCCACATAAGAGACTGTTAGCTAAGTTAGAAGCCCATGGAATCGAGGGAAAAGTACGGACTTGGTTAGGAAATTGGCTGAGCGAAAGGCGACAGAGAGTAGGGATAATGGGTAAGTATTCACATTGGCAGGATGTGACTAGTGGAGTCCCGCAGGGATCTGTCTTGGGGCCTCAATTATTCACAATATTTATTAACGACTTAGATGAAGGCATAGAAAGTCTCATATCTAAGTTTGCCGATGACACAAAGATTGGTGGCATTGTAAGCAGTGTAGATGAAAACATAAAATTACAAATCGATATTGATAGATTAGGTGAATGGGCAAAATTGTGGCAAATGGAATTCAATGTAGACAAATGTGAGGTCAAGCACTTTGGATCAAAAAAGGATAGATCAGGGTACTTTCTAAATGGTAAAAAGTTAAAAACAGTGGATGTCCAAAGGGACTTAGGGGTTCAGGTACATAGATCATTGAAGTGTCATGAACACGTGCAGAAAATAATCAAGAAGGTTAATGGAATGCTGGCCTTTATATCTAGAGGACTAGAGTACAAGGGGGCAGAAGTTATGCTGCAGCTATACAAAACCCTGGTTAGACCGCACCAGGAGTACTGTGAGCAGTTCTGGGCACCGCACCTTCAGAAGGACATATTGGCCTTGGAGGGAGTGCAGCGTAGGTTTACTAGAATTATACCCGGACTTCCAGGGTTAAGTTACGAGGAGAGATTACACAAATTGGGGTTGTATTCTCTAGAATTTAGAAGGCTAATGGGTGATCTGATCGAAGTTTATAAGATATTAAGGGGAATGGATAGGGTGGATAGAGAGAAACTATTTCCGCTGGTTGGGGATTCTCGGAGTAGGGGGCACAGTCTAAAAATTAGAGCCAGACCTTTCAGGAGCGAGAGTAGAAAACATTTCTACACACAAAGGGTGGTAGAAGTTTGGAACTCTCTTCCGCAAACGGCAATTAATACTAGCTCAATTGTTAAATTTAAATGTGAGATAGATAGCTTTTTGGCAACCAAAGGTTATAAGGGATATGGGCCAAAGGCAGGTATATGGAGCTAGATCACAGATCAGCCATGATCTTATCAAATGGCGGAGCAGGCACAAGGGGCTGAATGGCCTACTCCTGTTCCTATGTTCCTATGTTTCCTATAGTGTTCCCTGATTTCAGTTCTTTTTCCTGTAAAGTGCAAGTATACTTTGGGTTGCTCCAGACCTAATGCATAACACTAAACTTATTTAGCATAAATACCATTTGCCAGAGTTTGGTGTATTCCCCTAGCACATCTAAATCAGCTTGCAGAAATTTGTTCCCCTCCCTAGTCCTAACACTATCACAAATTTCATATCATCCACGAACTAGTGGACCATTCCCCGAGCATCTATATCTAGGTCATTAATGAAAATAGTAAAAAGCAGTGGCCCTAACATTGATCCCTACAGTAGCCAACCTCCAAGGAGAGCTACAGTTTTCTGAAAATTCAAGTAGACAAGTCTACTGAGGTAATCTCATCCACTAATGTAGTAAATTCTTCAAAAAATTCTAGAAAATTAGTAAGATACAACCTTTATTCCTAGAAGCTGTTTTGAGTGTCTCTGATGACTCATTCTCTATCCATAAAAAACATCTTTTATGATCCCTTCAAGCATCTAACCTCTCACTGACATCAGACTAATGGGCCTACAGTTTCCTCGATCTGACTTGTCACCCTTTTTGAATGTCGTTACAACATGAGCATCCTTTCAATCCATCGGTGCAATCTGAGACTCTAGTGAGACGTTAAAGAAATTACTATGTAATGAGATTTTCATAAAACAAATTTCTAATATCATGGAGTTTAATTTGCTTCAACAAAGAGCTAGTGCATGCAGTAATTGTGCACTGAGTAAATGTTTGTGTTCCTATAAGTGCACGAAAAAAGGAAAAAAATCCTCTCTAACACAGTGTGCTAAGTGTAAATTTGAACCCACAGATAAGGCCAATGTAAATATTTAACCTAGAATATTCTTATGATAATGAATTATTTACTCAATTCCTGTTAGTGCGAAGACTTAAATCACCTGGGTGTCAAATGTAATAGTGAATATTTTGCATTTACTAGTGAGCATCACTGAGTTCAATGCTGTATCATCTCACGATACAGATTTATGTGTCTCTGCCTTTTAGTTATAAACCAGGTACAGATTCGTCATTTTATTCCCAGAGTTTGTGAATGTGGCACCAGCTTGTGAGTGTGCCAGGCGATGCATTTTCTGTTAATGTGTTGTAAATGTAATTGTGGTTAATGAAAATAATATCTGTTACGAAAAAGGCCAAGTCAATGCTGTACCCTCAGAATAAATTTCAAGAATGTCTCCTCAAGCACTGAATTAGAAATAAAAACAGAAAATACGCAGCATATCAGTTAACAAAGAGAAAAGATAGATACCAATATTTTGGCGGCGTACCCTTCATTAGATCATTTCTGATGAAGGGCACACACTTGGAATTTCATAACCTGTCCTTTCTCATTACAGATGCTGACTGACTTGCTAGGTATTTTCCGCACTTTTTGTTTTTATTTCAGATTGACGGAATTTACAGTTTTTCCTTTTTATTTTACTGAATGTATCTCAAAAAGGCCTGGATTATTGACCACAAATAAAAAATTATTGAGAAGCGAAGTGACAATATTTGAGACTGAAACAAAATGGCCTTACATGTGTATCACCAACAATATGAGAAAGCCTGGCTGATCCACCGAATTCAAACTTGTAGGCGAGACAGATTGTGCAGTAGTCATTGAAGTGAAATGTCCTCAAGTAGTGAGCACAGATAACTCGAGCCATGTTAAACATAAACCAGCATGAAGTGATCAGTGATACACCTGCATCATTTATACCAGAGTGTACCAGGCTCCTGCGAAAAATGAAGGTCTTCTTTGGCCAGAAATACCTCTTCCTGCGTAATGAACAGCAGGCAGCCTTCAGCAACACCTGAGCCCTTCACTATGGTTAATAAAGTTACTTTCTCCTGTGGTAGCACCATCAACAAAGCCTAATCTAGAGCAGAGGAGAAAAATAAAGGCCATCATGTGACTTCTGCCTCTAAAAACATTATTATGCCTGACTCCTTTGGCACTTTGCCTAGGTAAGAGTAAACTTTCCATTTTAACATGTCAAAATCAAACAGGAATCTTTTGTTAGGGTAAAACCTAATTTAAGTGAACGACCTGAGTGAGAGGCTCTGGGTGGTGCAGCAGGTTAACACAATACCCTGTCATCTCTAAGATCTGTGCTTTGAAATTTGCCAAGCTCATCAATAAAGACCACAGGGGTATCTAGTGTGGAAACAGAAATGTCGCAAAGACCAAGAGGGTTAAATTGGTTAACCCCTGAAACCGGGCCCGGGTATCGCAATCCGCAACTAACCCGCGCCCGGTGCTTTTGGCAGGTGTACACATTCTCACAGGCCTGGTACAAATTCAGATCGGCAGATTGGTGAGGTCTGGTATGCGAATTGGAGGATGTGAGATTTAGTAGTGCGCGACCTTTATTCAGAGTTTTACAATAACTCATCAGTTTGTAAACATAGGGATGGGACCTGCATCCGTGTTTTACGTATGCGATGTCTGATCTCCGTTCAGACTCCATGCAGACAGCAGACTTTTTAGCAAATAACAGGTACCGGCTACCTTTAAGAGATTTTGGCTGCCTGTCAGAAAGACAGCCTCCCTTTAAGAGATTCGGACTCCCCCTGCTGGTGGAAAGTGCAGGACGAGGCATTCGTCCAGCCTGAACACTTATCTGCCAGCAGCGTTAAAATCCAGCCCTGACACGAGGATTCAAGGACATGTGCACTTTCTGAATTTGTACCAGGCCTGTGAGAATGTGTACACCAAGGTTCTCTGCTGATGCACTAGAGAAAGAGGGGCATCCTATATCCACAGTGGGGGGGGGGGAGGGGGGGGCAAGAGGCCCTCCAAACATATGCTCAAAAGACAGTGGGAGGCAGCGGGAGACACAGTCAATGCCAGGTACATAGCACCACGAACATGGATGCAGTGCAGGAAGAAGTCCAATGCTTTGACACGAGTGGTCAAGGTGCGTGAGGTCAACTGTCAAGTGGCGTCTCCTACCAACTGCACCACGAGCCGCATTCACTGTTCCACACACTACACCCCCATCACCCACCTACCAACAAACTCTTTCCATCAGTGCTCAACTCTGCCAATCAGATGCCTCCTTCCACCCTTACACATTACCACTGTTGCAAGCTGCCCACCCACAACTCACAGGCCACACATACTGGCAACTATTCATACATGACAGGCACATCACCCAGACACACATCCTGATTTCTTGCAGGAGAAGGTGGCGCTTGACAGGAGGCAGCAAGTGGCAGTGGCATTTAGCCCCTCGAACCTGTTCCCCCATTCAATGAGATCATGGTTGGTCTGTGACCTAACTCTATATACCCACCTTAGCCCCATATCCCTTAATACCCTTGGTTCACAGAAATCTATCAATCTCAGATTTAACATTCACAAGTGAGCTAGCAGCAACTTTCATTTGCAGAAGAGCGTTCCAAACTTCTCTCACCTTTTGTGTGTAGAAACGATTTCTAACTTCACTTCTGCACGTTCTGGCTCTAAATGTTAGGCTATGCCCCTTGTCCTAGTATTCAAGTATAGGAGACCTCCAAAAACAGTTAAAAATGCACCAGCAGCCAGAAACAATAGTCCAGCAACTAGCCAGTAAATCCTGCATGGTCCCTTTAAATAACGCCTCTGCCACCAGGAAGGCCTGGCTTGAGGTGGCAGAGGAGGTCACCTGCACCACCAACATATCGCCCACCTGCATACAGTGCAGGAGGCGCTGCAATGCCAGAAACTCATTCCCCTGCACTCCGTCTGCCACATCACCGCCCCCACCCCACATCTCCTTCTGCACTGCCAACACTACTCTGTCACATCACCCCTCACACCCACTCAAACCTCATCCTCATCTTACCTGCACTTACTCACCTCGCCAGTACTCATCCCGCCACTACCGCTCAACCCAATCCTCATACAATCTCATGGCTCTATCTCATACTCACCCTCTCATGCATCTCTTTCACGGTCAGCCTCACTCAACCTGCCACTACCTGTGCTGCAGCCACAGGGCATGCATCACATATGTGCAGTAGGAAGCGTAAGGCAAACGTGTCGTGAGCATGAAGGGGATGCACAAGGGTGTTTGAGGGTTTGTCATGGTTTTTACTGCTATTTAATTTCAGACCAACTCACATTACATATATTGTCACCACTACTGCCACGTCTTTGTGAATCTTGTCTGGTTTGTGCAATAATGCCCTTACCTGAGGATCACAATGAAGACCCACACCTGATGCCACCCATTGTGTCACTGCAGAGTGGGTGTAGGTGTATTTGCAGGGCTCTTTTGTGCAGACGGCTGAGAGACGTCGGCGATGTCCCCGGTAGCACCCTGGAAGGATGCGGAGGAGAAGTTGTTGAGGGCAGTGGTGACTTTGACAGCGACAGGTAAGAAGATGGTGCTTGGGCCAGCCGGGATCAGCTCGGCATGAAGGAGACTGCAGATGTCCACGACTACATGTCGAGTGACTCTGAGCCTCCGTGTGCACTGCTGCTCAGAGAGGTCCAGGAAGCTGAGCCTCGGTCTGTAGACCCTGTGGCGAGGGTAATGCCCCCTGCGACGCATCTCTCTGTGCGGTTGCCTTTTCTCCTGCTGTGCAGGTGGATGTGTCACAGCACTGTGTTGTGGAGCTCCACGTGTCAGAGGTGGACGGCTTGGCTGGCGAGGCTGGTGATGCTGTTCACCCTCCGAGGAGGTCATGACTGTAGCTATGCCGGCCCCCATCCGGAAGATGTACATCTGAGGGGGTCCGCAAGGTAGGTACATGTCTCTGGACCCCGGGGTAAGTGTGCAAGTTGGTGCATTTGATTGTCAGGAGGAGGGTGGTGGAGGCCAAACTTTGTCCCAAGTGACAGAGTGGTCTCCTGCAATGAGTGAGGGTCTCCCCCCACCCCCACCACCTGTCAAATGGACTTTTGCAGCTGCCACAGGCTGATAGCTGCAACACGTCCATTTCAACTGGGAGTGTTTCCCCCAGTACGGGAAACAGTCCCAGTTGTTTCTAAAATCCCACCCCTTAATCAGGTCTGTTAATGACCTGAAATAGCAATGTAAATAGTCTCAAGTGGCACCCTGCTGGCTTTAATTGCCAACGGGAGTCCCACATGCGGGGGCTGCGCGCGCACATCGGCGCGTCTGTGGGGAACCCGGAAGTGGGCGGGTTGGAGCCGGGCTCCCGACCCGCTGCGGGATTCCCCGATTTTCGGAGCCCCCCCCCACCAGGAACGCACCCGATAGCGGGTGCTAAAATGGAGGCCTATGTGTCCTCCTCACAGCTTACTTTCCCACCTAGATTTGTATTGTCAGCAAAACTGGATACATTACACTCGATCCCTTCATCTAAGTCATTAATATAGATTGTAAATTGCTGAGGCCCAAGCACTGATCCTTGCGACAGCCCGCTAGTTACAGCCTGTCAACCTGAAAATTACCCGTTTATCCCTACTCTCTGTTTCCTATCCATTAACCAATCCTCTATCCATGCTAATATGCTACCCCTACCCCCAACCCCAACCCCATCTTGTGTAACAACCTTTTATGCGGCTCCTCATTGAATACCTTTTGAAAATCCAAATATTCGACTGGTTCCCCTTTATCTACCCTGCTAGTTACATCCTCAAAAAACTTTAACAAATTTGTCAAACACAATTTCCTTTTCATAAAGCCATGTTGACTCTGCCTAATCATATTATGATGTTCTAAGTGCCCTGTTACCACTTCCTTATTAATGGATTCCAGCATTTTCCCAATGACTAGGGAATTTTGGAAGATCATAACCAATGTATCCACTATCTCTGCAGCCTCTTTTAGAACCCTTGGATGTAGACCATCAGGTCCAGGGGATTTATCAGCTTTTAGTCCCATTAGTTTCTCAAGTACTTTTTCTCTACTGATATTAATTACTTTAAGTTCCTCACTCTCATTAGACCCTTGGTTCTCCACTATGTCTGGTATGTCTTTTGTGTATTCTACTGTGAAGACACAAAAGACATTGGTTGTCATGCATTGGTTGTCATCTTTCAAAATTCTATAGATTCTGGAATGGTTCCTGCAGATTGGAGGGTAGCAAATGTAAACCCCACTATTTAAAAATGGAGGGAGAGAGGAAACAGGGAACTACAGACCTGTTAGCCTGACATCAGTAGTAGGGAAAATGCTAGAATCTATTATAAAGGATGTGATAACAGGACACTTAGAAAATAATAATAGGATTTGGCAGAGTCAACATGGATTTATAAAAGGAAATCATGTTTGACAAACCTATTGGAATTCTTTGAGGATGTAACAAGTGGAATGGATAAGGGGCAACCAGTGGATGAGGTGTATTTGGATTTTCAGAAGGCTTTCGATAAGGTCCCACACAGGAGGTTGGTGAACAAAGTTAGAGTGCATGGAATTGGGGATAATATACTGGCATGGATTGAGAATTGGTTAACAGACAGAAAACAGAGAGTAGGAATAAATGGGACTTTTTCAGGTTGGCAGACTGTGACTAGTGGGGTACCGCAGGGATCGGGGCTTGGGCCCCAGCTATTCACAATCTTTATCAATGATTTGGATGAGGGGACCAAATGTAATATTTCCAAGTTTGCTGATGACACAAAACTAGGCGGAAATGTGAGTTGTGAGGAGGATGCAAAGAGGCTTCAAGGGGATATAGACAGGCTAAGTGAGTGGGCAAGAACATGGCAGATGGAATGTAATGTGGAAAAATGTGAAGTTATCCACTTTGGTAGGAAAAACAGAAATGCAGAGTATTTTTTAATGGTGAGAGATTGGGAAATGTTGATGTTCAAAAGGACCTGGGTGTCCTTGTACATGAGTCACTGAAAGCTAACATGCAGGTTCAGCAAGCAATTAGGAAGGCAAATGATATGTTGGCCTTTATTACAAGAGGATTTGAGTACAGGAGTAAAGATGTCTTTCTGCAATTATATAGAGCCTTGGTGAGACCACACCTGGAGTATTGTGTACAATTTTGGTCTCCTTACCTCAGAAAGGATATACTTGCCATAGAGGGAGTGCAATGCAGGTTCACCAGACTGATTGCTGGGATGGTGGGATTGTTGTATGAGGAGAGATTGAAAGACTAGGCCTGTATTCTCTAGAGTTTAGAAGAAAGAGAGGTGATCTAATCGAAACATACAAAATTCTTACAGGGCTCGACAAGGTAAATGCAAGGAGGATGTTTCCACTGGCTGGGGAATCTAGATCCAGGGGTCACAGTCTCAGAATAAAGGGTAGTCCATTTAGGACTGAGATGAGGAGAAATCTCTTCACTCAGAGAGTGGTGAATCTTTGGAATTCTCTGCCCCAGAGGGCTGTGGAGACTCAGTCATTGAGTATATTCAAAACAGAGATCGATAGATTTCTAGATATTAAAGGCATCAAGGGATATGGGGATAGTGCAGGAAAATGGCGTTGAGGTAGAAGATCAGCCATGAACTTGTTGGATGGCGGAGCAGGCTTGAGGGGCTGGATGGCCTACTCCTGCTCCTATTTCTTATGTTCTTATGTCCTTAAGACAGATACAAAATATTTGTTTAACGCATCCGCCATTTCCTGATTCCCCATTATAATTTCTCCTGTCTCAGCCTCTAAGGGACCAAAGTTTACTTTTGCTGCTCTCTTCCTCTTTACATACTTGTAGAAGCTCTTACAATCTGTTTTTATATTTCTTGCTAGTTTACTCTCATATTCTATTTTCTCCCTTTTTATCAATTTTTTGGTTGTCCTTTACTGATTTCTAAAACTCTCCCAATCCTCAGGCTTACTACTCTTCTTGGCAACATTATAGGCCTCGTCTTTTAATCTAATACAATCCTTCACTTCTTTAGTTAGCCACGGGTGGATCACTTTTCCCGTGGAGTTTTTATTTCTCAATGGAATGTATATTCGTTGAGAATATTGAAATATTTCTTTAAATGTTTGCCATTGCTTTTCAACCGTCATACCCTTTAATTTGGTTTCCTGAGTGGAACATTAAGTCCCAAAATTGTGTCTATCACTTTAAATCAGCGTTGCACACTGTGTGCATTTTCTCCTTACTTTACATGCAGCCGACGTTCGTTATTTGCACATGTGCTACTACCTTTACTTGCGTACGTCACGCTGGAAACCTGCGTGCGCATCCAAGACGTCATCTTGGCACTCCAGGAGGCTGCATAGCGCCAAAGCAACGAGCGCCAGACGGCCCGATTTCTAGCCCTAGACTTGGACTCAGGTATATTTTAAGGATAACATGTAGAGACCTTGGGGGCGAATTTCCACAAGAGTTTTTCCAATTGTCGGCCATACCTTCAGTGGAAGGCCTGCAGAAACCACGGAAGAATGGCATAGGCACTGCCAAAGAAGGGTGGGTGATCCCTGTGATCATTCACTCTCCTCAATTCTACATTTGAACTGGCCTACATTTGGCCTAAGGGTGCTTGATGCTGATTTTGTAATGTTCAATACTGTGGGCAGAAGCCAAATATCATTCATCCAGCTTTGTTTTATTTGCATTCATTGGCGACCCTTGATCTAGTGAAGTGTCAGTTTGACTGTGGGTCACGACTTGGATGATGCACAAAGTGTCTTCAGACGGCACGCATCCACTGAAAACAACAGATTTGAATGATACAAGGAATTTGCTTATGGATGTTAGAGCACAAAATTGCTATCTGTCCTATTTAATTCATGTAGCAACATGATTACTTTCCATTTCTCTCTCACTCACTTTCTTGGGTATTACTGCTCACAGTAACTCAATTTCTCTCTGTCTGTCTCTATCTTGGATTATAGTGCTTGTGGTTGCACTGTCTATCATCTGCTGCTAATTATGTTAGTGTGTTAATACGTTCCATAGTAATAACACTAAGATTCAAAGGCTTGTAAAGGAGGCAGTGTTTTACAATTTGAAATGGTTATTATTCGCCTTTCACTGGAGAACCCAACAAAGAGAAGCTCTATATCTTATGAAACTGGGAGTTGGTTAGCAGCCATTTTGATGTGGTTTACTCAAATCTAAAACATTCAGGCAAATGTTTTTAATACTGAACCTGCATTTCAGGTTGTCAGCAGTTTGAAACTAGTCAAATCAAAGACTCTTGTAAGGATATTTAATTATTCTGAAATTTCAGAGAACTGTAAAAAAAAATTATACTGAGCAGGCCTAGTCCTTTATTTTTTACTATGGTACACAATCCCATTAAATATTCCTTCTTATGTTGCAAAATATTCAGTAATCAGAGGTTAAGGAACTAATAATTTATTTCATGTCAAGGTTGAGAGCAAATTGATGAATACTTTCCAAAGTTACTCTATCATTATCATAGAATCAGAAAGGGTACTTTTAACCCCCAGGGATGGTTAAAAATGTTAAAAATGGGCAACCCGACCCCAACCCGCTCACTTCCGGTCAAAAACCCACCCACTGTGATGGGACACTGGCGATCAGTCAAAACCCCACCCACTGTGATGGGACACTGGCGATCAGTCAAAACCCCACCCACTGTGATGGGACACTGGCAATCGGTCAAAACCCCACCCACTGTGATGGGACACTGGCAATCAGTCAAAACCCCACCCACTGTGATGGGACACTGGCGATCAGTCAAAACCCCACCCACTGTGATGGGACACTGGCGATCGGTCAAAACCCCACCCACTGTGATGGGACACCGGCGATCAGTCAAAACCCCACCCACTGTGATGGGACACTGGCAATCAGTCAAAACCCCACCCACCGCGATGGGACACTGGCAATCGGTCAAAACCCCACCCACTGTGATGGGACACTGGCGATCAGTCAAAACCCCACCCACCGCGATGGGACACTGGCGATCGGTCAAAACCCCACCCACTGTGATGGGACACTGGCGATCGGTCAAAACCCCACCCACTGTGGTGGAACACTGGCGATCGGTCAACCCCCACCCACCGCGATGGGACACTGGCAATCGGTCAAAACCCCACCCACTGTGATGGGACACTGGCGATCGGTCAAAACCCCACCCACTGTGGTGGGACACTGGCGATCGGTCAAAACCCCACCCACTGTGGTGGAACACTGGCGATCGGTCAACCCCCACCCACTGTGGTGGGACACTGGCGATCGGTCAAAACCCCACCCATTGTGATGGGACACTGGCGATCGGTTGACCCTCCCTCCCACCGCGATGGGACACTGGCGATCGGTCGACCCTCCCTCCCACTGCGATGGGACACTGGCGATCGGTCAACCCTCCCTCCCACCGCGATGAGATACGGCGATCGGTTGACGCTCCCTCCCCCACCGCGATGAGACACGGTGATCGGCCGACGCTCCCTCCCCCATCGCGATGGGACTCTGGCGATCGGTCGACCTCCTCCATCGTGATGTCCGACTCCCCCACCGCACCCCCCCCCCCCCCACGACCAATGTTCAACCACCACGCAATGTTTGATATAATTACAGCAGCTCCCTGGCTGCTTTCCAGCTTGACAGCCAGACAGACTGTCAATCTGGCTGGCTGTCGGGCGGGAAACCTGTTGACAAAATTTAAAACAGGCCCTGCTGGCAGGATCTGCGGGAAACCTTTACTTCCGGGTTTCCTGTCCACAAACCCCCCCCCCTCCCACCCCCGCTCTCTTCCCACATCGGAGTTATTATCGGGGCCATTGAATCATACGGCACAGAAGTAGGCCATTCGGCCCATTGATTCTGTGTCTGCTCTTTGAAAGAGCTAGCCTATTAGTGCCACTCCCGTGCTCTTTCCCCATAGCCCTGCAAATTTCTCCTTTTCAAATATTTATCCAATTCCCTTTTGAAAGTTACTATTGAATCTGCTTCCACCACCCTTTCATGCAGTGCATTCCAGATCGTAACAAAACTTTATGTAAAAAAATTTATCTGTGGATTTTTTGCCAATTATCTTAAATCTGTGTCCTCTGGTTACCAACCCCTCTGTGGAAACAGTTTCTCCCTATCTACTCTAGTAAAATTCCTCATAATTTTGAGCACCTCTCTTAAATCTCCCCTTAACCTTCTCTGGTCTAAGCAGAACAGTCCAAGCTTCTCTCGTCTTTCCACATAACTGAAGTCCCTCATTCCTGGTACCCTTCTAGTAAATCTCCTCTGCACCTGCTCCAAGGCCGTGACATCCTTACGCAGCGAGCTGTTACGATCTGGAATGTACTGCCTGAAAGGGTGGTGGAAGCAAATTCAGTGGTAGCTTTCAAAAGGGATTAGGATATATTGCAGGACTTTGGGGAAAGAGCATGGGAATGGGATTAATTAGATAGCTGTTTCAAAAGAGCCGGCACAGGCACAATGGGCTGAATGGTCTCCTTCTGTGCTGTATGATTCTATGACTAGGTAGATAAAAGATGTATTTTTTATAATATAATAGGCTTGGAAAAGTGTTTCCTGATTTCACTCCTAAATGGCCTATTTCTAATTTTAAGGTTATGCTACCTTATTCTGGATTCCCCCACAAGAGGAAATAATTTCTCTGTATCTATCCTATCAAATCCATTTATCATTTTAAATGCCTCGATTCAATCACCCCATAACCTTTGAAACTAAAGGGAATACAAGCCTCATGAATAAATTCAAATCAGGGTGAAGTGATATAATTACAGCATTACCACTATTTTCTGACCTTACCACCTGACTTATGCCACTTTCTTATCTTGGCCATCTACCATGACTGGTACAAGTCCTTAGGCAGCCATTTCAAACTGCCATTGGCGGCCGTGCCTTCAGTCGTCTAGGCCCTAAGTTCTGGAATTCCTTCCCCAAACCGCTTTGCCTCTCCACCTCTCTCTCCTCCTTTAAGACTTGGCTTAAAACTATCTCTTTGACCAAGCGTTAGGTCACCTGTCCTAATGTCTCCTCCTTTGGTTCAGTATCAATTTTTGTCTGATTACGCTCCTGCAAAGTGCCTTGGGATGTTTTACTACTATAGAGGCACTATATAAATGAAAGTTGTTGTCGTTGTGGAGCTGTTGAGCAGATCATTAGTGTCCTCAAACAAAGATTCAAATGCCTGGACAGATTTGGTGGCTACCTGTATTATAGCTTGGAAAGAGTGTCCCATTTGATAGTGGTTATGATAGTGTGCTGCATAATTTTGCTCTGCAACAGGGACAACACATGGGCAGCATAATGAGGGAGAGGGCACTAAGGACATCGAGACTGGTAGATAGCCTGCAGCCAGAGATCTTAGCAGTAGCTCATTGAAGATAACTTCAGCTGAACAATTCGTGCTTCCCTGCATTAACAGTCATGTCAAACATCTGGCCCAATCCTTCCACATCTATCCAAATACCAAAATTGATATTCATGTCAACGAACATTATAAGATAACCAGTCACTACAGGAAGACTCTCTGCACACAAAAATTTCAAACAACATTGTGATTTTTATGGTTCACAAAAAGGCCAACAAATGATTTCTTAACCCCAGTTTAAACCCCTAGTACCTAACTGAAGTGCTCTTTTATACATTCTAGTATTTCTTTGTGTCAGCCTTGGCTCAGTGGTAGTACTCTTGGCTCTGAATCAGGAGATTGTGTGTTCAGGCCCCAGTCCAGAGGCTTGAGTACATAATCTAGGCTGGTACTTCAGTGCAGTACTGAGCGAGTGCTGCATTGTTGGAGATGCTGTCTTTCAGATGAGATGATAAACTGAGGCCCTGTCTGCCCTTTCAAATGGATTTTAAAGATCCCCTGACATTATTTGAAGAGCAGGAGAATTCTCCTGGTGTCCTGGCCAACATTTATTCCTCAATCAACCTTACTAAAACAGATTATCTGGTCATTGCTGTTTGTGGGGCATTGTTGTGTGCAAATTGGCTGCTCTGTTTCCCTACATTACAACAATGACTACAATTCAGAAGTACTTTATTGGCTTTGGGACATCCTGAGGTTGTGAAATGCATTATGTAAATGTGAGTTTCCTTTCTTTTTTTTGAGGTGCTCCCCCAATGGCTGTAACCTGGAAGGAGGGAGGCCCCTGCTCCTCATTCAATGGCTTATGAGCTGCTTGTGGTCAATGACCACCTGGAACTTCAGCCACAGACGGCCCAGCTTCAGACTGTAACAGCTCGGCATCTACCAGGCCAGTCTGGCCCAGCTTCCTTTCTGGCCCCACGACAGGCATCGGTTCAGGGGGGCTCAACGGAAATGAAAATCGGACGGGATGTATGTTGGGCGGCCAATCAATACCACCTGTTTTACGCCATGGCCGAAAGTTAAAATGACCCCCTAGTGCTGTCTGATGAAATGTTCCTGCTCTGTCAAAAGGCAAAATCTTTCCAAGCAAGAAACTGGCATATTGGAGGAAAGGAAACTGTTAAACTTTACCCCTTACCTTCCCTCAGAAAACAAGACAGAACTAATAGTTAGCAACAAATTGTCAGTAAAGTAAATGCAATCTCTTTAGTCCATTGGGACATAGTGGACCTCAAAATGAGGCAGTATTTATTTTTTATTTATTAGAGATATTTATACAGGATATCCTTGTTAAGTTTGCAGATTTGTTTAAATTGGTTTTCTGCCCAAAGATGGCTAGCAGACAAAACATGGTGATGAAGACTAAACAGATTTAATACAGAAGAACTTTATAAGCTGAAAACTAGAAAAAGAGAAAGATGGATCAGAAGTGTTGGATCCACACTGGCTATCAGGACAAAATGAAATGGGTGCTTGATTATCCTCAAGGAGTTAACCTCGCACAGTCACAGAGAGGGTAGTAACAGATATAGGTAATTATGATACCATTGAGTTGCAGATGATCTGGTGAAATCGAGCAGCAACCACCTAGTGAAGCCACAGAGAGGTCCAGCAGTCTCACCCAATGAGGGCTATCAACAGTCACCTAGCAGACACCAATTGAAAATCAACAGCAGCCACCCAATTATAGCTCACCACCAAGTACCAGAATCAGTAAAGAGCATCAACAGGTACCAGCTGTGTCAAGGACCAAATCCAGGTGCAGCTTACAAATCAGTGTGGAGGTACGAAATCTTTGAAATCCTACATTGTAATTAATATCTGTGTTGTATGTGTCCACGTCTACTCCTCCTCTCTGTTTGAGACCCTACAATCTAGCTTTCACTCACCATAGTGCAGAGGCTGAGCTGATCAAAGTGAAAAGTGCCATGCTCTGTGATTAAACAAGGGCTCCTTGTCCCTTCTCATCCTTCTCAACTGCCTTTGACAGCATTAATCGTTCTATTCTTCTCCAATGTCTCTCCTAGGTTTACCCTCATAGCACTGCTCTCTCTCTTGGGTTTGTGTCTCTGGTTTTCTCCTCTTCACTGCCTATAATGCTTCCCCTTGGAGACATCGCCCAGAAGCACTGGATCAGGTGCCGTGTGAATGCTGATAACATTCAGCTTTACTGAACCACCTCCTCTCTTGATTCCACCGCAGTTGCTCATCTTGTTAATTGCCTGTCTGACATTAATGGATGGATTTTCCTGATCCCCTCTACAGGATTGGGGTGGGACTTCCACTAGCTACCTCGGCCCTGTCATGACCCCAAACTATTTTCCAAGTCAGGAGTTATTAGGTATTCATGGTGGGCTTCTGTTGGGAGTCTTGCCAGCAAGAAATAAATTACCAATAGGCACCCCAGGAAAATCATTGCGGTGCTGCAATGGACTTCTGCTGTAGCACTCGAGGAAGTGAGAAGCATCGTTAAAGGGGCCATAGGGCCCCGAAGACTGGACCAGGACAATGACTGGAGATCTTAGCTGGTAATGAGACCTTCAGCAGTTAGGCAAAGGGAGGGTAAGGAGACCTCTATTAGGGTTTCTCCCTCCATTGGCCACATTTGGGGCCAATCCTGCCACTACCCTGGGCCTACCACCATGGTTCACATGGTGGTCCCAGAGAGCGGTGGGAACAGGGCGCGGACATTACAGAAATAGACCAGGAACCCAAGCCCTGCTGGCATTAGCTTTTCATGCTGCTTTGAATTAACTTCAAGATCCTTACTCTAAACTTCAAATGCCTTCATGGCCTTCCCCCACCCTACCTCAGTGACCTCCCTCAGTCCTACATTCCCAATCAACCCGTTTCTCCTCTGACACTGGTCTACTCCTCATTTTGATCTTCTTTATTCCACCATTGGCAGCTGTTCTTTCAGCCATCAAGCCCTGTTCTCTAGAGCTCCTTCCCAAAACTCCTCTACCTTACCATCTACCTTCCTGTTTTCAAAAACCTACCAAAGGCTTGTCAGCTACTCTTTAGGTTCTGCCCCAACTCCATTCTACCTGTTTTTTCCTCCTGCTCTGGGTTCATTTTCTTCTCAATTGTAAAGCACTCAAGTATCTTTCTGTTTTGAGAACTGCTATATAAATATGTGTTATTATTGTAATGTAACCTATTACACAAAACTATATATTCACATTAAATTTCCTTGTATATTGTTTTTCACTTGTGCTTGATTCCTATGGCAAACATGCTTTTCGTTTATTGCAGTCATCCTGTATATTTCTTGTTCACATGTTAATCTGTAATTCTGCTTGGAATTCACCACATATCCTTTTTACTTTACCTTGCAGATGCTGGCCAGTTGCTCTACGTTTCATTCTGACTGGTGTCCCAGGAAACGTGGATGAAAGACAGAATGCTGCCAGATGGATACGTGCTCACTTGCTTCACCTATCAAGATGTTACGGCCATCTGATTTTAACCTAACCTGCATGGTGGGAATGGGCTGGGTTTGGGTCAGAACCCAGTTTTAACATCCCACCTGATTTGACACTCCATTGACTTCAACAGAGCGAAAAATCGGGCGGGGTGTAAAAGGGGCGTTTGACCTGAATGCAGCCAGTTCCCACCGAGCAGGTTAGGTTAAAATCAGGGCTGTATAGTGTCTCTGTTCAAGTAACTGTCTACTGGAACCTTCTTAATCCGCATTTGCAGCAGTAATAAAGATGATATTAATGGGATTCAAGTAAGTCCCAAAATAATATAATGCAAATGGGGCTCAGCCTTATCAAGGAGGACATAGTCCAACATCCTGATATGCACTTAGATCCATAGAGGCCTGCAGTCCATCAATAAAATCCTTCTGTGAAACAGAGCATAGGATGGAGATCAGCCTGACCTCATCATTTGACTCTGAAGTTGAGAATTTAGATGATGTGTGCACAATATCCATTACTTCTCAGAGGGAACTAAAGATTGATCATCAAATCCATTTAAAAAAAAGATGGTTAGTTAGAGAAGTTTGTCTGTTCTTGTCTTATTTGATTAATTTTATGTTTTATTGGATTTACCAATGGCAGAAGTTTAAACTTCCTCTGAATATGACTTTTGAGTGTTCTGCAAAAAGACAGAAATTAATTTCCAAATTCCTCAGCACACACATACAAACCATACTTCTTTCAGTACTAACATTAATAGACATGAGCGGTGGTGTGAGCCAGAGATTTTCAAGGCTGAACTGAGCTGGAGATCTGGCCAGAGACAAAGCTAAAAGCTAATTAAAAACATAAATATGACTGTAGTATAAACATACAATTTGCGAATAGATATGGGGAGGTGGGGTGGGGGGTGAAGGTTGAGAGGTAGCCTTCAAACATGAATAGTTCTTTTAATATTCTAACTGGGCTGCTGATTTAAATAAATACTAAAAATACATTTCAGTGGCCTGCATTAAAGAAAATTTGGCTTTACTGTTTCAAATCATTGGATTTGTAACTTATTTTTATCATTTTAACAAATATTTAAAGTACATTCACATGTTGTACAACCAAGAGAATGAAATGCAGTGACAGAATAATATACTATTCGCAGAGTATTAGGGACAATCATGCTCACATGTTATCTGCTTATTTGGTTAAAGATGAATGAATAATGGAGCATAAAAATAAATGCAACACATGAAGAGAAGAGGCAGCAGCTGAAAGCAGGGAAGTTTATTGTGGGAGGCAGAAGGTGACAGTGGAATGGGGAGGAAGAACTAAATAGAATTTGAGGAGATAGACTTTAGGACTAGGTGAAACAAAAAACCTCTAAGTGCTGTCCCTAGTGATATTAGGATGCAACAATGTATCCAACTGCTTGTTGCACATTTTAGTCATTACCTTCAGGGCTCAGAGGAAAACTTTAATGCTCACTATTTCAAAATCCTTTTCTCTTAGTATTTGCAGCTTTTGTTTTCTATTTTCCTCAGTCATAAAGTTCTCTGCAAATTCCATTCCTGGCTATGTTGTCAAGAGTGACCTAGCAGGATTATGCATGAGTGGACAAAACTGGTTGCACATTGAGCAACTTATACACTTATGTAACTACATTGTCAATGAGAGCCCAGTTCACTAGTCTTCCTGGTTATATCTGGGTTTCAACATCCATATCTTCTGCCTGGACTCATAGTCCTCTTCTGCCAGTGGTTGTGGCTGGGCTTCCTTGTCTTCCTGCTACATGGTAACTCCTCTTTGTATCGTGAAATTGTGCAGCATGCAACATCCTGCTGTGATTTTGGAGACTTTAGTGGGCCTATACTGCTGGACAACACTTGAGCTGTCTAAGTATTGCAACCACTGTTTTAACATCTCAATACTATGTTCCACGAGCATCCTGGTGGAGGCATGTTCTTTATTACATTATATTGCTCATGCACATAGCTGTCTGAAGATGATCATCACTTAGAGTTTCCGAGGGTATCCTAAGAAACCGTCTGTTCATTCTATCCTCATCTTTAAAAAAATGATATCATGGCAGATTGGCCTAAAATGAAGGCGTCATAAGTGTTATCAGGTAGCAGCCATTAATTTACATTATTTGATGCACATGGTCATTAATTGAAGGAAACTCTATTCTGTTCATGAAGACTATGGGATTGGTAATAAAGGCCTGAATGGCCACATATGTGCCATCTATGATGCTTTACACTTTACAATAACCCACCACAAGTACTGCTGGCAGCTTTCCACGAGGAAAATGTTGAAAGAGTTCCCCTGGCACATGATGCTTCTATCACCTGCTTGATCTATTGATACACAGTAGATATCATCAGAGATATAAACATATGAGAAGGGTGAGAAAAGACATCAGGCCCATCCACCCACCCTATCCAGTCATTGATGAACCTCACAAACCATTCACCCAATCCCTACTCCATAGTACCTTTCTTAAATTATCTCTTTCCTACTCTAGTGCCCCTATGAGGTGCTCCCCCACTGACTTCAGCATGGGAGGTGGAAGGCTGCTGTGGCTCAGATGAGGGCTCATGAGATGACTCTGGTTGGTGACCTTTAGGAGCTCGGGCCTGAGAGAATCTGGCTGCAAACTGCAGCAACTTGGTGGCCCAGCTGGATTCCTGACACCAGGGTGGGCTTCGGTTGAAGGGGTACCGAAGATACAGATGTGCTGTCATCCTGAGAGAGGGCAACATGTTCCACTACCATTACACCAGTGCTTCTGCTTTGGGGTTGCGGCTCAGCATTCCCACTAATCTGTAGGACAGCAAACTTTAAGACATCTGTGACGTGAGTGCCCCTTATCCATTCAATTCCCCAGCCTGTCCAAGGTTGACGAGGTGGTGGAGCCCAGAGCCTGAATGGTCCCAGTATGAGCACACTGTACGTTTGACACCTCTGGAATAGAGGGATATGGGTGCAGGGTGGGAAGAGGTAATTAGAGTGGAAGGAAGCTTGTGTGGAGTATAAACACCGGCTTAAACCTGTTGGGCCTAATGGCTTGTTTCTGTGCTGTAGATTCTATGTAATATCATTTAATGTAATGATTGTAAGATTCTCAAAATTCACAGATCCCCCAAAAAATCGGAGAAAAACCCTAAAGAAATTCACCTTTTCCCTGAGTATGGAAAAACTTTGGCCAATGACCAAAATCCTAAGATGGAAGGATAGGTGAGAGGTCACCAGACGAATTCAACAATACACACAGTGGAATTACTGCTTCAGACATGTCTTTGTTTTAATGCAAAACCTACAGCAGGTGGTCGACACTCACTGCCATTGAAAGAGGCAACTGCTCCAGACATGGTGGGGCCATGTCTTTGTTTTAAAGCAAAACCGATCAACACCTAGGACGTTGGATACAAAAGGAAGCCTGTATACCAGGTGATCAGCAAATCGGAATTAAAACAATGACCCATCGGGAGAAGCAATTGCAACATGATGAGGGACCATCAAAAAGCCATCAAAGATTCTTAAGGACTTTGTAAGAACTGTTTAAACAGACATGAAGTGTTTTTTTTAAAGTGACGAAGACCATTGTAAGAGAGGGATATAGAAGTGGAAACTCGAAACCTCTCTCGCTCTCTCTCTCTGGTTCTTGCTGGCGCTTGTGTTCTGCTTGTCTTGTTCTGCCTGTGTCTGGAAGGAAGAGCAGCTTCCGGCGAAACCAACGAACCCTATGTGAGAGAACCGGTCAGTCAGCCCTGCACGGGCAAGGGATTGTTCAACAGCTCGGGAGGTGATAGTGCAACAAGGTGAGGGGGCAACAGAGAGAAGGTCAGCAGCTCTAGAAGCAGGCCGACACACAAGAAGAAACCAGAGCAACAGCCCCAGTGACCATCAGACACCTCACGGCAACAAGGGCCTTACAAAACAACCAAACGAATATTACCACCAACCAAACGAATATTACCACCAACCAACCAAGTAATATTGGGCCACTGCGACCAAAGAAAACCAACTCGGGAGAAAACCGAAGATCCGCAAAGTTTTCACTCTACAATCTATTTCTGACTTACCTCTGGGTGAATTACTGTCAAGGATCCGTTGGGTGAGCATTATCTCTGGCCCTTTAGAGTCCAACTTAGCTAGTACAGTGGGATTGGGAGGGGTGAGGTATCTTTCCACTCGCGTGTACTGAAGTGTTCCCCATTTTATTAGAGTGTTAAGATTGTTGTGTTGTATTTTCTCTCTTGAATAAAGGTCAAAGTTTCTTGCACCAAAACCAGTTGTCTGCTGCACTTTGTCACAACCCCCAAATAAGTCCAAGGTCTAGAACCCAGGGAGTGGGAGCGATTCGAACCGCTCAGAAGTCAGAGGTGAAGCTGACACACACCACCACCCCCTACATGATTTAAGTTCCTTTTCACAGTGAGCCTGGTGTGCATGCTGTCATTAGCAATCTCTAGAGTGCTGGATGCAATTGGATAAAACAAATCCAAGTTACTGACACACAGGAATCTGGTTATCAATCAGTGCTGCAGGCTGGATGGCATTCTGCAATCGAGGGCAACAATAACAATGAGTAGGACTGTTTTAGGTTTCACTCTTCTAGAATTATCATCTTCTGCCAAATCCAAAACTTGACAGGATAGGATAGGGGCCAGGCTAGGCAGGGGTGGGATCGTGGTTTGAGTTCTGTTTACTTTGTTGCTGCTGAAATTTAATTAAAAACATTTGTAATTTGAGTAATTGATGCCTCTACATCATAAAATGGAAAAAATGGACTTCCATTTCCAAAATTTTTTTTGGCTTTCTGTTTAAATATTTTAGAAATTTATGAATCTCCATTCAAAAATCTGGAGTCCGGTCCAAAACTGGGTTGGTGACATTGTTATACTCTGTATAACAATAACCAAGGCAAGTTGAATCCAAAATAAATTGGGTCTAATGAACAGTAACGCCTTAGGAGACAAGTTACTTGTTAAAGGGCTACTTATCACTGAAGCTGACAACAAATGGAGAGAGGGTGAATGAAAGATAATAATGAGAGAGAAGCTCAAAGCTGGAATAAAAGGGAGACAAAAATCTTCCAACTCCAGGACAGCTAATACTGTGCAAGCTCTCCTGAAGGTTGAGAAGCTGTCCGGGCAACACTCATAAAGATGTTGGCTCTGAAATTCTGTGGTGTTTCTACGGCTGGAGTTACAGTGAGAGACTGGGAGAAGCCCTGCAGAATTTCAGGGCCATTTTCTTTGACTACACCCTCCTCCTCCAATGCCTCTCCTCAGTTGTTCATCTCAATGGGACTGCCCTTGCTTTTGCTTTGTTCCACTAGTAAGTATCTGATCATAGTCATCTCTAGCAATGGCTTCACTTTCCACCCCTGCATCAACACTTCCAGTGTGCCCCAAGGATTCGTCCTTGCCCTCCACGTCTTCCTCATCTACATGTTGTCTCTTGATGAATTTCTAGGCATCTGTCTCTGAAAATCCCTAAGGGAGTACATCTTGTTATCTAAGGCTACGGTAGCATAGTGGTTATGTTACTGGACTAATAATCCAGAGTCATGAGTTCAAATCCACAACTATAGCAGCTGGGGAATTTAAATTCAATGAATTAAATAAAATCTGGAATTAAAAAAACTATCAGTAATGGTGACCATGAAACTACTGGATTGTTGTAAAAGCCCATCTGGTTCACTAATGCCCCTTTAGGGAAGGAAACCTACTGTTCTTACCTGGTCTGGCCTATATATGAATCCAGACCCACAGCAATGTGGTTGATTCTTAATCACCCTCTGAAATGGCCTCATAAGCCACTCAGTTGCAGTTCAAGAAGGCAGCTCACCACCACCTTCTCAAGGGCAATTAGGGATGGGCAACAAATGCTGGTCTTGCCAGTGATGCCCACATCCCATGAACAAATAAAAAAAAACTCTAGAGTCATACCTGTAAACATTCAGCTTTGCTATGACTCAGTTATCAACACTTAGCTTTCCTTTTAGAACTTGACATCAGACTATGGTAAATTTTCTTGTCAGCATCACTGATGCTGCTGGACTGGAACAGGCACGAGAGGGGAGGGTCAGAAAACTGGGCAGGGGTCATTCTCATCGACTTGCACCCATTCTGTGCCATGCACAAACTTCCAGCCAAGTCTTAAGGGCAAACATGCAAGAGCATAATTTTAATATTTAAACCTATTTTAGTGGAAACGTATTAGTGCAGGCGCATTTTCTGGTCATTCTTGCTAAGAATGCACTATGCACTGATGTTGCCCATACAAAATAGGCAATAGGGGCAGGTAGTTTCTGGGCTGTCAGGAAGTTAGCATTTAAAAGGGGACCCACTGTTTTTAAAGGAAAATTTCAGAAAGTTTTTCTTCAGCTTTTTGCTGGGTGTTACTTTCAGGGCTAATTTTTGTTATTTATTTTTAAGGTTTCTGGTCAGGAGTGAGTCAGGATCTGCCTGATTATTATATGCCGCAATTATCATTTTGAAAATGGGTACCCCTCATATTCAGAAAAGGAAGAAGGGGATTAAAGGTAGGATGTGAAACAGGTCAAACTGCATCAGAATTGGATTCCCCTTAGCCACAAATCCATATGTACAGACAAAAGTATAATTACTTTGAAATGTCAGAGGAAAACTGCACTTGCAGGCTCCCCTTCATTAGGTAGATTGTAACAGAGTTGTGCCGGCTCCTAGAATCTGACCTTCAGCCAACCTCCACCACAGGGATGGCACTGCCAGTGTCTCTCAAGGCCAATAGAGCCCTTAACTCTTGTGCGCCTGGTTTATTTCAAGCTGCCGCGGGGAACATCAGCATCAGTCAATCTACAACACACAGATGCGTTCAGCAGGTGATTGATGCGTTGTGCGGCACGGCAAACAGCTTCATTCCTTTTCCCATGTGCAACTGACAGCTGAATAAGAAAGCTGTGCAATGTTTTCCGTGTGGCAGGACCCCACAAAGTTCAGGTCATTAATGCCACCCATATAGTCCTACAGGCCCCTGTGCAAAATCCCATGCCCTTCATAAACCTCAAGGGCGTTTACTCCATCAATGTGGAGGTTGTCTGTGACCATCGAAACAGGTTCATACACTGATGCTCAGATAGAACCCGATATCAATGCAAGTTCTTTCTTTCTTTAAAATGAAGCCCCCGTCAAGTTCAGATCCCATGAGGGAGTTTTAATCCCCAAGAATGGGTGGGTTGGAGTCAGGTGGGAGATGAAAATTGTATTATTTTCGATTCCGACCGCAACCCAGCTCCAACGTGCCCACTTCCGGGTTTAACGCGAACACGTTTGGATGCGTGAGCGGAACCAAATTGCCGAGGTTGCGCCCCAATTAGTGCCGGCGAGCAGGTCGTTAGAAGAGCAATTAAGGTCATTAAGAGAGTTGAGGTAGGTTTTTTTTAATTGAGTCTGATCCAACTTCAAATTTAACAATTCCAGCAAAGGTTTCCCGGGGCTTCTGAATCTCGCCAGTGAAATGAAGGCGAGAGTCAGCCGTAGTTAATTTGGGTATTTAAACCTGTGATTGACCCATCTGAATAAAAGGTCAGTTATTGCAGCTGGTCTCTCAGTTCCCTCAGGCAAATGTTTGGCTGAGAGTTCTTGTGTTGAGACAGCTTTGTAGCCTTTCAAACTGCCAAGGTCAGGATGGGGGGGGGGGGCGCAATGGATGTATTCCAGAGGCGATCTGGGGGAGAGAAAATGACAATCCATGGCAGCCACGTTGCGCGGTGTTGGGATCTACAGGTGCACGAGAGAGAGGTGTGCAACAAAGATCTGGAGAACAGCAGAGAGAAGAGCTGAGTGGAGAAAAGCAGAGAGGGGATCAACAGAAGGGCTGAGGTCGCAGGAGGCACTACCAACATGGAGGGCATAGAGGTAGAGCTACGCTTCTTGGACTTCTCTGAGGCGCAGTGCCTACGCAGGCTCAGATTGAGTCAGCAGGCGGTTGCAGACATCTGCAGCTTCCTTGAAGAAGAGCTGCTCCCTGCTGGACCTGATGGCCACGCATTGCCCGTCGCAGTAAAAGTCACAATTGCCCTCAATTTCTTTGACTCTGGCTCCTTCCAGTGCATCACCGGTGACCTCTCCAGTTGCCTGCATATAAGTGTATAAGGCAGGTGACGGATGGGTTGTTTGCCAGGGGACTCCAATTACGTGAACTTCCCCCATGACGACAATAGCCAGAATGAGTGGGCAGTCGGTTTCGCCTCTCTGGTTGGCTTCCCACGGGTGCAGGGCGCAATTGATTGCACACGCAGCAATTCAAGGACCACCACATGAGCCAGGAGTTTTCATCAAACAAGAAGGGTTTCACTCCATCAATGCACAGCTGGTGTGCGACCACAAGAGGAGATTTATGCTGATGTGCACCAGATTCCCTGGCAGCTGATATGATGCGTTCATTTTGCACCAGTCCAACATTCCAGATCTCTTCGAAACAGGAGACAGATTTAATGGCTGGCTTATTGGAGACAAGGGATACCTCCTGCAAACTTGGCTCATGACACCTGTGAGGAACCCCACCAATGAGGCATAACGAGAACCACATGACCACGAGGTGTGTCATTGGGCAAGCCATCGGCATGTTGAAAATGTGCTTCAGGTGCCTGGATAGGTCTGGAGGCGCCCCTCAGTTCTTGCCAGCGAGGGTCTCTGGAATAATTGTGGTGTGCTGCGTCCTGCACAACATAGCGCAGCAGAGACGTTTACAGGTGGAGGAGGATGAAGGCGCTCGTCAATCACCCTATGATGGCAACAAAATTGAAGAAGAGGAAGAGGAAGAGGAGGAGGATGAGGAGGAAAAGGAGGAGGAACATGAAGATGGGGCATGCATTGCCATACCAGCCGCGCACATTGCCAGGGATGCCCTCATTTCCCACAGGCTCTCTTAGTGAGAGTGGCAAAGGAGACATTGAAATACTCAGGCTGGCTCCTACTGCTAACACCAAAACCCACCCACCCCCACCTTTACACAAAACAGTCCTTTAACCACGCATACACCCATTGCACATCCGCCCAATGGGTACAGTGATGTATTGGCATTCATCATGAAGCAAATGAAAGGGCCACTTCACACTCAGGACAAAAAAATGGTCAAGACATGGAAATGGTGCTAAACAAAACATTTTATGTGCCAATATGAAAGAAAGGAAGCTTCACTTCATAGCATTTCTTCAAACACCCTTGTGCATACCCTTGGTGAACTACAATTTCTTGAACCTACTCTTCCTACTGCTTCTATGTGGTGCATCCCCTGTGACTTCAACAGAGGTAGTGACAGGTCACTCAGATCCCTGCTCTGGCCTATGACCTCTGGGTTTTGGAGTCCGTGAGGGCCCCGCCAAAGACTGTTCCACCTACACCCATGCAGGGGCAGAGTTGGCCATCGGGAGAGGAGGCAGCATGTTGGGTATTGGTTGAGGAGGGGGGGGGATAACGGGTGAGACACGTCAGCACTTTGAGTGGAGTCCCCACTTCCATGTCCCCTTTCGCCATCATCCCTCTTCCTCACCAGCGGCACACCACGCCTATCAGTCTGCTGGACAGCAGCTTGGTGCACATCTGTGACGCACTGTAAGGACATGGGTAAGGTATCTGTCATCCTGTTGAAGGCGGCAGACATCTCCTGCACAATAGCGTGCAGGCCGTGGTCATGGCCTGCATGGATTCATTTGAAAGCCATGCTTGAAGCTCCATGGAGGCGGCCACTATCCCCATGGCAGACATTCTCACTATTACCTGGGACAACAATCCACTAGCGTTGGCGTTGGACTCCTCCATCCTCTCCGCTATTGCGGCACATTTTCCAGTACCTTGCAAAGGTGCAGCTGAACCTTAATCATTCTCATTCTCAACGATGGCCCCTGGAGTTCAGCATCTGTGTCCAGCTGAGCAGAGCTTGGAGAGGAGTACGCCCTCCAATGCGGACTCTCCACAGCTGTCCCTGCCACCAGTGTCTGATCGTGCTCACATGTGAGTTGTGAATCACCAGGTGACAACCCAACTAACTGACTACCTGGAACCACCGAAGTGCAAGTATCTGCGCTGGTGCATGGCTGTGTGTTGTGTGACAGTGCATCCTCAGAAGGAATGAGGTCCTCTGAGGAATCGATGTCCTGCTTCTCTGCACAGTCTTCTTCTATGTGTGAAGGCCCTGGGAGACAAAAGAAAGCAACATAAATCAGTCATGGCAAAGTAACAATCTTGGCAATGACCATACTCAGGTTTCCCATAGTTCAGTCATTGATGAAATAAAGTCACATGTGTGAAAGATGTTTAAGTTCTGTTACCAGGCATCTGCGGGTTCCCAGTCTCTCCTGGAGAGGGATGCAGATGTGCCACTAATCTCCATGGCCTCCTCCTCTGAATCTATCAGCTGGACTATTTGTGGAGGGCCACCTTCAGTCCTCGCCCTCTCCCTTGCGTTTTGTGCTCCCTTCTCCTACAAGGGGCAAAAGAACAGACTTGTGAGTGACTGAAGTTCACGTATTTACCTGATCGATGCAGTGCATTAGGTGAGGGTGACTATGAGGCAGATGCATCACATTACATAAGGATTGAGGTGAGTAGCAGCGGTGGATGGATACATGGGGAGGTGAGGCAGTGCATAGAAAGTGAAGGATGGGTGCTGCTGAAACTCAAGTGGGTGTGAGGAGTGATGTGATGGAATATGCTTGGCAAGACAGTGAGAGGGGGGGTGTTGTACACCACAGGATGTGGGTGAATCAGCAACTGTACTCACACACAAATGACCTGTTTGGGTCATTAAACCACTTCCTGCACTGCAGCCAAGATCTGGGCACCGTGCTCCTGCTGCTCACCTCTTCTGGCACCTCCAGCCACGCCTTCTTGGTGGCAGAATTAGGTTTCTTCCTCCCATCGCTGGGGTAAATTACTTCCCACCTGGCCCTCACTGCACCCAGCAGTACTTCAAGGGAACCAGCTATGAATCTGGGTGCTGCCTTTGAATCCATTAATTCTTTTCCTCCTTTCTCCTCCAAAATCTATTTTTACATTGGCCCTTTAAATAGTGGACTTTAGATCGCGTCATGCTGGTGCGCAATACGCCCGCTGCGCAATACGCCCGCTGCGCAGTACCCCCGCTGCGCAGTACGCCCGCTGCGCAGTACCCCCGCTGCGCAGTACGCCCGCTGCGCAGTACCCCCGCTGCGCAATACGCCCGCTGCGCAGTACCCCCGCTGCACAGTACGCCCGCTGCGCAGTACCCCCGCTGCACAGTACGCCCGCTGCGCAGTACCCCCGCTGCACAGTACGCCCCCTGCACAGTACGCCCGCTGCGCAATACGCCCGCTGCGCAGTACGCCCGCTGTGCAGTACGCCCGCTGCGCAATACGCCCGCTGCGCAGTACGCCCGCTGCACAGTACCCCCATTGTGCAATACCCCCGCTGTGCAATAAACCCGCTGTGCAGTTTGGAGAGTAGAAACCTGGAAGCAAAAAGAATTGCCTTCAATCTAGTTGCAATTGCAGATTCCAACGGGCTCATTTCATTTCTGGGTTTCCTGCATGAAAATCTACCCATCCACTCTCTTCCTGGCTCCAGGTGAAAATCATGCTTCATGGCTTTGCAGATGAAGAAAGGTGGGAGTTAGCCCTCTGGCCAGTAGGTCCTGCTTGTCTGGTGTCTCCAACCGGCTGCCCTGTGATTCACTTAGTGTACCCACCCCAAAACCTAAATCCTCCAGCCTGGATGTACCTGTGCTGATGGTTGTTATGTGTAGTTGTGACAATGATTGCTGTGAGGTGCTGCGTTCGTGACCACTACTGAAGTCTAGAGCTTTTTCTTTTAATGATTGAGTGACCGAGCAACGAGTGGGTAGAGGAAGAATAACAATAAAATGGTGGCATAAGCTTTGACTTATAGGAACATCCCCAACTTCACTAGAGTTGACTCCCTCTACATTCTCAGGCCCACCATGTGCAGCTTTGCCCGTTCATATTGACTGAGGGGCCTAACATGAAGACGACTCGTCTGGTTCTTGTCTGTTCCCTCCTGTTATATGAGTCTTTGTTCTGCAAGCAGTGATGGCAGTGGTTTTGAAGGGGAGGAGAATGATGCCTGTGCAAAGCGAGCCATTAATGGTATTAGTGAGCAATGCGATAAGGCAGGTAATTGACTGGTTAAGAGCTGGGGATTGGGGGGGGGGGGTTGATGGGAGCAACAGAGCGATATGGGACCATTATTGGGACACGGGAATGGCTAGGAGTGAGGGACGGGGAGGGAGGAGGAAGATGAGGAGGGGAGTGAGTCATGTGTACAGTTTCATTCTTTGAGATGAAAACATCTGTAAGGTCTTTGCACTTGGTATTGCTTTAAAGGGGAGTTTTGGACAGGCACAATTCCTGGAATAACTGGAACTGACCTGAAAATTCCACCAAGGAGCCATCACATTGGCTGCTGTGTTATATTTGTACTGCAACAGGTGCAATATCAATGATTTATCTTTTTTATCTTGCTCTTTTTAAATTAAAAATTAACCAAAATTAATAGTAGCAGATAAAATCAGTGACATGACAACATAATCTCCAATTGTGTCATTTTGCAGTGTATTTATAAGAAAGATAAGGGAGGGAATTGTAACTCCCCACGATGGGCGGGGCGAGTCGGTGGAGGGGAGAGTCGGTGGAGGGGAGAGTCGGTGGAGGGGAGAGTCGGTGGAGGGGAGAGTCGGTGGAGGGGAGAGTCGGTGGAGGGGAGAGTCGGTGGAGGGGAGAGTCGGTGGCGGGGAGAGTCGGTGGAGGGGAGAGTCCGTGGAGGGGAGAGTCGGTGGAGGGGAGAGTCGGTGGAGGGGAGAGTCGGTGGAGGGGAGAGTCGGTGGAGGGGAGAGTCGGTGGAGGGGAGAGTCCGTGGAGGGGCGAGTCGATGGAGGGGAGAGTCGGTGGAGGGGAGAGTCGGTGGAGGGGAGAGTCGGTGGAGGGGAGAGTGGGTGGAGGGGCGAGTCGGTGGAGGGGAGAGTCGGTGGAGGGGAGAGTGGGTGGAGGGGAGAGTGGGTGGAGGGGAGAGTCGGTGGAGGGGAGAGTCGGTGGAGGGGCGAGTCGGTGGAGGGGCGAGTCGGTGGAGGGGAGAGTCGGTGGAGGGGCGAGTCGGTGGAGGGGAGAGTCGGTGGAGGGGAGAGTCGGTGGAGGGGAGTGTCGGTGGCGGGGAGAGTCGGTGGAGGGGAGAGTCGGTGGAGGGGAGAGTCGGTGGAGGGGCGAGTCGGTGGAGGGGCGAGTCGGTGGAGGGGAGAGTCGGTGGAGGGGAGAGTCGGTGGCGGGGAGAGTCCGTGGAGGGGAGAGTGGGTGGAGGGGCGAGTCGGTGGAGGGGAGAGTCGGTGGAGGGGAGAGTCGGTGGAGGGGAGAGTCGGTGGAGGGGCGAGTCGGTGGAGGGGAGAGTCGGTGGAGGGGAGAGTGGGTGGAGGGGAGAGTCGGTGGAGGGGAGAGTCGGTGGAGGGGAGAGTGGGTGGAGGGGAGAGTCGGTGGAGGGGAGAGTCGGTGGAGGGGAGAGTGGGTGGAGGGGAGAGTCGGTGGAGGGGAGAGTCGGTGGAGGGGCGAGTCGGTGGAGGGGCGAGTCGGTGGAGGGGAGAGTGGGTGGAGGGGAGAGTGGGTGGAGGGGAGAGTGGGTGGAGGGGAGAGTCGGTGGAGGGGAGAGTCGGTGGAGGGGAGAGTCGGTGGAGGGGAGAGTCGGTGGAGGGGAGAGTCGGTGGCGGGGGGGGGGGTGTTGGGATGGTTAAATTCTTCAAAATGTGAAACCCGAACACAACCCGCCATGATCGTGCTTACTTCCGGTTTAACCGGGGCGAGTTGGGGGGGCCTGTCCCTGTCCTCAAGAGGCGGGTCGGTAATTTAAATATGTTAATCAGGCTGCGTGCCTCATATTTTATCAACCTTTTAGATTTAACGGCTATGGGCCAGATTTTCCAGGGCTCGGGAAACCCGGCAGCTGAAGGGACACAAGAACTGACGGTTCCAGCAGGTAAGTGATTTTTCCAACACTGTTTGTGAGTCAGGAGGAGCAGGAATGCTTCTTCCCAACCCCCCAAGCTAATCTACCACGATGGGCCTCCCTCCCCGCGATCTGATGACCCCCCCCGCGATCTCTGGACTGACCTGTGATCTCTTGATCTCTTCCTCCCCCCGCTATCCCCCCCCCCCCAACATGCCCACGATCTCTCGCTCTCTTCTCCCTACTCTCTGGTCCCCGGCTGCGGCCTTGTGCCACAGGCCTTCCTGCCCGACAACCAGTCAGCCTCTCAATCTATCTGGCTGCCGGCTGGGAATTGGAGAAAAAAAATTCAGATGAGGTCCTGCCGTTAAATTCGGCAGGACCTCCACGTTCCCCATCTTTCTGGGTTTTCCAGCTGCTACAAATCCCCACCGGTCCCTCCCAGCCTCCCCATTATTATTAGGGCCAAGGTGTCTTGCAGGTCACTTTACCTTAACGTCATGGCTCCTTTAACTGGATAAAATTGTGCTCTATGGTTCAGAAAGCTCTAGCTGCCCCCCACTGCCTTCTTCTGATTTGCTGCAAATTGCACTTCTATCAGCAAATAATCCAACCCAGGGGATTTCCTCCTTGGCTTCAGAGACTAGTGACCCAGCTGTACTTGACACTAAGAATACAACTGCTGTGGATTCCTTGTGGCAAATAAAGAAAAACTAAACAAAAAATCAGCTCAGTTTATGATGGTTTACAACAAAACCAAAATAAATCAGAATTTATTTTACTTTTTATACAATTTTATTTGTTGTTGTTAGATTCACTCATTATTGAATTTTTTAAAGGAGCATGATTAAGTGAACGTAATATGATCATTGCCTACAAGGTTCAGCAAAGAATCAAGGGAATTCAAGTTTCAAGTGGACTGCTTGTAAAATTTTGAACAATGGATTGAGCATCACACAGAGCAAGTCCCAGCTAAAGAACTGGGCCCATTAAACAGAACATAACACAGAGCAAGTCCCAGACACAGCTCTGGGCCCATTAAATGGAACATAACACAGAGTGAGTCTCAGACCCAGCCCTGGGTCCAATAGATGGAACATATCGCAGAGTGAGTCCCAGACAGAGCACAGGGCTGAATGAACAAAAAGCAAGCCCGAGCAATAACACTACAAGTACACAACACAAGAACAAACTTAATTACTTTGGCATGAAAGCAGAGGAACAGAGTGAAGAGAACTGTACCTGTATGCAGATCACAGTGATCAGCAGTGAGGGACAGAGGTCTGGACCCCAGCCCCACACCGAGAAATGCTGTTTCTTCATTCCCCACCACTGATCTGTGCACCAAAGATGCACAGGCCCAATTCTTCTCTCCCTGATGTCGCATGTGCACTATTTTTTGGGATGGTATGATGAGGAAAAGAGGTGAAGACCCAGAATATCGGGTCTTAGCCTCCTTTGCATTTGATGTACATTTCCTGGGGTATCCCTGTCCATGCCAGGGCATCCCGTCTGAAACAGGTGGGAGCATTCAAACTTAATGTAAATGACATGAAAGTGATGTCACGCTGCCTCCTATGTTTTCGGGGAATGCACTCAGTGGACACGTGTCCTGAAAGTCGCCAAGGAAACTGGCTAATATAGGTTACTAACTGCCCCTTCAGATGGCATGATCTGCAAAGCGACAGCCAACAACCTCAGGGTACAACAGGGCTGCACTAGTGGCTGGAGACCATTCGGTTGCTGTTTCTAACGGCAGCTGGTAGATAAAAATGCTACCAGGAATTTGTGCTGCTACAAGCCTTTGAAGCCTGCAGCAGCACACAACCTCCCCGTCCCGATTTTGTTCAAGTGGCAATTTACAGATGACAGTCCCGCCTGTAGTCACTCAGCCAACGTATGTTAATATGTTGAACCCGGACGGAAATAAGGGAGGGCCCATGCCCTGGTTTTTGATACTATTGAATTTAGGCCCCATTTTTAAAAATTATCATGTGATTCTGAACTTATTTAACACTACAGCAAATGGAATAGAATTGCTCCTTTACATCTGAGGAAGTGACAAAGTAGGACACATTCTTTTTGAAACGTCTTTCTCTGTGATAATGTATAGTTTCTGTCACAAAGAAATCCGGGAATAATCAGACAGATGTTTTCTATAAGGTATCTTACTCTTTGTCATGGTGTAGCATTCCATAAAGAAAGCAGATGCAGTCCAGTTTTCAACAGTGGAAAGTAATCTACATTTTTTTTCATTAGTGGTAATGTTTGAATCAGTCACAATTAACCTTTGAAGTCCAAACAGTGCACGAAGTTGAATTGCTCATTAAATAAATGGACTCAATATGATTACACATTTTTATGGTTGACCAGTCATTGGTAAAAGGTCAGCCAGCTCTTTGATCAGAAAAAAAACACGACTTAGACTTAATGAAAAAATCTCTCTGTACAGAACTGTATTGTCATCTCCTTTATTTGCAGTGAGGCCTGAGAAGGTGGACTGGTAGAGTGAGTGAGTCCCTCTGTGTATGCTTGTCTGCATATCACTGTGTCTATAATTGAGACTGATAGGAGCTAAAGTAGCATGCTTACATGGATGAACTGATTAATTGTTGGATCAAAACATAAATATCTTATTTGAGACAAATAAAAGGGGAAGCTCACAGAAAGAACAACTGTGAAAATAACGTACTTGAAAGTGATCCTGATCCTGTAACTTTTTGAGCAATTGATAGTTGGGGTCATGATGGTAAGAGAGCCGGGGAGCTAACCTATGTGTATTCTATTTGTGTTAAATTTACTTTTTATGTTGCCTATAATAACTTTTTCTAAGCTTTTAAAATTTTATTGTAAACATCTTGTTCATTGCAAAAATAACAATGCAATACCAGTGGAGTATGACTGCTAAAAGAATTTCAGTTGAGATGTTACACCACACCTCTGAGTTCTATCAACTCTCAGTTGGATGTAGTGCCAAGTGGAAGGATAGAACCTTATCTTAGGGAGGGGTGGGAGAGGGAAGAGCTGACACAGTGGGTGGAACTTTCAACTTCCTTCAATGGAACGGAAAATCGGACAGGATGTAGATTGGGCGCCGATCCAAAATTGCCTGTTTGATGCCCAGGCGAAGTTGAACGTTTTGGCGAGACTATCCCACTGAATCATAATTTCTACTAACCTATGATAAAGCAGCTTAGACATCAGTCATGGAGAAGTCTGGCTTCCCTCGGGTGATTGGGATTAGCAAACTGCAGAGTAGAAAATTGGGTTCAACTATGTGAAAAACTAGAAATGCAAGTAATGGTTTTTGATATGGTTTAGATGTATTGAAAATACAGATCTGTCTCACAAAAAAGATTACTTTTTCTCATAATGTATTTATGTAAGTTTTTTTTCATTGATAATCTTGGTCCTGAGAGATTGGGTATTATAATTCTTGGTTTATTGAGATGAACATATTGCTATGTTCCCTAGAACTAGTAACCTGGATAGTACCAGTTTTCTGAGGATGTGCTGCCGCTGGGAAGCCTTATACATTGGTCATATATATTGGGAAATCACGGGGCTAATGGCAATGTGTACTCAGAAATTGGGCCTTTTGTGTCCACACTCCCTAGTAGTTTAGGCACTGGCAGGATTGGATCTTCAATTTTGGCATTCCAAGCACTGGAGTTTTTTGATGTGTGAAGCTGACGTTAGATCCCAGTAAAATTCTCAGACACAGTGGACAGTGCTTCAGGAACATGCAAACATTCATTAAAAGTGAGCTCTAGAGTTTGCTTCTAAATATAGACTCTGAAAATAACTATGTCAGGATAAGGCCCAATTGTAGCTCAACTGCCACAAAAATGCCTGAATATTTAGCTGTTTTAGAGAGTTATTTTCTGAATATCTGCAGGCAACAGGGGACTTTGCCTGCTACTGGCGAGTACTGGAAAATCACAGACACACAATGGTCCGTAAATTGGGACCAGCTTGCCCATGATTCTCCGATATGTAACGTTTGTGGGCACGGTTTCCCATCACCAGCATGGACATGGAAAATTCTCCCTATTATCATTTTAAAACTGGAACATGTAAGCATATGAAACCATGAACGGCCATCTATAGTAAACGCTAACATAAACAGCTGATTCTAGATTTTCTTATAGTGTGGAATATAATGGAAGGTCTTTATCTTTCAAGAAACAGACGAAAATAATAACGGGCTGGAAATTGCATGGCAAAATCCGCAGCAGCCGCTATGAATGAAGTGAACGATTTAATTTACCGCGGATCCAAGGCATAGAATTGCTTGATTTAAAATGTTTGAAAGAAATCGTGACATCACTTCAGCCTATGAACAATGTGGGCTGATGCGCATGGGAAATGGCTGTGAGAATGGGAGCCCCGCCCACAAGCAGGCAAGTAAAACTCATTCATTTAAAGTGAACCTCTCTATGTTAGTGTAAATAAAAATTTAACATATCTTATAAAAAGCCGAGGAAATGGTTTAATCTAATGAAACTTACAGAAGTTAAAAGTAAGAAAAAGTAAAACATTTTTAATTTAAAACTTTTTTTTAATGATCAAAAGATGTTAAAATAAGAGTAATTTGACAGTCCACATTTTCAAAATTTAATTTTTTGTTTTCTCGCAGTCATTAACAATCACCAAATAGTGTAGTGTAGGGCTGGTATTTTCCAGCGTACCTTTTGGTGGCGTAAGTATCTTTGTCCCAGCTGGGCAGATGTTTACGAATGTTTGCTGATTTTGTTTGATTGTAGAGTAGGTGGCCCTTTAATTTGTAACTGTCAAATCGCCGGCAAACCAGTGGGAGCAAGTTCGCGATTTGGGGGATTTATTGTGCATTCGCAAACTTACTCCATCGATTCGCCAGCTGTCGGAGAGGACGTCATTGTAATATGGCGTCCTCGGGTGAGCAATTTGTGGGCCATTGTTACTTCATGCACGTGGAATAAATTTGTTAAGTGCCAAATAATATCAACTTATTTCACAGTTATTAGCCACACATGGTGCATAAATCTATACATCACAATATTGTTACACCCCTATCAATAATATGCTATTAATGACTTTGAACAAAGAATCTTAATTGCCCAGAATATGTTTAATTTTCTTTGAAGTTGGTGTATTTTCACAGCGTAGTAAAACTGTTTACAAGGTCTGCTTTAAATTGCCCTCAAGTAGGCTGACAGAAGCAGACCTCCCAGATCTGTAAATTTACACATGTGAATACTAAATGAAGGCTCTCTGTAGCATATCAAGGTGTTTACATTCACTAGATTGCTATAAAATTTTAATCTGCACTATGAGCAGGCACAGTAACCTCTCAGAAGGAGAAGCTGGTGCGGGGATTTAGTTGAGGTGAATTTTAACACCATAACACTGGGGGTCATTTTACAAGTTTGTGCTCCTGGTGTGGAGCCTTGGCTGCTGAGAGCGCATGTCAGGATTTTGAGTGGCACTCCCTGCAATTTGCCATCCATTCATTTTAAAGGATGGAAAATTATGAGGGTGCATACCCAAATTTCTGGTGTGGGCTCCTGATAGGCATAGTTCTGCACCAGGAGTTGTCAGCTCATAAAATTACCTCAGATGTGACAACTTGTGAAAAGTGTTAGAGTCATAGAATCAAAGAATGGTTACAACATGGAAGGAGGCCGTTTGGCCCGTCGGGTCCGTGCCGGCTCTCTGCAAGAGCAATCCCACTCCCCAGTCCTATCGCTGTACCCCTGCAAATTTTTCACTTCACGTACTTATCCAATTCCCTTTAGAAAGCCATGATTAAATCTGCCTCCACCACCCCCTCAGGCGGTGCATTCCAGATCACAACCACTCACTGTGTAAAAAGGTTTTTTCTCATGTCGCCTTTGGTTCTTTTGCCAATCACTTTAAATCTATGTCCTCTGGTTCTTGACCCTTCCATCAATGGGAACAGTTTCTCTCTTCCTACTCTGTCTAGACCCTTCATGATTTTGTACACCTCTATCAAATCTCCGCTCAACCTTCTCTGCTCTAAGGAGAACAACCCCAGCTTCTCCAGTCTATCCACGTAACTGAAGTCTCTCATCCCTGGAAACATTCTAGTAAATCTCTTCTGCAGCCTCTCTAAGGCCTTCACATCTTTCCGAAGGTCCGATGCCCAGAACTGGACACAACTTGATCTATCTAGGACATAAACCTGCATCTATTTTTGGATGAAAGGTGCCTTTTTTAAATTTTATTTTATTTTAAGCTCTGGGTACAATTTGCAACTAAATCATTTCAATGCAAACAGCCCTAAATAAACAATCTGCATCATAGGTCAATGTTTCTAGATCAAGGAACAGAGAAACAAAAACAAGTTAAAAAGAAAGGCAGCACAGAAGTACAAACAGAGATTGACAGCTCTAAATTTTTATAGTGGTGCGTACAAGCCCTGGGGCAAAATTACTTTCTGAGAGTGGAGACTGTGATTAAAAAGGAGTGATAGAAAATAAAAAAATAAAATAACTAAATAAATAAGCGAGGTGACAGGAAGATTCTTCAGAGGGGTTCAAAATGAAGATTAAACTTTATGCCAAACATTTATAAATTAGGAAGAGCATAGGAACACAGGAACAGGAGTAGGCCATTCAGCCCCTCGTGCCTGCTCCGCCATTTGATAAGATCATGGCTGATCTGTGATCTAACTCCATATACCTGCCTTTGGCCCATATCCCTTAATACCTTTGGTTGCCAAAAAGCTATCTATCTCAGATTTAAATTTAGCAATTGAGCTAGTATCAATTGCCGTTTGCAGAAGAGAGTTCCAAACTTCTACCACCCTTTGTGTGTAGAAATGTTTTCTAATCTCGCTCCTGAAAGGTCTGGCTCTAATTTTTAGACTGTGCCCTCTACTCCTAAAATCCCCAACCAGCGGAAATAGTTTCTCTCTATCCACCCTATCCGTTCCCCTTAATATCTTATAAACTTCGATCAGATCACCCCTTAACCTTCGAAACTCCAGAGAATACAACCCCAATTTGTGTAATCTCTCCTCGTAACTTAACCCTTGAAGTCCGGGTATCATTCTAGTAAACCTACGCTGCACTCCCTCCAAGGCCAATATGTCCTTCCGAAGGTGCGGTGCCCAGAACTGCTCACAGTACTCCAGGTGCGGTCTAACCAGGGTTTTGTATAGCATGTAACTTTAACTTCTGTATCTGTGTGGGAAGTGGGGGCTGGTTGTAATTAATAAATTATTAGCTGGGTGAAGCTTAAATGAGTCTGATTATAATGAGTTACAATACCCCCAGGCAAAGGCAACAGTTAATTCACAGCTGGTACAGTATGATGTGCCTTGCTAAAGATAAAACACAACCTTTTTCTTTCCTTTTATTTGTTTCTTTGTTCTCTGTGGTGGTAATAATTTGCAACCCAATCACTTCAATCTAAACAGTCCTATATCTCTATTTTGCCTCAGAGGTCAGCATTTGTGGATTGGAGAACAGAGTACTAAAAATACAAGCAAAAAGAAAAGTGAGCCAGGAGACATCATATCAAGGCACAAACATAGATTGATTACTGTAAATAATTACTGTTCGTTAATGTTATGGAACGCTGGGCAAATTTGCAAGAAAAATCACCAGGCAAGACACTTCTTTGGAGATTGTAGGGAAAAAAAAGACTAAAAGGGCTGATTCCACAGTCTTTACCTTAGGGGAGCAGGTGTACAATCAGGACAGAGGGGACAGCAGGTGTACAATCAGGACAGAGGGGACAGCAGGTGTACAATCAGCACAGAGGGGAGAACAGGTGTACAATCAGCACAGAGGGGACAGCAGGTGTACAATCAGCACAGAGGGGACAGCAGGTGTACAATCAGCACAGAGGGGACAGCAGGTGTACAATCAGCACAGAGGGGACAGCAGGTGTACAATCAGCACAGAGGGGAGAGCAGGTGTACAATCAGCACAGAGGGGAGATCAGGTGTACAATCAGCACAGAGGGGACAGCAGGTGTACAATCAGCACAGAGGGGAGAGCAGGTGTACAATCAGCACAGAGGGGGTGCTGAACTGGGAGAGGAGGCCCTGCACCACTTTCTTTGTGGCTTTCCTTCCACTCTCTTCTATTTTTAATGAGCCACTATGTTTGCAACCATTTTCTGCGCGAGTCTCATTAAAGCCTCAGATTTAATGCAAAAAATATTTAAATGCTGAAGTAGCAGATTAGTCGGCATCTGTGGAGAGAAGAGTCAAGTTAATGTTTCAGGTGTAGATCCTTCATCAGTGGGTTTTATGCTGGGTTTACTCTTTTTTCTTTGCACGCCCATTTGGAATGGGAGCAAGGGAATCTCCAGGGGTGCATGAGCTCTTAAATAGCCTTTGGAAGGGCTTTTTTGTGCCGTTAACATTGCTTTTATAGCACAGAATTTTTAATAGACATTTTTTATCATATTTCTTAAATTTCTATATATTAATTTTTTCACACATTATTAAGGTACGTTTGTTTTTAAAGCATCTTAAATTCATGGTTGAGGTTGGCAAGATGGGCAATGGCATGCCAGGAAGATAAGCAGGACCCAGACCGTGGCAAACATACCTGCCAATGACCAAGGGCATTTGCTTCAGATTGCTACAGGTCAGCAAGACACCTGCAACAAGCTTGCAACACAGGGGGGGGCAGCATTATTAACATTGCCCTGAACTGTCATGTCTGTGGCTTATTCACAGGGAACGCTGCAATATCACTTACTGTATGGATCAAAAAGCTAAGTGGTGCACTGGTAGGCACTTTATCTCCTTTCCCACTTAATACTCTGGTACTTATGACCAATGCCACCACACTGGGGCTGTTCCCAAGTGCAAGGATGGCTGTCATGTATTCAGCCTGAAACCCAAGGAAGATGTGAATGTGGCAAGGGTTTCAATTGTACATTGCATCTTGACTATGTGCCCTGCTGAGGTATGAATATGAAGGTCCACCACCATCTTCTCAGGGCAACTAGGGATGGGCAATAAATGCCAGCCTTGCCAAGAGCACCCACATCCTGAGAATGAATTAAAGTAGTAATCAGAGAATCTTCCACTATGTTTATGATATTGTTAACACATTGTGAGTAGCGTCAATCTTCCACCCCCCCCCCGCAACAAATGTTGGCTATCTCAGTAATCTACTAAATACTGTCTGTCCTGCCATTCTCATCAGCACAACAGAGAGACATCAGTCAGTGTGATTCTCCTCCAATGACTGGCTCATCAGGAATGTTTCAGCAGTATTGAGAACCATTGCAGTGTTACTCCCCCCGCTATGTGGCTGACCCTGTGTAAGATCCTAGTACTGATACAACCCTTTGAACTTCTATTCCAAGTAGCTGGAGTTTATCTGGAAAGATAGTGAGGTTAACTATAGCCATTTCTTTTTACAATGTAAAAATATATTTTTTTAAGCAAAATCTTAAAGAAATGGTAATTTACTTTTTAATATAATTTCTGCATCATAAACCATATCCCCCCAATGCAAATAAAAGTTAAACATAAAGGGGTCAAGTTTCCACTTGTTTGTGCCAGTAATATCAGTGCAATCCTGGTGGACTCAGCCGAATCAGCACAAAAGATCGACGAATTTTAAACGTAAAAAAACAATTACGTTTGTGTTTTCCATGATCTTTTCTGCTGGTCCAACATTCAATTCGCCCGAATCAGGCCCCACCCACAACATTGGCCACGCCCCCAGGTCGACATTGTGAGATTCCACCAATTGTGCTCGTTCAGAAAGGCTCTTCAAATTGCACTTTTATTTTGGGCGCACAGACACTAATAGGCACTTTTAAAAGGTTTTTTAATATCAAAAATATTTAATTTGCTAAGAAACTGACTAGTGTACACCAATGAAACTATTAAATGATCCAGTATAGTTTTTTCTTTAAGTCATTTTCAGTGATTTTAAATCAGGTTATGCACAGGTGGAGGACTGGACACCCTTATTAAAAAAGCTTATTTTTGGTGATAAACCAGTTGTATTAATAAAACTGCACCAGATTACCATTCTTAAATGCATCAAGGCATACTTTTCAATGGAAAGAAAAAAAAGAAATGATTATGTTCTATTACGCTGCCCGATTGCACTAGTTCATGGAAGATTTTACCTTTGTGATTATGCAAATGAATTTTAACGGAAACTTGAACTGTAACCGGACCAGCGCATTTTGGGCTCAATTTCCCGTTTCCTGTAAACTCTTCTCTAAAATAAAGAAGAATAATAGACGTGATAGTTGAGGAGACTCCTGGAAAACAATATCACTTTGTGGAGTATTTCAGTGAATGTGCTGTGGCTAGCCTTTGTGTTCACATTTTATTAAGGAATGCATGCAGAAAGAGGCTCGAATGAAGTTGGTTGGATAAAGTATAATTTCCATTTTTGCAATATTTGTTACTGTCCATTAAGTATGAGATATGATAAAATCTGATCATTGCACTTACATTTCTTACAGACTGAAACCTCCTCTGTGATTGCATCACAATCAGCGATAGCGAATTACAATAATTCTATAAATCACAAGAATTTCATATTCAAGAGAATACATTTGGCATTTCTCTGACAGAGGGAAAGTATTAAACTTTAACTTCAAAAGTACCTTAATTGTACGTATGGCTAACACTCAAAAAAGTTGTCCAAATAGTTGGAAGTTTACATTAATAATTTCTCCACTTTAATATCTGGTTTAGTCTATTTCGTTTGAACCAATAAAATTGCATCAGGTTCCCTCATTTGCACAAAATAGCTGCCAGTTACTGACAAGTACCCCCTTCTATGGGGAGGGCACCACTAAAACAATTGGTTCAAGATAAACTCAGAGTGCTTGTGTAATTCAAATATGATTGTGTTTTGGTTATCAACAAAGCCCAGTGTGTTCTGTGGTGAGCAGTGCGTGATCCCACTCCAGGGCCACCCGGGCATGCACAGGTCCTTTGAAGAGAGGCAGGCAGTCAGAGGGCAAATATCTGGTTTAGCTGGTGATTTGCTATTTGGGTGGTAATGAGTAACACCTGTGATTAATTCGCAGCTCAGACTATGACTTACTGGCAACAGCATCAATAGTAATTTTAGCCCTTTCAGCACTGTGAATAAGTTTACTTGCCTGGGTAGCGTCAGGCTTTGGAGATCACGAGTATGTATACTCATTCACCAGAGTCCATTCTGTTTCGACACATTTTTATGCATCATAGATTAATCTGGCCACGCCAATCTTAAGAATAAAAGTCAGTTTTCAAATTTTTTGGAAATTGTTCTCATCTCCAAAATAGATAGTGGGAACCAAGAAGGAGAAAGAAGATAAATAAACGGTTTAAAGTTAGAAAACAGTTAGAACAGATAGATTGGGGCAGATTATAGATAGGAACATAGGAACAGGAGTAGGCCATTCAGCCCCTCGTGCCTGCTCCGCCATTTGATAAGATCATGGTTGATCTGTGATCTAACTCCATATACCTGCCTTTGGCCCATATCCCTTAATACCTTTGGTTGCCACAAAGCTATCTATCTCAGATTTAAATTTAGCAATTGAGCTAGTATCAATTGCCGTTTGCGGGAGAGAGTTCCAAACTTCTACCACCCTTTGTGTGTAGAAATGTTTTCTAATCTCGCTCCTGAAAGGTCTGGCTCTAATTTTTAGACTGTGCCCCCTACTCCTAAAATCCCCAACCAGCAGAAATAGTTTCTCTCTATCCACCCTATCCGTTCCCCTTAACATCTTATAAACTTCGATCAGATCACCCCTTAACCTTCAAAACTCTAGAGAATACAACCCCAATTTGTGTAATCTCTCCTCGTAACTTAACCCTTGAAGTCCGGGTATCATTCTAGTAAACGTACGCTGCACTCCCTCCAAGGCCAATATGTCCTTCCGAAGGTGCGGTGCCCAGAACTGCTCACAGTACTCCGTGTGCGGTCTAACCAGGGTTTTGTATAGCTTCAGCATAACTTTTGCCCCCTTGTACTCTAGTCCTCTAGATATAAAGGCCAGCATTCCATTAGCCTTATTGATTATTTTCTGCGCCTGTTCATGACACTTCAATGATCTCTGTACCTGAACCCCAGGTCCCTTTGGACATCCACTGTTTTTAACTTTTTACCATTTAGAAAGTACCCTGTTCTATCCTTTTTTGATCCAAAGTGGATGACCTCACATTTGTCTACATTGAATTCCATTTGCCACAGTTTTGCCCATTCACCTAATCTATCAATATCGCTTTGTAATTTTATGTTTTCATCTACACTGCTTACAATGCAACAAAAGTAAAATCAAAATCAAAGTAATACAATTAGGAATGAGGAAGGATGAAGAGAAGAGAGAAGATGAGGGAAAAACATTTTGTGATGAACTTAGCAAAGTTTTTCCATCTTTTTTGGGCAAAATATTCCATTAGTTGGTCAAAAGCCAAAAGGTAAAGCAACAATAAATGTAACTGCTTCCAGTAAGAAAGACTGAATAAAGATTTGTAAGTTTGAGATAAATGTATCATTTGAGGTGATGACTGTATCAAAAGTCCCACACTACCTCAGTAATACACTGGCATCTGGTCACCCCATTGTATAAAAGATATTTGTATTCCATCATGATGTGTTGTTGTGCTATCACCACTAAATATTGCAGAAATTGCAATTGCTGAAGTGAACCACAGAAGTAAAATTACTTTAAAAAGATGTCAACTGCTAAGACTTTTATTTGATTTCATGACTAATACAGGAAGAAATGTATGTTTAATGATACTTTATTTTTCTTTCTAGTCATTTTGAAGCAGCACCTTCCCCCTTGAATAAAATAATGTGTATTCATCATATAGTAAATTTGCCATTTTATTCCATTTGTTTAAATTTCAAAAAATTCTGCAGGAACTAGACCACATTATTGCAGCTTACTTACAGGGACACGTAAGATCAGCATTTTATAAAACAAGTTCCCAAGGGAAAATGTTGTTAGATCACTGTGGTTTAGACTTAGCCTTTCATTTTCATTCATTATACTAAACGGAGAAAATTGCCATTTTATGATTTAAAAATTGGCATTGTTACAGCAGTGGTGGGTAGGCTCTATTTGTCTGTATAATGCAGAAAGCAATTGACAAAATTGTTGGTTTGCTGGAAATGTTCTTCGCAGAACAACTAATTTTTTATACTATCACCAAAATTGAATGATTGGCAAATTCATTGATCAACAGTTATGGTAACTGACTTTATTAAGGTAGATAAACATGCAATTTCTGTGGGAACTAATAGGTAAGCCTATGAACTGTAGGATATGTTACGGTTGAATTCTGTTTAGTAACTGTCATTATGGTTCTGATGATTTTTAAACAAAAATTCCATTTATAACTTTTCCGTGATTATTTGTTCTGTTCTACGTCTTTAGGTTTTCCACCATTTGCTCTTCTCCGCCTGAGATTGCAGGCTAATTACCCACTCCTCGACCTCTTTGATGCCTCTCTTGATATGGCTGCTAGGAGATGCACAAGAATGGCACCCACCAGTAGTACCTGTGAGCTTGTGTTCAGCACCAATGGGCTGCAAGGAATGGTCACAGATGTTGTTCTCTGGAGAGTGGCAGTGAGCCTGCTTTCTCAAGGCTCCCTTTGATGCCTTCACATAAGGCAGCTTCAGATATGTGCCCAACACTCCATGCTTCCTGCAAGTACCAGGCTGTCAGAAGCTGGTACCTCTGGGGCAGCAGTTTCCCTGAGATGAGAGTCACCTCAGGTCTGTAGAGTTCCATGGTAGTTACCCACTATTCAACCTCATGCCACTCAGGGAGTACTACCCGGTGAAGGTTGTTGTTTCAAGTAAAGATAGCTTAATCACAAGTAACTTAGGGCTAGAAATTTGTTTCTGTCCACTTTCCGATGCAGAAAAGTCAGTGCGCTGTAAGCACCGCCAAAAGCTGAAGGCCTGAAGCTTGACCAAAATTATGTTTGGCCCCCCATCCGCATATTTCCAATGAACTATGGACAACAATTGGGCATCCAGAGGCAGCTCGCGGGTTTGAAAAGGATCAATTTAAGCCAGCTGCCTTTCCAGCAGAGGCCCTCAGATAAATCTTGGGAGGAAGGGGGGAGAATGGGAGAGGGGCTTCAGTCGCCTGCAGTAGTTTTCTGGACCCAGGAGGAGCACTCCTTTTCTTTCCACATGGAGATATGTTTAAAAGAAAATACTTACCTTTTCAGTGGCGGGCTCCAGCGGTCCCTTTAAGGACCATTGGTTAGGCTGCTGAAGAACCCAAAAACCTGAGCAGAACATGCCTGCTGCATGCTCCGTTCAGTCCGAACGAATTTCCAGGAGAGGTCCTAAAACAGACGTCAGGCCTATTATTAACATATGGAAGGGGCCTAACGTCTGTATTAGGTGGCCGCCAGGGGCGCCTAATATTGCTCGACCTAATACGGCATCAGATGTATTTCTGACACCCTTGGGGTGTGAGAAACTGCACTGGGAAATTGGTGCTTCGTGCCCACGTTCTCTGCCTGAAAAATGGGTGCAACAGCGCCCAATTCTCCCCCTTTGTGAGACTGTGCGGCGGGAGAACAGGAAGGTGTGAAGTGACTTTGTTTGGTGAGTCAACCTTTATTTATTGAAAGTTCTGGGCTCACAGTTGTGCTCTCTTTGCTCTGGCAGCAGGTTGCTTGCTCTCCTGTTCCACTTCCTCTCTTTCATGTGCACCCTCCTCATAATATGGGGATGGCTAAGTACAACCTTCCTGGACTGTAGTCCCTGGTGAGTGAGTGTCTATTTGTAGGGAAGACATGCCTTGCTGTGATGCATGACTCTAAGTTCAAGAAGGCGGCTCACCACCACCTTCTCAAGGGCAATTAGGGATGGGCAATAAATGCTGGCCTCGCCAGTGACGCCCACATCCCGTGAACGAATAAAAAAAAGGGCTCGATTTTGAAAGGGCGGCAGGATGGCAGTGGGTGGGGAGGGGGTCAATGGGTGCGCGGGTAACCCGAGTATTAAAATCTTACCATTTCACACGCAATCACAAGTTAATTGGTGGCCCTTAACATCGCTTCCGGGTTTGCTGTCTGAAAGCTGCGTAGTGGGCGGACTGCACACCCGCATGCCAGGCTGTCAGCTGAAGTAGCTCTATTTAAAGGGCCATTGCTCCAAAGGCTTTTGCTGCAGCACACATCAAAAATGCACAGTGGAGCAGCACAGGGGCAAGGCTGCTGCGAGGTTCAACGATGCTTCGCTGCAGCAACTACTGGCCGGGGTGAGGAGGAGGAGAGAAGTGTTTTACCCTGCGGGTGGAAGGAAGTGCCTTGTCTCTGCCACCAAGAAGGCCTGGCTCGAGGTGGCAGAGGAGATCACCAGCAACCGTAACATCTCCCACACCTGGGTCCAGTGCAGGAAGCGCTTCAAAGACCTAACTAGGTCAGCCAAAGTGAGTACACTTACTGATTCTCCTGCATTTCATGTTCCACATCACCCCCCTCCCACCCCAACTCATTCTGCACTGCCAAGATTACTCCGTCACATCACTCCTCACACCCACTTAAGGCTCATCCTCAACTCACCTGCACTTCCTCACCTCCTCATTTGTGACCCCACCACTACCACTCACCCCAATCCTCATCCAATGTGAGTCTCTGTCTCATACTCACCCTCTGATGGATCTCTTTCACGGTCATCCTCACCTAAAGCAATGCATTCATTGGATGGCCACTTCACCATCACTCACTCACATGTCTGCACTTTCTTCTCTTCTGGGAGAAAAGAGCGCAAAATGCACGCAGAAGTCGAGGACTGGAGGGGGGCCACAAATAGTGGTCCTCACACAGGTGGAGGAGGAGGCCCTGCAGATCAGCCACACCCTCGAGTGCCTGTCCGTCGGGGACGCCAAGACTGGCACCCGACAAAAGTCTGGTGACACAACTTTAACATTCATCACACACAACATGAATTGATGTTAACGATGATTGGCGTGTTGAGCACCTCAGTATGCTCATCGCAATATGACACATCTGTGATGATGCTGAATATTGCCATCTGTTCTCTTACAGGCCCTTCACTGACCACAGTGACAGCAGAGGGCGATTCCTCAGAGGACCTGCCGGTCTCTGAGGGTGCACCATCATATCATAGCGAGCCATCCACCAGCACAGATACTCACACCTCGGTGGGTCCTAGTAGCGAGTTAGTTGGGTTGGCACCTGGTGAGTCATCACACACCTAAGCACGAGTAGACACTGGTGACAGGGGCAGCTGTGGAGAGTCCGCATCGGTGGGCGCACTCCTCTCCAGGCTCTGCTCAGCTGGACACAGATGCTGAACCCTGGGGGCCTTCCTTTAAAAGGAGAATGATTGAGGGACAGCAGCACATTTGTGAGGTACTGGAACAGGTGCCACGCGCACTCTCAACAATAGTGCAGAGGATGGAGGAGTCCAACTCCTGCATTAGTGGAATGGCGGCACAGGTAAGTGCGGGAATATCTGCAATGGAGAGAAGGCTAGCCCCCATTGAGCTTCAAGCACGGCTCACAAATGAGTCCATTCAGACCCTGACAACAGTCGTTTGGACTCAGGGTGAACAACATTCTGCCGCCTTAAACAGGCAGGCAGATACACTAGCACTGGCCTTACAAGGCTTCACACATGTCCTCCAAACTGTTGTCCAGCAGCGTGGTAGGAGTGATTTGGGCCTGGCCCAGGAGAGGGATGATGGCAAAAGGGGACATGGAAGTGGGGACGCCACTCAAAGCACTCTCACGTCTCACCCGTTGTCCTCCTCTCAACCAGTATCCGCAATGCTGCCTCCTCTCCAGGTGGCCGAGACTGCCCCTATACAGGTGCAGGTAGAGTCTTTGGAGAGGCCCTCACAGGCTCCAAAACCCAAAGGGCGTAGGCCGAAAGCATCTAAGCAGTCAGGGCATGAACATAAGCAACCTGCCACTACCTCTGCTGCAGCCACAGGGGATGCACCGCGTAGACGTGGTAGGAAGTGAAAGGCTAAGGATTTGTGATCACGAAGGGTTTGCACAAGGGTGTCTCATAGATGGTCATGTTTTTCATTTATATTTGGTTTTTGTTATATTCATATTTAATGTTATCATTCTCACCACTACTGCCACGTCATGCCCATTCTTGACCGGCTTTGGTGATAGGCTGCGCCATGAACGGTGACACTTGATACCACCCATTGGGTCACATTACAGTGGTGTATGTGTAGTTGCAGGATTATTTTGTGCAGGGAGGGGTGGGGAGGCTGGTGTTGGTGCTGATCTTTCCAGGTGGTGTGAGGACTGGACTCTTCACACTTTCTGATGTTAGGAGAACCGTTCACATATCAGTGACTCCCTGGCCTCACGAGCAGCCAGGTGAGCCGCTGCTCTGGCCGTGGGTTCGTCCTCCTCCTCCTCAATGTGGGTGGCAGATGTAGATGGGGCCTCCACAAGCGGCACCCCTCTCTGTTGTGCCATGTTGTGTAGGACACAACATACTACTATAATGCGTCCCACTCTGTCTGGTGCGTATTGAAGCAGTCCCCCAGAATGATCAAGGCACCTGAAGCGCATTTTGAGCAGCCCTTAGGCATGCTCAATTGCAGACCTGGTGGCGATGTTGCTGTCGTTGTATCGACGCTGTTGCTTATTGATGGGGTTTCTCAGAGGTGTCATGAGCCACGTGTGCAGGGGGTATCCCTTGTCCCCGAGGAGCCAGCCCTTAAGGGTGTGCGGTGCATAGAAGAGGGGTGGGATATTGGATTCCCTCAGAATGAAGGAATCGTGGCAGCTGCCAGAGAATCTGGCACACACATGAAGGAATCTTTTGTGCTGGTCATAAACGAGCTGAGTGTTGATGGAGTGATAGCCCTTCCTGTTGATGAACAGTCCTGGCTCGTGTGGTGGTGCTCTGATTGCTATATGGGTGCAATCGATTGCACCCTGTACCCGTGGGAAGACAACCCTCTGAATGGAATCCCACTGCCCTCTCTGGCTGGCTGAGGTGGTCAATGGGGAAGTTGACGTTTTGCGAGGCCCTGCGAAACAAGCCATCGATGACCTGCCTTATGCACTTGTGTGCAGACAACTGAGATACTCCGGCGATGTCACCGATGGCACCCTGGAATGATCTGGAGGCGAAGAAGTTGAGAGCAGTGGTCACTTTAACTGCAACGGATAATGAGATGCTGCTCGGCATAGCCGGGAGCAGCTCGACATGAAGGAGGCTGCAGATGTCTGCGACTACCTGGCAACTCACTCTCAGCCTCCGCACGCACTGCTCCTCAGAGAGGTCCAGGAAGCTGAGCCTCGGTCTGTAGAAACCTGTGGCGAGGGTAGTGCCTCCTGTGACGTTGCTCCCTCTGTTGTTGCCCTCTGTGCTCTTGTGCAGGTGCCTGTGGTGCAGCACTGTGTTGTGGAGCTCCAAGTGGCAGAAGTGTACGCCGTGCCTAGCAAGGAAGGTGATGTTGCTCGACCTGGGATGTAGTGATGAATGCAGCCATTGTGCTCCCATCCTGATGGTGTCAGTTTGAGGGGGTCCGAAAAGTTGGTAAATGCATGGAAACAGAACAATTCTGAGTGGAAACCAAGAATTTTCAGTGTATACACAAAAATCTTCCAGCCAAAAGTTTGTCTGAAAGAATGAGTGCCCTGCAATAACTCACCTTTTATCCCTATCTGTCAAACAAGCATTTCAATGTCCAACTGGCTGCTGGCTGGAACACATCTCCTAAAACATGGAGTATTTCCCACATCATGGGAAACATGCTGAGGCTGAATTAAAATCAGTCCCCTGCCTCAATGACCATGAATTAACTGCTTCAAATACGTAAAGTATCTAACTAACTGTGTTAACTATCATAGAATCATAGAATCATAGAAGTTTACAACATGGAAACAGGCCCTTCGGCCCAACATGTCCATGTCGCCCTGTTTATACCACTAAGCTAGTCCCAATTGCCTGCACTTGGCCCATATCCCTCTATACCCATCTTACCCATGTAACTGTCCAAATGCTTTTTAAAAGACAAAATTATACCCGCCTCTACTACTGCCTCTGGCAGCTCGTTCCAGATACTCACCACCCTTTGAGTGAAAACATTTCCCCTCTGGACCCTTTTGTATCTCTCCCCTCTCACCTTAAATCTATGCCCCCTCGTTATAGACTCCCCTACCTTTGGGAAAAGATTTTGACTATCTACCTTATCTATGCCCCTCATTATTTTGTAGACTTCTATAAGATCCCCCCGAAACCTCCTACTCTCCAGGGAAAAAAGTCTCAGTCTATCCAACCTCTCCCTATAAGTCAAAACATCAAGTCCCGGTAGCATCCTAGTAAATCTTTTCTGCACTCTTTCTAGTTTAATAATATCCTTTCTGGGTGACCAGAACTGTACACAGTATTCCAAGTGTGGCCTTACTAATGTCTTGTACAACTTCAACAAGACATCCCAAGTCCTGTATTCAATGTTCTGACCAATGAAACCAAGCATGCTGAATGCCTTCTTCATCACCCTATCCACCTGTGACTCCACTTTCAAGGAGCTATGAACCTGTACTCCTAGATCTCTTTGTTCTATAACTCTCCCCAACGCCCTACCATTAATGGAGTAGGTCCTGGCCCGATTTGATCTACCAAAATGCATCACCTCACATTTATCTAAATTAAACTCCATCTGCCATTCATCGGCCCACTGGCCCAATTTATCAAGATCCCGTTGCAATCCTAGATAACCTTCTTCACTGTCCACAATGCCACCAATCTTGGTGTCATCTGCAAACTTACTAACCATGCCTCCTAAATTCTCATCCAAATCATTAATATAAATAACAAATAACAGCGGACCCAGCACCGATCCCTGAGGCACACCGCTGGTCACAGGCCTCCAGTCTGAAAAACAACCCTCTACAACCACCCTCTGTCTTCTGCCGTCAATCCAATTTTGTATCCATCTGGCTGGCTTTAATTGCCGGTGGGACTTCTGCATTCGTGAGGCGTGCACACACAGACGTGTCTGTGGGGAACCCAGAAGTCAGCGGGCTGGAGCGGCTTCTGAACCCGCTCGGGATTTCCACGATTTTCAGAGCCCCCTCACTCCCAACGCACCCACAATTTGATTTGAAAATCAAGACCTAAGAGCCTCCAGCCTGGTCTCTTGTATGTGTTCATCCTTCTCCTCTTCATAACATCAAAATAGAGGTATTCTCATTGAGAAATCCATGTTTACAGTCTAAAGCAGGTTTTGTAAAGCAGTACTTTGAGGGGAGATGAGTAAAAGTAATAGCTAAAGTCCTGATTAAATCCCTAAAGTACCAAAAGAACTTGCTATTGCAGGCAAAGAAACATCCACCTTCAAGAGCAGCACATTAAACGGTCTCCTCAATATGGTATCCACCTCAGGGATACCTCTTACTGCCACTGATCTTGTGGTAGTAATTCTTCGGGGCAGGATTGGAGCAGAAATGGGGAGCAATGGGATGGGGGCTATTAAAATAAAGTATTATATGTCTTTACTTTATAAATTGAAGTTGTTGTTTCTTCACTGAACTTCTGTGCAAACCAAACAAAGTTGTTGATCAGGAAGTTTGTTAAGAAAAATGGGCACGATTTTAAAAGTGAAAAACAGGTGGGTTGGAGGCGGGGGGGGGGGGGGGGGATTGCAACCATTTCAGATCTGCCCCCAACCCATCTCCAACCCGCCATTTCCGATTTTCACCGGGGCAGGATGAGGGACGTACGACCAACCCATTCCCAGGAGGAGGGTCGGGCCTTAAAACCTTTCAAGAAGGCTGCAGGCCTCCATTTTCCCACAGTTTCCAATTTCAATCCCGGGGGGCTGGGATTCCCGGGCCTTCTCTTTCATGCAACGTGATAGAATCATAGAATCATAGAAGTTACAACATGGAAACAGGCCCTTCGGCCCAACATGTCCATGTCGCCCAGTTTATACCACTAAGCTAGTCCCAATTGCCTGCACTTGGCCCATATCCCTCCATACCCATCTTACCCATGTAACTGTCCAAATGCTTTTTAAAAGACAAAATTGTACCCGCCTCTACTACTGCCTCTGGCAGCTCGTTCCAGACACTCACCACCCTTTGAGTGAAAAAATTGCCCCTCTGGACCCTTTTGTATCTCTCCCCTCTCACCTTAAATCTATGCCCCCTCGTTATAGACTCCCCTACCTTTGGGAAAAGATTTTGACTATCGACCTTATCGATGCCCCTCATTATTTTATAGACTTCGATAAGATCACCCCTTAACCTCCTGCTCTCCAGGGAAAAAAGTCCCAGTCTGTCTAACCTCTCCCTGTAAGTCAAACCATCAAGTCCCGGTAGCATCCTAGTAAATCTTTTCTGCACTCTTTCTAGTTTAATAATATCCTTTCTATAATAGGGTGACCAGAACTGTACACAGTACTCCAAGTGTGGCCTCACCAATGCCCTGTACAACTTCAACAAGACATCCCAACTCCTGCATTCAATGTTCTGACCAATGAAACCAAGCATGCTGAATGCCTTCTTCACTACCCTATCCACCTGTGACTCCACTTTCAAGGAGCTATGAATCTGTACTCCCAGATCTCTTTGTTCTATAACTCTCCCCAACGCCCTACCATTAACGGAGTAGGTCCTGGCCCGATTCGATCTACCAAAATGCATCACCTCACATTTATCTAAATTAAACTCCATCTGCCATTCATCGGCCCACTGGCCCAATTTATCAAGATCCCGTTGCAATCCTAGATAACCTTCTTCACTGTCCACAATGCCACCAATCTTGGTGTCATCTGCAAACTTACTAACCATGCCTCCTAAATTCTCATCCAAATCATTAATATAAATAACAAATAACAGCGGACCCAGCACCGATCCCTGAGGCACACCGCTGGACACAGGCATCCAGTTTGAAAAACAACCCTCTACAACCACCCTCTGTCTTCTGTCGTCAAGCCAATTTTGTATCCAATTGGCTACCTCACCTTGGATCCCATGAGATTTAACCTTATGTAACAACCTACCATGCGGTACCTTGTCAAATGCTTTGCTGAAGTCCATGTAGACCACGTCTACTGCACAGCCCTCATCTATCTTCTTGGTTACCCCTTCAAAAAACTCAATCAAATTCGTGAGACATGATTTTCCTCTCACAAAACCATGCTGACTGTTCCTAATTAGTCCCTGCCTCTCCAAATGCCTGTAGATCCTGTCCCTCAGAATACCCTCTAACAACTTACCCACTACAGATGTCAGGCTCACTGGTCTGTAATTCCCAGGCTTTTCCCTGCCGCCCTTCTTAAACAAAGGCACAACATTTGCTACCCTCCAATCTTCAGGCACCTCACCTGTAGCGGTGGATGATTCAAATATCTCTGCTAGGGGACCCGCAATTTCCTCCCTATCCTCCCATAACGTCCTGGGATACATTTCATCAGGTCCCGGAGATTTATCTACCTTGATGCGCGTTAAGACTTCCAGCACCTCCCTCTCTGTAATATGTACACTCCTCAAGACATCACTATTTATTTCCCCAAGTTCCCTAACATCCATGCCTTTCTCAACCGTAAATACCGATGTGAAATATTCATTCAGGATCTCACCCATCTCTTGTGGTTCCGCACATAGATGACCTTGTTGATCCTTAAGAGGCCCTACTCTCTCCCTAGTTACCCTTTTGCCCTTTATGTATTTGTAGAAGCTCTTTGGATTCACCTTTGCCTGATCTGCCAAAGCAATCTCATATCCCCTTTTTGCCCTCCTGATTTCTCTCTTAACTCTACTCCGGCAATCTCTATACTCTTCAAGGGATCCACTTGATCCCAGCTGCCTATGCATGTCATATGCCTCCTTCTTCTTTTTGACTGGTGCCTCAATCTCCCGAGTCATCCAAGGTTCCCTACTTCTACCAGCCTTGCCCTTCACTTTATAAGGAATGTGCTTACCCTGAACCCTGGTTAACACACTTTTGAAAGCCTCCCACTTACCAGACGTCCCTTTGCCTGCCAACAGACTCTCCCAATCAACTTCTGAAAGTTCCTGTCTAATACCATCAAAATTGGCCTTTCCCCAATTTAGAATTTTAACTTTTGGGCCAGACCTATCCTTCTCCATAGCTATCTTAAAACTAATGGAATTATGATCACTGGTCCCAAAGTGATCCCTCACTAACACTTCTGTCACCTGCCCTTCCTTATTTCCCAAGAGGAGGTCAAGTTTTGCCCCCTCTCTAGTTGGGCCATCCACATACTGAATGAGAAATTCCTCCTGAATACACTCAACAAATTTCTCTCCATCCAAGCCCCTAATGCTATGGCTGTCCCAGTCAATGTTGGGAAAGTTAAAGTCCCCTACTATTACCACCCTATTTTTCTTGCAGCTGTCTGTAATCTCCTTACATATTTGCTCCTCAATTTCCCGTTGACTATTTGGGGGTCTGTAGTACAATCCTATCAAAGTGATCTCTCCCTTCTTATTTTTCAGTTCTACCCATATAGACTCAGTGGGCGAACCCTCGGATATATCCCCTCTCACTACTGCCGTGATGTTCTCCCTAATCAAGAACGCAACTCCCCCTCCTCTCTTACCTCCTGCTCTATCTTTCCTATAGCATCTGTACCCTGGAACATTGAGCTGCCAGTCCTGCCCCTCCCTTAGCCATGTTTCAGTAATAGCTATAACATCCCAGTCCCATGTACCCATCCATGCCCTGAATTCATCTGCCTTGCCCATCAGACTTCTTGCATTGAAATAAATGCAGTTTAATCTAGACTTCCCTTGGTCTTTGCCCTGCTTTCTCAGACCATCTGTCCGGTCATGTTCTGTACACTCTCCCTTACTGCCTTTTGTTTCTGTCACCACTTTATTTCCCACTGACTTCCTGCATCGGTTCCCATCCCCCTGCCACATTAGTTTAAACCCTCCCCAACAGCACTGGCAAACACTCCCCCTAGGACATTGGTTCCAGTCCTGCCCAGATGCAGACCGTCCAATTTGTACTGGTCCCACCTCCCCCAGAACCGGTTCCAATGGCCCAGGAATTTGAATCCCTCCCTCTTGCACCATCTCTCAAGCCACGTATTCATCTTAGCTATCCTGTCATTCCTACTCTGACTAGCCCGTGGCACTGGTAGCAATCCTGAGATTACTACCTTTGAGGTCCTACTCTTTAGTTTAACTCCTAACTCCCTAAATTCAGCTTGTAGGACCTCATCCTGTTTTTTACCTATATCGTTGGTGCCTATATGCACCACGACAACTGGCTGTTCACCCTCCCCCTCCAGAATGTCCTGCAGCCGCTCCGAGACATCCTTGACCCTTGCACCAGGGAGGCAACATACCATCCTGGAGTCTCGGTTGCGTCCGCAGAAACGCCTGTCTATTCCCCTTACAATCGAGTCCCCTATCACTATAGCTCTGCCACTCTTTTTCCTTTTGTAAACAATTTTACAACACCAAGTTATAGTCCAGCAATTTTATTTTAAATTCACAAGCTTTCGGAGATTTTCTCCTTCCTCAGGCAAATGTTTCAAGATCTCCTTGAAACCGACGCATTTATTAAATTACATAAATGCGTAGGTTTCAAGGAGATCTTGAAACATTTGCCTGAGGAAGGAGAAAATCTCCGAAAGCTTGTGAATTTAAAATAAAATTGCTGGACTATAACTTGGTGTTGTAAAATTGTTTACAATTGTCAACCCCAGTCCATCACCGGCATCTCCACATCATGACTCTTTTTCCTGCCCTCCTGTGCAGCAGAGCCAGCCACGGTGCCATGAACCTGGCCACTGCCACCTTCCCCTGGTGAGCCATCTCCCCCAACAGTATCCAAAACGGTATACCTGTTTTGGAGGGAGATGACCGCAGGGGATCCCTGCACTGCCTTCCTACTCTTCCTCTGTCTGTTGGTCACCCATTCACTATCTCCCTCAGTAATTTTTATCTGCGGTGTGACCAACTCACTGAACGTGCTATCCACGACTTTCTCAGCATCGCGGATGCTCCAAAGTGAGTCCATCCGCAGCTCCAGAGCCGTCAAGCGGTCAAACAATAGCTGCAGCTGGACACACTTCCCGCAGGTGAAGGAATCAGGGATACAGGAAGGAGCCCTGAATTCCCACATCCCACAAGAGGAACATGACACGGCCCTGGGATCTCCTGCCATGACTTAACCCTTAAATTAGCTTAAGAACAACTACAATGTCAAGAGAAAAAAAAAGGAAAGAAAAACTACTTACCACTCCCTTTAAGGAGTTTACTCCTTTAAATTGTTCTCAATTTAGAGAATGTTAACTACACTAGGGACCTTGATTCACTAAAAAATAAACGCTACTTCCTATAAGACCTGCAGACCTTCCCTTTCCTTTTACTTTAGTTACTGTAGATAAGTAGAAATACTCACCTGAACCTACTCACCAATCAGGTGCCTCCCCTGTGTCGCGTCCCGATCTGATTCCTGACGTCACTTCGAACTCGGTCGCAGCTCCGCTCGGCCCGGCTCCTCTCAGCGCTCTGAAATCCCGCCTTTTATCGGACGCTCCCTCCGCTCGGCTCGGCTCCTCTCCCACAATGCCCCTCCGCCGGATGGGAGGTGAGAAGGCCCGAGACTAACAGGTAGGTGCCTTCTGGCACAGCTTGAGGGCCCGGAGGAGCAGGCGTGCTTTCCCCATGCCCAACAAGTCTACCTGCAGCGACCCCCTCAACGATCGCAGACTCCTGCCCCCAATCTCCGCCCTCCCCAACGATCCTGGGCCCCCAATCTCCGCCCCCCACACGATTGTGGACCCCTGTGATGACCCATCCCCCTCCACCCAATGATCGCGAACCTCCGCAATGACCTCCAATCCTGACACCCCCCCATGACTGACGCCCGATCCCTCCCCCATGACTCATGTGCCAACCCTGCCTCATGTCAATCCATGCCCCCTGTGCTCCAATGCCCCTGTGCCGACCCTTGTTCACCCATTACTCCCGTGCCCACCTGTGCCACCCCGTGCCCACCCATGCTCTCCCACCCATCCATACAAACAAAGACTTACCTGAACATGTCCTCTCCCTGGCTGGTCTCCTGTCCGACTGAAACCAGCCCTGTCAATCAAGCTGGTCGGTCGGACGGCAAACCGACAAAAAAAAATAAAAGGCGTCCTTATGTCAAAATCGTAAGGACGTCCGGGAAACCCGTACTTCTGGAGTCAAAATCATGCCTAATGTATGGAACATATTCTATTCTGTAAAGAGCTTTAGTGAGTGTTTAGTTTTCCAATAGCTATTGATGGGATCATTTTTATGTACAGTGCCTTTGACCATGAGTGCTTTAAAAGATTAAACTGTATAAAACATGAAGACTTTTCAGTGAAGATCTGGAGAAGATGGTTAGATTCCATGAGTGTATATGATTTTACTGCAGCTAACATGGCATTCTGAAAGTCCATGAATAAGGTATGACAAGCCTGTCTGTTTTGTCCAAAGGAATTATTACATGTCAAGAAACGGTAAAAGAGATTATTAACCCCTTGTAGACCAATTCCAGTTCACTTATATTAGTACTGTGTTATTTATTACTTTTTCTATTTGTTTTGCTTTTGTGTATTCTTTTATTTGTAAGTAAATTTCAACAGTAACTTTAGCCTATAGCCAGTGGTCTAGCGGTATGATACTTTTTGCTGTGTGAAATATTATGATAATATGATGGGCATTGTACACATTCTGCAGTAATCAATTTACCATTATTTGGGTTAATTGTTAGACCTGAGCTTTGCAAGGCAGAGAATAAAAATACAGGCTTCAGTCCATGAAAACTGACATCAAGCTTTTCACATTAAAAAAATGTGTTGAGAAAAAGCCCAAACTGTAACAGAGTCATTCTTAAAAATGTTTTATGAGGTAACGGATCTAATAAGTTCTTTAGCCAGATTTGTAGAGGCTGGGTTTAGGGTAAATCCATTTCAAAAGGATTTTGGGGAGGGCAGGAATAGGCATTGGAGTAAAAAAAAAGACAAATTCAAGTTAATGTTCTGGATCACTATCAAAAAAAACCCTGTCCCTCAATCTCCAAAATACTAAGAAATTGCAAGCCACGATTCTACTTGACACAAAGGCTTGTGACAACTGATGACAACTGAATTATTTGATTCTAACATGGAATGAGTTTGAGGTAAGGCCAAAGCATATGGTAAGTTGTACAGATTTCATCATTGTGTCTCCCATGGTGCTGCTACAACTTTTTAAGTGCTGCCAATATCTTTTAATGAAAACACTAGGCTAAGAAATTGTGAACGTCACATACAGTTTTAGCTGTTAATCTCATAGAGGCCAGCATTAATCTTGTCCTGCGTTGGATTTGAGCTCATGTTTCTTGAGATTAATAGGGTGATCTAAAATCTGTTTACATAGCTGTGCATATATGTGTATGTATTGGAAAGGGATTTGTATTAAAACAAAATCCAAGGAGGATCTACATTAAAGTGCTCCATGTAAACAGCAGGGGTAATCTTAAGGTCAAACCTTTATGCTGGATGTAGTGCAGATATAAAGCAGCAGCAGGAATCTAAACATTTTAAAACATATAATATACTGAACAGATATTGAAGACCCATTAAAAATAAAAGGCTGACTTTAGTGTTTTCCATAAGTGAACTACTAAATGCTCTTTTATATATCAGGAGAGACCAAGGGAAACAAAAAACCTTAACCTTTTAGAAAATTTATCTGCTGACCTTTTGTGTTCTGTGCACAGATATACTAAAGGTAAGTATCTAATTATTATTGGTTATGTTTTAATCTTGTTCCAACACTCTCATTTCTCCACCCTCAAATCTACCACTGAAAATGTTAATCCTTGGGTATTAAGGTGCCTTTTTAAAATAATAATAAGATGCAGGTTAGCCAACTTTAATTTAAAATTTAACAACTTTCTCCAGCTCTTCTCTCTCGCTCTCTGTCTCTCTCACACACACACACACACACACACATTATGGAGAAGCACGACCCCAAACTTTTAATTGGCTAGAATACGTCAGCGACATTGTTCATAGTAATGTAGCTCCTTGTTACTCAGCTTATTTACTGACTCTTATGCTAAATGGCAATCATATTTTAAATTCATTGACCCTTAGTAAAAATTTGGAAAATAAATAAACATATTATTGAATATTATGGTCAATATTATTGTGGATAAATTTAACCAGTCTTAAAGTGGCACAAAATTCAAATCCCCAGAAATATTTGAAAGTTAACACCATTAATGCAGATATCCAGAAGTTCATAAGAAGATTATAGTATAAATAATGCTTTAGACAAAAGTACAAACATACATTTACATAATCATATTCTGTGTTTGATGATAGTCTAAATGTAGGAATAACAGTTTTCCTTACTGGTTAGTAAACTGACATGAAATTCAGGACCTATTGAGAAACTTTTAAACACTCACACAATCCTTGAATTTAATCGACCGTTTCTCCTATTTAATCTTCAGTACTATTTTAGATAGGATTTTGGCCAAAATGCTATTTTTTTTTATAGACTTATTTCATAGACTTTGCCTATCGCTGCTTGTTGATACATGATGCAAGTAGAACCTTGAGAAGGTTAATGGTTTTCACAGCAGCCATCATAGGATAAATATTATTCCACCTAAAGCTACTGTTGTTTTCCTTTAAAAATTGGAAAACCACATGGGTAGTGCTGTAGGCTGAGGCCAGTCAGTAAAAGCATTTAAAAAGGAGAGCTTAATTCATTATTAACCATTTATTTCTAAATATTATAAACGGTGATATATGTCTAACTACTGTGTTGTTAGTCGTCCCTTTTCCCATTTTTGTGCTTTAAAGTTGCTACATGAAGCTTCTTTTGATTGTTCAGTTTGTGTAGATGAGTTTCCCTGTGGTGAACACCATGAATGGAAATTGCTGTCTGCCACCCACTGTCTCCTGAGCATTGGATTCAGTTTACCATTTATCAGATCACTGCAGGGCAACTTTACAACTAAGGGCTCAATTTTCAAAGTAAAAAAACGGGTGGGTTGGGGCTGGGGGACGTTGAAAATTGCCACCATTTCAGACCCGCCCCCAACCCGCCTCCAACCCGCCCATTTCCGGTTTTCATCGGGGCGGGTGACCAACCCACTCCCAGGAGGTGGATCGGGCCTTAAAAGCTTTCAAGGAGGCTTCAGACCTCCATTTTTCTCGAATTCCTGATTTCAGCCCCGGGGAGCCAGGATTCCGGGGCCTACTGTTTTACGCCTCGTGAAAGGAGGCGAGAAGACCCGAGATTAATAGACTAATAGGAGACTAGGGATGGGCAATAAATGCTGGCCTCCCCAGAGACGCCCACATCCCATGAACGAATTAAAAAAAAGGCACAGCTTGTGGGCCCAGAGGAGCAGGAGTGCTTCCCCCAGGCCCAGCAAGCCTGACTCCCCAACAATCGTGGACACCCGACCCCCGATCACGGACCCCCCCCCCAATCGCGGACCCCTGACCCCTGATTACAGACCCCCGACCTCGACCCTGATCCTCCCGACTTCGACCCCCGACCTCGACACTGACTCCCGACCCCGATCCTCCCTCTGAACCCCCCACCCCAATCCCCTGACCCTGATCCTCCCCCCCCACTCTGATCCTCCGCCCCCGACCCTCTCCCTCAACAATCGCGGACCCCCGCGATGACTCCCGATCCTGACACTCCCCCCACCGTGACTGGCCCCCGATCCCATCGCCCATGACTCACGACCCCCATGCTAACCTATGCCTACCCATGCCCCCGTGCCCACCCATGCCCTATGCCCGCCCATGCCCCATGCCCACTCATCCCCCCGTGCCCACCCATTCCCCCCCCCCACCCCCCACCGTAACTTACCTGCAGACATACCTGAAGACATCCTCTCCTTGGCCGGTCTCCTGTCCGACTGAGACCAGCTGTCACTCAGACCTGTCTGTCGGACGGGAAACAGACAAAAAAAAATAAAAAACTTCCTCACGTCAAAATGGTAATGATGTCCAGGAAACCCGTTTTCCAATCTCAATTTGACCCCCCCCACCCCCTTTCCAGCTCCGTTTTAAAATTGAGCCCTAAATGTCTACTCACAGGAAGCCTCAGAGCAGCTGTTGTACAGCATAAGACACATGGGCATATCCACCAATATTAGTAAATGTGCATATGTCTCTCTCTCTCTCTCTCTCTCTCCCTCTCACACATGTGCATATCTGGCAGGAGGATGTAATTACAGCATGACAAGTTTACATCGGCAGTTTCCATTATAAATGTGGGCAAGGAAATTTATAATGGAAATATCAAAATAACAGCAGAATGTGTGACTTTAAAATGGGGACTGAATCACATCTGTGTGCCCTGGTACAATTATCTCACAGCTTCACCGTAAGACTACACTTGGTCTGGACTCCCCCTGTACAACGTCACAGGTCAACAAGTGTACATACATATATATAAATATATATATATTTCTGTCTTTTATCTCATAGACTGCCAGCAACCCTCGGGGGTTTCAGGTTCTCTGGGCCAGCCATTTTTAAAAAAGTTTTGATGTATTCAGATCACACACTGTGACACAGAAACAGATGCTGATATATGGTAATAAAACTACTTAAAGCCAAGAATAGTTTTATTATGGTAATTATGAATCTAAAAAGCTTAAATAAAATGTGTTAGATGATTTGATTTCCCATTCTTCCCCTTCCCCTATTCTCCTTTCTTGCCAATTCCCAGTCTTCTTTTATTACATTCCTCTCTTTGCTATTTTTAATGAAAAACTAGACATGAACAAAAAATGGTCTTTACACGGTTTTACAAAAGTGAAATCGTGTTTGACAAATCTATTAGAGTATTTTGAGGGTGTAACTAGCAGGGTAGATAAGGGGAAACCAGTGGATGTAATATATTTGGATTTTCAAAAGGCATTCGATAAGGTGCCACATAAGAGGTTATTAAACAAGATTAGGGCTCCTGGGATTAGGGGTAATATATTAGCATGGATTGAGGATTGGTTAACGGACAGAAAACAGAGGGTAGGAATAAACGGGTCATTTTCGGGTTAGCAGGTTGTAACTAGTGGGGTGCGCAAGGATCAGTGCTTGGACTTAGATGAAGGGAACGAGTGTAATGTATCCAAGTTTGCTGATGATACAAAGCTAGATGGGAAAGTAAGCTGTGAGGAGGACACAAAGAGGCTGCAAAGGGATATGGACAGGTTAAGTGAGTGGGCGAGAAGGTGGCAGATGCAGTATAATGTGGGGAAATGTGAAATTATCCACTTTGGTAGAATCATAGAATCATAGAATCATAGAAGTTTACAACATGGAAACAGGCCCTTCGGCCCAACATGTCCATGTCACCCAGTTTATACTCCTAAGCTAGTCCCAATTACCTGCACTTGGCCCATATCCCTCTATACCCATCTTACCCATGTAACTGTCCAAATGCTTTTTAAAAGACAAAATTGTACCCGCCTCTACTACTGCCTCTGGCAGCTCGTTCTAGACACTCACCACCCTTTGAATGAAAAAATTGCCCCTCTGGGCCCTTTTGTATCTCTCCCCTCTCACCTTAAATCTATGCCCCCTCGTTATAGACTCCCCTACCTTTGGGAAAAAATTTTGACTATCTACCTTATCTATGCCCCTCATTATTTTATAGACTTCTATAAGATCACCCCTAAACCTCCTACTCTCCAGGGAAAAAAGTCCCAGTCTATCCAACCTCTCCCTATAAGTCAAACCATCAAGTCCCGGTAGCATCCTAGTAAAACTTTTCTGCACTCTTTCTAGTTTAATAATATCCTTTCTATAATAGGGTGACCAGAACTGTACACAGTATTCCAAGTGTGGCCTTACTAATGTCTTGTACAACTTCAACAAGACATCCCAACTCCTGTATTCAATGTTCTGACCAATGAAACCAAGCATGCTGAATGCCTTCTTCATCACCCTATCCACCTGTGACTCCACTTTCAAGGAGCTATGAACCTGTACTCCTAGATCTCTTTGTTCTATAACTCTCCCCAACGCCCTACCATTAATGGAGTAGGTCCTGGCTCGATTCGATCTACCAAAATGCATCACCTCACATTTATCTAAATTAAACTCCATCTGCCATTCATCGGCCCACTGGCCCAATTTATCAAGATCCCGTTGCAATCCTAGATAACCTTCTTCACTGTCCACAATGCCACCAATCTTGGTGTCATCTGCAAACTTACTAACCATGCCTCCTAAATTCTCATCCAAATCATTAATATAAATAACAAATAACAGCGGACCCAGCACCGATCCCTGAGGCACACCACTGGTCACAGGCCTCCAGTTTGAAAAACAACCCTCTACAACCACCCTCTGTCTTCTGTCGTCAATCCAATTTTGTATCCAATTGGCTACCTCACCTTGGATCCCGTGAGATTTAACCTTATGTAACAACCTACCATGCGGTACCTTGTCAAAGGCTTTGCTAAAGTCCATGTAGACCACGTCTACTGCACAGCCCTCATCTATCTTCTTGGTTACCCCTTCAAAAAACTCAATCAAATTCGTGAGACATGATTTTCCACTCACAAAACCATGCTGACTGTTCCTAATTAGTCCCTGCCTCTCCAAATGCCTAGGAATAATAGAAAAGCAGAATATTTTTTAAAGGTGAGAAACTAAGAAAGGTTGGTATTCAGAGGGATATAGATGTCTTTGTACACAAATCACGGAAAGTTAACATGCTGGTACAGCAAGCAATTAGGAAGGCAAATGGTATGTTAGCCTTTATTGCAAGGGGGCTGAAGTATAAGAGTAAGGGGGTATTGCTGCAATTATACAGGGCTTTGGTGAGACCACACCTGGAGTAATGTGTACAGTTTTGGTCTCCTTACCTAAGGAAGGATATACTTGCCTTAGAGGGGGTGCAACAAAGGTTCACTAGATTGATTCCTGGGATGAGAGAGTTGTCCTATGAGGAGAGATTGAGTAAAATGGCCCTATATTCTCTGAAGTTTAGAAGAATGAGAGATGATCTCATTGAAACGTATAAGATTCTTAGAGGGCTTGACAGGGTAGAGGCTGAGAGGCTGTTTCCCCTGGCTGGAGAGCTTAGAACTAGAGGTCATAGTCTCAAGATAAGGGGTTGGCAATTTAGGACCGAGATGAGGAAAAATTTCTTCATTCAGAGGTTGTGAATCTTTGGAATTCTTTACCCCAGAGGGTTGTGGATGCGGAGTTGTTGAATAAATTCAAGACTGAGATCGATGGTCTTTGGACACTAAGGGAATCGAGGGATATGGGGATAGGGCGGGAAAGTGGAGTTGAGGTAGAAGATAAGCCGTGATCTTATTGAATGGCGGAGCAGGCTTGAGGGACCGTATGGCCTACTCCTGCTCCTATTTCTTATGCTCTTATAGAATCATAGAATCATAGAATCATAGAAGTTACAACATGGAAACAGGCCTTCGGCCCAACATGTCCATGTCGCCCAGTTTATATCACTAAGCTAGTCCCAATTGCCTGCACTTGGCCCATATCCCTCTATACCCATCTTACCCATGTAACTGTCCAAATGCTTTTTAAAAGACAAAATTGTACCCGCCTCTACTACTGCCTCTGGCAGCTCGTTCCAGACACTCACCACCCTTTGAGTGAAAAAATTGCCCCTCTGGACCCTTTTGTATCTCTCCCCTCTCACCTTAAATCTATGCCCCCTCGTTATAGACTCCCCTACCTTTGGGAAAAGATTTTGACAATCTACCTTATCTATGCCCCTCATTATTTTATAGACTTCTATAAGATCACCCCTTAACCTCCTACTCTCCAGGGAAAAAAGTCCCAGTCTGTCTAACCTCTCCCTATAAGTCAAACCATCAAGTCCCGGTAGCATCCTAGTAAATCTTTTCTGCACTCTTTCCAGTTTAATAATATCCTTTCTATAATAGGGTGACCAGAACTGTACACAGTACTCCAAGTGTGGCCTCACCAATGCCCTGTACAACTTCAACAAGACAAGATTATGTTCTTAATGTCGGTGGAAAGCAGTAATGGACTATTTGAGCCTGTTTGGAACTGCTTTGGGGATTCCAACCCATCAAAATCTGGATTTAGCAAACATTAGCAAAACGTAAGAAAAGAACACTTTTTTCTTTTCTTAAGACCTTCGGAGAAATTAGAAGAGAACTGATGAAACTCATCAATATTATAGCAAGTAAATCTGAGTGTCAGAAAATCTTCAGAATCAAAATGGCTGGGAATCAACAACTATATTTTCCTCTTTCTGCTGATTTTAAGCAAAAAAGTAGACCTGTGTATGAAATGGGGAACATTTTGTAAAATTAGCAAATGGAAGAAAACATCCCAAATACTCAACAACTTGAGCCGTCAAGCCACCTGTTCGCCCATTGATTTTGTTGGTGCTAATTTGCCGAAGCCATTAACAGTTTCATTCCAGGTGAGGGAATTTAATGTGTGCACACTGCCAGACCTATTGGCCATTGTCGGCCTAGTGGTCATCTTGGTAATTCTTTCCTTCCTGTACATTGACCGAGGGCAACATCACAATAAAACACTAAAGAGGGATGTTTTAACAGGAAAGGATGTCAGTTTAATGACTCAAAATGAGACTGTAGTACTGAGAGATCAGAATTTGTACAAGTTGCCTGTGAAGTCCAATGTTTGGTCTTGTTTTTTTGTACCACTGTTTGGTCTTTGTTGATTGAATATAGCACTTGTTCACACTCTAGACAATAAAGTTTTATTCTTTTAAAGGTATGATTAATAAAGTTGACTTTCAAGATGATTTTATTTCTCTTAGTGTGGGAATTAATTTTGGTCCTGAGAAATTAACTTTTTGGATTAGAATTTATTACACTCAAATGTCAGCATTAAGCATTGAAAGACCAGGTATTAATGGGTTAGATATAAAATAAAACTCTCTCTATTCTGTCCCAACAACATTTGTTAACCCTGACCTTAGTAAAACGCCCTGTACAGCACTCGTGTGATAAGTCTTGTGATTGTAATCTTTGTAACCTCTCAAGATATGATTATAAAAACATCAGCACCAAATTATAGGCAATTTTGGGCAGTGAACAAGAAGCTGGGATACCAGTTACTTATTTGTGCAAATTAGAGAGGGAACAAACCTTTCAAAATATTCTGGACATACATAACTAAAATAAAATGTTTTCAGTATTGCATAATTACAGTGTTTGATGAGATTTTGTGAAAAATAATTTCACAGATATTCTATGTGCTGTGTATCTGCCCATCGAGGCACATGAAAACTGAAAGGTTTTCATGTATGCAGTGCTCAAAGGCATTATGTTCTTTGAGGTTAGATATGACAAGGGTCAATTGTAGTGCCAGGCTCCAGCCAATTTGTCCTGACAACGTACTTGAACCCCAACCTGGGAAAAGCTTCCTATACTGCATCAACTTAACATTTCTTCTCACTCCATTCATTATTTTCATTGTTTTTCAATAGTGAAACGTTTGAAAACGTGTCACTGGTTGGTATTAGAAGCAGCAATCCATTCACTATGACATGCTTTCCCTACGGAATAATACATTGTATTAACCCTCTATTACAACCGTTCTATCGAAGTGACTTCTCAAATTGGTGTACTTGCTGTGGTCAGGGATTAAAGGTAAAGGTCACAGGAGCTTTATTTATTTCACCAAGGATATTGGAAAGTGGAAACATCTGCTATGGCTTCGTAAAGTCATCCTTGGAAAGCCAGAGGCGTACACCAGTCAAGTGGTGTTAGCAGTGATGTGATAAGCTGTCAGTATCATTAAAAACATTGAATCCCACACTAACTGGGTTTGGCAGCAGGGCTGTCAGACTGAGGGAAAAGACCTGTTACTTAAAAGGAGATTTACTTTAGGATTATTAGCTTCTCTGCAGGGTATCTTTCACCAGTCTGACATATTATTCACACCCACTTCAAAATGATAACATTAAAGAAATAGGATTCATGAATAAAAAAAAATCTATCTTTATATAAAAATTTAAAACTCAAATCAGATCATTTGTCAGCCAGAAAAAACAGGCAACAATTCAAAAATTGAAATAATTAATCACTCCAATGCTTACCAATGCTGAATTAATGTGAGTAATTGATGAATGGCTAACCACATATGTAGTTGATTTAGATTCCATTAAGAGAAGCTGAAGTCACTTTATTTATCATAAATAAGATAGGGTTATTAGCTAGTCAGTTTTTATACAATTTGGTCCATGTCACAAGTACAGGTGCAATACAAATCTGCTATTGCAGAGAGACATCAAGACATCTTTTTGTTGTTTTATTTACCACTTACCTCTGTGGATCCGAATGCTTCCATTATATTATTTGCAGCTGGGAGTAACACTGGGATAGACTTGGGTCAGAGCAGAATCAGGCCAGGCCAAACTTTCAGCATGGAGTAAATTCCAAAACATTGTTGGTGCATAGTGTTCTGGATAGCTCACTATGAACTACAATTTGAACAACTGTTGTGCATCTTTTGTGTCTGGCTCACATCCACCATGTTTGTCAGGCATTATAAACACTGACACTTAATTCAAAACACACTTAAATACTTGTTTCATGTATACAGACATGAGATAGAGAGGAGCATGACTAGAAAGTGAAGAGTAAGAGATTGGCAGGATGTGGGTAGCAGTGTGCCCTAGGGATCCATGTTGCAGCCTCTTGTTTTCCATTTAATTGAATAACTTGGACATAGGCATGAGGAATGATATTACAGTTTGCTGATGATACCATGGCAAACTATAAACAAGAATGCAAAAGGCTGCAGGAGAACATAGATTAGCAGAGCAGGCAAATAGATGGCAGATGTTGTTCCATGCACAGAAATGTGAAATAGCACATTTTGAGAAAAGGACAATGAAAGGAAGCATTCCATAAATGGTAGAGTTATTCAGAGAATGGAGGAACAGAGAGGTGTGAGGGTACAGGTACAAAGGGGTAATTTTGACTTTGGCTTCAGCCAGCCGTTATAAAGTTCTTCTAAATTTCATTTCCATTAGCTTCAATCGGGAGAGATATATAACGGGCGGTTGATCTGATATCGGCCGTTTTATACTATCATGCAAAGTCAGAATTACCCCCATAGATCTTTAAAGCTGAGAGAATGGTTGGAAAATGTTTAAATGGCAAATGGAATTTGGGGTTTATTACGTAGGTCATTGACTATAAAAGCAATTGTAAACAATTTTACAACACCAAGTTATAGTCCAGCAATTTTATTTTAAATTCACAAGCTTTCGGAGATTTTCTCCTTCCTCAGGCAAATGTTTCAAGAGCTCCTTGAAGCCTACGCACTTATACATATTGAACAATACATGGTGTTTACAGACTGCCCCTGCAACTGCCCGTTGCCAAGGCAATCACCGTGTTCAGACAGAGAGGTGTCACCTGCAGAACCCCCGAATACACATTCAACAAAAAAACAAACAGGGAAAAAAAACAGAGAAAAAAAAACACAGAGAGAGGCAGAAACATCCGGAAGGCAGAGAGAGCCAGCAAATGACCCATTATATTAAAAACAGATAACATTTGTTCGCTGGTGGGGTAACGTGTAGCGTGACATGAACCCAAGATCCCGGTTGAGGCCGTCCTCATGGGTGCGGAACTTGGCTATCAATTTCTGCTCGACGATTTTGCGTTGTCGTGTGTCTCGAAGGCCGCCTTGGAGTACGCTTACCCGAAGGTCGGTGGATGAATGTCCATGACTGCTGAAGTGTTCCCCGACTGGGAGGGAACCCTCCTGTTTGGCGATTGTTGCGCGGTGTCCGTTCATCCGTTGTCGCAGCGTCTGCATGGTCTCGCCAATGTACCATGCTCTGGGGCATCCTTTCCTGCAACGTATGAGGTAGACAACGTTGGCCGAGTCACAGGAGTATGAACCATGCACCTGGTGGGTGGTGTCATCTCGTGTGATGGTGGTATCTGTGTCGATGATCTGGCATGTCTTGCAGAGGTTACCGTGGCAGGGTTGTGTGGCGTCGTGGACGCTGTTCTCTTGAAAGCTAGGTAGTTTGCTGCGAACGATGGTCTGTTTGAGGTTGGGTGGCTGTTTAAAGGCGAGTAGTGGAGGTGTGGGGATGGCCATAGCGAGGTGTTTGTCCTCATTGATGACATGTTGAAGGCTGCGGAGAACATGGCGTAGTTTCTCTGCTCCGGGGAAGTACTGGACGACAAAGGGTACTCTGTTGGTTGCGTCCCGTGTTAGTCTCCTGAGGAGGTCTATGCGATTTTTTGCTGTGGCCCGTCGGAACTGTCGATCGATGAGTCGAGCGTCATATCCCGTTCTTACTAGGGCGTCTTTCAGCGTCTGTAGGTGTCCATCGCGTTCCTCCTCGTCTGAGCAGACCCTGTGTATTCGCAGGGCCTGTCCATAGGGGATGGCCTCTTTGACGTGGTTAGGGTGGAAGCTGGAAAAGTGGAGCATCGTGAGGTTGTCCGTGGGCTTGCGGTAGAGTGAGGTGCTGAGGTGCCCGTCTTTGATGGAGATTCGTGTGTCCAAGAAAGAAACTGATTCTGAGGAGTAGTCCATGGTGAGCTTGATGGTGGGATGGAACTTGTTGATGTTATCGTGTAGTCTCTTTAGTGATTCCTTGCCGTGGGTCCATAGAAAGAAAATGTCGTCGATGTATCTGGTGTATAGTGTTGGTTGGAGGTCTTGTGCAGTGAAGAAGTCCTGCTCGAACTTGTGCATGAAAATGTTGGCGTATTGGGGTGCGAATTTGGTCCCCATGGCTGTTCCGTGTGTTTGGGTAAAGAACTGGTTATCGAAGGTGAAGACATTGTGATCCAGGATGAAGCGGATGAGTTGTAGGATGGCTTCCGGAGATTGGCTGTTGTTGGTGTTGAGTATTGATGCTGTCGCAGCGATGCCGTCATCGTGGGGGATACTGGTGTATAGTGCCGAGACGTCCATCGTGGTGAGAAGTGTTCCTGGTTCAACTGGTCCGTGGGTACTGAGTTTTTGTAGGAAGTCTGTAGTGTCACGACAGAAGCTGGGGGTTCCCTGTACGATGGGTTTCAGGATGCCCTCGATGTATCCAGAGAGGTTCTCACACAGGGTTCCGTTGCCTGATACAATGGGACGTCCGGGTGTGTTGGCTTTGTGTATCTTTGGGAGGCAGTAGAAGTCTCCCACGCGGGGATTACGTGGGATGAGAATGCGTAGGATGCTTTGAAGGTCTGGATCGAAGGTCTTGATCAGTTTGTTGAGCTGGTGGGTGTGTTCTTTGGTCGGATCTGCGGGTAACCGTCTGTAGTGTTCCTGGTTGTCCAGTTGTCGGTATGCTTCTTTGCAATAGTCTGTTCTGTTCTGTATGACTATGGCTCCTCCTTTGTCCGCTGGTTTGATGACGATGTTGCGGTTGGTCTTGAGAGCGTTGATGGCGTTGCGTTGTGCTCGGGTGACATTCTGGACTGTCTTCTGAGTGCGGCTGATGAATCTGGCATTGACGCATTTCCTGACAGCTTGAGCATACATGTCCAGCTGAGGGCAGCGACCCTCCGGAGGAGTCCAGTTTGACTCTTTCCTCTTCGGTTGCTGTACCGCGGATCCCTCTGTCTGCTGTTCCGGATCGTCGATTGTCTCATTGGGTTTGCTGCTGAAATCTTGGGGTTTGTGGTAGAATTCCCGGAGCCTCATTCTCCTGATGAATTCCTCTGTGTCCGCCGCGAGACTAGTGGGGTCCATTTTGGTAGTGGGGCAGAAATTGAGCCCTCGGCTGAGAACTTCGATTTCGTCTGGTTGAAGGGTGTGGTCGGATAAATTGACAATAGACTTCCCTGTGGTTGCAACCGTGGTACCAGGGGAAGCTTGGTCGTTGCTGGTGGTGATGCCGAGTTTCTCAAGCTTCCTGCTCTTGGTTTTCATGTAGGCAGCGTAGTTCCGTTGCCTCGTCTGTTTGGCGGTATAACGTAGCTGGTCTGCTGTGTCCTGAGTACAGGTTGAGAGTATGGACTCTATCTTGGTTTCGAGGTTGTGGCGTCTGCTGTAGAGTTGGTGTATGAGATGGTTGCGGAGTGTGCGAGAGGTACGGCGGCAGAGTCTCTCAGCGTAATCCGAGTTGTATGTGGACTTGAGTGGGTTCGTGATCTGGAGTCCTTTCGGGATCTTGTCTGCTTTCTTGCAGCTCTGTAAAAACTTGATGTCTGTGTCTAAATGCGCGATCTTCTTGGATATCCTTTCCACTGTGAGCCGGCAGTTTGTGGTGTCGATGGTAGTCATGATGTGGAGATGCCGGTGATGGACTGGGGTTGACAATTGTAAACAATTTTACAACACCAAGTTATAGTCCAACCAAGATAGAGTCCATACTCTCAACCTGTACTCAGGACACAGCAGACCAGCTACGTTATACCGCCAAACAGACGAGGCAACGGAACTACGCTGCCTACATGAAAACCAAGAGCAGGAAGCTTGAGAAACTCGGCATCACCACCAGCAACGACCAAGCTTCCCCTGGTACCACGGTTGCAACCACAGGGAAGTCTATTGTCAATTTATCCGACCACACCCTTCAACCAGACGAAATCGAAGTTCTCAGCCGAGGGCTCAATTTCTGCCCCACTACCAAAATGGACCCCACTAGTCTCGCGGCGGACACAGAGGAATTCATCAGGAGAATGAGGCTCCGGGAATTCTACCACAAACCCCAAGATTTCAGCAGCAAACCCAATGAGACAATCGACGATCCGGAACAGCAGACAGAGGGATCCGCGGTACAGCAACCGAAGAGGAAAGAGTCAAACTGGACTCCTCCGGAGGGTCGCTGCCCTCAGCTGGACATGTATGCTCAAGCTGTCAGGAAATGCGTCAATGCCAGATTCATCAGCCGCACTCAGAAGACAGTCCAGAATGTCACCCGAGCACAACGCAACGCCATCAACGCTCTCAAGACCAACCGCAACATCGTCATCAAACCAGCGGACAAAGGAGGAGCCATAGTCATACAGAACAGAACAGACTATTGCAAAGAAGCATACCGACAACTGGACAACCAGGAACACTACAGACGGTTACCCGCAGATCCGACCAAAGAACACACCCACCAGCTCAACAAACTGATCAAGACCTTCGATCCAGACCTTCAAAGCATCCTACGCATTCTCATCCCACGTAATCCCCGCGTGGGAGACTTCTACTGCCTCCCAAAGATACACAAAGCCAACACACCCGGACGTCCCATTGTATCAGGCAACGGAACCCTGTGTGAGAACCTCTCTGGATACATCGAGGGCATCCTGAAACCCATCGTACAGGGAACCCCCAGCTTCTGTCGTGACACTACAGACTTCCTACAAAAACTCAGTACCCACGGACCAGTTGAACCAGGAACACTTCTCACCACGATGGACGTCTCGGCACTATACACCAGTATCCCCCACGATGACGGCATCGCTGCGACAGCATCAATACTCAACACCAACAACAGCCAATCTCCGGAAGCCATCCTACAACTCATCCGCTTCATCCTGGATCACAATGTCTTCACCTTCGATAACCAGTTCTTTACCCAAACACACGGAACAGCCATGGGGACCAAATTCGCACCCCAATACGCCAACATTTTCATGCACAAGTTCGAGCAGGACTTCTTCACTGCACAAGACCTCCAACCAACACTATACACCAGATACATCGACGACATTTTCTTTCTATGGACCCACGGCAAGGAATCACTAAAGAGACTACACGATAACATCAACAAGTTCCATCCCACCATCAAGCTCACCATGGACTACTCCTCAGAATCAGTTTCTTTCTTGGACACACGAATCTCCATCAAAGACGGGCACCTCAGCACCTCACTCTACCGCAAGCCCACGGACAACCTCACGATGCTCCACTTTTCCAGCTTCCACCCTAACCACGTCAAAGAGGCCATCCCCTATGGACAGGCCCTGCGAATACACAGGGTCTGCTCAGACGAGGAGGAACGCGATGGACACCTACAGACGCTGAAAGACGCCCTAGTAAGAACGGGATATGACGCTCGACTCATCGATCGACAGTTCCGACGGGCCACAGCAAAAAATCGCATAGACCTCCTCAGGAGACTAACACGGGACGCAACCAACAGAGTACCCTTTGTCGTCCAGTACTTCCCCGGAGCGGAGAAACTACGCCATGTTCTCCGCAGCCTTCAACATGTCATCAATGAGGACAAACACCTCGCTATGGCCATCCCCACACCTCCACTACTCGCCTTTAAACAGCCACCCAACCTCAAACAGACCATCGTTCGCAGCAAACTACCTAGCTTTCAAGAGAACAGCGTCCACGACGCCACACAACCCTGCCACGGTAACCTCTGCAAGACATGCCAGATCATCGACACAGATACCACCATCACACGAGATGACACCACCCACCAGGTGCATGGTTCATACTCCTGTGACTCGGCCAACGTTGTCTACCTCATACGTTGCAGGAAAGGATGCCCCAGAGCATGGTACATTGGCGAGACCATGCAGACGCTGCGACAACGGATGAACGGACACCGTGCAACAATCGCCAAACAGGAGGGTTCCCTCCCAGTCGGGGAACACTTCAGCAGTCATGGACATTCATCCACCGACCTTCGGGTAAGCGTACTCCAAGGCGGCCTTCGAGACACACGACAACGCAAAATCGTCGAGCAGAAATTGATAGCCAAGTTCCGCACCCATGAGGACGGCCTCAACCGGGATCTTGGGTTCATGTCACGCTACACGTTACCCCACCAGCGAACAAATGTTATCTGTTTTTAATATAATGGGTCATTTGCTGGCTCTCTCTGCCTTCCGGATGTTTCTGCCTCTCTCTGTGTTTTTTTTTCTCTGTTTTTTTTCCCTGTTTGTTTTTTTGTTGAATGTGTATTCGGGGGTTCTGCAGGTGACACCTCTCTGTCTGAACACGGTGATTGCCTTGGCAACGGGCAGTTGCAGGGGCAGTCTGTAAACACCATGTATTGTTCAATATGTATAAGTGCGTAGGCTTCAAGGAGCTCTTGAAACATTTGCCTGAGGAAGGAGAAAATCTCCGAAAGCTTGTGAATTTAAAATAAAATTGCTGGACTATAACTTGGTGTTGTAAAATTGTTTACAATTGTCAACCCCAGTCCATCACCGGCATCTCCACATCACTATAAAAGCAGGAAGTGACTTTGAATTTGTACAAGGTAAGTTGGAGTATTACATGGACTTCTAGGCCCCGATATTACCAGGGAGGCGGGTTGGCAGCGGGGGGTCGACTGGGCGTGTGGGTAACCCGTCCAGTAAAATCGGTGGGTTCCCCACGCGATCACGGGTAAATTGAAGCCACTTACCTTGGCTTCTGGGTTTCCCGTTGGAAACCTACGCAGTGGGCGGACGCCGCACCCGCATCACAGGCTGTCAGCTGGAGGAGCCCTATTTAAAGGGGCAGTCCTCCAATGCTGCTCCTGCAGCAAATAGCCAAAATTACAGCATGGAGCAGCTCAGGGGTAAGGCTGCTCCCAGAGTTAATGATGCCTCACTCCGGTCTTACTGGATGGGGCGAGGAGGAGGAGGGAGATCTTCTACCCAGCGGACGGGAGGAAGTGACCTGCCTCTGCCACCAAGAAGGCGTGGCTCGAGGTGGCAGAGGAGGTCAGCAGCACCACCAACATATCCCGCATCTGGATACGGTGTAGAAAGCGCTTCAATGACCTAACTAGGTCAGCCAAAGTGAGCACACTTACTCATTCTCCTACACTCCGTCTTCCACATCACCGCCCCCACCCCACAACTCATTCTGCACTGCCAACACTACTCTATCACATCACTCCTCACGCCAATTCAAACCTCATCCTCAACTTACCTGCACTTACTCACCTCCCCAGTACTCATCCCACCACTACCACTCAACCCAATCCTCATACAATATCATGGCTCTATCTCATACTCACCCTCTGATGCATCTCTTTCACGGTCAGCCTCACTCAACCTGCCACTACCTCTGCTGCAGCCACAGGGGATGCATCACGTATGAGTAGTAGGAAATGTAAACTAAAGGTTTTCTGAGCACAAAGGGGATGCACAAGGGTGTTTGACGCTTTGTCATGTTTTTTATTTATATTTGTTTTATTTTCCATTCGCAATAAATCTTATTATTATCACCACTACTGCCACGTCTTGCCCATTCTTGACTGGCTTGTGCAATAACTCCCTTTCATGAGGTTCACCATGAACACCCACACTTGATGCCACCCACTGGGTCAGTCTACAGTGGGTGTAGGTGTAGTTGCACGACTATTTTGTGCAGGGAGCGGGGGAGGGGGCTGTTGTGGCTGCTCCTCTGTCCAGGTGGTGAGGACTGGACTCTTCACACTGTCTGATGTTAGGAGAACCGTTCACATATCAGTGACTCCCTGGCCTCTCGAGCAGCCAGGTGAGCCGCTGTTCTGCCCATGGGTTGCTCCTTCTCCTTGGCCTCCCCCTCTGCCTCCTCCTCCTCTGCCTCCTCGTCCTACTCCTCCTCATCAATATGGGTGGCAGATGTGGATGGGGCCTCCTCCAGCAGCACCCCTCTCTTTTGTGCCATGTTGTTCAGGGCACAACAGACGATTATAATGCGTCCCACTCTGTCTGGTGCGTATTGAAGTGCTGCCCCAGAACGATCAAGGCACCTGTAGTGCATCTTGAGCAGCCCTACAGTATGCTCAATTCTAGACCTGGTAGCGATGTCACTGTCGTTGCATCGACACTGTTGCTCGGTGGTAGGGTTCCTCAGAGGTGTCATGAGCCGCGTGTGCAGGCCAGTGGTGAGGCCTGCATTTATTGCCCATCCTTAATTGCCCTTGAAAAGGTGGTGGTGAGCCGTCTTTTTGAACCGCTGCAGTCCGTGTGGTGAAGGTTCTCCCACAGTGCTGTTAGGTAGGAAGTTCCAGGATTTTGACCCAGCGATGATGAAGGAACGGCGATACATTTCCAATTGGGAAGGTGTGTGACTTGGAGGGGAACGTGCAGGTAGTGTTGTTCCCATGTGCCTGCTGTCCTTGTCCTTCTAGGTGGTAGAGGTCGTGGGTATGGGAGGTGCTGTCGAAGAAGCCTTGGTGAGTTGCTGCAGTGCATCCTGTGAATGGTACACACTGCAGCCACTGAGCGCCGGTGGTGGAGAGAGTGAATGTTCAGGGTGGTGGATGGGGTGCCAATCAAGCGGGCTGCTTTGTCCTGGATGGTGTCGAACTTCTTGAGTGTTGATGGAGCTGCACTCATCCAGGCAAGTGGAGAGTATTCCATCACACTCCTGACTTGTGGAAAGGCTTTGGGGAGTCAGGAGGTGAGCCTCTGACCTGCTCTTGTAGCCACAGTATTTATGTGGCTGGTCCAGTTAAGTTTCTGGTCAATAGTGACCCCCAGGATGTTGATTGTGGGGAATTCGGCGATGGTAATGCTGTTGAATGTCAAAGGGAGGTGGTCAGACTCTCTCTTGTTGGAGATGGTCATTTCGTGGCACTTGTCTGGCGCGAATGTTACTTGTCACTTATCAGCCCAAGCCTGGATGTTGTCCAGGTCTTGCTGCATGTGGGCACGGACTAATTCATTATCTGAGGGGTTGTGAATGGAACTGAACACTGTGCAATCATCAGCGAACATCCCCATTTCTGACCTTATGATGGAGGGAAGGTCATTGATGAAGCAGCTGAAGATGGTTGGGCCTAGGACACTGCCCTGAGGAACTCCTGCAGCAATGCCCTGGGGCTGAGATGATTGGCCTCCAACAACCACTACCATCTTCCTTTGTGCTAGATATGACGCCAGCCACGGGAGAGCTTTCCCCCTGATTCCCATTGACTTCAATTTTACTAGGGCTCCTTGGTGCCACACTCGGTCAAATGCTGCCTTGATGTCAAGGGCAGTCACTCTCACCTCACCCCTGGAATTCAGCTCTTTTGTCCATGTTTGGACCAAGGCTGTAATGAGGTCTGGAGCCGAGTGGTGCTGGCGGAACCCAAACTGAGCATCGGTGAGCAGGTTATTGGTGAGTAAGTGCCGCTTGATGGCACTGTCGACGACACCTTCCATCACTTTGCTGATGATTGAGAGTAGGCTGATGGGGCGGTAATTGGTCGGATTGGATTTGTCCTGCCTTTTGTGGACAGGACATACCTGGGCAATTTTCCACATTGTCGGGTAGATGCCAGTGTTGTAGTTGTACTGGAACAATTTGGCTAGAGGCGCGGCTAGCTCTGGAGCACAAGTCTTCAGCACAACAGCCGGGATGTTGTCGAGATCCATAGCCTTTGCTGTATCCAGTGCACTCAGCCGTTTCTTGATATCACGTGGAGTGAATCGAATTGGCTGAAGACTGATGGGGACTTCGGGAGGAGGCCGAGATGGATCGTCCGCTCGGCACTTCTGACTGAAGATGGTTGCAAATGCTTCAGCCTTGTCTTTTGCACTCACGTACTGACTCTGCCAACTTTGAGGATGGGGATGTTCACAGAGCCTGCTCCTCCCTTTAGTTGTTTAATTGTCCAGCACCATTCACGACTGGATGTGGCAGGACTGCAGAGCTTTGATTTGATCTGTTGGTTGTGGAACCGCTTAGCTCTCTCTATAACAGGTTGCTTCTGCTGTTTAGCATGCATGTAGTCCTGAGTTGTAGCTTCACCAGGTTGGCACCTCATTTTTAGGTGCTGCTCCTGGCATGCTCTTCTACACTCCTCATTGAACCAAGATTGATCCCCTGGCTAGTTGGTAATGGTAGAGTGAGGAATATGCCGGGCCATGAGGTTACAGATTGTGCTGGAATACAATTCTGCTGCTGCTGATGGCCCACAGCGCCTCATGGATGCCCAGTTTTGAGCTGCTAGATCTGTTCTGAATCTATCCCATTTAGCACGGTGGTAGTGCCACACAACACGTTGGATGGTGTCCTCAGTGCGAAGACAGTACTTCATCTCCACGAGGACAGTGCGGTGGTAACTCTTACCAATACTGTCATGGACAGATGCATCTGCGACAGGTAGATTGGTGAGGACGAGGTCAAGTAGGTTTTTCCCTCGTGTTGGTTCGCTCACCACCTGCCGCAGGCCCAGTCTGGCAGCTATGTCCTTCAGGACTCGGCCAGCTCAGTCAGTCGTGGTGCTACGAGCCACTCTTGGTGATGGACATTGAAGTCCCCCACCCAGAGTACATTCTGTGCCCTTGCTACCCTCAGTGCTTCCTCCAAGTGGTGCTCAACACGGAGGAGGACTGATTCATCAGCTGAGGGAGGACGGTAGGTGGTAATCAGTAGGTTTCCTCGCCCATGTTTGACCTGATGCCATGAGATTTCATGGAGTCCAGAGTCAATGTTGAGGACTCCCAGGGCCACACCCTCCTGACTGTATATCACTGTACCGTCACCTCTGGTTGTTCTGTCCTGCCGGTGGGACAGGACATACCCAAGGATGGTGATGGAAGAGTCTGGGACGTTGGCTGGAAGGTATGATTCTGTGAATATGGCTATGTCAGGCTGTTGCTTGACTAGTCTGTGGGACAGCTCTCCCAATTTTGGCACAAGTCCCCAGATGTTAGTGAGGAGGACCTTGCAGGGTTGTCTGGGCTTGGTTTGCCTTTGTCGTGTCCGGTGCCTAGTGGTCCGATGCCGGGTGGTCTGTCCGATTTTATTCTTATCTTGACCTTTTTTAGCGAAATTTTACAACTGAGTGGCTTGCTTGGCCATTTCAGTGGGCAATTAAGAATCAACCACATTGCTGTGGGTCTGGAGTCACATATAGGTCAGACCGGGTAAGGACGGCAGGTTTCCTTCCCTAAAGGACATTAGTGAACCAGATGGGTGATGTTGCTTTTCCTCGGATGAAGTGATGAATGCAGCTATCACATCCTGATGGTGTGAGTTTGAGGGGGTGCGCAAAGTAGGTGAGTGTATTTGCACAGCAGAGTTTAGGGTGTCATTTAATAATTTTGAGTGGAAAGACAAAGGAGTTGCAGCCAAAACTTTGTCTGAAGTGACAGAGTGCGCTGCTGCAATAAATGAGGTTTTCCCCCCACCTGTCAAATAAACCTTGGCATCTCCCACTGGCTGCTGGCTGAAACACGTCTGCTCCAACAGGGAGTGTTTCCCACAGCACGGGAAACACGCTGAGAATACTTGAAAATTCCACCACTGCCAAAATCTCCTGTCAATGAGGTCTGTCAAGGACCTCAACTATCTAAATAAGTATCTAAATTGTCATCCCGCCGGCTTTAATTGCCGGTGGGAGTCCCGCATGCGGGAGCTGCGCATGCACCCGGACGTGTCACTGGGGAACCCGGAAGTGGTCGGATTGGAGCCGGGCTCCGGACCCACTCCGGGATTCCCGGATTTTACGAGCCCCCTACCCCCCAATGCACCCGCTCGGCCATCCTAAAATCGACCCCCTAGACTCCACATTACGGAAAGTTATTAGAGCCATGGAAAGGATACAGTGAAGATTGACTGGAATGATACCAGGAATAAGATGCTATACTTACGAAGATAGGCTCAAAAATTGGACATTTTTCCACTGGAATGGAGAAGGTTAAGGGAGGAAATACAGTAGAGCTTTTCAAATTATGAAAGGTTTTGTGAAGATAAGTGTTGTTTCTGTTGGTTCGCAAAGCTGTAACAATGGTGCATTTTTTTTTATTATTTGTTCCTGGGATGTGGGCGTCGCTGGCGAGGCCGGCATTTATTGCCCATCCCTAATTGCCCTTGAGAAGGTGGTGGTGAGCCACCTTCTTGAACCGCTGCAGTCCGTGTGGTGACGGTTCTCCCACTGTGCTGTTAGGAAGGGAGTTCCAGGATTTTGACCCAGCGACGATGGTAGTAGAACAAAGAGGGAAATTCTGAGAATTTTTTTCACGAGGAGGGCTATTAGAACGTGGAATGTTTTACCATAAGTGATCATTGAAGTGCAGAATATGACATTATTTAAAATAGAACTGGATAAGCATTTGAAAAGTAAGAATTTAAAAAGGATATGAGGGAAGGGTGGGGAAATGGAATTGCAGAAATGAACACCAGTTGAAGTCACAGCATTGATGCGAAAAAGACTACCTCTCAAATCTATCGCATTCACAAAAAAAGGAATTAACATTTGAGTAACCATGTTAATTCCCCCACCCAACCCACTGTACACTCCAAAAACAAAATAAATGTGTAGAAAAAATTAATAATTTTCATAAATTGCAAAACTTACCCATAAATTTACTCATCCCACCTTACAATGTCTCCAATAATTTCCCCCAGCACAGGCCCCCCTACTCTCAGAGGCATTGGTCTTTTTTTTTATCCGTTCATGGGATGTGGGCGTCGCTGGCGAGGCCGGCATTTATTGCCCATCCCTAATTGCCCTTGTGAAGGTGGTGGTGAGCCGCCTTCTTGAACCGCTGCAGTCCGTGTGGTGACGGTTCTCCCGCAGTGCTGTTAGGAAGGGAATTCCAGGATTTTGACCCAGCGACGATGAAGGAACGGTGATATATTTCTAAGTCGGGATGGTGTGTGACTTGGAAGTTGAACGTGCAGGTGGTGTTGTTCCCATGTGCCTGCTGCTCTTGTCCTTCTAGGTCTAGAGGTCGCAGGTTTGGGAGGTGCTGTCGAAGAAGCCTTGGCGAGTTGCTGCAGTGCATCATGTGGATGGTACACACTGCAGCCACAGTGCGCCGGTGGTGAAGGGAGTGAATGTTTAGGGTGGTGGATGGGGTGCCAATCAAGCAGGCTGCTTTGTCCTGGATGGTGTTGAGCTTCTTGAGTGTTGTTGGAGCTGCACTCATCCAGGCAAGTGGAGAATATTCCATCACACTCCTGACTTGTGCCTTGTAGATTCTATTCATAGAATCATAGAATCATTCAGCACAGAATGAGGCCAGTTGGCCCATCGTACCTGTGCTGTCTCTTTGAGAGAGCTATCTAATTAGTCCCACTACCCTGCTCTTTCCCCATAACCCTGCAAATTTTTCCTTTTCAAGTATTTATCCAATTCCCTTTTGAAAGTTACCATTGAATCTGCTTCCACCACCCTTTCAGGCAGTGCATTCCAGATCATAACAACTCGCTGCATAAAACTAATTCTACATAGCTCCCCTCTGGTCCTTTTGCCAATTATCTTAAATCTATGTCCTTTGGTTACTGACCTTCCTGCCAACAGAAACAGTTTCTTCTTATTTACTCCATCAAAACCCCTCATAATTTTGAGCACCTCTATTAAATCTCCCCTTAATCTTCTCTGCTCTGAGGAGAACAATCCTAGTGTCCCTGGTTTCCCCACATAACTGAAATCCCTCATCCCTGGTATCATTCTGGTAAATCTCCTCTGCACCCTCTCCAATATCTTGACATCCTTCATAAAGTGCGGTGCCCAGAATTGGACACAATGTTCCAGATGAGACCTAACCAGTGATTTATAAAAGTTTAGCATAACTTCCTTACTTTTGTAATCTATGCCTCTATTTATAAAGCCCAGGATCCCTTATGCTTTTTTAACAGCTTTATCAACTTGTCCTGCCACCTTCAAAGATTTATGTATGTGAACCCCGAGATCTCCCTGTTTTTGCACCCCCTTTAAAATTGCACCATTTATTCCAACCCCAGAACTGGAAAATTTCAGCTAAGTCGTCCATTGTGATGTTTTTACTCCTCAATCCTGGTTTGCCATGCTCACAACCTCAGAATCCCTCAGTACCATATTTTTGGGCCTGGATTGATGTGAAGTAATTTCTGGCTGCTTCTGGGCCAGGCTATGAACAAAGCCAAAGGCTGCTCCTAGGTCTGAGCCTTACCTCCCTATTAAGCTCTTTATTCTGCTTCTGACCACTGCTATGTCAGCTCTGTATTTCACCCTGCCCATTGATATGCCACAGCCCTATATGGCACTCCTGGGATGGATACTGATTTCTGGTCCAGACTTGTGCTTCACTCCCAGACATTCCTGAACCTAGACCCAGGTTTGTATTTTGCTCTTGGTTGCTCCCAGGCATGTGGATTGCTCCCTTCCCCTATGAGCTGCATAAATAGTGGACTATTTATAGGTCCACTGTCCAACTCTGTCTATATCTACCTACTCAGATTCAATAGTTAATTATTCTATAAAATTTGTCAGCAAAGACTATATTTTTTTATGAAACTGAGAAACAAAGTGACTTTAATTCAGCTCCTTGAATTGTTGTATGCTATTAGAACTTTTGGTACATTACCTTGGATTTCAGATGACTTTTCTGGAAGTAAAGTTTTCAGTAATTATGTTATCTACAGATGTGGAGACAGGGAATCTATTCTATGCATCAGGAGGGATTGTGGGATTGAACCTGGTAATGGAAACAAATAATATTTGCCTGGTCTAAATCAAAGAAAAATCTGGATCTTTTGACTAGTAGATGGAACACCTGTCCAAAAAAATAACTTCCTACTTGAAGCCTTGTCATACTGCCAAAGGTTGCTTTAAAATACTAATGAAAGGCCATTTAGTTGTAGCCAAAGTGGTGCTAGATGTACCATCTGGTGCCTTATAAAATGTTTTCAGGAAGTCAGGGTAGCCAGTCAATACTTGAGCTATCTAGTCATTAGATCTCATTGGGCAGAAAAATAATGAGGTAAACCAATTAGAAGCTGTGCAGAAGAATGTAGGAATGCCATAGTGATTGATTTTGGTCTTCTAGCTAATTCTCATGGACGCAATTGAATTTTCTGTATCTAGAGGTTGAATTGAATTCTGAATGATTTTATTTCACTTACTTGTGAAATACAATCAGCAGATGGTGGTGAGTTATGAAAAGAGTCTTTGCCCTCCTTGATAAATACTTCTATCCAAAAGACCTTGAAGGTGTTTGACTCCAAATTGTTCCTCTGGAAGGTTGCAATCTACAGGGCAACTTCATACCCATTTGTGCTGCGATCTTGCCAAATAAAAACATTGCCAAGAAGGGACACAGCTTCCCTTGCTATCTATTCCATAGTTAAGCATCTGAAAATATTATTTCAGAAACTCAGATAACAAAACCAATGAAAAATAATAACTTTGTATGTTTCGTTGCAGCTTTCTACCCAAAATTACCAATCCCACATATTTTATTTCTAACTACATCAAGTCTGTACATGATGTTAGACCTAACCACCAACAACAAAACAATGAAAGCCACTAATCAGCCTTTCAGAACATGCTGTTCCACAGCTCTATAATATTCAAACACCACAAGACACAACCCCAATTGCCAGTTAAGCTACCAAATCACCATGTCCTGCTACACTGTTCCTCTGCTACGTTAAGCATAAATATAATGTAGATCCTCAGTTTATTTAACATTATTTACTTAGATCATTATCTTACTTCTTTAAAAGCAAGTTTTAAAAAAGCCACACTCTTTTTCGTGAAGGCAGTGTCTCTTTAAGTACAAAATCCTGATCCAAGCAGAAATGTTACCCCCAGTTACCAGTTTTAAATGCCAAGCACACTAAATACAGTAATCCCTTGCCAAATGTCTCTTAAATATTCAGTACCGTTTAGACATGTTACATTTGTGTAAAATACATGTTTGCTGTTTTTTTTGTTTAGGTTGAATTGTTGAATAAATGACTAAAATGGATTGTGGTACAGAGTTATGGAAAGGAGCTATTTACCATCTGGAATTTGTAGAATTCGTGAATGAAGCATGATATTTTTTGGCAAACTAGTTCTGCATTTATCAGGATTCAACTGTACCACATCAGGCTGTGGTATAAAGATCTGCAAATTGACATTTTTCTTGTAGAAATCCTGATGTAAGCATAACATGTGTTGTCAAAATAGCTCTGCATGTGTTCAAGTCCATCATTGTTTATCTCTCTGACAAGTATAGCTAGTGAACTTATATTGGGTTGATCAGAAAACATCAAAGACTGGAGACACTTTGAATGATTTGCTGGTATCCCCGACAAACATGTCTACAAAGGAATTTCAGGATAAGCTCCAGTAACAATTTGGGTAGGGTGAAAGAGCAGCCAGGGTGTAGATTTAAAGATGGACATAACTCTTCAGAGTTCCTTAAAAGATTGGAAGTCTTATTATGGCTTAAGGTTGACCCAATATTGATCAGAAACACAAATTAATTATATGAAGAGTTAAATAAATAAAGCCATAAACTGAAAGTGAAACCCTTAAGGTTTCAAGGATAAGGTTTACTTTGCCTCTTGTATGGACTATATGGACACTAGATTGTAATATGTTATACTTTTACACATTTGAGGACATTTGTACTGTTTTTGAAAATGAACATGACTTCAAAAGACCTGAAAAATCAACAATTATTAATAGCGTAAGGTTCTTTTTAAAGAACTATTTTAAGTTACTTAAGAATTAATATTTAAATCATTGACAATTACATTTTTAGAAATAAGATTGATAGCAAAGTAAGGCAACATTTTAAAAGAACAGTTCAAAACACGGTGAGTGAACAAGGTTAGTGAGTAGGGCTTTGGGACATAATGGGGAAACTTAGCTGCATAGGAGCACTTTTGGACACTTAACTGAAGGGGAGCCAATAGGAAGAAAATGATGTGCATGGGGGCTGTCGAAGTCTGAAAGCAGAACTGATAAGGTTTATGTGAGCTCCTCTGATAATTTGCAGAACACATCTCCTGTAAAGCATGATCAATGGTTGCAAGAGAGGATTATTATATAATTCTAACAAGCGTCTGATAATGCAAATCCTGTAAAAAAAATGAAACAAACAAGTTAGTTGAAGTTGGTTCAAAGTGGGCCTGTTCAGTCAACTTGATGACCATAATTTACTTTAGTTACGATCAATATCCATTTTTATTGAAGATTTTTTTGTTGCAATAGCTTTATTATGCTTAAAGAAAACAAAAGTCATTTTGTATCACATCCTTAAGTTTAAAGTCAGTTATACAATACTCTTGTAATATATACAAGAGAATTACATCGAGAATAATGGTTACCTCGGAGTTGTTACAGGCAGTGATTTAAGTCAGGCCTTTAGATGATACCAGAAAGTACACAAGCAGTTTCTAATTTATCACAATCCCGAAGGTTAGATTACTGGCTTTAAATCCCTTCAGGTTATATTGTTTATTTTAGTGTGTGGCTTTATTGCTTTGTACGGGACAGCAATGTTGGTGTCCATGGCAACAGCTGAGGTACTCTGCATCAATGTGCTGTGTTGTTCACGCTGAAAGATTAATGATTGTCACTGCTATAAGTTTGTCAAAAAATCATTTGAAGTCGATTACTAGGAAATTCTATTGCCTTTATATATCATAACCAAATAAAAGGACATGTACTTCAGTAAATAATTTCTGTAAGACACTAATAGAACTTCACACATGATACAGCCACGTGACATGAAGCCACATGTTAAAACTAAACAGCCACCATGACAATGATTAGAAGTGGTTTGGGAAAATTGGGCACTGTGTGATCGCAGATGAGAAAACCTGAATTAGAAAGGCCAAAAAATAAATATAACATAATTAGACGACCATATAGATTGTGAACAATCAAACATGGCTAGCAGTGTACTCAAGGGTGAAACAAATTATCACTTTGATCAGACTCATTAGAGCTTCACTTTTGTAGCTTGTGATTTCATCCAAATCCTTCGACTGTGTCACAGCCATCTATCAAATCTATAACAGATCTTGATATCGCTTGTGCTGACACTCAGATTTGAAACTATTCAGTTGGCACATTAAAACAGATAAGAACCCAACATAAACATCAGAAAATAACCCTACCCACTTGGTGGAAACCAGACAGGTGGACAGTTAAAATCGACCAGGTGACTTACCTGCTGTTGTTCTGACTGGGACCTGCCATCTTCCATTAACCTGATGTTCTGAGCAGGTAGATGGCCCAATGTTTGCTTGCCATAAGATGTTGACTCTTCCACCTGGAGTAAGCCTCGTTATCATATGCATTTGGGATGCCCTGTGTCCTGTCTGCACTGGAAATTGTGTTACTGCTCTAATGAAGACACGACACACTCTCAGAGCATCTTAAATGCATATAATAACGAGGCTTATGCCATGGATCGGCGCAAACCTCTCTTGCCCCCAGCTCAGTCCTAGTGGAAAACCAAGAGTTAGCGCAGAACTGGCATGGGGACATCGGTCCTGATATTTACGGAGTGGGAATGGGGGCGCGTGATTGTGGGGGAAACCCGGAAATGCTGGGAACATGGAACTTAACGGCAGGTCCTCGTTATCATTTTTATACTGTGTTTCCCTGCCAATCTAACCGGCTGCCGGGCGGGAAAGCCAGCGGTAGAACAGCTAGTGTCGGTCCCCGGCATCTGGGAAACATCGCGGGGTGGTGGGGGTGGGGGGAGTCAGACAGGCAATCGGAGTGAGGGGGGACCAGGAAACATCGCAGGTTGGTGGGGAGGTAGGGTCGGACTGGCAATCGGGAGGGAGAGGGGACCAGGAAACATCGCAGGTTGGTAGGTGGGGGGGAGGGTTGGATCGGCAATTGAAGGGAGAGGGAACTGGGAAACATTGCAGGATTGGAGGGGAGGGATCGGCTGATCGTGGCAGAAGATTTGCTTGAAGGTGAAGCACTCCTGCTCTTCCAGGCCAATAGGCAGTGCTCTAAAAATCGCTTACCTGCTTGATCTTGCTGCTCCCAGCTCCCTTTAGCTGTTGGGTTTCCTGAGTGCTGGGAAATCTGGCCGACCAGCATTAAATCTAAATGGCTGCTAAAATCTGAGGAACGGAGCCTCATTTACATATTGGGCCAGAAATTGCTTTAGAAAGAACGGTGAGCTCAACAGCGCTCACCATTGTTAGTGGCCAAATGAAAGAACAAGTTCTGGCATTCGCACATGCACAGTCAAATGAGGAAATCCGGAACTTCCTCTTCCTGTTCGCCAGCAATCAGTCAGCTTTGCCTTGAAGGGATATCGCCAGCTGGAATCAGCAGAATCAACGAACCAGCGGCAACTTGCTCTTCTGCCCAGCTGTAAAGTAACTAATATCACCACAAAACAGGTACGCTCAAATAGACCAGGTCTAAACTAAGTTTTAACAGTGCAGTAAATCTTAATGACTGCCAAACAAATAAAAACTAACTTTTAAAAATGTGGAGTCTCATTACTCCTTATTTAAATTGCTGTACAAACAATTTTTTTTAAAATTAGAAAATTAAATTTTTAAAAAACTTTTTCCTTCCATCTCTTTTATTTAATTCGATTATTTATTACTCTCTTTTTTTCACAGTCTATAACTGTTTTTACAAATGATTTTATTGTTGTAGCTTTCACTTTCTGGTTTTTACATTCCTGCTTGTAGGTCAAGGTCTTGACTCTTTGCGGCTTTTCAAGGATGCTGTAATCTGATGGGTCGAGGGGAGAGATCGATCCTCTTGCTTCTCCAATGTGCCCTAACTTTGCTGGAGTTAATGCTGGGCTCTTCTCAGAAGCGTCTGCAGTAATGACCGCGGTAAGTTAGTGGGTTAGTATAAATCTATGGAGCGATGAATGCCCCTCGGAGCAATTAACGGGCCATTGTAATGACGGACCCGCCTCTCCAGAGCAGGTTTCTCGGACGCCCCCAAACCCGCCGCGGTTAAAATGGAAGTAGGCGCATTCATGGCGGGTTGGGGTGGGGTTTCGCATATTTGCTGATTTAACCCCCCACCCCCGACCTTCTCCCACCCATCGTGGTTGGGGGGGGGGGGGAGTTCAAAACTCCCCCTATTGTCTCTGTTTTTTCCACTCCCTCTGCGCTGGGCTTGCTTCAGCAGTGCTGGCATAAGGGAAAGCAATTTCAGGCCCAATTACATTTTTTAAGAAAAAAAGTTACATAGACTTAAATTCGTGCAGTGATCAAACTGATTATTATGATAGGAAGACATACAAAAAGAGAAAAAGAGATTAACGGAAAATAAGTGAGAACTTGACAGGTCAGAAAGAAAGACTTACATTTATATAGTGCCTTTCATGACCTCAGGATGTCGCAAAACACTTTACAACCAATCAAGTACTTTTGAAGTGTTAAAATGTTGGAAATGTGGCAGCCAATTTGCGCACAGCAAGGTCCCGCAAACAAATGAAAAAATTCATTAGAAAAGGGAATAGTGCCAGAGGACTGGCGGACAGCTAATGTGATTCCTGTATTTAAAAAAGGAGACAGAACAAGTCCAGGGAACTATAGACCAATTAGCTTAACATTGGTGGTAGGAAAGATAATGGAACCTTTATTAAAGATGTCATTGAAAACATCTGGAAACCGGAAATATAATAAAGAGTAGTCAGCGCGGATTTCAAAAGGGAAGGTCATGCACTGGAGTGTCAGCCTGTTCAAAAATATGGGCCAGTCAGCCTGACGTGATTGATGGGGAAACTTTCAGAGACATTAATCCGAGACAAAATTAGTTGGCACTTAGAAAAATATGGATTAATAAATGAAAGCCAGCACGGATTTGTTAAAGGCAAATCATATTTGACTAACCTGATTGAGTTCTTTGATGAAGTAACGAGAGGGTTGATGAGGGTGGTAGGGTTGATGTTGTGTATATGGACTTTCAAAAGGCGCTTGATAAAGTAACACATAATAGACTTGTTAACAATATTGAAGCCCATGGGATTAAAGGGGCATGGGTATGAAATTGGGACAGAAAGCAGAGAATAGTGGTGTTTTTCAGACTGTAGGAAAGTGTGCACTGGTGCGCCCCAAGTTTGGGTGTTGGGATCACTGCTCTTTTTGCTACATATTAATGACCTGGACTTGGGTATACAGGGCATAATTTCAAAGTTTGCAGATGATACGAAACTCAGAAATGTAGTAAACATTGAGGAGGATAGTAACAGACTTCAGGAGGACAGAGACAGACTGGTGAAATGGGCAGACACATGGCAGATGAAATTTAACACAGAGAAGTGTGAAGTGATGCATTTTGGTAGGAAGAATGAGGAGAGGCAATATAAACTAAATGGTACAAGAACAGGGAGACTTGTGGGTATATATACTCAAGTCTTTGAAGGTGGTTGGACGAGTTCAGAAGGCTGTTAAAAAGGCATACGGGATTCTTAGCTTTAATAATAGGGGCATAGAGTACAAAAGCAAGCTATGCTAAACATCTATAAAACACGGGTTAGGCCTCAACTGGAATATTGTGTCCAATTCTGGGCACCACACTTTAGGAAGGATGTCAAGGCCTTAGAGAAGGTGCAGAAGAGATTTACTAGAATGGTACCAGGGATGAAAGACTTCAGTTATATGGAGAGACGAGAGAAGCTGGTGTGGTTCTCCTTAGAGCAGAGAAGGTTAAGGGAAGATTTAATAGAGGTGTTCAAAATCATAACGGGTTTTGATAGAGTAAATAAGGAGAAACTGTTTCCAATGGCAGAAGGGATGTTAACCAGAGGACACAGATTTAAGGTAATTGGCAAAAGAATCAGAGGCGACATGAGGGAAACATTTTTTACACAGTGAGTTGTTATGATCTGGAATGCCCTACCTGAAAGGGTGATGGAAACAGATTCAATAATAACTTTCAAAAGGGAATTGGGGAATTGGATAAATACTTTGGCTATGGGCCCCGACAACATCCTGGCTATAGCGCTGAAGACTTGTGCTCCAGAACTAGCTGCACCTCTAGCCAAGCTGTTCCAGTACAGCTACAATACTGGCATCTACCCGACAATGTGGAAAATTGCCCAGGTATGTCCTGTCCACAAAAAGCAGGACAAATCCAATCCGGCCAATTACCGCCCCATCAGTCTACTCTCAATCATCAGCAAAGTGATGGAAGGTGTCGTCGACAGTGCTATCAAGCGGCACTTACTCACCAATAACCTGCTCACCGATGCTCAGTTTGGGTTCCGTCAGGACCACTCGGCTCCAGACCTCATTACAGCCTTGGTCCAAACGTGGACAAAAGAGCTGAATTCCAGAGGTGAGGTGAGAGTGACTGCCCTTGACATCAAGGCAGCATTTGACCGAGTGTGGCACCAAGGAGCCCTAGTAAAATTGAAGTCAATGGGAATCAGGGGGAAAACTCTCCAGTGGCTGGAGTCATACCTAGCACAAAGGAAGATGGTAGTGGTTGTTGGAGGCCAATCATCTCAGCCCCAGGGCATTGCTGCAGGAGTTCCTCAGGGCAGTGTCCTAGGACCAATCATCTTCAGCTGCTTCATCAATGACCTTCCCTTCATCATAAGGTCAGAAATGGGGATGTTCGCTGATGATTACACAGTGTTCAGTTCCATTCGCAATCCCTCAAATAATGAAGCAGTCCGAGCCCGCATGCAGCAAGACCTCGACAACATCCAGGCTTGGGCTCATTAGTGGCAAGTAACATTCGCGCCAGATAAGTGCCAGGCAATGACCATCTCCAACAAGAGAGTCTAACCACCTCCCCTTGACATTCAACGGCATTACCATCGCCGAATCCCCCACCATCAACATCCTGGGGGTCACCATTGACCAGAAACTTAACTGGACCAGCCATATAAATACTGTGGCTACAAGAGCAGGTCAGAGGCTGGGTATTCTGCGACGAGTGACTCACCTCCTGACTCCCCAAAGCCTTTCCACCATCTACAAGGCACAAGTCAGGAGTGTGATGGAATACTGTCCACTTGCTTGGATGAGTGCAGCTCCAACAACACTCAAGAAGCTCAACACCATCCAAGATAAAGCAGCCCGCTTGATTGGCACCACATCCACCATCCTAAACATTCACTCCCTTCACCACCGGCGCACTGTGGCTGCAGTGTGTACCATCCACAGGATGCACTGCAGCAACTCGCCAAGGCTTCTTCGACAGCACCTCCCAAACCCGCGACCTCTACCACCTAGAAGGACAAGAGCAGCAGGCACATGGGAACACCACCACCTGCACGTTCCCCTCCAAGTCACACACCATCCCGACTTGGAAATATATCGCCGTTCCTTCATCGTCGCTGGGTCAAAATCCTGGAACTCCCTTCCTAACAGCACTGTGGGAGAACCTTCACCACACGGACTGCAGCGGTTCAAGAAGGCGGCTCACCACCACCTTCTCAAGGGCAATTAGGGATGGGCAATAAATGCCGGCCTCGCCAGCGACGCCCACATCCCATGAACGAATAAAAAAAAAACTTGAGTTGGAAAAGTTTGCAGGGCTATGAGGAAAGAGCAGGGGAATGGGACCAATTGGATAGTTCTTTCAAAGCGGTGGCATAGGCACGATGGGCCGAATGACCTGTGCTGTATAATGCTATGATTTTGTGCTCAAGTCTCTGGAATGGGACTTAGGCCCACAACTTTCTGACTCAGTGGTGAGGGTGCTAGCTCTAAGCCACAGCTAACACTACAAACACATACCAAACAGGTTAATTTGCTTTTCTTTCTGAATGCATCACATGGTATTCTACTAACTGACAACTTTTATTTATAATGGACGTTTGTTATGAATTTTGGTTTCATGTATCCCCTAGATAACGGGAAATTTCTGGATCTGGTAGCATCAAGAAATCTTTTGATTCAAAACTTGGAAACAAAATACTGACTGCAACTGAAGGCACAAGTTTATAAATTTGTCTTACACTGATTGCAGATAAATTTCTTGGCGTGCATCTGTTTTTCAGGCGCAAAGCATGTGCCTAAGCATCTAATATAGTGGGCAGAAGTGCGCTGCCTGCCATAATGGTTTGGTCTGCTCCGTGCCAGATCCTCCAATAGAAGATAGCTTTGAAAAGTGGGCCAAAATCAACAGGCACTGTACAGAGCAGCTCATTGAGCCAAACACTTTCCTAGTTACCTGCTGTTCTCCCCAGGCTGCTGCTGCAATCTTCAGCCAGACTTGGCCTTTTAAGGCTGCACCTGAAAATTCCAAGCACTCCCAGCACATTACTCCCATTTTACATGGCTTTATGCCAATCGCTACTCCAGTGGATATGTAAATGACCTGACCAACAAAACTCTGGCGTATTCAGCTATGCAGAACATCGGTGGCACAACTCCTGTCTCATTGAGGGTGATTTTAACCCTTCAGAATGGACGGGGGAGTTAAAAATTTAAGAATGGTAAACTCAACCCCAACCTGCCCACTTCCGGCTTTAACAGAGGGTGGGTTGTGGGGGGGGGTCGACTAACCTGCTCTCCGGAGGACGATCCCTCATTTAAATATTTTAATGAGGCTGTGTGCCTAAGATTCTTTCTGTTTTTCAGATTTAAAGCCTGTGGACCTGGTTTCCCAGGCCTCAAGAAACCCGGCAGCTGAAGGGAGGTGAGAATGGCTGGATTGAACAAGTAAGTGGCTTTCCGGCTCTGCTTGTGGGCTAGGAGGAACAGGAGTGCTTCTCCCCGGCCAATCAAGCTAACTTGCATCCCCCACTGCGATCGGACCCCACCTCCCCTCACGATCAGAACCTCCCTGCGAACTCTCCGAATCCTGACCTACCTCTCCAGCACCGCCCCCCCCCCCCCACCCCCCCCCCCACCACGCCTGATGTCTTCGACTCCCGACCCACCATCTCTCTGGGCTCCCCCCCTCTAGATGACCCCCATCGACTCACGAAGTCTCCCTCCTCTCCTCTCCCTGGCTGCGGCCTGGTGCCATAGGCCTGCCTGCCTGACAGCCAGCCAGCCTGCCTCTCAATCTGGCTGGCTGTGGCTGGGAAATGGATTCTAGAAATGTTAATCAGGTCCTGCCATTAAATTCAGCAGGAAACTCCGGGAAGCAAGTACTTCCAGGTTTCCCGCCTGCTAAATCTCCCATAAGACCATAAGACCATAAGACATAGGAGCAGGAGTAGGCCATTCGGCCCCTCGAGCCCACTCCGCCATTCAATGAGATCATGGCTGATCTGATTTTTACCTCAACTCCACTTTCCCAACCTTTCCCCACATCCTTTGACTCCCTTGCTGATCAAAAATTTGTCTAACTCAGCCTTGAATGTATTCAATGGCTCAGCCTCCACAGCTTTTTGGGGTAAAGAATTCCAAAGATTCACGACCCTCTGGGAGAAGAAATTCCTCCTCATTTCCGTCTTAAACGGGCGACCCCTTATTCTCCCCACCTCTCCCTCCCCGTAAATATCAGGGCCATTGTTGCCAATCTGGAATAATTCACTGCGTGGAATTACAGGGCCATTGTATTCAGATTCCAACCAACTTGTCAGACTTGAGATATTAGAAGTGCTGATATGAAGTTGTGATTTAACTCTGTTTATTTTTCATGAAAGATCTATTATAGTTGGATTTTATATTAATATTTCTATTAGGGGAATTATTACTTTGAAAATGTTATAGAAAAAATTGACAATGGAACTGCAGCAATGTGGAAACTCTACATATTTCCGTTCAATGTTTCAGGCACCGAGCCTGCCTGAGAAATCTTCATTAGGTGATTAGGCTTTCAAAAATAATCACTCGAAAGAGGGGGTCTTCATCCAACATTGAAGCCAGGTTCTAAAGTGAACAGATATTAGGCTTGATTTAAAGTTTGATATAACCTCATCAGAGACATGTTTTGAATGTCAATATGATTATAAACATTGCACCAATTTTATTGACTCTGGGCCTAAGGCACAGGTGAAAATTTCAAAATGAACTTCTTGTGCTTTTATTATAGTTTGGTAGGCAATAGCTAATATGTTTCCCCTCAAATAAAAAGTGTAAAAACCTACTATAAAAGCTAGTTTATAATTTGCATCTTTATGTATGTTTTTTGGTACTATAAATATATATATGTATATATTAGGAGTGACTCATAGAAAAATGTGACTTTTAACAAACTGCCAAGTGTAAAACTAAGGGAATGATTTGTAACCTGGATTTTACGATACTTATAGTAACTTTAAAATTCTCATTACATCTTTCTCAGCCACTGATTAAAGAGATTGAACTCCAATCCCCTTACAGTAACAGCAGCTAAACACAATACCTAGAATAATGGCTATCATCTGGCATGAAGGTTTACATTGGCAGAAGCCCATATCAGCTCAGTGCCCAGGGTTCCAACCCATTGTACCACCCAACTCTTCCCTCCTAATATGCTGACATAAAATTGCTTTGCAAGGACATTTTGTGTTAATGTTTTTCTGTGTTTGTCAAGGCTGGAAAAATGCATTATAGGTTGCAAAGGCAATTAAGCACTCACAGAGCTAATAATCATTACTAATTTCCTTGGTTGATGATTTGAAAGATAAGTCAACAGTGTTCACATCCTGTGCGTCAGACTTTATGCAATAACACGTCTTTATCTTTCCTAATTTCTAGAGGTGGAGTTTGGAAAGGTTCTGTTGTATGATACCAGGACAGATACGGAAAGAAAATGTATTTCCAGTCAGACCCCAGCCCTTCCTATGACGTAGACAGCACTAAAATGCTATTTTATAGCATTTGAATGTACAATTCTGTTAAAATAGTTATTATTGTATAGCCATGTTCAGTATTTAAAGCTGCTTGTTTCTGCAAATTGATTTTTTCCCAAAGTACATTCATTAAAATAATGAACACATGAAAAAGACAAAAATGTAATAACGATTTTAAGATTAGACAAGCTAAAGAATTTGTTTTAGTCTGTAAGCTATGAAATCTATAGATATTACATATCCCATTGGACATCATGGTTACACACGTGATACAGTTAGACGGGTGTTATGATGTTAGGATTCACTCTTTTTACATAAATATTATATTCAATGGCCCCATTGTGTTTTCTGTTTTTTTCCACAAAAAGGAGAAAAATCTAGTCGTCCGTTTTTATTTTCGGAGGTTGGTAATGAATGGAGTGCCCATAAAAGTGAGGGATATGACAAGTGGGAAATTAATACCTAGCTCTTTTTGTCTCCTGTGTGATCATCAAGCACTTCCGGACGAAGGAGGAAGCCTCCGAAAGCTTGTGATTTCAAATAAAGCTGTTGGACTATAACCTGGTGTTGTAAGACTCCTTACATTTGTCCACCCCAGTCCATCACCGGCATCTCCACATTCCGGCTGCAGCAGGGTTAAAATCAGTGTAATGCTCCCTCTTGTCTTCCCAACAAGTTGCCTCAAGGAATGTTTTGCAAATGAAGGCTGACAAAAATTGTGAGATGCCAAGTTAAAATATCTGCCTGGTAGGAGTGCTCTACACTCTCAGGATACAAGCTCAGTGTGAGACATTGCTGAAGGCAGGAAGTGGTGGGCTCAACAGCTTGCCAACCCATATCATTGTGTAACATTCAGAAAATTAGTCCAAGGATGAGGAACTGTTGCAGCCATCCCAATATATAGAATAACTGTTAGATTATTAAAAAGGCAAGATTACAAAGGTAAAGTTAAATTTTAATTTTAACCAAATATTTTACAGTTTCAATGGAAGATCTCACAATACAATTTTTGTGAGCCTTCCCTGGAGCTTTCCTTTAAGCTCAGCCTCAGAAGTTTGCCCGCTGCGGCACCAGTGTTGACATTTCCATTTCCCACTTGTAAATTTACCAATTAAGTGCCAAATGCCAAAATCAAGTTATGGGCAGGTTTGTGTTGTTGATCCATACCCAATGCTATGTTTTGGAATTTTTATGGTGCCTTAGAAGGTTGGGGGAGGCGGTTGGCTTTTTCTTATTAGAGATGGTTATTGACACTTATATGGTGCAAATGTTACCTGCCACTTGTCAACCCAAATCTGGATATTGTCCAGATCCTACTGTAGGTTGGCAAGGGATGCTGTGATATTTGTGTAATTGTGAATGGAATTGAATACTGTAGAATCATCAGCTATCAGCCCCACTCCTGACTTTTTGGCAGAGTGAATGTCATTAATGAAGTAGCTGAAGCTGGTTGGACTGAGGAACCTGCCCTGAGGAACCTCCTGTAATGATGCCCTGGGGATGCAATGATTGGCTTCCAACAACCTCGACCTGCTTCAGTCAGTGGAAGGTTTTCTCTTTATCTCCTGTTGACCTCAGATTTGTGAGGGCTCCTTGGTGCCCTACTCATTCAAATGCTGCCTAAATCTCACCTCTCCTCTAGCATTCAGCTCTTGCATTTGGATCAAGCCTGAGATGAGGTCTGGAGCTGAGTGGCTCTGGCCGAACCCAAACTGCTCGTCGGTGAGCAGGTTATAGGTGTTGCTTGATGGAACTATTGATGACTCCTTTCATCACTTTCCTGATGGTTTAAAGGAGGCTGATAAGGCGGTAATTAACCAGATTAAATTTTTGTGGATACAGTAATCTTTCATATTGTTGGATAGATTCCAATCTCACAGTTGTACTGGAACAGCTTGACAGGGGAGGTGGGGGGGAGTTGTGGTGCAAAGGGTCTTCAGCATTACAGGTAGGATGTTAGCATGACCCATCACCTTTGCTATGTGCAGTGCACTCAACTGCTTCTTAATGTCATGTGGAGAGAACTGGACTTGGGAGGAAGCTGAGTAGGATTGTCCACTCAGCACTTTTGCCTGAAGACATTTGTAAACATGTCTCTTCCATTCATGTGCTAGGCTCCACCATGGTTAAGGATAAGGATGTTCATGATTTCTCCACTGGTTAATGGTAAGGCTAAAAAGTTTTGCTCTGATCCATTAGCTGTGGAGCCGCTTAGCTTTGCCTATAGTCTGCCGCTTTTGGCATTTGGCTTGCAGGTAGCCCTGTATTGTGGCTTCACAAGGTTGGCATCTTCTTCCAAGGTATGTCTGGCGCTTTTTACTATTGAAGCAGGATTGGTCTCCAGGCATGATTGTAATGGAGGAGTGAGTGATGTGTCAGACCACAATGTTGGATTGTGGTGGTATTTGATTCAGCTGCTGCTGATGGCCCACAGCACCTCATGGATGCCTAGATTTGAACTGCTAGATCTATCCCACTTAGCACACTGCTAGTGCCACTGGATATGTGAAGCGTGGATGGAGGGAGCTGAAAGAAGCCAGAACCATCAGTGACTTTTAACAGAGAATGGAATGAAGCAGCTATCAATATAAAGGGCAGCCACAGCTTCTAAATGGAGCTTCAAGTTCAGAGAGAACCTTTGGTGCGAAGGACCTGATGAGAGACCCTCTGGTTGCCAGACCTTCTGGCTGTTTAAAATAAGCCTGTGTTTCTTTTTAATTCAGTCAATTTTTTTTTGTTGTTCTCTACATTTTCATCACGTTTTAAATTTGCCACCTGTAGCCAGAGCACAGTGTAGTGGAGCACAGGTCTGTGTGTCTGGGACATTGGGCTTGGGGCTTGGAAGACAAAGAGTTAGGCTGGTAGATGTGGTTCTGGAATTCGGTTTGCTGTGCAGGACAGTTAATGTATGGCGCATTGACTAAGTAAGTGTTTGTTGTCATGGTAGCAGCCACAGGAAATGCTCTATGTGGCAGACTGGGTTTGAGTGCTTTGCAAGGACTGTGGGTGTCTGTCATGTGGGTTTAATATACAGCATGGTGCAATGCAATTATGGCTGCGTATGGTGTTAATTACCAGCACAAGTGTGACAAGTGAAACTTTTGTAATGTGTTCTGAGTGGTTGAGACAACTCCATCTTTATTTATCTGTAACTACGGTATCTGAGAGAGAACCCAAAAACACTCAAAGCTGAAAAAAGGAGGGAAATTGTGGAAGGGCTGTCCCATTATTCAAGTTTGGAGGGGGAGATCTGAATTAAAAACCCTGTATTTAAATAGTATGTAAACATATCCATTTTAATAACATTATTAAAATGTTGAAGAGATTTTTGGTAAAGAAAGGAAGATGCAAAGTAGTTTAATTTTTTTATTAAGAACCCACTCCTTAATCTGATGGAACTGTCTACTTGTTTGACATTGTAGGAACGGCCTGCTGAATTTGACCTTCCTCGTTGCTAAGCTTTGAAATGAGTTATAATCTAAAATATATTCAAATTCTTTTGATGAATACACTTCTTGATATATTGAACCAATCATCCGATAAAACCAGGTAACCTTTGTTCCCACTTTCCTCTCCCCATGAATTTTCCACTCTCCACTTACATCCTGTGTCAAAATTTTGTCACTCCTCATGACATTTTGTAATGTCTGAAGTAATGTCTGCTTGTATTACTTTTAATGGGTAATGATATAATACCTGCTAAAATTACAATAATACTTACCTTCCCCTTGCCCACCAGGCCAAGTTTCTCCCAAGGTTCCCTCCGCCCTAGCCTTGAATCCACATCTTTCTCTAGTTAAAAATAGAAACATAGAAAATAGGAGCAGGAGTAGGCCATTCAGCCCTTCGAGCCTGCTCCGCCATTCAATATGATCATGGCTGATCTTCTATCTCAATACCATATTCCCGCTCTCTCCCCATACCCCTTGATGCCTTTTGTGTCTAGAAATCTATCTATCGCTTTCTTAAATATATTCAGTGACTTGGCCTCCACAGCCTTCTGTGGTAGAGAATTCCACAGGTTCACCAATCTGTGAGTGAAGAAATTTCTCCTCATTTCAGTCCTAAATGTCCTACCCCGTATCCTGAGACTGTGACCCCTCGTTCTAGACCCCTCAGCCAGGGGAAACATCCTCCCTGCATCCAGTCTGTCTAGCCCTGTCAGAATTTGATACATTTCAATGAGATCCCCTCTCATTCTTCTAAACTCTAGTGAATACAGGCCTAGTCGACCCAATCTCACCTCATACGACAGTCCTGCCATCCCAGAAATCAATCTGGTGAACCTTCGCTGCACTCCCTCTATGACAAGTATATCCTTTCTTAGGTAAGGAGTTTCCCTCCTATCTCCCCTCTTGCCCTCTCCGAGCTCTTCTTGCTTATGAGACCCAGCTCCTGCTGTCTCAAACCTATCCCCACTCAAATGCTGACCACCCAACTTCCCTTCCTGGCTCCTATGTTAGCTGACATTATAAATGGTTCCTTCTCAAATGGCTCCTTGTCATCAGCCCCTCCTCAAAAAATCCACCCTCAATCCCTCTGTCCTTGCAAACTACTGCCCCACCTCCAATCTCCATTTCCTCTGATAGTCCTTGAACGTGTTGTTGCCTCCCAAATCCGTGCCCATCTTTTCCGCAATTCCAAGTTTGAATCTCTGCAATTAGGTTTCTGCTCCTGCCACAGGAATGAAACGGTCCTAATCAAAGTCACAAAAGACATCCTTTGTGACCGTGACCATGGTGAACTATCTCTCCACGTCCTTCTCGACCTCTCTGCAGCCTTTGACACGGTCGATCACATTATCCTCCTCCACGCCTCTTCACTGCTGATTGGGACTTCTCTCGCGTGTGTAAGAAAAAGGTTAATCAGACTGACATGAAGTGTGCTAATGTAATACGACTACTGATTTCTCTTTATATTGTAGTAATGTTAGCTTTTAGCCTTTGCTTGTTAATTAGGGAATTATGATTCAATTCAAAAGTAGTAACCACTGAACTTTTGAACTGAGATTGATCCTACATCCCAGCCAGTTTTAACATGAAGCAAACATCTCAAATCACTGATATGGATGCAAGGGCAAAAGTTATTCCTGTGAAGGGAAAACATCTGGGTAAATATTTTCTTTTTAACTAGGGTGTCTGTAGAATGAGTGAATTAGCTGGTGCAGAATGGTACAGAGTCAAAGATCTACTTATAATTAAAAGTTTCACGTGGGGAAATAGCAATTATAGGTAAAGAGGGAACATTTTTGATAAGATAACAAAGTAAGGGAGTTATATTGATCTCGTTAGCCCAACGGAAAAAGAGCTTGTTATAAGGAAATCAGCTCATTTACTGAAGAAATTGATAAGGCATAGGCCCAAATAGATTCTCCTCATATAGAGTTGTATTCCTGAGAAAGTGGAAAGCAAGATGTTTATATCTTCACCCATTTCAATCAATAAAAGTACTATAAAATTATCCATTATTCAGTACTCTGCAGTTTGCATGGTGAAATCCTGGTGCAGTATATTGGAGCTATGTGCTATTGTATCATGGAATTAAAAGCCAATGTGTATATAAAGCCATTTTTTGCTCTTGCTCTTGTGTGGTAATTGTGACTATCACTTTGCACTGATTTATAGTGAAAGATACAGGCTGAGTTTCATTTTTGGACAGCCGACTAGCAGGGCCCTATAAAATTTCTCAATTGGTTTTGCTATCCATGTACACAACAAAAATCATTAGTTGATCAATAGAGTTGAGATCAATATGCTTTTAAGTAAAACATAATCATCTTTTAATATTTTAAAATCATTTATTTACTTTTTTCCACTCTGAAAAGACATTAAGGGGTTGATGTTAACACCTGCTAATGCTGCTAATGCAGCTGCTACCATTTTTAAAGCGGCCAACGCTTGGGTGGCCAGAGCTCCCGCCTGTTTTAATTAACTCATATCTCTCTACGTGAGTAGTAATTTTATCCCATATGATGGCCTCTAAAAGCTTACACCCTACCAATGTAGAATGACTGGTCCGTAGTTACCTTGTTTATCCCTTTTTGATCTGAGGTGTTACATTGGTGACTTCCTGTCCTCTAGCACAGCTTCCATATCCAAGGATATGAAAAATTGTGGTCTAAATTTTTGCCATTTCCTGTCTGATTTCTCTCAGCATTCTAAGGTACACAAGGACAAAATATACACTTGGGTGCATTAGATCTCTTGGGCACAGTGTATAGAGAATAATCGGGTGGGCAGGATCACATGCCAGTCTTAATTTAAATTGATAGAAGGAAGATCAGGCAGGCATTGCTACGGGCGTGCAATTTCCTGCCTCCCACTGAATTTTCCTCTATGTGCTACACCCAGGTTTCCAATATGAAATAAGAGGAAAATCTGCCCCACACTATCAATGCCAGTGCCTATTCCACTTTTGAGTTGCAGCAATTTTTTCAGTACTACTTTTTTATCTATAGTTATCCTGTCTAATTGCTGCACCACCTCCCCTTGTACTCTTTATTTCTTGTTATCCTACTCTTCTGCGAAAACTGAGGCAAAATACTTAATTAGTACGTCCACTATTCCTTCATCCACCGTAAGAATTCACTTTTCTTCTCTCGTCGCCCCTACCCTTTTGTTAACTATTCTTTTACTTTCATTACCATAGTCTGTACTACAGTCATCAAAAGGTTAATTTTATCAGTAATAGGGTCCTGGTGCCCTGACTGTTACTAATGACAAGGAATCAATATGCAGAGTTTAGACACTTATGTAAAGTGTCAATTCAGTGTTTGTTAGGACTTGTATTTTCTTGCTCGCTCTTGCTTTTTTCTCTTGGCACTGAAGCCAGCCCTTGACACTCGTAATCCAAATACAATCTTTCTACAATTTCCAGTATGAATTTTTGTTCCTCCACTTGGATTGCAGCTTTCCTGCAACCTTTGGCAGCTGCAAAATGCAAAATGATTTGTGACATATCAGAATGGCCTAATTTGTGAAGAGGATGACATCATCTTGCCCAGGCTGTGTCTTTAGGTAGAGTTTGTCTAAGCTGGAGAAAGGTCATTGTAGATGTGTTTTAAAACAAAGATAATTGATTGACATTAGCAATTGATTAGTAACAAGTATTAGGTTTATACATTGATTCTTCTTAGCTTTCAAGTTTCCAGATTTCTTGGCTGAGATTATTTCAACATCTTCAAAACTGACTCATATGTTGTTGATTCTGTTGGCGGCTTTTCAAATCCCAGTCTCAGTGATCCTCACTTAGCTTTCCTCAAGGGATGAGCTTGCCTGTACAGCTGAGTCGTGGGGGAGAAGAGAAAGGTGGCCAAAAGCATTCTTTCCCATATTGCTTAAGAGTCTGTAGTGGTAAGTCAGCTAGGGATTGGTATTTATACTATGGTTTTTATAGTGCCAGTGGCAATGTCTATAGCTGCTCTGCACCAGGATCCTAACTGAGGAGTGGACAGCTAGATGGGGGACAGAAAGAAAAACAGATTTTGAAGATGTGTTTGAAAATAATTATTGGCCCGGAATTTCATTGTAATTTTTAATGCAACAATGGCGTAAGAGCTGCGTTGTGTAAGTAACTTACACTGGTTTTATGCTGATTTCCTGAACTGCTTGCGCCACTCCTGAGTTAGGTCTGCCGTAGCCCTACCTAGCTCATTAACATAGCTCTACCCCCCATGCAAAAGAGCAGAGAATGCAAGTTTCCTGCATTTATGCCTGTTCTGAATGGCCGTTAAAGTAGGCCAAAAAATTTTAGGTGCAGCACTTTTCCACCTAACCCAAAATTAACTGAGGAGTTTCAGCCTTGGAACAGGCCCCAAACTTTATTTCTGGAGTTCGCTAGCAATTTTCTTGGTGATTTTTTAAAACTTTTCTCACTGAGACCTGTACTGTATTTTATATATCTTTGAATGCTTTATTATGGCATCAGAATCGGTAACTGATTTACGGGGTAAAGGCCCCGATCCCTGGTCTGTGCTGAATCACCTGAAGGTTTAGTGTGCAAAGGCCCTGATCCCTAGTCTGTGCTGATTCCCTGATGGTTTTACTGGGTAAAGGCCCTGAACCCTGGTCTGTGCTGATTCCCTGATGGTTTACTGGGTAAAGGCCCTGATCCCTGGTCTGTGCTGATTCAACTGAAAGTTTACTATGCAAAGGCACTGATCCCTGGTCTGTGCTGATTCACTGATGGTTTACTGGCTAAATGTTAACGAGTGTGGCGGTCTTCTATTTTACGAGTACTTGTGAATACTTGTAGTAAGCAGAATATGGTAGGCTTCTTCCAATTAGAATCATGTGATTTCCTCCATAATCAGAACCACCTCCCTATTATTGGGCTTCTGTCTGCTGGCTGGTGTTCTGGTGCCCCGATAGCAGCTACATCAGGATTGTGCCTGCCGGTGCCCTCCAGCTTTGACCCTGCCAGAGTTTACAGAATCAGCAGGGGGACACCTAGCTTGCTTGGGACTGGCAGAAACCTGCACCATGTGGCTGGAGAATCCCTTGCCTGCCTGCCATTGTGGGGGAGGGCCACCCACCAAGTGATCTCTCCTTCAGCCCCAACTCTTGCCTGGATCCCTCTGATGGGGTCCAACTGCAACCCTCTGGAGGCCAGTGGACCTCATCTCAGTTGGTGTACTAGCCAATAGTCCTACAGAGGTCCTGACTGAGCAGGGAAGTGGGAATACCTGGCAAAGGGAGTCCTTGCCCCAGGCGCCACCCTTGGAGTTGCATGCTGGTGTTGCTGGCCTTGTAAATAAATTTCCAGATTCAGTTCTCATGAGCCCCAGGACTATGACTCTAGATTTAATACATAATCCACCATTTCAGTGGTACAAGGTTAACTTGAATTTGTAACATCCACATTTGTTTCCATTTAACCAGTATGTTTGAGTAACTGCTGAAACATCTGTAAAGATAACAGCGTAAATAGAAGCTGTATTCCCAGCAGAGGGCACTGATTGAAATTGTCCCATAATATTATCAAAGACATAAAAACTATTATTAAATAATGCTGCTTTCGAATCCAGGATGTGATTGGCTGGGATTTATATTGAAAAATAACGTTGTTGTAGCGAATGGTTTTACCATGTGGGAGGTCTGAAATATGGAAAACTTTGGAGAAAGCATATTTATTGTTTGGCCTTCAAAGGCCAAAAATGACTGGTTTGATAAAAACTAAACTCACAAAATTCAGTTTCCTTTTCTCTATCCTTCTAAAAATTTCAAGGCATGTGAAATAAATCGAAGCAGTCGGCAGTAATACAGATGAAGAAGACATCTTTGCCATGTCCTTTTTAGAGCCAGTAGCACACAAAGGAGAGTTCTTCTGTCATGGTAAGGGGCTGTTGAGAATTATTAGATGGCCACTGCTTTGACCAAAAGAGTGTTTGTTTTTCAAATGCTCAACAGAATCACACGATTGTTTTGGAATGTATGATTGTATTCCAGAAGTGACTTGCAGTTGTTCCACCTCTTCGAACGCCTCAGTGACCAAGGCCCATTTAAACATTTTAACAAAGTAGAAGTGAAAGGTTAGTCCCGAAATGTTTGTCTGACCACGGAGTTTGCTTTCCAACAGTTATGTTTTAAGGTCACAACATTTTACATTTTTTATAGGCCAAGAAAAAGAGATCATTATTTTAAAAAGCATACTCGCTAATTTCAATTTGTCCTTTTTCTTCCCTCTTCACACATTTTTCTCCCACCAGGAGGGCTGGCCCAGAATATCTTCTAAACTTCACTACAGACAGCTTTCTGAATAATTACATGTATTATTTGTAATCATTGTAGTGTAAAATATGTTTTCTGATATAGGCAATTACATAAATAATGGATGAATGACAGTACTTTAACTTTTGACCTTTTGCAGTTGTGGGTGAAAGAAGTAAGAATGGTGTATTGTAAGAAGTTACCTGTTGGACTGTTGTTTACTGCAGATGAGGGAAATAGCAATAGTTATTCTAATAAAAATTGCATAGTTATTTCCTTCAATTGCAGAATGTACTCCACTTAATTATAGCCTAAGTTTTGACAGTCCAAGAAAATAATTTAACAACTCACTGGAGAGCTTTCCTAGTATAATTATTTAGACAATCCTCTCTGTGCTAGCCTATTGCAAATGCAGGCCCTGTTGCATTTCTGAGGGGAAGCCTGGAGATCCCAGGATGATGCAAAAGGAACAGAGATCCAATGTAAAAAATCTCCACTGTCTTTTTCCTAGCAATTGATGAATAGCCATTCTCCAGGTGTTCACCCCAGGAAAACCGGCCCCTATTTTTGCTCCGTGGAGTAAACCTGATTGGAGAGATTCAAACAGGTCATTGCAGGCGAGATGGTACAGATCTAGAATGCAGCAACACTTTCAAGGACCTTGAAGAGGAAAGGGAGAATGCAGATGTGGTGAAAGTTAACGCCTACAGAGGGGTCAAGGGTGGGTTTTTGAGAAAGGGGGTGATGATATCAATTTTAAAGAGGAGAGGAAAACATTTACAATGTCACTAGCCAGGAAGGAAAAGTGGGATGGTCAGGAGTTTAGTGGGAATGGGGCTGAAGGAGCAGGAGATAGGTCTTATGGATGAGATGAACTTGGAGAGGGCATGGGAGAAGATGAGGGAGAAACTAGAGAGAGACAGGGTTTCAGGGCTAGGGTAGGGTAGACCGTATATTTTAGTCTGTACCAATCTTTTGTGCTTCATATGTCTATTTAATTGCAAATAAATATATTATTTCTTTCAGCTTGTAAATTCTGATCTGATGCTGATATCCACCATTCTAAATTGGTATGGTAGTATAGTGGTAGACTGCATTTAAATCCCATAAACAGTTTAATGCAGGTAGGGGTAATTGTTAATTCCTGGGCAGTGAAACTCTGCATATTATAGAAAGTCTTCAAGTTCCAGACAATAGGAAATATGCCTGTTTAGGAGAACTGCTGTGTGCAAGTGAGCAAGTAAAGTTGGGAGTTAAATATTTGTTACAGTAAATTTAAATTACAATAAATTAGCATTTTTCAGCTTATTTATTGTTGCATAGTATTGGAACTTATCTTCAATGATGCCATTGGGTTAGATGCACAAAAGCTGTGCTTCAGAAGTGTTGGCACAACATTTTACCACCTAGTCCAAAAAATATCATTTAAAAAAAATCATTTTGAATTCCAGCCACGAAGTCAGATTAGTGATGGGTTAATGGGCTACAAATTAAGGGTAAGTGGAATATGACTCATCAATCATGAAGTGAAATCATACAAAGAAATCAACTCCAATTTACCTGTCATAAGAGCTGATGTTAAGCAGAAGGTGACTCAGTCTGGAGTGGAGAGATGAAATTTACCTTAACGTGGTGTTAAAAGATACCCTTCCATACCATCGCAACACATGTGGACCAAATAACTGGAAAAATCAATGCGTCAAACACAGCCTCATATCCTGAATCAATTGAGTTGGAGGAAAGTCACACAAATGGCCTTCATAACCTCGTGTCAGTCATCATCTGTATGTAGCCTGTTGAAAACATTTTTATTTCATTCCCTATTTTGCAACTAAGTAATGAAACACCACAGGAAAAAGCTTTGCATATTACTGACAAAGGACTAGGAATAAATGAGTTATTCAGCAGTTGGGTTTGTTTTGCATCACCATAGGAACTCTGATCAATATCTGCACACTCTGCCTACAGTACTGTGTACGAGGTATTCATCTTTGGTCTTTTAACAGTTAGTCACATAGTGCTGTATGCTAACTATTGTAGAATTGCCTTGAGGTCACTGCTTGTCTTTCATTACCAGTTCAGATGATGGGTGATATAGGAAAACTTGAGTCGAGTACTGACAGAATTTATATTTACATGCCCATGTATAAATAGTAAAAGGGTAGTCAAAGGAAGTGTGGGACCGATTAGGGACAAAAAAGGAAATCTTCTTTTGGAGGCAGAGGGCATGGCTGAGGCACTAAATGAATACTTCGCATCAGTCTTCACTAGAGAAGAGGAAGCTGCCATTGTAGCAGTGAAGGAGGAGGGAGTAGAAATATTGGATAGGATAAAAGTAGATAAAAAGGAGGTACTTAAAAGATTGGCAGTACTCAAAGTAGAAAAGTCACCCGGTCCAGATGGGATGCATCCTAGGTTACTGAGGGAAGGGTGGAAATTGAGGAGGCTCTGGCCACAATTTTCCAATCCTCCTTAGGTAGGGGAAGGTGCTGGAGGACTGGAGGATTGCAAATGTTACACCCTGTTCAAAAAAGGGAGAGGAATAAACCCGGCAATTGCAGGCCAGTCAGCTTAACGTCGGTGGTGGGGAAACTTTTAGAGACAATAATCAGGGACAAAATTAATCGGTACATGGAAAAGTATGGGCTAATAAATGAAAGTCAGCACCGATTTGTTAAAGGAAAATCACGTCTAACTAACTTAATTGAGTTCTTTGATGAAGTAACGGAGAGGGTTGATGTTGTGTACATGGACTTGCAAAAGGCATTTGATAAAGTACCACATAATAGACTTGTTAGCAAAATTAATGCCCATGGGATTAAAGGGACAGTGGCAGCGTGGATACAAACTATACTAACTAGGGGACAGAAAGCAGAGAGTAGTGGTGAACGGTTGGTTTTCAGACGAGGGAAGTATACAGTGGTGTTCCCCAGGGGTCAGTATTAGGACCACTGCTCTTTTTGATATATATTAATGACCTGGACTTGGGTATACAGGGTATAATTTCAAAGTTTGCAGAAACTCAGAAATGTAGTAAACAATGTGGAGGATAGTAACAGACTTCAGGAGGCCATAGACAGACTAGTGAAATGGGCAGACATATGGTGGATGAAATTTAACGCAAAGAAGTGTGAAGTGATGCATTTTGTATGGAAGAATGAGGAGAGAAAATATAAACTAAATGCTATAATTTTAAAGGGGATACAGGAACAGAGAGACCTGGGGTGCACATACACAAATCTTTGAAAGTGGCAGGACAAATTGAAAAGGCTGTTAAAAAAACATAAGGGATCCTGGGCTTTATTAATAGAGGCACAGAGTACAAAAGCAAGGAAGTTATGCTAAACCTTTATAAAGCACTGGTTAGGCCTCAGCTGGAGTATTGCGTTCAATTCTGGACACCACACATTGGGAAGGATGTCAAGGCCTTAGAGAGGGTGCAGAAGCAATTTACTAGAATGGTGTCAGGGATGAGGGACTTGAGTTGTGTGGAGGGACTGGAGAAGCTGATGTTCTTCACCTTAGAACAGAGAAGGTTAAGGGGAGATTTGACAGAGGTGTTCAAAATCATGAACGGTTTTGATAGAGTAAATAAGGAGAAACTGTTTCCAGTGGCAGAAGGGTCAGTGACCAGAGGACACAGATTTAAGGTGATGGGCAAAAGAGCCAGAGGCAAAATGAGGAAGTATTTTTTTATGCAGTGAGTTGTAATGATTTAGAATGAGCTGCCTTAAAGGGTGGTGGAAGCAGATTCAATAGTAACTTTCAAAAGGGAATTGGATAAATATGTAAAGGGAAAAAAATGACAGAGCTATGGGGAAAGAGCAAGGGAATGGGGCTAATTGGATAACTCCTTCAAAGAGCTGGCACAGGCACGACGCACCGAATGGCCTCCTCCTGTGCTGTACCTACTATGACACTGTGATATTATGTAAAGATTACATCCGTATTAATGCATTTTGACTCAATGAATCCTTCAGTCCATGTAAAATAATGAAATTGATTATCAGGAGTAAACTTGAGAAGCATTATTACCTGAGCCACGTGCAAATTGGCATAGGGATAAGCAGATTAGGGAGGTGAACATGTGGCTGAAGGAGTAGTGTGGGAAAGAGGGGTTCCCTTTCATGGGACACTGGCACCAGTACTGGGACAGGAAGGAACTGTACCACTGGGACGGGCTACGCCTTAACCGAGCTGGGACCAGGGTCCTAGTGGAAAGGATAAATAGGGCGGTCACAAGGACTTTAAACTAGTAAATGGCGGGGAGGACTCAGGTGGAAAAGGTGGTATAAATAATAATTCTAAAACAAACAAAAAGGAAGAGAGTAGAGTAATAGTGAGAAATTATGCTTTAGGTACTACAGATAAAGGGAAAACTAAAAGATGTAAAGCAATTAAATCAGGAGAGAGAAATAAGAAATGTGTGAGAAAAACAACATTAGAGCAGCAGGGCAGGTTAGGGTGTGTGGCCCAAATGAGCATTCTTTATACAAACACAGAGTGTAAGGAACAAATTGAATGAATTACAGGTGCAAATTCAACATAGAGGGTACGACATGGTAGCCATTACTGAGACATGGCTGCAAGACAGTCAGGACTGAGAACTGAATATACCAGGTTACAAGGTCTATAGGAAGGATAGGGAAACTGGCAGAGAGGGAAGAGTAGCTTTCGTGATTAAAGATGAAATTACTTCAATGATAAGACAGGATATAACGAGAGGTAAGCAGGTATTGGAGACTTTATGGGTAGAATTAAGAAATAGAAAAGGATTTAAGACTGTATTGGGAGTTGTGTATAGGCCCCCTGGTAGCAGTTGTGAAGTGACAAAATATATAAATGCAGAGATTACACAAGCATCTAGCAAAGACAGAGTGGTTTTAATGGGGGATTTTATATTTTCATTGATTGGGAGAAGCAGGCGAGCTCATGTCAGAAAGATAGTGAATTTCTTGAGTGGGTTCAGTACAGCTTTCTGCAACAAAATATCCTAGAACCAACAGGGGGGGAATGCCATATTAGATTTAATAATGAGTAATGAGCCAGATTTAGTTAAGAGCCTAACGGTGCATGAACATTTATCTAATAGTGATCATAATATGATCAAGTTCAACGTTATGTTTGAAAGGGAGAAACCTGTATCAGCTATGAAGATTCTAAATTTAGGTACGGCCGACCTCAATGGGATGAGACAGAGACTGTCCACAGTAAACTGGGCAAATCTGTTAATGGGTAAAACGTCAGAAGATCAGTGGGAGGTGTCCAAAAAAGAATTTAATGTGATACAGAACCAGTTTATACCCCAAAGGGGCAAGAGCTCTACTTGCCAAAAAAAAAACAGCCATGGATGACAAAAGAGGTAAGGGACAACATAAAACTAAAAGAAAAAGCATACAAAAATGCAAAAAACGCACAGATCCTGGTGACTGGGAGAGATACAAAAAACAGCAAAGGTGACAAAACAGGTAGTAAGAACTAAAAAAATGGAGTATGAAAAGGAACTTGCAAGGGATATCAAAATCAACACAACATTTTTTACAATTATATTAGGAAAAAGAGGGTGGTCAAGAGCAATGTGGGTCCCTTAAAAACTGGTAATGGTAATATTGTAAATGAAAATAAGGAAATTGTAGGCATGATAAATAATTACTTTGCATCAGTATTTACAGTAGAGGAAGAGGATAGCATGCCAGAAACCCCTAGGAAACTAATTTTGAACTAGGGACAGGGATTCACCATAATTAACGTAAGCAAATTAACAGAAATGAAGAAAATAATGGTACTAAAGAGTGACAAATCCCCAGGACCAGATGTTTCCATCCAGGGTTTAAAGGGAAGTAGGTGAGAATGTTGCAGAAGTCCTAACTATAATCTTTTAAAGTTCTCTCGATTCAGGAACCGTTCCTTTAGATTGCAAAATTGCACATGTCACTTTGCTATTTAAGAAAAGTGAGAGAGAGAGATCCAGGGAATTATAGACCAGCTAGCCTAACATCTGTTGTTGAGAAATTACTAGAGTCTATAATTAAGGATAGAGTGACTGAACACCTTGAAAATTTTCAGCTGATCAGAGAGAGCCAGTATGGATTTGTAAAGGATAGTTCATGCCTGATGAACTTGATTGGATTTTTTTAAAAGGTGACTAAAGTATTGTTCAGTGGAATGTATGTAGATGTTGTTTATATGGACTTCCAGGAGGCATTTAATAAAGTCCCCCATAAGAGACAGTTAGCTAAAGTTAGGAGGGTCGTCAGTCTGTGGAACTCCCTTCCCCAGAGAGCGGTGGAGGCAGGGTCATTGAATATTTTTAAGGCTGAGTTAGATAGATTCCTGATTAACAAGGGAGTCAAAGGTTATAATAGGTAGACGGGAAAGTAGGGTTGAGGTTGTGGTCGCAATCAGATCAGCCATGATCTAATCAAATGGCAGAGCAGGCTCAAGGGGCCGAATGGCCTACTGCTGCTCTTAGTTCGAATGTTCGTATGTTCATAAAGTTGAAACTCATGGAATTGAGGGCAAATTATTGACCTGGTTAGCAAATTGGCTGAGCAGCAGGAGACAGAGAGTAGGAATAATGGGCAGGTACTCAAATTGACAGGACGTGACTAGTGGTGTCCCACAGGGATCTGTGTTGGGGCCTCAACTGTTCATTGTATTTATTAATGACTTAGATGACGGGATAGAGAGCCACATAGCTAAGCTTGCCAATGACACAAAGATAGGCAGCATTGTAAGCAGCGTAGCTGGAAGCATAAAATTACAGAGATATTAATAGATTAATTGAATGGGCAAAACTGTGGCAAGTGGATTTCAATGTAGGCAAGTGTGTGGTCATCCACTTTGGACTTAAGAATGATAGATCAGAGTACCTTCCAAATGGTGAAAAGCTCAAAACAGTGGAGGTCCAAAGAGACTTAGGGGTCCATGTACATAGATCATTAAAATGCCATGGACAGGTACAGAAAATAATCAAAAAGGTTAATGGGATGCTAGCCTTTATATCTAGAGGACTAGAATACAAGGGGGTAGAAGTTATGCTACAGCTATACAAAGCCCTGGCTCGACCACACCTGGAGTACTGTGTCCAGTTCTGGGCACCGCACCTTAGGAAGGATATATTGGCCATGGAGGGAGTGCAGCGTAGATTTACTAGAATGATACCTGGACTCCAAAGGTTAAATTACGAGGAGAGATTACACAAACTAGTGTTGTATTCCCTGGAATTTAGAAGATTAAGGGGTGATTTGATCGAAGTTTTCATGATATTAAGGGAAACTGATAGGGTAGATAGAAATTATTTCCGCTGGTTGGGGAGTCTAGGACTAGGGGATATGAACTAAAAATTAGAGCCAGGACTTTCAGGAGTGAAGTTAGGAAACACTTCTACACACAAAGGGTGGTAGAAGTTTGGAACTCTTTTCCACAAATGGCAGTTGATGCTAGCTCACTTGTTAATTTTAAATCTGAGATTGATAGATTTTTTGTTAACCAAAGGTATTAAGGGATATGGGACTAAGGTGGGTATATGGAGTTAGGTCATAGATCAGCCATGATCTCATTGAATGGCGGAACAGGCTCGAGGGGCTAAATGGGCTACTCCTGTTCCTATGTTCCTAAGTTTCTGTACAATAATAATCTAATAAATAGTAGCCAAAGTGGATTCAGAAGGGGAAGATCGTGCCTGACCAGTCGCCTTGACTTTGAAGAAGTAACATCTGAAGTCAACTGTGGAAAGCCATACAGCATAGTGTACCTAGACCTCAAAAAGTCATTTGACAAAGTCCCTCATGAAAGGCTATTAGTCAAATGCAAAGTTGTGGAGGTTCAGGATAAACCATGGGAATGGATAAGGAACTGGTTGTAGGGTAGAAAGCAACATATAGGAGGGAATAATAAACCCCCCAGGATGGGGGGAGAGGGGTGGAGGAATTTAACTGTGGTGGGTTGGGGGGCGGGCAAGTAACCTGCTCTCGAGAGGTGGGTCGGTAATTTATATATGTTAACGAGGCTGCGTGCCTCAGTTTTTAGCAGCCTTTTAGATTTAACAGCTGCGGGCCGGGTTTCCCATGGCTCAGTAAACCGGGCCGCTGAAGGGAGGCGAGAAGTGCCAGATCCAGCAGGTAATTGCTTTTTATAGCACTGCTTGTGGGCAGGAAGGCTTCTACTCGGCCCCTCAAGCTAATCTGACGACCCCCCCCCCACCCCCGTGATTGGCCTCCCTCCTTGAGATCGGCTATCGCCCCCGTTGCGATCCACTGACCCCCCCCTGTGATCCACCGACCCACCCCCCCGATCTCCAGGCCGACCCGCGATCCCCCCACCCTGCCATCTCTTCACCCCCCCCCCACCCACCCTGCGATCTCTCCCTTGCTGCTTTCCTCTTCTCCGGTCCCTGGCAGTGGCCTTCTAGATCAGGCCTTCCCACCAGACCGTCAGCCTCTTAATCTGGGAGAAAAAAAATTCAAATGATGTCCTGCCACTAAATTCAGCGGGACCTCCACATTCCCCACATTTCCGGTTTTCCCGGCCACTACAAGTCGCCCCGCTCCCTCCCCACCTCCCTGGAAATATCGGGGCCATAATGTTTAGATTTAGGGGGAAGTACTTATGGGGTGTCTCAGCGCTCGGATCACTATTACTTCTCATTTAGATAAATGAACTGGACTCAGAAACTCAATGCAAAGTGCTCAAAGTTGCGGACGATACCAAACTGGGATGGCCAGTGGAATTGGAGGAAGCAGCTCAGAAATTATAGAGTCAGTTGAATCAAATAATATGTGAGCAGATAAATGGCAGGTGAAATTGAATACAAACAAGTGCAAAGTACTGCACGCAGGATGGAAAAATAAGCAGCACGCATACTCCATGAATGGTGCTGGAGTAGCTAAGGATGAAATGGAAAGAGACCCATGGGACATAGTAGATTCTATGTTCAACATGTCCAGCCAATGCACAGCAGCAATCAACAAAGCCAAAAGAATGCTGGACTAAATCAAAAGTAAAATACCGTGGATGCTGGAAATCTGAAAGAAAAACAGAAAATGCTGAAAATACTCAACAGGTCAGGCAGCCTCTGTGGAGAAAGAAACAGAGTTAACTTTTCAGGTCGATAACCCTTTGTCAGAACTGGAAGAAGTAAAGATGTAACAGTTTTTAAGCAAGTACAGAACCAGGGAAAGGGGGGAGGGGAAGGGAGGGGCGGAAAGAACAAAAGGGAAGGTCTGTGATAGGGTGGAGGGCGGGGGTGATTAAAAGACAAAAGGGATGATGGTGCAAGGCAAGGAGGGTGATAATGGGACAAGTAAAGAAACAAAAGATGGGTCTGGAGGAGCTGTTAATGACAACAGCAGAACCATTACCAGCACCTGCTGTCCAAAAAAAAAGGGAGCAGAGGTTATGAGTCGGGAAGCTTGTGAAATGCCTAATCGAAAGATTAGGTTCCTCGAGCTTCCATTGAGCTTCATTGGAACAGTGTAGCAGGCTGAGGACAGAGAAGTCAGAGTGGGATTGGGACGGAGAATTAAAATAGCAAGCGACCGGAAGCTCAGGGTCACACTTGCGGACTGAACGGAAATGTTCAGTAAAGTAATCACCCAATCTGCGTTTGGTCTCCCCAGTGAAGAGGAAGAATGTTGAACTACTTTGCCAAAAGACTAAAATATAAGTTAGATTGAAGTCATGATCAAACTATACAGAGCACTGCATTGGTCAGACCACATCTTGATTACTGCATCCATTTCTGGTTACAAGGGAGACATTCAAGTGCTGCAGGCAGTGCACAAAGGAACAAGAGGCTGAATCTTGGTGTCAGGGGTCTGAGATATGAGGAGAGACTAGAGAGACTCATGCTTTTCAACCTGGAAAGGAGGTATCGGCAAGGTGATCTTATGGAGGTATATAAAATAATAAATGGTAAATTTGGAATATTTTTTAAAATTAAATTGTGGGAAGAGAAGAAGGAATCACAGATTCACACTGGTAAAAAGGTAACTTTAGGACTCATATCAAGAAGTTCTCCTTCACACAGAGCATAATCAGAACTTAGAATAGATTTCCAGATAGATTGGTGGAGGTAAAAACCCCGAATGCATTTAAGAAACAATTAGATATTGCAATGGGAGGACTGTAGGGTGTTTCTGGATAACAACAACTTGCATTTATATAGCATCTTTAATGTAGTAAAACGTCCCAAGGCACCTCACAGGAGCGATTAACAAACAAAATTTGACACCGAGCCATCTAAGGAGATATCAGGACAGGTGACCAAAAGCTTGGTCAAAGAGGTAGGTTTTAAAGACCGTTTTAAAGAAGGAGACGTAGAAAGGTTGAGAGATTAAGGGAGGGAATTCCAGAGCTTAGGGCCTAGGCAGCTGAAGGCACGGCCGCCAATGGTGGAGAAATTACAATTGGGGACGCGCAAAAGGCAAGAATAGGAGGAGTGCACAGATCTCAGAGGGTTTAGGGCTGGAGGAGGTTACAGAGATAGGGAGGGGCGAGGCCATGGAGGGATTTGAAAACAAGGATGAGAATTTTAAAATTGGGGCGTTCCTGGACTGGGAGCCAATGTAGGTCAGCGAGCACAGGAGTGATGGGAGAATGAGACTTGGTGTGAGTTAGGATACGGGCAGCAGAGCTTTGGATGAGGTCAAGTTTACGGAGGGTGGAAAAGGCCGGCCAGCAGCATTGGAATAGTCAATTCTAGCGGTAACAAAGGCACAGATCAGGGTTTCAGCAGCAGATGAGCTGAGGCAGGGATGGAGACGGGCGATGTTACAGAGGTGGACGTAGACGGTCTTGGTGATGGAGTGGATATGTGGTCGGAAGCTCATCTGAGGGTGAACTAGGACACCAAGATTGTGAACGGTCTGCTTCAGCCTCAGACAGTGGCCAGGGAGAGGGATGGAGTCGGCGGCTAGGGAACAGAGTTTTTGGTGGGGACCGAAGACAATGGCTTCAGTCTTCCTGATATTTAGTTGGGGGAAATATTTGCTCATCCAGTCGGACAAGCAGTTTGACAAATCAGAGACAGTGGAGCGGTGGAGAGAGGCTGTGGTGAGGTAGAGCTGGGTGTTGTCAGTGTACATGTGGACCCTGACCTGGATAGATTAATTAATATGGGCCGAATGAGAATCCTCATCGATATGAATAGCAAGCAAACACTTCGGGAAAACATGAACATGCCTACACCCACAGAAACTAAGGGGGAGAAATTGGATAAGGGTCCGTTCTGGGCAATGTTAGCGCATTGCGCCCGACGGACCGATGGGCAGGCAAGACGCAAGTTTGGTCCAAAGGAAGCACTACCTGGAATCGGCGTTCCTTTCCAGGCCTTGCACGTAGAGTGAATGCAATTTGCACTTTCCACCACCAGAGGGAGCTCCATCTCTTAAAGGGAGAATTTTTCTTAGAAATCTCTTAAAGGTAGCTCGTACCTGTTATTTGCTGAAAATAACAGTCTAATGTCTGCATGGAGTCTGAACAGAGATCAGACATTGCACACGCAAAACACAGGTGCAGATCCCATCCCTATGTTTACATTCTGATGAGTTATGTTAAAACGTTGAATAAAGGTTGCGCACTACTAAATCCCACATCCTCCAATCTGCATGCCGGACCTCACCAATCTGCTGATCTGAATTGGTACCAGGCCTGCGAGAGTGCGCGCACCTCTGCTGATGCACTGGAGACCTTGGGTGCAAGAGGTGGACAGAAGGAGGGACATCCTATATCCGCAGGGGGTGGGGGGGGCAGTCAAGAGGCCCTCCAGACAAATACTCAAAAGGCAGTAGGAGGCAGCGGGGGACAAAGTCAATGCCAAGCGCACAGCATCATGAACATGGAAGCAGTGCAGGAAGAAGTTCAATGCTTTGACATGAGTGGTCAAGGTGAGTGAGATCAACTGTCAAGTGATGTCTCCTACCAACTGCACCCCACACTACACCCCCCATCAGCCACATACCAATAAACTCTTTCCATCAGTACTCAACTCTTCCAACCAGATGCTTCCTCTCGCCCTTACACATTACCACTGTTTCAAGCCGCCCACCCACAAATCACAGGCCACATACACTGGCAGCTATTCAACCATGACAGGCACATCACCCAGGCACACGTCCCGCTTTCTTGCAGGAGAAGGTGACGCATATCAAGAGGCAGCAACTGGCCATGGCATTTAGCCTCTTGAGCCTGTTCCACCATTCAATGAGATCATGGTGGACCTGTGACCTAACTCCATATACCCGTCTTAGCCCCATATCCCTTAATACCCTTGGTTCACAGAAATCTATCAATCTCAGATTTAACATTCACAAGTGAGCTAGTATCAACTGCCGTCTGCAGAAGAGTGTTCCAAATGTCTCCCACCCTTTGCGTGTAGAAGCGTTTCCTAACTTCACTCCTGCACGCCCTGGCTCTAAATGTTAGGCTATGTCCCCGTGGCCTAGTATTGAAGTCTAGGAGACCTCCAAAAACAGTTACAAATGTCTCGGCAGCCAGAGGCAATAATCCAGCCACTAACCTGTAAATCCTGCATGGTCCCTTTAAATAGTGCTGGTGGTGGGTCCTCCAGGCACTTTAAGACACGTTCAGATGGTCGGGGTTACGAATGTGCGTTGAGTTGAGCGTTAGGTCCGAAAATGGTGTCTATCACTTTAAATCAGCGTTGCACACTGAATGAAGCCATTTTCTCCCCACTTTACATGATTCCAGCGTTCGTTATCTGCACCTGCGCAAACTCCTATACCAAGATGGCGTCTCGCACACGTCACGCAGGAAACGTGCGTGCGCATCCAAGACACCATCTTGGATGTCGGAGAGGCCTTGTAGCGCTGAAACAACGGGCGCTGCACGGCCCAATTTAGCGCCCATGATCTTTGCAAAAAAGGAACATTTATTTAGTTGGTATAGCAATAAAATGCTCTCTTCAATCTTTGCTTGAAATCCATGTTACTTGCTGGCCTATATGACTGCTGCAGTGGCTATTTCGAATGATCAGCTTTGTTTTCTTAGATCTTTATACTTTCATAACCAAAATGAAGTTTTTTAATTGATGATAAAAAATGTTATGATGTTGCTGTTATTAATCATTTCATTTCAGTTAAAAGTGCACTGGAGATTTTGTTGTCAAATGCGCACACTACTACTTCCTGTTAAATTAATATTTGTGATTCATGAATAAAAACTTGTGTTGAATGTTATTCCCTTGATGACAATTTAATGTAATGGTTGCGTGCCAGTGTGAGCACATGGTGTGTGTAATCCAGGCATTACAAGGCTATGCAGTGGGGAAAATATTCTTTATGGCGTATAAAATTCCTTTCTCTAGGACTTACAGTCCTCACCTTCTGAACTTTTACCAAAAAAAATGTTAAGAATCATTATATTGGATTGCAGGATATTAGATACAGGTTATGGTTTACTTGTGTTTAAAGCTGCTATAACTCAGCATTGTGCATGTACTGCATGAATTATGGGCTCTTTCTAACTCACGAGATATGTGTCTGTTCTATTTGACATCCAACTGTGTAATATCCTTTAGTGTAAGGCTATAGGATATTACATTAAAATATAATGATTTCACTCTGAACTTTTTCACACATTTACATGTGAAAAGATAAGATTATATTAATGAAGGTAAAATAGTCTTCCAGTAAAAAGCAATTCTTAAAGTGAGCTCAACATTAAGAATGAATAATTGACTTTAATTTGTCTTGCTTTAAGGAGCAAGAAAGTTTTGCTGCCGTAATTTTAAAAATAGAAACATCGAACACTATGAAACCACCTATCCCAAAATACAATATTTTAATTATCACTGTAATGTTTTACTACAACAGACAGCCCAGTTTTACAAAATGTTTAATAAAGAAATTACATTTACATAGTGCCTTTCACAACCTCAGGATGTCCCAAAGCACTTCTCAGCCAATGAAGTACTTTTTGAAATGTAGTCACTGTTGTAACATAGTGAAACGCAGCACAGAATCTACACACACCAAGGTTCCACAAACAGCAATGAGATAATCTGTATTTGAGTTTTGGTTGAGGGATAAATGTTGGCTCGGAACTCCCCTGCTTTTCTCTCAGTGGTGTTATGGGAACTTTCACATTCACTTGAGAGGGCAGACAGCACATTGGTTTAACATCTCTTCTGAAAGACAGCACCCCTGATACTGCTGCACTTCCTCAGTGTTACACTGAAGTGCCAGCCTAGATTATGCACTCAAGTCACTGGAGTGGGGCTTGAACACACAACCTTCTGACTGAGAGGCAAGAATGCTAGCACTGAGCCCAGGTGTCAGTGGCCAATAGAGCGCAGCAACCTCAGAGGTATCAGCAGCTGGAAGAACTCCAGGTTTTTAGATGCATCCGTGGAGGTCCTTTTGGCAGAAGTCAGGGTCAAAAGAGAAAGACTTTTGGGCAGGAGATCCCATAAGCGGGTGGTTCAGATTGTATAGAGGAAGGTGGCAGAGGCAGTCAGACTTGCCACCATCGACCACCCCAAGAACTACAATACAATGCCAATGACCTCTCAAGGGTAGAAAAGTTAAGTCAAGGCTCTATTGCCAATCCAATCTGTACAACTGATAAATTCTTCGCTCACCTCCTCATCTATTATACATTTTCTCTGTCAGCACCCGGGCGTCAGGGAGACTCGTGCAAAGGGAAACTTCTGCAAACACTCGAGCACCATGTTAATTCAAAACCACTCCATATACTCACATTGCCTGCCATAAGGTGTTCTGCTCGTCTTCAAGGGCACTTGACATAAAGGGACAAATCACTAGCACCTTTCATCATCATGGGATGTATGCGCAGGTGTACATGTCACTCAGGGCGTTTAACAGTGTCTTTTCTTCTTCTTAAGGAAAAACTGGCCTATAACCATCGTTAGAGAAATGCATCTGTGGAGGGGTGTTAGCACTGAAACCCCTTGGGGTGAGTTTCTACAGGGGTTTGCCTGCTTGTCCGCCATAAATTTGGAGAAAGAGTCATGGAAACCCTGTAAAAACGATGGAAATCCTGTAAAAGCAGCGGAAACAGTGACAACGCTGTTTTTCCACAGTTTCTGTGGCTTTTCTGCTGAAGTTATGGGGGATGAGCGGAAGAACAATTGTGGAAATTTACCACCCCCCCACCCTGATTCCACATGAACAGGAGATGTTAGACATCATAGACAGACAGACAGGAGAGGCGGTGGGAGATGGTGAGGTTGAAGGCGAAGTGGCAACACAAGGTTGGGAAAAGCTCATCATAGCAGGCGGCAGCTTTCTGTGCTTTCTCAAAGTTTTGCAACGGCCTTACACCCGGGAGTTATTTCATCAAAGGGAATGTCACTTGTGTGCAGCTGAACAAGCTCTTCAGTTTTTCACATCATAGGCGGGTGCCTTGTATAAAGTGGCTGGCACGTCCAGACCCACAGCTGCTGTCCTGCTCACCAACACTGTCAGCTTCTCACCTACCCGGGAGGAAGTAGTTAGAGAATTTTCACCGGGTGAAGCACAGAGAACAAATGAGAATGAGGACCTGGGAGTGGAAGAGGGGAGAGTGCCATTCCTTCACGTATGGGGGAGAGCAATGACCGCCCTTGGCTGAGGAGCCTAGGGACCCAGATCTCAGGGGCTCAGTCTTCAAAAGTACAATGATTAAGAAGCATAGATTTCACTTGGAGGCAGTGCAGTCAGTTTCCATGCATATGGCTAAGATGATGGACAAGTGGGAGGGGCCCCACTACCTGTGTGTACAACACATTGCAGGAACTTTCTCATGCCCTGCAGAACATCCTGAAGAAAGTGACAATCTGGGAGATTTCTGCAGCATAAAGATGCCAGGAAGAGCTTCTAAAGACATTGGTGACTTGTGGTGTGGCAGTTAACAGCAATGCAATAGATGCTTTAAACAGATCACTTTCACAGGGCTTCTAAGACCTGATTGGAACTGCTCAGCCTGTGATGACACTGACCTGTGTCTGACACCAGTGGGCTGCAAGGAGTGGGCACAGATGTCACTTTCTCTCAGGAGATTGGCATTAAGCCTGTTTCCATAAGGCCTTCCCCAGTGTCGACACACAAGGGAGCTTCACACATGGACCTGGCACCACTTGTCGCATCAAGAAAAAGGCTGCCAGTAGCTCGTTCCTCTGGGATAGGAGCTTCACTGAAACGAGAATCACCTCGGGCCTCTAATGCTCTAGAGAACTTTCCCAGCCACCCACCGCTCAACCTCATCTCATCCAGGGAACGCTTTTTATGAGTAGTAGATGAGGAACTACAGCAAGTAGGTTGGCTGGCACAAGGGGCGATACAGTGGTAACAAGTAATTGTAGATGGCGAATGCTTTTGTTGTCACCTTTTGATCAATGTTTCTGTTTGACCGCATAGAGTTCAGAGTGTCATAAGTGTCAGCCTTGGCTCAGTGGTAGCACTCTTGCCTCTCAGTTAGACGGTCATGCGTTCATTTTCCACTCCAGTGACTTGAGGATATGATCTAGGCCTACACTCCAGAGCAGTGCTGAGGGAATGGTTTGCTGCTGGAGGTGTCCTCTTTCAGATGAGACATTAAACAGGCCCTCTCAGGTGGACATAAAAGATCCCATGGCATTATTTGAAGAAGAGTGGGGAGTTTTTCCAGAGCTCTGCCCAACATTTATCCTTCAACCAACATCCTTAAAAAACAAATTATCTGGTCATTTACCTCATTGATGTTTATGGGACCTTACTTGTGTCAAATTTTATTCATGGAAATCATTCCGGCATTCAATTAGATATTGGCTGATCTGTGCCTCCATTTACCCGCCTTTGTTCCATGTCCCTTGATATCCTTACCTAACAAAAATCTATCGATCTCAGTCTTGAAAATTTCAATTGACCCAGCATCCACAGCCTCTTGGGGTGAGGGAGTTCCAGATTTGCACTACCCTTTGTGTAAAAAATTGTTTCCTGATTTCACTCCTAATAGTGACCATGAAGTTCTGTAAGGTGACAAGACTTTATCAACTAAAATCAGTGCAAAACTCTATAAAAATCATTGATGAATTTCACTAAGCCCTGACTTCACAAACTCTTCACATTTTGTGCAACTTATGTCAAAAGCATAGCCCTAATCAAACTGCTCCATACTTCTTGCAGAACAATCACAACAGAATTACATAAAAACAAAATCAGGTATTAACTATCTGGTCAGTTTTTTTCTATCAGGCATCTGGCCATTGCAGTAATGTGTAGTAGTTCACCTGCTCTTGAGAGCTGAATCTGCAAATATGCCTGCAGCACTGGCTCCAAGTTTCTCTGTGCCTCTGCAGGGGTTCTTGGATGGCCTTAAATCTCACTCTATGGGAGGTCTCTAACATTGATCTGGTTATAAGGAATGAAAAAAGCAGCTTTTGGTTCTGAACTTGTGATCTGAGATAGCCGTGAGTGTAGCTAGAAACTCACTGACATGCCTTTGTGAAAAATAAGTTACACTAATGTTTTAATAATTCACTACTAACAGAGGCCATCTGGCATCATTCCTACCCAGTCCCTGGAAGGTGCCAGATGGTGTCATTACTCACTATTGCAGCTGTGCAGAACGACTGGGGGTTTAAGTGATGCCCCAATAGAAAAATGCAGTGAATCATTGAACCTTTACTCTGAAATCTTCTCAAATTGTCTTCACACATCTACAGGAATTACTGTACCTTACAGGAAAACAGTTTTTGTACAAATAAGGGAAGGAAAAAAAGGAAATCTCGCAATCAATGAAGAAATAAAAGACAGAATGCACATCTTATTAAGTTTTATTCGGTTCCTCCAATGTCTTAACAAGTTTATCCAGTGTGTAACTGAGTCACACAGACTACCTGATCTTAGCCAGTCATGTGGTCGGAATAGGGAAGAGAACATCAACTAGGGTTTCTGCTTCTGTTCACTTCTGAGTGATCTTCCTGGAAATATGTGTGTGGAAGTAAATTGAGCATTGGATTGGACTTGGCTGTGGTATGCCCTCCAGTCAAATAGCTTGCCAGTTCTCACATGAATAATGGGCACTTGAGTAAGATGCTGGTGGGCAATTCGCGAGGATTCAAGACCTTAGAAAAGGAAGAGGAGAGAATTGGCAAGAAGGAAGTTTATTCATAGATTGGCGGCTGCATAGTGAATGTAGTTACTTCGGGGCTGGGTTACCCAGCACAGCGGCAGATTTAAAGGGCTCCTGCTGAGCCGTAAAGGAGATCTGACCACGTTAGGCTGGTCCAACAATTGAGCCACCAAACTTGGAAATTATGAGAAGAGGAAACAAAGGGTAAAAGTCGATGGATGTCTTTGCGAATGGAAATCCGTTTCCAGTGGTGTGCCACAGGGCTCAGTGTTGGGTCCCTTGCTGTTTGTGGTATATATTAATGATTTGGACTTGAATGTAGGGGGCATGATTGGCAAATTTCCAGACAACACAAAAAATGGCCATGTAGTTGATAGTGAAGAGGATAGCTGTAGACTCCAAGAAGATATCAATGGTTTGGTGGAGTGGGCGGAAAAGTGGCAAACGGAGTTCAACCCGGAGAAGTGTGAGGTCATGCACTTAGGGAGGAAAAACAGTAAAAGGGAATACACAGTAAACGGGAATATATTGAGAGGGGTAGAGGAAGTGAGAGACCTTGGAGTGCATGTGCACAGGTCCCTGAAGGTGGCAGTACAGCTAGATAAGGTTGTGAAGAAGGCATACGGAATGCTCTCCGTTATTAGCCGAGGTATAGAATACAAAAGCAGGGATGTAATGATGGAACTGTATAAAATGCTGGTAAGGCCACAGCTGGAGTATTGTGCTCAGTTCTGGTCACCACATTACATAAAGGACGTAATTGCTCTGGAGAGAGTGCAGAGAAGATTGACAAGAATGTTGCCAGGGCTTGAAAATTGCAGCTACGAGGAGAGATTGGATAGGCTGGGGCTGTTTTCCTTGGTGCAGAGGAGGCTGAGGGGAGACTTGATTGAGGTGTACAAAATTATGAGGGGCCTAGATAGAGTAGACAGGAAGTACCTATTTCCCCTCACGGAGAGTTCAAGAACGAGAGGACATAGATTTAAGCTGATTGGCGGAAGGATTAGGGGGAACATGAGGAAAAACATTTTTACCCAGAGGGTGGTGGGTGTATGGAATTCGCTGCCTGAATTGGTGGTAAAGGCAGGGCCCCTCAACTCTTTTAAAAAGTACCTGGACCTGCACTTAAAGTGCTGTAAGCTGCAGGGCTACGGACCGGGTGCTGGAAGATGGGATTAGAATGGGCACCTGGTTGTTCTTTGAGCCGGTGTGGACACGATGGGCCGAATGGTCCCCTTCTGTGCTGTATCTTTTCTATGGTTCTATGGTTCTATGGACATGGCTGAAGGTAGTGTGAGCAGCCAGCACAGAGGAAGGACTGCTTCCTTTACAGAGGGAAGCCTGCAGGTGATGCTGCAAGAGCTGCAGCAAAGCACGGTTGTCGTGTTTGGACCTGAGAAGGTGTAGCAAAGCCTGCCTGCCTGCGACAAGGTCACTGAGAAAATAAATCCTGTGTCTCTGGTGAGGAGGAGGATGAGCACTCACATGTGCAGAAAAATTTCTAAGCTTGGGAAGTTTGCCAAAGTATATCCAACATTTAGCTGCTTCAAGTTAAATGGTATGGCGTGCCTGCAACAAGCATTTTCACCTGAAACAGCTGCACCTTGACTTTGCATGCATATGTTTCTTATCTGGGAAACCTAGCCTTACTCACACTATCACAGGGCACCCCATATTGATATATGTTTCGAGGAAACCTTGTAATGTTGTAACTGATTTTGCACACTCGTGGGGGTAAATTTTAACCCCCAAGAATGGGTGGGTTGGGGGCGGGTGGGCAGTGAAAATTGTTGGTTTTGGGAGCAGGACTGAATCCCGGCTCCAATCCGCCGACTTCCGGGTTTGACCCAGACGCATCTGAGTGTGTGCGCACTTCTGAAACCCGGAATGCCGCGGGCTGATATTTAAAGGTTCAATTAACGCCGTTGAAGCAGTTAAGGGGATTTAATTTTTGTGTATTCAGCCAGACAAACAATTTTAATTTTCCCTTAACATGTCTCCCGTGGCCTCTGAAAGATGCCATGGAAACGGAGGTGAGTAGCAGCCGGCAGCCATTTGGACCTTGAAACCAGTGACTGACACCTGAAGAAAAGGTGAGTTTTTGAAGCAGGGTAATCAGTTCTCTCAGACAAATCTTTGGCTGGGAGTTCTTTGTGTTCAGACTGAGATTTCTTTGTTGACACTCAGAATTCTTGTGTTCAGACATATTTACCTACATTTTGGACTCCCTCAACCTAACACCGTCAGGACGGGGGGACGCAATGGATTTATTCAGCAGTACATCTTAGGAGGAGGTACATCATCGTCCACGACAGGCATGGCGTGCAGTTCTGGGAGTTGCAGTTCCACAAGACAGAGGTCCGTCTCAAGGACCTGCAGAAAAGCATAGAAGGGACCGATGGAGGGACTGAGGTAGCAGGAGGCATAACCCACATTAGAGGGTTTATAGGCAGAGGCTGAGCTTCCTGGACCTCTCTGAGGAGCAGTGCCTACCAAGGCTCAGATTGGTGGTCGCAGAAATCTGCAAGCTTACATAAGAACATAAGAAATAGGAGCAGGAGTAGGCTAATCGGTCCCTCGAGCCTGCTCCGCCATTCAAGATCATGGCTGATCTGATCCTAACCACAAATCTAAATTCATGTCCAATTTCCTTCCCGCTCCCCGTAACCCCTAATTCCCTTTGCTTCTAGGAAACTGTCTATTTCTGTTTTAAATTTATTTAATAATGTAGCTTCCACAGCTTCCTGGGGCAGCAAATTCCACAGACCTACTACCCTCTGAGTGAAGAAGTTTCTCCTCATCTCAGTTTTGAAAGAGCAGCCCCTTATTCTAAGATTATGCCCCCTAGTTCTAGTTTCACCCATCCTTGGGAGCCTCCTCACCACATCCACCCGATCAAGCCCCTTCACAATCTTGTATGTTTCAATAAGATCGTCTCTCATTCTTCTGAACTCCAATGAGTAGAGTCCCAATCTACTCAACCTCTCCTCATATGTCCGCCCCCTCATCCCCAGGATTAACTGAGTAAACCTTCTTTGTACTGCCTCGAGAGCAAGTATGTCTTTTCTTAAGTATGGACACCAAAACTGTATGCAGTATTCCAGGTGCAGTCTCACCAATACCTTATATAACTGCAGCAATACCTCCCTGTTTTTATATTCTATCCCCCTAGCGATAAACGCCAACATTCCGTTGGCCTTCTTGATCACCTGCTGCACCTGCATACTAACTTTTTGATTTTCTTGCACTAGGACCCCCAGATCCCTTTGTACTGCAGTACTTTCCAGTTTCTTGCCATTAAGATAATAACTTGCTCTCTGATTTTTCCTGCCAAAGTGCATAACCTCACATTTTTCAATATTGTATTGCGTCTGCCAAATCTCCGCCCACTCACCCAGCCTGCCTATATCCCCTTGTAGGTTTTTTATGTCCTCCTCACTTTCTACTTTCCCTCCCATCTTTGTATCATCTGCAAACTTTGATATGTTACACTCGGTCCCCTCCTCCAAATCGTTAATATAGATTGTAAAGAGTTGGGGACCCAGCACCAACCCCTGCGGAACACCACTGGCTACTGGTTGCCAGTCCGAGAATGAACCATTTATCCCAACTCTTTGCTTCCTGTTAGATAACCAATCCTCCACCCATGCCAGAATATTACCCCCAATCCAGTGATTCTTTATCTTGAGCAATAATCTTTTACGTGGCACCTTGTCGAATGCCTTCTGGAAGTCTAAATACACTACGTCCACTGGTTCCCCTTTATCCACTCTGTACGTTATGTCCTCAAAGAACTCAAGCAAATTTGTCAGACATGATTTCCCCTTCATAAAGCCATGCTGACTTTGTCCTATTAAATTATCCAAATGTTCCGTTATTGTCTCCTTAATAATAGACTCCAAAATTTTACCCACCACAGATGTTAGGCTAACTGGTCTATAATTTCCAGCCTTCTGCCTACGACCCTTTTTAAATAAGGGTGTTACATTAGCAGTTTTCCAATCTGCCGGGACCTTTGCCAAGTCCAGAGAATTTTGGAAAATTATTACCAAAGCATCCACTATCCCTACTGCCACTTCCCTCAAGACCCTCGGATGTAAGCCATCAGGTCCACGGGATTTATCCACTTTGAGTCCCATTAATTTGCTGAGTACCAATTCCTTAGTGATTTTAATCGTATTTAGCTCCTCCCCCCCAGAGCCCCCTGTTTGTCCAGTGTTGGGATATTCTTAGTGTCCTCTACCGTAAAGACTGAAACAAAATATTTGTTCAGCATTTTTGCCATCTCCATGTTTCCCACCATTAATTTCCCGGTCTCATCCTCTAAGGGACCTACGTTTGCCTTAGCCACCCTTTTTCTTTTTATATAACTGTAGAAACTCTTGCTATCTGTTTTTATATTTTTTGCTAATTTATTTTCACAATCTATCTTCCCTTTCTTAATCAATCCTTTAGTTACTTTTTGCTGTCTTTTGAAGACTTCCCAATCTTCTATCCTCCCACTAAGTTTGGCCACCTTATATATCGTTGTTTTTAGTCGGATACTATCCTTAATTTCTTTACTTAGCCACGGATGGCTGTCATTTCTTTTACACCCTTTTTTCCTCAGTGGAATATATTTTTTTTGAAAGTTGTAAAATAATTCCTTAAATGAACACCACTGCTCATGTACCGTCTTACCCTTTAATCTATTTTCCCAGTCCACTTTAATCAATTCCGCTCTCATACCATCATAGTCTCCTTTATTCAAGCTCAGTACGCTTGTTTGAGAACCAACCTTCTCACCCTCTAATTGGATATGGAATGTAACCATGTTATGGTCACTCATTCCAAGGGGATCCTTAACTAGGACATTATTAATTAATCCTGGCTCATTACATAGGACCTGGTCCAAGGTTGCTTGCCCCCTTGTAGGATCAGTTACATACTGCTCAAGAAATCCATCCCTAATACACTCAATAAACTCTTCCTCAAGGCTGCCCTGCCCAATTTGATTTGTCCAATTAATATGATAGTTAAAATCCCCCATAATTATAGCTGTTCCCTTATTACATGCCCCGACTATTTCCTGATTAATACTTCTTCCAGCAGAGTTGCAACTATTAGGAGGCCTATATACTACGCCCACGAGTGTTTTTTTCCCCTTATTATTCCTTATCTCTACCCAAACTGTTTCATTATCCTGATCCTTTGTCCCAATATCTTTTCTCTGTATTACAGTGATTCCTTCGTTTATTAACATAGCCACCCCACCTCCCCTTCCTTCCTGCCTGTCCTTCCTGATTGTTAAATACCCTGGCATCTTCATGCAGAGCTGCTCCCGGCTGGGCCTGGTGGCCACGCATTGCCCATCACAGTTAAAGTCACCACTGCCCTCAATTTCTTTGCCTCTGGATCCTTCCAGGGCACCACCGGTGAAATTACCAGGTTCTACCAGTTGTCTGCACATAAGTGTATACGTCAGGTCAGGGATGGCTTGTTTGCCAGGGCATCCGACCATGTCAACTTCCCCATTGACAACATCAGCCAGGCTGAGAGGGCAGTGGGTTTCCGCTCTCTGGCTGGCTTCCCACGGGTATAGGGTGCAATTGATTGCACACGCATAGCAATCCGAGGACCTCCACATGAGCCAGGACTGTTCATTAACCGAAGGGATATCACACCATCAATGCACAGCTGGTTTGCAACCACTGGAAGAGGTTTCTGCAGGTGTGTGCAAAATTCCCTGGCAGCTGCCAAGATTCCTCCATTTTGAGCGAATCCAACATCCCGGCCCTCTTCCACGCACAAAAACAGACTCAAGGCTGGCTCCTTGTAGACAAAGGATACCCCCTGCAGACATGACTCATGACACCTCTGAGAAACCCCACCAACGAGACACAGCAGCGATACAACGACAGTCACATCACCACCAGGTCTGTCACTGAACAAGTCACAGGAATGCTCAAGATGCGCGTCAGGTGCCTGGATCGATCTGAGGGATCCAGTACTCACCGGCGAGGGTGTGTAGACTAATAGTCATGTGTTGCGTCCTGTACAACATCGCTCAACAGAGAGGGTTATAGGTGGATGAGGTCCCATGTGCTCATGAAGCATCCGCACCTGCCATCAACATTGAAGAAGACGAGGATGAGGAGGATGTGGAGGAGGACAATGGGATTCCATCGGCAGAGCAGCGGCACACCTGATTGCTCGTGATGCCAGGGAGTCACTCATATTTGATAGATTCTCATTAGGAGATCTGCAAAGTGAAGATAGTGAAGTACTCAGACCACTTGGAACGACTAACACCACCAACAACAACAGCCCACCCCCCCCACCGCCCTCCGTTTGCACAAAATAGTCCTACAATCACACATACACCCATTGTAAACATGCCCAAGGGGTGGCATCAAGTCTTGCTGTTCAGGATGAGGGACATGCAAGGACACTTTCACGAAAGGGACTCAAGAATGGTCAAGACGTGGCAGTGGTGGTGAAAATTATAACATTTAATGTGCAGGTAAGAAAAAACAATTATAAATGAAAAACATGACATTGCGTCAGACACCCTTGGTGATCACAAAACCTTCGCCTTCCTCTTCCTACTACTTCTACATGGTGCAACCCTTGTGGCTTCAGCAGAGGTATTGGCAGGTTGCTCAGGTCACTGCCCTGACTGCTGAGATACTCGGGGCCTATGCTCTTTGGGTTTTGGAGCCCAGGAGGGCCCCACGAAAGACTGCTCCACCTGCACCTGTGCAGGGGCAGACTCGGCCACCTGGAGAGGAGGCAGCATTGCAGGTACTGGTTGAAGGGGGAGCAACGGGCGAGGTGTGGGAGCGCTTTGAGTGGAGTCCCCATTTCCATGTCCCCTTTCGCCATCATCCCTCTCCTGGGCCAGAGCCTGTGCCACATCACTCCTACTACCCTGCTGGGCAACAGCTTGGAGGACATGCATACTGCCTTTTAAGGCCACTGCTAATGTATCTGTTTAAGGCAACAGAATGTTGTTTACTCTGAGTCTGCACGGCCGTTGTCAGGGCCTGAATAGACTCATTTGCGAGCCGTGCTTAAAGCGCCATGGAGGCTGTCATTCTCTCCATCGCTGACATTCCCACACTTACCTGCGCCACCAGTCCACTAATGCTGGAAGTGCACTCCTCCATCCTCTCCGCTAATGTGGAGACTGAGCCTGGCAAGTCTTCCGTACGTTGCAAAGGTGCATCTGTACCTCAATCATTCTTCTTTATAAGGATGGCCCCCGGGGTTCAGCATCTGTGTCCATCTGAGCAGAGCTCGGAGAGGAGTGCGCCCACTGACCCGGACTCTCCACAGCTGCCCCTGCCACCAGTGTCTGCTCGTGCTCACTTGTGTGTTGTGACTCACCAGGTGACAACCCAACTAACTCTCAAATAGGACCCACCGAGGTGTGAGTATCTGTGTTGGTGCATGGCTCACCATAATGTGACAGTGTGCCCTCAGAGGCATGGAGCTCCGGTGAGGAATCACCCTCGTCCACGTCGTCAGCCTGTTCAGCAATCCTTGAAGGCCCTGGAAGAGAACATACAGCAATATTAAGAATCATCGCAGAAGTGATGTTGCGATGAGCATCCTGAGGTGTGCAAGAGGTCAATCATTGATAACATCAATTCATGTTGTGTGTGAGGGATGTTAAAGTTCTGTTAGCCGACATTTACGAGGTGCCAGTCTCGGCATCTCTGATGACCAGGCATTCCTGCGTCCGGCTTAGTTCCAATACCTCCTCCTCTGCCTCAGTTGGGGCCACTATTTGTGGTGACCGCCCTCCAGTCCAACTCCTCTCCTGTACATTTTGTGCTTTCTTCTCCTACAAGGGGAGAAAGAACAGATGCGTGAGTGTGTGAGGGTGACGGGGTCACCCAATGGATGCATTGCTTTGGGTGAGGCTGTCCATGAAAGAGATGCATCAGAGGGTGACTATCAGACAGATTGATGACATTACATCAGGATTGGGGAGATTGGGAGAGGTGGGTTCACAAATGGGAGGTGAAGAAGTGCACAGAAAGTGAAGGTAAGTTGATAATGAGACTTAAGTCGGTGTGAGGAGAGATGTGATGGAGAACACTTGGCAAGACAGAGTGAGAGGGGGGTGTTGTGCACCACAGGACGTGGGTGAATCAGCAAATGTACTCACTTTTCCTGACCTGGTTGGGTCATTAAATCGCTTCCTGCACTGCTGCCAAGACCTGGGCAGGGTGGTCCTTCTTCTCACCTGTTCTGCCACCTCCAGCCATGCCTTCTTGGTGGCAGAAGCAGGTTTCTTCCTCCTGTCACCTGGGTGTAACAACTCCCTCCTGCTTCTCACAGCAGCCTGTAGTATCTCAAGGGAGGCGTCCGAGAACCTGGATGCTGCCTTTCCTCTATGTCCTACCATTCTGCTTTTTACTCCTTTCTCTTTCAAAATCCATTGTTGCATTGGCCCTTTAAATAGTGGGCTTTAAATCGTGTCATGCGGGTGCGCAGTACACCCGCTGTGCAGCTTGGAGACGCAAAGCCCGCAAGTAGAACTAAGTACCTTCAATTGAGTCGCAATCGCTCGAGAACACACGTGAAAATTTTTTCCCGGTCTCCCACTCACTTATTGACCCCCCACTCCCCTGCTGAGATCCCGCCTCATTATTAATATTTACCCCATGGTCTCAGGCACGTTTTAGGAGGCAGGGTGGCATTGGTATATTAGGGCTCTTCAACCTTATGGTTGCAGGAAAAAAGAAGCCTAGAACAGATGAGAAATGTGAGCAATAGGAGGTCAGCCACCCTCCCTGAAACTCCAAATAAGTCTGAAGAAATAACCCTGGAAATACTGGGGCAAGAATGAATGGAAACAGTAAGAAAGGATACTCTGCAACTGCGGGATAGTAGCCCATCCTTAATTCTTCTACTTGTCCCAATCTGACGTACATTCATATGCTCTGTCATTCACTAAATTAGCATGCACCCCATCATGATGACTCACACGTGTTGGCAAGTCATATTTGTTATAAGGATTATTTTGCTTATTCCTTTGCAATACTTGCTCATTTTCTGATTCTATAGGTGCCTGCAGGGAACCAGCCGCAGCTCCTACCGCCACCTCGCAAAAAGCAGTAGTGCAGCTGGCAACTCTTCAGCCTCAGGCTCAATGTCATCATCTTCTTCCACTTGTTGCATGGTGACTCATCTTCTGAGAACAAAATTGTGCAGCATACTGAACATCACTGTCATTTCGGATGCCTTTCTGGGGCTGTACAATTGAACACCCCAGATCTGTCCAAGAAGCAGAATCGCTAAATGTATCCTTGTGGAAGCATGTGCCTCGTTCTATTTTATTTCAGCCAGGGTTCATGGGTTTCAGACTGGTATCCTGAGACACGGCTCCCCATAGTATCCCTGGTGTGCCAGGATCCATCTGTCTAATGTAGATATTCCATTAAATAATGGTGGTATTGTTGATTGCCATAAGTAAATGCATTGTGACAGCTTCCAGGTTACCTGGGATCCACCTACATGATGTGGTGTTGATGTTTATAAACTACCCCCTTTTCGGGTAGTGACAGGTATGAGACCGGCCACCTCAGATGCAGGCTGATCTGCCCTGTGCGTTCCTATGGAACTCCTACTCATCGTCCAGCTCCCTGAGGGCAAGGAATTCCCATTCTGCCAGATAATGTAACCAAAATTAGGTGTTTTTTTTTAGTTTTTATTTCATGGATGTTCGTTTGAATCCAATTTAGCAGTTTAAAAATCAACCATAGCGCAAATTCCTGCACCAAGCCTATCCCTTTACAGCATTGCAAGTTTCATCAATTAAAGGCTGGAGAGAGGCACAATTCAAATTCAAACAATGCTGTGTGATTGATTCAGCTTGTGACTGATAGTTCCTTTTTAAAATTTGAATGCTTAGGTGTTCAATTGATGAAGTCTCAAATACTCTTTTCTGGGATATATGAAAGTGGAATTCTGTTTAAATTGAGAGCTAACTTAGAGTTTCATTGAGAAAGAGAATAAGTCTGTTTGAAACTCCTGAAAGAGAGAAAAATTAATTTCCAGAAAGCAGTTTAGCTTAGCCCCGAGCATGGTACATTGGCGAGACCATGCAGACGCTGCGACAACGGATGAACGGACACCGCGCAACAATCGCCAAACAGGAGGGTTCCCTCCCAGTCGGGGAACACTTCAGCAGTCATGGACATTCATCCACCGACCTTCGGGTAAGCGTACTCCAAGGCGGCCTTCGAGACACACGACAACGCAAAATCGTCGAGCAGAAATTGATAGCCAAGTTCCGCACCCATGAGGACGGCCTCAACCGGGATCTTGGGTTCATGTCACGCTACACGTTACCCCACCAGTGAACAAATGTTATCTGTTTTTAATATAATGGGTCATTTGCTGGCTTTCTCTGCCTTCCGGATGTTTCTGCCTCTCTCTGTTTTTTTTTCCTGTTTGTTTTTTTGTTGAATGTGTATTCGGGGGTTCTGCAGGTGACACCTCTCTGTCTGAACACGGTGATTGCCTTGGCAACGGGCAGTTGCAGGGGCAGTCTGTAAACACCATGTATTGTTCTGTGATGTATAAATGCGTAGACTTCAAGGAGCTCCTGAACATTTACCTGACGAAGGAGGAAGCCTCCGAAAGCTTGTGAATTTAAAATAAAATTGCTGGACTATAACTTGGTGTTGTAAAATTGTTTACAATTAGCTTAATATAGGCTCTCATAGTGATAAGAAATTCAAAAAGAAGAAATACTGTTCTAGATTTTCCAATTGTAACACTGAAGGTAATCCATTTAAAATGAATGCGTTACCCTTAGCATTACAATTGGAAAATTTAGCACACTATGGGCCGGACGTAGCCTGCCGCTCATAAGTAACTAACTCAGCCACAATCTTTTCGCGGGCTTCTGGGCGCCAACTTGCTTTAATTGAGCTTGAAGCGAGCCACGCTGTGAGAAGCAGGAAGTGTCAGATAAGAGTAGCAAATGTACCATAAAATCAGATAGGGAAAGCAAAGTAAAGAGAGGGTAAGATTTAAAAACTGAGATAAAAGAGACAGAAAGAAAAAGTAAATAAATAAAAATGTTACATTTTTAAATTAAACATTTTTTTAAATGTCCAAAAACTATTAAAATCAGGAGTAATGAGTCTCCACATATTTAAAAGTTAATTTTCAGTGTCAGAGAAGTAGTTTGGCAGACATTAATACTTACCACACCGTTAAAAGTTAGTTTAGACCTGATACGACTCAGCGTACCTTTTTTCTGATGAGATTAGTTAGTTTCCAGCTGGGCAGGAGAGCAAGTTCACGCTGGTCTATTGATTCCAGCCGGCGTGATCCCTTTAACGCGAAGCTGTCAGATCAGCAAGGAATCAGGAAGAACAAGTTCCAGATTTCCGCGTTTGACTGCGTATGTGCAGTCGCCAGAACTTGCTCTTCCAATTGCCCATTAATAACGGTGAGCGCTGTTAGGCTCAGCGTTGTTTCTTGAGCAATTTCCGGGCCAATGTGTATTTGAAAGTTACTTACAAAAAATTAGTTAGCTTCTTAGAGTTGTGAGTTTTATTATTTTGTCTACGTAAGGAGTTCAATAATAATTGGGCCATAAATCCCAGGCCAGTCCAGTGTAACTTTAACAGGAGCATGTCGACATGGCTAGAAATTAGGCTGGGACCTAAATACACTGGGTCCCTATCTAGTACCGTAGAATCTGGGATTTTTTTTGGGGGCAGAGTAGGTGGCTCTGGGGGCAGGAATCATGGTGTGGATCTCTGAAGATTGGGGTCTGGATTTTTAATTTTTTAAAAAATCTGCCCCTTATGTAACATTTTAAACAATTTAATAGCTTATTTGTTGTATACAACTGCTCCGGGGGCAAACGCTGAGTAAAAGCACCTATAACTGTGGCTCTCTCAGAAACCATCAGCTTATCTCAAAACTTTTCTGCCTCAAATTTCTCAGCAAGCAACAGTGAGAAAAAAATGGTTCTAAGACCCCTTCAGTTCTTCCGTCCAATTTTTCTGATTGGTTCATATCGAAAACATTCAACTCCAGTGAAGAAAGCTGATTTTTCCTTGGCAGAGGCTGAAGAGGAAGTTAGTCAGACTTTTAAATCTTTAGTGCAATATTGATAAAAATAGTGATTAGATGTTTTATAAAGTACTTGTAGTTGCTGCTAATGATAAAGGTGACCCACATGCAATGATGCAGCAGACCTACCTGCTCTGATACAGCTGACATACGTGCTATAATAGACAACTGAATATATTACGAATATCTAGTTACCTCTGTATGAGGAATGAATTAACTTAGCTAACTGGACTGTCACTGAGATAATGAACATTCTTGAGTACTGTAATAAACTAAATCTATATAGAAACTTGGCTTTGTGTGGATACTTGTAAGCATCTGTTGGCTTCCACTGGGACTGTTTAGATTGTCCGACTGGAGGATTCTCGATCGTGTGAGTCAATATGTGATTTAATGCTGAAAGCAAGTTATCATGGTATTCATAAATTAAATACAGATTGTTAGACTGAGTCATAATGCGAACAGTACAGTGGTGACGCCAGAACATTTGATCACAAGCACATGCTTTTGCAATCTTAAAAGTGGTTTAAAACTCTAGGATGTTTGTGGGTTCTCCTGAGGTAAAGATGGGACGAAGAGAAACACTTATAAGTTGTTTTTGTAAACATTTTCTTATGCAAACCTCATGTGCTTTAATTGCTGGTAATATAATGCCTTCCTAATAATTGTATCATGTATTTTTATTTTATATCTATATTATGGTCTGGACATTCCTCAGGGGTGTGATCTTAGTTACATTGGGATTGTGCACACCGCTGACCTCTGCTACTGATCCCACCTACATTTGCAAGGGTCAGGGGGAGGGCCCCAGATGAGTGAATGGTTGGCGGTTTGGGGAGGCATCTGCAGCGCCCTCCTGCTGAATAGGGTGGAAACACCAGCTGAAGTTTGCTGGTGTGGGAGGCACTGGGTTTCCACCTCTCCCCCCAACAAAAGTAAAGATGCTGCGTCAGGAGGGCACTTTTAAAAAAAACATGTGTGCCAGATCTTTGGGAATCCAGAAGCCAATTCCAGCCTGGACCCCCTGTACCACCATTAATGTTAAGCTTGGTCCCAATTGAGGGTTTGGGCAAAGGAACTCCTAACTTAGAGAATTCCTGCTCCCTCCTTATGTTAAACTCCTTCTAGGGGTGGGTGGAGGCTCCACCCCACAGGGCCCTCCTGGAAACTAAGCTCCATGACCGAGACCGGGCGTATCTGAGTGCCAGCAAAGTTTGTGGCTATTCTGGTGGATTTCTGCTGGAGCTACCGTGGGAATGCACCAGACTGGCTGAGGAATTTCAGTCCCTATATAGATTTTAGAAGAGTTCACAAAAAGTGTAATCTTTGTTCTTTGTTTTCAAGTATTTTTATTTAATTTTCGAAGATAATTTCAAAGTTTAGTTAAGAAAAACAATAAATATAGATGAAAATTTTGTGTGTGTTTGGAGGAGAATAAGTGCTACAGTTTTTGGGTAAAACTGGATGAGTGAATTTAAAATAGGTTCCACCATATGCATCTGAAAAAACGGCACAAAAGCAAACCTCATAAGATTCACAAAACCTGTCTAAAAAGACATACGATAAATCCAGAGCAAAAGACACAAGAAAATCAAGCCGAATATAGAAGGGGAAACAAAAAAGGAGTTTGGAAAGGCTAAGAGAGAGCATGATGAAAGATTGGCAGGTAACATAAAAGGAAACAGTAAAGGATTTTAAAAACACATGGAAAGTAAAAGAATCATTAAAGAAAATGTAGAGCTGATTAGATGTGAAAAGAGTAATCTTCTTATGACGGATGAAGGAATGGCAGAGATACTGAATGAGTACTTTGCTTTGGTTTTCATGGAATAGTGTGGTAGTGGGAATAAAAGGGTACAGGGAGGAGCTATAGCAATTAGATAGGATATCTATGGATAAAAAAATAGTATCAAAAAGTCTGGTGGATCGCAAAATGGAAAAAGCACCATTCACTGATGGCAGGCTGCCTAGAATGCTGAGGGAAGTCAGAGAGGAAGTAGGAGAGGCTCTGACCACAATCTTACAAACATCCTTGGATATGGAAATTGTGCCAGATGACTGAAGGGTTACTAATATAACAGCCCTGCTCAAAACGAGGGAACGGGGTAGTTATAGACAGGTTGGCCTAACATTTGTAATGGGTACACTTCGAGAGGCCATTTTGGGGGATAACATTCATACAGCTGAGAAGGACATGGGCTAATTAAGGACAACCAGCACAAATTTGTAAAAGGCAAGTCATGTCTGAAAAATTTAATAGAACTCTTTGAGGAAATAATGAAGTGAGTTGCTAAAGGATGTTGTGTGCATGGTTTTTCCAAAGGCGTTTGATAAGGTTCCTACATAGCAGGCTTGTTGATAAAATTAAGGTACATGGTATTAAAGAGAATGCAGCAACATGGATAAGAAGTTGGCTAAAGGACTTAAAACAGAGAGGAGCAGTTAATAAATGTTTTTTGGATTGGAGAGATGTAAACAGTAATGTTTCCCAGAGGTCAGTAGTGGGATCATTGCTCTTCTCAATATAAATAAATTATCTGAATTTGGGCTTAAGGGTCACATTTTCAAAATTTGCAAATTGAACAAAAATAAAGTGTGGTTAGTTGTGAAGAGGATTGTAAGCAACTTTAGGAGGACATAGATTGGTCAAAAAATATCAGATGAAATTTAATACGAAGAAATGTGACGTGATATATTTTGGGAGATTGAAAAAGGAGAGGACATATACACTAAATGATAAATCTCAGAGCTTCAAATACACTGGGAGAACAAGTTGATAAAGCTGTAATAAAAATAGCATATGGGATTCTAGTTTTATGAATAGGAGCATAGAGTGGAGAGCAAAGAGGTCATGCTGAACCTATACAAATTATTGGTTAGGCCACAGTTGGAAGATTGTGCCAGTTTTGGTCACCCTATGTTAGGAAGGATGTCAAGGCCATGATGAGGGTACAGAAGAGATTCACTGAGATGATACCAAGAATGAGAAGCTTTAATTATGAGAAAAAAACTAGAAAAATGGGGGCTCTTTTCATAGAAAGTTAAAAAGAGATCTGACAAAAAAAAGCTCAAAATTATGAGGGGATTTGATAAAGTAAAGAAAGAAAGGCTTGTTTTTATTTAGCACCTTTTACATTCTCAGGGCGTCTCAAAGCTCTTCATAGCTAATTAATTACTTTGTGAGGTGTAGTCACTGTGGTAATGTAGGCAAATACAGCAGCTAATTTGCACACAAGGTCTCACAAACAACAATGAGATAAATAACAATCTCATTGAGACAAATAACTAGTTAATCTGCTATAGTGGGGCTGGTTAAGGGATGTGTTGGTCAGGACTCTGTAAGAGCTCCCCTGCTCTTCTTCAAAAGTGCATTGGGATCTTTTATGTCCACCTGAACAGGCAGATGGGGCCTCAGTCTCACCAGACAAACAGCACCTCTGCTAATGCAACATTCCTCCAGTGCTACACAGAAATGTCAGCCTTGATTATGTGGTTAGGTCTTGCAGTGGGTTTTGACACCCATAACTTGCTAAGTCAGAGGTCAGCATGTTTCCACTAAACCAAGCTGGCATGAAAATAGGGAAAAATTATTTTCACTGGTTGGTGAGTCAGTAATTAGAGGATATACATTTAAGATCATCACCAAAAGAATGAAGAGAGAAGTTAGGAGAATTTTGTTTTACAAGGACGGTTGTTAGAACATGGAATGCCCTACTAGAAACAGAATCTATAATAGCTTTTTAAAGGGAAGTGGATAAATATTTGAAAAATCAAAAAATTTAAAGGTACGGGGAAAGGGCAGGGGGATGGGATTAAGTGGATAACTCTTTCAGGGAGCCAGCTCAGGTGTGATGTGCCAACTGGCCTTCTTCTGTGCCCTCAGTTATAAACCCCCCGCCTGGCGGAATCCAGGAGAGGGACAGCTAAAATAAAGCAGGTGACTTACCCACTCCTTTCCTGCCCCTCTCTGGCCAACTGCAATTTTAAATTGCAGGCAGCAACGACGCCCGTCCCAAGCAGGACAGGATAACACCATTGGGGCACGATCTACTATTTTAACCTGAGATCTGACAAAACAGACAGAACAGTAGTCAGGGCCAGAAGAGGCCGAGAAAGGTAAGATTTTATTAATATTTTTTTCTGTTCTCATTTGGGTCACAAGGAGCAGGACTGCGTCTCCGGGCCCCACATGAAAACCTTGGGCCTTCCTTGCCCTGGGTCTCCCCCCTCACCCATTGTGATTTTCCTCACGGCTGCCAGGGACCATTCCCGCAAGTCCCAAAGGTGGTGTCCTGCTGCTCGAATTCCCCTAAATGTCAGCCTGCCCCTGCTCCTGTCCATTGGCCACGCGGTGATTCCAGCTGCGTTTGGGTGGGATTTCAATTCTGAATATGGAAATGAGGCAATGGAGCTAAAATCTCACAGGCCTTTGGCATGCGAGTTTGTCACTGGCCCCTGTCCCCGCACACAACGATTCCACCCTGGGTTAAAATCGAGGCTTATGATTCTAACATCCAGTGAAACCTCCAATTCTGGCATCAGGTCAGACATGGTCAAGGAAACCTCCTGCTGATTACCACCTAGCGCCCTCCCTCAGCTGATGAATCAGTACTTTTTTTTCATTCGTTCATGGGATGTGGGCGTCGCTGGCAAGTCCAGCATTTATTGCCCATCCCTAATTGCCCTTGAGAAGGTGGTGGTGAGCCGCCTTCTTGAACCACTGCAGTCCGTGTGGTGACGGTTCTCCCACAGTGCTGTTAGGAAGGGAGTTCCAGGATTTTGACCCAGCGACGATGAAGGAACGGCGATATATTTCCAAGTGGGGATGGTGTGTGACTTGGAGGGGAACGAGCAGGTGGTGTTGTTCCCATGTGCCTGCTGCTCTTGTCCTTCTAGGTGGTAGAGGTCGTGGGTTTGGGAGGTGCTGTCGAAGAAGCCTTGGCGAGTTGCTGCAGTGCATCCTGTGGATGGTACACACTGCAGCCACTGTGCGCCGGTGGTGAAGGGAGTGACAGTTTAGGGTGGTGGATGGGGTACCAATCAAGTGGGCTGCTTCCATGTTGAGCACCGCTTGGAGGAAGCACCGAGGGTAACAGGGGCACAGAATGTACTCTGGGTGGGGTCTTCAAAGTCCATCACCAAGAGTGGCTCGGCAGCACAACTAATGATCGAGCTGGCCGAGTCCTGAAGGACATAGCTGCCAGACTGGGCCTGCAGCAGGTGATGAGAGAACCAACATGAGGGAAAAACCTACTTGACCTCGTTCTTACCAATCTACCTGTCACAGATACATCTGTTCATGACAGTATTGGTAGGAGTGATCACCACCCAGTCTTTGTGGAGACAAAGTCTCATCTTCACACTGAGGACACTGTCCACCATGTCATGTGGCACTACCACCGTGGTAAATGGGATAGATTCAGAACAGATCTAGCAGCTCAAAATTGGGCATCCGTGAGGTGCTGTGGGCCATCAGCAGCAGCAGAATTGTATTCAACCACAATCCAAGTGATACCAAGAAACGGCTGAGTGCACTGGATACAGCAAACGCTATGGGGCCCGACAACATCCCGACAGTAGTGCTGAAGACTTGTGTTCCAGAACTAGCCGCGCCTCTAGCCAAGCTGTTCCAGTACAGCTACAAAACTGGAATCTACCGACAATGTGGAAAATTGCCCAGGTGTATCCTGTCCACAAAAAGCAGGACAATTCCAATCCGGCCAATTACCGCCCCATCAGTCTATTCTCAATCATCAGCAAAGGTATCGTCGACAGTGCTATCAAGTGGCACTTACTCACCAATAACCTGCTCACCGATGCTCAGTTTGGGTTCTGCCAGGACCACTCAGCTCCAGACCTCATTACAGCCTTGTCCAAACATGGACAAAAGAGCAGAATTCCAGAGGTGAGGTGAGAGTGACTGCCCTTGACATCAAGGTAGCATTTGACCGAGTGTGGCACCAAGGAGCCCTAGTAAAATTGAAGTCAATGGGAATCAGGGGGAAAACTCTCCAGTGGCTGGAGTCATACCTAGCACAAAGGAAGATGGTAGTGGTTGCTGGGGGCCAATCAGCTCAGCCCCAAGATATCGCTGCAAGAGTTCCTCAGGACAGTGTCCTAGGCCCAACCATCTTCAGCTGCTTCATCAATGACTTTCCCTCCATCATAAGGTCAAAAGTGGGGATGTTCGCTGATGATTGCACAGTGTTCAGTTCCATTCGCAACCCCTCTGATATGAAGCAGTCCATGCCCACAAGTAGCAAGACCTGGACAACATCCAGGCTGATAAGTGGCAAGTAACATTTGTGCCAGACAAGTGCCAGGCAATGACCATCTCCAACAAGAGAGAGTCTAACCACCTCCCCTTGACATTCAACGGCATTACCATCGCCGAATCCCCCACCATCAACATCCTGGGGGTCACCATTGACCAGAAACTAAACTGGACCAGCCACATAAATACTGTGGCTACAAGAGCAGGTCAGGGGCTGGGTATTCTGTGGCGAGTGACTCACCTCCTGACTCCCCAAAGCCTTTCCACCATCTACAAGGCACAAGTCAGGAGTGTGTTGGAATACTCTCCACTTGCCTGGATGAGTGCAGCTCCAACAACACTCAAGAAGCTCGACACATCTAGGACAAAGCAGCCCGCTTGATTGGTAATCCACTCACCACCCTAAACATTCACTCCCTTCACCACCGGCGCACTGTGGCTGCAGTGTGTACCATCCACAAGATGCACTGCAGCAAGGCTTCTTTGACAGCACCTCCCAAACCCATGACCTCTACCACCTAGAAGGACGAGAGCAGCAGGCGCATGGGAACACCACCACACACACATTCCCCTCCAAGTCACATACCACCCTGACTTGGAAATATATTGCCGTTCCTTCATCGTCCTTGGGTCAAAATCCTGGAACTCCCTATCTAACAGCACTGTGGGTGAACCTTTACCACATGGACTGCAGCGGTTCAAGAAGGCGGCTCACCACCACCTCCTCAAAGGCAACTAGTTGGAGGAACACAAAATGCTGGAAACAAACAGGTAAGTCAGCATCTGTGGCGAGAACAGGCAACTCAACATTTCGGGCTGAGTTATTCTGCACAACTGCAAAAATGAAAGATAAACAAGCACTTTAATAGACTCAGAAAAAGAGAAGGGGGGAGAAAAACAAAGACTGAGAGGAAGTATAAGTGGAATGACCTGTAACCTAATTAAAAGAAAAACAGGAGATCGTTAGATGATTAAGATGACCCTTACCTTAGGCATTAAAGACATTAACAATATTTGAAAAGCAAAGAACTTGCGAATAGCTGAGGCAGTGAGCGGCACACCCAAGGAAAAGTCAAAAAGACAAAAGATATTGAAAACACTGAAAGCCTGCAGGTCAGGTCTGGAATTAAAAACAAAAATATTAACCAAACAAGGTGGAACCTCCACTCCTGAAAAGAGACAAAAACGAGGCCGACACCAAGGGCACAGACTCCCCTGCTCGGCACTGTGGTCTAATGAAGGGTTTCCACCCTTAATGTCAGCCTTCCTCCGCTCCATGAGACACTGAACTTCTGTCAGATTTCCAGCTTTGGCGGTTATTTGCTTTTTGCTCTTAAAAATAGTGATAAGGTGAAAGATTTCAACAAATTAAATGTACAAATATGCAGAACTTTGAAGGATTTTTCAATGATAGGATGCATTGACAACACTGTACCAGAGTCACAGCTGTCATCCTCTGTTGCCTATTGCATGATTTCTGGGCGACAGATTGTTGTGGTGAGAAGGAGCAGCCAGGTCAGCTTCTAAAGCTGCATGATAGTGATCAGATTTTTCTTCTATCTTGCATCGTTCTACTTTCATGCACTTTTTTCACATTTAGACACAAGTGAGAAGAAACCAAAATTTATAACTTTTCTTCTGTTTTTACATTTTTCTTGTCATTGCTCTTCTCCCTTTGCATGTTTCTCCTAAATCTCCCTCCTTGTTCCTTACGACCCAGATGTGAAACATGGGGTCCATGTTTGGAACATGCTACCAGCTTGTTGTAATTTCAGCAGCTACAGTTAACATTTTGGAATAAAATCAGAAGTTTCTACCACCTTTGCCCAATAAAGCATGTCCCCCTGTTGCAGATGTGCTATATGAAGCAAGTATTGCCAGAATTTAACAATATTAAGATTGTTCGCCTTAGAGCAGAGAAGGTTAAGGGGAGATTTAATAGAGTTGTTCAAAATTATGAGGGGTCTTGATAGAGTGAATAGGGAGAAACTGTTTCCACTGGCAGAAGGCTTGGTAACCAGGGGACACAGATTTAAGGCAATTGACAAAAGAACCAGAGGGGAGACGAGGAGGAATTTTTTACGCAGCGAGTTGTTATGATCTGGAATGCACTGCCTGAAAGAGTGGTGGAAGCAGATTCAATAGTAAATTTCAAAAGGGAATTGGTTAAATACTTGAAGGGGAAAAAATTGTGGGGCTATAGGGAAAGAGGAGGGGAGTGCGACTAATTGGATAGCTCTTTCAAAGAGCCGACACAGGCACGATGAGCTGAATGGCGTCCTTCTGTGCGGCATGATTTTATGATTCTAATATATAAGGAATTCAATTGGATATTGGTGGCATTTTAATATGTTGTGCATTGCTGCTGAATTGAATATTAAAGTTGGAAGCACAAGCTAAAATCCTGAAAAGTCTGTAATTTCAGGATTTTCTTCCTGTATCTGTATTTAGCCCATTTTCCCCCGACAAAATACATAAATCCTTATATCTGGAACATTGGGCAGTCTTACTTCAGACTGTAAGAGAACACAGAGTTCTGTTTTTGTTTGCACCAGGCATATGTTATACATAAACAAATTATTTTTTCTTTAAAAACTACCAGATGACCAAAGCAGGGCTCATTTAAGCCAATGCTACTTTTTAAAGTGGCCTTTATTTTTATACATCTTAAAGCGTTATGCTCCAAGTGAAATAAATAGGAATGTTTCTGTTTTTGAAAAAAAAAGCTCTATATTTAAAGGAGCACCTTCTTCAGAGAACAGTTTGACAAACCTTTTCCTTTTCACCTTCATTTTGCCTTACCATATCTCTCTATTAGCAAATGACTCGCGCTAAAAAGCAAAGAAAGGACAAAGTTGCATTTATTGTGTCCTTAAGACAGTACAAAGCACTTTACAACCAGTGAATTAATTTGAAGTGCAATAACTATTGTCATGTAAGCGTCGCAATAGCCAATTTGCACACAACAAGGTCCCATCAACGGCAAATAAAATGAATGATCAGTTAATCTGTTTTGGTGGCGTGGTGTTGGTTTAAGGAGGAATGTTGGTCAGGACACTGGGAGGATTCCCTGCTCTTCTTCAAATAGTGCCATTCACCTGAACAGGTACCCGACACCTAAACATTGGTTTAATATCTCACCTAAAACATAACACCTCTGAAAATGCCATACTCCCTCTGTACTGCATCTGAGCTAGGTCCTGTCTTCACCTGACATTGACATTTGTGCATTTTCCAACAGAGGCCATTAGATAATAATCAAGTCTGGAAACCCTGGCTGTTTTTGTTCTGTGTTAATTGAGGCTAAATGTAGCACTGGCATCCCGGTTAGCTGATTAATTCAGCTGGCAGTCTTTTTTGTTTGTTTGTAAACACATGATCCAATGACAAAGTCGCACCAAACCGCAACATTGAATAACCTGCACATGGAACTAGAGGAGCATAGAAGCTTACAGTACAGAAGGGGGCCATTCAGTCCAATGTATTGGTGCCTGCTGTTTACTAGATCAATCCAAAACTAATCCTACTCTCCAGCTCTTTCCTCACAGCCCTGTATTTTCTTCTGCTTCAATTTATTTACTTTTCCCTTAAAAGAAGCAGTGGTTTTTACCCTGTGGTGAAACATTCCATGCTCCAACCACCTGCTGCGTAAAGAAATTTCTCCTAAGTCCTCTCTTCATTTTCTCACTGACAATTTTAAATTGATGACCCCTCATCACTGACACCCCAACCAGAGGAAATAGCCTTTATGCTTCATGATTTTAAAATCTCTATTAAATCAATGTGCAGGCTTTGACTGGTGGGTGAAGGGAGAGAACGGAGGAAGCACTTTTTACTGGATTACAAGATCTCCAGGACACTATTTTGGAGGGTTTGCAGGATACTACGAGGGGTACTCTCTCCCAGGGATTAAAGGATATTAGTAATTCCATAAGGTCTGTTTTCCTGAAAATTGAGGACAAACAGTATGCTTATTCTATGCCTAGAGAGCGAGCGAGACATGGCTTTGAGAATTCTGCCTCCCCTCAGGATAGCAGCACCAAAGAGTTCTCTGTTCAGTACCTTCAGATGCCTTCACAGGCGGAAGAAAGTCAGCAGACCAATTCTGTGAAGGTTCTAAGCCCAGAGAAGCAATTTGTCGTGGGTCTATCCCAGGTATTTCCCAGCTCTCCTGAAAATGGTGTCAATGACCTGGCAAATGCATGCCCAGATGGGTGATGACACAAAGGTCCTAAAAGCAGCTCAAAAGGAGTTGATGGCAAAGAAATTGAGAACGGTGGTTATTTTGATAGCCATAGGCAGACCTGTTCGGGTGGACGATCTTGGTTGCAGGTTTTCTTGAAAAGGGCGGCACACTCACTTATAGGCTTTCGCGTGATGTTCATGATTCTTAAGTAGAACTTCTCACTCAGACCTTTATAAATTTTGTGTTGCCTACAAACTCTTGGTGAGGGGGTAATATCTTGTGGGTCACATCCTCCTCAGATGCTGCCTCACTCTCCTTTCCTCCATCCTGTATTCCTTCTTCTCCCAGAGAAAGCCTGGTGCGAATCCCATGTTGTTGACTCAGAATCTCTTAGTTTGGGTGGGGGTGAATATTTCCTGGTGGCCTGACAGCCCTCAGGCTTTCAGAGGCAGGTCCACCTCTGCACACGTGCAGTGGAAGAAAAACTCATCCAAAACATCACTTCAATCTCCAGAAATCACTCTTTAGAGTTTCTCCAGGTTACAGGCTGCCAATTAGATGCAATTCCACCAGTATCATCTGTATTTTATATGATAATTATCCTTAGTGCATTAGCTGCATAACTCATGGGATTTTGGGCAGCCTATGCCATATTTAAATATATTTTAATGAGCTGAGTCCAAAATCCTGAAACAATTAATAAATAGTTCATGCATTTTTCCAAAATATTCTAGCCAATAAAAGCAGACGTATCAGAAGTGATTTCACATCACTGGGGGGAAAAGTGTTTCCTGCAAAATGCTGCTTATACATTGCATCAGCACAACCTGGAAAACCTGTTGCTGTATCATGTACAGCACTGAGATTATCCACAGAACTCTCTAATCAGCAAATGCTCTTCACCAACCATCAGAAGTATTGAGTCATCATGCTGCACAATACCTCCTCTCCTCCAACTTTTAAAGTTGATCAGTTCTTTATTCTGTTTGGATTGAGTCCAGACTGATATAACGAAAGTCTCCCATCTCTCTTGCTATAAATCGGGAATTCCAGAAGCCTGTGTTGCTGGTGGGGTCTCTTGCCCACTGCAGCGCAAATCGGAAATTCGGGTGCCCACTACCCATTATTTTCTGATCATTCATTTTAGCTAAAATAATATGCAAAGCTGTGTCTTTACAAGGAATTATAATATGACTGTAATCGAGCAGTGTTAATTATTCCTTTATGCATATTATAGAAATGTTTCCTTTTTCTCTCCTCCTCTTGTGAAGGTGCTGACTGTTGCTGAATTATGGTTCTATGGCTGTTGGCCGCTCTCCTGTATCTCTCACAAATAACCATTCTTCATGAATGAGACTCATCAAAGTCTCAAAGTCCAGTGTGATTCTGTCCTCATCTAATGTCTACACATCCGTATTTTCCAACAATGGTCACTGGCTATCAATTAAGAGTGTGACTTCTGGCTGACGATTCATCTCCTTAGCCTAGCGACATTGAGGCCAATTGTAGTACCCATACTGGTGCCTTGGTTAACATCAGCTAACTCAGTATAGAGCAGGGATTAGTCTGGGATTATTCTGGTTCATATAGCTTAGCTCCATAACATTTCTCACGAGTTTGAAATGACAACCCTTACGTACCCAGCTAGGACAGAAAATAAACACACAAAACAAAAAATGTTGCAGACATCATTGTTTTTTTTGAGTGCAGTAAAGTTGGACTTGCTTTAAATAACTCCTGTTATTCACTAATGATAAGAGTAGGGAGCTACCTCATGTGCATTGGTAATAACAAGGTCCAAACAGCTTAAGTGAAAGACACACTTCGAAGTGTTTAATATGAATGTATATTTTTAGCAGAAGACTAAATAGAAAAAGATTGCCCCCCACCCCCGTCTTTTCCTTTTTGGGCTTTCTCAAGAGACAGTTTAGGAGTGAAAGAAAGACAGCTGAAACAGGTTATATATGAAATAATTTTTCTTAAAAATCCTGGAATGAAATACTACCAGTATAAAAGGAAAGCTATAAAGACTATTCACGTTACATATAAATTAGCAACAGTGGTTTTACCCCAGGATATCAGGAAATAAATTTACAATGAGGACGTCTACCAGGAAAGTCAGTAAAAAGTCAGTGTGATTCATTGACACTCAGTCCTGAAGGGAAATCTTGGTAAAAATAAATTTACTTGTTAAAAGAGACGCAGTATTGGACATCTGGGGTCCTGTACTGCATTGCGGTACAATACTCTGTATAAAGGAATGATAGAATAAAAACATAAGAATGTTTGAGACCTTGAAAAGACCATTTGGCCCAACAAGCCTGTTGTCTTTGATTGATCTCACTCCCATCTACTTGCCTTCTCACCATGGGGTAGCTTTTCTGTCAGGCAGGATCATTCCTAGCAGCAAGTTTTAGGTGTGCGGGGACAGGAAAATGGGATGGGCATTCATTATCCCCCCTCCACTGTGGACCTTTTATGCTGCTTTTGAATAGAATGTTCAAGCCCTCTGTTAATTGATGCAGTCTGAAGCAAATGAAGTTTCCTGCGATATCCTATTCTCAATGTCAGATTCTGGCTGTGTGCATAGCCTGCCCATATACAATAGGCTTTAAAGGCCAGTCATGCTCTGGCCTTTGAGGAATTTTTTTTTAAAGGAGAACTGCTGGAGGGCTGCAGCTTAAATTGTCAAATTGGTATATCCTTCATAGAATCATAGAAATTTTGGCACAGAAGGAGGCCATTCAGCCCATCGTGTCTGTGCCAGCCAAAAAAGAGCTATCCAGCCGAATCCCACTTTCCAGCTCTTGGTCTGTAGCCTTGTAGGTTACGGCACTTCAAGTGCACATCCAAGTACTTTTTAAATGCGATGAGGGTTTCTGCCTCTACCACCCTTTCAGGCAGTGAGTTCCAGACTCCCATCACCCTCCGGGTGAAAAAATTTCTCCTCAACTCCCCTCTAATCCTTCTTCCAATTATTTTAAATCTATGCCCCCTGGTTATTGACCGCTCTGCCAAGGGAAATAGGTCCTTTCTATCCACTCTATCTAGGCCCCTCATAGTTTTATACATTTCAATTAATTCTCCCCTCAGCCTCTTCTATTCAAAAGAAAACAACCCCAGCCTATTCAATCTTTTCTCATGGCTAAAATTCTCCATCCCTGGCAACATCCTCATAATCTCCTCTGTACCCTCTCTAGTGCAATCACATCTTTCCTGTAATGTGGTGACCTGAACTGCATGCAGTACTCAAGCTGTGGCCTAATTAGTGTTTTATACAGTTCCAGCATAACCTCCCTGCTCTTATATTCTGTGCCTTGGCTAATAAAGGCAAGTATCCCATATGCCTTCTTAACCACCTTATCTACATGTCCTGCTACCTTCAGGGACCTGTGGAAATGGACTACAAGGTCCCTCTGTTCCTCTACAGTATCCTACCATTTATTGTATATTCCCTTGTGTTGTATATTTTGTTCCGTACTTAAAGAATTGTGAGTCCGATACCACAAGTTAATGGTTTCGCCTTTATTTGCTTCCGTGTAGAGAGCGTTGGTTACATGGATAGAGTATCGTCAAAGACATAAGCACGCACTTCTATTAGATGCCTTTGTTTTAATTTCAAAATAGACTTTATTCATAAAATTTGTAAAGGTACATACAATACAATTCAACTCATGCTTCAAACAATACAATACAGGTCATACAATTTGCAATGGTACGTACAATACAAATCAACGGTCCCGGTAGAATCAATAGTTATGCACCATACATTGTAAATACAGTTCATGGCACCCTAGGGTGCCTCCTTGCATTACAATTGTTACCGGTTACAGGCTCAGTCTATTTCGTTATGTTCATTTATCATTTTACATTCTGCCCGAGGGTTTTTTTCCCTGATTCGAGCCCCTTGGTATACAATGGTGGGAGGGCTCTAAACGACGGCATTTCCCCTGCAGTCTTTGCGTAGGTTGCACCTCGCTTCAGTGCGTCCCCGCAGCACGTACTCCTGCACCTTGGAGTGTGCCAGGTGGCAACACTCGGTCGTGGACAGCTCCTTCAGCTGGAAGACCAACAGGTTTCGGGTGAACCAAAGGGCCTCCTTCACTGAGTTGATGGTCTTCCAGCTGCAGGTGATATCCGTCTCGGTGTGCGTCCCAGGGAACAGTCCGTAGAGCACAGCATCCTGTGTTACCAACCTGTTTGGGATGAACTGGGACAGATATCAACGCATCTCTTTCCACACCCTCTGAAAAAAGGGGCAGCCCATCAGGAGGTGGACGACGGTCTCCTCCCTGCCACAACCTCGAGGGCAGCTCGCGGTGGCGCTGAGGTTCCGTGCATGTTGGAAGGACCGCACTGGGAGGGTCTTTCTCACCACCATCCAGGCTACATCCTGGTGCCTGTGGGTCAGTTCTAGCGACAAGACATTCTGCCAAATGGCATCGACTGTCTGGTCGGGGAAGAAACCGATCAAGACCACCCTCTCAGTTCCCTGCAGGACTCTGAGGACATTTTGTGTCGACTACTGTCTGACGGCCTTGTGGTCGAAGGGGTTCCTCCTCAGGAACTTCTCCACCTGGGATAGGTGGAGGGCGGAGGGGTGGAACGGTTCAGCTAGACGGGACGTCCTGCACCTGCTCAGTCAGCGTGGCCAGACCCAGCCTTCTCAGTGCGTTGGACAGCTGGAAACCCAGCACGTAGTGACACTTGGTGTTTGCGTACTGGGGCTCTACACATATCCTGAGGCAGCCACACACATGCCACCTCAAGGTGGTGAGGAATGGCTCCTAGTTACAATACTGCTGAACAAAAGCAGGCAAGCTTTTTTATACAATACTACAGGTTTGCGGTTACATTGCTACCATTGGTTCATTTGAAATTACATACATTGTTAAACACCTAATCTAATCATAGGAACTGGCCAGACCAGACCATCATTGATTGCCTTCCCCAAGACAAAGGAGAATCTTGGATTCAATGGAAGCTGCTTGCTGGTCAATAAACCTAAGTATTTGTGAACAGGATTCCCATTAAAAGCACTTAATCTAATCTTTGAGCCTATTTTGTGTCAATGGGAAAAAGATCTCGCCACACAATAGAGAATAATTGGGTTCCTGCCTGGCCTCCTTTGGAGAAGGGAGGAGCCTAGACTTATTACTGGCTGCATGTATAGAAAAAAACATCCAAGAATAGCACCACCTTTTATAAGGGTTTTTTTTAGAAGGGAGCCATGAAAAAGCAAACACTGCCTAAGTTACTTCCCTGTCTTTTCTTAATACTTACCTAATTCTTTACGCTTCAATGTTTCCAACACCTTGACTTGTTTGCCTTCCCAAACACATTACCTCACACTTCTCCGGATTGAATTCCATTTGCCACTTTTCTGCCCACCTGACCAGTCCATTAATATCTTCCTGCAGTCTATAGCTTTCTTCCTCACTATCAACCACTTGGGCATCTTTCATATAATCTGCAAACTTCTTAATCATTCTCCCTACATTTAAGTCTAAATCATTGCTATATACCACAAAAATCAATGGACCTAGTACTGATCCCTGTGGAACCCCACTGGAAACAGCCTTCCAGTCACAAAAACATCCGTCGACCACTACCCTTTGTTTCCTGACACTGAGCCAATTCTGGATCCAACATGCCACCTTCCCTTGAATCCCATGGGCTTTTACTTTTCTGACCAGTCTGTCATGTGGGATCTTGTCAAAAGCCTGGCTAAAATCCACTACATCATTGTAGACTACATCAAACGCGTTACCCTCAACAACACACCTTGTTACCTCCTCAAAAAATTCAATCAAGTTAGTCACACACGACCTTCCCTTAACAAATCCATGCTGACTTTCCTTGATTAATTTGTGCCTTCCTAAATGACGATTAATACTGTCCTTCAGAATTTTTTCCAATAATTTTCCCACCACCGAGGTTAGGCTGACTGGCCTATCCCTTTCTCCCTTTTTGAACAGAGGTACAACGTTAGCAGTCCTCCAGTCCTCCAGCACCACGTCTGTAGCCAGAGAGGATTAGAAAATGATGGTCAGAGCCTCTGCTATTTCCTCCCTTGCTTCTCTTAACAGCCTGGACTACATTTCATCCGGGAATGGTGATTTCTCTACTTTCAGGGCTAAACCCTTTAATACTTCCTCTCTCACTATATTTATCCCATCCAATATTTCACACTCCTCCTCCTTAATTACAATGTCTACATCATCCCCCTCTTTTGTGAAGACAGACACAAAGTATTCATTAAGAACCATACACACGTCTTCTGCCTCCACACATAGGTTACCTTTTTGGTCTCAATAGAACCTTCTCTTTGCTTAGTTATCCTCTTGATCTTTATGTATTGATAAAACATCTTTAGGTTTTCCTTGATTTTACTTGCCAATATATTTTCATGCCTTCTCTTTGCTTTCCTAATTTCCTTTTTCATTTCACCCCTGCACTTTCTATACTCCTCTAGGCTTTCTGCAGTATTGAGGTCTCGGTATCTGACATTAGCTTCCCTTTTTTGCCTTATCATACTCTGTATGCTCCTTGACACCAGGGGGCTCTAGATTTGGGAGTCCTACCCTTTTTCTTTGTGAGAACATATTTGCTCTGAACCCTCCTTGAATGCCTCCCACTGCTCTGACACTGATTTACCTTCAAGTAGCTGTCTCCAGTCCACTTTCGCCAAATTACATCTCAGTAAAATTGGCCTTTCCCAAATTGAGAACTTTTACTCCTGTTCTATCTTTGTCCTTTTCCATAACTACTCTAAATCTAACTGAATTATGATCACTATCAGCAAAATGCTCTCCCACTGATACCACTTGCACCTGCCCAGCTTCATTTCCTAAAATTAAGTCCAGAACTGCCCCCTCTCTTGTTGGGCTTGCTACATACTGGCTAAAAAAGTTCTCCTGAATGCATTTTAAGAATTCTGCGCCCTGTATACCTTTTACACTGATTCTATCCCAGTTAATATTAGGGTAGTTGAAATCCCCTACTATTACCGCCCTATTGTTTTTGCACTTCTCAGAAATTTGTCTTCATATTTCCTCTTCTATCTTCCTCTGACTGTTTGGGGGTCTATAATACACTCCCTGCAGTGTGACTGCCCCTTTTTTTGTTCTTCAGTTCAACCCATATGGCTTCATTTGATGATCCTTCTAACATATCATCCCTCCTCACAGCTGTAATAGTTTCTTTAACCAATATTCCAACCCCCTGCCTTTTTTATCCCCCTCTATCTCATCTGAAAACCCTGTAACCAGGAATGTTAAGCTGCCATTGTTGCCCTTCTTTAAGCCATATAAGTTTCAGTAATAGCTATGATATCATACTGCCACGTGTCTATCTGTGCTCTCAGCTCATCTGACATATTCACTAGACTCCTTGCATTGAAGTATATACCATTAAGCACTTCAGCATATCTCTTGAGTCCTTGAGTTTTTCAGAGGTACTTGGAAAGGATAAATGAAAGGATGCAAAGGAGCTTCATTTGCAACAGATGCGTTCCATGCCCTAATCCATTGTCTCGTGCACACAGATCAAGTGCACCACAGGCCTCTTCCAAGCTCACAGCTCCTGCCCTTGGGACTGTCTGAAGAGAACTAACTTCAGGAGTTCACCAGCTACATAGAGACAAGGAGGCAGTGATGGAGTTGTATGATCTGCTGGAAGCTAACCGGCAGATAACCTTGGCCACAGGCACGATGCTGCCAACAGTGGTGAAAGTGACAACCTGTAATATTAGTCCATCAACAATGTACAGATACATCAAGCAGGTTACTGATGCTTACTTCAGAATTGAAGTGTTTAAGATGATTAAAGGATTTGATAGAGTAGATAGAGAGAATCTATTTCCTCTGGCGGGTGAGTTCAGAACAAGGGGACAAAACCTTAAAATTAGAGCTAGGTCATTCAGGGGTTATGTCAGAAAGCAGTTCTTCACGCCAAGGGTTCTGGGCCACAGTCAGTGCTGTCAGCCTGCTCGACCAGCACTACAATAACAGGAAGGAACAAATGTTTGAATTCTGGCTGTGAGAGATACTTTCAAACAAAGCTTTCATTACAAGATACTGAAGGGCTGAGTTTCGGTCCTGTTTTGGAGCGGGAATGGGGCTGTGGCATGCTGAAAATCACAGAGCAGCACTTAGCGCCTCAGTCCTTTTGCTGGAGATGGGCGGCCCAGGAAGACTCATTACAGTGGGCAAATTGGGGTCCTATGATGTAAATAGGATGCCATTTTTGGGCAAATTAGCTAGAGGAATGCAGAGTGCTGGACCTGCTCAGTAGTATTGGGTGGTACAGGCTGGAAATGGCCATTACCAGCACTTTTTTAAGGGGCGCTCACCTGCAACTACTCAGATCATTGGAATCTGCTGGGAAAATTTTTTTGCTTGTTTTATACAAAGGTTTTTGACTTGTAAATCGCAGCACTTCTTGAATTTGCTTCAAGACCTTCAGGAATCTTAGGGAGGTATTGGCTACTGCAGAACATGGGAGTTATCTTGGCCGATCCATTCTGGTTGGAGGAAGAGGAGGTTAAGTCCAGCAACAGGTGGTGGAACCTCAGGGAGATACAGTCGGTGCTGGTAAGAGTCCACAAAGGGGGAGGACTGCTCCCAGACATCCTTACCCTGTCCAGCAACGTCTTTTTTTGTCTAGCAATTCCTATGTTCCCACGTAATAGATTCAAAAGGCACTGATAGATATCTGGCATGTCATCAGCCTTTAAAGGACTGGAAGCTAAGATTCGGCAACCCTCCGAAATATGCACCAGCACTTGTTCTTATTTTTCCAAGTGTCAGCGCAAAAAAATTAACACTCAGAGTGTTCGTTAAATAGTTGGGCTGGGAATTTCCTTGCAGCTGCGCCCACTCCGCCACCGTAAATTCACCAGCAGTGCAGCGGAAACCCTGTTTACATCGGCCTCTCTGGAGAAGCACAGCCTCTTCACGCATTGCTCCTCAGTCAACTGGAGGTAAGTAACTCTGGGACAGGGTAAAGATGTCTGGGAGCAGTCCTCCCCCTTTGTGGACTCTTACCAGCACCGACTGTAGCTCCCTGAGGTTCCACCACCTGTTGCTGGTCTTAACCTCCTCTTCCTCCAACCAGAATGGATCGGCCAAGATAACTCCCATGTTCTACCATCCTAGTAGTCGCATGATACAATAATGAAGTTGTTGATTAATCACTGCAATTAATCTTTATCAATTAGCCTACAATAGACCCAGACATAAAGCAAGGAAAACAGTAGTAGAAAGCTTTGGAAACCTAGGTCCAAAGTCACGTATTGCTCCCAAACATGTTACACTTACCTTATGTCATGTCTCAAATTACTCATGTACTGTATCCCAAAATATTATTTGTAATAATTTATTCAGTGCCTTCACTGGTAAATTATTACACCTTTTTCAATTAGTTTTTTAAAGAAAAAAATTGCCTCCTGACTTCCCTCCTCACTCCTACCTTCCTTTTTAACTTGTATTCCTTAATATTTGAAACATTTGTCACAGTAAATAATTTGCCCAGATCAGCTTTGCATAATTTCAAAAACTTCCAAATAGGCTATTTCCAAGTCTCTTCTATCCAAAAAGAATGAGCTCAACCCTTTAACCCTACTAAAAAATGAAAAAATACTTATATATCAATTTTCACATCCTCAGCATATTCCAAAGCACTTTACAGTCAATTGCTTTCGCAGTAGAATCGCTGTTATTTTGTAGGCAAATGCAGCAGCCTACTTACACACAGCACGGTTTCACAAACTGTGATGAGATAAATAGGCGAGGGATAAATGTTGGCCAGGACACCAGGAGAACTCCCCTGCTCTTCTTCAAATACTGCTGTGCGACCATTTATGTTCATCTGGGCAGGCAGACAATGCCTCGATTTAACGTCTCATCCAAAAGACAGCACCTCTGACAGTGCAGCATTCCCCTGAAGTGTCCTCCTACATTGTGGCTGGGAAATTCTTCGGAGCTGCTTCCAATATGCGGTGGAAACCCCGCTTATGCGCCTAAATGGGATTTCCGCTACACTTCTAGCAAAGTAACGCTGGCGCAGCGGGAGTTGCTCCGAGGAATTTCCTGGCCTATGTGTTCAAGTCTGGGAATCAGCTTGAATGTATGATCTTTGGACTCAGAGGCAAGAGTGGTTATACTGAGCCAAGCTGAGACTTTTAAGATTTATATTGGACAAGACCTGTGCTAGTGTTGCTCGGCTCCCCAACTGGAGGTCTGCCTTGTATGTCTCAGTACTCACCAATGGATCCATTTAACCCTACTCATGGCATATATTTTTACTTCTATAGTGAAGTGAAAGCATTACTCCTGAGCACTAGGGGTGCCAGCAATTACAGTGTAAATTCATGAGTGCAAACATTCCATTATAACAATTCTTAAATAATTATGGCCCCTAAAGTGCGTGCATCATGATACCAGTGGTGTTAGTATCAGCAGAGACAGTATAGTGCTCACTGGTGCCCTCCAGAGCTGACACCATTGGCATCAGTGGGAGGGCACCGCATTTGCATGGGGCTGGCAGGCGCTTGTGCCCCCATGGGGGACTTGGGCACCTTCCTGCCCCGTGCTGCTAGAAACCTCCCTTCTTCTGAAACACGACACAGTCTTGCCCTGTATAAGGGGGCCTAGTTTCACCGTTCTGGGAGCTGGTATGCCTCATTTCAGTGGTTGCACCTACCTTCAGTCTTACGCCAGGTTCCTCATAGGCCGGGGGAGCAGTAACTTCCAGCATGGCAGCCGCTCCCTCCTGGCCCCACTCCCTTCTGACACAGCTGGTCTAGTAAGGGGCCCCTTACAAGGCCAACTGGGATTTCCCAACAAAGGTTGGGTCCCGGCATTTTTCTGAGCGGTTCACCGGACCCCCACCGGGAATTATGGCAGGAATCTGGTGGAACTGCTGAGGAAGTTGGGCCCTTATTACTTTCCTACTTTAATTTGATTTTAATTTTAAATTTAGTTAGTGGGGACTATTATGGGCACCAAAGGCTCTTTAAAACTTCCCATGAATGTGAGTTGCTTCTGGCCTCTCTGCAGAGGTTACGAAGCAGACTGAGCCACCTCTTCCTAACTAAAACTTTGATTTACTACAGAGCAGCCTTGTTACTCACTATAAGGTTAGATGAATGTTCAAATCCAGCACTCCCCACTGTTAAAAAAATAAAAGCAACTACTGCTGTTTTGACTGTGCAGCCGTCGGGATTGTGGTTTTGCTGATAGACTAACGATGCTGTCAAAAGTGCGGAATAAGAGTCCACTCGAGGGTTAGATAGAAAAATGTCTGTGTGATTGGGATACATGAGAGGAGACTTTACTAAAGCAAAGGCAAATTACTGAGAGGCTCAATTGTAATATTTGACCCCGTAGAGTTAGGCGTATTTCATGCAGCTTGTGGTGAAACAAGACAACTGATGTTCATGTTCCAAAGAAACCAAAAACATAAAACCAAGACGATAAAAGGTGATTATTGGAACCTCCCATAGGGATTGAGACTCAAAGGAAAGTGTCATTATTCTCTGCCCAAAATTATTGTCTTATGTTTTGTTTCAGGGTCATCTCATACCACCACAAGCTGCAAAAATGATGCTGCATACAACCCACTGCATCTACATCTATATAGGGTTAAATGTTGCAATTTAATCCTCTTAATAATCACAGCTAATTTTCAAGAGAATAACAGAACAACAACAAGAACTTCTACAAATGCAAAGCAGCTTTAATGTAGAAAAACATCCCAAGGCACTTCACGGAGGAGTTAGGAAAATCGACATCAAGCCTGAAGAGGAGAAATTAATAGGGAAGACCAAAAGCTTCATCAAAAAGGTAGGTTTTAAGGAGAGTCTTAATGGAGATTAGGGAGGTGAAGAGGCACAGAGGTTTAGAGAGGAACTCCAGACCATGAGGTCTCTCCCCCTATTCCTCTGGTACCTTCTCCTCCTTCGAGCACCTCAACTTGTTCCACCCTGTCACCTCTCTTTTAAAATCATCATTCTCTACCACCTCCTCAAATTTCTTACTGGGCTATTCTCCCTTCTTTCCTCCCTCAGCCTATGTACCGAGCGACACCTTATCCTCGGTGATTTCAATCACGATCTCAACTCCCCTTGTCCTCTTTTCTCTGATTTTACTGCCTTCCTGTCTTCCCTAAACCTCTCCCTCCATATCAACTCTCCTAGCCATATTCAAGGCCACCACCTCAATCTTGCATTCTCATGTGGCCTCCTATGGTCTCTACAAGACCATTTCCAATCACTTCCTTGTATCACTCCCACACATCCCTACCCCCTTCCAACCCCACTTCCTTCTCCATCCGCCATTGGAAAAGCTCTCCCCCATGTCACTTATAGTTGCACATAGAAACATAAAAACATAGAAAATAGGAGCAGAAGTAGGCCATTCAGCCCTTCGAGCCTGCTCTGCCATTCAATATGATCATGGCTGATCCTCTATCTCAGCTGCCTACCTTTTGGCCCTTCATTCATCATGATGTCATCAGAGCCCAATCTGCATATTTAAAGAAGGACCCCGTTGTCTTCTTTCAGGTGTCCTTGCCGCCTGCAATTTAAAATTGCAATTGGTCAGATCGGGGTGAGAACAGAGTGGGTAAGTCCCTAGCTCCATTTCAACTACCCGATTTGCACTGGTGGGGGGACTTAAAATCAACCCCACAATATCTATCAGGTTACCTTCATCTATCATCCTGGAAACTTCCTCAAAGTATTCAACCAAGTTGGTAAATCCTATTTTAAAAGCCATGTTGCGTGTCTCTAATTACCCCTTCTCTGTCAAGTTGATCATGTAGAGCATTGTTACTGATCTATTTTAGCAACTTTACTACAACTGATGTCAAGCTAATGTGCCTATAATTTTCTGGTTCTGACTTGTTGCCCATGTTGGTACAACATTAGCCTCCCTCCAGTCATTAGGAACGATCTCTGATGCCAGCAAACTATTGAATATATGAGCAAGCTGCTCACTTAGCATAGATGCCATTTCTTTAAGCAACCTCAGATAAATGCATCTGGACCAGCAACTTGATCTGATTTAGGACTCGATATTCCCTTCAAGGCCATATCTGCATCTACTTTAACACTAATAACTTTAGTGTCAACTATACACTGCAATAATGGTATCTAAGCACAGTCTAGAGGAGTAAAAGCTGATGCAAAGTAGCCATTTAAAACCTGGGAGTCCACTTGAATTTGCCGTGAGGAATTGTTTAGCGGCTCTACACAGTCCTGAATCGGCCTCTGACTATCTTAAGCTGAGCATCTATCCCCATTCTCTGGAGTGTGGTTGCCTAGAAATTTGATTGTGTGCAGGGGTTGAGACACATACTGAACATGCCTGTTCACATGGGTGCAGAGACCATCTATTATCTAATACCAAGAAGTCATTTGTGAACTTGATTGAGGTAAGAGCATGCAATACTTCACACACACACACACACACACACACAAACATGCACTCTCTCTCAAACAGTTCCATACATGCCAGCTGGTGAAATTGGAGTTCTGGCTCCCCAGAGCCATTTATGGAACTAAGCTTTTCCACGAATGATCACAGGAGGATTTGTGCTGGTGATTTACTCCCTCCTGATGAAAAGGGGCTGGAATGCAGATAAATTGCCAGCTTTTTTGGAAAAGCACATGATCCTATTTCTTGTGTTCCTTTTGGAACTGCATTCTATTTTAGCAAAGGTCAAAAAGGATTTTCAAAATTGTGTTTTGCTTTAGTGGAATTTTAAAATTATTTTAATTTAAATTTTCTTTGTTTTAGTTGTTGTTTCCACCTCTTTTAAGTTCCCTTTACACCATGCACTATCTCGCCAACTAAAAAGATTGTCAAAAAAGTGCTCTTGGGCCTCTGCAAATGTTAGTTCTAGGGATGATAATGGGAGGCGTCCAGGCACAACAGTCAGAGGTGTTCATAGGATGCAGCATGGCCTCCTCTGACCACTTAAAGTCTTGATGTGGAGATGCCAGTGATGGACTGGGGTGGACAAATGTAAGGAATCTTACAACACCAGGTTATAGCCCAACAGTTTTATTTGAAAATCACAAGCTTTCGGAGGCTTTCTCCTTCGTCAGTGACGAAGGAGAAAGCCTCCGAAAGCTTGTGATTTTCAAATAAAACTGTTGGACTATAACCTGGTGTTGTAAGATTCCTTACACTTAAAGTCTGGGGAAGAGGCTCTCCAATAGTGGAGTCTCAGGTGTGAGCCCACTGAAATTTTATCATTTTTGGTTATTGAGCGAGATGCAGAACTGTACAGGACTTAGAAAAGCCTGATTCAATGGTTGGAGATCCTTCAGTAGAAAAATATGTTGTAAAACCAGCGGAAAAATTGTGAGGAGAAGCAAAGATCTGAGATCTATGTATGTGTGTGTATATATACATATATTGAATTCAGTTTCTACCTTATTCATCAGTGCTGCACAGAAATCCTTCCTGAACCTTTCAACCCAGTGCCTAAAGTGTTCTTTAATTTGTGACTGGCTTTCATTGGAACTGTTAGAATCAGATCCCCAATTTAAACATCTCCCACCAAGCATTAGTATTCCTGTGTGATGAGGTGTTGATTTCGGAGGCCTACCTTTGGGATCTGATTACAGTATATGTATTGGAGGTCACTATTCCTGGATTAAGTAGTAAGAGTTAACCTTCTAGGAGAATTTACACACAACGCTGAAGACAGGAATAAGGCAGAAACCTAATTAATCATTTATATATATATATATATATATATATATATGCACACATATTCTGTTTAGTTAGTGAGAACATTTTTCAGACTGGAATAGAGCACTGAAGAGAGAAATTAGGTGAAAATTCGAATTATTGAATTTGAATTATTGACTTTATTCTGCAGATATTGGTCTGAGACTAGTATCTGCATCGTGCAGTAGTGTAAGTTGGGCTGCTAGCTGCACTTCATTGCAGGTCGCACTGAACTCAGCAACAAAGGAACACTGTATGTGCATGTTTCACTACATGAGCAGAGCTTCACTCCTGGGAGAGCTCATTTTTAGTGATATATAAGGCAACAGGCAGGATCATTTGATTTGTCCCAATATCAAAAAGATTTCATACTGATTTTCTACTATATACGGTTCAAAGCCCAAAAGGCATGGCCTCACACCTCTTGACTTCAATGTGTTGGGAATCAAATCAAAACCTAATTCCCCAGTTATATTAATGCCTTGTTGTAAATGTGTAGCTGAAACTGCTCACCTCCCAGAAATATTGGAAATGCACAGCATATCTGAAAGAAAAGATCAGTTAATATTTCAGGTGGAACCCTGACAAAGGTAATCTAAATCTTTCAGGTGCTGATTTCCAACATTTTCTCTTATTTCTGATTCTAGCATTCTACCATCAATCTATCTACTGGATGGATGAATTGATCCAAAACATCCCCCCCTCCCCCAGCCCCCACCCAAAGCAGCTCAGTGATGTTGTCAATATTTGTTAAACATAAGGCAAGTTTCTAGAATCTTTGGCTAGGAAAAGGTTAATCCTTTTTAAGGTGCTGAGGAGGTCAGTCAGTGCTCATGGTTGCATCTGGAAGAATACATATGGTTACCAGTGTGTTCATTCATTTATCATTACTGATATTTGATTTGAATATGAAGAGGTGAAGCAGTTATTAACTCATTTATGTGAAAATCTATTGTCCACAGACAGATGATGGATGTACTGCAGATGGGTGACAGATGGGTCAGCACTATAACATAAACCTCCCTGTTTCTGCAGCATGGGATTGAAATAATGGTCAAAAATGTTCATGCTTTCCGGCACTTCCATGCTTCATGCAGGACCTGTGCCAAAAGGTGATTAAACCAATAATGATTCTGCTCATGACCCAGCCTTCATAGTGAACCTGGGTCATATGGTCAGGTCAGGTTGCTCCCTACTACATACACACTACAGCAATTTTTCCATTCCTTTACACAATTGGTCGCAATAAATGAGCTGAGTTTACTTTACACCCTGATCAACCACAATAATATAGGCAATTTGCATTAACTGTATAACATTTTAACATCACTATTTTATTCACGTTTCAGGAATGCACGTTAGCGAGCATTTTTCCAATGAAACTTCAGAAACATTGCATGATTTATTACATACCTTTTATCTCCCCTTTTCTGTCCTCATTGAGTATCCCCAGAACAGGTGTTGCATGACTTAGATGTAGAATAAAGCTTATTCCACTCTGCCCCAACAATGAACGTCAAGTTGATCTCAGAACAACAGCCCTCACTGTACAAGTGTGGAGTTTCCATTCTCCACACCAGCCATCTCTGCGGCCTGTTCAGGTGAGATTGGTGCCAATTTTATGCTGCAGCAGCAGGTGCTACCATAATGTGGACTTTTGTGCATCCAATGGTAGGTTGCAGGTTTGTACCTGTGACCTTTCACACACCGGGTTCCCAATCGCAACTGTGCTTTCGGAGATGACACCAAGCAGAGGCCCAGCACCTGCCCAGAGAGCAAGAAAACTAGAGGGAGAAGTCCCTTTAACTGGCGTTACACACCTCGAATGGCATTACAAGGGCAGGAAGTCTGCTCTCAATAGTATAGTGAGCGGCACTGGAGAGTGGGAGAAATACCTATATGTTTTTAAAAAAGAGAGAGGGAGTGTAACATTTACAAAAACTCATCAAAACTTAGACAAAAATAAATTGGTAGCTGCAGATTCAATTGATGACTTGAGGCACCACAATGTTGTTGAACGTATAACCTGCAGGATAAATTTCTAGAGGAGAAAGACCTGTTGAAAGTTTAGGTTGTAAAAAGCTATTAATAGATGACAGTGATGCTCGAGACATTGGCCAACTTTTTATTATAGATCTATAAAAGTCCCTTGGCAGCGTTTAGTCTGAGTTTTTTTTTGAAGTTGTTACACAGACCCTTTTTGTGAAGACATTATGAATTATGTTAAAGGTATTTTATGTTGTGTATAATTATGCACAGGAATGATGGGTTTGATCTGCAGCCAAGGCAAACTAAGGAGAAATAAAATTACAGATTTATTTGTGAATATGCAGTAATTTAAAAATACGTGAAAAGAGATTCTTGATGTTCAGCATCATGTTTACAAAGTAAAATCTTTGTTCATAACTATCTTTTGGGATTTAAAAAGGTTTGATGTAACAAGGTTAGTGTAATTAGAACTAGAAAAAGTATAAAGCAACCTGACAACAGTCATGTGGTGTGGTGTCTCAAGGAATGATAGCAACAGCTGACATGAATTATCTGCTAGGAAGGCAGTGATGGCATTTAATTAGTAATTAATGAAAATGTTCTTTATGTCGGTTTTATATTTGAACAGCTGGAGCAATATGTGATATATCATATTAATATACTTTATTAGACTTGTGCCATAACATAGATTGTAATATATGTCTATCAAGTTATTTTATTTTTTCATTTATTTTCTTATATATTTGTATAAAAAATGAAACAGACACTAAAGGGACGATATTAACCCTATCCGCCTGACTGAAACCAGGCAGGTGGGCGGGCAGTTAAAATTGGCCCGGTGACTAACCTGCTGATGTCCCGCACAGATCCTGCTGCCTTCAATTTTAACTTGCTCTTCTGAACAGGCAGCAAGGAAGTCGCCTGAAGCCGACAGGGTGCTTCTTCAAACATGCAGATCGTAGTCCAATGATAGCTTCGGGCCCAGTAATTTTAACTGCGACCTGAGCGGAGAGTACCTTGTGGCTTTCCCGTCTGGTGAAGATAGCGGGACGAGGATCTGGGACAAGAAGATGCCCAAACAGGTCATTTGTTTTACTTTCCTTGTGGGGCCAGGAGGAGCAGGAGTGTTCCTCTGGGCCCCACAAGGAAAGTTTGGGCCTCCCCTGCCCCTTACCCACTTGAAACATCCTCCCCACGACTTACATTGCTGGCAACCATTCCTTTGGTGTCGGCTGGTAACCTCCTGCTGCCCAGAATTCCACTCCTGCCTGCCAGCAAGCTGCTGCTTCCCTTCTGTTTGAGCAGGCAACTTAACCTCCAAGTTAGAATTTTGATTGGAGCACGCATGCTCTTAAGCAGAGGTAAGTATTCACAAATACTGTAATAATAATGTACATGCACAGAATGACCCAACGTCCCATGTGTTAATCGCACACTACTTGACATGTTTCAGCTAACAAGCCTTGGCCTCTCATAGGTTTCAATGGGAAATGGAGAGATCACTTGTTAGATAAAGTTCGTCATTGTGTTGTTCCCTTGGGGATTGGCTTTATAAGACCCCTGAATCAAGCATGAATGTTACTTTGGAAGAGCTCAATTTCTTTTTGAAATAATTAAAGCTGAACAGAGTCCAAAGAATTGCAGTAGGCTAATGACGCAATTATATCAGCAGTTCACTGCATTTACGTTAGCCAAGCTTTATAAACTGCAGCTGGAACTATTAGGACAGCTGTGCTTCTGTAGAATTGTATTTATATAAGCTGTAAGAATGTGACTCACCCCTACAGGACTGTCATAGAACTTGAATGGGCATGATTTTAGCCTGGGAAAACAGTGGGTTGGAGGCGGGGTGGGGGGGCATTAAAAATTGCAAAAGTCTAAAACCCGCCCCAACCTGCTTCCAAACCACCCATATCCGGTTTTCACGGGGGCGGGACAGGCAACCAACCTGCTCTCAGGAGGCGGGTCGGGCATTAAAAGCTTTTAAGGAGGGCTCAGGTCTCCATTTTCAAAGCTTTTATGATTTTAGCCTCTAGGGGCTGGGATTGCCAGGTCTTCTTCTTCACGCCACGTGAGAGGAGGAGAGAAGTCGGGAAGCTGCAGGTAAGTGCCTTTACAGCACAGCTTGTGGGCCCGGAGGAGCAGGAGTGTTACCCCCAGGCCCTAACAGCCTACCTGCAGCGACTCCCACCAACGATCGCCAACCCCACCACCCGCAAAATCTCCGAGCACCGCCCCCCCCATGATCTCTGACCACCGCCCCCAATGATCGTTGACTCCCCTCAACGATCGCCAACCCTTAGCAACGATTGCTGACGCCCCTCCAACGATCCCAACCCCCTCCAACGATCCCAACCCCCCCAACGATCCTGACGCCACCCCAACGATCCCAACCCCCCCCAACGATCCCAACCCCCCCAACGATCCTGACTCCCACCCAACGATCCCAACCCCCCCAACAATCTCCACCCTCCCCCAATGATCCCAACACCTCCCCAATGATCGCGGTCCCCCGTTGACTGACTCCCCCGATGACTGGACCCCTCGAACCCCCCCGATGACTGATCCCCCGATGACTGACCCCCAATCCCCCTGAACCCCCCCCGATAATTCACCCCACCCCTGACTGACTGCCTGATCCCACCCCCGATGACTGACCCCCGGATGACAGACTGCCCGATCCCCCCTGGTGACTGACCCCCCGGTGACTGACCCTCCGATCCTCACTGATGATTGACCTCTCCGATGACTGACCTCTCCGATGACTGACCCCAATCACCCCCGAACCACCCAATAACTGACTCTCCCCGATCCCCCTCGATGACTGACCCCTCAATGACTGACCCCCGATCCCCACTGATGACTGACCCCTCAATGACTGACCCCTGATCACCCCCGAATTCCCCGATAACATACTCACCCCGATCCCCGCGATGACTGACCCCTCAATGACTGACCCCCGATCACCCCCCGAATCCCCCGATAACATACTCACCCCGATCCCCCCGATGACTGACTCCTCAATGACTGACACCCAATCCCCCCCGATCCCCCTGATGACTGACCCTCCCCGATCCCCCCCGATGACTGACCCACCAGATGACTGAGCCCCCTGGTGATTGACCTCCTCCCGATCCCCCCATGTCTGACCCCCCCCAATCCCCCTGATAATTGACCCCCTGACTGACCCACCGATGACTGACCCCCAATCCCCCCGATCCTCCCGATGACTGACCTGCCCCAATCCCCCTCGATGACTGACCCCCCCCGATTCCCCTGATGTCTGAACCCCCAAAGACTGACCCCCCTCAATGACTGGCCCCCCCGATGACCGACCCCCCAATTACCCCCCACCCCCAATCTAACATTTACCTGATCACGTCCTCTTCCTGGCTCTTCTCCCATCTGACTGAGAGCCGGCCTGTGAATCAGGCTGGCCTGTCGGGTGGGAAACTAACAGTCTCAACCCAGTTTCTAATGGCTATCTATTCATAATGTGGCACAAATTGCAAGTCACACTTAGACAGGCTCGAATGACGGCAGGTGTTGGAAATGTTACAGTCAAATTGATGTAGTATTGGGTGATGTTCTGACAAGGGCTAAGGCATGTTGATTGGAAGCAAAGGATCTGCATCTAATCAATGCTATATCAATGTGAGTGATTGATGATGATACAGCCTACTCAATTCAAAATTCTTCTGTTCAAAAATATATGATGGAACTAAATAATCTAATAGGACTTTGCTGTGTTATTTACATTGCTTAAATCACATTATTGGATAATTCAAATATTCTTAGTACAAAAAGTGACTTTGAATTATCAGTAGGGTGTGCTAGGTGCAAAAGAAGTGGAAAATGTTCAGGCACTAACATTCTTCACATTGGTGAACACACAAAATCCAAAATAAATTTATAAGCCCTGAATTTCCTTGGGGATTCTCCCGATTTCCCTCTTTAACTTCAGCGGAAGATTGCAAGAACCCCTGAAGAAACGGAGTAAATGGCCATTTTCAGCTATTTACGCAGTTTCTCTGGAGGTTCTGCCAATTGCCCACCGAAAGTTCTTGAAAAAGATAAAAAGAAACCCCATCTAAATTCAGGGTGACATTCTCCATGTATTTCCTCAAGTTGTACTCGAGGTGGAAATGTTCCTTCAACTGCATTCTCTTCCGGAATCTGTCTATTTTTGGGTGGTTCCGGAATGTTAATTGGGAGGGAAATGTGTCCTTATCCCGCTGCCTGCAAATAACAACGGATGAGTGGAGTTTGCTCAGGGCCCCAGTTCTCTTCCATATCACCCGTTGGTTCTGGGGCCTGCTTGTGGTGGGCTAGAGGCACTTCACAGCTGAAAGCCACAAGGGAACTTGAGCAACCTGCAGGTAAGTTTTTGACTGTATTATATAACATTTTTAAAAAGTATATTTGTTACTGTATGTTTTTAAAAGTTATGCCAAGATGCTGCAGTCTGCAGCCAGGCCCTCAAGGCCCACAGCTGCTCGAGGTCGCCCACCAGAGCTGTCTGGCATGTCCTCAATGGAAGCTCAGCAGCCTTCCACCTCCCAAGCTGCAGCCACTGGAGATACCCTTTGTAGGGGCACCAGGATAGGTAAACGAGCACACATGATAGGCAATAAAGGTTTTCACAAGGGTGATTCTTAATTCAGCAAGTTAACTGTTATACAATATCAACTGAGTTCTTGCATTAAACTTTTCTTTCTGGATTTGGTGTTGGTGCTAATATTTGTAGTGAAGTGAGGGCAAGACCCATGAGGCTGGACTGCAGGAAGGCAATCAGATGGTAGTTGTGAGGACAGTGGTTATAAGGATGGTGGAACTGTTTGGGGCTTCAGCTACGGCTGCAGCAAGTGTCAGAGCTCCGTTACAGCCATCTTCATGAAGCACAGGTGCCTCACACATTGCTCCTCAGTGAAGTTCAGGTAGGAAAAGTGTTCCCTGAAGACCCACAGTGGGTATGGCATCCTGCGCAGTGCCCTCCTCCTCCCTCTTCTCTCAGCTGCTGCAGCTCATTCATGTCTTCTTTATTGCTCCCCCTCATCCTCCAGGCTCAAAGGCAGACCTAACATATCACTCATGAGTGAAATAAAATACTTCCAAGGTAGACAAGCAGAACAGTATCAGCAAAACCATTGTTCCCAGAACTCACAAGTGAGTAGTGGAATGGAGAAAATGGTCAAAACACAGCCCCAAAGTTGACCAGAGCCTAATAGGACAAACCAGCAACTAAGCTGTGAGGAGGGGATGAGCCCTTTAAATAGCAGTCCTGCAGGGTCCTTGTTGACTTTAGTGCCTTGATTTGCTGGACAAGCTTAACAGGTGGCAAGTCAGGCGCTGGTATAGGCCAATTTCACAAAAGGGTCCTTCAACCAGCATAGGACCTTTATTCTAACATTATGATGAGGTTTTTGAACATCTCCAATGCACGCCCTGGGTGCCTATGGAGGTGCCCGATCCAATATGCTGGGCGGCGCACTTCTGGCGCACTACCGGGACAGGCGTGCTCATACCACCTGCCTTATTGGACCCTTGGGTGTCCATTCCACACTTGAAAAACGGGTGTGGCGCGATCCAATTTCTAGGCCTATAAATCCTGCTGGTTTTCATTAAGGAAGAGATATAACTCGTCTGAAAAGTAGTTGGGAACGCTGCAATCAACAAAATGCTTTGGCACAGATGGGGTTAACGCTATTGCTATAAAGTGGACTTGCCATTGAAGAATACAAAATTCTTTGGTTTTTTTTGGGAGGGGGAGAATGTTAAACTTCAGTTGCCCTTGCTCACAAGTTAGCGTGACAGCTAGGCTGTACTTTTATTGTTTCCAGAGAATCAGCCTCACACCAAGTAGAAACAGTAAGGTTTGTTTAAAATCACTCTTTGCCAGTGGCACAGAGGGACGAAAGTTAATGGCTGATACTGAATGCTGTTCCTTTGCCTTCAAGAAGACGTTGATAGGTTTGGGGCATTGGCTCAAACCTTCCACAGGAGAGTTCATGGTAGGACATCGCATAAATCGGGCCAAATGCTTTCAGATCTACAATGTGCCTATTTGTTGATCTCCCTAGGCTGCATTTCAAAACTATCAAAAGTCAGTTCCCTAGAGCTTCTTGTTATGTTTGACTCAACTTTCCTTTTAAACAAGGTAGTAGAAGATTATTTAAAAAACACATGAAAACTTAGAGAATGTTAACAGTTTACATTTATTCACTTTGCTTTCTCCCATATCTGTCTACAGATGCTTACCATGACTCCATTCTCCTCTTTCTGCATGGTGACCCATGGACTCCTCTGCAGCTTAGAATCATAGAATCAAAGAAAGGTTACAGCACAGAAGGAAGCCATTCGGCCCATCGAGTCCACGCTGGCTCTATGCACGAGCAATCCAGCTAGTCCCACTCTCCCGCCCTATCCCCGTAGCCCTGCAAATTTTTTCCTTTCAAGTACTTATCCAGTTCCCTTTTGAAGGCCATGATTGAATCTGCCTCCACCACCCCCTCGGGCAGTGCATTCTAGATCCTAACCACTCGCTGTGTAAAGAAGTTTCTCCTCATGTCACCTTTGGTTCTTTTGCCAATCACCTTAAATCTATGTCCTCTGGTTCTTGACCCTTCCGCCAATGGGAACAGTTTCTCTCTATCCACTCTGTCTAGACCCTTCATGATTTTGAATACCTCTATCAAATCTCCTCTCAACCTTCTCTGTTCCAAGGAGAACAACCCCAGCTTCTCCAGTCTATCCACGTAACTAAAGACCCTCATACCTGGAATCATTCTATTAAATTTCTTCTGCACCCTCTCTAAGGCCTTCACATGTTTCCTAAAGTGCGATGCCCAGTTGTGGCCGAACCAGTGTTTTATAAAGGTTCATCATGACTTCCATACTTTTGTACTCTATTCCTCTATTTATAAAGCCCAGGATCCCGTATGCTTTTTCAACTGCTTTCTCAACCTGCCCTGTCACCTTCAACGATTTGTGCACATATACCCCCAGATCTCCCTGTTCCTGTACCCCTTTTAGAGTTGTGCCCTTTAGTTTATATTGCCTCTCCTCGTTCTTCCTACCGAAATATATCACTTTGCATTTTTCTGCGTTAAATTTCACCTGCCACGTATCCGCTCATGCCATCAGTCTGCCTATATCCTCTTGAAGTCTATCACTATTCTCCTCACTGTTTACTACCCTTCCAAGTTTTGTGTCATCTGCAAATTTTGAAATTGTGCCCTGTACACCCAAGTCCAAGTCATTAATACATATCAAGAAAAGCTGTGGTCCCAGCACCAACCCCTGGGGAACACCACTGTACCACTTTTGATTTTTTTGATTTTGATTCTTAAGATCAGTAAGTCACTCCACTTATTACTTATTTATCAGTTTTTCAAATATTATTACAGTGGTGCTGTCAAGAATAAAACAGAATATGCATTTACAACCAGCACATATATCTTTCGTTATTTTTGATAGGGACAGATCTTAAGCAGGGAAAATAGAAAAGTAGCTGAATGGGTTTTGATTTCCAGATATTTTTTGTGTTGCATAATTCAAACCAATAATCTGGGACTGAGACTCAAGGAACCTCTGGGGGAAGGGACGAGGGGGCTGGGAGAGAAGGCAGTATTTATTGTCGCATTGATCTGAGTAAACCACGAGCTGACTAAAACCATTATTTTCATAATGGGCTGCAAATTCTTAGGACCAGATCTGGTCTGATTTTCAGAAGTGTCGATCAACTTTGAAGCCTGATTCTGTGGTTGGATGATCCTAGGGCTCACACCTGTGAGTGCTATCGCTCACTAGAGGTGCCTGGCTATGGAATCGGCCCCGTTGCCTCCTATAACGATGCCAACAACTATTTACTGACCTGACTGCTTGGTTTTTCTTCCCTTCATTTTTTCCCCTGAGGAATTTTATGCCCTCCTCCTCTCCTAAAGGCATTGACTCCTTGCTGATTAAAGTTCCTTGGGTGCTGATCACTCTGAGCTACATAGTCCAAGTAGCCATTTTCCATGTGTGAATATAGACGATGAGCATCAGGAGGTGAGCCTGATTCTATTCTCATCCAATGTCCATGCATGCCCACTTCTAGCAAGGGTCACTGGATAGCAATTGGGAGCAGGAATTTGGCTGATTTTCCCATCCCCAGTCAGGAGATATCAAGGCCAGGTAATTTAACACAGAATCTGGGACATTTCTGGTCAGCCATGTCAGGGGCCAAATGAAGGGACTCTCTATGGGGGAGTTCTCACTTCCTCAGCCTATAAGCGACTCAGCATAAGACTGGAGGCCGGTATATTGAGTGGGGCGAGGGATACCAGCCTTCAGAAGGGCAGAAGTAGGCCACATTTGTTGAGGTGGGGAGGGGGACAGGCATGAGTATAGGCCTGGGAACTCAATACAGGTACTTTTCTTTCAAATGTTAGCATTGTTTCCATTACACAAGGAAGGGAACTGCATGGGATTTCCAGGGAGGGTGCCTGGGCACTCAACCCTCGCTCCCACATGTCAACCAGGCACCAGCATAGCTAGGTGAGTACCTAAGATGCAGCCAGAGTGGCGCTGATGCCTGCCAGCCCCCTGAAAATGAAGTGCCCCATCACTGATCCTGCAAACTCCAGGAGGGTCAGCACTGGAGAGCACCAGCATAACTGCCGGAATTGCGGCCTGTGCATTTTTGGGACCGAGCGCTGATCCTGATATTTTCAAATGACTTGTTGCTGTGATAGTTGATAAGATCATTTTTACCTGTTCCCTTCTTCTGAGGAGGTACTGAATGAAATAGTAGATATAGATTACTTTCAATCATTAGCGTCCCGTCATTGTGAATGTTAATAGTGGGCAGTAATTAAAAATAAACTGTTGGGATGAAAAATTGGGAGAAGGAAATCACTGTGTAGAGGAGGACAAAGACTATATACATGAAGATAGTTTGGAAACAATAGGTAATGGGACTGATTTTCCTGTAATTAGCACTGGTGGGTCGCTTAATCCCTGTGCACTAATCATAAGAAATAAAGACGTAAATCCATGATGCTGGGTCTCTGACTCCTTGATGTTGCCCTAGAATTTTTTGGGCTTCCTCCAAGAGTGAGCAGACTGCCTACACCTGTAATAGGTACAGGCCAGGAGCAGTCATTCAATTGAGGCGGCATGAGTGTTCCTGGTCCTCCTACTGCATTTTCTTGTTCCTTCACCAGCCCGGGAATAATTTGGAGGATTGGAGAGGGACAGACAGTGTCCTGTCTGACAGTGTCTTCTTTTCAGGGACATGGGGACAGGGATCAACTGGAAGTTACTGTTTGTGGACAGCAGTTGAAAGGTCTTGACCATGGCAGCCATTGCTGTTACTGCAGCCCTCTCAAACCTGTAGCCATGACTGACTTTCCTCCTCCACTTCTAGGCATAAAGCCCTTCCAAGGGTTGCAACTGGGCCATTCAAATAATCTGGGCGTATGATGGCTGGACAGGCACTTTGTCCGCCCAACGCCTGGGCAAGAGGTAGAGGTGGGTAGGAACATCAGCCAATGAGTTCAGTGGACAATAATTGCCAGTTAGAAAAAGGCAATTTTGACTGAAAATGATCCAGTTTAATGAGTATAGCTTAGTTATAAAGGGAAGCATTTTTGTGCTGGCCCAGTAACCCAGTGTAAGTCAGGAGGTGTGATGTTTGAATGCATCCAACTTGACCTATGCTGAACCCATCTGCATTTCCCAGTTCAGCACATTAGCGTAGCACTCAAGAGTACCAGGCATGATTAATGTCTGTGCCTGGTGGCTTGCCCATGGCGGGTCAAAAATTGGTGCGGTGCAGCAGCTTAAAGACCAATTCTAGTTCTGGGTGGAGGCTGGAGTCAGCTCCTTCCTAAAACAAAGGAATGTCAGTGAACAGTCATGGCAACTGTAGGAACCCCATCCCCTCCCAAATTCTTTGAAGTGACAGTGAAAATTTTGTTGCAGCTGAGGAAAGAGGGCCACTTTCCTACTGATGGCGGTAGAGTCAGTCTAAGGGTGGATCAGGGCACCTTGCAGGAGGTGCCCATGCCAACAGCACAGTGCAGCAATCCTGGATGCCAGAAGAAATTTCATGATCTCACCAGGAGTGCCAAGGTAGAGGACTCACTGTAACTTCATTGATATCCAGTGTATTAAGTATGAATGGAATGGAAAGTTCTTACCCACCCACACAATCATCCAGTACTTCCTATGAAAGCTCATTCTACCTCAGGGTATATTTCTCAATGCTTCCCTTTACCAACAACTTCCTTTATCAACATCCTCAACTGCTGTATCCCTGACTATTCCTTCCATGTGCTGTTTTTGCAAGACATATTTTTCTGTTATGACGGTATCTGTGGACGCCAGTGCCCAAATATTTCTCGTTCTTGGATTTGGGGCACATCTTTATTGTGGCGGAACTTCTGCCCCTGACCGCGACCGATTTTCCAGCCTGAGGGTCATTTACATAGTTTTAACAGCCTCCCCGGCCTGTACAAGGGAGTCCTCCAGGGGTGGGGCAGAGATTTGTTTAAAAGTTTTGACTTTTGCACTATATCCTGTACAACTGATCCTCCTCTGTTACCATAGCAACACTTGACAACAGGGACAAACAGGTATCCCTTGTATCCAGTATAGCTTAATTACATTATTTGAATATGAGTACAATATGCCCGCCCATATATCGATGGACATATTGACTACCACCCACCTCACTCTAAGAGTCTCCAATCTGGCCTCTTCTGTATCCTCCTCCTCCTCCCCTTCACAGATTAGGAACAGAGGGATTCCCATTGGGAAAACCATTTCCCAGTCCAGAAATTTATTTTCTCAAGTATTTACAAAAACTGTCAGAGAAGTCTTCAGGGAAGTTCTAGAGGAAGAACAAGCCAAAGATCGCTGTAGGTAAAGTTCCCGCAACAAAATCCAAAATGGCTTCTTCAATGTGCAATTCGCCTCAGGGATACAGTTGCACGGCTCATATTGCCACTCATACAGTGGCCATGTTCTCAGAGGTCAGCTTTAGGATGGAAGTTGGGAGAATGTTGGCTACACCTACCAGTCCCTATTTGTCTGCAGCAGGGTGGGCTCTGGAGACTGGTGGGTTTCCAGAAGAAGAATGTTAGTGCAACTTTTTTGAGTGGTATTGAAGTGGTAGCCATACCAAACCATTTTACTGGTTTTAACGCTCCAACTCTATGTGAAAACAGGCAACGAAAGGAAAGAAAATTCATCCCATACAGTGGAAGAGTCTAATGGAAAATCATTTTGGCAGATTTTACAGGACAATAGATGCAGGTTGTTCAAGATGTTGAAAAGTCATTCAGTAAGGAGCCTTGAAAACGGAACCAGCTCAGCCAAATTCATTATCATTCTGAGCTTCAAAAGATAAAAAAAATCTAAATTTAAAATCCTATATACGTCTATGAGTCATTGTTTCATATTTAATTATATAATATTACAGATTGATCATAGAAGGAATCATATATAGCAGGTTAAGGCTATTTGGGTGATGAATATGGGTGTTTACCCCTAATTACCACACAAGTATAAACATTGACTCATTACTTTTTGGTTTTCATTTACTGCAGGAAGGTTAGACGTAATTATATTAACTAAAGAGCTTAACACCAAGAAATGAAAAGAATCACCTGATCTTTGTAATGCGTCATACATGATTTTTACTGCCAGTAACAGAAACAAAATGATACCCAAAATCCCACGAAATGTAAGCCATGATTTAGGGAACATGAAGTTCACAATTCAGGTAAGACTATTAAAAGGAACGAGGCAAATTGACTCAAAAAGCTATTTTCTACAGCAAATGGCTGGTGAAATGTAAGGGGGATAATTTTCTTGACCTTTTCCCCTGTAGAACATTCATGTCCCGGATGAAAAGGTCAGGAAAAAGAGGCAACAAAAGAAAACTTCCAGTCTGAGAAATTCCCCAAATCCTATTGCTACTCATCAGAATTCTAAAAGGTGTTACTTCCCAAACCCACAACCCTCCAGGTGCTAAAACTCTTCCATCATGTTACAGAGGTGTTGAGGGCACATCTCTCGTCCAGTGTATCTCCACAATCATTCGCATGTCATATCCCTTTGCACGGTCAGGATCTGCCCTCAAATACTGGAGGGAACAAGTGCAATAGGAATAAATGCATTCCTCTGGCTCCTCTAACTGTTTTAGATGCTGCCAGTTAGGGTCTCAGCCCAACGATTCTGAGTGTATCTCCAGGTGCCTATGAGTGGGCAAGAAACAGCACATACATTTCAAAAACTTACAGCTCCCCAAACATGAAGGCGGGCTCAGCCTTCCCAAACTCAAGCAGCGCTATTGGGGATCTGGACTGGAATCTGGCCAACCCATACAACCTCTGAAAGAACAGACCTCCCCACCAACTCCACTACAGCCTGCCCTCATAGACTCACAGAGAAGGCCAAGAAACATCAATAGAGGCAACAATTCTATCAGCCTGAAAAGAATCTTGAGCCTTGCTGAAACACCTGCCTCTTGGCCCTTTCCGCAATATAGGGCAATGGAGAGGTCCCAAAACGTATTCACTACAGGTGAATTCTGAACCTGGCATGAGAAAAGCACAACCAGGCCAACTCCTTGACAGGGGCCAGATTATCCCCTTCCCACAATTTGATGAACAACTTTAGCTCCTTAATCATGACCAGAACTGTTACCTACAAATTTAACACCTCCACAACAAACACGTAGTTGAAACACTTGTGGGATATATGCCAATCGGAACGGCTAATAGATAGATGCTGCCTGGAGCTCTGGAAGCACCAGGCAGTCTGTTGCCTTTTCCTGGAAGCCTACTCTATCCAGGTACTCCCATCCACATACCTGGCCTTTCTTTCAGGGCACTAAAAAAAGGGTTAACTGGGAAGGTGGTCACTGGGCACTCAATGTGTCTTTGTCTTATCTTCCTGTCTTCAGTCTGTCCCAGGGACCCCACAGATCCTCTGAGGGGCTCCAGATCCAGGGCAGGCCATAGTGCCATGATGCACCATGTGCACCTGTGCTGGGGTACCTAGTCTGCATTCCTCCTGGAAAATGAAGCGGGAGGCTAAACCTTCTCAATAGCATGTCAGTGATGGGCCTGTGCCTACTGCAGGTGCAGGCCCAGCTTTGCCATCTCCTCCCTGGAAGCCTTGCAAATCCTGGGAAATCGTGAAAGGGGCGATGACTGGTGAAATGGGTCTTCAGCCTTATTTCCTGACCTTTGTGTCTGGGAAAATGAGCATTCAATGGTGGCAAGGGTCAGGAAAATCTGCCCTTTGGTGAATTATACCACCATTTGATGATATACAGGCATACTGCAAACCAGTAAGAGAGTTTATGATTAAACTACACTCTCATGGTCACATGATGGAGTCCAATAAATTCTCCCAGCTCTAATATCATAACCTTGTTAAAATCGAATCTTGTCACATGACACAAACTGATATGGTTACATTCCCATAATTCATTGTTTGTAGCAGTGAGGGAAAAATTGACAGCATTTATGGAAGATATGAACAGATGCACAGATGAAAAAGGAAAGCTGCATAAATATAATTATAAAATGTAAAAGATGTGTGGGAGTGTGTTTAAGGGTGAAACAAATGCTTGGGGCTTGGATTGGGTTTTATAAACTCCATAAGCATCACTTTTATGGTTTATGATGCCATCTAAATTCCTTGAGTGTGTTACAGTTTTCTAAGAGATCCCAGACAATTTAAAGGAAATTTTTCTCTGTTTCTTTCAGCCATAAGTTTAAAGACAAGGAAAAAACTCTTTGGTTGACATGCCTTACACAATGTCATTTTCCAATCAATCTTTGCTGAAAACACAATTCAAGTGAAAATAATGGCGTATATTTTTCTCCAAGTCCTTACTCGTGTACAATTGCATTATTTTTGGACTTAAGAAAATGTAAACTAGCCTAAAGCGTCAAAACTATTGAACTTCATTTACCTTTAAGTATCCTTAAACTAATTTCCTCAATACAGGCTGCTCTCCGCAGCGGCCTTGTGTGTATTCATTGAGCCTGATTTTAGTATCCGTCGTTAACAAACTAGCTGGAGGTGGTCACGGTGGGAATAGCAGCCACCCAAGTTCATGATTATTAACCCAGCCTAGTTTCTGGGTTCAGCCTAGTTAACACACAGTGGACAAACTGCAGGCACAAGTCACGCCTATTGGGGCAGGAAAGCACTTACTGCTGCAGGTCTTAAAGGCTTCGGGTTCCTTAAAGAGGCATTGTTAAAAGTGCACAATGAAGCAGGGCTGAGCAGCCATGTCAACGAGCAGTCACGTGAGTGGCAGGGCACCTCACTTTTCTGATGGGGCAGTGGAAATTTTACTGTGTCAGAGGAGGGAAGTCTTCTTTCATTGTGAGTGGGTTAGAATGCCTGGAAGGAGGTAGCAAGTCACGTCGATGCTAACAACACTGTTCCGAGGACCTAGCTACATTACCAGAAAAAGTTTCAAGATCTCACCAGGTGTACCAAGGTAGGAAACCTCACATTAATGCAATGTTTGACCTCTGAAGGGCATGACCCACATCCTCGAACACATACAGCCTGACAGTCCATATTTGCCCATTATGGAGCATGAAAGACTTTGCTTTACCTCCCTTCTGCACTAATAAATACTTTCTTGACACCTTCCACCAACTATAACAGTACGATGCTTGCTCCTCTAATCACATCCACTAGGGGCAGCAGGCTGATAAATAGCTCCAATTCTACATCTTCTTACCAATGATAACGGGCAGAACTTGCTGCTGAAATAACAGAGGCGCTCAACAGCGCTCTCAGTTTTTAATGGCAAATTGAAGGAGCAAGTTCCCCCGTTTGCACCCATTAAATCATGAACTCAATCCTATTGGTTCGCCGGCAATTTGACAACTTCGAATTAAAGGGCCATCGCACGTTGCAATCTTTGAAATCACTGAAAAATTGCAAACTTGCTCATTTGCCCAGCTGGAAAGTAACTAATTACACCACCAAACAGGTACGCATGAAAACATAGGTCTAAACTAAGTTTTAAAAGTTAGTCTTAATGACAGCCAAGCAACTAAAAATTAAATTTTAAAAATATGGACTCTCATATTACTCCTTATTTTCATAGTTTTTGGTCATTAAAAAAAAACAAAAAATAATTATTATTTTACTTTTCCTTTCTGTCCCTTTAATTTAATTCAATTACTTCTTTGGCTTTTTATATAAAAAAATTATTTACAATGACTTCCAGAATACTAACTTTAAATGAATGAAGACTGGTTGCCTGCTTGTGGGTGTGTCTTCTATTCTCACGGACTGTTCCATACGCATCACCTTACGCTGCTCAGAGGCTGGGTTGATAGCGCACAATTTTTTTAAAGTTCAAAATCAAGCAAGTCGACGCCACAGAGCCAGCAGTAAATACAATCGTTAATTTAATTTGCAGGAGCTGCGGCGAGCGTTGCCATGCCACTCTGCGCAAGTTCTGGCCCAATAATTCAACCCCTTCTACTCTTTTTGTAGGAGAAGACTACTCATAACAAGAAGGAGAGTTGCCACACAAGAGCAGGAGGACTCCCACCAAGGGGAAATACTAGGGTGGCAAACAGTAGCAAGAAATATATAACAAAATAAAATTTGCTGTCACTTCATTTGCAGTGTGTCCAGAGAGTGTTCTTTTAATTATATTGTATATCACAACATCAGTCGAGAGAAATGGTCTGGATGGCAGTTTGGGAGTAGTTGTCAAACCTATGGGTGGGGATACTTTTGCTGAGGGACAATAGTTTGTGTCGTTTCCATTAACCTCTGTTGTGACTTCTGGTGGTGCATCTATTGAAAAAAATAAAAATATCTAAAAATATTGAGTAACTATCTAGTAGATTATTAACATGTTGTATTAGAAGTTGTGCTGGAGATTGCCATGATTTAGTTATAATGTTTACTATTCAGGACAGCAGTCATTAAGAAGAATATAATGACCATAACAACGAGGAACAGGTATTTTTAGCTATTCATTAAATTGTGGGATGGAAGATGAAGCGATTATTAAAGGTTAGTGCAATAGAGAAACTAGTTGTAATATTTTGTTAGCTTTTAAAGCCCCATGAGATTTATAAAGGATCTGTGAACTATTTGCACAAGCGTTTTACATAAAGTGATGGTGTGTAGTGGGGAAGAGTGTTTGGGAGGCAGGTTTGGAAAAAGCATAGGAAAACCCAGTAATTTTGTGCAGGGAAAACACAAATCTTTGAAGGTGGCAGGACAAGTTGATAAGGCTGTTATAAAAGCATATAGGATTCTTGCCTTTATAAATAGAGGCATAGAGTACAAAGGCAAGGAAGTTATACTGAACCTTCATAAATCATTGGTTAGGCCTCAGCTAGAGTATTGTGTCCAATTCTGGGTACCACACTTTAGGAAGGGTCTCAAGGCTTTGGAGAGGGTGCAGAGAAGATTTACCTGAATGTGACCAGGATAGGGACTTCAGTTATGTGGAGAGACTAGGGAAGCTGGAATTGTTCTCCTTAGAGCAGAGAAGGTTATGGGGAGATTTAATAGAAGTGTTCAAAGTAGAAAGGGAGAAACTATTTCCACTGGCAGGGGGGTCAGTAACCAGAGGACACAGATTTAAGAAAATTGGCAAAAAATCCAGGGGGGAAATAAGGAGAATTTTTTTTATGCAGCAAGTTGTTACCATCTGGAATGCACTGTTTGAAAAAGTGGTGGAAGCAGATTCAATAGTAACTTTCAAAAGGGAATTGGATTAATACTTGAAAAGGAGAAATTTACAGGGCTATGATGAAAGAGCAGAGGAGTGGGATTAATTGGATCATTCTTTCAAAGAGCCAGCACAGGCCCAATGGGCTGAATGGCCTCCTTCTGTGCTATATGATTTTATGATTCTATGATTCTATGATCCAAACTACAGAAAAAATGGTATAAAATGCAAAGCAAGTGTTCCCAAGTAGGATCAGAGCATTAGGTGCAGACTGGAATTTGAGTTTTGATGTTATGCTTGTTCATACTGCCAACTAGCCAATTTAGTTACATAGGTTCAATCAATGATGGGAAAACAATAACCTCACAAGCAAAGTTCATTGCAGAACAAGTTAGTGATGGAACCAGGACCCGTTGGTCCTGTGCTGACAGGTTGGGGGACGTTTATTTTAAACTGGTAAGTTTTTCCTTTAAGGTAATCTAGCTCATTTGCAGAAATTGTGTTTGAAATATTTAATTCTAAATTAATGAAACTAGCAGTGCAAACAGAAATTGAAGTCCCAACTTAACCAAGGGCACGAATCAGTGAAAGAATTAATCCTGTTGCCTGCTTCACTTATTTTAATTGTAAATTACTTTCTAATTAAGCATTTAAATTTGAAGATTTCAATTTGCATTCTCTCTGATTATTGAATATTGGCCTGTATTTTCTGCTTCTACACTCCTAATGCACAAGGGGAAATTTCAGACTTCAAGCCCATGATTTTCCAATTGTTAAAATTAATGGGCCGAAAATCACGGGCTGGGTGTGTGCAATTTCCTCATTTGTGCTCTTGGTGCGTGCCAAGAATTCTGAAGCAGAAAATATGGACTATTATGCTATGCAGAAAGTTTATGACAGAGAAGGGAAATTGCAGCAGGCCTTTAGTGCACCTCCTAGCCACTTCTTTTCCACTAATGGCCTGTAGCATAGCGCTGGTAAACCGGAGTTGAGTGCTGCTCTAAGTGAGGGGGATTCGAAAATTTCATTTCCACACCGTTCACCTGACGAAGGAGGAAGCCTCCGAAAGCTTGTGGAATTTAAAATAAATTTGTTGGACTATAACTTGGTGTTGTAAAATTGTTTACAATTGTCACCCCCAGTCCATCACCGGCATCTCCACACATGAGGGGGAAATGGCAGTGATATTGGAGAACAGAGGCAGAAAACAGTGACTTACCTTGGAACTGGCTCTTCTGAGGCTGGTGAATAGGTATCCTTGGTGTTTCAGAGCACAATTTATGGTTTCAATTCACAGAAGGGGGGATCCCTGTGAAAGCTGCTTGAAATTTCTCTATCAGTGGCACATTAGAGGTAATTCGAGTCATTGTGGTATGCATATCGGATGCTGTGGAGGCCCGCAGGGTAAGCATAAAATAATTGACTGAATTTTGGTCTTGTGAGGAATGTGTGGAGATTGTGGCTTTACACAAGATTGTAGGGTGTTGCAAGGCTCCGAAAACCCAGTTACAATACTTTCATTGAGTTTGTAAGGTTCTTGATCTTGTATGTCATCTGACCTCAATGGAGAAGCTGGAAACAATGTGAGTACAAGGCTAAATTTTGAATTTTGTTCAGAATGTGTACGCTAGTTCCCAGATCAATTAATGGTGAATGGGAGACTCGTGGAATTTATTTAGCTGAAAAAAGAAATGAGGCAAGGTTGTCCAACGTCAACCATCTAATTCAATGGACGGAACTTCCAATTGCGGCAGGGGTGTAAAACGTGTGGTAGCAGATCGGCCACCAGTTATACACCTCCTCCGATTTGCCTTTCCATTGACTTCCTCCCCACATCCCCACCTGTGTTGAAATCGAGATTCATCACATCTCCTACTCCAACTCAATCTTTCCCAGGCCTCAAACTGTGAAAGTTCTTACCCCGCTCAGTCGTTTCTTTCTCCGAAAATCTTCAAGGTTTCAAAAGCCAAGCTTAGCATCAGCTTGTCACCACTTCCTGAGTTACTTTGTCTTCTCTTTAACTGTTTTCAATCTTGGTAGTGTCTTTCACTTTGCCCTTCACATTAGCTTGTTTAAAGAAATACGTATGATAAAATACTGTAATGGTCCTAAATCATATTGAGGTCTCTTTTTAATATAGTTCCATAAAACTTCTCTTTCTGAGTTTATGGCAATTGCCCCATTAAAGTAAATTATAGCAATTTGAACATTTTATTTGGATCCACCTAGTCTCTGAAACTTACTGTGTTCATTTGTCAAGTATCAACCATGTAGGTGAAATATTACAGTCCTTGCCAGTGTCAGTCACCAACATAATGAAACACAGGTAGATACCTAAATAAATCTCGTTTATCTTTTCCCTCCTAATCCTGGTGCTGAAGTGCATCTAGTATCATAAAGCAAGCACTGTACTTATAACAACAACAACAATTTGCATTTATATAGCGGCTTTAATGTAGTAAAACGTTCCAAGGAGCATTATCAGACAAAATTTGACACATATAAGGAGATGTTAGAACAGGTAACCAAAAGCTTGGTCAAAGATGTAGGTTTTAAGTAGCGTCTTAAAGGAGGAGAGAGAGGTAGAGAGGTGGAAAGATTTAGGGAGGTAATTCCAGAGCTGGGGCCTAGACAGCTGAGGGCTGCCAATGGTGGGATGGACAAGAGACCAAAATTGGAGGAATGCAGAGTGCGGGGAGGGATGTAGGGCTGGAGGAGAATACAGAGCTAGGGAGGGGTGAGGCCATGGACGGATTTGAACGCAAGGATAAGAATTTTAAATTCGGTACACTCATTCAATACTTTTTGGATCTTTGTCTTTCTTTTCCCTCTAAACTTAAATATATCTTAATATAAACCAAGACAGTTCACTACAAGTGACAAGTTTTAAAATAAATTCACCTTGTAGTTGAGTTGTCATCAATCAATCAACATTACGGTGGGGCTTCTCTATCTTTTATTCGGGAACTCTCCCCGGCATGGACAGCCTGACCAATGGGCGGGAGGGCACACCGGCAGCAGGAGGCCGCAGCCGGGGACCCTTGAGGACGGTTCCCAGCAATTGGGAGAGGGGATGGTGGGCAATCGGAGCTAGGGAAAGGTTGGCAATCGGGACTGGGGGGCGGGGGGGAGGTCTGCAATCGGGAGGGGAGTGTTGGAGATCATGGCTGGGGAGTGGGAGGTTGGCGATCGGGGCTGGGAGAGGCCAATGGCTCCCTTGAGGGGCCTGGGTAGAGCACTGCTGCTCCTCCTGGTCCACAAGGAGTGCTGAAATAGACACTTACCTTGGGAAGCAGACAGTTCCTGCCTCCGTTTTGCTGTTGAGTTTCCCGACCCCGGAAACCCTTGCAGCAGCAGTAAATTTCAAATTGGGCTCCCAATTGCACTGTGGGAATCTGATTTAAATATGTTAATTAAGCCCTCCGCCTCTCCACGTTGGGACACTCAGACGCCCCGATATCTGCCGATGTAAAAAGGCACCGGGCGTGAGAGTAGTGGGTTGGGGCCGTGTACTGCGCATTGCACTTTTTAACACCCCCACCCCCTCAACCCAATACTGCCCGTCATGAGGGGTTAATATCGAGGCCTTTGTTGTACTCTTATAAATGTAGGCACCTTGTATTCCATAAAAACCCTGGTACATACTACCCTCTATCTGTAGTGCTTGTGCAGAGATCTTGCATTATTTGAATGCATTTATTCATACTGAAACTTTCATGAAATCTCATTAAATCTTTTTAGTATATTTTTTGAAAATACTCTATCATTATAGTTAAGCTGATATTCGAAACTAATAATTTTAAAGCTTGTAGATAACTTCTTGTAAAACACATATTTAATTCTATTTTACTTGCTTTCCCCTAACTCTCAACATGCCTCCTTCTCCTACTTCTACTCCATCCTCCTTTGACCAGGGAAGTAGGCTGCTACAATCTGCTCACATTTCAATGGAAGCCTTCAATGCTGCTTCAGAGTCAAACTACCAAGAGATCTTGAGAAGCACAGGAAGAGATCTGCCAAGGCCAATTTTTCCTCCTTTCCAGACAACCCAGGCAAGCCTGGCAAAATTAATTCTCTTGGGGAAGCATGAGTGTGGATGTCATTCAGATTTGGGATTCAAACTAGGTCTCTTAGTAGGGAGCTCCATTTTTTAAAAACAAACTGTACAAACTAACAAAAGATAGCATTATATTATCACCCACAGTCACAAGTGGATACCTTAAACAGCAGAAGCAAATCGAAGAGCTTTTCGATACCAATTTGTTGTTGAGTTAGAGTCTGAGGAAGCAGTTGCTCCTTCGGAACTCAGCTGAGGGACCTTGGAAGTGGTAAAATTTTATCCTGAACAAATCACAGAACACTCAAACATATATCACATAAAAACTCTGCTTGTCATGCTAGGTCTGGCTATAAAGTGTGCAGGCATTTAACCAAATAGGAATAATCCTTAATTAAGAGTTAAGGCTAGCACTCGGGAAATGAATATCTTACTTTGTGTGTGAGTCTAAAACAAGAACATTTACAAAGCTGTCTTAACATTTTAATAGTCAATTCAAAGTACTGCATGGCTCACTGGATTCCACATAAAAAAGATCAGTCTTGGATCAGAATACCTGAAGCACCACAGGTATCTTAGAGTCAGTATATTCTACCTTTTATTTAGCATTTTGTACCAATTAGAGATGTTGAAATAGTTTTGTCCTGTGGATTCCTATCCATTGGAAACTAGATGGATTACCTATGTTATTTTCACTGAGTGCCCCATGAACCATCCTTCAAATAGTTTTGTTATAAATTTACAAAGAGAAGATTTAAACATTTAGAAAATCTTGCTCTTTTTTCTGAATTCTTTAGGGAAAATTCTAGTTGCTGGGCTGGGTGAAGTGGGGTTATATTGGATAACCCCCGAAAACGGGCGCTGGGATCGCGGTGCGCGATTAACCCCTGCCTGTTGTTTGTGATGCAGGCAGCATGTAACCTTCGTGCTGTCTGATGATTTAAATGATTGCTGAGTGCAGCCAGCACTATCTGCGCTGTTGATTGGCTGCACAGATCAGCAGGGGGCCCCGATATCGGGAGTGGCTCGCACTACTTAAAGGCAGCCTGCATCTCTTAAAGGGGAGGTGCACTGTGACTGCAGGAAGTGAATTGTGAAGTGAATCTGTGCTGCAATATATTGAAGAATGGCTGGGCCTGCGAGAGAGCGTGCACCAAGATTCTCGGATGATGCACTAGAGGCCTTGGTGGAAGAGGTGGACAGAAGGAGGGGCATCCTATATCTACAGGAGGTAAGAGACCCCCCCAGACATATGCTCAAGAGGCAGTGGGAGGAAGTCGCGCACAAAGTGAATGCCAGGAGCATAGCTCCAAGAACATGGATGCAATGCAGGAAGAAGTTCAATGATTTGACATGAGTAGTCAAGGTGAGTGAGTTCAACTGTCAAGTGGCATATCCTACCAACTGCACCATTAGTCTCATCCACTGCTCCACGCACTACACCCCCATCACCCACCTACCAACAAACTCTTTCAATCAGTATTCAGCTCTTTAAATCAATTTCCTTCTTTCGTGCAGGAGAAGGTGGCGCATAACAGGAGGCAGCAGGAAAGAACTGGAGGAGGATAGGCGCACCTACATATCCTCACCCCCATGGGGGAGATAGTGCTGGCCACCATTGGAAGGGCCATCGCTGAGGTCGTGGCCACAGGCGGTACTGGAGGGATCCATGATGAGGGTCTCTACATATCGAATCCTTCTTCTTGCTTCCCACTTCTCCCTCATCCCACAATCTTTTCTGACTCACGTGCTGCAGAAGGTGTAAGTACACACGTCTTACTTTCTCCTCTCCCCTCACCACAACCCAATCCTTGTCCCTTTGTCATTTCAGATACCCAGGAACTAGAACCTGCACAGTCAGAAGAGGCAGAGGAAGACAGTGATGATGAAGGAACACTGTCACTCGATCTTACACTCGCAACCACTAGCTCAGACACTGACACCGCAAGTGGTTTAGAGGCTAGGATAGAGGAGGAATCTGCATGTGGTGAGTCACCGGGCACAAATGCACAGGAGCCAGGGCGGGGAGAAAGGATACCGCAGGTGCCAGCTCGCCGGAGGGCGAGGTCGCACACTAGCTCTGCTGCTGAGGAGTCAGATGATGACTTCGATTGGCCAGGCTACAGAAGAAGGCTGATGGGTGTACACAACCAAATGCTTGGTGCACTGGAAAGCCTGCCAGAATGTCTGCACACAATGTCAAGGGGCATGGAGGAGTCCAACTCCAACTTGGCGCAGGGCTTTGCGCAGAACTTGGAACCCATCCTTTCCCACATGGAACGGGTGGTCACCTCCATCAGCACACCTGTGGAATCCTCCATGATACAGCGTCAGGTGACTCATCTCACAGCTTCCATTGCAGCATAAACATCTGCCATCAAAGGTCTGACTGCTGCATTTGGAGCTCAGACTGCTGTCTCAGGAGCTCAGACTGCTGCTATCGTGGCTCTGGGTACCACTGTGGAATGGGGCTTCCAGGGCGTCACAGCACTCCAGCAATCTGTTCGCCAGCAGATCACCAGGATTGCTGAGGTGCCAGTCCGGGAGAGTGGCAGTGGTGCTCATGGCAGTCAAACCTGCTGACCTCTCTCAGGATGACAGCACCCCTGCTACTCCTCCATTGCCCTTTTTGTTGCCTGTCAGCGAGCCAGGCCAGACTGCTGTAGCCCAGGCTGAGATGGTACAGTCTGAAGCCGGACCCTCCCGGCCCAGAGCTGCTCTAGGTCGTCCGCCAAGGCCATCTGCACTCTTCTCAAATAAAGGTCAGCAGTCTTCCACCACCCATGTTCCAGCCACTGGGGATGTACCTCGCAGGAGCACTAGGAAAGATAAAGGCACACGAGCAACAGATACTGAAGGAATGCACAAGGGTGAATAGTCTCGTTTTGTTTGAATCATTATATGTGTTAATTTAGAAATGTAGATTTGAATTTGCATTTGGTGGTGGTTTTTATCTCTGTGGTGGGCTGAAGGAGGAAGCAATGTGTAATCATAAGGAGGATGATTTGATGGTCATATGAGGAAAGGTAAGCAGTGTGGGACTGTTGGCGAATGGGGAGGTGTCGTTAAGGTTACTGGTATCGCTCATCGTGATCTGATCTGCAAAGCCCTGTAGACAAGGCCTGTCTACCTTGTAGCCTCCCTGCCTCTTCCTCCATTTCCTGCTGTATTTCCTCCTCCTCCTCCACTTGCTCCTCGGTCTCTTCCTCCTCCTCCTCCTCCTCCTCCCTTTTCTAGCAGCTTGTCCTGCTCTGCATGGCCTCTCGTCATTCTCCCAGTCACGTTCAATTCCCAGAGAAAGCCCTAGCAGGCCACCCATGTCTGGCAGCAACCTTGTTCAGCGCACTATTTTAAATGCCACTAACAGTACTGCAAAACCAGCCAGACCACTCTCTATAGAATATTGCAACTTTAGTCAAGTATAGGAAACTTCCAAAAACACATACAATTGCACCAGCGGCCAGAATAAATAACCCAGCAACTAACCTGTAACTCCTTATCCCTTTAAATAGCGCTGGTGGGGGATTCTTCATGCCGTTTAAGTTCTGTTCAGCTGTGTGTTGGCTCGAGCGCGGAGTTCTAAAATGTCACCGGCTGCTTCAAATCAGTGTTGTACACTGAATCACGCCATAATCTCACTACTCTTCATGCTGCCGGCGTTCGTTAGGTGCACGTGAGCAAACCCCATTACCAAGATGGCGTCCTGCGCACTTCACGTTGGAAGTGTATGCGTGCATCTTGGACGCCATTTTTGGGGCTTAGGTGCCCGCGTAGCACGTACAAAGCTGCCCAATTTCTCCCCCATAGTATTTAGGACTGTTGTTTCACCTCTGCAATCCAAATTTGAATCCAGTTAAGACTGATAGGATAGAAGTCTGCCCCCTCAACTGACCTTGTGAAAAATGGCAGTCTCACTTCGAGAGACGACAGGATAGTCAGTCTGAGAAATGAGAAGTTCACACTGGTGTAGCTCATCTGAAATTGGAGCTTAGGTTGTTGATATATTCTACAGGGAGCCGCACTCTGCGTGTAACCTGTGCTTTCCTTAACTCGGCAGTGCACGATACCAACAATGAGTACAAAAATTCCACTCCAAACAAATATAAGTAATATTACCATTAAAACCAGTCAACACGATTCTTCACTATTCTACTTTGTAGTTTGCTTTTTGGCTGCAAAATGTAAATCATGCCAGATTGCTATGACATCCCTGGCATTCATTTTCAGCAAACACCATTAAAAGGACAATGGTCCACATTAACAATAAAATATGCTATAAATCATTAACTCATCTTTAACATCAAGTTTATAAGAGAGTGTAAAACTATCTAATTATATTTCTTAGTAATGAGTTACTGAAGTACTAGGAGACTATGCTAAGTCTTTCATAATGGTGTAGTTCATTTGGTTATGAGCAGTTCCGCCTACATTTTCTCCATCACTCGTCAGGGAACTAGAAATGAAAGAAGGCAAATCTACAGGTGAAGGAAATATGACCTCCCCCTCCCTGAATCTTTCTGCAATTTGGACAACACTATGTATGCCTTTAGATTCTACGATTAACATTATCATTTAGGGGACATTAGTTAACTAGTAGGACTAAAGGGGAGCTCTATACCATTTCCTAAAATTATCATTTTCAATAATTTACTCACAAACCCTGTTTTGTTTAGTACAACATACTATATAATACTGAGAAATCAATAGTGCAACTCTGGACTTTTTACTAGTATATTCTGGATAAGACTCCATTACTATGGTTTGTATTTATAAACAAATGCAATGAATATCCAACATTACTTTTTATGTATATAACATACACCGGGGGCTAAACTGGGCTGCGTAGTGCCTACACAACGGTCGCAAGACGGACTTTAAGCCCCGAAAATGGCGTCCAAGATGCACGCACACACTTCCGACGTGAAGTGCACAGGACACCATCTTGGTGAAGGTGTGTGTGCGCGCGCACCTAATGAACGCCGGCAGCATGTAAAATAGGAAGATTATGACGTTAATCAGTGTACAATGCTGATTTGAAGCAGCTGGCGACATTTTCGAACTCCCCACTCCAGCCAACGCACTGTTTTAACCTCACACAGCTGAACAGGGGTTAAAGGGCATGAAGGACTCCCCACCAGCGTTACTTAAAGGGATCATGCAAGAGTTACAGGTTAGTTGCTGGATTCGTTATTCTGGCTGCTGGTACAATTGCGGGTGTTTGTGGAAGTTTTCTATACTTGGAGGAAGTTGCAATATTTTATAGAGAGTGGTCTAGCTGGTCGTACAGTACTGTTAGTGGCATTTAAAACAGTGTGCTGAACAAGGTTGCTGCCAGACATGGGTGGCCTGCTCGGGTTTCCTCTGGAAATTGAACATGACTCGGAGCATGCAGAGAGGCCACGCAGAGCAGGACAAGCTGCCAGAAGAGGGAGGAGGAGGAGGAGGAGACGCAGGACACTCAGCAGGAGGCCATATCCAACGAGGGCCTTCAAGGACCAATTCTCTTACCTCAACTTCAGCGACGACCAGTGCATCCGACGGCTGTGGTTCACGAAAGAGGTCGCAACCTTAGATTTGGAGGAGGAGGAGGAAGAAGTGTAGCAGGAAATGGAGGAATAGGCAGGGAGGCAACAAGGTAGACATGCCCTGTCTGCCAGGACTCTGCATGATCAGCTAATTAATGAACAATACCAGTAACCTCAATGACACTCCCCATTTACCAACAGTCCCACACTTCGTACCTTTCCGCTCCCACATGACCGTCAAATCGTCATCCTTATTACACATTGCTTCCTCCCTCAGCTCATCGCAGAAATGAAAACCAAACCAAATGCAAATTCAAATCCACATTTATAAATTAACAAAATGAGACTATTCACCCTTGTGCATTCCCTCAGTGCCTGTCGTTCATGTGCCTTTACCTTTCTTAGTACTCCTTCGAGGTGCATACCCAGTGGCTGGAGCATGGGTGGTGGAAGGCTGCTGACCGTCAATTGGGGAGAGTGCAGATGGCCTTGGCGGACGACCTCTATCAGCTCTGAGCTAGGAGGTCCCGGCTTCTGACTGTACCATCTCGGCCTGGGCTGCAGCAGTCGGGCCTGGTTGGCTGAGGTGGGAGCAGGAATGTTGTCATCCTGTGCCACTGCCACTCACACAGAGTGGCACCTCAGCAATCCTGGTGATCTGCTGGAGAACAGATTGCTGGAGTGCTGTGATGCCCTGAAAGCCCCATTTCACAGTGGTATCCAGAGCCACGATGGCAGCATTACGAGCTTCCAAATGCAGCAGTCAGACCTTTGATGGCAGATGTTTGTGCTGCAATGGAAGCTGTGATATTGGTCATCAGACGCTGTATCATGGTGGATTCCACAGATGTGCTGATGGAGGTGACCACCTGTTCCATGTGGGAAAAGATGGGTTCCAAGCTCTGTGCAAGGCCCTGTGCCAAGTTGGAGCTGGTCTCCTCCATGCCCCTTGACATTGTGCGTAGACTTTCTGGCAGGCTTTCCAGTGCACCAAGTATTTGGTTGTGTACGCCCATCAGCCTTCTTCTGTAGCCTTACTCATCGAAGTCTTCATCTGACTCCTCAGCAGCAGAACTAGTGTGCGACCTCGCCCTCTGGCAAGCTGGCATCTACGGTATCCGATTTCCGCCCCCCCCCCCCGCCCCGGTTCCTGCGAACTTGCAGATCCCTCCTCTATCCTAGTCTCTAAACTACCCACAGTGTCAGTCTCTGAGCTGGTGGCTGTGAGTGTAAGATCAAGTGACGGTGTGTCTGCATCATCACCGTCATCTTCCTCTGCCTCCTCTGACGGTGCCGGTTCCAGTTCTTGGATATCTGAAATGACAAAGGACACGGGTTGAGTTGTGGTGAGGGGAGAGGAGAAAGTAAGATGTGCGTACTCGCACCTTCTACAGCACGTGAGTTAGAAAAGAGTGTGGGATGAGGGAGAAGTGGGGATGGAAGGAGGATTAGGTATGAAGAGCCCACCATCTCCTGCAAGAAAGGGGGAAGTGTGTCAGTGAGTATCCTGCAAAATGTTTGGGTGATATGGCTGTCATGGTTGAATAGCTGCCAGTGTGTGTGACCCGTGAGTTGTGGGTATGGGAATGTGTGAGGGTGAGATGCAGCATATGATATGAAGAGTTGCGTACTGATGGAAAGAATTTGTTGGTTCCCTTTAAGAGGTGCAGGCTGCCTTTAAGAAGCGCTCGCCACTCCCGATATCGAGGCGTGCAGCCAATCAACATCGCAGATAGCGCTGGCTGCACGCAGCAATCACTGAAATCATCAGGCAGCACGAATGATATGTGCTGCCTGCAACTCAACGGCTGGGCACGGGTTAATTGCGCACCCCGATCCCAGCACCCGTTTACGGGAGTTAACCAATTTAATCCTGAAGTCCTAAGCAGCAATGATAGAGCATTTTAATGTTTTTTTGACCTAATAATTCTGCTATTAGGGATAGGTTAACGACTTACAGACAACTGACATTAGAGGGGTGATTTTAATTCCCCCCCGCCCAATGGGAATGGGGTGGTAGTAGGGTTAAAATCACATCAGCGGACTTACCACCCCACTCCCACTTGATTCCCTCCCATCGCCATCTTAACCTGACAGTTTTTTAGGCATCTGAGGCGCAAATCCTCAGGCAGGATCCTCATTTCTACTTTGGGGTCATATATCATTAGGACACTGACGCAATTTTAACATGCAAAAAGGGAGGACCTGCCCAGCACTGAAACTGCTGTGTAAAACCTAGCGGGATTGGTTTCCAAACAACAATTGGGAGTGGTGTTTAAAAAAGCACTCACCTGCAGGCACTCCATTTGCCAAAGGAACATAGGAACAGGACTAGGCTATTTAGCCCCTCGAGCCTATTCCGCCATTCAATGAGATCATGGCTGATCTGTGACCTAACTCCATATACCCGCCTTAGTCCCATATTCCTTAATATCTTTGGTTAACAAAAATCCGTCAATCTCGGATTCAAAATTAACAATTGAGCTCACACCAACTGCTGTTTGCGGAAGAGAGTTCCAAACTTCTACCACCCTTTGCGTGTAGAAATGTTACCTAACTTCACTCCTGAAAGTCTTGGCTCTAATCTTTAGGCTATGTCCCCTAGTCCGAGACTCCCCAACCAGCAGAAATAGTTTCTCTCTATCTACCCGATCAGTTCCCCTTAATATCTTGAAAACTTCGATCAAATCACCCCTTAATCTTCTAAATTCCAGGGAATACAATTCTAGTTTGTGTAATCTCTCCTCGTAATTTAACCCTTGGAATCCAGGTAACATTCTAGTAAATCTACGCTGTACTCCCTCGAGGGCCAATATATACGTCCTAAGGAGTGGTGCTCAGAACTGAACACAGTTCTCTAGGTGTGGTCTAACCAGGGCTTTGTATAGCGGTATTCTAGTCCTCGAGATATAAAGGTCAGCATTCCACTAGTCCTTTTTGATTATTCTCTATACCTGTCCATGATATTTTAATGATCTATGTACATGGACCCCTAAGTCTCTTTGGACCTCCACTGTTTTGAGCTTTTCACTATTTAGAAAGTATTCTGATTTATCCTTTTTAGGTCCAAAGTGGATGATATCACATTTGCGTACATTAAAATTCATTTGCCACAGTTTTGCCTATTCACTTAATGTATTAATATCTCTCTGTAATTTTATGCTTCCATCTACACTGCTTACAATGCTGCGTATCTTTGTGTCATCGGCAAACTTGGACATGTGGCTCTCCATCCCGTCATCTAAGTCGTTAATAAATACAGTGAATAGTTAAGGCCCCAACACAGATCCCTGTGGGTCACCAGTAGTCACATCCTGTCAATTTGAGTACCCGCTCATTATCCCTACTCTCTGTCTCCTGCCGCTCAACTAATTTCCAGGTCAATAATTGTCCCTCAATTCCGTGAGCTTTAACTTTAGCCAACAGTCTCTTATGAGGGACTTTATCGAATGGGCCTTCTTAAAGTCCATACAAAAAACATCCATAGACATTGCCCTGTCCACCACTTTAGTCACCTGTTCAAAATATTCTATCAGGTTTTTCAGACATGACCTACTCTTTACAAATCCATGCTGGTTCTTTCTGATCAACTGAAAATTTTCAAGGTGTTCAGTCACTCTATCCTTAATTATAGACTCTAGTAATTTCCCGAATACAGATGTCAGGCTAACTAGTCTATAATTCCCTGGTTTCCTTCTCTCACCTTTCTTTATTAGCGGAGTGACATCTAAAGAAACCGTTCCTGAATCAAGAGAACTTTGGAAGATTATAGTTAGGGCATCTGCACTGTTCTCACCAACTTCCTTTAAAACCCTGGGATGGAAACCATCTGGTCCTGGGGATTTGTCACTCTTTAGTGCTATTATTTCCTTCTTTACTCTTAATTTGCTTACGTTAATTATGGTGAGTCCCCGTCCCTGGTTCAAAATTAGTTTTCTTGGGATGTCCACTATCCTCTTCCTCTACTGTAAATGCTGATGCAAAGTAATTATTTATCATGTCAGCAATTTCCTTATTTTCATTTACAATATCACCATTACCAGTTTTTAAGGGGCCCACATTGCTCTTGACCACCCTCTTTTTCGTAATATAATTGTAAAAATGTTTGTGTTGATTTTGATATCCCTTGCAAGTTCCTTTTCATTCTCCATTTTTTTATTTCTTACTACCTGTTTTGTCACCTTTGCTGTTTTTTGTATCTCTCCCAGTCACCAGGATCTGTGCTATTCTTTGCTTTTTTGTATGCTTTTTCTTTTAGTTTTATGTTGTCCCTTACTTCTTTTGTCATCCATGGCTTCTTTTTGGCAAGTAGAGCTCTTGCCCCCTAGGGGTCTGAACTGGTTCTGTATCACATTAAATTCTTTTTTGGACACCTCCCACTGATCTTCTGACGTTTTACCCATTAACAGATTTGCTCAGTTTACTGTGGACAGTCTCTGTCTCATCCCATTGAGGTCGGCCGTACCTAAATTTAGAATCTTAGTAGCTGATACAGGTTTCTCCCTTTCAAACATAATGTTGAACTTGATCATATTATGATCGCTATTAGATAAATGTTCATGCACCGTTAGGCTCTTAACTAAATCTGGCTCGTTACTCATTATTAAATCTAATATGGCCTGCACCCTTATTGGTTCTAGGACATATTGTTGCAGAAAGCTGTCCTGAACACACACAAGAAATTCGCTACCTTTCTGACATGAGCTCGTCTGCTTATCCCAATCAATGTGAAAGTTAAAATCCCCCATTTAAACCACTCTGCCTTTGCTACATGCTTGTCTAATCTCTGCATTTATACATTCTGTCACTTCACAGCTGCTACCAGGGGTCTATGCATAACTCCCACTAGAGCCTTAAATCCTTTTTTATTTCTTAATTCTATCTATAAAGTCTCTACTGCCTGCTTACCTCTCGTTATATCCTCTCTTATCATTGAAGTAATTTCATCCTTAATCACTAAGGTGCTTTTTGGATTTCCACAACAGAGTTTGCCTTGAGATTGCTTTATTTCTACATTTATTCTTCTTCTACACCCTCAAGAAGCACAGAGCTTATGATGAATGCCATTCTTGGCACTTTAATTTGATGGCATGAAAAGGACAAAGAGGAGCAACAGGAGCAGCAGCAGTCTGGCCAATCACAAGGAGCAGCAGTTGGGCCTCTCAGGAGACCACAAGAGAGGGGACGTGGGTGGGGGGGGGTTCTGCTCGAAGAAGGTCTTACCCAACCCATAGCGTCCAGAGTCACTCTCATGGAATTGCCTGAGGAGCATGCATGAGGAGGCTGCACTCTCCAGACAGACTTACATAGACCTCTGTAACCTCCTGCAGCATGACCTATGGCAAACGGGAAGCACCGCGCCAATACTAACCAGTAAGAGAACCGAGTGAAAGTGAAAATTGAAATTCAGGCGACTTTTGACTGAAAAACTGCCACCGCGCGATCCAATTTCTAGGCTCTTGAATTCTAATTCCACAGTGCAGTGAGGCAGACTGCGAACCAGCTTAAAAAAGTGGATTATGGACTCATGGAGCATTTGGCCTTACTGATGTGTGACTGTAACCATTACTACACTGTGATTACAGCTACACATTTTTCAGTGCATTTTGCAATACTATGGATCAACCCATTTAAACAGCACTAACAATGAGAAACAAATGATATGGGAAATATATATGTAAAGAATCTTACAACACCAGGTTATAGTCCAACAATTTTATTTGAAAATCACAAGCTTTCGGAGGCTTCCTCCTTCGTCAGGTGAATGTGGAAATCCTTGAACGTTTTGCATTTATATTCAGAGAACAATACCTGGTGATTACAGATAATCTTTCCAACTGCCCGTTGTCAAGGCAATCAAAGTGTTCAGACAGAGAGGTGTTACCTACAGGACCACCGAATATACAAACGGCCAGAACACAAAACAGAGAGAGAGAGGGAGAAACATCCGAAAGGAAGAGAAAGACTGAAAATGACCCGTTGTATTAAAAACAGATAACTTTTATTCGCTGGTGGGGTTACGTGTAGCGTGACATGAACCCAAGATCCCAGTTGAGGCTGTCCTCATCGGTGCGGAACTTGGCTATCAATTTCTGCTCGACGATTTTGCGTTGTCGTGTGTCTCGAAGGCCGCCTTGGAGTACGCTTACCCGAAGATCGGTGGCTGAATGTCCTTGACTGCTGAAGTGTTCCCCGACTGGGAGGGAACCCTCCTGTCTGGCGATTGTTGCGCGGTGTCCGTTCATTCGTTGTCGCGGTGTCTGCATGGTCTCGCCAATGCACCATGCTTCGGGGCATCCTTTCCTGCAACGTATGAGGTAGACAACGTCGGCCGAGTCACAGGAGTATGAACCATGTACCTGGTGGGTGGTGTCCTCTCGTGTGATGGTGGTATCTGTGTCGATGATCTGGCATGTCTTGCAGAGGTTACCGTGGCAGGGTTGTGTGGTGTCGTGGACGCTGTTCTCCTGAAAGCTGGGTAATTTGCTGCGAACGATGGTCTGTTTGAGGTTGGGTGGCTGTTTAAAGGCGAGTAGTGGAGGTGTGGGGATGGCCTTAGCGAGGTGTTCGTCGTCATCGATGACATGTTGAAGGCTGCGGAGAACATGGCGTAGTTTCTCCGCTCCGGGGAAGTACTGGACGACGAAGCGTACTCTGTTGGTTGCGTCCCGTGTTAGTCTTCTGAGGAGGTCTACGCGATTTTTCGCTGTGGCCCGTCGGAACTGTCGATCGACGAGTCGAGCGTCATATCCCGTTCTTACGAGGGCGTCTTTCAGCGTCTGTAGGTGTTCCCACATCATGGGAAATATAGGGAAGGCTCAATCAAAAACTAAATTTGGGTTAAGTGAACTTTCTCCATTAATTTAGAAAGGTATTTAGGACTGGAACAAAAAACCTTCCGATTATTAGAGACCAGTCTATTGGCATGGGAGAGGTGGGTTTGATACCAAGTGACAGTATCTGTAATTACCAGGATTATAGAAAATGACATGGTAATTACAAGTAACATAAAGTCACAAGTAAACTTTGCAGAATTGGTCATTTTTCAATGAGCTTTTATGCCATTCTTAAAATGACCAATTAATCAATCATTTTCAGTTATATGCAGTCCCTTCTAAATTAATTCTGGTCTTGTCTTATTGATGCCACACTATCACCAATGTTTAGTACCTAAGTACCACAACTTACACACTCTCACCATAAAGCCTGCAATTGCAAATACATACATTTATGCTTTTGGCATATAAAAACTTAATCGGGACATTTAATCAAAAAACATACAGCTGATACTATTGTATGTGTTCACTGACCCACTAGAACAGTCTCATTAAAATCATAGCCTGGGAGAGTGAAATATAGAAGAGTCTTTGAGCATAATTCATCTTCTATGAATGGCTGTATTATGTTCATAAAGCTAAGCTAAATTTCAGTACTGTGACCAGACCTGGTTCAGTAGATTTGAATCTTTTTCATGTTTCAGAGGTGGGGTTGATGTTACCTTAGGCTTCCACTTTGATTACTAAGTGACTGTAGCTGGGACTAACCAATTTAATGAGGTTATGTTATTACTCATGCTGTGTGGCCATCTGGAAAAGGTTTGCAACCAGCACATTCCTTGCCAAGGGCCACCTGTAAAACATTAAGTCCCCGCCTGTATTCGAAATATGAGATGGAAATGTTTGGACTACATAATGTTAGATGTGAAAAATTATTGGAGAAGACAGGAAAGAATTCATATATTTAAAAAAAATACACTGCAAAGGTCATGTAAACAAGAGTTCAAAGTTCAGAGCCAAGATCTTCCAAACCATGACATGCTGAATCACATAACCACATATCTATAGACTGTTATGACTTTCTTAACATATGGGTCTCTAATTACATGTTGTTTTGTCACTGGGAGAGCAGAGTGTTAAAAGTTTGACCAGAAGTGCATTAACACAAGGTAACCAGAGGAAACGGAAGAGCATTCTCTTCAAAAATATTAAGTCAATAAATACAAAAATATGTGAAAGTTAAGAATATGAAAATAGAGAAACACTGAATAGAAAACAGGAGGTAAAGATCAAGAAAATAAAGAAAGAAACAAATACAGAAAAGAAGAAAAGCTGGTGATGTTTAAGTTTGAGTTTATATAGTCCCTGATTGTATTACACATGTTTTGCCTTGGTTTGCACAGAAAGATAGAAAGCAATTAGCTACTGATCCTGATACAGTGGCAGTGTGGAGACTCAAGTCATTGAGAAAACCTATCTGAAAGGAAGTTATAGTCAAATTCACTGCACTACGATTGGGATGTGATTTTAATTTTACAGCACTTCCTTTTCCTACAGGAAATCCAGAGTCTTGTCTGATTTATGTCTTAGACTATGAGAACAAGAGAACAATTCCTGTACATTGCTATCATCATGTGGTCAGGGAGTATCTATGTTAAAGTATGAGATAATGACCTCTGCCCTTCCTGTGGTTGAAACACTACTGTTAATCTATGTATGTCGAATATGAGTGTGTACAGGCTGCATATGGTAAAAATCAAATGTGAATATTTGACATAAAGATGCAGAAAAAGTAGCTGCCTTTCAAAATAATTAGAAACAACACACATGAAATTGCTGATAAATATTTGAAATATATAAAGCCAAGTCTGCATAAATGGATACCTGTTCTCGGTGTAATTAATGTCTTTGTCTAAGCATAAAATTTCAAAGCACCTTTCCCCTGAACATTCTTTACCGAAATCTTAATAAAAGCATAAAATTCAAGCTATGTACACAAGATCTAAATGTATACCAGCATATTTATATTTAAATGATGACAGTGATAAAGGTTGCTTTGATTTGTCCTTTTCACCACTGGATCAATAAAGATGGAAAATTAATTAAAACTCACCTTTTTGCACCTACACTGGATAAGCTGTTACCTTGTGCCTGCCAAATTAAACTGTTGCAAAATCAGGCAGTAAGCATATCACCCGCAGGCAAATTCTACCCCTAAACAAACAGCAATAACAATAGCAGCAAAATAAACATGGGATGAGTAGTTCCAAAGCACAACACAAACCGTAGTAGAGTCAGACTAAGCAGTAATACTGTGGATGGAGTGAAATATTCTAGACAGAAACATCCTGGCCTTTTTCAGTCAACAATTGAATAGTCAATTGAGTTACAACAAGCATACTGTTCTGGAAACCATGTACATCTCTCCAGCCAGAGCCATAGAGTAGGAAATTTCAGTCCTTACATAAAGAAAATTTCAGTCTGTGCATAGCACACAGGGAAGTCTTGCCCTGTTATAAAGCAGCTCCGATGGTGAGTCTAACAGCTTGCTGTATCAGCATTTCTATACCCACTAGCAACACCAACAAACAAAAAACTGCAGTGCCGTCATTTAGCTCATATTCCATGGCCCTGTTGCCGGTGAATCCTGAGAATCTTCAGTGAATCAATTCAATTTTCTGTAGTAGTAAAGGATGGCACTTGATAAACATACGACTTCTCTGTGATGCCAACTAGGCCATCTAAAAAGCATTTGTTTCTTAGTCGGGATCCCACAATGAGTCCTTCATTCTGCCTCAATCCGTCCCTTCCGAGAAACAAATATATATTCCTTTAAGGCACAAAAACCCAACAGGAAAAGTGGTCCAACCGTGACTAACAAGAGAAATTAAAGATAGTATTAAATCAAAGGAAGAGGCATATAACATTGCCAGAAAAAGCAGTAAGCCTGAGGATTGGGAGCATTTTAGAATTCAGCAAAGGAGGACCAAGAAATTGATGATGAAAGGGAAAATAGAATATGAAAGTAAACTAGCGAGAAACATAAAAACAGACTGTAAAAGCTTCCATAGGTATGTAAAAAGGAAAAGACTGGCGAAAGCAAATGTGTGTCCTTTACAAGCAGAGATGGGAGAATTTATAATGGGGAATAAGGAAATGGCAGAGAAATTAAACAAATACTTTGGGCTCGATGTTACCAGGCCTGCGGGTTTCCGGCGGGTTGGGTTTCGGGAGCGTGGTCAACACGCTCGGTGAAATTGTTGGGTTGCCCGCGCGATCGTAGCAGGCAACACACTAATAGGAATCAATTACCTGCTCCTCCGGGGTCCATGCTGCTGGTCTGCGCGTCGGGCGGGCTGCGCATGCGCAGTACGATCTGTCAGCTGGAGGCGCTCTATTTAAAGGGGCAGTCCTCCACTGACAGATGCTGCAACCAATGGAACAAATTACAGCATGGAGCAGGCCAGGGGGAAGGCTGCTCCCAGTTTAATGATGCCTCACCCCAGGTATCATCAAATGGGGTGAGGAGGAGGGCGAAGACAGAGATCTTCCACCCGGCGGGCGGGAGGAAGCGGCCAGCCTCTGCCACCAAGAAGGCCTGGCTCGAGGTGGCAGAGGGGGTCACCTGCGCCACCAACATATCGCCCACCTGCATACAGTGCAGGAGGCGCTGCAATGACCTCAGTAGGTCAGCCACAGTGAGAACACGAAGTCTTTCCCCTACACTCCATCTGCCACAACACTGCCCCAACCCCACATCTCCTTCGGCACCGCCAACACTACTCTGTCACATCACCCCTCATACCCACTCAAACCCCATCCTCATCCTACCTCCACCTACTCACCTCGCCAGTACTCATCCTGCCACTAACACGCGACCCAATCCTCATACAATCTCATGGCTCTATCCCATACTCACCCTCTCGTGCATCTCTCTCACGGCCAACCTCACTCAACCTGCCACCACCTGTGCAGCAGCCACAGGGCATGCATCACGTATGTGCAGTAGGCAGCGTAAGGCAAATGTTTTGTGAGCATGAAGGGGGTGCACAAGGGTGTTGGAGGGTTTGCCATGGGTGTTACCTATATTGAATTTCAGAGCAACAAACAGAACACATTATATTGGCACCACCACTGCCATGTCTCCGCGAATCCTGTCTGTTGTGTCCAATAATGCCCGCTCCTGGGTATCACTATGAGGACCCACCACTGATGCCACCCATCGTGTCACTGCAGAGTAGGTGCAGGTGTATTTGCAGGGCTCTTCCGCGCAGACGACTGAGAGACATCCGAGGTGTAGCCGGCTGCACCCTGGAAGGATGCGGAGGAGAAGTTGTGGAGGGCAGTGGTGACTTTGACAGCGACAGGTAAGCAGTTGGTGCTGGGGCCAGCCAGGAGCAGCTCGGCATGAAAGAGCCTGCAGATCTCCACGACTACATGTCGAGCGAATCTGCGCCTCCCTGTGCACTGCTGCTCGGAGAGGTCCGGGGAGCTGCGCCTCGGTCTGTGGACCCTGTGGCGAGGGTAGTGCCCTCTGCGATGCGTCTCTCTCTGCAGTAGCCCTCCCTCCTGCTGTGCAGATGGGCGTGCAACAACACCGTGTTGGGGGGCTCCACGTCTCTGCGGCGGACGGCGTGGACTGCGAGGCTGCTGGGGCTGGTCATGCTGTTCGTCCTCCGAGGGTGTCCACGCACCACCCATCTGGCAGGTGTTGGTCTGAGGGGTTGTGCAGGGTAGGTGGGTGGTTCCTCGGACTGGGGCTGCAGTTTCGTGTCGGTCTGTCCTCTGGCTTGGCGGGGGGTGGTGGGTGGCAGGGGTTGCCCTATGTGACGCGGTGGCCTCCTGCGTGGGTGAGGGCTCTCCACCGTGGGGTGCACCTTGGCACCTGCCACAGGCTGCTGGCTGCAACACGCCTGGTTGGAGAGAGACTGTTTCCCCCAGTGTGGGAAACACTCTGCGATGCAGGTGAAATCCCACACTTCCTCTTTTGACAGCTGATTCAGCTCATTAACTGACCTCAACAAGCAAGGTAAGTACTCTCAAGTGGAACCCCGCTGGCTTTAATTGCCTGCGGGATTCCCACCAGCGGGGGCCACGCACGCGCAGCCCCGCACGTCATCGGGGAACCCGGAAGTGGTCGGGATCGCGGCGCGATCCGGTCACGTGACCGCATATCGGGATTTTCGGGGCCCCCCCCGCAGGAAACCCGACCCTAAAATCGAGCCCTTTGTGTCTGTCTTCACGGAAGAAGACACAAAAAACCTCCCAGAAATACTAGAGAACCAAGGGTCTGGCAAGAATGAGGAACTGAAAGAAATTAGTATTAGTAAAAAAATAGTACTAGAGAAATTGATGGGACTAAAAGTCAATAAATCCCAAGGACCTGATGATCTACATCCTAAGTTTTTGAAAGAGGTGGCTATCGAGATAGTGGATGCATTGGTTGTCATCTTCCAAAATTCTATAGATTCTGGAACGGTTCCTGCAGATTTGAGGGTAACAAATGTCACCCCACTATTTAAGGAAGGAAGGAGAGAGAAAACAGGGAACTACAGACCTGTTAGCCTGACATCAGTAGTAGGGAAAATGCTAGAATCTATTATAAAGGATGTGATAACAGGACACTTAGAAAATAATAACAGGATTTGGCAGAGTCAACATAGATTTATAAAAGGGAAATCATGTTTGACAAACCTATTGGAGTTCTTTGAGGATGTAACTAGTGGAATAGATAAGGGGGAACCAGTGGATGTGGTGTATTTGGATTTTCAGAAGGCTTTCGATAAGGTCCCACACAGGAGGTTGGGGAACAAAGTTAGAGCACATGGAATTGGGAGTAATATACTGGCATGGATTGAGAATTGGTTAACAGACAGAAAACAGAGAGTAGGAATAAACAGGTCTTTTTCAGTTTGGCAGACTGTGACTAGTGGGGTACCGCAGGGATCGGGGCTTGGGCCCCAGCTATTCACAATCTATATCAATGAATTGGATGAGGGGACCAAATGTAATATTTCCAAGTTTGTTGGTGACACAAAACTAGGTGGGAATGTGGGTTGTGAGGAGGATGCAAAGAGGCTTCAAGGGGATATAGACAGGCTAAGTGAGTGGGCAAGAACATGGCAGATGGAATATAATGTGGAAAAATGTGAAATGATCCACTCTGGTAGGAAAAACAGAGATGCAGAGTATTTTTTAAATGGTGAGAGATTGGGAAATGTTGATGTTCAAAGGGACCTGGGTGTCCTTGTACATGAGTCACTGAAAGCTAACATGCAGGTGCAGCAAGCAATTAGGAAGGCAAATGGTATATTGGCCTTTATTACAAGAGGATTTGAGTACAGGAGTAAAGATGTCTTACTACAATTATATAGGGCCTTGGTGAGACCGCACCTGGAGTATTGTGTACAATTTTGGTCTCCTTACCTAAAAAAGGATATACTTGCCATAGAGGGAGTGCAACGAAGGTTCACCAGACTGATTCCTGGGATGGCGGGGTTGTCGTATGAGGAGAGATTGAGTAGACTAGGCCTGTATTCTCTAGAGTTTAGAAGAATGAGAGGTGATCTAATCGAAACATACAAAATTCTTACAGGGCTCGACAGGGTAGATGCAGGGAGGATGTTTCCCCTGGCTGGGGAGTCCAGAACCAGGGGTCACAGTCTCAGAATAAGGGGTAGGCCATTTAGGACTGAGATGAGGAGGAATTTCTTCACTCAGAGGGTGGTGAATCTTTGGAATTCTCTACCCCAGAGGGCTGTGGAGGCTCAGTCATTGAGTACATTCAAAACAGAGATCGATAGATTTCTAGATATTAAAGGCATCAAGGGATATGGGGATAGTGCAGGAAAATGGCGTTGCAGTAGAAGATCAGCCATGATCTTGTTGAATGACAGAGCAGGCTTGAAGGTGGCCTACTCCTGCTCCTATTTCTTACGTTCTTATGTTCTAAACTTGGACACAGATCCATATCAGCACAGGTGACTGCTGGAAGACAATAGGTGTACAAAAAGGTGCACAGATACAAGTTATATTTTCAGCAGATCTTTTATTTGTCAGCTTCAATGACATGTCCCCATTTTTATCACAGAAAAATGATGATTCAGTTCATGGAAAAATAAATAAATGGACATACTTCCAAGCAGGTAAAAAGACCAACAGAAACAAGAAAGTTGTCAAATTGAGAAATATAATTGGAAACAACATTTTGCCAAATGAAACTTATCATCGTGCCCAGCAATCATTAATTCTCGAAGAACCTATTAAGAACGTGTGTACAGAGTGTTACTAATGTTGTCTTTATATATTACAGATTATGTTGTCGGGCCAAATAGTACTTATTCAATTACATAGAATTACATAGAATGTACAGCACAGAAACAGGCATTCGGCCCAACAGGTCCTTACTGGTGTTTGTGCACCACACAAGCCTCCTTCCACCCTTCTTCATCTGACCCCATCAACATATCCTTCTACTCCTTTCTCCCTCATGTTTTTATCTATCTTAAATGTATCTATGCTAGTCGCCTCAACTACTCCTTATGGTAGCGGGTTCCACATTCCAACCATTCTCTGGGTAAAGAAGTTTCTCTTCAATTCCCTGTTGGATTTATCTGTGGGACTATTCATTTCTGACTGATTTCAACAGCAATAATTATGTGTGCATTGCTTATATTGAATCGAGAAGGAAGCCCTATTACTGCTCACAGACAGGGATACATACCTTCTTGACCTCAGTAAGGTTTTTAGCTTACACCAGTGACTGAACTGACTGCCTAGTTTCATTTGGGTTTTCAGGTCCTTAGATACTTGCACAAGTAAATAAGTAATTTTGTGTTTCAAAATATGTAAAGATAAATTGTAGTCAATATCATTACAATCTGTTAAAAGCAAAATACTGCGGATGCTGGAAAATTGAAATAAAAATAGAAATTGCTGGAAATACTCAGCAAGTCAGGCAGCATCTGTGGAGAAAGAAACAGAGTTAACGTTTCATTCTGACAAAAGGTCATCAACCTGAAACGTTAGCTCTTTTTTTCTCCACAGATGCTGCCCAACTTCCTGAGCATTTCCAGCATTTTCTGTTTTATTTTATTGCAGTCTGAGCCGCCGTCTTTCGGATGAGATGTTAAACCGAGACCCTGTCTGCCCTCTCAGGTGGACGTAAAAGATCCCATGGCATTATTTCAAAGAAGAGCAAGGAAGTACTCCCCAGTGTCCTGGCCAATATTTATCGCTCAACCTACATCACCAAAACAGATTATCTGGTCATTATCACATTGCTATTTGTAGGACCTTGCTGTGTGCAATTTGGTTGCCGCGTTTCCTACATTACAACAATGACTGCACTTCAAAAATACTTCATTGGCTGTAAAGTGCTTTGGGACGTCCTAAGTTCATGAAAAACGCTATATAAATACAAGTCTTTTATTTTTCTTTATTACTTTATAAATGAAAATAAATATTTAAAAAATCAGCAATACTCAGTTGATAAAATGGGTGGTACTGAGCTGTACTGACCAGGGTGATCCCAAGTTTGATTGCTAGTCTGTGCTGTTGCAGCTAAACTGAGCTAAAATAGAAGTGGGGGCATCACAATTGGTCTCACTAGGATGGGATTTTCTTCCCTGCTTGGCCATTAAGCATTGCCTGGGCTGAGGGCAGAGAGGGAAATTGGTCGGGGAGGAGAGCATACCTCTAATAGAGCCTGCTCGGTTTTCCAGCCATTGATTCCAATGGAAGGACATGAGTTTGCAATCCGCCCTTTCCAATTGTCCTCTCTGCACTCTGCCCAGGTGATGCTTGGAGGCCAGGCAGCAAAGATGAAAATCCACCCCATTGTTTCCAAGTTAGGGAAGGAAAAAGAAAATCTGTCAGGTTTCCAACTCCTGTTATTCAGTGACCCCCTGTTAGAAAGCCGACCTGTGTGGATGCCAGCTGAGGACAGGATTGGGATCAACTTTAATGTCCAGTAACAGACCTTGCCGACGTCTCAGTCATCAATGACTCTCAAATATGACTCTCAAAACAATCAAGTTACTCCCAGTTCTGCCAAGGATATTGGAGGGATAAAGGGTAAGATTTTCTACTTCAGCATTGAAATCAGTAGTCAGAAAATCAAGGGTGGGATGTGTGAAATTTTCCAGACATGCAGTCCTGACAAATGGCAAATCCCACCCAATAAATATATTCATTCGGTGGTAAATCCATTACCTCCCAAACAGAGCAGAAATGTCAGCCATTGCTTGTTATAAATCTACTGAGCCTTGGCTCACAGTCTTTAGTATCAGTTTCTATGCTTTGCTATGATCATACACACAATAGAATATGCGTCATCATAATGGCCGGAAAACTGCTCGCCATTGGATTGTTTTATAACAAATTGTAATGTATTTGTAATAATAACTTTTGAAGCGCTTGTCACAGTATCTGTCCCAAAAGTATACAGTTCCTGCTTATTATCAGAGTGGGGGTTAAATACTTATTGGATCAAATGGATCAGCACCTTACTTTTAGCTTTTACATCAAACCAACAAAACTGTCACGATTAATATTGATAAGGTGGTCTTACGTAACCTGCTTGTGTTAACCTTCATCCCCACCCACCCTCTCTCAAATCCAGTGACAGGCAGATCCATTTTTCATAAGTTGAATTTGAGAAATCTATTTGTTTTATAATTGTCCGAAATACTTTCAAAGCGATCAAGTCAAATTTTCATTTAGCACAGTTAAAATAAAATGTGACAAATTTTTGCTATTTTTTTTAAAGTAAAATGTAACTCATTCAGAATTACTTTCAACTGAGTCACGTCTGCTGTCAAAATAAATCTCTTTCAGGTTCTTAATCTCCCTGACAGGAAGAACACCAACAGAAATGTGTTTAGCTTTGCCAGGGTTAGGTTTCACAGCTGGCCTTTGAGAAAAGGGTGTTTAGTTAGAATTTTATCCTACAAATGGACTTAATGTGCATGAATATCACCCATGCTATTTGGGTTTGTGGGTATTCTACAGCAACAGAAATTGTTTTGAAAGTATCAAAAGTCCACGTCACAAGTACTGTGGCCACAGAATCAATTCTTGGGAGGAAAAAACAAAATCTGTCAACCACATGTGAGCTGAGTTTTACTAGGTCTCATTCTTTTTAAAAAAAAATTGTTATATAAATCTGAAGAAACCCAGTAACATTTTTGGAAGCTTTAAGGGATTTAAATAAGATTGTGATTCAGAAACTCAGCTGAAATTATCTAGACAGATCCAACTAAGTGGCGAATTGTGATGCTTTTTCTCGAATCTCTGCGGTTTGCGAGTTCAAGTGCCGATGCTACTGGTTCCAAACATTCAAAACCACTACATCCACGTGTGATCAGCTTATTCCTTCTATATTTTTTTGAGATTTTATAGGTAAGGATGAATTAGTACAGTCAACATTAGAGCATCAATCAACAATTATAAATGAAAGAAATGCTAACTATTTGCATAGATATACATTTCACAAAAGTAAAATACACTGCCTTAAGGGTTTGCAGATACAAGGGTACAATTCCGCACTCCTGGCGCACTGCTTCACGTGATGGGAGTGCATGTTGGGAAATCAGGCGTGGAGGTCAGTGTGGCAGGTTTATGGTCCATGTGACTTTAATGGACAGAAAATCGTGTAGACTGCGAATTACATGCTCTGACGTCCGCATCCAAATTCACCATTATGCACCCCTATTCCATAAAGCTCTGCACCGGGAGCACTAAATTGTAAAATATATTCCCACAGTGCCACTTAAGAAATATTTTTTGCTGTTTTTATTTTTCAGAGCAAGGCGTGGGAATTTTTATGTTGATGAACTTGTGCCTATCAAGATGATGAAATGTTAATGCTAGAAATTGAACACTTTTTTAGTTTTTGCTTCTAGTATCAGCAGCAGACTCTCCCACCTTAGATTTAACAAGGATTAAATGCATTCCCTCTGCTCTGCTTTAACACTTCTTCTACTGTTCTTTAATAATATGCCTTAATTCCAGTCTCAGAAAAGTACCCCATACTGCACCAGTGTGACATTCTCATTAACCACAGCAACCATCTCTGCGACCTTCTTGAATGAAATTGTCAATTTCAGGTTAATTTGTGTTGAATTATGGGTATACACTAAAAGCTGGATTGAAGTGACTCCCAGTCACTCCCATCAATCTGGTTGAATTTGAACCCAGGTCTTTGAGGTAAAAGGCAGCGTTCTAACTCACCCAATCACCCAGATCCCTAGGTATTGCCCTTTTCAAAAGATGGTGATAAATTATCTCTTTGCATATATGTGCTGCTATTCAGCTGTCAGGCATGCCGCTGCTTGTTGTATTGCTGTAACCATGTTTAGATTTGTTTCAGTGAAGGGAGGTGAATGTGTATCACTGGTGGTCCAGTGCATGTTGGGCTTACACAGCTGATCCCCGCCAGCCTATTGTAAATATTCCAACTGTTAGACTTTTGAAATCAAATCCCATTCCTCATCAAAGAAAATGAATACTTATCTCTAGAATGCATTTGTACAAGATAAATGTGTGAATCATGTCAACCAGTCCTTAAAGGGACTTGCAGGCATTTTGATCATCATGCTGTGATTTAAATACACCAGTTTATGAAGCAAAGTGTAAATCGTGTCAGAAGTTACTGGGGATGGGAGTGTGTAACTGGTTTATATATCCTACTAGCCCCAATTAAAAAGCTAGTCTCTTTCAGTAGGCTCAGAATTTATTGAAGTTTTGTGAAACAGAGAATATTAATATAACTTTATATTTGAAAAAGATTTTATATTTGATGATGTGGTGGTGTGTTTGACTTCTATGGTGTAATCCCCAGAAAAATTCCTCCTGTACACTGGATAACTGATACCCTTCAAGGAGTTTGGATGTCATAAACTAAAGGGAACTACTTTGTGCATCTACACGGCAGAGTGGGTGCCATTGGATGTCAAGGCTGGCACATACCTAATTGTTTATAAAATTTAATTGGCAGTTCTGTCAATAAAGTACTACCTCTGCTCACTCCATAGCAACATACCAGAAACATGACACACAGCTGCTTGTGGTGGGGTGGGGGGGGACATGTTTGGATACCACAAAATTACATTTCCTACGTGTAAACTGGAGACCTGATGGAGCTATGGGGAATGAAAGCTCTCCAGATTGCCAAACAGAAAAAGAGTCAGAGGCAGGCAGTTCCCCAACAGGCTGCTTGAACCAAAAATAATGGCCTGGAGGTCAGGAGAACAGGAAATTATGTCATACATGACCTCCTGACTCCCCAAGAGTAACAGGTCCTCCTGTGTGGACAGTAGAAAGTCTTGGCTAGAAAACTATTAAAAGCCTGAGAATCAGAGAGTGAGTGGCTTTGTCTGCTGGGAGTTCAGGTTGGTCAAGTTCCAGCAGAGATGAAACTCCAGAGACCCCCAGACCCAGCCATTTGGTCTGACTATCAGACCGGGCACAGATGCAACAAGGGATCCCATGGGCTGCAACAAAGCCACGAGTGACTCTGGAGATCATTGTAAGGAGTCGTACAACACCAGGTTATAGTCCAACAGCTTTATTTGAAATCACAAGCTTTCGGAGCTTTGCTCCTTCGTCAGGTGATTTCAAATAAAGCTGTTGGATTATAACCTGGTGTTGTACGACTCCTTACATTTGTCCACCCCAGTCCATCACCGGCATCTCCACATCCTGGAGATCATGGCAGGGCTGCTGTCTGATTTCAATTCAACTGTTTAGGTATAGATTAGATGCATTGGATAAGGAGGCATGTGAAAGACAGTCCTGATGTACACTGTCATGTATTGAGGCTATATAGTTCTGAATAGTACCAGATAGTTTTTGAATTACTATGAGGTGTATGGGTAAACCTGTTGGTGAAAATACAGTCTGTGATTCACATCAATAAAGATTCAAATTGTTTAGACAGTGGCTTTTGCCTCTACCTGGACAATCACATAAGCTTACATATATATATATTTATTTATATTTATATATTCTTGCTCAGTAATTACATAACCTGCAACATTCAACCTGTTCTTATTCTGGTTCTTTCAGGGTCGGTCACAGATGCATTGCAGTCAGAGAACAATAATGCTAGTTGGGGATACCTTTAAATTATGGGAATCAAAATTGTAGAGAAGGAGTCTTGTAAAACACAGGAACACAGATATTCTCACAGTGGAAAATGGAAGAAAAGGTCAAGAAATCAATAGCATTGTGTAAGGTGTCACGAGGGAAGTAAATTCTTAGTAAAGATAAGGAAAACATTTATTTTACTGAAATGTCCCATAATTCCTAAATGCTACACAGGAAAATGTCAGAACACTTTTTTGCATGCCTCTTATTCTTTGCATTAATTTAAGATTGAGAATTAGCAGCAGCCCGAGACTGAAATTTTGTGTAGATGAAACATTTTGACATTCCAAACCAATGGCATCATGAGTGGAGCTGCTGGACTGTGATCAGGGTTTATTCACGATGTTACTGAAGAGGAACTGCTGCTTTTGCTCCTTATGCTAACTGCTTTGGCCATCTCTAAGGTATAAAAAGGAGAACGTTTGCACAGAGATTTAACATTGAAAATGAAAAATTGACAGGATTGCTCTGCCTGCAGCTGCTCAGGCTACTTGGGAATTGCTAGGTGATAATTCCACGCAGTTATTTTTCAATCGTTAAAATGCCAATTTCCACTTTTTCACTCAGTGGTTTACTGCTGATGGTAAGTAAATTGGAGGAAATAGACATAGGTACAGTATATCCTTTGGAATCTTGAAAACAAGAAACACTACGCTTCTATCTTTAAGAAATATGTTGATAGGGTGAGATGAAGTAAATAAAGTGGGAGGAGGCTCGTATGGAGCATAAACACATAATGGTTGGGGTGAATGTTCTGGTTCTCTGCTGTAAATTCTATGTAAATAATGGATTTTGAAGCATCCGCAGAATGAAAAATAGGCATTAGATTTCATCACAAAAAGGCAGTCAGCACATGTACTTCATCTGGAACAGTGACATTGTCAACATGTACGATGAGTTGCAGTCAAGATCAAATAGCAGGAAGGTATGATGTCTTCGAACCTGGCTTACTGTCTGTGCTGACACTCTGTTATTTAAACTAGTCTAAGTCGGGTAAATGGCAACTTGGAGACTTGAACCACAATACTGTTAGTTTTGGAAACCTTGGACAGGACTCTGGTCAGTTTTGTGCCTAAGATGGTGGTAAGTCTAAACCACAAATTCTTCGAACTGACAACTGAATCCGTTAGCCCTTTATTGAGACAGAAGAAGCTGATAGTGTCTCAGCGGCTGATGAATTAAACAGTGGCTTTGAATTTGAATGGTGGCTCTGCTTTGAATAGGACACATTCACAGGGCTTCAAAGACCTGGTTGGGTCAATTCATTCTGTACTTACACTATCCATTAGCACCTCAGAGCCTGTGCCCAGTACCAGTGGGCTGCAAGGAGTGGATTCAAATGTCACTATCTCATCAGAAATTGGCACTGAGCCTAATTCCCCCTCCAATACCTGTACACAGGGGAGCTACAGACATGGGCTGGCACCCCTTGCCACCTGTGTGAGATAGCTGCTTCCCTAAGACGAGAGTCACTTCAAGTCTTTAAGACTCCGGGCGAACCATCCCAGCTACTCACCAACCATTCGTCTCACTCAGGGAGCAACTTGGAAGTGTAGTAGATTGGGAGCTTGAGCAAGTAAGTTAGGTGGCATAAAGGGTAGGCACAGTGTTGCAATGCGGTTGTAGATAGGGTGTTTGGAATTATTGACATGCTTTGGTGAATGTTGTTCTTTACAGTAAACATGGTTTATGCACATAGAGTTCTGATTTCATAATGGGAATTTTGACTCCTGGGGCAGTCAGGTGGCGGAACGTGCGGACAAACCATCCGGGAGGTGTAGGCCCGGTCCATTTTAAAGAATTGCAGGGGATATCAAGGGATATAGAGCAAAGGCAGGTAAATGGAGTTGAGGTGCAGATCAGCCATGATCTAATTGAATGGTGGAGCAGGCTCGAGGGGCTGAATGGCCTATTTCCATTCTTAACGTTCCTATGTTCCTATACCCTTACCTAACAAAAATCTATCTATCTCAGTCTTGAAGGCTCCAATTGGCCTAGCATCCACAGCCTTTTGGAGAGAGAGAGTTCCAGATTTTCACAAAACTTTGCATGAAAAAGTGCTTCCTGATTTTACTCCTGAGTGTCCCAGTTCTAATATTGAGATTATGTCCACTTGTTCTTGATTACCCACCAAAATAAATAGTTTCTCTGCATTTACCCTATCAAATCCTTTGAACATTTTAAACACCTCGATCAGATTACCCCTCAATCTTCTAAACTCAAGGGAATACAAGCCTAGTCTATCCTGTTCTCATAATTTAACACTCTAAGCCCTGGTATCATTCTGGTGAATCTGTACTGTACCCCCACCAAGGCTAATATATCCTTCCTGAGGTGTGGTGCCCAAAGCTGAAGGCAGTCTCTGCTTTGGAAACAATTTATTCCAGTCATGGGTGGTCTGGTAGGTCTGTCTTTGGGGCTAGAGGAGGAGGGGAAGCAGTGAAGAAGACAGGAGAGGGTTGGAGCAGCTGGGAGAAGAGGGAGGAGGAGGGCACTGCGCAGGGGTCTTCAGGGAGCAGTTGTCTTTTACACCACAGGATTGTTCCAGGCTGCAGCAGGTGACATCAGCGACATATCGCAGTGTGCTGTGCACTGCTGTATCAGGGAGGTAACTGAGGCTCTCTACACCAATGGGAACACATACATCACATTCTCCATGGACAGAGTGAAGCAGGACAAGAGAGCACCGTTTCCGGGCACAATCAGATTTCTAGGCCATATTCTTTAGTCAAGTCCAACCCTATTAATTGGTTTGGTGTTTTTGTCATTGCATTGTGATGGGGAATATGAGTTTGTGGTAATTACACTAATATGTTGTACTAATGGGTTGCAAACAAAACAATCATTTGGATGGAAGCGGTAAATGGAGACAGGCCAATTCCACAGTGATAATTACAATGACATACGAAACAGCTTCAATTGTTAGCAGTGACAAAGTCAATCTTGAAAATGTTGACATTCTGTTGACAGAAGAAAAAGTCTCTGGAGCTGGTTTTCAGCTCACTCAGGACCAACTTTTTGAAAGTTGTTTTCACAAACAAATTGGATGATAAGAACCTGGAGGAAGAAGAAAATAGGTATCAAAGTGTGTTAAAGCTATTTTTTCAGAGTAAAACAGGTTATAATAAATAAATTATGTTAGATTAGATAAGAAAAAAATAAAGTGGAAATAATAAACAAGAAATAGAGAGAGAATGCAGCAAAAGGGAAAAACAGGGTAAACTGAAGTATTGGGGTGGGGAGAAAAAACCAGACAGGACTCCCGCTCCTGAATATTATGCAGTGACTCCTGCAGGAGCTCATATTTGGATGTCAGATAAGGACTAGATCGGGCTTGCCTGTGAAGCCTCCTGAGTTTGAATAGCTGCCAACACTCACTGTCCAAGTTCACACATGAAGACTGACTACTTACATGGGATATTGGAGAGAGACTCGTGCTTTATTTCATTTATTCTCAGAATGTGGGCATTTCTGGCAATGCCATGTAATGCCCATCTCTAATTGCCCTGAATAGGTAACTGAGTGGCTTGCTAGACCACTTCAGAGGGCAGTTAAAAGGCAACCATGTTAGTGTGGGACTGGAGTCACATAAAGGCCAGACCATGTAAGAATGGCATGGGTTTCCCTCCTTAACAAACCAGTTGGGTTTTTACAACAATCCAATAGTTTCATGGTTGACTGGGGAGGTGGCGAGGGAGCAGATGTACTGTCATCCTGAGAGAGGGCAACAGTTCCACTACCATTACATCACTGCAGATCAGCACTCAAACTAATCTGCTGGAGGGCAGAAGCAGGCGTGAGGGACAACCCTATCTTTTCGGTCTAAAAAGGGCAGAGGGACAAGGACAAGGGTCAGCGTATAATGGGAAGAGTAAGCAGTAGCGGATGAGTGGCAGCACAACGCTGACTGTCTCTGAGATTGTGTGAGGAAAGGAAAGGGAAATAACCAAACACCCTGCTACACTTGGCCTTCAGCCATTTCCAACGCTGTGTCTCTTCCCTCTGCCAATGTTATAGATGGTAGTAACCTCAATTGGAGTGAGGGTTTGTGGTGCACGCTGCACCTCCCCCGTTCTTGCAGTCTCCCTTCAATTACTTGCCAGCTCGTCCAGCAAGAGGAGTGGGAAGGATTTAACTGATAAATTCAATGAACTACACCGACATTTTGATTTGGTTCCCTTCTATTGCCTGGAGTTTTGATTTGAGAATCTGGGGGTAGAATAAAGGTTGCCAGCGGGGGCCAAATAAATTCCTATTTTTGACTTTCGATCCCAGTTGTACCAATTTACACCATTTATTACCGAATACTTTGAGTTATATACCATGGCTCACCACTCCAATCAACAAATTGCAAAGTTATTGAAAATAATTTGTCGTAATGAGTTTCCAGGACACCAAATAACCATAAGTGACTCTTGGTAACAGGAGGTAACCAAGGCAGCAATGACTAGCAAGCAGCTGTCGACCTATCAGTATGGGGAAATCACATTGTGAAGTGTTGCATGAAGACAGAAGCTTGTCCTCTGGAGTACGGAGAGGTTGATGGATTGGTGATGACAGACATTGGGTATAGTCACCTAGGAGCACAAAATTAGCCATTAGGCAAATTAATTAAAATGGAGAACAGTTAGAAACAATTTTTTTAAATGATTGCATGGATTTTAAATATAACCATTTTTTGATTGGGGGAAGACAACTGTTCAGTAGGTAGTGTCATTGCCACCTTTACTAAGTCCAAAACCCCAATGGCAGAATCTCAATGCACTTCAAAATGCTGGAAAATGCAGCATAAAAATGTCAAAAATTTAAATTTCCAGGAAGGAGACATGGGGCTCGAATTTAGCAGGCCTGCGGGTTCCCAGCGGCTGGTCCTCCGGGAGCGTGGTCAACACGCTCGGCGAAATTAGTGGGTTGCCCGCGCGATCGTAGCAGGCAACACACTAATAGGAATCAATTACCTGCTCCTCCGGGGTCCACGGCGCTGGTCTGCGCGTCGGGCGGGCTGCGCATGCGCAGTACGATCTGTCAGCTGGAGGCTCTCTAGTTAAAGGGGCAGTCCTCCACTGACAGATGCTGCAACCAATGGGACAAATTGCAGCATGGAGCAGCCCAGGGGGAAGGCTGCTCCCAGTTTAATGATGCCTCACCCCAGGTATCATCAGATGGGGTGAGGAGGAGGGGGAGGACACAGATCTTCCCCCCGGCGGGCGGGAGGAAGCGGCCTGCCTCTGCCACCAAGAAGGCCTGGCTCGAGGTGGCAGAGGGGGTCACCTGCGCCACCAACATATCGCCCACCTGCATACAGTGCAGGAGGCGCTGCAATGACCGCAGTAGGTCAGCCACAGTGAGAACACAAAGTCTTTCCCCTACACTCCGTCTGCCACATCACTGCCCCCACCCCACATCTCCTTCGGCACCGCCAACACTAATCTGTCACATCACCCTTCATACACACTCAAACCCCATCCTCATCTTACCTCCACCTACTCACCTCGCCAGTACTCATCCTGCCACTAACACACGACCCAATCCTCATACAATCTCATTGCTCCATCCCATACTCACCCTCTCGTGCATCTCCCTCACGGCCAGCCTCACGCAACCTGCCACCACCTGTGCTGCAGCCACAGGGCATGCATCACTTATGTGCAGTAGGCAGCGTAAGGCAAACGTGTCGTGAGCATGAAGGGGATGCACAAGGGTGTCTGAGGGTTTGTCCTGGGTGTTACCTATATTGAATTTCAGAGCAACAAACAGCACACATTATATTGACACCACCACTGCCATGTCTCCGCGAATCCTGTCCGTTGTGTCCAATAATGCCCGCTCCTGGGTATCACTATGAGGACCCACCACTGATGCCACCCATCGTGTTACTGCAGAGTAGGTGCAGGTGTATTTGCAGGGCTCTTCCGCGCAGACGACTGAGATACATCGGCGGTGTAGCCGGCTGCACCCTGGAAGGATGCGGAGGAGAAGTTGTGGAGGGCAGTGGTGACTTTGACAGCGACAGGTAAGCAGTTGGTGCTGGGGCCAGCCAGGAGCAGCTCGGCATGAAAGAGCCTGCAGATCTCCACGACTACATGTCGAGCGAATCTGCGCCTCCCTGTGCACTGCTGCTCGGAGAGGTCCGGGGAGCTGCGCCTCGGTCTGTGGACCCTGCGGCGAGGGTAGTGCCCTCTGCGATGCGTCTCTCCCTGCGGTAGCCCTCCCTCCTGCTGTGCAGGTGGGCGTGCAACAACACCGTGTTGGGGGGCTCCACGTCTCTGCGGCGGACGGCGTGGACTGCGAGGCTGCTGGGGCTGGTCATGCTGTTCGTCCTCCGAGGGTGTCCACGCACCACCCATCTGGCAGGTGTTGGTCTGAGGGGTTGTGCAGGGTAGGTGGGTGGTTCCTCGCACTAGGGCTACGGTTTCGTGTCGGTCTGTCCTCTGGCTTGGCGGGGGGTGGTGGAGGGCAGGGGTTGCCCTATGTGGCGCGGTGGTCTCCTGCGTGGGTGAGGGCTCTCCCCCGTGGGGTGCACCTTGGCACCTGCCACAGGCTGCTGGCTGCAACACGCCTGGTTGGAGAGAGACTGTTTCCCCTAGTGTGGGAAACTCACTGCCTTGAACCCAAAATCCCACACTTCCTCTTTTGACAGCTGCTTCAGCTCATTAACTGACCTCAACAAGCAAGGTAAGTACTCTCAAGTGGAACCCCGCTGGCTTTAATTGCCTGCGGGATTCCCACCAGCGGGGCTTGCGCGCGCAGCCCCGCACGTCAGCGCGGTACCCGGAAGTGGGTGGGATTTCGGCGCGATCCGGTCACGTGACCGGATATCGGGATTTTCGGGGGCCCCCCGCTGGAAACACGCAGGTAACCTGATGCGAAAATCGAGCCCATGCTCTCAGACCCCCTTACAAAATTAATTTTGCGCTACCAGAGCTAATTTCTGCCTTCAATAATTTCTAAATCCGCCACTGCATAAATTATACCTTGGTGCATTTTATTTTTCCCCCATATAACTGATGTGATATTTGCTTTGGCTGCAATGTCAGTATGATAAGTTCATGTCCCATTGCACTTCCATTGTAAATAATTGTTTTCATATGTCATACATGAGACCATTGAGCTTCAGTTTTCACAGAAAAACAAATTGAATTGCGGATGTAATCCCAAAACACCAACAAAAATCTTAAAATCCAATTTAATAAAAAAAGGACTTAACTTGTGCACTGATCTTGAAGCAATGACCTTCATTCAGGGCTGATTTTCATTTTTACATCGTTATTTGCATTACCAGATTTTTGGGGACTGTCAGTTTTATTGAAGTTATTTGTCAGTTTTTCTGAGTTTTGTAGGTTGGCATGTATGTTTTATTCACAGTGGAGCGGGCAGGCTGGATAGTCAGGCAGTACCATTCAATACTACTAGCCTTCCTTCTGTTTTTGTACAGGCTCATTATTGTTACCAGTAGTTCAGTACCTGAGGGCATTATGGCATTGCTGAAACCAATACAACAGAACATCACACAAAGTATAGGCTCTTACAGTTATTAAGTGGGATGTAGGAAGAACCACAAATGGGATACTGTCTGTTTAAATGTGTCATTATACTGGAAACACAGCTACAATTACAGCTCAAAATGTGTTTTGAATGCCAATGTGCATTACCAAAAATTACTAAATGCACTTAAAGCACCTTGTTTAAACAATCACAATATCATTATAAATCAATAAATCAATATAAGTAAGAACACAATCAAAAATCACAGGTTACATGGGAACTATCTTACTAATTTTGAAATCAGAAAGACAGAAACATTACAACAAACACCCATTATGACTTGTGGCTATATAACATATTAAACTAAATCATATGGTCTGCTGTTTAGTAAAATGCCTTATTGGTAGTTTACTGATGAGTTAGAACTTTTATGTTGACTCGTAATCCCGTTTTCAAGCTTACTGTTCCGTGGTTTAAAAACCATCCTTTAGGACATAAAGCACAATGTTTTAAACAAAATCACATGTTATTCATAAATTCAATAAACAAAAATTATTTTTTATCAAAGATGACAAGTCTTATGAAAATAATGTTTATGCAGTTTGAGCTGGCTCGGGGGATAAGAGATGAAGTCTGTGTCATGTTAGAGACTCTTTGTCTCTCCCCTACCATGCCCACTTCCTGGCTAAACTATTATTACGATATTAAGCTGTTTTTGTTTTTTTTTTGCAGCTGCACATCAAAATGAATTAGGATTGAGAAAAATTAAAGGGGCCATGTTCCTGGAAATTTCTGGTTTGCAAGCCATAAATTCTTGATGCAAACAAATCTGCCACAACTTTTTCAATAACATTGTTTCTGAAGAATTCTAACAATTCGAAAATGTCTTGAACACTGGGAAATAGCCACATTACTATTATTGACATACTACTACTCCTAACTAATTTGTCACTGCAATCACTCACTTCTTGCCCTTCTAGAAAGATAGCACATGCCATTTAAACCTGCATTATTTAATATCAGCAAATTATTCACTGAAAAGTTAAGCAATTTGCTTAAAGTGAAATTTCAAGCTACAAAACAATATCTATCAAACACATAGAACATTTGTCCAATATTCAGTTCCCAGTACATAACTTTTATCATTTTACCTACACTGGAAAACAAGTTTCACAGTGAATGGTTTCCACTTCCTGAGTGCGGCCATTTGTCACACTTAACCAGCAATAATTAGCCGTCCTTTGTCAGCAGGTGATGATATCACACTGTTTGTCATTGTGATTTAAAATACACAGGGAAACTATAAATGTCCACACTGAATTCTAGACTTTAATTAGTATTCAGAAAAATATGCTTTACTGGAGATTAACAGAATTTTCCGTGCGTTATGGCTATCCAGCATTCCCATAACAAAAATGTTTTAAATAGCTTAAAATTCAATGTAATTTCAGTCTATAAAAGCAGCGTGATTTTGTCTTCTCATGATAAAAGATCTCTTGCTACAGCAAGCAATAAATAGAAAACACTTAGTTTGAAAGTTGTTTGTTTCATCATGGATGATAAAAAAAAGAACTAGTCCTGGAACTGGACATTGGAGGAATATAAGTCAAATCTTCACGTTTCTTTCTAACTTGACTCCTCCCTCCATCTGTACTCTTTGGAGGGATGATACGTTTCTTAAGTGGAACATGCGGAGCAGCAGAAAGGAACAAACCAACAGGCAAAGAGAAAGAATGAGCTGTAATACATAGAGCGAATACAAGCCAGGAGGTGGTTGGTTCTGAAAAATAAATATGACATGCCTAACTCACGCACATTGCTGGTGCAAGAGAGTTGTGCGGGCTCGATTACAAGTGTTTTAATCTGGATAATTTCCTCTGTCCCGATGTTGTTTCTGTTTGTCCGATGTATCCAGGGTATATATACATTTTTAAACAATTCAGCTGGCTCCCTGATAATGTGCTTTTATTTGTTTTTAATAGTGCACATTGTATTGAGTAAGAGCTGTCAACATCAGAGAAACATTAGGTATAATTTTTTTTTTATTCGTTCATGGGATGCGGGTGTCACTGGCAAGGCCAGCATTTATTGCCCATCCCTAATTGCCCTTAAGAAGGTGGTGGTGAGCTGCCTTCTTGAACTGCTGCAGTCTGTCTGGTGAAGGTTCTCCCACAGTGCTGTTAGGTAGGGAGTTCCAGGATTTTGACCAGCGACGATGAAGCAACAGTGATATATTTCTAAGTCGGGATGGTATGTGTCTTGGAGGGGAATGTGCAGGTGGTGTTGTTCCCATGTGCCTGCTGCCCCTGTCCTTCTAGGTGGTAGAGATCGCGGGTTTGGGAGGTGCTGTCGAAGATGCCTCGACAAGTTGCTGTAGTGCATCCTGTGGATGGTACACACTGCAGCCACAGTGCGCTGGTGGTGAAGGAAATGAATGTTTAGGGTGGTGGATGGGGTGCCAATCAAGCAGGCTGCTTTGTCCTGGATGGTGTCGAGCTTCTTGAGTGTTGTTGGAGCTGCACTCATCCAGGCAAGTGGAGAGTATTCCATCACACTCCTGACTTGTGCCTTGTAGATGATGGGAAGGCTTTGCGGAGTCAGGAGGTGAGTCACTCACTGCAGAATACCCAGCCTCTGACCTGCTCTTGTAGCCACAGTATTTATGTGGTTGGTCCAGTTAAGTTTCTGGTCAATGGTAACCCCCAGGATGTTGATGGTGGGGGATTCGGCGATGGTAATGCCGTTGAATGTCAAGGGGAGGTGGTTAGATTCTCTCTTGTTGGAGATGGTCATTGCCTGGCATTTGTCTGGCGCAAATGTTACTTGCCACTTATCAGCCCAAGCCTGGATGTTGTCCAGATCTTGCTGCATGCGGGCTCTGACTGCTTCATTATCTGAGGGGTTGCGAATGGAACTGAACACTGTGCAATCATCAGCGAACATCCCCATTTCTGACCTTATGATGGAGGGAAGGTCATTGATGAGGCAGATGAAGATGGTTGGGCCTAGGACACTGCCCTGAGGAACTCCTGCAGCAATGTCCTGGGGCTGAGATGATTGGCCTCCAACAACCACTACCATCTTCCTTTGTGCTAGGTATGACTCCAGCCACTGGAGAGTTTTCCCCCTGATTCCCATTGACTTCAATTTTACTAGGGCTCCTTGGTGGCACACTCGGACAAATGCTGCCTTGATGTCAAGGGCAGTCACTCGCATCTCACCTCTGGAATTCAGCTCTTTTGTCCGTGTTTGGACCAAGGCTGTAATGAGGTCTGGAGCCGAGTGGTCCTGGCAGAACCCAATCTGAGCATCGGTGAGCAGGTTATTGGTGAGTAAGTGCCGCTTGATAGCATTGTCAACGACACCTTCCATCACTTTGCTGATGATTGAGAGTAGACTGATGGGGCGGTAATTGGCTGGATTGGATTTGTCCTGCTTTTTGTGGAAAAGACATACCTGGGCAATTTTCCACATTGTCGGGTAGATGCCAGTGTTGTAGCTATATTGGAACAGTTTTGCTGGAGGCGCAGCTAGTTCTGGAGCACACGTCTTCAGCACGACAACTGGGATGTTGTCGGGGCCCATAGCCTTCGCTGTATCTGGTGCACTCGGCCATTTCTTAATATCACATGGAGTGAGTAGAATTGGCTGAAGGTTGGCTTCTGTGATGGTGGGAATATCGGGAGGAGGCCGAGATGGATCATCTGCTCGGCACTTCTGGCTTCCAACGCTTCAGCCTTGTCTTTTGCACTTTTGTGCTGGACTCCGCCATCATTGAGGATGGGGATGTTTACAGAGCCTCCTCCTCCCGTTAGTTGTTTAATTGTCCACCACCATTCACGACTGGATGTGGCAGGACTGCAGAGCTTTGATCTGATCCGTTGGCTGTGGAATCACTTAGCTCTGTTTATAGCATGTTGCTTCTGTTGTTTAGCATGCATGTAGTCCTGTCTTGTAGCTTCACCAGGTTGGCACCTCATTTTTAGGTACGCCAGGTGCTGCTCCTGGCATTCTCTTCTACACTCCTCATTGAAACAGGGTTGATCCCCTGGCTTGTTGATAATGGTAGAGTGAGGAATATGCCGGGCCATGAGGTTACAGATTGTGTTGGAATACAATTCTGCTGCTGCTGATGGTCCACAGAGCCTCATGGATGCCCAGTTTTGAGCTGCTAGATCTGTTCTGAATCTATCCCATTTAGCACGGTGGTAGTGCCACACAACACATTGGACGGTGTCCTCAGTGCGAAGACGCGACTTCGTCTCCACGAGGACTGTGCGATGGTCACTCCTACCAATACTGTCATGGACAGATGCATCTGCGACAGGTAGATTGGTGAGGACGAGGTCAAGTAGGTTTTTCCCACGTGTTGGTTCGCTCACCCAGTCTGGCAGGTATGTCCTTCAAGACTCGGCCAGTAGTGGTGCTACCGAGCTACTCTTGGTGATGGACATTGAAGTCGCCCACTCAGAGTACATTTTGTACCCTTGCTACCCTCAGTGCTTCCTCCAAGTGGTGCTCAACATGGAGGAGGACTGATTCATCAGCTGAGGGAGGGCGGTAGGTGGTAATCAGCAGGAGGTTTCCTTGCCCATGTTTGACCTGATGCCATGAGATTTCATGGGGTCCGGAGTCAATGTTGAGGACTCCCAGGGCCACTCCCTCCTGACTGTATATCACTGTACCGCCACCTCTGGTGGGTCTGTCCTGCCAGTGGGACAGGACATACCCAGGGATGGTGATGGAAGAGTCTGGGACGTTGGCTAAAAGGTATGATTCTGTGAGTATGGCTATGTCAGGCTGTTACTTGACTAGTCTGTGGGACAACTCTCCCAATTTTGGCACAAGTCCTCAGATGTTAGTGAGGAGGACTTTGCAGGGTCTACTAGGCTTGGAATGCCTTTGTCGTGTCCGGTGCCTAGTAGTCCGATGCCGGGTGGTCCGTCCGGTTTTATTCTTATTCTTATCATCAGGTGTTGTGACATAGATTGCAAACTTATTTAAGCATCTGAAGTTTTTTTTATGAGTGATATACATAATATTTTTCGATCAAAAGGAATGATTAATGAGTAGTAAGTCTATTGGGTGGAGGAAGGAGGGTTGGTGGTTTTATATTGTTGGTGCTGCACGCCACTATTGGTTAATGTCGTTGTCACTGTGGGTTTAGCGTGTGCATAAACACCCTATTCTTCTAGTTAGAGACCTTTGTAAAAAGGAAACTGCAAGGAAGAGTAGTGGGGAGGAAGCAGATCAAGGACAAACAGAGGAGCAGGAATAACAAAGAGAGAGAAAAAGAAATAGACATTTAAAGAAAAACAGATGCATTCAGGAAAGGAACAAGCGAGGACAAACAATGGCAATTTGAAAAATATGATTAATTCTTAGTTGGCAGCGAAATGGGAAATGTTGGACCAATGTGGAATAATATTCGAAGATAGCTCCACCAGTGGCAAGCAAGACTAAAGCTTGAGTCATAAACTCTCCATAAACAAACATGTCTGGTAAATGATTATCTTTCAGGTACATTTGCTTTCTATAGAATTCTGGATGAAACATCCTAAAGGACACAATTTCCAAAATGGTGGTTTGACTGCTGCTATGCTGTTCCTCAAGAGTTTACCATTAACAGGGAACTCCATTAGTGTTGCCACTTGACCGGTACTGACTGACCAGTCCAATTTCTGAGCAGATGGTGGGAGGCAGGAAGAAGAAGAAACAAAATAAGTCAAGGATTTTAAACATTTTTTTTAGGCGGAAAGGTCAGGGAAGATAGAAAAAAATAGTAAAATCAAATTTTAAATGATAAAGAAGATAAAGTAGGGATGACTGGGTCAGTGGAAATAATGGCTAGGAACTTCCTTGGAGCTGCTCCTGCCACCTCAAACCCCTTTTATGTAACTTTGCCAGAGGTGCAGTGTAAACAGAGTTTTCACCACACTTCCGGTGAAATTACGGTGGTGGAACTTGAGCAGCTCCGAGGAAATTCCCAGCCAGTGTTTTAAATTTTTTTTAGTTAAAACTGTGTTGTCTATATTTTGGTTCGATATGGTTAATATTACAGTAATAAAATTACTCCTGATATTGGAATATATATTACTGTAATAGTCTCTATTTTAGCATCATGTTACACGAGATATAAAAAACAAACCAAACAGCCCAAAAAGATATCCCTGGATCTTTAAGGCACTTTAATGGTTAAGAGTGATATGATCAAATGCTTTTGCCCTCTCACCCTATTCGCTGTGAGTTGCAGAGTATTTTTGGTCCCCTGCCGAAATCCAGCAAATTAAATTGAAATTGATGTTTTATAAACATGTTCATTGCCATCAGATATTTGGCTCCTTAAAGCACATCCTCCTATTTCAATGCCAGTTCCAATAAAGTCTGCATTAATGATAAGAAAATAATATTTACAGCAGAAGAATTAGTCAATTAGCAGAAAATCTAACTGTTCAAAAAATATGAGCAATTCAAAGAGAACTAGAATATGTTTATTGATTGTATGGAACTGAGTGAAGCATTATTTGTGTAAGATGCTAATCAATGGCAATCCCAGAATAATCTGGGAATTGATATAAACTATAGAAGGCAGACGTAGGTAGATTTCCCTTATGTTTGATGAGGCCCAGCTCCCATGGATTTCCTCTGGATTTTGTAGCTCATTATCATTTACTTAAATAAGGGGATAAATGAAATGTCTGTGTTTGCTGCGCTTTTTAAAATATACTTCTAATCTCCAGTTTGGTTTCTCTGTTTTAAAATATGCCCAACCGGGCTTATGGCAATGCAGGCTAATTATTGAATTGGTCATTACGGGAAAATATTCCACTGAAATTAAAGTGGGGGGGTCTCACTATCAGTATCTCCCTTTTCAAATCAGTAATAAAGAATAATGGGGGAGAAATTCAAAAAATAAAGTCCTTTCTTTACAACACCAGCCGGGGCAGTCTGTCCCTGATCTGTACCCAGCGCTATTAAAGGGACTCTGTGTGCAAAACCTCTGACATTGATCAGAAGCAGTCAAGTGCAGACACTAGAAAAACCATAGAGGATGTTTGGGTGTAGTGCTATTCAGGAGCAGAATGGGAACAAAGGATTTTTGCTCCTTGTTTTATCATTTTTTCAGGCACTATTTGGGAGCAGGGCAGAGGAAAATTGTTCCTCTATTCTGATGGTGCACATGTGTTGGTTTGAGAGGGATATATTTTTAGACTTATGTGATGCATTGTTCCAAAGTTTGGCAAGTTCCACATGTTCGTTCTTCATTGCCAATAGTTTCCTCCTTTGTGCAGTCAACCCGCTGTAATGTGACAGCATCCATTTCTCATAAGTAACAGCAAGACATGCATATATTGTACAGAAGAACAGATGGTCGGCTGCTGTATTACAGAGGTGTACAATTTAGGGATTTCCGTATAGATGCATCACCAACATTGAACTCCTCAATCATTAATGTCCACTATGTCAGCCACTGTTAGTAAAAAAATCCTGAAAGTGAAGTGGTAACTTCCTTATACTCACCTCTAGGTATTATTATTGTCCATACAGTAACCTACGGGGGAGACTTTCAATTGCTGGCCAACTGTTTCTCAGCTGAAAAATGGGCGACCGGCAATTAAAAGTCTGGTGAGGACCTTGTGCGTCCATTTGTCCGTTTGAATGAACTTTCAGGCAGGCCTTTAAATGGGGGCCCAGCACTCCCATCCAAACTAGGCGGGAGTCTGTTTAGTTATGCAAATCGGTGTTCTACGCCTGTTGTAGGACTTCGATTGCAACTATCAGAGAAATGCATGCCGCATGCCAGCCCCATTTATCCAGGCATTGAGAGGCCTAACCAACGATTCTTAAAGGGACCATTTAAGGCCTTACCAAAATGATAATTTTTGGGTTTTTTAGGTTTTGTGGAGCAGGAGTGCTCCTCCGGGACCTACAAAAAATCTTCTGGCCCGCTCTCACCCCCACCGCCCCCCCCCCCCCCGCCCCGGCCCCGTCGGTATCCACTCTCCTTCCCGACAAGCTTTACGCAGCTGGCCGATTTTCCACCTCAGGAAACCGGCGAGCTGTAGCGGAATGCCTCTCTGGCTCCTACTTCTCGCCGACAAAATGTTAATAAGTTCTGAACCTGATAGTGGTTCAGGCCTTCTGGTTGCCATGTCGGTCGCCGCGCACGCATCGCCAATATCACACCCATTTGGCGACTAAACTGAAAGTCTCCCCCCACATCTCTAGAAAACAAACAAACTCACAATCACTTGTCTTGGTCAAAGACATTAGTCTACTTTCTAATCTACTTGGGGGTGGGTAAGTGGATCTTCTTAGAGTCAAGTTGGCACAAGACTGTAAGTGAGCTAACCCTATACAGCAGATTCAGTAAATCAATTAGCAAGAATATGGTAGCCTAGTGGTCATGGTACTGGAGTAGCAATCCTGAAGTTGTGAGTATACATCCCACCATACTAAGTTGTGAAACTGAATTCAATAAATCTGATAATTTATGAGCTACCATCAGAAAATGACAATGAAATCTGCCAGATCATTGCAAAAACCCAACTGATTCACATTTTTTGGAGAAGGAAACCTGCCGCCTCTACCTGTTGTGGCCTACTTATGACTCTAGTCCCACAGTATGTGGTTGGCTCTTAATGCCCTCAGGACAACTAGTGATGGGCAATACATACTGTACTTGTCAGTGTCACCCAAATCCCAAGAACATCCTTCCAAATCACGGTAGTATGGTCAGCTGCCATGCCTCCCTCTGGGATGCTTGTGCTTTCCTTGGGGATGTTGGTCTCTGTCCATCCTTGTATTATTTCCTCCTTGTTACAATGTCTTTTGGGTAGAACTAACCTTGCTTTTGTTCTCAGAGTCTTAACTTTTACGAGTTACATGCTTAAACATTTGCTTATATCTGATTCTGGAGGCATCACCCACCCTAGCTCCAGGCCAGAGACCTTGTTCCAAATCTCAGGGACAGGGTCATTTATATGGTCCCTTGGCACTGCAAAGGGTGCATCAGTGGCAGAGGTTCGCAGAGGCCCATGAGTCTTCAGCTCAAAAAGGGAACAAATTGCTTTCCAGATAAGGTAATCAATCCCCTCTGGGATCAATTACCTTAGTCTACTGAAGGTTTGGGGCCTTCAGAAGGTCCCAGGGACCCACTTCAGCTCTCTCAGCTGGCATAAGTTCCATTCAGGCCTTTCAAGGGTGCAAAGAGAAGAATTTCCTGGGGAAGCCCAGGATCTGCAAATGACAGTCCACAGATATGGGGGAAGGGCAAGGGTGGGAGATCCTCCACAGCCAATCCCGACTGGAATTTAAAGGACCGGTCTAAATGGGGGAGAGGGGCAACTCTGACCTTAATGGGTTCTTCCCCACATTCCAGGCACCTCATCTTGGCAGAAATTGGGCTTTCCTCCATCTTCAGTGTCAATAATTTTAGGGCCAGAATATTTGTAATGCACATCATTTATGAGGTTAGGTAATTCAATCAATGTTCCTCAGTTTTTCCTGGCTGATAGTCCATTGCCAATATTTCTGAACTAAATACAGCCTGGACAGACGGCAAAGAAATTCTGCTGGAATGAGAAATCCCCTATCTCAAAATATTCAAGAAAACAATTATTCAATCACCTAGCTTCTCCAAAACAGATCACCTTTAAAATGAAATTTTTGAATTACAAATTTTAGTATTAATAAACTTTAAAAATACCAAATGTAATTGGTGGACAATGTGGCTTTATCTTTAAGATTGGTTTATTCTTTACTGACTTTATTATTTGATAAATGATGTTGCAGTTAATAACAATTATTGTCTCATCCTTATCAATATAAATTATGTACATTTTAAGGTTTTCCATTTGTATCCAGTAGCAATCTTATTATCCAATTCTTTAACTTTTGTTTGAGTTGAGGGTCGTTTTGTCGCTGTGGCCCTGAATTACCTCAGACTTTCTGCCATTGCCTCACCTTAATATCGCTGGAAGTGTGGCCGAAGCCCCATTTACGCACAGAGACCTTGTCCCAAATCTCAGGGACAGGGTCATTTATATTGCTGGGATGAGCCCCTTGGCAATGCACGTAATCGGATTTTCTGCCGCATTTCCGACAAAGTTCCGGTGGTGCAGCGGCACAAAGTCTGAGGGAACTCAGGGCTGTTTTTTTCTTTGACCGGGTGAATGCTATTTTTCCCATAGTTTAATTTCCCATGGATAGGAAAGGACACTGTATGTTGTTTCTAAAAAATGTTTTAATTTCCTTAGTAATTATATAAGTGAATTTATGATCTTGTAATAAGGATGTATTTAATCTTCATCAGTGAGATTTGACTGGTACAATTCCTAGACACAATGAAAGCCATTTTGGGGGTCAGGGTCAACACTGCAATTATATCCATGCTGAAGTTTAGAACACTGTTTACTAATGGTGTTGAAAAAAGTCCAAAAAAATAAATTCAAAGCTAAGTTAAGCTTTTTAATCCCTCTGGGACCCCATGACAAACCTTTGCCTTTGCTTTGATATACAGGCCATTAACGAGATTCACAATTGATGGTGTGGGATAGTCAGAAGACAGGAAATAAAGGGAAGAGCTTATTTCCCTGGACTTTTGTTGTCATAACATCTCCACCTGTTCATTCACACAAATGCATTAGCACAGTCGAAGATTTCCTGCATCCATGTACAGTGTATATTTTGAATTTGAAATCTTTCCCAGACAATAGAACTCTGATGTTAGTTGAGTAGTTCCACAGGACCCAAGTGGTCAAGAAAATACACTGTGTCTCTCTCTTGTTTATTTCCCATCTCCCCTCATATGCATTTTGAGCTCATCTTGTCTATGAAACCCACCTCTTTTATTCCTTTGACCCCATTTCCACTAAACTGCAGACCATCCAACTTCTCCATGCTACCTGACATTGTAAATGGTTCCCTCTCCTCAGCTACCGTTCCCATCCCTTTCAAAACCGCTATCAACAACCTCTCCTCAAAAAACCCAGCCTTGACCCCTTTGTCTTTGCAAACTACTACCCTATCTCCACCATCTCCTGCTGAACCAGATTGGTTACAACCTCGGCATCCAAGTTAAGCACAAGCTGAGTTCCTGACTACATATCCACTCCATCCCATGCTGCTGAAACCCTCATCCATGATTTTGTCACCTCCAGATTCGACTATTCCAATGCTTTTCTGGCCTCCACGCTCTGTAAACTTCAACTGATCCAAAACCCTATTGCCCATATCTTATCCTGTAACAACTCCCACTCACCCATCACCCTGTTCTTGCTGACCTACATTGGCTCCTGGTCCTCCAACATCTCAAATTTAAAATTCTCATCCTCATGTTTAAATCTCTTCATGGTCTTGCCCCTCTCTATCTCCTAAACCTCCTTGAGTTCCTGATACCTGCTGCTTATCAGTTACATAATGACCGCCTAGTGATTATCCTCCTTGGGGAGAAGGTAAGTGGGATTTCCTTGGGATTGAGTTGACTCCAGTTGGCATCAAAGCAACTCATAATCACTCATCCCAGCCCTGACACAATTGTCAGTCCCCTTTACTGACACAAACCAAACAACACTGTTAGCTCAGATTTTTTATTTCATAACTTAAACAGTATTAAAATGCAAGATCAGTACATTTTTGACACAGCATGGGAAAATATAGCCTTTGACCTACTTTAGTGTGGAAACTGGGAGGTTTAAAAGTAAGATTTAAGGTCAGCTTGTTTCTACTAAAAAAATGAAATGACCTAGTGGACAAGAAAAATGATTGCTTTGTTTTTCTTCACTGTGCTGCTGTTTTTACAGATGATTCAAAATCTGTCGATGAAGGTTCATACCGGGGTGAGTCAACAAAATATATGTCATTTTAACGCTGAGACTTTTTTTGCATCCTTTCCCAGACAGAAACTACATATTTTAGGGCAATAAGGGTTAGACTACTATGTTCAACTTTTCCTTAGAAACATAGGTCAAAATAGCTATCGATTGTCACGAATTCCAAACCTATGTCTAGCCTGGTAATCCTTTCGTATTAGACTTGTGCTGGTATCTAACGTTGCATTCCCAGTGACATTTGAAGTGATTCTGATTTAAGCAGATTTTGGAATTATACTAGACTCTTTTGCGTTGCTTAGCAAGTAAGCTGAACTGTACCAGATGTTGTGTTGCTGAGTCCACTTTAAGATAACGTAAGTTAGAAAATATACCCATGAAGTTCTGTTTATAGTCAACAACTGCTCTGTCCTGATTGGTGTTCAGCTTTTTGTGTGTTGTTACATCCAAAGGAGGGTTAGTATTCCATCACACTTAAATTAAACCTTGTAGATGGTGGAGAGGCTATGAAGAGTCAGAGGGTGAGGCACTCATAACAGAGTACCCAGCCTTTGCCCTGATCTTGTAGCCACACTGTTCATATGGTTGGTCCAGTTAACCTTCTGGTCACTCCCAAGATGCTGATGGTGGGGAAGTATAATGTTGAAGGTCAAGTTGAGATGACTGGGCTTTCTCTTACTCGAGATGGTCATAACCTGACACTTATGTGGTGGGAATGTCACCTGCTACTTGTCAGCCAAAAAGCCTGGATGTTATTCAGGTCCTAATATAGCTGGCATAGGTTGCTTCATTATTGGAGGAGTTGTAAATTGAGCTGAACACGATGGAATTGTCAGCAAAGACACCCACTCCTGACCTTGTGATGGAGGGAAGGTCATTGATGAAGCAACGAAAGATAGTTGGGCCAAGGATGCTTCCCTAAGGAAGTCGAACATAAGAAATAGGAGCAGGGGTAGCCCATATGGCCCCTCAAGTCTGCTCCGCCATTCAGTAAGATCATGGCTGACCTTCGACCTAAACTCCACTTTCCCGCCTGATCCCCATATCCTTCGATTCCCTTAGTGTCCAAAAATCTATCGATCTCAGCCTTGAATATACTCAACGACTGAGTATCCACAGCCCTCTGGGGTAGAGAATTCCAAAGATTCACAACCCTCTGAGTGAAGAAATTCCTCTTCATCTCAGTCCTAAATGGCCGACCCCTTATCCTGAGACTATGCCCCCTATTCTTGCAGCAATGTTCGGGCAATGATGACTGGCCTCTACAACCACCTTCACATCATTATGCACTAATTAACATGCATCCACCCACAAAATGCAGGTGATTCCTACACCAGTTTACATAATGATCAGAAAATCAAAACAAGGAAAATAGACGGAGATCCAATGTAACAGATCTCCACCCAATTTTCCATTCAGGAATGCCTGCTTTATGCCCAAAAAACAGAAGTTCCCTGAAAAACCTAGGCTAAAGAGGTCATCATATAATTGCAAAGAACAGCCATCACCCCCAATTGCTGGGGCATAATAACTAATAATGATGTTGTAAAAGAATGAATCTAGTGAAGTGTCTGGTTCAGTATCGAAGCAAACAGGATATTCATTTCACATCGCACCTTATACAATAGGTTCATGTCTTAGAGTTGGTTGCCCTTGACTTGCCCTATCAATGATGCTAGCCATGTTGTTGAAAAATATGCTGTTCAGTGTAAAGGTAGTTTGCTCAGAACTGTATATTATTTAGGGTTGGCCCAAAATCAATAGAATTTTGGAATTGTTCCTTGTATACAGATAACACATATTTATAAATGACTACAAATATAATAAATCAATGTACTGAGTTCATGGGAATGAATATTTATGTTTCTGCAGTTTTATATCCTTTTCTGGCATATTTCCCACCAATCTATGAGTTATGTTTTGTTGATTAATGTTTAACAGCTAGTGATTATAAATGTCTCCAGGTTTCATTCACATAGTATTACTGATCTAGAGCATTGCAATTAGTGGCTGCATGTGACTGCCATGTTCTTAATTAATTTCAGATTGGCCTGAATTCACAATGAGGATTGATGAATTCAACAAGTTGAGACCAGAGAGTAAATTTTAACCCCCAAGAATGGGTGGGTTGGGGGGCGGGTGGGCAGTGAAAATTGTTGGTTTTGGAAGCGGGACCGAATCCCGGCTCCAACCCGCCGACTTCCGGGTTTGACCCAGACGCATCTGAGTGTGCGCATTTCTGAAACCCAATATTTAAAGGTCCAATTAACGCCGTTGAAGCAGTTAAGGGGATTACATTTTTGTGTATTCAGCCAGACAAACGATTTTAACTCTCCCTTAACGTGTCTCTCGTGGCCTCCGAAAAACGCCATGGGAACGGAGGTGAGTTGCAGTCGGCAGCCATTTGGCCCTTGAAACCAGTGATTGACACATGTGAAGAAAAGGTGAGTTTTTGAAGCAGGGTAATCAGTTCTCTCAGACAAATCTTTGGCTGGGAGTTCTTTGTGTTCAGACTGAGATTTCTTTGTTCACACTCAGAATTCTTCTTCACACGTATTTACCTACATTTTGGACTCCCTCAACTTAACACCATCAGGATGGGGGGGACGCAATGGATTTATTCAGCAGTACATCTGAGGAGGAGGCATATCATCATCCACGGCAGGCGAGGCGTGCAGTTCTGGGAGTTGCAGCTCCACAAGACGGAGGTGCGCCACAAGGACCTGCAGAAAAGCGGAGAGGGGATCAACGGAGGGGCCGAGGTAGGAGGAGGCACAACCCACGTTAGAGGGTTTACAGGCAGAGGCTGAGCTTCCTGGATCTCTCTGAGGAGAAGTGCCTACCAAGGCTCAGATTGAGTCACCAGGTGGTTGCAGGCATCTGCAGGATCCCTCAGAAAGAGCTGCTCCCGGCTGGGCCGGGTGACCAAGTATTGCCCATTTTAGTTAAAGTCGCCACTGCCCTCAATTTCTTCACCTCTGGATCCTTCCAGGGCACCACCAGTGACATTATCGGGAACTATCAATCGTCTGCACATAAGTGTACACGACAGGTCATGGATGACTCGTTTGCCAGGGCATCCGACTAAGTCAACTTCCCCATCGACAACATCAGGCAGACTGAGAGGGCAGTGGGTTTCCACTCTCTGGCTGGCTTCCCACGGGTACAGGACGCAATTGATTTCATGCACGTAGCAATCCGAGGACATGCACATGAGCCAGGACTGATCATCAACAGAAAGGGATATCACTCTAGTAATGGCCAGCTGGTTTGCGACCACCGGAAGAGGTTTCTGCAGGTGTGTGCCAAATTCCCTGGCAGCTGCCATGATTCCTTCATTTTGCGCAAATCCAATATCCTGGCCCTCTTCCACGCACAAAAACAGAGTTAAGGGCTGGCTCCTTGGAGACAAGGGATACCCCCTGCAGATGTGGCTCATGACACCTCTGAGAAACCCCACCAACGAGACACAGCAGCGATACAACGACAGTCACATCACCACCAGGTCTGTCACTGAACAAGCCATGGGATTGCTGAGGATGCGCTTCAGGTGCCTGGATCGATCTGGGGGATCCCTTCAGTACTCACCGGCGAGGGTGTGTTGAATAATAGTCGTGTGTTGCATCCTGCACAACATTGCTCAACAGAGAGGGTTACAGGTGAATGAGGTCCCATGTGCTCATGAAGAATCTGCACCTTTCATCAATACTGAAGAAGACGAGGATGAGGAGGAGGAGGAGGAGGAGGATGGGATTCCATCAGCAGAGCAGCGGCATACCTGACTGCTCGTGATGCCAGGGAGTCACTCATATTTGATAGATTCTCATAAAGAGATCTGCAAAATGAAGATAGTCAAGTACTCAGACCACTTGGAACGACTAACACCACGACCAATAGCAGCCCTCCCCACCCACCGCCCTCCGTTTGCACAAAATAGTCCTACAACCACACATACACCCATTGGTGGCATCAAGTCTTGCTGTTCGTGATGAGGGACATGCAAGGATGCTTTCACGAAAGGGACTCAAGAATGGTCAAGACGTGACAGTGGTGGTGAAAATTATAACATTTAATGTGCAGGTAAGAAAAAACAATTATAAATGAAAAACATGACATTGCGTCAGACACCCTTGGTGATCACAAAACCTTCGCCTTCCTCTTCCTACTACTTTTTAAAAATTCGTTCATGGGATGTAGACATCACTGGCGAGGCCAGCATTTATTGCCCATCCCTCATAGCTCTTGTTAAGGTGGTGGTGAGCCGCCTTCTTGAACCGCTGCAGTCCGTGTGGTGAAGGTTCTCCCACAGTGCTGTTTGGAAGGGAGTTCCAGGATTTTGACCCAACGATGAAGGAACGGCGATATATTTCCAAGTCGGGATGGTATGTGACTTGGAGGGGAACGTGCAGGTGGTGTTGTTCCCATGTACCTGCTGCTCTTGTCCTTCTAGGTGGTAGAGGTCGCGGGTTTGGGAGGTGCTGTCGAAGAAGCCTTGGCGAGTTGCTGCAGTGCATCCTGTGGATGGTACACACTGCAGCCACTGTGCGCCGGTGATGAAGGGTGTGAATGTTTAGGGTGGTGTATGGGATGCCAATCAAGCGGGCTGCTTTGTCCTGGATGGTGTCAAGCTTCTTGAGTTTTGTTGGAGCTGCACTCATCCAGGCAAGTGGAGAGTATTCCATCACACTCCTGACTTGTGCCTTGTAGATGGTGGAAAGGCTTTGGGGAGTCAGGAGGTGAGTCACTCGTCGCAGAATACCCAGCCTCTGGCCTGCTCTTGTGGCCACAGTATTTATATGGCTGGTCCAGTTAAGTTTCTGGTCAATGGTGATCCCCAGGATGTTGATGGTGGGGGATTCGGCGATGGTAATGCCGTTGAATGTCAAGGGGAGGTGGTTAGACTCTCTCTTGTTGGAGATGGTCATTGTCTGGCACTTGTCTGGCACGAATGTTACTTGCCACTTATGAGCCCAAGCCTGGATGTTGTCCAGGTCTTGCTACATGCGGGCTCGGACTGCTTCATTATCTGAGGGGTTGCGAATGGAACTGAACACTGTGCAATCATCAGCGAACATCCCCATTTCTGACCTTATGATGGAGGGAAGATCATTGATGAAGCAGCTGAAGATGGTTGGGCTCGGACACTGCCTTGAGGAACTCCTGCAGCAATGTCCTGGGGCTGAGATGATTGGCCTCCAACAACCACTTTGTGCTAGGTATGACTCCAGCCACTGGAGAGTTTTCCCCCTGATTCCCATTGACTTCAATTTTACTAGGGCTCCTTGGTGCCACACTCGGTCAAATGTTGCCTTGATGTCAAGGGCAGTCACTCTCACCTCACCTCTGGAATTCAGCTCTTTTGTCCATGTTTGGACCAAGGCTGTAATGAGGTATGGAGCAGAGTGGTCCTGGCGGAACCCAAACTGAGCATCGGTGAGCAGGTTATTGGTGAGTAAGTGCCGCTTGATAGCACTGTCGACGACACCTTCCATCACTTTGCTGATGATCGAGAGTAGACTGAGGGGGCGGTAATTGGCCCGATTGGATTTGTCCTGCTTATTGTGGACAGGACATACCTGGGCAATTTTCCACATGCATCAGAGGGTGACTATCAGACAGATTGATGACATTGCATCAGGAATGGAAGAATGGGAGAGGTGGGTTCACAAATGGGGAGGTGAGGAAGTGCACAGAAAGTGAAGGTAAGTTGATAATGAGACTTAAGTGGGTGTGAGGAGTGATGTGATGAAGTAGGCTTGGTAAGACAGAGTGAGAGGGGGGTGTTGTGCACCACAGGACGTGGGTGAATCAGTACCTGTGCTCACTTTTCCTGACCTGGTTAGGTCATTAAATCACTTCCTGCACTGCACCCAAGACCTGGGCTTTCAATCATGTGAGTGCGCAGTATTCTCACTGCACAGCTTGAAGGCCTGAATCCTGGAGGTAGAATTAGGTGCCTTCAATTGAGTCGCGATCGCTCGATAACACGGACGAAAATTTTTTCCCAGTTTCCCACCTCATTGTTAAAATTTACCTCCAGATCTTTGTTTCAATTGCATATGATCTCAATACTTTGGGGGAAATTTTAACCCCAAGAACGGGTAGGTTGGGGAGTGGGTGGGTAATTAAAATAATTGTTTTTTCGAGCGCGACCACTACCTGGCTTGAATACGCCCACTTCCAGGTTTAACGGAGGCGTGTTTGGATGCGTGCGAGTAATCTACTCGCCGCAGTCAGGACCTTCATTAGTGCAGGCGGGCGGGTACTTATTGCAGCAATTAACAGCATTATGAGACGTTAATTAGGTCTTTTAAATTGAATTTTCACCGACCTTTATATTTAACGCCTCCAGTGTGCGTTTCCCGAGGCTCGTGAATCTCGCCAGTGAAAAGGAGGTGAGAAGGGCTGGATCATGAGGTAAGTGCCTTTATTGCACTTGTGGGCCAGGAGGAACAGGAGTGTTTCCTAATGGCTCAACAAGATTACCTGCCGCGATCAGACCCCCGCGATCAGCCGACACCCCTCGATGTCCAAGACCCACCCCCCCCGATCTCCAACTTCTCACCTCCTCAACGATGTCCGACTTCCCCCACCCCTCGGCGATTGACACTCCCCCCACCATCCAACCCCCAAAGATCCCGATCTCTCCCCGACACCCCTCATCCAAACTCCGACTTACTTTTCATCCGCTCCCCGGCTGCTTTCCCACTCGACAGGCAGCCAGCTTGTCAATCAAGCTGGCCATCGGGCAAGTAACCATTTGAAACATTTTAGAACAGTTCCTGTCGGATCTGCGGGGAAGCCTTACTTTCGGGTTTCTTATCTGCAACCCCGCTCTCTTCCTGGCTTCAAGTTGAAATCCAGGCCTTCATCTCTCTGAAATAATTGTGTGTATCTCTTTAGTTAGCAACACAGGACTGTTCAGGCCTGGAAAACACCACATAAAGTTAGGAGGGGCTATCGCAGAGAAACATGAGGCAAAGCCAGACTTGAGCTAACAGAGCAGGAAGATTTCCTCTGCTGTATGTGTAACAAAATTGTAAGCTTGATGTTAATAAATGGCTTTACAATTTTGTTATACAAAGTGCACAAAGGAAATCTTTCCATGGATTTCACCTTTTTTAGGATTTAGGAAAAAAGACAAGCTGGCAAGATGCAGATGAAATGCTGATTTTTATACCACCAATCATCACAAGCAAAATGTATAAGTGCTCCACTGCAGTGTATTTACAAACCACTCCAATGGCATGTGATGGTTGAAAACCATAATACAACAGTTTTTTTTGTCAACTTACTTTAGTAACAGGATGTTTTTAATTTGATATAAAGAGTGGGATTGTTACATGTGTAGTAGTATTTAGTGAGTGGAAAACCTCTACTTTGCGGTGTTTAAATCTACTTTGGCAGTTATTACCATTAATTTGCATTTAGTACTGTGAGGTAATCACAGACAAATACTACAGCCCCAGTAGATAATTGGCAATTAAATCTTTAATTAAGGAAATTGTTGGGGGTGGGGGGGGGAAGAGTCTGCAAAAATTCACATACTGTTTTACATTACTTAGTTGAGCACCAAATATAAATGCTATTGAGGCCAGTTTAAACAGGAATTTCATATCTATCTGTAAGGGGAATGCGTGGACAGAAATTTCTCAGCTTCTGCTAATATAAAACATTGGCATCTCAAGAACTATTAGAATTCATTAATAATGATTATTCTTCAATTACAGAACAGTATTATATTTGTAAGCAACCTCCAATTTTTTACAAACTAGCTACATAATTAAAGCACACATTAGATGCTTAAAGGCACCGCAACAAATAATATATTGATGGAAATGGCATTGCAGACATCTATTTTGATGAATTACCTGCCCACAAAAGAGTATGCCATCTACATGCATATATTAAATACAGACCCAAGGGATTAAGACAAAGTACATTTGTCAGAGCCCCTCAAGAAGTCTGGCCTCCAATAAGTGTATATTTTATGTTTTGAAATGGGAATCTGTTTTCCAGTTCTGAGGCGAAAAATAAACAAAAGTTGTAAAAACTGCTTGTCTTCAATGGAAAAGATATTCATTAATGAAAGTTTATAGAAAAGAAGTAAATAGCATCACTGCAGTTTATATTTCCAGAAATGTGACACATTGCTCAAGAATTCACAAGCTAATCTTTTGAAAGGGATGCTTCATCAGCTAATACTCGTACCAGGTTGGCCATTAGAGGACTCAAAACAGCTTCATGGGCTTAGAGGTACATAGACGAGGGATACCAACAGCAGGCAAGTATAGTGTGTAGATTGATGAGAAGCCAACCTGTTTAACTAACTGTGCCAACCAACTTGCTAAACCGTCTTGTTCACGTGTTGCATTGAACCCTTTGCCGAGTCCATCAGGAGGGATGCGGACAAAAGAGGGGTGACGATCCCAGGCAGCGGAGGCACTCAGGTCAAGGCCTCGCTGTACATGGACGACGTCGCCATCTTTTGCTCGGATCAGCTGTCGGTCCGCAGATTGTTGAGCATCTGCGACCAGTTCGAACTGGCCTCGGAGGCCAGGGTAAATTGTACCAATAGCGAGGCTATGTTCTTTGGGAACTGGACCTACCGATCCTTTGTCCTCTTCACTGTCAGGTCGGATTATCTGAAGGTGCTGGGGATCTGGTTCGGGGGGGACGGGGCGTGCACCAAGAACTGGAAGGAGCAGATTGCCAAGGTGCAGCAGAAACTGGGACTGTGGGATCGACAATCCCTCTTGATCGTGGGCAAGAACCTGGTCATCAGGTGCGAGGTGCTCTTGGTGTTGCTGTACGTGGCGCAGCTCTGGCCTGTACCTCGCTCGTGCACCGCGACAGTCACCCGAGCCATCTTCCACTTTATCTGGAGATCAAAAATGGACCGTGTCCGCAGGGACACGATGTACAAATCTCCAGAGAAAGGGGGGAAAGGCGTGCCCAACGTGGCCCTCATCCTGATGGCCACCTTTGTGTGCGGCTGCATCAAGCTGTGCATAGACCCTCGGTACGCAAACACAAAGTGTTACTACGTGCTGAGGTTCTACCTGTCCCCAGTGTTGAGAAGGATGGGCTTGGCCACGCTGCCACGGAATGCTCCGTCCAGTTGGACTGTTCTGCCCCACCTGTCCTTCGTGGAAAAGTTTGTGCAGAAAAACACCTTTGACCACAAGGCGATCAGCAAGTGGTCCGCACGGAACGTCCTCGAGACCCTGCAGGAAAAGGAGATGGTGGATCCTGTCGGTTGGTTCCCCGAGCAGACTGTCAATATCATTTGGCAGAACGCCTCATCGCCAGAGCTTTCAAACAAGCACCAAGACCTAGCTTGGCTGGTGGTGAGAAGGGCCCTTCCCGTCAGATCCTTCATGCACTCCCGGACTCTCAGCGCCACCGCGCGCTGTCTCCGAGGAGGCTGCGGTGGAGACGAGACCGTCAGCCATCTCCTTCTGGAATGTGCCTTTGCAAAGAAGGCCTGGAGAGAGATGAAGTGGTGTCTGTCCGGGTTTGTCCCGAGCAATTCCGTAACACAGGACTCTTTGCTCTACGGGCTGTTCCCGGGGACGCACACTGAGACAGACATCAACTGCTGCTGGAAGATCATCAACTCGGTGAAAGATGTCCTTTGGTCTGCCCGAAACTTGCTGGTCTTCCAGTGCAAGGAGCTGTCCTCGACCGAGTGTTGCAGACTGGCACATTTCAAGGTCCAGGACTACGTGCTCAGGGACGCACTGAAGCTGGGCGCAGCCGCCACAAAGGCTCTATGGGGAAAGGCAACCGTTTAGAGCCTTCCCACCATTGTATACCGAGGGGCTGCAATCAGGGAAAAACCCCCTCGGGCAGAATGTAAAACTCAAATTGATGTAATGAAATGTAATGTACCTGTAATGAATCTGTAATGAATCTGTAATCAATAATTTGTATTGACTGTGATGCAATGAAGCACCTTAGAGTGTCATGAACTGTAATTATGTACAATGTGTTAATTGAACTGTACTTGATGTAACCTGCAAATTGTATAATCTGTATTGTGTATGTTTGAAATGTGATATGACAACTGTATTGTATGTATTGTTGCAAATTTTATGAATAAAGTATATATTTTTTTTAAAATTCTGTTCTTATCAGTTTAATATCTGATACGTCCCATATCTGGGGACCATATATTAAATTGATTTTTGGAACAGGGAGATAGAATAGGGGCTTGCTCCATCCACTCCACGCATCGACCCAGTATTGCAGTGTCTCTGGGAATGGTGCACCTCCCTGTGGGGAGATATTCAAAAGGGAAAACAGGTCTTTCCCAGCGTCTCTGTACGTGTGTATGTATTATTACTGAGAATAAAGCTGATATATTGCACTTTAAAAAAAACTGTTTTGTAAGGTCCTTGTGCAGCTGTTGGAAGCCAATCTGCACAACATTGATTACTTTTTCTATACTCAGAATCCTTGGGGTCTGTCCTGCCTTTTAGTGCTTCCAGGAATGGGGTTTGAGTGGTTGAAAAATATTTCTTCCTCCTGTGGTTGCTGTGTCGCCCTTTGTTAGATGCAGCTGAGCAGAACCTCTTCTTCTAGTGAACCATTTGAGTATTGTACTTTCTCCAGGTTTTCTTGATGTCCACACCGTCTTCTTTCTCCACTTCCTTCTTATGGTCATCCTGCTACTTAGTCATGATAATAGTGGTTTCTTCAGAGATACTAAATATAACATTAAATGTGGTTGAGAGTGTAGATATCAAATTGAGTGTGCATGTCAAACTGAATGCACATAAATGCATATAATTAATATTAGGCCCTGAATTTCCTCGATGTTAGTTATACCACAGTTATACCCTAGTTGTGCCAAAAAGTTATGCCATTCACCAGTGGAGTGAGCCACACAAAAGTTTCTTGAGGCAAGATAATTTAAATATTCTTGGTGCATCTCTGGTGTAACTTGAGTGTAGAAACCGTGCAAGTTGCTGACCCCTCAGGAAACCTCCATGCAACAACTTTAAAAGCACTCTACGGACTCCTGGCAGCAGCAAAACACTGTCCCATGGCAAGGTAAGCAGCTGACAAGTGATTTCGCTGGACATCTTCACTAAATCACTTCATGGCATCTCTCACCCATGGCATCAGTCCATATTGGCACCATCATACCCACTTAGGTGCCAGCTGTCCTCACATCAGTACAGTAGGCAGAAGAAGCACAGCTGGCTTTGAAGATCTCCTCCAAGAGGTACAAGTCTGGAGCTTCACACTGCTGCATCTCTCTTTTACCAAGCTGGACACCAACATCAGTTGTACCGCCTGCAAGAGCTGGGACTGGCATTGAATCCGAACTTCCTCATGTCCTGGACTGATCAACAGTGCAGAAAGAAATGAAAACACTTCATGAGGGCAGGCAAGGGTAGCATGTCACCACACTCTCCCAACACTCACACTACTAACCCTTCACTCTAAACTATGGGTAGGGCTGCCTACCACTCCTCTAATGCACACCAACTGCCTTGCACAACCCCAAAACACCTTCCTCCATGCTAACATCCTCACACCCACCCCCACATCCCTCACTTTACCTCTCCCATCACAATTGCCACACACTCCTTAACTGACAGCCATATCCTCAAGCACACAATCTTCTACACCCTTAGTTTGAAATAAAGGAAATATTAGCTTTGAAATACACTTGACATTTGTCTTGTAATTTGTTATTTATGAACATTGCAATCAGTCAGGAGCCCATTAAGTAGGTTTGGACTTCTTCAAACAGGCAAGAATTCCTGGGATGGTTCCGTTCAGCCAAGGAGACCTCCTTTAGTGTCATCTGGTAGGGTGCGTAGAAGAAAGTAAGGCTGAGGTGGTGCTGCTACAGTCGGTGCGTTAATGAACACATCCTGCATAAACTGGCCTCTGATTCCCCTTGCTGTAGCAGGTTAAAACATGGTCTGGTTTGTATCACAGACGAGCTGGACATCCTGGAAATAGAACTGCTTCCTGTTCATATACGTTAGCAGTTGCTCAGTTGGTGATTTCAATGCTACGAGAGTGCCATTGTGGTACCTGCACCCTGGCGAATCTAGCTATCCTGTGGAAGGCCTTGGCTCTGTACCTCTGTTGCCTGAGGGCAAAATGAGGCACACATCAGATTACATCATCACATAGAAGAACTTGATCACAGAGAAAAGGTTTGCTAAACATCAGAACACCACAAAAAAATGACTAAACTATGTTCTGCCTACTCAGCAATGAAGATTCAAAACTGTGCCTACCATGATAGTGTATAATGTTAACAAACAGATTCCAAAAACTAAGTAGATGTATCCTCCTCTTCAGCCATTATGTGCATTATGGGCATTTCCTTTCTTTAACGTCTCTTCCCTTTTAGCCTTGTTTATCAACCCTCATTGTATGCTGCCCTCTACCTTGTTACTCATTTCTTGTTGTTTGTGCCCTTATTACATTAAGGGTGTTGGCACAAGTGAATTCTATTAAACAATAATGGGGCACTTGCACTGGTAGGTTTATAATTGCTGGTAGATATTAACATCACAATTTTTTTCTGAAACTTGGAATTCTGCTGTGCAAATATAATCACATTCAAACCATGTCTGATATCAACAACAACTTGCATTTATATAGTGTCTTTAACGGAGGAAAACGTAGGACAGGTGACCAAAAGCTTGGTCAAAGAGGTAGGTTTTAAGGAACGTCTTAAAGGAGGAGAGAGAGGTAGAGAGGCAGAGAGGTCTAGGGAGGGAATGCCAGAGCTTAGGGCCTAGGCAGCTGAAGGCACGGCTGCCAATGGTGGAGCGATTAAAATCGGGGATGCGCAAGAGGCAAGAATTGGAGGGGCGCAGAGATCTTGGAGGGTTGTAGGGCTGGAGGAGGTTACAGAGATAGGGAGGGGCAAGACCATGGGGGGATTTGAAAACGAGGATGAGAATTTTAAAATCGAGTAGTGTCCGGACTGGGTGCCAATGTAGGTCGGCGAGCACAGGGGTGATGGGAGAACGGGACTTGGTCGAGTTAGGATACGGGCAGCAGAGTTTTGGATGAGCTCATCCTTCTCGACCTATCTGCAGCCTTTGACATGGTTGACCACACCATTCTCCTTCAACACCTCTCCTCCGTCATCCAGCTGGGTGGGACTGCGCTCGCCTGGTTCCATTCTTATCAATCCAGTCGCAGTCAGAGAATCACTTGCAATGGCTTCTCTTCCCGTTCCTGCAAAGTTACCTCTGCAGTCCCCCAAGGATCTAACCTTGGCCCACTCCTATTTCTCATCTACATGCTGACCCTCGGCGACATCATCTGAAATCATGCCATCAGGTTCCACATATACGCTGACGGCACCCAACTCTACCCTCACCACCACCTCCTTCAACCCCTCCACTGTCTCTGATTTGTCACACTGCTTGTTCGACATCCAGTACCGGACGAGCAAAAATTTCCTCCAACTAAATATTGGGAAGACCAAAGCCATTGTCTTCGATCCCCACCATAAACTCCGTTCCCTAGCCACCAACTCCATCCCTCTCCCTGGCTACTGTCTGAGGCTAAACCAGGCCATTCACAGCCTTGGCATCCTATTTGACCCTGAGATGAGCTTCCGACCACATATCCGCTCCATCACCAAGACCGCCTATTTCCACCTTCGTAGCATTGTCCATCTCCACCCCTGCCTCAGCTGATCTGCTGCTGAAACCCTCATCCATGCCTTTGTTACCTCTAGACTTGTCTAGTCCAACGCTCTCCTAGCCGGCCTCCCATCTTCCATCCTCCATAAACTTGATATCAAACATACATGCCTGTGGTTATACAGTTATGTTTTAATTTTTGGAAGAAATTGGAGCTCTGTGAGAGCGGTTTTACTCAGCTGCACACTTAAATCTCATTATGGACCCATATCAACCAGACCAAAACAAGTTAAACTCACTGGTAAGTAGGCTGGGAGGTTTCACAATGCATGAGGTGCACTGATTTTGGGGCATTGTACTAACTCTGGTTGTTATACTGGAACTGACACAATGCTATTCCAGTGCCAGACTACCAACTGAAGGAGGTCTTACTAGAGTCAAATTCAGTTGCTATATTAAGATTTTCATTCTCAGATAATGCTGCTATGTGTATAATTTTGCCTTCAGAATACTAATAGAATAAGGGCATAACACTCATCTACACTGGCCTGCATCATTTTGCAGAGTAAGACTTTACATGTTGGACGTGTCCCGGCCTCAAACAACATCACTGAAACAGATTATCTGCTTATTATCACATTGCTGTTTGGGACCTTGCTGTGTGCAAATTGGCTGCCGCATTTCCTAGATTACAACAGTGACTACAATTCAAAAATACTTGATTGGCCGTAAAGTGCTTTGTGACGTCCTGAGGTCGTGAAAGGCACTCTATAAATGCAAGTCTTTTTTTCAGCTAAAATAACAAAAATCTATTCATGCATTTGCATCTTCCAGCTGTTAGTTTACATACAAAGAGAAATGTAATTTCTACAGTATTAAGTTAAGTTTGGCTTATGTTTAGACATTGCCTTAACAGAATTAAATTTAAAAACAGCTGACTATTATATATTCACAAAGGTTTCTCTTAAGATTGTGATATATCTAGCAGCTACCCATCTCTCTAAAGACAAGTCAGCGGTGCTGACTGCTGAGGATGCCTGGAGAAAGTAGTCTCTCAACGTGCTGGTAAATCCATTTGTCATTTAGAAACGGGAATGATTGATTTTATCTTGGCAAAAAAACTGACCTGTTGGAAAGGATGGATGCAAACTCTAATGCAGTGAGTCTAGACTGTTGAGACTGTGTTCAGGAAAGCATCAGGAGTTAGCAAGAGTTTCACAGATAAGACATATATCTGGAATGACATGATGCAAGTGTGACTAAGTAATACTTTGGCTGATGCTATGATAACATGTTGCATATTTTTGACTAGATTGCTTTTAACCAGTTATTACAATAAAGAATAGATATGTTTCTCCATTTCTAAACCAACATACAATGCACAATACTCCCGGAATAACTCCAACAGCATGCTCAACCCTAATTACTTAAAATGTTTTATTTGTCTACATAATGCTTTGGGTCAGTAATGGCAAAAAATATTGTGATCTGCACACCAGGAACCAGACCAAGGTGACACATTATATTGAACTCCATGCTGATCAACAGGGCGATGAAATGATCTGTCAAGAGGCCAGTGGTCAAAGAATCATTTGCTACCTACATCTTGGAGATTGCAGGTAACAATGCAATTTTAACAAACAGTGCTATAACAATCCAGATGGTACCAGGTGCTGTATGAAACATGAATGGACAGGTTTACCTCAGGATGCATCAGGAAAAGAGTGAGGTGCTTTACTGAACTAATAACATCACAATGCATTATATTTTTGATTGAATTGAGGCAAACTGAGCAATATGATCATGCCTTAATAAAGCAAACAGAAAGCTTCTAATTATCAACTGATTATCACAGCTCTTGCTGTGGAGATGACCAGGACACCGTATTTTGCTGGCCCCAGGTTACTGACTAACCATCTACACCAACACCCTGGCATCCCTGTGAAGCACTACACAGACACAAACATCCATCCCCTCCGCTGTCTCCTTAATTCCAAGACGGTGATGCTCAGCCATTGTTAGCTTCTACCCTCTTTCCCTGTAGATCCTGCATAGCAATGGATGGCACGTGAGGAGGAAGATGATGATGATGTTGATGGTAAAGAAGATGATGAAGACTGAGCCACCCTGGAGACACAGCTGCGTGATACTGTCATCTCTAAGAACAGTAGCACATGCCTCCAACCATCACCCTCATAGCCCTACACTAGTGGAACATGGGAGGCAACACCAAGCTGCGAAGGAACAAGCTGCCACGAGATGAGGACCACCTCAGTCCCATGACCAGCCAATGAACTCCTGCAATCGTGGTCCTTGGGTGGCACCTAGATGAAGCATGAGGATAGGTGCCCGTAAGGAATGCCATACCTGCTTCTGAGGACTCCTGATGGTGGGTCAGGGGTCTGATAATCTGTAAGAAGCAGTCCAAAGCAAGTGCAGGTGTCTGTAGGCAGAATGGCAAAAAAAAGGGTTTAAAAATCGTTTCCTACCTGCAGAAATATTAATTCAAAAATCTTCAAATTCTTCTGTGTCAGGAGCTCCTCACTTCCATCTTAAACAGCTGATCCTGACAGCTACTCTAGCTCACCGAGCTGTGTCTAACTTACCCCGAGTGGTCCAAATACAGGCAACTCGGAGGTACTTCACCACTGGCTCTCACTTTGCCATATTCAAATAGGGCCAGTGTCGACTTGACGGTGGATCAGAGGAGAGCAGCAGAAGGCGAGGGAATTTGGTGGAAGACGTTTAAACACGGAAGTCGTCAGCAACGGCTTCCACCCGACTTTCTTTGCAAAAAACTTTGCCAATGCCATTCCAGCACGGTAAGTTCACCAGAAACGGTGAGGAAATTCACCCCTTTTACCTTTCTTTGGCGGTTCAGGGTACACCCCAGGCTTGAAAACTTCAATTGGATCACCACTAATGGGCTATCTTAGTGAAATGCTGGTGTCATTGGGTGGTGGGGAGGGGGAGCTGTACTCTATATGTGGCCTCCCAATAGATCATTAAATGAGCCATTTTGGATGTCAGGGAAATAAACTGCTATTTGGAGAGCCTGTTTTGAATGTCTTCTCAATTAAATATTAATAAAAATAGCACAAGGTGATGTGAGGATTTTTTTTAATTTAAAAAAATACAGAAATAATAAGTGTATGAGCACTGAATTAGATCAAATTGGCAATGTATGGGAAGATTGAATAATTTCCAGAAGGTTTTGACTGGGGTGAGTACCTCAACAAAGTGTGACAACCTTTTGTGGCAAATGTGATCAAAAATGCTGCTAAGAAAAACATTTTTTTAACTGCATGTGGGGGATCAAGCTTAAGGTTTAATGAGAAACTTAGTTGTTCCAATTAAAAATCATTTAATGAACTGGTAAACTTCATGAAGGAACATCTCAGTCCATTTGGTTATTGCCAGCTGTTTCAAATTCCATCCACCAGAGAAAACAGAAGGAGGGTTGAACTAGGAAATGCCAATTCGGTGTACTTTTGAAGAAGCTTTTAGAGGCAGACTTGTTTATTCCAAATGTAATTAAAATAAAGATTTAGCTCAAACTGATTTAATGATATTGAAAAAAATACACTTGACACTGACCCGAGTATGGTGATTGTGGATGGACAAGCAAGTGCGTTCCAACAATAGATTGCAGTAAATAAGATCAGAAGACGATCCCAAAGGGAATAATTACGATACAAATTCTTGTTTTTACAAAAGGGTAAAATGCCACCAATGCAATGACGTTAGACACGCAAGTAGAAAGTGTTCCAGAATAACTGAAAAAGATAAAGCTTACAAAAAATTAGATCAAATGTAAAACAGAAGAAAATAATCAGATAAATATAAAAGCAGCACTTATAAAAACATATTGGGCTCGATTTTAAAAGGGCGGCGGGCTGGCAGCGGGGGTGGGTGGAGGGTCAATGGGCGCACGGCAAACCCGAATAATAAAAACTTACCGTTCCCCACGCGATCGCGACTTAATTGGTTCCCTTTAACCTTGTTTCCAGGTTTGCCATCCAAAAGCTGCACAGTGGGCAGACTGTGCACCCGCATGACAGGCTGTCAGCTGGAGCGTCTGGATTTAAAGGGTCATTGCTCCAATGGATTTTGCTGGAGCAAAGAGCAAGAAGACCCAATGGAGCAGCACAGGGGCATGGCTGCTCCAAGGTTCAGCGATGCCTCACTTCAGCTGCGACTGGTCGGGGTGAGGAGGAGGAGGGAACTATTTTACTCGGCCGACAGGAGGAAGCGTCCTGCCTCTGCCACCAAAAAGGCCTGGCCCAAAGTGGCAGAGGAGGTCACCAGCAGGAGCAACGTCTCCCGCACCTGGATCCAGAGCAGGAAGCGTTTCAATGACCTAACTAGGTCAGCAAAAGTGAGTATACTTACTGATTCTCCTGCATTCCATGTTCCATATCATCCCCACCCACACCCCAACTCATTCTGCATTGCCAAGACTACTCTATCACATCACATCACTCATCACCCACTTAAGGTTCATCCTGAACTTACCTGCACTTCCTCACCTCCCCATTTCTGACCCCACCACTACCACTCACTCCAATCCTAATCCAACATGATGTCTCTGTCTCATACTCACCCTCTGATGCACCTCTTTCATGGTCAGCCTCACCCAAAGCAATGCATTCATCGGTTGGCCACTTCACTATCACTCACTCCCACGTCTGCACTTTCTCCCCTCCTAGGGGAAGAGAGCGCAAAATGCACGTGAGAGGGCGAGGCCTGGAGGTGGGGCCACAACAAATAGTGGCCCTCATAGATGCGGAGGAGGAGGCCCTGCAGATCAGCCGAACCCTCGAGTGCCTGTCCGTCAGGGACGCCAAGACTGGCACCCGACAAACGTCTGGTGACATAACTTTAACATTCATCACACACAACATGAATTGATGTTAACAATGCTTGACATGTTGAACACCTCAGTATGCTCATCGCAACATGATACATCTGTGATGATGCTGAATATTGCCTTCTGTTCTCTTACAGGCCCTTCAACGACCGCAGTGACAGCAGAGGGCGATTCCTCAGAGGAGCTCCCGATCTCGGAGGGCCCACAGTCACATTTTAGCGAGCCATCCACCAGTGCAGATACTCACATCTCAGTGGGTCCTAGTAGTGAGTTAGTTGGGTTGGCACCTAGTGAGTCACCACACACAAGTGAGCACAAGCAGACACTGGTGGCAGGGGCAGCTGTGGAGAGTCTGCGTCGGTAGGTGCTCTCCTCTCCAGGCTCTGCTCAGCTGGACGCAGATGCTGAACCCTGGGGGCCATCCTTTAAAATGAGAATGTTCAAGGGGCAGCAGCACATTTGTGAGGTGCTAGAACAGGTGCCACGCACACTCTCCACAATAGCACAGAGGATGGAGGAACCCACCTCCTGAGTCCAACTCCGGAGCAACTATCTGAGATAGTGTCGCAGGTAACTGCGGAAATGTCTGAGGTCATGTCACAGAAAAGTGCGGTAACGTCTGCGATGGAGAGAAGGCTAGCCTCTGTTGAGCTTCAAGCATGCTCACAAATGAGTCCATACAGACCCTGACAATGGCCTTTCGGACTCACAGTGAACAACAGTGAACAACAGAGGGTATCCCTTGTCCCCGAGGAGCCAGCCCTTAAGGGTGTTTGGTGCGTGGAAGAGGCCCGGTATGTTGGATTCCCTCAGAATGAAGGAATCGTGGCAGCTGCCAGGGAATCTGGTCACAAACGAGCTGAGCGTTGATGGAGTGATACCCCTTCCTGTTAATGAACAGTTCTGGCTTGTGTGGAGCTGCTCAGATTGTTATATGCGTGCAAATGATTGCACCCTGTATGCATGGGAAGCCAACCACAGAGTGGAATCCCACTGTCCTCTCCGTCTGGCGGAGGTCGTCCATGGGGAAGTTGACGTATTGCGAGGCCCTGCAAAATAAGCCATCGGTGACCTCCCTTATGCACTTGTGTGCAGACGACTGAGACACCCCGGCGATGTCACCGGTGGCACTCTGGAATGATCTGGAGGCAGAGAAGCTGAAAGCAGTGGTCACTTTAACTGCTATGGGTAATGAGATGCCACTAGGCCCAGCCGGGAGCAGATCAGCATGAAGGAGGTTGCAGATGTCTGTAACCACCTGGCGACTCACTCTCAGCCTCTGTATTTACTGCTCCTCAGAGAGGTCCAGGAATCTGAGCCTTGGTCTGTAGATCCTCTGGCGAGGGTAGTACCTCCTGCAACATTGCCCTCTCTGTTGTTGCCCTCTGTGCTCTTTTGCAGGTGCCTGTGGTGCAGCACTGTGTTGTGGAGCTGCAAGTGGTGGAAGTGCACGCCGTGCCTGGTGAGGATGGTGACGTTCCTCCTCCTCGGATGTAGTGATGAATGCAGCCATCGCGCCCCCATCCCGCTGGTGTCAGTTTGAGGGAGCCTGAAAAATTGGTAAATGTGTGGAAACAGAACAATTCTGAATGGAAACCAAGAATTTTCAGTCTAAACACAAAGATCTCCCAGCCAAAAGTTTGTCTGAGAGAACTGAGTGCCCTGCAATAACTTACCTTTTATCCCCATCTGTCAAACAAGCATTTCAACGTCCAAATGGCTGCCGGCTGAAACATGACTCGTTCACCATGGCGTGTTTCACACAGCACGGGAAACACGCTGAGGCAGCATTGAAATCGCTTGCCTTCACTCTAAATTAGATTCATGTACATTTCAAGAACTTCAAGTACTTGAATTGCTTGTTTAAATATTGTCCCTTCGGCTTTAATTGCCGGCGGGACTTCTGGGTTCGGGAACGGCACGCGCACCCAGGTGACTCTGGGTCGTGAGCGTTCTTGGGCGAGATTTCTGCCCGCTCCTGGAAATTGCGATTTTTATTTCGCTCCCTCCGCACCCGCAGTTCTATTTTAAAATCGAGCCCATTTCTACCATTACCAGAGAGAAAAGGGAAGGTTGTAAATTACATTCGTTGGGGAAAAGAAATGATCTGTTTTTATTCTCAAAACAGTGAAATTAGAAGCAAGCTCTAAAATTCTTATTCTGCTGCAAATGGAGATTAAAGGTTTATCGACTGTGTTCGCCAGCTTGAGATTTTCCGCTCATTAAAGCGAATGAAAGAAAGAACTTGCATTTCTATAGCGTCATTCACGACCTTAGGACGTCCCAAAGCACTTCGCAGACAATGAAGTACTTTTGAAGTGTAATCCCTGTTTTAATGTAGGGAAATGGGTGAAAAATCGCAGGCTGGATAATAAAGAAAACCCCAGCATAAAAGTTTGGAAATGAAATTAGATAGGGGTACTTCAATGACCATTTTACAAGGGACGCTTTATGTGAGAAATTTCAAAGATGTACCACTTTAGGTCGATTGTAATTTTAAAGTGATACACAGAATGTATCTGTCACATTTCCAACCAAGTTACAGCAGCAGAGAGTCCGAAGAAAGTCAGGGCCCGTTGATTTTTATCCCCATTACCCAGATTTTCTGTTGCACTGAGATTATAAATGAATTGACAATTTGTTTAATTTATTTTAAGGTAATAAGACCATAAGACCATAAGAGACAGGAGCAGGAGTAGGCCATTCGGCCCCTCGAGCCTGCTCCACCATTTAATGAGATCATGGCTGATCTGATTTTTATCTCAACTTCACTTCCCGCCCTTTCCCCATATCCTTTGACTCCCTCGCTGATCAAAAATTTGTCTAACTCAGCCAATTGATTTTGATTGAGGGCTGAAGCCCATTTGAAGCTTAAATAAGCAAAGCCAGATTGCCAACTCTCTCTTTACTCTGGTCTAAATTAGAACCCATCCACCTGTCATCACTCTTGATATAGTGTATATTTGCATCTCTTTCTGATTCAAACACCGACCTATCAAAATGTTATCACATATCCTTTTAAGTGCTTTATATATATCCAGGGAAAGGTTACATCTGTGAATGACAGTTCAGAATAATTCAGGAAATTACAGATTTTATGAGGATAAGTTGAGACATAACAATTCCCAAGATCCTCACTTGAAAGCTGAAATTCTTTTGTGCACTGTTTGGTGGGTTCACATCAAATTCCTGTGTGTACTGTTTCAACAAAGTTGCTATCCCATTAATCCCCATAATTAATTAAAATAATAAAAATAATGCACAGAGGAATTTCAACCCCAGTTGTCATTGGTCACTGCAATCCAGAAGATAAACACTTAGAAAGATTTATGCAGGACTCTTGTGTCAATGGATCTGAGATGACTGCAGTTCCACTTGCTCATTTGATTACCTAGAGACACAGCTGATTTGAATCGAAATGGGAAGAGTTAAAATTGTGAAGAAAGTTAAATGTTTATTATTTTGCAACTGCTCTAGTTACTTCCAGCACAGCTGGGATCTTTGGCGCAATGTTTTGCAACTTTTGCAATTTCCCTGATGTTTAATTCATTGTCATATTGCATTTAAGCAGCAATGGACTTCACAAGCCTTGTCTTGCTACGTGGGGAAGGGGAAGGCCAACTGAAAGACAAGACTGAAGGCTTATCCATCAATCTTTTAGGCTATCCTCGGTTTGCCAGGAGAGCACACACCAAGTCCATTCTTCTTAATCAATCACATTATTTTTTGCTTTTTGCATCTGTATCTGTATATTTTTAAAGTTAATGGCCCAAAAATCCTCACCGTGCAATCTGTCTCACCAGAGGTCTCAAGCGTTGACCCCGTCAGAGTCTATGGGGCACAAGCATCATCAAGGGTGCATCTCTGGTGCCTGCCTGACCCATACCCATGCAGATGGAAAAATGCAGTGCCTGCCTGGCATGGGGAGGAGGTGGGGGGGTGTTGGAATTGCCCAGAAACCTCCCCATAGACCTCAGCTATGTCCCCCTTAGCCTTCTGTGTAAGGGGTCCAATCAAGAATTTTTAAAAAAAATTACCTACTCTTTAGGGGTTCAGGTAGTTTGTCACTGGGTGTACCAGCCTCCAGAATTATGCCAGGTCCCAAATGAGCCAGGGAAGTGGCGAATCTCAGCATAGGGAGTTGCCACCCTTGGCTCTGCCGTCTTGACGACATTTGCCTTATAAGGGGCAGGTGAAGGTTCTGCCCCTCACAAGGCATACTGAAAAATCTCAGCAATGGAGGAGACCTGTCGTATTCCAGTGAGTTCCACCAGTCTCCTGCCAGAGTTATGGTGGGAGACCAGCGGAAGCCCTGTGGAGTTTCAGGTTCTATGTGTACAAGCACTGTTCTGTGGATACGGTTTTTGGCCGGTGCATGTTGTTTACTCCAGCATGAGATCATTTTATGACATCAATAAAAGGTTCTCAGTTGAGCTCCACTGTCCTTAATTGACTTTGCAGCCTGTGAGTTAAGCAGCTATCTGATATCCATCTGTTTCCCTATGGAGTGTCCTCTATTCAAAATTCATCTGCGTGAAAAAACAGAACGTGATCCCAGTGCTTCAATCACATACCTTATTATACTGCAGAAATCAATCATATTTCAAATCCTAATTCTCAGTATGCAAGGCTCTTGCCAGATCTTAATTTTTCCCAGAATAAGGCATCACCACACCAGATTTATTACATTAAAGTATATGTTTTAGAATATATTTGCCTTAGACCATACTGTCAGTGGACCAGCTTATTGGATAACTATTCCCTTCCCCTCCCAAGGAAACACTCGGAGCACTTGCTTGTTACCATAAATAAAAATGGACTGTTTCTTAGATAAGTTTAATACATATGAGCAACAGATGGTATTTCTTCTAGTTTGGATAGTGTGCTAGCAAATTGTTTTCTGGGTTCTCGTTTCACGTTGGAGATATGCATTGGTGATTTGAGCTAGAAAACAATTATTTGCCTTAAATCCTTGTCTATGTGTATAACTTTGTGACGTCTCCAGTGTTATACCCCCATTCTACCATAGTTTTGATGTGGGGTTGGTTCTGCATTGTGATTACCATCATACCAACTCCACAAAAAAGTGCAACAATTCTAGTAATGACTCCAATTTTACTTCTGTGACCTTATCAATGCTATTCCCCAAGAGGTAGCCTTGCATTGCTTTTTCTCTGTCCCAGCTGCAGAATAATTACAACTGGCATGCTGCTCACATTGTATTTACCTCTGTAGCACCACTTCATCTAATCCTGATCAAAAAGGGCTGATTTTCCAGTCACAAGAATGTAACAAAGACAAGAAAAGGCCATTTGGCCCATGAAAGCTCATCTCTCTAACACATTATAGCAGCTAATTCATTTTAAACATCCTTAGTATTTTTGTCTTTATTACCCTGTCTGGCAGATAATTCCATTTAATAATCTTTCAGTGAAGAAATTCCTCCTAATGTCTGTTTCAAATTTACTTTTCACTAATTTAAATTTATGTCCTCTGGTTCTACTTTGAAGTAATATTCTTATCTATACCATTGAGTAATTTATATACTTCAATACCCCCTGTTTAGAATTATGTAGAACATACAGCAGAAAAACAGGGCATTCAGCCCAACTGGTTTATACTCTACACGAGCCTCCTTCCACTCTAATTACGTCTTCCCACCCTGCCCCCATATCCCTCTATTTCCTTCTCTCTCATGTGTGCATCAAGCCTCCCCAGAAATGCATCAATGCTATCTGCTTCAACCACTCCATATGACAGTGAATTCCACAATCTCTGTGTAAAGAAATTCCTCCTCAGTTATTTATTTGATCTGTTGGTGGCTGTCTTATATTTGTGCTCTCTTGTTCTGGACTCACCCACAAGTGGAAACAGTTTCTCCACATCGACCCTATCAAAACCCTTCATCATTTTAAAGACCTCTATCGGGTCTCCTCTTAGTCTTCACTTTTCCAGCGAAAAGAACCTCAGCTTATTTAATCTTTCCTGATAGTTGCATCTTCTCAATTCTGGTAACATCCTTATAATTTTTTTCTGCACTTTCTCCAGTGCTTCCATATCCTTTTTGTAGTATGGAGACCAGAATTGCACTCAGTACTCCAAGGGTGGTACAACCAAGGTTCTATAGAAATTTAACATTACTTCTCAGCTTTTTTATTCTATTTCTCTAGAAATGAACCCCAGTACATTGTTTGCATTCTTCATGGTCTTATTAACTTGTGTTGCTACTTTTAGTGACTTGTGTATCTGTATTCCCAGATCTCTTTGCTCCTCTACCCCATTTAGTTCCTTACCTTCCAAGGAATATTGGCCTCTTTATTCCTCCTATGAAAATGAACCACCTCACACTTTGCTAGATTGAATTTTATGTGCCATTTATCTGCCTACTCAGCAAGTCTGTTTATGTCTTCCTGTATTTTGGTGCAGTTCTCCATATTTTTTGCTATACACTCAATTTGTTATTATCTGCAAATTTCGACACCAGGGGCCTGATATTTACGGGGAGGCGGGGAGGGAGTGGGGGTGCATGTCAGCAGCCAGGAAATCCGGAAATACCGGGAAGTCAGAGGTCCTGCCGAGATTGAGAGGCTGGCTGGTTGCCGGGCGGGAAAACCTGCAGTAGAAAGCAGCAGCTGGGGACCGCTGGGGATGGTCTACAGCAATCAAGAAGATTAGGGGTTGGTGGGGTGGTGGGGGATGGGGGGGGGGGTGCTCGGCGCACGCAGCAAGGAGGGAGGGAGGGAGAGAGTGTGGTGGGGGAGGGAAGAGAGATAGAGACCACGGGGGGACAGAGATAGAGACCACGGGAGGAGAGAGATAAAGACCGTAGGGGAAGAGAGATAGAGACCTTGGGGGAAGAGAGATAGAGACCGCGGGGGGAGAGAGATAGAGACCGCGGGGGAAGAGAGATAGAGATTGCGGGGGAAGAGAGATAGAGACCGCGGGGGAAGAGAGATAGAGACCGCGGGGGAAGAGAGATAGAGACCGCGGGAGGAGAGAGATAAAGACCGCGGGGGAAGAGAGATAGAGACCGCGGGGGGAGAGAGATAGAGACCGCGGGGGGAGAGAGATAGAGACCGCGGGGGGAGAGAGATAGAGACCGCGGGGGGAGAGAGATAGAGACCGCGGGGGGAGAGAGATAGAGACCGCGGGGGGAGAGAGATAGAGACCGCGGGGGGAGAGAGATAGAGACCGCGGGGGGAGAGAGATAGAGACCGCGGGGGGAGAGAGATAGAGACCGCGGGGGGAGAGAGATAGAGACCGCGGGGGGAGAGAGATAGAGACCGCGGGGGGAGAGAGATAGAGACCGCGGGGGGAGAGAGATAGAGACCGCGGGGGGAGAGAGATAGAGACCGCGGGGGGAGAGAGATAGAGACCGCGGGGGGAGAGAGATAGAGACCGCGGGGGGAGAGAGATAGAGACCGCGGGGGGAGAGAGATAGAGACCGCGGGGGGAGAGAGATAGAGACCGCGGGGGGAGAGAGATAGAGACCCGGGGGGAGAGAGATAGAGACCCGGGGGGGAGAGAGAGATAGAGACCCGGGGGGGAGAGAGAGATAGAGACCCGGGGGGAAGAGAGATAAAGACCGCGGGGGTTCACCAGATCGCAGGGGAGGATCTGTCAGCAGATCGCGGGGGAGTCGGCAGCTCACGGGGAGGGAAAGATCACGGCAGAAGATTTGCTTGAGGGCTAGGGCAAACTCTCCTGCTTCTCCTGGCCTACAAGCGTTGCTGGAAAAGCACTTAACCACTGGATCTGGCAGCTCCCGCCTCCTTTCAGTTGCCGGGTTTCACGAGCTCTGGTAAACCTAGCTCGAAGCCGTTAAATCTGGGTTAATAAACGACAGCCAGCACAGATTGGTTAAAGGCAAATCGTGTTTGACTAATTTGATTGAGTTGTTAAAGAACTAATGGAGAGGGTTGATGAAGGTAATGCCGTTGATGTGTATGTGGACTTTCAAAAGGAATTGATAAAGTACTGCATAATAGACTTGTTAGCAAAATTGAAGTCCATGGGATTAAAGGGGCAGTTGCAGCATAGGTACAAAATTGGCGAAGAGGCAGAAGGCAGAGAGTAGTGATGAACTGTTGTTTTTCAGACAGTAGGGAAGTACACAGTGATGTTCCCACAGGGGATGTTAGTAGGACCACTGCTCTTTTTGATATATATTAATGACCTGGACTTGAGTATAAAGAGCATAATTTCAAGGTTTGCAGATGACACAAAACTCGGAAATGTGGTAAACAGTGAGGAGGATAGTAACAGACTCCAGGAGGACATGGACAGACTGGTGAAATGGGCAGACACATGGCAGATGCAATTTAACGCAGAGAAGTGTGAAATGATGCATTTTGGTCGAAAGAATGAGGAGAGGCAATAGAAACTAAATGGTACAATTTTAAAGGGCGTGCAGGAACAGAGAGACCTGGGGGTGTAAGTACACAAATCTTTGAAGGTGGCAAGACAAGTTGAGAAGGCTGTTAAAAAAGCATACTGACTCCTTGGCTTTGTAAACTGAAGCATAGAATATAAAAGAAGGAAGTTATGCTGAACCATTATAAATCACGGATTAGGCCCCAGCTGGTGTATTGTGTTCAGTTCTGGGCACCACACTTTAGGAAGGATGTCAAGGCCTTAGAGAGGTGCAGAGGAGATTTACTAGAATGGTACCAGGGATGAGGGACTTCAGTTATGTGGAGAGACTGGAGAAGCTGGTGTGGTTCTCCTTAGAGCAGAGAAGGTTAAGGGGAGATTTAATGGAGGTGTTCAAAATCATGAAGGGTTTTGATAGAGTAAATAAGGAAAAATTGTTTCCAGTGGCAGAAGGGTCAGTAACCAGAGGACACAGATTTAAGGTAATTGGCAAAAGAACCAGAGGTGAAATGAGGAGAACTTTATTTTACGCAGGGGGGTTGTTATGATCTGAAATGCACTGCCTGTAAGGGTGGTGGAAGCAAATTCAATAATAACTTTCAAAAGGGAATTGGATAAATACTTGAAGGGAAAAAAATTGCAGGGCTATGGGGAAAGAGCAGGGGAAATGGGACTAATTGAATAACTCTTTCAAGAGCCAGCGCAGGCATGATGGGCCAAATGGTCTCCTCCAGTGCTGTATCATTCTATGATTCTATGAAAATAAGGGTTACTTTTAATGTTCTTTTAGCAAAACATGTTCCCACAAGTTTTAAAAAGGCACTTAGAGGAAAGGTGGTTAGATGGAAGTTGTTTTCTCTAAAGACTTAACTAAAAGCAATTCTTTGGCTTGTCTGGGTAATTTAAGAGCCCCTCACACCCATTGTATTGAGAAGCCTTTGACCTCTGTCTGTCTGTGAAGAGGGAGATAAAAAGAGAGACTGAGAAAACAAGGCTCTTGGAATAGAAAGGTTCCTCATAGGGTCTCACTTGGGATCATTGCTGTTGCTCTTTTCTCTTCAATGCTCTGTATTTGTTTTTTGTCAGATGATGACCAGATCTGAATACAGTGCTCCACAAGTGGTCTGACCAGTGCACTGTAAACCTTAGCATAAACTCTGAAGATTTGACTATATTGTTCTGGCTATATATCCCAACATTCTATTAGCATTTTAATTGCTTTGCCACTTTGTCTAGACACTGAAAGTGACTTTCTATATCACCCTGTAGTAATTTAGTTCCATTCATTGTATACTTATGATTGGACCAATTTATTTAACTAATGTACAGTACTTTACATTTAATACTGTTAAATTTTATTTTATATTTTCTGCTTAGTTGCACAATTCATCTTTATCCTTCTGTAAATCTATTGATCCATCCTATGTCTGGGTTACTATGGGCTTTTACATTAATTAGAAAACGTTCATGTGTAACTTTGTCAGTAGCACTGACCTGTCAGCTCTTTGCAATCAGAAAAATGCATTACAGGAAGCAGTGTAAATTGAAATCTGTGTTATGCATTCAAGCATGTTACATACTCCTCAACCTTTAGTGGTACTAGTGGCTGTTGTGACTTGGCAGGCTCTAATTACACTGGTGCACATGTTGGCGATGATTTGCATCTGCTTTGTGCCTATTTCCCAGGCGTAAAGCAGAGAACAGAAGAGTTGAAGACACATTACGCTAGGTCTCTGACCCTTTTGTGCTTCACGTGCACTTCCAGAGCATTCTGAGAGCACGGACAGAGAGTTGGCAACTGAAACATGCGGCAATATTTAAATGTGATGTAAATAGCATTAGAGTGACATCAGAGCACCTCTGTTACTTTTCCCCACAAATTGGAGGATCTGAGAGCGGGTGCCAGTAACCTCTTCACATCTCCACAGGTAAGTTATTTCAGAGCCAATAAAGATTAAAATTGCAGTCAGTCAGATCAGAGTGGGAATGGAGTGGGTAAGTTCCCCGTTCCATTTTAACTGCACCCTCCCCCTGCCCCCACCTGGTTTCGGCCAGGCAGGAGCAGTGAAAATCAACACTATGAGGTCAGAATTGTACTGACCATCCTAATACAATTAAAAGTTTAAGTCACCGCACATCTGAGGACCAGGTTCAGGGAAAGACAACAAAGATCACCTCTTTCGAACAACTAATGATTTTCACAAGTGAGTTTAGTTTATGTTCTCACTCATTGATCACATTGTTAAATAAGTCCATGCTGAACAAGGGAATAATCCCTCACATTCTGCACTTAATTTGGTAGCTGTGAGAGTGAATAGAAAAATATTATATTGTATTCTCAAAGAAAGTAGATTCTTCAGTGAAGTTACAGTTGAATGGATTGCCAGGGCTAATGAAAGGAGGCATCTTTATATTAATTGGTGCTACATCATTTTTATTTTGCATTTATGAAATAAAAAAAATCTTCTCCTTTGTTCAGAAACTTTTCAAGGCAGTCACAAATTAATATAATTAGATCCACAAAATAAAAATTAAAAATAGCCCAGCTTGTGTTATATCAGAGCTGATGGGATTTCAGGTAGCTTTTATAATGAATGATTATTGCACTTTTTGAATAACCAGACTGCTAATTATGAATTTGGCCGAGTTGCTGGAAGATTTTATTTGCCATCAGTTTTGTTAACCAGTCAAAGTCACAAACTTCTGCCGTGATGAATGACATCTGATATACATTATTACACTAAAATAATATACACAAAAGTATAAGTTACTTAAATCTCAGCCTACTCTACGCTGGCCTACAGTCATACTATGGCCTCTCAGGCACCCCGTGCTGCAAAGGCAGGAATAAGCAGTTCCATTTCAGTGCTCTATACTAGAGCCAAACTGCAGACCTAAAGAACCCAGACTGCCAAAAACAACAATTCACAACCTGTTCTGAGCCCAGATTTAAGAACTAAGACAGCATCAAACCACAGCCTGAGTCTCTTCCTCTGTTTGAGTCATTGTTATCCTGTAATGCATCAGTGATGATTAACTTACTGATTTATTTCCAAGACATCATAGCAAGCTCAAAATGTGCATCTATCCCTCAGCAATACATTCTATGCATTGTTGTGTGAAATCAGTTTTGTTTTATGCACAGATTTTCTGTAAATGAGACTCACTCTTACTGGGTAAATCACAGTAGGCTTTCCTGCTTTTTGCTAAAATAACCAGAGAACCTCTGAATTGTTTTGGAATTTGTAAAACATAAGGTAATAAAGTTCACTGGTACAAAAGAATACCTTAAAAAGCAGCATACCTTTGAAAGCAGTCATTGGGTTTTGATACTGAACCACTGACAGAATGTGCTAATGATTTTAAAATTGGCTAGACAGCTAAAGCTACTTTACATCCTTTACGCCTTTTCTAGCAAAAAAACATAACCTTGGTATTCCCTCCATTTCACTGTCAGTGACAGGTTTTTAAAAAAGTGTGGATTTGACAGGACCACTCTGAAGAGCATTTACTTTTGGTGGGCTTTAGTGTTTCCTGCCAATTTCCACATAAAGTCAAACCGTATTATTAATGTACTTTTTGAGACCCGTGAAGTACATTGTCTAACTGAGAGTTGGGGAGGGGTGGTGGGGGAAATGGCTTACATTCTTGACTCCTTTCTGGCTTTACACTTTCATAATGGATTAGCTGAAAAAAAATGTGTCTTCTTCAGAAAGTAGGGAAATTGCTTCACACGTGTCAGAATCAAACTTGGCAAACTTTCATGCCATTTTGCACTTGCATTACAGTTGGCTGCATTATTCAAATGGGGTTAAATTAATGATAAATGATGGTACGGAACCTGGCAATTATTTTGCAAAATTTATCTGATCAGGGACTGAATGTCGCTTCTGATGAGGAGGGATAGTGCACCATGGTCACAGTCACAGACAATGCCATTTGTGACTTTGATTAAAGCTGTTTCAGTGCTGTAGTAGGGGTGTACACCCAATTGGAGAGATTCAAACATGGAGTTGCGGGAAAGATGGTCACAGATTTGGTAGGCCACAGCATGTTCAAGGACTTTGGAGAGGAAAGGGAGGTTGGAGATGGGGCAGTTGTTTGCAAGGACAGTGGAGTGGAGGGTTTTTTTTTGAGAAGGGGGGGATGACAGCGGTTTTGAAAGGGAGGGAGACAAGAGCTGAGCAGAGGGAATCGTTTGCAACATCAGCTTGCATAGAGGTCAGGAAGGAAAAGTGGGTGGTCAGTAGGTTAATGAAAATGCAGTCAAAGGAGCCAGGGGTGGGTCTCATGGACAAGATCAGCTCAGAGAGCACATGAGGGACATAGGAGAGAACCTAGAGGAAGATGCAGAATCAGGGCTGGGGCAGGGGGAGGTTTGGGTTGGTGGACAAGGGGAAGGGGGAAAGCAGCAGAGGTAGCTGAACGGATGGTCTCCATCATTGTGACAAAGAAGCTCATGACTTCCTCACACGTTGTTGGAGGTGAGGGTGGAGGACATAGGGGAGACGGTTTAAGGAGACATTTGGTAGTACAGAAAAGAAGCTGGAGGTGATCTTTATTCTCCAGGATGAACCTGGAATAGTGGATAGTTTTGACAGAGAGGAGTGAGGCCAGATCTGGTGATGGATGGCTGAACCCATTGTCTGCCAGGTACACTCAAGTATGGGGTAGCAAGGAGGCCTCCCTTCAAGGGTAAGCATGGATCAAAAAAATCGTCAACACCAAAGTGCTAGATGTCTCTTGAATAGCCAAACATTGCTAACAAATCACACTCCTAACAATTAGTTTTGAAGCTATTTGTGCTGCAGCAGCAAAGATTGATAACTGGAATTGTGGGTTTGTATTCATAGGCTGCAGGCCTCCCTCCCATTCCTGTCAATCGTTGAATCAAGAACGGAGGATAAAGAAGGGAAATATTAGAAATATTTTTAGATCCCCCACCCCAACAGGTAAACTTATTGCATTATTCAGAAACAAAGGGAATTATAGAACTTTGTAGTTTTAAGTTTATATAAAGATATTAGACCCTTCAGTATCTTAGTAAAAATCAGCACCATTAATAGGAGGCGGAGCAAATGCAAAAGGCACTTGCAGGCCCAGATTTCAGGTCCGGGGTATTCTAACTCCCGGCCTCATCTGCATGCTGCCAGTCAGCTGGCCGGCGGGTGGGAGTGGATGTTCAGGCGGCTGGAGGTCACTGACTGGCACCAAAGGAAGGCTCGCCGGCAAGCAGGCAAGTCACAGAGAAGGGGTTTTGGGAGGGTCGCGCAAGAAGGGAAGGGGAGAGTCTGCAGCAGAGGGGGCCACGGCTTTCCTGCTCCTCCTCACCCCAATAAAGAAAGGTTTTCACTTACCTAGGAAGGCCTCTACGTCCTCCTGACAGCTTCTGAGCTGCTTTCACCTAGCGGGAAAAACATAGTGGCTTCCCCGCTCAGGCCAGAGTTAAAATCCAATGTCTCACTGACATTATGGGACCCTGATTTGCATAAATTGATGAGGCTCCCGCCAGCTTCCGGTGGGCACCTCAGACACTGAACTGCAGTGAGCAATTAAAATGGTGCCCAGCGGGATTCCAGTGGGAACGGGCTGGTAAGGCTGAACGTACCATTTCAAAAGCCTCTCTGCCCCCTTCCTGCCAGTTGGGGTGTGTTAAAATTTCCCTCAAGTCTATTTTGAAGGATGAACAAAACAAATCCACAACTTATCCAGTCTTTCCACATGTTTTCTCAACTTTTGTGTAAATAATGCTAATGTAAATAAATTCTCAGCTTATTTTTAATTTCTTTCGCCAAACAGTGCAATGTTATGTACAAGTTACACAAGCGTAGTGTACATTCCACACTTAAAATGTTGGCATCCAACAACCTTAATTAAAGGGAGTCATTATTGTCCCTTAAAGAACATCAGAAAATTTGAAAAATTTGTGTTCAACTGTGGCTACATCGTAAACAGCTGACTCTCATTATAATGATGCCTGGAAGCTGTACAAAATAGTTGTTTTAAAAGAAGATGAGGGCACACATCATAAATATAACAACCATTGGATCAGGGGTATTACAAGTCAGTGACACGATCAAGGAGTTCACACTATACCAAAAGTGGCACGGGTGACTCCAAGCAATTTACAAAGGTATCTTGAACTCTGAAAATGTGTTACAATCACACAAACTAGTAATTTTAGTACTATATTAATCTCCCACTTTGTTCTCACGATTTGCTTCTGTCGTTAATGCCCACGTGTTTACCATTCCAGGTTGGATTTCTTAGGGGGAACATCCTAAAACAAAACAACAAAATATAACACATCTGTTGCAATATGTGAGCAGGATATTTAATATCATATATATTATAAAGGAGACCACAGAGAATGGATGGCAAAGTTAGTTAACAAACTGTTTATTTACATCCGAGATCTATTTCAAATCTAGCCCAGACTAAAGGAATTAAATTCTTCTCTCTATCTGTCCTACATGTGAACCCATCCAGTCTCTACTTTAGTTCCTAATGGACATGAGTCTACATCACAAAACGTTCTATAGTTTTGCACACATTGGCATTCAATTGCCAATCTCACTTAAAGCAAGAACAGTAGAATGGCTAACATGGGAAATGAGGGGGAACTAATCATACTCGTGCAGCAATGGTTGCTATTCAAAGGTTGAAACACATTACTCGGGTGAAGGAGATTTACTCCACACATGGTCATGCTGTACCTGTCCTTGAACATTGTCCTTGGGCTCAGTTTCGATCCTGGATTACCAAAGTGCTCTGTTCTCCAGACCTGACATCTCTTACCTTGATAAGTAAATAATATTTAAAATATGATGACGGATGTCTTATATAGGTTTTACATGTAGAATAAAACCATAAATATTTCTTAGAAGCACCTTGTCAAATGTGAGCCTTCTTGATCTCCATATATGGCAGTTTCTACATGCACAATTCCCAAGTGAAAGGCTCCCTTGATTTAGTATCTAGATACGGTACAATAAAGCATGCAGATAATTGCTGAAGTGGGACTGAAGTACTGCAACTTCAGAGCACAAAAAGCAAACATCAGGACCTAATAAAATTAAATGTTGAAAATAAATCTTCAAAAGCACTGTATGAAGTTTTAAAGAAACAAAGCATTTATAAATGCTGATTGTAAACTCCATCATTTTCAATCAATATTTCAAATAAATTTCCCCTCTCTCTTTAGGTTACCTTGAAGCACGCATCACTGTCTCTAGAAAAGGGATATAGAGAGATGACCTATTTCCAGGCCTCTTGCACTGCTTCTCTGTAATGAGCACTAGAAGATGGCTAGCAGTCACTTTGCCCTCCAATTTTCCCATCCTTCCTTCGGAGAAGTACATGAATTACGTTGAGTTACATCGAAACTACAACACAGAAACAGGCCATTCGGCCCAACTGGTCGATGCCGGCATTAATGCTCCACACAAGGCTCCTCCTTCCATGCTTCATCTAACCCTGATGTGGAGATGCCGGTGATGGACTGGGGTTGACAATTGTAAACAATTTTACAACACCAAGTTATAGTCCAGCAATTTTATTTTAAATTCACAAGCTTTCGGAGGCTACCTCCTTCCTCAGGTGAACGATGTTTTCCACATCGTTCACCTGAGGAAGGAGGTAGCCTCCGAAAGCTTGTGAATTTAAAATAAAATTGCTGGACTATAACTTGGTGTTGTAAAATTGTTTACAATCATCTAACCCTATCAGCATAACCTTCTATTCCTTTCTCCCTCATGTGCTTATCTAGCTTCCTCTTAAATGCATCTATGCCAGTCGCCTCAACTACTCCTTGTGGTAGTGTGTTCCACATTCTTACCACTTTTTGGGTAAAGTAGATTCTCCTGAATTCCCTACTGGACTTATTAGCAACTATTTTATATTTATGACCTCTAGTTTTGGGCTCCCCCACAAGTAGAAACATTTTCTCTACCCTATCAAACCCTTTCATTATCTTAAAGACCCCTATCAGGTCACCCTTCAGCCTTCTCTTTTCTAAAGAAAAGAGCCCGAGCCTGTTCAGCCTTTCCTGATAAACATATCCTCAGTTCTGGTATCACCCTTGTGAATCTTTTTTGCACCTTCTCCAATGCCTCTAGATTCTTTCTAGTATATGGAGACCAGAACTGTGCACGGTAGGCACTCCAAGTGTGGTCTAACCAAGGTTCTATACAAGCTTAACATAACTTCTCTGCTTTTCAATTCTATCTCTCTAGAAATGAACCCCAGTGCTTGGCTGGCCTTTTTTATGGCCTTATTAAACTGCGTTGCTACTTTTAGTGATTTGTGTATCTATACCCCCAGATCCTTTTGCTCCTCAATCCCATTCAGACTCGTTGGGCTAAAAATTGGGCCATCTAGCACCCTTTGTTTCAACGCTACGCGGCCTACCGGAGTGCCATGATGGCGTCTTGGATGCGCATGCACATTTCTAGTGTGACGTGCACTGGACGCCATCTTGGTATAGGTATTAGCGCATGCGCAGAGAGCAAACACTGGCAGCATGTAAAGTAGGGAGAAAATGCGTACAATCAGTGTGCAACACTGATTTAAAGTGATGGACACGATTTTAAAACTTAACGCTCAACTCAACGCACAGTCTTAACCACACACACCTGAACATGTCTTAGAGTGCCTGGAGGACACCCACCAGCACTATTTCTCGAGGGCAATTAGGGATGGGCAATAAATGCTGGCCTTGCCAGCGACGCCCACATCCCGTGAACGAATAAAAAATTTAAAGGGACCATGCAGGTGTTGCAGGTTAGTTGCTAGATTATTGATTCTGGTTGCTGGTAGAATAGGAAGTGTTTTTTGAAGCTCCCTATACTGACTGAGAGTTGCTACAGTACATTTGAGAGTGGTTTGGCAGGTGCTGCCTTACGGTTTGGAAACTTACAACTGCGGTTGAACAAGATTCCTGGTAACCATGGGTGGCCTGCTAGGGCTTCTGCTAGGCATTGAACACAACTGGGAGCATGCAGAGAGGCCACACAGAGCAGGTCAAGTTGTGAGGAGAGGGAGGAGGAGGAGGCGCAGGGCACTTAGCAGGAGGCCATATCCAGTGAGGGCCGTCAGGGACCAATTCTCTAACCTCAACATGAGTGAGGAGCATTGCATCCGACAGCTGAGGTTCACCAAGGAGGTCGTGACCGAGATCTGTCAACTGCTGCAGCCACAACTGCAGCCTCAGAGCAGAGCAAGGACAGCATCGCCTGTGGCACAGACGCACTGTACCAGATGAGGAGCAGGTTCATCATGTTCCCTCTTGATAGATACAAGCAGAACGAGTGAACACGAGAATGCTTCCTGTTGTATATTTATCTCCAGTAGTAGTTCTTCCGTATCTACCTCAGGTGCTCCTACAGTTCCACTTTCACTCCCTGTTAGAAACTGGTAAAACATTTATTAAGCATCTCAGGCACTCCCTCACACTCACGTACAAGATGCCACCCAACATCTCTAAATGGTCCCACTCTTTCTTTGACTTTCCTTTTTTTCTTATCTAATTATAAAAGCCCATGCTAATTTTCTTTGTATTTTATACCATTCTTAATCTTCCCCGTGGTGCAGGGTGCCATTGACTGCACGTACATTGCCCTGCGTGCTCCGCATATCAACTCGGCCGTCTTCATGAACCAAAAGGGCTTCCACTCCCTGAATGTGCAGCTGATGTGCGACCATACCCAGTTGAATCATGGAGGTCGATGCCCACTACCCTGGGAGCAGTCACGATGCCTTCATTAAGCGACAGTCCAAATAACCAGCTATCTTTCACTCGGCTCAGCAAGTCAAAGGCTGGCTACTGGGCAATAAGGACTATCCCCTCATGCGGTAGCTCATGACTCCGGTCAGGAACACATGCACACGTGCAGAGCAGGCCTACAATGAGAGCCATGCTGCCGCACGCAACGTCATGGAGCACACCATAGGCCTCCTGAAGCAATGCTTCTGCTGCCTGGACCGTTTTGGAGGAGCACTGCATTACTCTGCTGAGCGGGTGGGAAGATTTGTGGTGGTATGCTGCATGCTGCAGAACCTCGCCATCATGAGGGACCAACCCTTGCGACCGATGATCGGACAAGACCCTGAGTCAGAGGCTGAGGAGGAGGAGGAGGAGGAGGAGGCTGAGGAGGAGGAGGCGGAGGAGCCTGAGGAGGAAGTGGAGGAAGACGCAAGGGGGCAACAGGGAACACACTCGTTGTCTGCTAGGGCTCTGCGAGCTCGCCCAATCCATGCCCGGTATCAATAATGTGAATGACATCTCCCACTCACCAACAGTACTACTCTCCCCACCTGTCCGCTCCCACATGACCATCAAATTGCCCTCCATCTGATTACACATTGCTTTCCCCCTCAGCTCATTGCACAAATAAAAACCACCATCAAATGCAAATGCAAAGTCATATTTATCAATTAACAAATTAAATTATGCAAACAAAACAGGATTATTTACCCTTGTACATTCCCATATGAATCATAGCTGCACACAACAAGAAATTGCAGTGTATTTTACTGCAATACCGCAATGTGGGCCTGTGTGTGACAGAATGCTTCCTGTTGTACATTTATCTCCAGTAGTAGTTCTTCTATATCTACCTCAGGTACTCCTACAGTCCCACTTTCACTCCCTGTTAAAAACTGGTAAAACATTTATTAAGCATCTCAGGTATTTCCTCACATTCAAGTACAAGATGCCCCCCATCATGTCTAAATGGCCCCACTCTTTCTTTGACTTTCCTTTTTTTCTTATCTAATTATAAAAGCCCATGCTAATTTTCTTTGTATTTTATACCATTCTTAATCTTATTTTTTGCTTCCCTTTTTATAGTTTTCTTCTGTATTATTCCTCTTATATTGATCATGTGCCGCTTTCTTACACCTCATTTTTGCTCTAAACTTCCCTGTTTATCCATGGAACCCCGGCTTTTGATGGACCCCTTTATTTCTAATGCATTAGACATGTACCATATCTATCTCATATTTAAACATCTCACTGCTATTTTTGTTGTTTGATCTGCCATTGTACTAGGTTCGCTTTCATTTCCTGTCCGATACCTTTATCGTGGACTCTTTTTTTTAATATATAAATCAATTTTCAATATGAACTTAATTAGATTGTGCTCAGTATTTCCCAGATCTTCTCACACCTTCGGGTCCTTATTTGTTCTGCTTCTTTACCTAGAACTAGATCCAGTGCTTCATCCTTCCTTGTTGAGCATGTCATATACTGATTAAGGAAACAATCCTGAAGATATATTCCAAAAAAATGTCCCTTTTTGACCACAACTTTTTGTCTTATCCCAGTATATCTTAAGGTAATTGACATCTTCCATTATTACAATTCTAACACTGCTGTCAACCTCTCTAAATTGCCTATGAATCTCATTCTCAATTTCTTTCTTATTATTCGATTTTCTACAATGTGCTCCCAGTATGGTAACAGATCCTTTATTATTTCTTAACTCAACCCAGACAGACTCCTCTGAGCAGCACTATCAATAAAAAAACATAGCTTTTTATGACTGTGATAATGTCCTTAGTCATTGTCATGAGTATTTAATTCCCAATCTTACCCCAGTCTTAGTACCAAAGTATTATTTTATTGTGTCATCCTGACCATCAGTTTTACTTCGATTCTAATCGATTTTCCTTTGGAAAATGACATTTTGCAGTAACAGTCATAACCTCCAACAACAAGTTACTGTAAGTAAAAAAAAATTACATTCATATCTTCAAATAATGCTCCAAAGTATTTTTCTTCACTTTTACGTGATGCCAAATTCTAGATTCACTTGGGAGAAAATATACTAATATCCTGATGGAAGGAGTCATCAATGATGCCATCAAGAGATACCGACTCACCATAAAACTGATCACTGATGCTCAGTTTGGGTTCCACCAGGCTCCAGACCTCATTACAGGCTTGATCTAGACATTGATGCAAGAGCAGAATGCCAGATGCATAACTGGATCAGCCATATCAACAGAAGAATAAGACAAAGGCTGAATACTCTGTAAAGAGTGGCTCACTTCCTAACCCTTCAAAGCCTCGACAACCATCTATAAGGTCTGGGTCAGGAGTGTAATAGAAACTCACCGATTACATGGAAGGGTGCAGCTGCTCTAAGGAGAACAACCCCAGCTTATCCAGAAGTCATAGTATTATAGTAGGAACAGTGCAGGAGGAGGCCACTCGGCCCATCGAGTCTGCTCTTGGAAAGAGTTATCCAACAAGTCCCATTCCCCTGCTTTTTCCCCATAGCCCGATAATTTTTTCCCTTCAAGTACTTATTCAATTCCCTATTGAATCTGCTTCCACCCCCCTTTTAAGCAATGCATTCCAGATCATTACAACTCGCTGCGTAAAAAAATGTTTCCTCATGTTACCTCTGGCTCTTTTGCTGATCACCTTAAATCTGTGCCCTCTGGTTACTGACCCGCCTGCCACTGGAAACAGTTTCTCCTTATTTACCCTGTCAAAACCATTCATGATTTTGAACAACTCTATCAAATCTCCCCTTAACCTTCTCTGTTCTAAGGAGAACAACCCCAGCTTCTCCAGTCCACCCTTCTGAAGTCCCTCATCCCTGGTACCATTCCAGCAAATCTCCAGTTCGGGTACAGTATGGGCACATTCCCACGAGACAGATAGATAAGGCAACTAAAGGCAGAGCTCCCTGGATGACAAAAGAGATAGTGAGTAAGATGAAATGGAAAAAAGGGGCGTAGGATAGATATCAGGTTGATAACACAAGTGAGAACCAGGCAGAATATAGAATGTTCAGAGGAGAAGTGAAAAAGGAAATAAGAGGGGCAAAGAAAGAGTATGAGAATAGACTGGTGGCCAACATAAAAGGGAATCCAAAAGTTAGGCATGTAAACAGTAAACAGGTAGTAAGAGGAGGGGTGGGGCCAATTTGGGACCATAAAGGAGATCTACTTACGGAGGCAGAGGGGATGGCTGAAATACTAAATGAGTACTTTGCATCCATCTTTACCAAGAAAGAAGATGCTGCCAGAGTCTCAGTAAAGGAAGATATAGTTGAGATACTGGATGGTCTAAAAATTGATAAAGAAGAGGTACTAGAAAGGCTAGCTGTACTTAAAGTAGATAAGTCACCCGGTCCGGATGGGATGCATCCTAGGTTGCTGAGGGAAGTAAGGGTGGAAATTGCAGAGGTACTGGCCATAATCTTCCAAACATCCTTAGATACATGGGTAGTGCCAGAGGACTGGAAAATTGTAAATGTTACACCCTTGTTCAGAAAAGGGTGTAAGGACAAACCCAGCAACTATAGGCCAGTCAGTTTAACCTCAGTGGTGGGGAAACTTTTAGAAATGATAATCTGGGACAGAATTAACAGTCACTTGTTAATTGGACGAGGGTGGATTGATTAGGGAAAGCCAGCACGGATTTGTTAAAGGCAAATTGTGTTTAACTAACCTGATAGAGTTTTTTGATGATGTAACAGAGAGAGTAGATGAGGGCAATGTAGTTGATGTGGTGTATATGGACTTTCAAAAGGCGTTTGATAAAGTGCTGCACGGTAGGCTTATCATCAAGATTGCGGCCCATGGAATAAAGGGGGCAGTAGCAACATGGATACAGAATTGGCCATGGGACAGGAAACAGAGAGTAATGGTGAACGATTGTTTTTCACACTGGAGGGAGGTGTACAGTAGTGTTCCCCAGGGATCACTGCTTTTCTTGATATATATTTAGAGATTTAGAGGCAGGGACCCTCAGCTCTTTTAAAAAGTACCTGGACCTGCACCTAAATTGCTGCAAGCTGCTGGGCAGGGTTCTGGAAGATGGGATTAGAATGGGCACCTAGTTGTTCTTCGAGCCGGCGCGGACACGATGGGCCGAATGGCCCCCTTCTGTGCTGTATCTTTTCTATGGTTCTATGGTTCTATATTAATGACTTGGAATTGGGTGTACAGGGAACAATTTCAAAATTTGCACAAGACACAAAACTTGGAAAAGGAAAGTAAACAATGAGGAGGATGTAGACAGGCTGGTGGCATGGCCGGACATGTAGCAGATGAAATTTAACGCAGAAAAATGAGAAGCGATACATTTTGGTAGGAAGAATGAGGAGAGGCAATATAAACTAAAGGGCACACTTCTAAAAGGGGAACAGGAACAGAGAGATCTGCACAAATCATTGAAGGCGGCAGGGCAGGTTGAGAAAGCAGTTAAAAAAGCATATGGGATCCTGGGCTTTATAAATAGAGGCATAGAATACAAAAGTATGGAAGTCATGATGAACCGTTATAAAACACTGGTTCAGCCTCAACTGGTGTATAGTGTCCAGAATTGAACTCAATACTCCAGCTGCAGCTGAACCAGTGTTTTATAAAGGTTTAGCATAACTTCCTTGCTTTTGCACTCTATGCCTCTATTAATAAAGCCCAGGATCCCATATGCTTTTGTAATAGCCTTCTCAACTTGTCTTGCCACCTTCAAAGATTGGAATACATACACCCCCAGATCTCCTGTTTCTGCGCTCCCTTTAAAATTGTACCACTTGGTTTATATTGGTTCTCCTCATTCCTCCTACCAAAATGTATCACTTCACACTTCTCTGCGTTAAATTTCATCTGCCATGGGTTTGCCCATTTTACCAGTCTGTCTATGTCCTCCATTTTGTCTCCTATATTTCTGAGTTTTGAGTCATCTGCAAAGTTTGAAATTATACTCTCCGCACCCAAGTCCAGGTCATTAATATATATCACCGAATTACTTTTCTACTTTGAGTTCTGCCAATCTTTTAAGTACCTCGTATTTTCATCCTATCCAATATCGCTACTACCTCCTCTTTTACTGCTACAGTGGCAGCATCCTCGTCTCTGGTGAAGACAGGTGCGAAGTATTCATTTAATACCTTAGCCATGCCCTCTGCCTCCACAAGATCTCCTTTTTTGTCCCTAATCGGTCCCACCCTTTCTTTGACTATCCTTTTACTATTAATATGTTTATAAAAGACTTTTGGGTTCCCTTTTATGTTAGCTACTAATCCACTATCATACTATCTCTAGGCCCCTCTTATTCCATTTTTTAGATCTCCTCTGTACTTTCTGTATTCAGCCTGGTTCTCTACTGTATTGTGAACCTTACATTCATCATAAGCCTCCTTTTTAATGTCTATATCTTTAGTTATCCAGGGAGCTCTAATTTTGGGTATCCTTCCTTTCCCCCTCGTAGGAATGTGGCTACTCTGTACCCGAACCTCCTCCTCCTTGAAGGCCTCCTTTGTTCAATTACTGTTTTGCCTTTCAATTTTTGATTCCAATCCACCTGGGCAAGATCCCTTTTTAACTCACTGAAATTAGCCCTCCTCCCGTTAAGTATTTTCACATTTGATAGTTCCTTATCCTTCTCCATAACTATTCTAAACCTAATGATATTATGATCACTGCTCTCCAAATGCTCCCCCACTGAAACATGCTCCACCTGCCCCACTTCATTCCCCAGAACTAAATTATTGGGATGATTGAAGTCCCCCATTATTACCACTCTATAGTTCTTGCAAGTTTCTGTAATTTGCCTGCAAATTTGCTCCTCTATTTCCTTCCCACTATTTGATGGCTCATAGTATACACCGAGCAACGTAATAGCTCCTATATTTTTCCTTAATTCTAACAAATAAATTCTGTCTTTGACCCCTCAACCACATCATCCATTTCCAATGCTATAACAGTTTCCTTGATCAAGACTGCCACCCTCTCCCCGCCACCCGCCCCCCCACCCCATTCTTTCCTTCCGTATCTTTCCTGAATACCTTGTAGCCAGGAATATTAAGTCCCCAATCCTCCCCATCTTTGAGCCAGATTATAGTAATGTTGGCCAGTATTCTGCATTAGTGTTACTAAAACAAAAAATGTTACAATTGAAGTGTTGGCTGTGCTAACAGCTAATCATTATTTCATTCCTACAGTAGCGTGAGTTAGCTCAAATCGTGCCTTGGCCAACTCATTCTATCTGTACCTTAAACTTGAATGTGGTAAAAGTCCAAGCCCTGTTCAGTGGTGCTTTTTGAATGTGCTTTCACTGAGCAAGCTGGACAGAATATATAGACTGCATAGCCAGACCACGACAATCTGTATAATTCAATGATGCTCTGAAGATGTTCCTATTGTATAGGAAGCTATTTTGTTCATGAAACAGTCTTGCTATTTTATTTTCAAGTATCTTTTTGAAGCCAAGGATTGTACACATGAGGTTTTATGGCTAAAATTATAATGCTTGATTATGATGGGTGACAATTTCTTGAGTTCATTGGCTGCTTTTGCTATCAGAAAAATCATATGATAGATACTGATGAGGAAGGCCATTTATCCCTGTGACACTCGAGATTTTACTGACGTTATTTCATATGTTGTTTTAAAATAGCTAGAGTTAAAATGGAAGCTGGTCTCCCTCACTGGATTTCAAAATGGAAGATAGAAGGCAGGTTGTCTATAGGAACCAGACCAGGTTGACTGATCTGGAAATTATTCAGGATATGGGACTTTGTTTTGGGTGCAAATTGAATTTTACATTGTGAAGACCTTATCAGGTATTTGGAACTCAGATGATGGGTGACAAATTGCAAATCAACATTCTGTGTATAGACTTAGTTTTTTTAATAATGGGTGATTGCACTGTATTTAGGAGATCCTTAAAGAGTTTTTAGTTCGGGCAAAAGTTCCAAACTTGAGGTGAACTGGAAATTTGCATCATCCAAATACAACATTATATCATGAAGGTCTATGAGAGACTGTTTCCTCCAATAGTTATGTTTCTCATCAAAGAACACAATTCTAAAAAGGGTAGATTAAGCCTTTTTGGACTGATTCTAACTTTATTATTGTTAGGTTCTGCTGTTTATTAGTATCTTTCTGTATTATTCAGGTCATTTTTATGACTGCATAATCCTGGCATAGAGCTTCACCCCCCAGGAATACATATCAGGAAAATACAAATATGCTCCCCAATGATTTTTCATCCATTACAGACAGAAAACCATGGAGATTCCCAATATGAGCTCTTGGCAGGTGAGGCATTGCACTGGGAGTGTGCATTTGGAATATTAGCCTATTCGTGCAATATTTGACATGTAAATAAATCTGATCAAGTGGCTTTAGCCTATATGTTTATTCTGTGAAGACTTCCTCAGAATCAGGAAGGTGCAACAATGCCTGCAAATATGGTTGGTGGCATCTTGGCAGGTATGGTCAATCAGACTTTGCTGACTAATGATCACCCTTGCATGCCTTCTTTTAGACAGTACCATATGACATCCTGAGAGTGTGGTGCTTCAGGAAAAAACATCCAGCACAATGGTTAGTTAGGCCTTCTCGCATGCCTGTACATTAAGCCTGCTGTCACAATCTACCTTCAGATTTGGAACCTGCACATGCATTAATCATCTGCCAAAGCAAACTAAGCTCATCTCAGTCTGTAGATGCAAGTGTGTGGAGACTCCTGTGCAGCCTGACCTGCTTGACATCCCTTAGTAGGTCCTCTTCTTCAAAATACCTCAGTTAGAGGAATTCCCATTGGAAAACCCAATAGCTACAATAATAGTACTGGGGACAAAATCAATTTAAACAATTCAAACAAAAGTTTATGCAAACCTAAGTACCAGGAGGGAAAAATTAAGAAAAACTGGCGAATTAATATTCTTACTGGCCATTTTAAACTGACTTCCAAACAGCTCAGTGCCTAGCAACCGTAATGCAGGCATGATTTGGAAATTCTATCGATGCGATGAAAAGGTACGAAGAAGACGAGAGACGAGAGATGAGTTCTTACATCACATCATTTGAATATTGGGGCTCAACAGCGCTCTCCGTTGTTAGTGGCGAAATGGAGGAGCAAGTTGCGGCGTTCACACATGCTCAGTGAAAGGCGGAAATCCGAAACTTGCTCCTACTGGTTCTCCGGCGATATGACAACTTCATATTAAAGGGCCATCGCACACTGTGATCAGAGAAATCATTAAAAAAGCGCAAACTTGCTTATCTGCCCAGCTGGAAAATAACTAATATCGCTACAAAACAGGTACGCTTAAAAATACCAGTTTTAACAGTGCGTTAAGTCTTAATGATTGCCAGACAAATAAAAATTAACTTTTAAAAACATAGAGTCTCATTAGTCCTTATTTTAATAATTTTTGGTGGTTAAAATTTTTTTTTAAAAATTCAAAAATTTAATTTTATTTTACTTTTCCCTTCTGCCTCTTATTTAATTCAATTTTTTCTTACCTTCTCTTTTTTTTTCGCTGTCTTTAACTGCTTTTACATTAACTTTAATGTTGTACATTTCACTTCCTGGTTTAACATTGGAAGCCAGCAGAGACCATTAATGCAGCTTGTCAAAAATGCTGCGATCTGATTGGTCAAAGGGAGAGATCGATCTTCTCACTTCTCCCAGGGTCCTAGCTTCGCTTGGACTGACGCTGGGCTCTGCTACGCTTCCTAATCAAGGATGTGCTCGAAGAAAAGACTGCGGTAAGTTAGTGGGTTAGTATAAATCTATGGAGCGGCGAGCAGTGCTGGTTTGCTGCTCCGAGCAATTTCTGCCCCATTATATAAAGTACCTGCCTGTTTCAGGTGGGAGCTTCCTCCACTCCTCCCCGGCCCATGTGTCATGTGCTCAAGGGAATTGAGGTCCGGTGTTATAGATCTCTGCCCCATTTACTGTGCTGTAATAGTCCGTGACCTGCTGCTTACAAGACAAAAATTGATTCCGTTGTTTCCAGCCTGCTGTTGATGATAAAAATGAACTCAACTGTAATTTACAGTGTTGGTGATTTTAGCTATGACCTATCAGAATATACATGGGGCTATATTTTCTTTTGTTTTCTAATTTTAATTGAAAAAAATGAGCCTATGAAGTGTAGAACACCAATAGGGTAAAATCATGCAATGCGCTATTTATCAAATATGTTAACACAGTCAGATGAAATTCCTTTGACTGCAATTGAATGAAGGATTAATCTACTTAGATAAATGTTAAAGTCTTTGTATATTACTATCACATAGCATGATTTCTTTCCATAAGTTGCCCCTAATTACATCCAGAGAAATATGACGGGATACATCAGCCACTTGGGTGATTAGCTTTTCCCTCACTCACTCTCCACACCTTCTAACAAACGACAGGGGCTCCAAATTTTCTCGCTTTAGATTTCAATGGAAATAAAAATCGGGAGAGATGTAAAATGGGCTGCCGATTCATTATCACTCGTTTTACCCTTTCGTACAAAGTCAAAATCTGCACCATTGTCTCCAAGTAAAAACTCAGGACACAGGTGAATAGTCATTGCAAGCTTCCCTTAATACCTTCATATGCCATACCTGCCACAGGATTCATTAATATGCCTAAGAGAATTCACAGTCACAAAGCACAATTTGAGACAATTATTTGCATTCAAGGATCTGTTCCATGTTAAAAAAAAAACTAAAGACCTTTGGGATGGTTCAAGAGCACAGAGGTTAAAGGCATTATGTTTCTTGCAAGCCAAAAATTCCTGTTCATAAACAGAGAATAAATTCAGATTATTAAAGGTGATGATGGAAATTCAATCTGTAACCATGTGGAAAAGAAAAGGATTCCTGTCATGTTGTACAATTCATCTTTCTTTATTTTATCTTTATTTGCGCTGGGGGTGAATGATTGTCTAAGTCACTTGCTACTCCAGAACCGCCATCCATTCAGCCACCAGATGGTGCACTTACTTAACAAGGTGGTACAGTCTTCCTGATTCTATATGCCCCGATTTCAAGTCCGCTTGAGCATTCCTGTCCTAGCAGAAAACCCGGTAAAATTTCACACAGAGGGTAGCTGAGTCATCGAAGACTGAGATTTGAGCTCAGTCCATTGGACAGGAGTCTGGTGCCATTTTCTCAATAACAACTTTTCAAACAATTCATGAAGGTTATATCCTTTAGGCCTGGAATTTCATCCTGAAATTGGAAGAGGGCAAAATTGGGCAGAGAGGCTGATAGCCACATTTCCACCTGACATCAATTTCCCTCTGCTAACTCTGCCAGGAAGACACCACTTATAAATGCTGGTGCAGAGGCGGGGCCTGGCAAGATGCTACTGTCTCACCAACCCCAGGGATGGCAGTACTCTCTGGGGTAGGAGTGACAAGGGCCCAAAGTTTTTTCAGGAGAGAGAATGCATAGCAGTGACCTCCTCTCCCTCCATATAGGCCCCACAAACCTACCTTCTAGGCCTCGGTCTTAGCCAAGGCCTAAAAAAAAAATTCCCCTTTCCCCTTTGGGGCTCTTTTGCCCTATTGGCGGTGTTGCTGCAGAGCCACCTCAATTTTCCTGCATGCCAGCTCGCAAGTGGCAGCAAGGATCATGCCAGGATTCCTCCCTGTGGACTTGAAAACATGCCAAATGAGCCTCGACTAAGGAGACTAGGTCACAGTTAAGGCAGGGTCAAAGTGGCAGGCGAAATTCCTTACACATCGCTGCCTCACCCTGGTAGAGAAGAATCCAGCCCTTAACTTCTCCAAAAGGTGGTAGCCTTTCATTGCACTGCCATCTTTTATTGCCCCAAGCTAACACTGCCATTCCGATAACAGTTCCAAGCTGTTGTTAATCACAAATAATTTCGACCCTACCAACCCCAATCTTCCCCCGCCCACCTCCTCGGGTTACGTAATGGTTTTACACCCACCTGTGAGTAATATGGTTCCAGTCTCACCACTGCCTGATGCCTGTGTTAACCGTCCAGATGTGTGAACGATTTATATGGTCTGTCTCAATCTACAGGAAGAATCCTACATCTGTGCAGAGCACTGCGTGACATTGGGGTGGAGAATTTCACAGCCTGTTCACCCATTCCCAATGATAGGATTCAGATGGAGATTTCATTAGGAAACCAAAAATGTGTGTGCGAAGAGGATGGGATATTTAAACATAGCAAGAAATGTAAATAAAGCCTTTTGCTTTCAACTGGGGTTGCTAACCTACTTTCAAATCAAATTTTCATAATGTTTCACAGTACTTCTAAAACTTGTATAGTTCTTAAAGAAGAACGCTTGTTGTTTGCGTGTAAAGTGTTTTGTTTTTGCTGGCAGAATGAAAGAACAAGCATCCTCGTGACATTACTGACTGCAGAGCTCCTGTGGGGTTTTCCACATACCTGCTCCAATGCCTTAATTCCAGCTCTGCATGAAGTTTAGTGACTGCTTGATTCTAGGGTAGTCATTCATAATTTCATGCCAACTACTCTCATAGTTCCAGATAATGCAAACCTTGTGCCTTTCCCTCCTGAATATACTTTACCTAATTCCCTCAGACCATTCACTGATCTCCATGCCAGGATATGTTCTGCAGCAGAATGTACCATAGAATAGTTCTTATAAATGTAGAACTGGTTTGCCAAGAGATCATATGCTATTTGCATGGATCTGAATACCTAAACGATGGCAATGAATAGCACTGATACATTGAAACTTATGGTTGAATCTGAATTTTGGATCAGAAGTTATAAATAAAAGAAGTGAATAGGATTTATGCATTGACATTAGATTTTTTAGCACATTTACATTTTATGTCTGAATCACAATTATGCTTGGATCAGAATGTATAAATAATGGGACGACTGCACTGAAATTGTGTGTCTGGATCAGAGTTGTACTTGGATCAGAATTTATAAATATTGGGAGTGTATGGGACCAATGGGTTTAAATACACTAGGACAGTTATAGATGGGGATACTTATTTGGGAACAATTTATTCTAAAGTAAGAATGGCTCATATTTTGGGCTTGATAAAGTTACAAGTGACTGGTAAATATCATCCACACAAGTAAAATTAAATGGACTTTCCATTCTTTGTGACCGCCCCATTCTAGCTTGAATGCACATTTCAACTTGATGCCAAAGTTAGTTATTGTGGACATTTTCTAGTCTTGGAATTGTGGTGCAGTGCAGGGTGGAATTTGAAACTATTCAATTTCTGTTCATTTTAGATCATTCTGTAATCCTGCTGCTAATATTTGTAATGCAAAAATTAAATTAAGATGTATCAAATGAAGTGAAGACAATTATATACTTTAATGTTAGGTTAAACAACAGATGGTGCTGTTTAGAACTTACAGATAACATGGTTCCAATTTCACATAGCATATGTAAAACTTGCCATCTTATTTGTAATATTTATGGCTGACTTTTGAAACATGAATTGAGTGGTGGATGAGGTGCTGTACTGATTTATTCACTTCTAGGATTCCGGTCTTTAGTGCAGCGCATAGTAAATAACCTTTTTTGTGTGACTAATGTTGCAGAAGGGGAGAGTAGGCCACAGTGTTCACCAGGACCTTATAATCAATACCAACTATCTACTTTTTAAGTTTGTTTTAAGCTCACCAGCTTCAAATTTGAGACTGCACAAAAAGTTGCAATAGCTTCTTCAACATAGACTGCATCTCCACATCATAACATAGACTGACCCAGTGATGATGTTGCAATCACGCTTGCCTGTTTCTGTACATTTAGGGAGGACCAGGGGTCACAATTTTAAGTTGTACAAGGCAAGATCTAGGTTAGATGTTAGGAAGTGATTCTTTTCCCAGAGAATAGTGGACTTCTAGAACAGACTGCCGGCTCATGCACTGGATGCTGATTTGCTGAATTCTTTCAAGCGAGAGCAGGACCTGTTTCTGAATGGGGCGGAAATCACCTCATACAAAAGGTAGGCAATGCATAGAATTATCAGGGCCAGAGTGACCCCCTGGACCAGTTTCGATCGACAAAGTGGTCGGAGAGGAATTTCCCAGATTTCTTTCCCTCAAATTGGCCTGGGGTTTTATCTGGATTTTCACCTCTCCCAGGAGATCACATAGTGTGGGGTGGAGAGTGTATATATTGTGATACACAAGGTATCACAATTGTGGGGGACAGACTGGATGGACCAGAGGGCCTTTTCCTGTCCATCATTGTTCGTACTAGAATTAGGACTTAAAGATCCACTTGTTTGAGTTTAGTGACAATGGGGTAATTTTAACTTTCTACGATAGTGTAAAATGGGTGTTAGTGAGTAGGCAGCTCATTTTACATCTCTCCTGATTTTTGACTTCAATGGAATAAAAAAATGGGAGAGATATAAAATGGGCTGCCGACTTTTTACACTATCGCACAAGGTCAAAATCTGTCCTAGTGAATTTAATTCAAGTCCATTTAACTTATTCTGCTTTTACTCTTACATTCTGGGAAACTTCCATCTTCGCACATTGATGTACTGGACATACCTTTCTCATCAGCCAAGCTATACTTGCTGTGTACCACCATACAACAGATGACATCATGCATTGTGTATGCACATGTACAACAGTATTACATAGAATGTACAGCACAGAAACAAGTCATTCGGCCCAACAGGTCCATGTCAGTGTTTATGCTCCAGACGAGCCTTCTCCCTCCCTACTTCATCTAAACCTATCAGCATATCATAAGAACATAAGAAATAGGAGCAGGAGTAGGCCAAACGGCCCCTCGAGCCTGCTCCGCCATTCAATCAGATCATGGCTGATCTTCGACCTCAACTCCACTTTCTTGCCCGATCCCCATATCCCTTGATTCCCCTAAAGTCCAAAAATCTATCTATCTCAGTCTTGAATATATTAAACGACTCAGCATCCACAGCCCTCTGGGGTAGAGAATTCCAAAGATTCACAATCCTCTGAGTGAAGAAATTCCTCCTCATCTCAGTCTTAAATAGTCGACCCCTTATCCTGCGACTATGCCCCCTAGTTCTAGACTGTCCAGCCAGGGGAAACAATCTCTCAGCATCTACCCTGTCAAGCCCCCTTAGAATCTTATATGTTTCAATGAGATCACCTCTCATTCTTCTAAACTCCAGAAAGAATAGGTCCATTCTACTCAACCTCTCCTCATCCAACAGCCCTCTCATCCCAGGAATTAATCTAGTGAACCTTCGTTGCACCGCCTCTAAGGCAAGTATATCCTTTCATAATCATAAAGACCTTTATCAGGTCACCCCTTAGTGTTCTCTTTTCTCGAGAAAAGTGCCCCAGCCTGCTTAATCTTTCCTGATAGGTATAAATGATCAGTTCTGGTATCATGCTAGTCAATCTTTTTTGCACCTTCTCCAGTGCCTCTATATCCTTTTTATAATCTGGAGACCAGGACTGTACACAGTACTCCAAGTATGGTCTAACCAAGGCGCTATACAGGTTTCACATAACTTCTCTGCTTTTCAATTCTATCCCTTTATTCTTCCCATCAAAATGTAATACTTCACGCTTCTCTATATTGAAATTCATTTGCCAATTACATACCCATTTTGCAAGTTTATTAATGTCTCCCTGTATTTTGTCGTAGTCCTCCTCGGTATTAACTATACCCCCCAAGTTGGTGTTGTCTGCAAATTTTGAAATTGTACTTCTGATTCCAGAGTCCAAATGCTGAGCAACAGTGGTCCCAGCAGAGATCCTTGTGGAACATCACTTCCCACCTTTTGCCAGGTGTGTGATGATGTTCTAAGATTCAGGGGAAGCCAGTGGTCAGTATTACCAATCTTACACAAGTAACACTTACGTAATTATGCATTATTTGTCACACTAAGGAATCAAATTTGTGCCTATTGGTAAATGTAATTGTAGCATTAATTTCATGTCATGACATTATGCTGTAGATTGGATTCTGGGGTGTTGTATTGGTTCCACCTGTTAGGCAGCAACCAAAAACAGCACAGATCCACTACCTTGAAGAATTCTCCATCTCACTCCTTGCATCCACAGTTCTGTATGATCCTGTGTTGGCAGGTGTAAACTCCACCTCCTGTAATCCTAATGTCCTATCCTAACCAACACCCTCATAAGACATGCAAGACCAAGTTAATCTCCTTCTCCTCTATGACATGAATCTTAATAATTTAGTCATGTTCCACTTATCTGCAGTCCAAGAATAAGGTCCTGAAGAACTCAAGATCCCAGTGGATTATCCAAACCTTTCCGATGTTCAGTCCTTCCAATAAACAATACTTATTTTCAAAGAACTTTATTGTAGTCTTTTTGGTACAATGCTTGAAACCTCCCCTGATGGATGGCCTATGCTTTCACAGTTTGGTGCTGCAGCACTCTTGTAATTGTTACTCTCGGCCTTTCTGGCAAACATATTACAGGTTTCTACTTACTGTTGTTCTGGATCTCATTAAATGAACTTAAAAAAGGTAGGGACTACAAAATGCCAGTGAGCACATGTAGTTTGCACTTCAGAACTGTTTATTTTGATCTCCCTTCTGTATTTGAACAAGCCAGCAAACTTCTATTGACTTGGTAATCAGTCCATTTATTTTTTGAGACATTCAACCCAGTCCAAATTCAATGCTGTAATGCTGCTGTTTGCAAGTTTAAATATTTTAAATAAGCCTATAGTACCAGAATCGGAAAATAACTTTGGCAGAGACTGTTTTCCACCACTGCTAACCTTTACCATCAACCTCTAGAAAATTAAAGACATTAGTATACCTTGACCTGGCTTTCAGTTTGATAGAAAATTAAACTAATTCAGAATCTGAACCAAAGCCAGTTTTATACCCTAGAGCAAATATAAATGCTTTGATTTTATGTTATAAGTAAAACAAAAGAAAATTAATCAAATATTTCATTCAGAAAGTTAGGACTGGAAAAACATTTAATTACCTTTTAGCTCAATTATTTATTTTAAAAAAGAGACAAGAACAAACCTGTAACAAGTATTAAATAAGTATTTAACGACACATACTCTGCATGTTTTCATCGCATTATTTATATGGAGAATAAAAGATGACTGGGAGTGTGTTATACGAGGTTGGATGATAGGATAAATCACAAGAGTGAAGCTGGAATAAATGTCACAGTCTAAATTTCCAGTGTATTATAACCTTGAAGGCACTCACACCATCTTTTGTTTTTATAATACATACATATTTCTGTTTCCTAGCAGTTTCTGAGGTTTCCAACATTCAGGTTTTATGTTTAGCATTCATATCTTCCATATCTTCCATTATTGTTGATAAGTAGAGTTTTGTATAGTATTGATTTTGTTAACAACTTACTAAGTAGATCTTTGTACCTTACAATATGTATAAAACACTCTATTCGACTGTATTTTCTAGTAATTACATCCTTGCATGTCATAGCACCAAAATACTTCCTCTATAATTTTGTATTTCTGATGTTATATACCCAACATACAGCAGCCCATGTGATATCATGCTCATTGTTCTCCATTATCAGTAAAAGGTGGGAAGTGGTGTTGCACAAGGATCGGTGCTGGGACCACTGTTTACCATTTACATAAATGATCTGGACTCAGGAAGCAGAAGTACAATTTCAAAATTTGTGGATGACACCAAATTGAGGGTATAATTAATACTGAGGATGACTGCAAAAAAAATACAGGAAGACATTAATAAACTTGCAGAATGGGCGTGTAATTAGCAAATGAATTTCAATATAGCTAAGTGTGAGGTGGTACATTTGAGTGAGTAGGAAGAATAAGGAGGCCACATAGTGCTTGGAAAATAGATAATAGGGTAGAGGAGCAGAGGGATCTGGGGGTACAGATACACAAATCACAAAGTAGCAATGCAGGTTAATAAGACCATTTTGAAAAACAGCAAGCAAAGCACTGGGGTTCATTTCTAGAGTGATAGAATTGAAAAGCAGAGATGTTAAACTTGTATAGATCCTTGGTTAGAGCACACGTGGAGTACTGTGAACAGTTCTGGTCTCCTTATTATAAAAAGGGATATACAGGCACTGGAGAAGATGCAAAAAAGATTTAATAGGATGATGCTAGAACAGAGAGGTTATACTGATCAGGAAAGATTGAACAGTCTGCGGCTATTTTCTCTAGAAAAGGAGGAGAGTGATGGGTGACCTGATAAAAGGTCTTTAAGATTATGAAAAGGTAGATTTAGAGATGATGTTTCCACTTGCGGGGGAGACCAGAACTAGGATCCATAAATATAAGGTAGTCACTAATAAATCCAATAGGGAATTCAGGAGAAACTTCTTCACCCAGAGAGTGTGGAATTTGCTATCACAAGTAGTTGAGGCAACTAGCATAGATACATTTAAGGGGAAGCTAGAAAAACACATGACTAAGAAAGGAATAGAAGGATATGCTGATAGGGTTAAATGAAGTAGGGAGGGAGGAGGCTCGTGTGGAGCATAAGCACCGGCATGGACCTGTGCATTCTATGTAATTCGAGAAACATCCTCACTTGCACGGTGTCAGCTGTGGCGCAGTGGTTAGCACTCTCGCCTGTGAGTCAGAAGGTTGTGGGTTTGAATTCCACTCCAGGGACTTGAGCACAAAAATCTAGGCTGATACTCCACTGCAGTACTGAGAGAGAGTGCTGCACTGTTGGAGGTGCCGTCTTTTGGATGAGATGTTAAGACCGAGACCCTATCCGCCCTCAGGTGGATGTAAAAGATCCCATGGCACTATTTGGAAGAAGAGCAGGGGAATTCTCCCCAGTGTCCTGGCCAATATTTACTCCTCAATCAACACCACTATCTGGCCATTATCACAATGTTGCTCCCACATTGTGGGATCTTGCAGTGTGCAAATTGGCTGCCACATTTCCAACATTGCAACAGTGACTACACTTCAAAAAAGTACTTCATTGGCTGTAAAGCAGTTTGGGATATCCAGAGATTGTGAAAGGCAAATCTTTCCAGTCCGATACTGAACAAGTTCATGATAGAAATAGGGGAAGTAGTTCATAGTCTATATCATTACAAAATAATGGGTGCTGATAGGTGTTCAAAGTCATGAAGAGTTTTGATAAGATAGATAGGGGAACTAATCCCACTGGTTGGTAAGTCAGTAACTAAGGGGCATAAATTTAAGATCACCAACAAAAGAACAAAAGTGAGGTTAGGAGATTGTTTTTTTAATTTTGTTTTTTAAAATAAATATAAACACAGGGATGTTAGGACATGGATTGCCCACAAGATACATTGGTGGAAATAGAAACCATAATAGTTTTTAAAAAGGAGCTGATATTGAAAAAGAAAGAAAAAAAAGGCTATGGGGTAGGGGCAGGGAATGGAGCTAAGTGGGTAACTATCAGAAAGCTAGTGTAGGAATAATGGGCCAAATGGCCTTCTTCTGTGCTGGAAAATTCAATGATTGTAAGGGGAAAAAATTCCAGATTTTGAAGTTTGGAGGAGGTTTCAGATCTTGAGTAGGCCAGTGCTGTACATAGTGTTGCTGCCAAGATAATTCCACCATTTGTATTAGCAAGTCACTAGTCCAGTGATCTGTGGATGCATCCTACATCTAACTAAAAAACAGAATTGCTGCTCATTCAACAAAGTTCTCAAGTACAGTCTCTGAAGCAAATACTGTTGGCGCACTCTTCCGTACCAACACTGCGATTACCCTGGAACATAGAGAAACTTTTTGTGCCAAAGTAAATCTAGCTGATGAAATGGCATCATCTTTTCTGATTGAGGAGCTGTACCAGTAGTGGAAAGTTGAAAGAACAAGCTGTAACACAAGGATAAAATCAAATTGTTAAACTTTTATTTAACTTGAAGCTTAAGGATTGTCGTCATGGTTTCTATTTCCATTCTCTTGCAGCTTATCGTGTCAAAAAGTGTGTAATCTATTATTTTTCTCTTTAACTTTAGTGATCAGTGTAAAAATTGATATATACACATACTATTGTCACGTTATTCTAATGTATTTTGTATAAAAACTCAATAGTTGAAGGCATAGGGCCAACATTTGGCTGAGATTTTACATAATTTTGAATATATGAGTTAATTTAGTACAATATTTTCCTTTTGAAGTTGATACACTTTAATGATATTGGCTGTATTTTTTTTAACTATTTCCACTGAAAATTCTATAGTCAATGATTGTTTGTAGACTGTGACTGTTCTCTTACACACTGATCAGTAAAGTTCATTTGAAGCTGCCTTTGTTCTGGATCTTATACGAAAACGTGTCAAAAATATAGATTCAAATACTACTATTTTTTAATCTTTGACGTGTACAAATCAAACCCAGACAAATTCTGTTTTAATGGCTGGGTCTCCTATGAACTGGAATTTTGTGGTCTTTGCCCAGTTTCTGGTATACAGAAGTCCACAGAAGCAGATCACTTCAAATGTGCTTTAATTGCTCCTGCAGTAATCACCTCAGAAAGAAAAGTAAAGTGAGTACAGTACTCTCCTAGGACTGACATTGACGTAAATTGGTCAAGGGATTGTGAAGCGAACTTCGTAAAAATATTGGGATATATACCCTGACAAGGATATTTATCAAAGGTATCAGACAAATCCTTAACCCATCTGGGTTTCACCACCCAGTCTATCCCTAAGAGTGAATGATGCCTGAATTTGGCTCACCAAACTGTCTTACATCAGCCAATTTGGATTGTATTAGCTTTTACTCTACCAACCTCCAATTAGGATACACAGGAACTACTGAGTGAACAAATTGACCCTTTCTTGCCAATTATAAAAGTAGTCAGACAACAAAGTCATGAACTAACAATTGATTATTAACCATAGAATCAGTTATCAGTTCTTAAACACAGAGTGTACAAAAAAAGTAGATAGGGTTACTTGACAAATTAAACAATAGAGGTTACAAAGACAGTTCAGTTAGGTCATAGTAATTCAGCTATAACTGCTTGCTGATTTTAAATTTACAATTGAGATTGATAGAAATTGGTAAGATTAATTTAGGATTAGATGCATATGCCTCTATATTAACTATGTCCCTTAGTTCTAGACTCTCCAGCTGGGGAAACATCCTCTCAGCAGTTACCCTTTCGAGCCCTCAAGGAATCTTATATGTTTCAATGAGATCACCTCATTCTTCTAAACTCCAGAGAGTATAGTCCCATTCTACTCAATCTTTCCTCATAGGACAACCCTCTCATCCCATGAATTAATCTAGTGAACCTTCATTGCACCCCCTCTAAGGCAAGTATATCCTTCCTTAGGTAAGGAGAACAAAACTGAAGACAGTCCCTCAAGGAAGCATCCCCTCTGCCGATCATGGCCCGTCTCTCCCACCAAATTCACAGACCTCCCCCACCCAAGCACCAATGTCCTCTCTATGCTGCGATCATGGCCAACCTCTCCTCCCAAACACCAATATCCATTCTTTCTCCTCTCTTTACACCCCCCCCCAACAATGGCCACTCTTTTCCCCCACCCCCTGATCTCCAGCCTTCCATTCCCCCCCCCAACCATGGTCTCTCTTCCACCACCGCACCCCCCCCCCAGCTCCAATCTGCAGCCTACCCTCCCTCCCAATTGTCAGGGACCACCCCAAGGGTCTCTGGCTGCGGCCATCTGCCGTTGGTGTTCCCACCCAGCCAGCCTGTCAATTTCACCAGCTGCCGGGCAGGAAATGGAAGAAAAAAAAAATCATGAGGCCCTGCCATTCAATTCAACAGGACTTCCGTGTCCCCAGGCTTGCCCTGCTCTTTTGCTCTCCGTCGCACCCTCCCCACAAATATCGGGGCCTTAGTTAGCCAGTCTATTGAATAGATTAATGTCTCTTTACTTATAGCCAGCAATGTTTCCTTAGGAGCTGACATAGGTGCCTCACCTTCCTCTGGGGGAATGGTGTTAGCCCTGAGACATCCAAGTGATGAGCCTCTGTCTGTAGAGGTGCTACCTGTTCCTCCTGGATCCTCTGCTCCTGGATAAATTCACCTTCCGTGTTGGAGCTTTACCTGGACAAGCCAACTTAAATTTCACTTCCTTTGATAAGAACATAAGAAATAGGAGCAGGAGTAGGCCATATGGCTCCACAAGCCTGCTCCCCCATTCGATAAGATCATGGCTGATCTTCGACCTCAACTCCACTTTCCCACCCAATCCCCATATCCCTTAGTGTCCAAAAATCTATCAATCTCAGTTTTGAATATACTCAATGACTGAGCATCCACAACCCTCTGGGGTAGAGAATTCCAAAGATTCACCATAATTTGAGTGAAGAAATTTCTCCTCATCTCAGTGGTAAATGGCCAACCCCTTATCCTGAGACTATTCCCCCTAGTTCTGGACTCTCTAGCCAGGGGAAAAGCCTCTCAGCAGCTACCTTGTCAAGCCCTCTAAGAATCTTATACATTTCAACGAGATCACCGCTCAGTCTTCTAAACTCTAGAGAATACAGGCCCATTCTTCTCAATCTCTCCTCATAGGACAACCCTCTCACCCCAGGAATCAATCTAGTGAACCTTCATTGCACTGCCTCTATGGCAAGTATATCCTTCCTTAGGTAAGGAGACCAGAACTACACAGTACTCTAGGTGTGGTCTTACCAAAGCCCTGTACAATTGTAGCAAGACTTCCTTACTCTTGTACTCCAACCCCCTTGCAATAAAGGCCATTATTCCATTTGCCTTCCTAATAGCTTGCTGTGCCTGCATGCTAACTTTCTGTGCTTCATGGACAAGGGCACCCAAATCCCTCTGAACACCAACATTTGATAGTTTCTCACCATTTAAAAAAATATTCTGTTTTTCTATTCTTCTCACCAAAGTGAATAACCTCACATTATACTCCATCTGCCTCCTTCTTGCCTACTCAACCTGTCTATATCCCTTTGCAGACTCTGTGCCCTCCTCACAGCTTACTTGCCACCTAGCTCAAGGAAACCAATGTACCTAGGTGACACTTGTAGCTCCCTGTATCCAGCTGGTTATAGCTGTGCATCGTGATCGTGCTCGTGCTCGTGCATGTCGCTCATGCTCCTCGTGCATCTCACTCATGCTGATGCACTATCTGATTTCACAGCCACACTCTTCCACATATACTAAGGACTAAAAACTGAGACTGAATTTATATATCCTTAACTTCCATTGAAATAACCCTCATTCTATTGGCCAATCTGAGTAACACATGTGTTAGAAGAGTTCAGTCCTTATGGTGTCCACCTCACACAACTCTATTGTATCCTTGACGGTCCCCAAATCAATGAAGCACCAGCACCTGGATATGCCAGGTCACTTGTTTACTCCCCAACTTCAGGCGTTTGCTAACAAAGGACCTCACACAGGTCCAGCCGGGGCAGGATATATTTATGTCCCCCTTAACGAGCCTCCTCTTGGCCTATGCTCTTGATGGCTTGTCCTCTATCCCTAGTAAGAAATATTTTGTTTGAAATAAAAACAGAAAATGCTGGAGAAGCTCAGAATGTGAGGCAGCATCTGTGGAGAAAGAAACAGTTAACGTTTCAGGTCAAAGACCTTTCATCAGAATTGGAAGATGTTGAAGAGTTAACAGTTTTTAAGCAAGTACAGAGCTAGGGAAAGGGGCAGGGGAGGGGAGGAAAGAACTAAAGGGAAGGTCTATGACAGGGTGGAGGACAAGAGTGATTAAATGATAAAAGGATGATGGTACAAGGCAAGGAGGGAGGTAATCGGACAAGTTAAGAAACAAAAGGTGGGTCTAGAGCAGCTGTGAATAGCAACAGCAGAACCATTACCAGCACTAGCTGTCCGAAAAAATGAGAGCAGTGATTATGGTCTGAAGTCATTGAAATCAATGTTGAGTCCGGAAGATTGTAAAGTGCCTAATCGAAAGATGAGGTGCTGTTCCTCGAGTTTCTGTTGAGTTTCATTGGAGGCCGAGGACAGTGAAGTCAGAGTGGGAGAGAAGAAACCTGATCAAACACGAGAAGTGAAACAGAAAGCAATGAAGGTGAACAAGGTAAAAGAGACAAACGGAAATCCCGTCGGAGAGAAAAGCAGAAATTCTTCAAGGTGGGAATTCTGGAAGAGAAGTGGCAGTGAATTAAACACTGAATCAAAAGCAATATACTGCGGATGCTGGATTTTGTTTGTATGAGCCTTGTATTGTAAATGACCTGTGTCTGATCTCAACTTCAGAGCGCTTGATGCACTTACTTGGTGAAAAGGAAAAAAATGCACAACACTGTCATACCTCAATCTCAGAAATGCATAGAATTTTTTTGAGTGTAACATTAAGCCTCCGTGTAAGAAAATAGTGGCTTACAGTGATAAACGTTAGAGAATGCTTTATGCACTGTGGTGGAAGCCATTATTTCAATATTTGCTATTAGTGCTGACACTAATAATAATTGTACAGAGCATCAAAAAACTTTATAGTCAAATCAGTGATGAGAAATTAGTTTCTGCTTTTTGCTTGTGTATGTTAATTCTACAGGTACAGTAAACTGGTAAGTTAAAGAGGATGGAAGTACATTTTGTTCAAATTACTCCCTGATTTGCTCCCATCTGAGTCAGGCAGGAATCTTGGCTGCCTTAAAAAAAAAGCCCAGTTAAGGTAGCAGTGTGTGGGAATCGAGCAGGAATGGAGTAGTAAGTCTTTGCACAGCTACTTTAATTGCACACCCGCCCTGTGAGCATTGGGTGGGTTGAGTTAAATTCCCCCACTTTATATTTTTGGCTATTTTGGCCCAGGCATTACAATATTCTTGATTATGTAATTAGTTCCTGTTATGTCCTCTTGTCCTCTGGCTAGCAGTAACTTGAAGGAATACTGCCCTAATAAAAAAATATTGAGCATTTAAAGTTTTTTTTTTATTCGTTCATGGGATGTGGGTGTCACTGGCGAGGTCAGCATTTATTGCCCATCCCTAATTGCACTTGAGAAGATGGTGGTGAGCCGCCTTCTTGAACCGCTGCAGTCCATGTGGTGAAGGTTCTCCCACAGTGCTGTCAGGAAGGGAGTTCCAGGATTTTGACCCAGCAACGATGAAGGAACGGCGATATATTTCCAAGTCAGGATGGTGTGTGACTTGGAGGGGAACGTGCAGGTGGTGTTGATCCCATGTGCCTGCTGCTCTTGTCCTTCTAGGTGGTAGAGGTCGCGGGTTTGGGAGGTGCTGTCGAAGAAGCCTTGGCGAGTTGCTGCAGTGCATCCTGTGGATGGTACACACTGCAGCCACAGTGTGCCGGTGGTGAAGGGAGTGAATATTTAGGGTGGTGGATGGGGTGCCAATCAAGCGGGCTGCTTTGTCCTGGATGGTGTCGAGCTTCTTGAGTGTTGTTGGAGCTGCACTCATCCAGGCAAGTGGGGAGTATTCCATCACACTCCTGACTTGTGCCTTGTAGATGGTGGAAAGGCTTTGGGGAGTCAGGAGGTGAGTCACTCGCCGCAGAATACCCAGCCTCTGACCTGCTCTTGTAGCCACAGTATTTATATGGCTGGTCCAGTTAAGTTTCTGGTCAATGGTGACCCCCAGGATGTTGATGGTGGGGGATTTGGCGATGGTAATGCCGTTGAATGTCAAGGGGAGGTGGTTAGATTCTCTCTTGTTGGAGATGGTCATTGCCTGGCACTTGTCTGGCGTGAATGTTACTTGCCACTTATGAGCCCAAGCCTGGATGTTGTCCAGGTCTTGCTTCATGCGGGCTTGGACTGCTTCATTATTTGAGGGGTTGCTAATGGAACTGAACACTGTGCAGTCATCAGCGAACATCCCCATTTCTGACTTTATGATGGAGGGAAGGTCATTGATGAAGCAGCTGAAGATGGTTGGGCCTAGGACACTGCCCTGAGGAACTCCTGCAGCAATGTCCTGGGGCTGAGATGATTGGCCTCCAACAACCAGTTTGCAGCGTTCCAGAACCATCCTTCCTTCAACTTTGCTACTTCATTCCACACTCAGCAATTTTATTGCCTGCTCTTTTCCAGGCTCTCAGGTCTGTTTATTTTACTTTGTCTTTCTCTGTTATTCCATCAGTGATCAAGAGCAGTAAGGAAACTTGCAAACTGATCACCAGGGCTGTTTATGAAAGAATGAGTTAGCCTTCTCCAGTGCCTTTCATCTTCAACACTGCTTTTTGAAGTACCTGTGAACTTTCCAAAATGGTTGAAATGGGAGTAGAATAAACACCTTTTTGAAGTTTCTCTACTTTTCTCTCTATGTAAGTGAAAAATAATCTTGTAATACATGAGTGACTACTGTTACGATTTGATTCACTTTGGTCGGAATAGTAAGTTCATTTGTTGAGATTATACTCCAACACAATGAACAAAAGTAGTTATTAGTTTGACTTTATATTGCTCATGATTTCACCATATGATCTGTGACTTCACTTGTGTCGCCCCCATTTAAGCAAGGACGACGCAGTTTTCTTTTCCAGTTCTTTTTTTTTTGTACCTTTTTGATTATTTAAGTCATAGCAGCATTTAAAAAACAGAATATTGTCATATACAAAATTGTAGTATTTATGCTGATCATCTCTGCTTTTTGAGTGTGATTGCAGAAGAACTTCAAGAAAATCCGTGGAATGCAAACCTTCAAAAACCTTCACACACCTTCACATTAGAACATAAGAAATAGGAACAGGAGTAGGCCATACGGCCCCTCAAGCCTGCTCCCCCATTCAATAAGATCATGGCTGATCTTCAACCTCAACTTCACTTTCCTGCCCAATCCGCATATCCCTTGATTCCCCTAGAGTCCAAAAATCTATCCATCTCAGCCTTGAATACACCCAAGGACTCAGCATCCACACCCCTCTGGGAAAGAGAATTCCAAAGATTCACAACCCTCTGAGTGAAGAAGTTCCTCCTCATCTCAGTCTTAAATGGCTGGAAACCTTATCCTGTAACTATGCCCCCTAGGTCTAGACTCTCTCAGCATCCACCCTGTCAAGCCCCCTCAGAATGTTATATGTTTCAATGATATCAACCCTCATTCTTCTAAACTTCAGAGAGTATAGGCCCATTCTACTCAACCTCTCCTCATAGGACAACCCTCACATCCCAGGAATTAATCTAGTGAACCTTCGTTGCACTGCCTCTTAGGCAAGTATATCCTTTCTCAGATAAGAAGACCAGAACTACATAGTACTCTAGGTGTGGTCTCACCAAAGCCCTGTACAATTGTGGCAAGACTTCCTTACTCTTGTACTCCAACCCCCTTGCAATAAAGGCCAACATGCCATTTGCCTTCCTAATTGATTGCTGTGCCTGCATGTTAACTTTCTGTGCTTCGTGGACAAGGACACCCAAGTCTCTCGGAACACCAACATTTAATAGTTTCTCACCATTTAAAAAATATTCTGTTTTTCTATTCTTCCTACCAAAGTGAATAACCTCACATTTCTCCACATTATATGTCATTTGCCACCTTCTTGCCCAGTCACTTAACCTGTCTATCTATATCCCTTTGTGTACTCCTCACAGTTTACTTTCCCACCTAGCTTTGATCCAACAGCAATCTTGGATACATTACACTCGGTCCCTTCATCCGAGTCATTAATACAGATTGTAATTAGCTGAGCCCAAGCACCAATCCTTGTGACACCCCACTATTTACAGCCTGCCTTCCTGAAAATGACCCGTTTATCCCTACTCTCTGTTTTCTGACCATTAACCAATCCTCTATCCATGCTAATATGTTACCCCCAACCCCATGAGCTCTTATCTTGCAATGCAATCTTTCATGTGGCACCTTATCGAATGGCTTTTGAAAATCCAAATATACTACATCCACTGGTTCCCCTTTATCTACCCTGCTAGTTACATCCTCAAAATATTCTAATAAAATTGTCAAATATGATTTCCCTTTCATAAGACCACGTTGACTCTGCCTAATCATATTATGATGTTGTAACTATCTTGTTACCACTTCCTTAATAATGGATTCCAGCATTTTCTGTAGTTCCCTGTTTTCTCTCTCTTTTCTTGAATAGCAGGGTTACATTTGCTATCTTCCAATCTGCTGGAACCACTCTAATATCTAGGGAATTTTGGAAGATCATAACCAATGCATCCATTATCTCTGCAGCCTCCTCTTTTAGAATCCTTGGATGTAGCCCATCAGGTCCAGGGGATTTATCGGCTTTTAGTCCCATTAGTTTCTCAAGTACTTTTTCTCTACTGATATTAATTACTTTAAGTTCCTCACTCTCATTAGACCTTTGGTTCCCCACTATTCCTGGTATGTTTTTTGTATCTTCTACTGTGAAGACAGATACAAAATATTTGTTTGACGCATCTGCCATTTCCTGATTCCCTATTATAATTTCTCCTGTCTCAGCCTCTAAGGGACCAATGTTTACTTTTGCTACTCTCCTCCTTTTTACATACTTGTAGAATCTCTGACAATCTGTTTTTATATTTCTTGCTAGTTAACTTTCATATTCTATTTTCTCCCTGTTTGTCAATTTTTTGGTGGTCCTTTGCTGGTTTCTAAAACTCTCCCAGTCCTCAGGCTTACTACTCTTCTTGGCAACATCATAGGCCTCTTCTTTAAATCTTATACCATCCTTAACTTCTTTAGTTAGCCATGGGTGGTTCAATTGTCCTGTGGAGTTTTTATTTCTCAATGGAATGTATATTTGTTGAGAACATTGAAATATTTATTTAAATGTTTGCCATTGTTTACCAACCGTCATACCCTATAATTTAATTTCCCAATCTACCTTAGCCAACTCCCCTCATACCTATGTAATTGGCTTTCTTTAAGTTTAAGACATCAGTTTCCGACTAAAGTACGTCACTCTCAAACTGAATGTGAAATTCTATCATATTACGATCACTCTTCCCCAGAGGATCCTTTACAGTGAGATTACTAATTAACCCTGTCTCATTACACATTACAAGATCTAAAATAGCCTGTTCCCTGGTTGGTTCCATGATGTATTGCTCTAGGAAACCATCTCAAATGCATTCCATGAACTCGTCCTCCAAACTACCTTTGCCAATTTGATTTGCCCAGTCTATATGAAGATTAAATACCTTATGATTACTGCATTACCTTTGTTACAAGCTCCTATTATTTCATGATTAATACCATGTCCAATGGTATAGCTACTATTAGGGGGCCTATAAACTACTCCCACCAGTGTTTTCTGCCCCTTGTTATTTCTTATTTCCACCCATACTGATTCTACTTCCTGATCTTCCGAACCAAGATCCTTTCTCATCACGTATGTCTGTCATCCTTTATTATTAGGGCTACGCCCCCTCCTTTTCCATTCTGCCTGTCTTTTCTAAACATTATGCACCCTTCACGCACCTTCACGCACCTTCACAAACCTTCACAAACCTTCACGAACCTTCACGAACCTTCAAGCACCTTCACAAACCTTCACAAACCTTCACAAACCTTCACGCACCTTCACGCACCTTCACGAACCTTCACGCACCTTCACGCACCTTCACGCACCTTCACGCACCTTCACGCACCTTCACGCACCTTCACGCACCTTCACGCACCTTCACGCACCTTCACGCACCTTCACGAACCTTCACGAACCTTCAAGCACCTTCACAAACCTTCACAAACCTTCACGCACCTTCACGCACCTTCACGCACCTTCACGCACCTTCACGCACCTTCACGCACCTTCACGCACCTTCACGCACCTTCACGCACCTTCACAAACCTTCACAAACCTTCACGCACCTTCACAAACCTTCACAAACCTTCAAGCACCTTCACGCACCTTCACGCACCTTCACGCACCTTCACGCACCTTCACGCACCTTCACGCACCTTCACGCACCTTCACGCACCTTCACGCACCTTCACGCACCTTCACGCACCTTCACGCACCTTCACAAACCTTCACAAACCTTCACGCACCTTCACGCACCTTCACGCACCTTCACGCACCTTCACGCACCTTCACGCACCTTCACAAACCTTCACGAACCTTCAAGCACCTTCACAAACCTTCACAAACCTTCACGCACCTTCACGCACCTTCACGCACCTTCACAAACCTTCACAAACCTTCACGCACCTTCACAAACCTTCAAGCACCTTCACGCACCTTCACGCACCTTCACAAACCTTCACGCACCTTCACGCACCTTCACAAACCTTCACGCACCTTCACGCACCTTCACGCACCTTCACGCACCTTCACAAACCTTCACAAACCTTCACGCACCTTCACGCACCTTCACGCACCTTCACGCACCTTCACGCACCTTCACGCACCTTCACGCACCTTCACGAACCTTCAAGCACCTTCACAAACCTTCACAAACCTTCACGCACCTTCACGCACCTTCACGCACCTTCACGCACCTTCACGCACCTTCACGAACCTTCACGCACCTTCACAAACCTTCACAAACCTTCACAAACCTTCACGCACCTTCACGCACCTTCACGCACCTTCACGCACCTTCACAAACCTTCACAAACCTTCACGCACCTTCAAAAACTTTCACACAACTTCAAAAATTGACAAAAGGGATGATGGTGCAAGGCAAGGAAGGTGGTAATGGGACAGTTTAAGAAACAAAAGATTGATCAGGAGTAGGTGTAAATGACAGCAGCAGAACCATTACCAGCACTAGTTGACTGAAATTTTTTTTGACGAAGTAAATAGAGTGGAAGGAGGTTTGTGTGGAGCTTAAACACTGCCATGGATCGGTTGGGTGGAATGGCCTATTTCTGTGCTGTAAATTCTATGTAAGAAACACTTTGCTACTTCTCTCTCCTTCAAAAAATTCTTAAACACCTATTTGTTTGACCATGCTTTCAGTCCATACCCCATCTCCTATCTCCTGCTCATACTCTTGTGAAGCACACTGAGACATTTTTCTATGAGAGGGGTGCTATAAAAATATACAGTACTACAGGTTGATGACTTGGGGGGATTTTAACCTAACCCAACTGCTGGGGAAATGACAGGATTGGATTGGCGGTTGGTTTTACACTCCACCCGATTTTACTTTCTATTGACTTCATTGGAAAGTAAATTTGGGCAGGGTGTAAAGCAACCAATCCGATCCAATCAGTTTCCCACTGGATGGGTTAGATTAAAATTACCCTTTTACAGTCAGAGAATGTGGGTAGTTTTATATAAATCCAGGAACAGGGGGAGGCAAGATCTAGCCTTGGAAAAGCAACAGCTGTCTTAAAGAATATTGTTTGTATATTCGGTGGTCCTGTAGGTAACACCTCTCTGTCTGAACACTTTGATTGCCTTGGCAACGGGCAGTTGGAAAGACTTTCTGTAATCACCAGGTATTGTTCTGTGATTTATAAATGTGAAAGGTTCGAGGATTTCTTGACATTCACCTGAGGAAGGAGGAACCAGTTCTTTACCCAAACACACGGAACAGCCATGGGGACCAAATTCGCACCCCAATACGCCAACATTTTCATGCACAAGTTCGAGCAGGACTTCTTCACTGCACAGGACCTCCAACCAACACTATACACCAGATACATCGACGACATTTTCTTTCTATGGACCCACGGCGAAGAATCACTAAAGAGACTACATGATAACATCAACAAGGTCCATCCCACCATCAAGCTCACCATGGACTACTCCTCAGAATCAGTTTCTTTCTTGGACACACAAATCTCCATCAAAGACGGGCACCTCAGCACCTCACTCTACCGCAAGCCCACGGACAACCTCACGATGCTCCACTTTTCCAGCTTCCACCCTAACCACGTCAAAGAGGCCATCCCCTATGGACAGGTCCTGCGAATACACAGGGTCTGCTCAGACGAGGAGGAACGCGATGGACACCTACAGACGCTGAAAGACGCCCTAGTAAGAACGGGATATGACGCTCGACTCATCGATCGACAGTTCCGACGGGCCACAGCAAAAAATCGCATAGACCTCCTCAGAAGACTAACACGGACGCAACCAACAGAGTACCCTTCGTCATCCAGTACTTCCCCGGAGCGGAGAAACTACGCCATGTTCTCCGCAGCCTTCAACATGTCATCAATGACGACGAACACCTCCCTATGGCCATCCCCACACCTCCACTACTCGCCTTTAAACAGCCACCCAACCTCAAACAGACCATCGTTCACAGCAAATTACCTAGCTTTCAGGAGAACAGCGTCCACGACACCACACAACCCTGCCACGGTAACCTCTGCAAGACATGCCAAATCATCGACACAGATACCACCATCACACGAGAGGACACCACCCACCAGGTGCATGGTGCATACTCCTGTGACTCGGCCAACGTTGTCTACCTCATACGTTGCAGGAAAGGATGCCCCAGAGCATGGTACATTGGCGAGACCATGCAGACACTGCGACAACGGATGAACGGACACCGTGCAACAATCGCCAGACAGGAGGGTTCCCTCCCAGTCGGGGAACACTTCAGTAGTCAAGGACATTCAGCCACCGACCTTCGGGTAAGCGTACTCCAGGGCGGCCTTCGAGACACACGACAACGCAAAATCGTCGAGCAGAAATTGATAGCCAAGTTCCGCACCCATGAGGACGGCCTCAACCGGGATCTTGGGTTCATGTCACGCTACACGTAACCCCACCAGCGAACAAAAGTTATCTGTTTTTAATATAACGGGTCATTTGCTGTCTTTCTCTTCCTTCCGGATGTTTCTATGTTTCTGCCTCTCTCTCTGTTTTTTTTTGGTTGTTTGTATATTCGGTGGTCCTGTAGATAACACCTCTCTGTCTGAACACTTTGATTGCCTTGGCAACGGGCAGTTGGAAAGACTTTCTGTAATCACCAGGTATTGTTCTGTGATTTATAAATGCGAAAGGTTCGAGGATTTCTTGACATTCACCTGAGGAAGGAGGAAACCTCCGAAAGCTTGTGATTTTCAAATATAATTGTTGGACTATAACTTGGTGTTGTAAAATTGTTTACAAACAACAAGTCTTAAAGAAGCTCAGCAAAATATGAAGTTCTAAACAGCTGATGGTGAAGACAAAAACGAGAATCTTCAGCAGCATTATATTTAATGTTCTTTTGTATGGTACAAAATGCTGGAAAATTTTGTACCAGTTTCAAAAGCAAAGATGGAGGTGAATTTTGAAGATCCAGAAGCAATTAGTGACTGAAGAGAAGATAAGAAGGCAACCTTCCACAATGAATGTTCTCGGCAATTCTGTCGCCATGTACCGAGAATAAGTGTTGGATATCTATCTAAACAAGCCTTGGTCTGGCAAACCTGACAAGAAAGCACTGTGGTAGGCCTAAAGATAGGTGATGGAGAGATATAAACAATTAAAATCTTAAAGCACCAGAATAGCCCTCAAGCTGGTTTGCAGAAATATCCTTCCTCCTCCCATGGTGAAGCTACATGATCGCAGGAAACCATGCCAAAGGTTGAGAATGCAGATTTGGGGTTGGGTCCAAAGATGTCTCCTGAGGGCTTTCAGCCTAGTCTTTAATCACACCTCCCTCTGTTTTCCATGAATAAACTCTGGGACACACAGACAAATTCCATGTAATTAATGACACCAGAATGGTCTAGCAGGAAGGAGGACTCTACTCAAGGTTGTCCATGTCAGCAATAAATTTTTAGTTTTTAAAAAAGTCATATAAAATCAAAAAGTACTCCCCCATAACCTTCTGTCACATTTTGGAATGTTTGAACATTTTGCTGTGGCAGATTTGGTATGATTTTTATCAAAGTGCTATTTTTAAGTTAAATTGAGTTCGCAAGGGTTTAAAAATTCCCTTTGTAGCATGAAATTCGAACTGGTCTGTGGTTTGTTGCCTACTATCTTCGGATTGAACAATGAGGGTCATTAAGTATTTCCTGTGAACCATCAAGGCTTACTGTGTTGGAACATCCCCAATCATTTTAGAAACAGTAAGATTTAGTTGGTAGGGGCCTGCAGGGCCTGATTGGCACTCCTACAGCTGAACCCTCGGATAGGGAAGGGATTGAAGTCAAGCCCTCAACCTCCTATCCAAAAAGTGAACAATAGAACAAGGATACACATGCTCTGTGTCAGTTGGTAGGTTCTGCTGAGAGAGCCGGCCAGGTCCAGAGCAAGCCTTTGGCTCAATTATTAATATTCGGAGGCACTGAAATTAAGTTCAAGTAAAGTGAAATTTCATATAACTGTTACTCTGTACATACTCTTACTGTAAAATAAAGCAGTTTAATAATTCATAACTGTCCTTATCTTACTAAAGTGTTAATCAATCTGCCTTTTAGAAGATTGGAGAAGCACACACAAGTTTATGGTGACCAGTTCAGACAACAAGGGGGTTTCATTGTTATGCCCTCGGGTCACACTATTGTATAACCAGATATTGGGCAGTATGGATGGACTTCTGATCATAAGAGATATGAGGTCCGCTTTTGAGAATGACCTTTGACCTTGAATCCGCAAGTATGTCTAAGGCAAACCCGAAATTCATAACACCTTTCTTCACCTATAAATTAAATAACGTGCTCATATTAACTTTATCCAAGGTAACATTATATTAAGCAATCTGACCAAGGTATTTTTCGAAACTTAGATTTTGTTTCAGTACCACTAAATATGGAGTTGGATTGATCAGAATTTTTAAACCTTTTAAAACTTTACAGAAGCTTTTAAGTGTGCAATTTAAGTGTAGAACATTAGAGTACAATATTCAGTTTATTATATCATCTTTGTTGTTTTCTTCACATCATCAAACCTCTTTCTAGGGCTTTTTGTTCAAACATCGTGCAACTTCCTCCAAGATAGAGGTGTTCAAAATCATGAATGGTTTTGATAGAGTAAATAAGGAGAAACTGTTTCCAGTGGCAGAAGGGTCGGTAACCAGAGGACACAGATTTATGATCGGCAAAAGAACCAGAGGTGCATGAGGAAACATTTTTTTACGCAACAAGCTGTTGTGATCTGGAATGCACTGCCTGAAAGGGTGGTGGAATCAGATTCAATGATAACTTTCAAAAGGGAATTGGATAAATACTTGAAGGGAAAACATTTACAGGGCTATGGGAAAAGAGCAGGGGAGTGGGACTAATTGGATAGCTCTTCAGGCATGATGGGCCAAATGGCCTCCTTCTGTGCTGTAACATACTATGATTCTATGATATAAAGGCCTGTCTCCCTGTGCTGTCTTGGCCACCTCCTAATAAATAGGCCTTCCAGGTTTCCAATGTCTTTGCTGGCACCTTACAATCAACTCTGTTGGTATTATTCCTGCCCAATGGTTTATAGAGGTAAATTCCCTTATTTCCTGTTTGGTCAGGTGCCTATATGTGATTTATTATAACTGTGAACTTCTTTACTACTAATGGTTAGTTAAGATTCTGCAATTTGAATTTAGTACATTTTGCTTGGGTAGATGCAAAATGACCTGAAGTTGCCTTCCTTTTCAACATGGCTGAATACTGCCCCACAATTTGCTTAAATAGGATTTTTTTCTTTATCATGCCAACTTAACAACTCACTGTGGCTGGTTAAAAATGATCTCATCCGTTAATCTTTGTAACTGATTAATCTTTAGTTTTGGATGGAGCTATACTATTTTCCATTGATTAAAATATTCATGTAGTGTCAATGGTCACAGCAAAGGCACTACAGCTCATGGTACAATTGGTAAGATCCTTCAGACACTAAGGGGCCGATTTTCGGATGGCCGAGCGGGTGCGTTGAGGGCGGGGAGCTCCTAAAATGGCGGAATCCCGGAGCGGGTTCAGAGCCCGGCTCCAACCCGCTGACCTCTGGGTTCCCCAGTGACACGTTCGGGTGCGCGTGCAGCTCCCGCATGCGGGATGCTACTTCACATAGTTATTTAGATACTTGAGGTACTTGACAGAACTCATTGAGCAGGGGTGCAATTTCGAAGGATCCTCAGCATGTTTCCCGTGATGTGGGAAACACTCCCTGTTGGAGCAGATGTGTTTCAGCCAGCAGCCAGTGGGAGATGAAAGGGGTTATTTGACAAGTGGGGAGAAAACCTCATGTATTGCAGCAGGACACTGTCACTTCAGACAAAGTTTTGGCTGCAACACCTTTGTCTTTCCACTCAAAATTCTTAATTTAAACCTAAAACTCTGCTGTGCAAACACATTTACCTACTTTGCAGACCCCCTCAAACTCACACCGTCAGGATGGGGGGGCGCTATAGCTGCATTCATCACTTCATTCTAGGACGAGCAACATCACCAGCCTCACCAGGCATGCCGTCCACCTCTGCCATGTGGAGCTCCACAACACAGTGCTGCGCCACAGGCACCTGCACAAAATAGTCGTGCAACGACACATACACCCACTGTAGGGTGACCCAATGGGTGGCATCCAGTGTGGGTGTTCATGGTGAACCTCATGAAAGGGACATATTACACAAGCCAGTCAAGAATGGCCAAGACATGGCAGTAATGGTGACAATAATAATATTTAATGTGCCATTAACAAAAATCAAATATAAATAAAAAACATGACAAACCGTGAAACACCTTTGTGCATCCCCTTTGTGCTCACAAAACCTTTGCCTTACACTTACGAGTATTCCTACAGACTCGGCCACCTGGAGAGGAGGCAGCATTGCTGGTACTGGTTGAGAGGAGGGCAACGGGTGAGACGTGGGAGCACTTTGAGTGGCATCCCCACCTCCATGACACCTTTTGCCATCATCCCTCTCCTGGGCCAGGCCCACATCACTGCTACCACCCTGCTGGACGACAGTTTGGAGGACATGTGTTAAGCCTTTTAAGGCCAGTGCCAGAGTATCTGCCTGCCTGTTTAAGGCGGCAGAAAGTAGCTCACCCTGAGTCCAAAGGGCCGTTGTCAGGGCCTCAATGGACTCATTGGTGAGCCGTGCTTGAAGCTCGATGGAGGCTAGCCTTCGCTCCATCGCAGACATTCCCGCACTTACCCGCAACACTATCTCAGAGATGCCCTCACGTCCCTGTGACAGTATCTCAGAGATTCCCTCCTGTACCTGTGCCACCATTCCACTCATGCAGGAGTTGGACTCCTCCATCCTCTGCTCGATTGTGGAGAGTGCGCGTAGCACCTGTTTCAGCAACTCGCAAATGTGCTGCTGCCCCTCGATCATTCTCCTTTTAAAGGATGGCCCCCAGGGTTCAGCATCTGTGTCCAGCTGAGCAGAGCCTGGAGAAGAGTGCGCCTACCGACGCGGACTCTTCACAGCTGTCCCTGCCATCAGTGACTGCTCGTGCTCACGTGTATGTTGAGTCACCATGTGCGACCCCAACTAACTGAGGACGGGGACCCACCGAAATGTGTGTATTTGCACTGGTGGATGGTTCGCTCAGATGTGACCACGTCCTCTGAGGAATCGCCCTTCACCATCACGGCGGTCACTGAAGGCCCTGTAAGAGAACAGAAGGCAATATTAAGCATGATGACAGATGTTGAGGTGCTGAAGATGGCAAGGCATGTTAACGTTGTTTGTTATTGTGAGTGCTGAATGTTAAAGTTCTGTCACCAGCTGTTTGTTGGGTGGCAGTCTCGGCGTCCCCGATGGATAGACACTCGAGGGTGTGGCTTAGTTCAAGAGCCTCCTGCTCCGTGTGCGTGAGGACCACCAGATGTTGCAACCCCACCCCGGTCTTCACCCTCTCCTGTGTATTCTGGGCTCTCTTCTCCTATAAGGGGAGTAAGTAGAGAGGCGTGAGTGAGGGATGGTGACGTGGCTAACCGTTGAATGCATTGGTTTGAGTGAGGCTGACCGTGAAAGAGTTGCATCAGAGGGTGAGTATGAGAAAGAGCCATGAGATTGTATGAGGATTGGGTTGAGTGGTAGTGGTGGGATGAGTACTGGGGAGGTGAGGAAGTGCAGGTAAGTTGATGATGAGGTTTGAGTGGGTGTGAGTAGTGATGTGACAGAGTAGTGTTGGCAGTGCAGAAAGAGTTGTGGGGTGGGGGCGGTGATGTGGAAGATGGAGTGTAGGAGAATGAGTAAGTGTACTCACTTTGGCTGACCTAGTTAGGTCATTGAAGCGCTTCCTGCTCTGTATCCAGGTACGGGAGATGTTGACGTTGCTGCTGCTGGTGACCTCCTCTGCCACCTTGAGCCAGGCCTTTTTGGTGGCAGAGACAGGCCACTTCCTCCCGTTCGCTGGGTGGAAAATATCCCTCTTCCTCCTCACCCCATGCAGTAGGATCTGGAGTGAGGCATTGGTAAATCTGGGAGCAGCCTTTCCCCTGGTCTGCTCCATTCTGTACTTTTGGTTGTTTGCTGCAGGAGCAGTATTGGAGGACTGCCCCTATAAATAGGGCTCCTTCAGCTGACAGCCTGTGATGCGGGTGTGCAGTCCGCCCGCTGCGCAGGTTGACGACGGGAAACCCGGAAGCCACGGTAAGTGCCTTCAATTTACCCGTGATCGCGTGGGGAATGGACCGATTTCACTGGGCGGGTTACCCGCGCGCCCAGTCGCCGCCCCCGCTGCCATCCCGCCTCCCTGGTAATATCAGGGCCTAAGTTTTAAATACGATTCACAAGTCATCTTAATATATCCAAATAAACAAATCTTCTGGTATTCCTACTAATGCCCAGGAATTTGTTTTTCCATGTGGATTTTGGTGACTGGTATGTATAAACCTAAAGTGGTGAGAGGATAAAAGAAAGAAATGATTAACAGCTGGGATGCATTGTTGAACCATCAGCCATTTTAGCTCTGCTTAGTTCTGTATAAACTTACGTTAAGTAAAGCAGAGAGTTTCAGTAGTGATGATGTAGCCATATAGCTGCTGAAAAGGCTATTATAGCATCACTAAGAAATCACAAGCGATGTTGCAATAGCACCGGAAGCTTTATAAGAAGCTGCAGTATAAGAAGGAGCTTCAGAAGATACAATGGTTCTCAGTAAGTAGTCTCAGCAGCAGATGCAATCTGAGATAAAAGGTTTTAGAAACAGTAGATTCAAGATAAGTTACAATAGGAGTAGCAGTATTCGGAAGGTCCACAATATGCACTTGGATCATAATTTTAACAATTACTGGATGTGTACAGATATTGTATTAAAATTATAAACTCTCATTTTGGTATTCACCGAAGAAGTAAAAAGTCAATAAGATATAAATTCTCTGAAATCACAGGGTGAAATTACCTGTCCAATTAAATGCAAGAAAGCCTATTTTTTGTAATGCTAAAATTTTTTGATGACATCATTGATGAAAGCAAAAATTAGGTGGTAATTTTAAGGTGAATAAAATAAGGATATCTTCCAAGATTTGTGTTGAAATCTACCAAAATTTGGCAGGTGAAAACAATTATAACATTCAGCTGTACACAGTTTATCCATTATTCTTCTAAGATGACTGTTTTACATTCTATTTCCTATTGGTTACACATTGTTGCTTTTCATGGTTTCCTTGTTATTTTAAGGTCATAAAGACCTTTCTACAAAGCAACATCTACATAATATCATTATGCCGTACAAATCTACATCTGAGATTGATAATAGATGGAAACTATTTTATTGGAATAGGTAATAATGTATCATTTAGATCCTAAATGCAGAACTGGAATTTCATCAATAATTCGAAGTTGATAAGAGGCAAAATAAAATGTTAAATATTTTATCACTGATTTTTAATGGCTCCATGCCAGCGATAGAAACAGAAAATCTCAAGGCCGGAAAAGATTATACGGTAGATTTTCTTCTATGGATATCTGCTGGGTGCCCAACAGGCACAGTGTACACAGGTGTACTTCACTTGTGAGGAAACTGGTTCATGTGATTTTCCTGCCCCGAGCCATTTGTATGGACCAGATGGACATCCAGTGCAGGCCCACCTCCTGGCTGGAACTTGCACTAAAAAGCAGAACAGGAAACAGGAGTGCAGCAGCCAGCAGGCCTCATGGCCTGAAGGTCATGCTGTAGGGGTTTCAAGTAAAGAACACCAAACCTCCAGTCAGCTGGACTGCTGGCACAGGCCCTAATATCAGGCCTTCTTCAAGCACCCTTCCATTGGAATGGCCAACGGTCCCACAAAGAGGAAATTGAGGTGGAAGGCCAGCAATGTCCCCTCCCTCCTCATCACCATTATAATGCTGGGCCTGCACCTATTCCAAATGCAGGCCAGTCACATCATTATGGGATAATCCAATATAATAAATGTATGAATGAAAGCAGTGGATGGATGTGGAAGTTACTTTTGTTGAGCGAAGAGATTTGATTTTGCTAATCAGAACGCTACAAAAAAGGATGTATAATTTACAAGACTTTGGGGTAGAAATTTGTCTTTAGCGGTAGCACAAAACGGGCAGTATCGTATCGGCTGCCCATTACACTCCCCGCCCAATATTCTGTTCCATTGACTTGAATTGATCTGAATACCAAGTGCTGCGTATAAGCAGCTGTTGCAATCCTATCCGTTAGTATTACTGCCCTGGAGGGATTTTTACCCCCTTGTATTTATACAGCACATTTCATATCATCAGGATATTCCAAAACAATTAATTGTCAATAAGTTACTTTTGAAGTGTAGTCACTGATATTATGTAGCCAATTTGTACATGGCATGGTTCCACAAACAGAAAATGTGATAAATGACCAGTTAATCTTTTTTGGTTCAGGGATAACTTTATCTAGGATATCAGGAGAACTCCCTGCTCTTCTTCGTGGGATCTTTTGCATCCACCTAAGCAGACAGATGGGACCTCCGTTTAACATCTCATCCAAAAGATGGCACTTTATTAATCGAGGCACAGAGTACAAAAGCAAGGAAGTTATGCTAAACCTTTATAAAACACTGATTAGGCCTCAGCTGGAGTATTGTGTTCAATTCTGGGCACCACACTTTAGGAAGGATGTCAACGCCTTAGAGAGGGTGCAGAGGAGGTGAACTAGAATGGTGCCAGGGATGAGGGACGTCAGTGATGTGGAGAGACTGGAGATGCTGGGGTTGATTTCCATAGAGCAGAGAAGGTGAAGAGGAGATTTGATAGAGGTGTTCAAAATCATGAAGGGTTTTGATAGAGTAAATAAGGAGAAACTGTTTCCAGTGGCAGAAGGATCAGTAACCAGAGGACACAGATTTAAGGTGATTGGCAAAAGAACCAGAGGCGTCATGAGGAAACATATTTTTACGCAACAAGTTGTTGTGATCTGGAATGCCCTGCCTGAAAGGGTGGTGGAATCAGATTCAGTAATAACTTTCAAAAGGGAAATGGATAAATACTTGAAGGGAAAAAAAATACAAGGCTATGGGGAAAGAGCAGGAGACTAATTGGATAGCCCTTTCAAAGAGCCGGCATAGGCACAATGGACCAAATGGCCTCCTTCTGTGCTGTAACATACTATGATACTTGCTTAATGTTGCACTGAAGCATCAGCATAGGCTATGTACTTAAGCCTGGAGTTCGGGTCTGAACCTACAACTTTCTGCCTCAGAAGCAAGAGTGCTATCAAAGGAGAGGATGACAAAGGGAATACGAAGAGGTTAGGAAAGTAGTCAAAAAAACAATTAGAAAGGAAAAGAGGAATTATGGAATGAAATTATCAAAGAATATAAAAGAAATAGTAAAGTATTCTACAGACATACCAGTAACAAAATGGGAATTAAGATAGGGGTAGGCCACAAAATGATGCACAAGATAAACTCATCGGTAATAACAGTGAAATGGCAGAAATATTGAATAATTACTTTGCCTCAGTATTTACCAGGGAGACAAACAAGGTGGACAAGACATTAGAAGAAGAGATTAAAAAGGATATCAAGACATTTAAGATAGAAAGGAAGGAGATAATTGATAAACTAGACAAACTTAAAGAGGAAAGAACACACACACACACACACACACATATCTATATATATATATATATATATATATACACACATATATTCTCAATAGAAAAGGGAATAGAGCTAGAGGACTGGCAGACAGCTAATGTTATTCCTATATTTAAAAGGGGGATAGACAAATCCAGGGAACTACAGACCAGTTAGCTTAACATCTGTGGTGGGAAAGATATTGGAATCTTTACTCAAAGATGTGATAGAAAAACATTTAGAAGCTGAGACTATAATAAAGAATCATCAACATGGATTTCAAAAGGGAAATCATGTTTGATCAATCTTATTGAATTGTTCAAAGAAATAACAGAAAGAGTAGACAAGAATAATGCAGTGGATGTAATATACATGGACTTTCAAAAAGACCTTCGATAAAGTGGTAGACTAAGGTCAGAGCATGTGGAGTAAGGGGACGAGTCGCAGAATGGATAAGAAGCTGGCTACAAAACAGAAAACAGAGAGTAGGGTTTTAAGGTAGCTACTCAGACTGGTGGAAGGTGGGAAGTGGTGTTCGACAGGGATTGATGCTGGGACCACTGTTGTTCCCCATTTACATAAAGGACTTGGGTTTGGGAATCGTAAGTACTAGATCAAATTGGGGGTATAGTTAACACTGAGGAAGACGGCAACAAAATATAAGAAGAAATTAACAAACTTGCAGAATGGCGTGTAAATGGCAAATGAATTTCAATATAGATAAGTGTGAGGTGGTACATGTTGATAGGAGGGATAAGGGTGCCACCTACGCCTTGGAAAATAAGAGTCTAAATGGGGTAGAGGTACAAAGGGATCTAGGGATACAGATTCACAAATCATTAAAAATAGCAATGCAGGTTAACAAAGCCATAAAAAATTCAAAAATGGCGCTGGGGTTATGTTAAACATATATAGAACCTTGTTTTTTTTTATTCGTTCATGGGATGTGGGCATCGCTGGCGAGGCCAGCATTTATTGCCCATCCCTAATTGCCCTTGAGAAGGTGGTGGTGAGCCGCCTTCTTGAACCGCTGCTGTCCGTGTGGTGAAGGTTCTCCCACAGTGCTGTTCGGAAGGGAGTTCCAGGATTTTGACCCAGCAACGATGAAGGAACGGCGATATATTTCCAAGTCGGTATTGGGGTGTGACTTGGAGGGGAACGTGCAGGTGGTGGTGTTCCCATGTGCCTGCTGCCCTTGTCCTTCTAGGTGGTAGAGGTCGCGGGTTTGGGAGGTGCTGTCGAAGAAGCCTTGGTGAGTTGCTGCAGTGTATCCTGTGGATGGTACACACTGCAGCCACTGTGCGCCGGTGGTGAAGGGAGTGAATGTTTAGGGTGGTGGATGGGGTGCCAATCAAGCGGGCTGCTTTGTCCTGGATGGTGTCGAGCTTCTTGAGTGTCGTTGGAGTTGCACTCATCCAGGCAAGTGGAGAGTATTCCATCACACTCCTGACTTGCGCCTTGTAGATGGTGGAAGGCTTTGAGGAGTCAGGAGGTGAGTCACTCGCCACAGAATACCCAGCCTCTGACCTGCTCTTGTAGCCACAGTATTTATGTGGCTGGTCCAGTTAAGTTTCTGGTCAATGGTGACCCCCAGGATGTTAATGGTGGAGGATTCGGCGATGGTAATGCCGTTGAATGTCATGGGGAGGTGGTTAGATTCTCTCTTGTTGGAGATGGTCATTGCCTGGCACTTGTCTGGCGCGAATTTTATTTGCCACTTATCAGCCCAAGCCTGGATGTTGTCCAGGTCTTGCTGCATTCGGGCACGGACTGCTTCATTATCTGAGGGATTGCGAATGGAACTGAACACTGTGCAGTCATCAGTGAACATCCCCATTTCTGACCTTTTGATGGAGGGAAGGTCATTGATGAAGCAGCTGAAGATGGTTGGGCCTAGGACACTGCCCTGAGAAACTCCTGCAGCAATGTCCTGGGGCTGAGATGATTGGCCTCCAGCCACTGAAGAGCTTTCCCCCTGATTCCCATTGACTTCAATTTTGCTAGGGCTCCTTGGGGCCACACTTGGTCAAATGCTGCCTTGATGTCAAGGGCAGTCACTCTCACCTCACCTCTGGAATTCAGCTCTTTTGTCCATGTTTGGACCAAGGCTGTAATGAGGTCTGGTGCCGAGTGGTCCTGGCGGAACCCAAAATGAGCATCTGTGAGCAGGTTATTAGTGAGTAAGTGTTGCTTGATAGCACTGTCGACGACATCTTCCATCACTTCGCTGATGTTTGTGAGTAGACTGATGGGGCGGTAATTGGCCGGATTGGATTTGTCCTGCTTTTTGTGGACAGGACATACCTGGACAATTTTCCACATTGTCGGGTAGATGCCAATGTTGTAGCTGTACTGGAACAGTTTGGCTAGAGGCGCGGCTAGTTCTGGAGCACAAGTCTTCAGCATTACAGCCGGGATGCTGTCGGGGCCCATAGCCTTTGCTGTATCCAGAGCACTCAGCCGTTTCTTGATATCACATGGAGTGAATCGAATTGGCTGAAGACTGGCTTCAGTGATGGTGGGAATATCGGGAGGAGGCCGAGATGGATCATCCACTCGGCACTTCTGGCTGAAGATGGTTGCAAATACTTCAGCCTTGTCTTTTGCATTCACGTGCTGGACTCTGCCATCATTGAGGATGGGGATGTTTACAGAGCCTCCTCCTCCAGTTAGTTGTTTAATTGTCCACCACCATTCACGACTGGATGTGGCAGGACTGCAGAGCTTTGATCTGATCCGTTGGTTGTGGAATCGCTTAGCTCTGTCTATAGCATGTTGCTTCTGCTGTTTAGCATGCATGTAGTCCTGAGTTGCAGCTTCACCAGGTTGGCACCTCATAAGCAGGGTACAGTAGCATAGTGGTTATGTTACTGGACTAGTAATCCAGAGGCGTGGACTAATAATCCAGAGTCATGAGTTCAAATCCTGTCATAGCAGCTGGGGAATTTAAATTCAATTGAATAAAATCTGGAATTTAAAAAAAACTAGTATCAGTAATGTTGGCCATGAAGCTACCGGATTGTTGTAAAAACCCATCTGTTGGTTCACTAATGTCCTTCAGGAAAAGAAACCTACTGTCCTTACCCAGTCTGGCCTATATGTGACTCCAGACCCACAACAATGTGATTGATTCTTAATGGCCTAGCAAGCCACTCAGTTGTAAAATCTTGCTACGAAAAGTCATAATAAGGAAAAAAAAAGACGGACCACTAGGCACCGGACATGACAAAGGCAAACCAAGCCCAGTTGACCCTGCAAAGTCCTCCTCACTAACATCTGGGGACTTGTGCCAAAATTGGAAGAGCTGTCCCACAGACTGGTCAAGCAACAGCCTGACATAGCCATACTCACAGAATCATACCTTTCAGCCAACGTCCCAGACTCTTCCATCACCATCCCTGGGTATGTCCTGTCCCACCGGCAGGACAGACCGACCAGAGGTGGCGGTAAAGTGATATACAGTCAGGAGGAAGTGGCCCTGGGAGTCCTCAACATTGACTCTGGATCTCATGACATCAGGTTAGTCCACACTTAGAGTACTGTGCACAGTTCTGGTCTCCATATTACAAAAAATATATAGAAGCACTGGAGAAAGTGCAAAAAAGATTTACAAGGATGTTACCAGAACTGAGAGGCTACCACTATCAGGATAGGCTGACTGAGAGGTGACCAGATTGAGGGCTTTAAAATTATGAAGGGTTTCGACAAGGTAGACGTAGAGAAAATGTTTCCACTTGTGGGGTATCCAAAAGTAGGGGCCATAAATATCAGATCGGCACTAATAAATCCAATAAGGAATTCAAGAGAAATTTCTTTACTCAGAGAGTGGTGTAAATATGGAACTCGCTACCACATGGAGTAGTTGAGGTGACGAGCATAGATGCATTTAAGGGGAAGCTAGACAAGTACATGAGGGAGAAAGGAGTAGAAGGATATGGTGATAGGGTTAGATGAAGTAAGTTGGGAGGAGGCTCGTGTGAAGCATTAACGCCGGCATTGACCTGTTGGGCCGAATGGCCTTTTTCTGTGGTGTTAATTCTATGTAGCTGAGACATGCTGACATGTGAGTGAACTCTAAACATTCTCCTAAGTCATTTGAAAGAAAAGTGATATACAAATCTGCAGCCACATTAGAATAAGGCCTTGATCAATCTGAAGTCCAGAGAAGTTTAAAAAAGCAAAGGATTAACTAACCTAATGATCATGCAGGAAGGAGTTACTGCCATGCACAACCTGTGTGAAAAAAAAGTAGAACATACTTTAGTAGCAGTATGCTGAGAGAAAAATTCTTTTTTCATTGCTGTAAACTAAACAGTTTTAGTTCGATTTTTTTTTTCTTTGGGAGGGGACGAAGAAGGAAAACCTAGCAGGACCACCAGTCAGTTGATTGCTGACAGGGGCCACACAGAAGTGAAAACCTAAACCAGCTGTGGTGTGGAGCATGGTCAATGAGAGGCATGGTGGAAATTTTAAAGTATACAAAGAAACACGTTGATTACAAAATCTTTGCTGATTTTTAGTATTTGTTTCACTGCCAGAATATGCACAAGTGCTACTTGAACTAGTCTGAAAAAGGCAGCGTGCAAAGTTCTTCATCTTTTCATCATATGTGGCTCTTTTCTATTTTCCATTCAACAATTGCACAGTAATCAAAAGGAGCATATGCTTTGAAGCGTTTCCAAATGAAAATGCCAGAAGTCCCAATTCTTTCCAGCTGCCTGACCAACTCTTGCGATCATTAACCGAGCAAGCTAATTTGAGTTAATATTTATCAAATGCATAGTTTGAAATTGAGATCTTAGTAAAGGCTATAAACTTTTGATGTATAAATAAACCAAAGTGAAGCTTTTGAAAAAGAACAATTATTTAACTTGTTCAAGGAAAAAGTTAAAAAAAAACTCTCATTAGCTTTGACTTACATGCAGTAGTTTGTTTTTAACATTAAATAATGAAATCACAGATACAACCCTGTTTATCAGAGTTTATAACAATGAAACAAGGCTTCATTTCCTTCAGTGTTTTCTCTCTTTGTTGTTGAAATTATTTGGTGTCACTACATCGTGTATTATTTTATTGGTTAAAGCATAGGCAAGTAAACTATTCCCAGTGGCCTACTCCGACTTCTTGTGTCAACCATTAGGATACATGCAAGCACTCTGTGAGATGACTCAGCATTAGGGTTCCCCTCCTTTCCAGCAGCATAACTAACATTAAGAACTCATGATACTTGATGGGGAACATTACTCTGTTTTAGGGCTTTGCTTAAGTGAAACTTGCAAATTTGGGAATAAGTTAAAAGGCAGCCATTTCTTTCTCTTATGCTTTTGGTGGAGCAATGCTGAAAGTTACCCTTCCCATTATATTATATAGAATTCTGTCTCTACAGGTTTCGAAAGCTGCCACCATCTCTTTAGTAATCCCTAACATTTGATCTTCAAGCAGCCATTGGTTGCCTGGATCTCTGTAAAGAGTCCTCATCTCTACCTGGAATGTTCATGTTCCTACTGGAGACTTGCTATGTGTCAACTATCATCCCATATATCTCCTCTGTTACAGAGGTTAACTGTAAATCCTAATTTTAGCCAGTGTTATATGCACAGCTGTATGAGATGCCTTCTTAAAAGTTACAATTTTCTCTGGACAAATTACACAAAACTTGGAAAAGTAGTAAACAGCAAGGAGGATAGTAACAGGTTTCAGGGGGACATAGACAGACTTCTGAAATGGGCAGACACATGGCAGATGAAATTTAATGCAGGGAAGCGTGAAGTGATGCATTTTGGAAGGAAAAATGAGACGAGGCAATATAAACTAAATGGTACAATTTTAAAGGGGGTGCAGGAAGAGAGCGACCTGGGGGTGTATGTACACAAGTCTTTGAAGGTGACAGGGCAAGTTGATAACACTTTTTTTAAAAAAAAGCATACGGGATCCCTGGCTTTATAAATACAGGCAAAAGTACAAAAACATATCTGTGAGGTGGTGCATTTTGGTAGGAAGAATAAGGGGGCCACATACTGCTTGGATAATAAGAGTCTAAATGGGGTAGAGGGGCAGAAAGATCTGGGGGTACAGATACACAAATCACTAAAAGTAGCGACTCAGGTTAATAAGGCCATTTTAAAAAAAGAAAACCAAACACTGAGGTTCATTTCTAGAGGGATAGAATTGAAAAGCAGAGAAATTATGTTAAACTTGTTTAGAACCTTGGTTAGACCACACTTGGAACTGTGAACAGTTCTGGTCTCCATATTATAAAAAGGATATAGAGGCACTGGAGAAGGTGCAAAGAAGATTTACTAGGATGATACCAGAATTGAGAGGTTATACATATCAGGAGAGATTTTGCACTCTGGGGCTCTTTTTTCCTAGATTTACTAGGATGATATCAGAACTGAGAGTATATACTCATCAGGAAAGACTGGGGCTCTTTTCTCTAGAAAAGAGAATACTGGGAATGGCCTGTTTCTGTGCTGTACATTCTATGTAATTCTATGTAATTCTCTAGAAAAGAGAAGACTGAAGGGTAACCTGATAGAGGTCTTTAAGATTTTGAAAGGGTTTTGATAGGGTAGATGTATAGAAGATGTTTCCACTTGCGGGGAAGACCAGAACTAGGCGCCATGAATATAAGGTAGTCATTAATAAATCCAATAGGGAATCAGGAGAAATTTCTTTACCCAAAGATTGCTTGGAATGTAGAACTCGCTTCCACGAGGAGTAATTGAGGTGACTAGCATAGATGCATTTATGGGGAAGCTAGCTAACCACATGAGAGAGAAAGGAATAGAATGATAAGCTGATAGGGTTAGATGAAGTAGGGAGGGAGGAGGCTCGTGTGGGCCATAAAGACTGGCATGGACCTGTTGGGCCGAATGGCCTGTTTCTGTGCTGTACATTCTATATAAAAAGCAAGAAAACTATGCTAAACCTTTATAAATCACAGGTTAGGCTCTAGCTGGAGTATTGTGTCCAATTCTGGGCATCACACATTAGGAAGGATGTCAGGGCCATAAGGTGGATGCAGAGGAGATTTACTAGAATGGTACCAGAGATGCAGGACTTCAGTTATGTAGAGCTACTACAGAAGCTGGGATTGTTCTCCTTAGAGCAGAGAAAGTTATGGAGAGATTTAATAGAATTGTTCAAAATCATGGAGGGTTTTGATAGAATAAATAAGGAGGGATTGTTTCCAGTAGCAGAAGGGTCGCTAACCAGGGGACACAGATTTGAGTTAATTGGCAAAAGAACCAGAGGCGAGTTAAGGAGAAATATTTTTACACAGCGAGTTGTGATCTGGAATGCACTGCCTGAAAGACTGGTGGAAGCGGATTCAATAATAACTTTCAAAAGAGAATTGGATAAATACTTGAAGGGGCAAACTAACTTTTTTTTTAGAAAGGTCTATTAATATAACCCTAATTGGGTCAAAAAATATTTAATAGCTTTTCATGAAATTATAGCACTTAAGGTTATTAAAAGGATGGACTATCACATTGAAATCATAGAACATTTTTAAAATAAAAGTAGACTGAAACACAGCTTCACAGTATCCCAAAATAAGTTGCTTAGAAAGAACATTTGAATAAATACTATGAACATATGAAGGGTATTAAAACTTTTTATTCCATGGGTAAGGATGAAAACCTCACTTCTCTGTGACAGACACAATGGAGGATTATAAAATACCCAAATTACAAATGAATGACAAACTTCAATTGATGACTGAACTATGGGTACTAGAACACCCATTGCCTTACCTTGTGACAGAATAGTCCTCAAGCTGGTTTGAAGAAATACCCCTTCCTTCAATTGAGCTGTCCGGTCACAGGAAACTATGCTATTGAATACGGTAAAGCTAGTGGGTATATTTTCCTCTGGCTGGTTAATGCAAGCAAAAGTTGGTGCAAATATCAAACATGTTTTCCTGTTTTATCCTCACACAAACTTTTATCATTCACATTGGTGACCGATGGAAAATATACTCTTTGAAATGAGACTGAAATGATTAAAAATTCCTCCATGTGTTACATTTATCCCCCAGGCAACCTCATAATTGGTTCATGACTGCCGGTGAGATAAATATAAGGCTTGGAGGAATTAGCAACCAATAGAGTGAAACATGTTTAAGTACTAATCAATGGCACAACACAATGGTAAGATTCAGCTTCATCTCTCCACTACACTGAGATATTGATGACAAAAGTGGTGAGGGGGCAGAGATTGGATGGAGAGTTTTCACCAGGCTGCTTTTGTGAGAGATCAAGGAAAGGAGAGAAAATAGAATAATTTACACTGTACAAAAAATTTGTACTTGAAACGAAAAAAATGTGCAGGGCTACGAGGATAGGGCGGCGGAGTGGGACTAGCTGGATTGCTCATGCATTGAGCCGGTGCGGACTTGATGGGCCGAATGGCCTCCTTCCGAGCTGTAACCTTTCTATGATTCTAAAAAAGTGATAACTCGCTATTCCAATTCAGTCACATGCAAAAAAATAATCCAGCATCATGTTATCAATCTCCTGAAAGTCCAGTTATATATTTCAAAACGTTGTTTAAATCAGTAAACTAATTCTCCCACAAAGTAGACAATATCTCATCATTAATGAAATGTTAACGAGTCTTTCGCCCAAGTAAATCTACTGTCATTTTCTTACTTCTTTGGTTGATACCAATTATGGGTCTTTTACGTGAATCATAGAAAGGATAACGCACCATCCCATACTGTGATAGCGTGCAATTTTTCTCTTTTGTTCTTCTCAGTTTAAATCATCTAAATCTCTTGATTAGTTTCCTTTCTGGGAAGCACTCCCAGGTATCTATTATTTCCTATATAATCTGCAATGAGTGATCCAAAATTCCCTGTCCCATATACTGTATGACAAATGGGGCTCGATTTTCCTGGGAAATTGCAGGTGTGTTGGGGGCGCGGGGGGCTCAGAAAATTGGGGAAATCCCGTTCGGGTTTGGAGTCCGGCTCCAACCTGCCGACTTCCGAGTTCCCCACGGACGCACCTGTGTGTGCGCGGGCGTCCCGAATCCTTAAATCCCACCGGCAATTAAAGCCGGCAGGATGATAGTCAAAGAGCCAAATGTACCTCATTGAGGTACTTAAGGCACTTTACTTGTGACATATTAGGTAGTTAGAACGATTTTTAACTTACCTGGGCAGCTTTCCCATGGCTTCTGATTCATGCCTGGTGAAACCAGACATGAAGGGCCGGATCAGGCAAAAAGAAACAAAATAAATTACATAAAAAGTCATTGCATGAAGTTAAAACACAAAATCAACCTACCTTTCCACCCTGCTCCGATGTTTCCCTCTCCGATCTCCCCTTCTTCAACCCCCGATCTTCCCCACTCCCCCCCGATCTTCCCCTCTCTCCCCCCCCGATCTTCCCCTCTCTCCCCCCCCGATCTTCCCCTCTCTCCCTCCCCCGATCTTCCCCTCTCTCCCCCCCCCGATCTTCCCCTCTCTCCCCCCCCCCCGATCTTCCCCTCTCTCCCCCCCCCCGATCTTCCCCTCTCTCCCCCCCCCCGATCTTCCCCTCTCTCCCCCCCCCCGATCTTCCCCTCTCTCCCCCCCCCCGATCTTCCCCTCTCTCCCCCCCCCGATCTTCCCCTCTCTCCCCCCCCCGATCTTCCCCTCTCTCCCCCCCCCGATCTTTCCCTCTCCCCCCCCCCCCCCCCCGATCTTCCACTCTTCTGCCCGCCCCCCGATCTTCCATTCCAGCGCTGGATGACGTCTGGCTCTCTCTCTCTCTCTTTCTCTCCCCCTCCCTCGCATTGCAGCTCCTGATGGCAGCCAGCCTGACAGTCAGGCGGGCTGCCGGGCGCGAAACCCAGAGAGCACGTTAATCACCATCAATTACAATGCGATCGCGTCGGAAACGGTAAGTTTTGTTTTATGCGGGTTTGCCATGCGCATCTTCACCCCCCCTCCCTCCGCTGCCAACCCGCCACCATTTCAAAATTAAGCCCATACAGTCAAGTTTTCCCACACACAATTTTTTGATTTTCTCTCTTGCTATTTGTTCTCTATTGATCTCCCCATCTTATTGATGTCATGCACTTTACACATCCAGAACTCGGTAATGAGTTAATTACCATAGAGTAAATATTTAAAGGAAATTCTGAAACTTTTGATGATATAACAAAATTCCTCAGAAACCACATACTAAACCAACTTGGAAAACCACAATGATGTTTTGCTGGTTGAAATTTTCAAGAAATAAATATTGAAATTATAATGTCATTTTATTTGTATTTCCAGCGGGCTTTTCCTTTCAGCATCACAGTGCGATGACCTTAAGGTCTCTGAAATTTCTTTTTAACAGGACGAGCTTGGGTCATAATCTTACCCCAGCTTCAAATGTTTGTATTCGCTGTAGCACCTATAATGCAATTTTTACATAAGTACATAGTTACAAATCATTGAGACCTGAAATGAAGCTGCACTGGCAAGAAAAACAAAGAAGCCCATGCAATCACTGATATAGGGAAGAAAAGGTGCACTAAGATGGTGACAGCAGGTGTGGAGGAAGTGATAGCAGGTGTGAGAGGCAGAATGTGTATGCTGAGTGATTCAGTTGCGTGTAATCACTATCTGAATCTTAAATGAGGTTACGGCCTTAAAATCATTTCCATGTATCTGCTGTTTCATATTATATACGAGCGGATTTCTGGTGTCACTGCTTTTGGGTAGATTGGGGCCTGCAGCAAGGTTATGATGTTTGACTGCTAAGCTGTGGCTACATTTCAACCTATTCTATCCCTTTAAAGCCATTGGCCAGGTATACCTTGTAGAGAAGTGTTCAGGTATAAATGTACTTTTCTATGCTTTCGCATTGCTTTTAATATGGAACCAAAGCAGACTGACTATTGCAAGTATTATGCATAAAATAGAGTATGATGGGCAAAACAGAGTTAGCATAAAATCTCATGCATTGTCAGGCATGGAGCCTTCTGACCACAAAAACCACACTCATGAGCAAAACTAGACAAAACAAGAAAATAGGACAGAAGGAGAAGCAAAGGTGGTAGTCAATGATTAACCACCATGCAGGTTGAATCTTAAAATGAGCAGATCTTCTAGATGCCTAAGTGTCAGGAATTGTACCAAAACAAGACCTTGTATGGGTATTAAATTGTACAAAAGAAGACAAAAACAAAATGTTATATGGGCAATAACATAGCTATATAAGAGAGAGCAAGATTGACTAACTGTCACGTTGGAAAACAGGAGACAGCTTTTGACCCAGTCGAGTGTCCCAGGCTTAGTTGCAGCTTGTATTAGGATAGATCTGATAGGCTCTTGTCAGTGGCCTGTTAATGTTGTGTCTGCTTGAATTGCGTGAAGTTGTAAGAAGTTCACATAGACTTTGGAGTAATAAAGTAATGTGTTGAAATAACATCTTGTGAGTTGATGAATTCCTGGAACCCAACAGGAAGTGTTCTAAGTAGGTACATTCAGTTCAGAGCTAATTGCTGAGGGAAGTTTTTGTGGATTGGTAAGTGCTTGTAAATCCTTGGCTCCTGCCCTTGGGCAAAGGCCAGCTTATCAAGTTTGGAAAGAGTAGCAAAAATGACTGGCTTGCTTTTTCCTTTTTATACTTTCAACAGTTTTAAGCATGACTTCTAGAATGTGTGTGATGGGTGTAAGATTTGTATTTAGGACTGATTCCGTACTTCCATCAGGGAACAGTGCTCATGGGGAGCACATGGTGGGACAGAAGATCATAGATTGCATGCTAGTGATTTCCTGACATGTGCTTCCTGTGAGCATTGAACCCCACTGGATATGTGGGAATGTGGAATTGGCCCTTTTAGATACTTAGATATGATGTAGAATTTGCAGCAATAGTTTGATTCCATTTTTGGGTCTGTATTTTTTTGCCAACACCTGGTTTCCTGTTGAACCATGAACTGAGCTTCAATTCCTAAAAAACAGTGTATTATCAAGATAATTTACTTCCACCTTTGCTAAATCTCTCACCTACATTCTTACTTCCCCCTTATAGCCACCAAATGCACCAACTACCCCCTTGTTATCTCAATGTTTGACTGCTCCATTGTTCTCCTCACTGGCCCCCTGAATTCTACCTTACATCCTATCCCACATTAAGTTCCACAGGCCTATCACACCTGTCCCTCATTGAGCTTCATGGGCTCCCAATGCATCAACTTTAAAATCCTTGCCCTTGTTTGTGAATCCATCCATGGCTTGGCTTCTCCTTGGCTCAGCAATCTTTTCCAACCTTACATCCCAGAATGCACTCCCTGCTTTTCCGACTGATCTAATGTGCACCCTCTCCCCCTCCCCCTCTCCTTCATCATGGTGGGCCCTTCACTTTGAATTCACATCCTAAACCTCTCCCCTTATTTCCTCTCCCCTCAATTTCAAAAGCATCTTAAACTCTTATTCTTTGACTCATTGATAATTTCCTCTAACATCTCTCTTTCTTGCTGCTTAAGGTTGTAAACCCTCCCGTGAGGACTCTTAGGGCATTTTGTTATGATAAATGGGCTATAAAATTTAAGTTGTTCTAACAACATTAGTTAAGCTAATGAAACAGATTTTCTGACTGTTTCCAATATACTATAGCTATTGTCAGTGAGGTAAATTGATAGAATCACACTCCAGTTTGAAATGAAATTTATTAGATGCAACATTGGCCCTGAAATTCTGCAAAGGTTCTCCAGTCTCTTGCCAAAGTTATAGTGAGAGACCCAAAAGAACCCCTAAAGAATTTTGGGGATAATGGGAGGAAATTGGTTCTTGTTGCACCCATTTTCAATATGGGGGCAATGAGGACCAATTTTGGGGCACAATGTCATGCAAACGATCTGCACCTGAGGTAAGAGTGCCGAAATATTGGTAAAGGCAGCTTCCCAATTGTCGGTTGCGCCCCCATGAAACACGCTTTAGGCCCTTGGCATATGCAAATAAAGGGTCTAACACCTGTTTTAGGCCCCCTCCCATAAATTTGTCAAAAACTAGGCGGAGCATGCGAGTTTTATTATTAGATTGCATAATTCTACCAGTGATGTCAAAAGATGTTTCCTGTGTGTTAATGGCTTCAGACTTAAATGTTTTTAAACTTTAACTCAAAATTTAAGATAAGTGCATTACAAAGTTCAACTTTCAACCGATATAATATCTGTGCAAACTATTCCGGTTGTTCCAGGCACCTGGAATTTTCTCAGTAAACTCTCCAAATGCAGCAAGAATCCTCTAACAGCAGTTGGCTACAACTTTCATTTTACAATGCCTTTAATGTAGAAAAAATTCCCATAGGGTTTCACAGAGGAAGAAAGGAACAAATGCTGAGAGTTGGGAGAGTTAAGAGACAACAAAAATCTTGATGGAAGAGATAGGTTTTTTAAGGTGTAATGAGAAGTAGAGAGGAGAGGGATTAGAGTGGGAGCTCCAGAGAATAGGCCCTGCCACCAATGGAGGGAAAGGACCAGAGTGCATGAGACAGGACGTAAGGTTTCAGAGGTAGGGTAGGGTGAGGAAAGGTCATAGAGGGATTTTTAGATGAGAATAACAATTTTAAATTTGATGTATTGGGGGGTAGGGAGCCAGTGTATGTCAGTGAGGATGGGGGTGATGGGCAAGGACAGGACAGGATGCAGCTGATAGAGTTTCAGATGAGTTGGACTTTATGGAGGGTTGGAAGTCAGAAAGACAGCAAGAACGGCATTGGAGAAATTGGGGGTAATTTTGGTTTTGTGTGCTAGAGTAAAACGAGCGGTAGCCCGTTTTACATCTCTGCCAATTTTTATTTCCATTGACTTGGAATTGACTTAATTGGTGTATTAATATTCATCACTGTGTACATCCAATCCAACACATTGTGATAAACATCAATCAAGACACAACTACACACTTGGAGGGTCACATAATACAAGGCTAGAGGTGGCAATGGACTTTGAGCTTATGATTTCATTTGCTTTTACCTGTGAAATTTCATAGTAACTTTGCCTTTTTTACACCATCTTCTAGATATAATAAAACTTACCCCCCCCAACCCGATAATACTGGATCCTCCGAAGTGTATGAACATTAAAAGCATGGCAGTGGTTCTCTGGAGCTAATGCTGGATAAAAATGTACTCATTAGAATCAAAAATATTACTGATAGATCCTGCTTAGGCAAGACAGTAATACCTTCTAAAAAATAAAAGATACAATTACCCAATTACCAAAAAGTGAGGCTAACAAAATAACAAAGATAATATAGACCAGAACCACTTGTTTATATTAAATAATCCTTTTAAGCTGCACACAATATAAAGTTTGTATGCTTCATGTTTTGGTTGGTCCCCTGCTGTCTTAATTCTAAAGTTTGACTTAAATGAACTATTTTAAACTGATGCCAGCATTACAGCAACAAGTGATGGAGAGGTACAGTGCTAAACAGCCATCGGTGACTTGATATTTGTGAGAGATGACAGAGTACAATAAGTAAAGATGGCACTATTTAAAATGGAATTAGGAAACCTTTCACAGAAGCACGAAACTTAACTGTGGGAGCTGGTCCTTTAAAAGCTGAAGATCGTCTCTCTTTTAAAAAATTAGAACTATGACCTCACCTGTTTTGGTAGTTTTGGATGGAACTTGATCCAACTCGGATCGAACGCCAATCAGATGGGTACAAGGAAAGCTGAAGCTGATGCGATATTATCAAGGACAGCCATAGGAGGGCCTCACTGAAGTAGTTGGGTCGCATATGTTATGAGACTATTTATGCCAAGAATTGGCAAAGTACATTTGACACAAAAACAGCATGTTAGCTGCAATGGGTCCCATTTATCCTTCTCAAGTATCTTATGTAGACCGTGCTCTGCTTAAATAGCACAATGCTTTAGAGCACCATCGAATTTGGCTGCAGCTCCACATAGACAGGTGCCGCACCTGTTTCAATGCTGCGGCTAAGGGGGGTTTGAAAAATTGGCCCCTTTGTTTCTCGTAGAGTTTAATTCTTACTTCACATTCTGGCACTTCATCACTTCTAACTATTTCAGACTCTCCAGTCCACCATATATTTAAGTCTCTGTGCTCCACTTTTTACTCCATGTTGTGAGTTCATGAGCAATGCAGAACTGAAATTAATTGCTTTAGTATCTTCAGAAGGAATGGGAAGAGCACTGCAGTAACCGATTCTTGTTTGTTTTTACATGTGCACTGATCAATGATTCAATTATATCCAGCTTTAACTGATTATTTTTATACATTAATTAGGGGTAAAAATTTCTCTCTGCACTGTTTTTAACAAATTGTTTAATACATTCAGAGGAAATTCCTCTGTCCCCATTTTAACTAAGTCATTATACAATCATCCAAATCCATTGACCAACTAATTAAAAATAACAAACAAAGGAATTTCTACCCCATTAAGGGAATCTTTACTGTCAGTGTAAGTAGTTACATTGATATTCATCCTATGTAATTTGTTATGTTGCCCATCCATTCTTATTTCTAAGTAGAAGAGGGCACAAGTTGAGCAAGACATTCGCTTAGGGGGCAGGAATTTAGGGCAAATCTGCTGGGTTTTTATACCTGGAACGTTGCATCCTAAATTCCAGTAAAGATGAATCCTCTGCCCACCTCTCTTCCCCCAGATCCACAGCCAGCTTTGGGGGCATGTCTGGAAGCATTCCCAGACTATCCCATAAATTCCAGTCAGTAAATCCTCCTCACGTCCAGTGGAAGCCGCATCTGTTAGGAGCAGGTTGGGGTTCTCAATAGAATCATAGAATCATAGAATCATAGAAGTTACAACATGGAAACAGGCCCTTCAGCCCAACATGTCCATGTCGCCCAGTTTATACCACTAAGCTAGTCCCAATTGCCTGCACTTGGCCCATATCCCTCTATACCCATCTTACCCATGTAACTGTCCAAATGCTTTTTAAAAGACAAAATTGTACCCGCCTCTACTACTGCCTCTGGCAGCTCGTTCCAGACACTCAATAGAGTTCTGCAGGAGACCTACCCAAAATTTAAAAAGTGAAAGTTAATCGATCCCGATTATCTTAGGAATGCAGCCCCTTTTCTCCCTGCAGGGAGAGAAAACATTTTTTTTCAAGGTGCCTGTTCCCAAAAAAGTCTTGAGCTCTCTCCATTGAAGCAATAGGGTTCCACTCTGATTTTCTAACTCATCGGGATGTGCTCTTCTGTTGCGCCTCCACAAATGTTAAAATGAACCCACCGCCAGAATTCACGATGTGATCAAAGACCTGATGATCAACGGAGGGATAGAGTCATAGAGTCATAGAGTCATACAGCACAGATAGAGGCCCTTCGGCCCATCGTGTCCGCGCTGGCCATCAGCCCTGTCTACTCTAATCCCATATTCCAGCATTTGGTCCGTAGCCTTGTATACTATGGCATTTCAAGTGCTCATCCAAATGCTTCTTGAATGTTGTGAGGGTTCCTGCCTCCACAACCCTTTCAGGCAGTGAGTTCCAGACTCCAACCACCCTCTGGGTGAAAAAGTTCTTTCTCAAATCCCCTCTAAACCTCCCGCCTTTTACCTTGAATCTATGTCCCCTTGTTATAGAACCCTCAACGAAGGGAAAAAGCTCCTTAGTATCCACCCTATCTGTGCCCCTCATAATTTTGTACACCTCAATCATGTCCCCCCTCAGCCTCCTCTGCTCCAAGGAAAACAAACCCAATCTTCCCAGTCTCTCTTCATAGCTGAAGCGCTCCAGCCCTGGTAACATCCTGGTGAATCTCCTCTGCACCCTCTCCAAAGCGATCACATCCTTCCTGTAGTGTGGCGACCAGAACTGCACACAGTACTCCAGCTGTGGCCTAACCAGTGTTTTATACAGCTCCATCATAACCTCCTTGCTCTTATATTCTATGCCTTGGCTAATAAAGGCAAGTATCCCATATGCCTTCTTTACCACCTTATCTACCTGTTCCGCCGCCTTCAGGGATCTGTGAACTTGCACACCAAGATCCCTCTGACCCTTTGTCTTGCCTAGGGTCCTCCCATTCATTGTGTATTCCCTTGCCTTGTTAGTCCCTCCAAAGTGCATCACCTCGCACTTTTCCGGGTTAAATTCCATTTGCCACTGTTCCGCCCATCTGACCAACCCATCTATATCGTCCTGCAGACTGAGGCTATCCTCCTCACTATTTACCACCCTACCAATCTTTGTATCATCAGCGAACTTACTGATCATACCTTTTACATTCATATCCAAGTCATTAATGTAGACCACAAACAGCAAGGGACCCAGCACCGATCCCTGTGGTACCCCACTGGCCACAGGCTTCCAGTCACAAAAACAACCTTCGACCATCACCCTCTGCCTTCTGCCACTAAGCCAGTTTTGTATCCAAAGTGCCAAGGCACCCTGGATTCTATGGGCTCGTACCTTCTTGACCAGTCTCCTGTGGGGGACTTTATCGAAGGCCTTACTGAAATCCATGTATACCACATCCACTGCGTTACCCTCATCCACACGCCTAGTCACCCCCTCAAAAAATTCAATCAAATTAGTCAGACATGATCTTCCCTTGACAAAGCCATGTTGACTATCCCTGATTAATCCTTGCTTCTCCAAGTGGAGACTAATTTTGTCCTTCAGAATTTTTTCCAATAATTTTCCTACCACTGATGTTAGGCTCACTGGCCTGTAGTTCCCCGGTTTTTCCCTACTCCCCTTCTTGAATAATGGTATTACATTAGCGGTTCTCCAGTCCTCTGGCACATCCCCTGTGGCCAGAGAGGTTCTGAATATATGTGTCAGAGCCCCCGCAATCTCCTCCTTTGCCTCACACAGTAGCCTGGGATACATTTCGTCCGGGCCTGGGGATTTATCCATTTTTAGGCCTGCTAAAACTGCCAATACCTCCTCCCGCTCGATGTTAATATGTTCGAGTATATCACAGTCCCCCTGCCGTATTTCTATGTCTACATCGTCCTTCTCCATAGTGAAAACAGATGCAAAAAATTCATTTAGAACCCCTCCTACATCTGCCGGCTCCACACACAGATTGCCATTTTTGTCCCTAATGGGCCCTATTTTTTCCCTAGTCATCCTCTTACCCTTAATATACTTATAAAACATCTTAGGATTTTCCTTTATTTTGCTCGCCAGTGTTATTTCATGGCCCCTCCTTGATCTCCTAATTTCTTTTTTAAGTATCCCCCTGCACTTTTTGTACTCCTCTAGGGCTTCCTCCGTCTTTAGCCTTTTGTATCTGCCAAAAGCCCTCCTTTTTTTCCTAATCCATTCTCGTATATCCCCTGACATCCAAGGTTCCCTGGAGTTCTTGGAACCACCCTTGACCTTTACGGGAACATGTTGCCATTGTATGGTCTCAATCTCCCTTCTGAAAGACCCCCATTGCTCCGATGCGGATTTTCCTACAAGCAGCTGATCCCAGTCCATTTTGGCCAGATCCTGCCTTATCCTATTAAAATCGGCCTTCCCCCAATTTAGAACCTTTATTTCCGGCCCCTCCCTGTCCTTTTCCATGACCACCTTAAATCTCACCGAATTATGGTCACTGTCACCAAAGTGCTCACCTACTAGCACTTCTTCCACTTGGCCGGCCACATTCCCTAGAATTAGGTCCAGTACCGCCCCCTCTCTTGTAGGACTTTCTACATGCTGGCTCAAAAAGCTCTCCTGGATGCACGTTAAGAATTTTGTACCCTCTAAGCCTTTTACACTCTGAGTATCCCAGTTAATATTGGGGAAGTTGAAATCCCCCACGATTATTACCCTATTATTTGCACAATTTTCTGAGATTTGCCTACATATCTGTTCCTCGATCTCCCCCTGACTGTTTGGGGGCCTATAGTACACTCCCATCAAAGTGCTTGCCCCCTTTTTGTTTTTAAGCTCCACCCATATGGCCTCATTAGAGGAACCTGCTAATATATCATCCCTCCTTATGGCAGTAATTGATTCTTTAATTAATATTGCGACCCCCCCTCCTCTTATACCTCCCCCTCTGTCTCGCCTGAAGATTCTGTACCCCGGAATATTGAGCTGCCAGTCTTGCCCCTCCCTCAACCATGTCTCTGTGACAGCAACAATATCATACTCCCATGTGTTTATCAACACCTTCAGTTCATCCACCTTATTCGCAAGACTCCTTGCATTAAAATAGATGCCATCCAGCCTTGCCCTTACATATTTGCCCTGTCTTCCAAGCTGACTTGTTTTTTTCTCTATATTTGGCTGCACATCACCCCCTATTGTAGCTCCACTCTGTATCCCATCCCCCTGCCAAGTTAGTTTAAACCGCCCCACCACAATTCCAGCGGTGCAGCGGGATTGCGGGAGCAATTTCAGGTTCCAGTGAGTATGTAAGAAGGAGGATGAGGGTGCAGGACAGTATATCTGAAGGTTAGGGAGAACAGGAGGGGGAAATTGAGAGCGATCAAAGTAATATTGTTAAAATAGCAAAAGGCAAAGATTACGAGAGAGAGAGAGAGAAGATTGGAGGCTGGAAGTGAGAGAAGGATCACTTTTCTAACGGCAAACTTCTTCTTGTGCCCTGACTAAGCATACGACAAAGGTACTGAAAGGTGGCCCTCAGAGATATGGGAGCAGCATTCATTCACAGATGAGCTCTGTAGAGAGTTAAAAGTTGTTACGGGGTCAATTTTAACCTGCCGAAATTAGTGTTAATGGAACAGTAATGGCTTCAAAATATAGACTTTCCATCCCATTGACCCTGACAATCAGCCCACTGCGACTTTCACAGGGGCCTACCATTGGGTGGCCAAAACGCTTGCCCTTTTTGATATGCAAATTAGTGTCCTATGGTGTAGGTAGGACCTTGATTGCCATTTTAGAAGAGAACTAGTCAGACCGTGCGTCGCGCATAATCCAACCAGTTTGACTCACGTTAGAGATAAAGAGGCCCTGTAAATGTAGATTTTACATTCCTTATGTGGGGCTAGGCGGAGCAGGAGTGCACAAAAATACCTCAGCCTTGCCTACCCCGCCCTCCCACTCACCCCCCTCAAGATCTATTTGCAGCTGCCACCGGCATTCCAGCCGGCTGACATCCTGTGGACCAAAACTGGAGAGCTGCCTCAAGGTGGCCGTTCAGCATCCACAGCTCACTGGCCAGATTCAAATGAGGCCTGGCCTCAAAATCACGCCAGAATAGGTGGCCGGTTGGCACTCTCCACGGGTCGGCCACCCAAAAGTCATGTTTACCCTGCTGAATCACGAAAGAGGCAGCTCTAGCAATGAAAATGATGTAAGAATTTGATTTGAATCATGGAGATAGAGAGGAAAAGAATGTCAATAGATAAAGAAGGACTAAGAATGAAACCTTCGAAGGAACATAAGAACATAAGAAATAGTTGCAGGAGTAGGCCATACGGCCCCTCAAGCCTGCTCGATATTCAATATGATCATGGCTGATCTTCTACCTCAGCTCCACTTTCCCGTTCTATCCCCCTGTCCCTTGATTCCCTTAGTGTCCAAATATCCATTGACCTCTGTCTTAAATATACTCAACGACTGAGCATCCTCAGGCTTTTTGGGGTAGAGAATTCCAAAGGTTCACAACCCTCTGAGTGAAGAAATTTTTCCTCATCTCGGTCCTAAATGGCTGACCCCTTATCATGACCCCTAGTTCTAGACTCTCCAGCCAGAGGAAAGTCTCCATGCATCTACCCAGTCAAGCCCTCTAAGAATTTTATATGTTTCAATGAGATCACCTCTCATTCTTATAAATTCCAGAGAATATAAGCCCAGATAACGAAGCAGTCCGAGCCCGCATGCAGCAAGACCTGGACAACATCCAGGCTTGGGCTCATAAGTGGCAAGTAACATTCGCGCCAGACAAGTGCAAGAAAATGACCATCTCCAACAAGAGAGAATATAACCAACTCCCCTTGACATTCAACGGCATTACCATCGCCGAATCCCCCACCATCAACATACTGGGGGTCACCATTGACCAGAAACTTAACTTGACCAGCCATATAAATACCGTGGCTACAAGAGCCGGTCAGAGGCTGGGTATTCTGCGGCGAGTGACTCACCTCCTGACTCCCCAAAGCCTTTCCACCATCTACAAGGCACAAGTCAGGAGTGTGATAGAATACTCTCCACTTGCCTGGATGAGTGCAGCTCCAACAACACTCAAGAAGCTCGACACCATCCAGGACAAAGCAGCCCGCTTGATTGGCACCCCATCCACCACCCTAAACATTCACTCCCTTCACCACCGGCGCACAGTGGCTGCAGTGTGTACCATCTGATGGAGCAGTAATTGGCCGAATTGGATTTGTCCTGCTTTTTGTGGACAGGACATACCTGGGCAATTTTCCACTTTGTCAGGTAGATGCCAGTGTTGTAGCTGTACTGGAACAGCTTGGCTAGAGGCATGGCTAGTTCTGGAGCACAAGTCTTCAGCACTACAGCCGTGTCTGTGCAACATTAGCCAGGGAACTCGTTACAGTGCATATCGTGCAATCGATGGACACCCTCTTTCATAGAGCAGCTGAATTCCTCCATGTGGGCATTACCCCCAGAGAGCAGAGGCACAGAGCCAGGATAGCTGGGTTCTCCAGGGTGCAATGTGCCATTATAGCACCAACCAAGCAGCCACTGAGGTATGTGAATAAGAAGGGGTGCCATTCCCAGGACGTCCAGCTCATCTGTAATGCAATCCAGGCATGTCCTAACTCGCCGTTGCAAGGAGTTACAGAGGGCATTTTCTGCAGGACATCTGATTGACTGCAGTGGTATCATCTCAGCCTTACCTTCTTCTCCTCACCCTACCAGATGACACCACAGGAGACCACTTTAGCCCAACAGGACTTTACCATGCAGCATCACCTGAGTAAAAAAGTCCACACCAAATGAGTGTTCCCTTTCCTGAAAGATTATCACAACCATAAGTAACAAAGCGCAAGATAACTGCACAGTGTATTCCAACCAAAACAGCTGCAGCCTGTGCTTTAATGGAGGTGGAGGCCTCGACTGGTTCCTGGCTGACTTTCATCTGGCTCTGCTGCAGATGTCAATGCAGCTACCACTTGTTGCATTGTTGCCTGCAAGGAACAGAAACCTTCCAAAATGTTGTCACAATGAAGAGATGTAGATTCGACAGCCACACCTGTTAATTGCCGCACATCTTGGGAGATTGTCCTCAGAACCTGCACGTAAGTTTAATGTTCTTCCAATATCCTACTTTTGAGACAAGTACCCATGTGTCCTGGATCAATGGCAGCCTTCTCATCCATCTCTGCGGGAAAGATGATGCATCCTCACCCATCTCCCACTCCTCTGGTTCCCATGACTGACCTCCTGGCAATTCCTCACTATCACTATTTAAATCCCCTCAGGTGAAAGTCCCTGAGCTGATGCCTGGCAGAGAGAAAGCCATAAGAGACCATAAGAGATAGGAGCAGGAGTAGGCCATTTGGCCCCTCGAGCATGCTCCGCCATTCAATGAGATCATGGCTGATCTGATTTTTACCTCAACTCCACTTTCCCGCCTTTTCCCCATATCCTTTGACTCCATTGCTGATCAAAAATTTGTCTAACTCAGCCTTGAATGTATTCGATGACTCAGCCTCCACAGCTTTTTGGGGTAAAGAATTCCAAAGATTCACGACCCTCTGGGAGAAGAAATTCCTCCTCATTTCCATCTTAAACGGGCGACCCCTTATCCTGAGACTATGCCCCCTAGTTTTAGATTCCCCCATGAGGGGTAACATCCTCTCAGCATCTACCCTGTCGAGTCCCCTCAGAATCTTGTATGTTTCAATAAGATCTCCTCTCATTCTTCTAAACTCCAATGAGTATAGACCCAACCTGTTCAATCTGTCCTCATAAGACAACCCTTCCATACCTGGAATCAACCTAGTGAACCTTCTCTGAACTGCCTCCAATGCAACTATGTCCTTCCTTAAATAAGGGTACCAGAACTGTACGCAGTACTCCAGGTGTGGTCTCACCTGCCCCCTGTACAGTTGTAGCATGACTCCCCTGCTTTTATACTCCATCCCTCTGGAAATAAAGGCCAATATTCTGTTTGCCTTCCAGATTACCTGCTGCACCTGTATGTTGACTTTTTGTGTTTCATGTACGAGGACACCCAGATCCCTCTGTACCGCAGCATTTTGTAGTATTTCTCCATTCAAATAATATTTTGCTTTTCTATTTTTCCTCCCAAAGTGGATGACTTCACATTTTCCCACATTATATTCCATCTGCCAAATTTTTGCCCATTCGCTTAACCTGTCAATATCCCCTTGCAGACACTTTGGGCTCGATATTACCAGGACGGCGGGTTCATGCCGGGGGCGCGATTGGGCGCGTGGGTAACGTGCCTGGTGAAATCAGTCTGCCCCCCGCGCGGTCGCAGCCTAATTGGATCCACTTACCTGGTCTTCCGGGTTCCCCACTGCTAATCTGCGTGTCGGGCGGACTGCGCATGCACAGCATAGGCTGTCAGCTGGAGGAGCCCTATTTAAAGGGGCAGTCCTCCACTGACTGATGCTGCAACAAATAGAAAAAATTACAGCATGGAGCAGCCCAGGGGGAAGGCTGCTCCCAGTTTAATGATGCCTCACTCTGGGTATCATTAGATGGGGTGAGGAAGAGGGGGAGGACAGAGATCTCCCCCCCAGCGGGCGGGAGGATGCGGCTTGCCTCTGCCACCAGGAAGGCCTGGCTCGAGGTGGCAGAGGAGGCTCGAGGTGGCAGAGGAGGTCACCAGCACCACCAACATATCGCCCACCTGCATACAGTGCAGGAGGCGCTCCAATGACCTCAGTAGATCAGCCAAAGTGAGTACACTTACTCATTCCCCTACACTCCGTCTGCCACATCACCGCGCCCACCCCACACCTCCTTCTGCACTGCCAACACAACTCTATCACATCACTCCTCACACCCACTCAAACCTCATCCTCATCTTACCTGCACTTGCTCACCTCGCCAGTACTCATCCCGCCACTACCACTCAACCCAATCCTCATACAATCTCATGGATCTATCTCATACTCACCCTCTCGTGCATCTCTTTCACAGTCAGCTGCACTCAACCTGCCACTACCTGTGCTGCAGCTACAGGGCATACATCACATATGTGAAGTAGGCAGCGTAAGGCAAACGTGTCGTGAGCATGAAGGGGATGCACAAGGGTGTTTGAGGGTTTGTCATGGTTTTTACTTATATTGAATTTCTGACCAACGCACATTACGTTTTTTGGCACCACTACTGCCACGTCTTTGCGAGTCTTGTCTGGTTTGTACAATAATGCCCTTTCCTGAGGATCACAATGAAGACCCACAACTGATGCCACCCATTGTGTCACTGCAGAGTGGGTGTAGGTGTATTTGCAGGGCTCTTTTGTGCAGACGACTGAGAGACGTCGGCGAAGTCCCCGGTGGCACCCTGGAAGGATCTGGAGGAGAAGTTGTTGAGGGCAGTGGTGACTTTGACAGCGACAGGTAAGAAGATGGTGCTCGGGCCAGCCGGGAGCAGCTCGGCATGAAAGAGGCTGCAGATGTCCACGACTACATGTCGAGTGACTCTGAGCCTCCGTGTGCACTGCTGCTCAGAGAGGTCCAGGAAGCTGAGCCTCGGTCTGTGGACCCTGTGGCGAGGGTACTGCCCTCTGCGACGCATCTCTCTCTGCGGTTGCCCTCCCTCCTGCTGTGCAGGTGGATGTGTCACAGCAATGTGTTGTGGAGTTCCACGTGTCAGAAGTGGACGGCGTGGACGGTGAGGCTGGTGATGCTGTTCGCCCTCCGAGGAGGTCATGACTGCAGCTACGGCGGCCCCCATCCGGAAGATGTACATCTGAGGAGTCCGCAAGGTAGGTAAGTGTGTCCTCACACCGGGGTTGCGGTTCCAGGTCGGTGAATTTTCTTGTTAGGAGGAGGGTGGTGGAGGCCAACCTTTGTCCAATGTGACGGAGTGGCCACCTGTCGAATGCACCTTTGCAGCTGCCACAGGCTGATGGCTGCAACACCTCCGTTTGAACTGGGAGTGTTTCCCCCAGTATGGGAAACAGTCTCAGTTTAGTGTAAAATCCCACCCCTCCTAATAAAACAGCTCAATCAGGTCTGTAAACGACCTGAACAAGCAACATAAATACTTTCAAGTGGCATCCCGCTGGCTTTAATTGCTTGCGGGATTCCCACCTGCGGGGGCTGCACGTGCACGCCGGCGTGTCAGTGGGGAACCCAGAAGTGGGCGGGTTGGAGCCGGGCTACGGACCCGCTCCGGGATTCCCCGATTTTCATAGCCTCCCCACCAGGAACGCACCCGATAGCGGGTGCTAAAATGATGCCCTTTGTGTCCTCATCGCAACTTGCTTTTCCACCTATCTTTGTATCATTAGAAAATTTGGCCACAAGACAATCTGTTCCTTCATCCAAGTCATTGATATATATTGTAAATAGCTAAGGCCCCAGCACTGATCCCTGTGGCACCCCACTAGTTACAGATTGCCATTTTGAAAAAGACCCTTTTATCCCGAGTCTTTGTTTTCTGTTAGTTAGCCAATCCTCTATTCATGCCAGTATATTACCCCCAACACCATGAGCTCTTATCTTGTGCAGTAATCTTTTATGTGGCGCCTTATCGAATGCCTTTTGGAAATCCAAATATACTGCATTCATTGGTTCCCCTTTATCCACTCTGCCTGTTACTTCCTCAAAGAACTCTAATAAATTTGTCAGACATCATTTCCCCTCATAAAACCATGTTGACTCTCCTTGATCGTATTATGAGTCTCCAAATGTCCTGCTACTACTTCCTTAATAATGGATTCTAGCATTTTCCCAATGACAGATGTTAGGCTAACTGATCTATAGTTACCTGCTTTCTGTCTCACTCCCTTCTTGAATAGGGATGTTACGATTGCGGTTTTCCAATCCGCTGGGACCTTTCCAGAATCTAGTGAATTCTGGAAGATTACAACCAATGCATCCACTATCTCTGTTGTCACTTCCTTTAAGACCTTCGGATGCAAGCCATCAGGTCCAGGGGATTTGTCAGCCTTTAGACCCATTAGTTTACCTAGTACTTCTTCTCTAGTGATAGTGATTGTTTTTAGTTCCTCCCTCCCCTTTGCTCCTTGATTTTCTACTATTATTGGTAAACTATTAGTGTCTTCTACTGTGAAGACAGATACAAAATATCTGTTCAATTCCTCTGCCATTTCCTTGTTTTCCATTATTATTTCCCCAGTCTCATCCTCTAAGGGACCAATGTTTACTTTAGCTACCCTCTTCCTTTTTATATACTTGTAGAAGCTTTTACTATCAGTTTTTATATTTCTTGCTAGTTTACTCTCATAATTTATTTTCTCCCTCTTTATTATTCTTTTAGTCCTCCTTTGCTGGTTTTTAAAGTTTTCCCAATCTTTGGGCTTGCCGGTAATCTTTGCCATGTTGTATGCTTTTTCTTTTAACCTGATACCATCCTTGACTTCCTTAGTTAGCCATGGTTGGTTCATCCTTTTTGTGGAGTCTTTCCTCCTCACAGGGATATGTTTTTGTTGCAAGTCATAAAATATCTTTTTAAATGTTTGCCACTGTTTATCCACCATCATACCATCTAACCTGTTTACCCAGTCCACTTTAGCCAATTCCGCCCTCATTCCTTTATAATTGTCCTTATTTAAGTTTAATACAGTAGTTTCAGACCCAAGATCTCGCTCTCAAACTGGATGTGAAATTCTATCATGTTATGATCACTGCTTCCCAAGGGATCCTTTACTTTGAGATCATTAATTAATCCTGTTTCATTACCCATTACCAGATCCAAAATGGCCTGTTCCCTGGTTGGTTCCACGACGTATTGGTCTAAGAAACAGTCCCTAATACACTCTATGAACTCCTCCTCAGGGCTATTTTTGCCAATTTGATTTGTCCAATCTATATGAAAGTTAAATTCGTCCATGATTATTGCATTACCTTTTTTACAAGCCCCCCTTATTTCCTGATTAATATTTTGCCCTACAGTGTAGCTACTGTTAGGGGGCCTATAGACTACTCCCACCAGTGATTTCTTTCCCTTGTTATTTCTTACCTCCACCCAAATTGATTTGACATCTTGATCTTCTGAGCCAAGATAATTTCTCACTATTATACCAATTTCATCCTTTATTAACAGAGCTACCCCAGTGACACAGGGGGTAATCTGGAAGAGGGGTTTGGGCCAGAGGTGGACGGGCCCATATGACTTGTCTCTCCCTGCTGCCAAGGCTTCTTGTCCTCCTTTTCCCATCTCATCGGGCACTCGGCCAAAGGATGGATTCACGTTATCTTCCTTCTCTTCTTCCTGCAGCCCTGTGACTGTGGAGGACCTGCAGGAAAACATGGCAGATTTTGAGAAGGAGTGAGTTAGACCCCCTTGGAATGAATGAGACAAGGAGATGGAAGGTTGTATGTGTGTGTACGCAGGACAGTGTAGGTGCTAAGCTACCCACCTGGCCCCGGCATGTTTGGTGCCAACCTCCATCTCTGGCGTGGGTGTGGTAAAGTGTGTCCCCATGAGGGCCATGACCTCCTCCTCATGGAACAGAGAGGATGCACTGTTGGGATGCCCCCTACACTGCCTTGCATTGTGTACCAGTTTCTCCTGCAATGGCATACGTAAATGAGAGTAAGGCTGGCAGTGGAGAAGTGTGCAGTGAGAGTGATTGGAGAGGTGAAGTGAGAGATGTAGGAATGTGGCGCTATTAGAGTGGAGGCAGGCATTTTGGGGGTTGCATAAGGCAATTTGTGTGTGCTTGGGGAGAAGCGTAGCCATTGTGTAGGATAGGTTAGTAGGTGCCCTTAACAAGAGTCTAATGTGAAGGGTTAACAGGGTGAGTGTTGATTTAAGAGGATTAAGATTAGTAGTGGTGTTCAGGATGGGAAAGGAAGAAAGGAAAACCACTATGAGTGCCTTACCTTACCAGTTCGGGTGAGATTATTGAATTTTTTCTGCACTGCTCTGCTGGGCTGGGAATGAGGGAGTTTCTGACAGTGCCAGTGCCACCTCCCTCCATGCAGCACAGCTTGCTGCTCTGTCAGGCTTATAGGACTGTAGTCCCAGGAGGCTCCATCGCTTGTAAGAGGACATCTAGGTTCTTTTCCAAGAACTTCACCATTCTCCTTCTCCAACCTCTTCAGTCTGCTTGCTCAGCGGGCACAGGTACCACCTGCATTGACATACTGCTGCCAACATAGAATAAAGATATGGGTTAGAGATGGCATGGAGAGATTTGAGCAGAACTGAGAGGAAACAATTGTTGTAACCTTACCTGTCAGTCTCCCAGGGTTGTGCTGAAGACAGGAGTCTGCAGTGTGTTTTTAAACAATCACACTATTATGATGCTCAAATTTTTGGGGGGTTCAGCTGCTTACACACTTGAGTTATCCCAGAACTAACATCTGCTCATATGCAAATGAATTTACCCAGGAAATTTCCATGCTAGTGCCCTGTGAACGGTATTATTTTCTGGCACTCTATTGTAACAAAACTATAGTGTACTATGAATATTAAGGAAATTCAGGGCCGAGGTTTGTCCCATTCTCGAACCTAGGTGTATAATCTAGCCTAACATTTCAGTGCTGTATCGTTAGAAGCACTGTTCTTTGGATGAGATGTTAAACTAATTCCTTGTCTGCCTGAGAAAAAGCTCATGGCACTTTTTGGAAGAAGAGCATGGAGCTTTCTGAAATATTCTTAATCAGTCTGATTGAAATATTCAGCCATTATTGCCTCAGTTAAAAGGAGTAAATATGTGTGCAGTGCTGTTCTACGGTTTGTGGAAGGAAGTCACTTAGTTTGTATGGAGACAGTCACACGCCGTGAAGCTCCTGAAAAGATTGGCATTTTTGGGGTTTTAAATTGATAACATCTGTAATTCTCTACGTTAATGTTTTATTTCTTTCGGTGGAAAGAAAGCAACTGAGTGATTGGGGCTGCTGGCACTGTACTGAGGAGGTTTGGGGCTGGCCACATTCCTGAAACAGCACCACAGGACTGTTCCAAACCTCCTGCTGAAAATCTGGCATACTGGTTACTGGGGTAGGTTCATGTTGTAGCAGATGCAATATTCCTAGGAGCACTGACCTTGGTCGAATGTTTTTTAAAGAATGAAAACTTATTTTAGTTAAAGTGTGCAAACTATTGTCAGAATAATTACTGAACTTTTCAAACCTAGTGACATGTGTTCCAAAATAATTTCTTGGTTGTTATTGCTCCTTACCTTTTTTTTAAGAAAACTTACAGAAAAGTAAAAAACAAGGCAATTAGACATTACATTTGAAGCATTGAAGTATAACCAGACCAACCAGTCAGCATTATTTATTGACAGACCAACCAAGACAATGGCCAGGAGTTTCCTCGGACCTGCTCCCACTCTTCCACCATAACGGAAACCCTATTTATGCGCATAAACAGGGTTTCGGCAACACTTCCACTGAAGTGGCAATGCAGGAGCAGCTCCGAGGAAATTCCGGGCCATTGACTGAGTTAATCCTCCAGAAGGCTAATCTTAACATTCAGATTTAAGATTTAAAATAGTAGAACATGGACTATTTCAAACCTTGGGACTGGACAGATGGACCATAATGCTATTTTCTGACATTGTACACTTCTATGTTCCCACTTTAAAATAAATGAGTTAATGTCTCCATTAAAACAACAGATAGAGTACAAGCATATTATGCAAATATACATCAGATAACCAACACAGCAACATGGAGTGCTATTTTCAGAGTAGGTTGATTCAGACCCTTCTAGAATATTTGTCTGAAAATGTACCACATCGTTAACAGATAACCAAAGAGAGACATTTTATTTTCAAAACCACCAAATTTGCAAAGGAGGCAGCTGAGAATAAAAAGCAACATTTGCCAAAGTTGGCAAGGGTCAGCCATGGAATTTTATTCTGAAAGGACCTGCTCCAATTGCTGGAACTGTTAGAACAGGTTAATTCCATCAGTTGTAATGTCTGACAGTGATAAGTTATTCCAACAGTTCTAAAGCTGAGTGCACGTGTAAGGTCAATCTTAAGGTCAAGCCTAAGATTTCATACAAAATGCAGTGATAAACTAAACAGATCTGCATTGAGTTTGATTGTGTCAGCTCTCTGTAAATAGCTGTTTCATTAGGAATGATTTGCACCAGATAACTTCTACATAATCAAATAATTTGTGACTATCACAGCTGTAGATTTGGCAGCTGCATTAAATTTTGTTAAAGAAATAAAACAAATCTGATGCTATGGTTGTACTTAGAGGAGCTGTATGTTTTAATTTAGTGTAGGTGATAGAATGTACCAATCGGCCAACTGGAAACCTGCAATCTCAAGTGAAGATTCATATAAGATGGAAGGGCTCCTGTGATTACACCACTATTACCATTTTGTAAGTGGCAATATTGAGCAGACTGTAGCTGTGTGATTCCATTTACTGTAATTCAGTACCTTCAAGTATAGTGACAGTTAAGATTAGGCTTACTTTTGCATATTAGAAATAAAAGTACATTAAACTTCCATTTAAAATAAATATGTAATACAATAGCATGTTTTAAAATCTAGGCTGGGATCGGGAATGGCTCATAGGTATTGAAAAATACGCACAACTTAATTTGTTTATTATCATTAACATTACGATCTTCAATTTACTATAACCCAAAAATCAGACAAGCTTTTACATTTAAACCTAGAAATGAGTGTTGCCGAAATTAGCAGATGAACCTTGCCATGTTTGTATAACATTCCGTTGTCTGCTACTTAGAAACGGCATTAACCCATTTAAAATACACGGATAACTGCCCAGGTTAAGATAGCTGACTAAAAAATGTTATCACATGCTTGGCATTTGTCTACTAGTATCACCAATAGGTGAGAGTGCTATATTAACCTTTCATTTATAGGGGTATCTGATATACCATGATTTTGATATTAGGCATATCTTTATAGGTCCCTAAGGGAAACATTATGAAACACTTCCTTTGTGGTTTGCCCTCAGTAATAACATGCGTTTTCTAGCCTATAAAAGAGGGTCAAGTGTTATAAATTTTTAGACAGCTAGCTGGCAATATTAGTCACCTTACATTTGAGACTCTATTTACAGAATCAGTGGAGCTTGATTCACAGAGGATGGCAACATCTCCTGCAAATATAAAAGCTTGTCAGAAATTTATAGAATAAAAGACATCTACTGAAAAGTCTTCATTTTAGTGACTAATGCAGTTGTTATTAAGAAGATTTGATGATCATTCCAGCCCATTGTACATGGGCCCAAATCTTAAGGTTTAGGTAAATTTTAAAAATTGAACCATATAGCTCTTTTATAGCACCACCTTAACATGATTTTGTTTCAGGTTCAGTATTTTGGTGTATCAGTTCACTGTGGCATTGTGTGCTAGGGGCTGGCTCTTCCTCTCCAGTTCGATTTCAAAAATGGCCCAAACAAAATGTTACACCTAATCTACAAACTGCTATGCACATTTTTGGCAAATACAACTCATGCACACAAGTACATGCATTGGCATATACATCTTAAACACACATCATGCATGCACACTGGCATATACAAATCTCACACACAGTACACACGCTCATGCATGCACACATGCTTCTCATACATACACACACTCACAAGTACACACATATGTCTTGCATAAACACTGGCATATATACTGGCAAGTGCACCTTACCCACAGAAACACACACTTACAGACTAGTAAAGTATTTTTTGTCAATAAAAAGTACTTATTGTAAAAACAATTGATTAAAATGTTAAAATTAGACAACTGAAAAATGTTTTCTGCTGCAATGTTGGTGATATTTTTGCATGTAATATGGTATTTTAGTTAGTTGTTCTGCACTAATCTTTAAGGAAGTTTTGAAGACTCACCAGCAAAAGCTGCAAAACTATGGACCACAAATCGTCCAAAAGACTTTTGCTGCACTACGTCTTTTTAAAAGTAGAATCCAGAAATTAAAAAATGAGCAAGAAACAAGGGACTACAACAAGCAACAGCTGCAAGAGGAATAATAGATCCATCCCTGCTGACACCGAACTAACACAGATCAGGGAAGGTCAGGTGCTGAAGCCAAAACAAATCTGTCCTATTTCTAAAGTTACAAAATTTATTAGCACCAGTTCAAATTCCAGGTGCACCCCCTGCGTCCCTCCCTTTAAAAAAAAGTAAAGCATCTGTATCTATAATTCCATCACAAATTCACTTCCTCCTTGCTTGTTTCTTTCAGGTTAAACTGGCAATTTTTCCCTCTTGAACTAAAAACCATTTCCACCATTGCCAAAGCAAACATGATTGCAAGTGGTATCAGTAATAATAAAACACAGAACAATCAGCATTGTGACAAAATAAGGCCAATTTCTGTCTTTATTTCATTTAGGTTTGAAATAGTTTCAATTTTAACTCTACCTACCTTTCACTATCAAATTTCAAAATGAAGGATGGAAGATACGTTGTCTGTGGAAACCATGTCAAGCTCTGGAAATTCGTCAGGATACAAGGGCTTTGTTATAAGTACAAATTAAGTTGTACATGGTCAAAATAGGTACTAGGAAACCAGAAAATGCATGAGCACCTGCTCATTAGCGTTTGGCGCAGTAATTCTTACCATTGTGTCTTTAATCATCCGCGTACAATATGGTATCTGGAAGGTCTACCAAGAGACAAGCCTTTGCCGAGTCATCCAAAAGTCTTCTCATTTATCAAACCGTATAAGAATTTTAACACTGTATTTGTCTGATTCTAATTGATTTGTTTTTAATTGTTGTGCTAATTCAACAATTAGGGGAGGAATTCCTGGATGTGTATGTGATGGTTTTCTACACCAATATGTTGAGGAACCAACTAGAGAACAGGCGATCCTAGACTGGGTATTGTGCAATGAGAAAGGATTAATTAACAATCTTATTGTGCGGGGTCCCTTAGGGAAGAGCGACCATTACATGATAGAATTCCTCATTAAGATGGAGAGTGAAGTAGTTGAATCTGAAACTAGGGTCCTGAATCTAAATAAAAGGAAATTTCGAAAGTATGAGGTGCGAGTTGGCTATGATAGATTGGGGAACTTTACTAAAAGGGATGACGGTGGATAGGCAATGGCTAATATTTAAAGAACGTGTGCAGGAATTACAACAATTATTCATTCCTGTCTGGCGCAAAAATAAAACAGGAAAGGTGGCTCACCCGTGGCTTACAAAAGAAATTAGGAATAGTATTAGATCCAAAGAGGAGACATATAAAATTGCCAGAAAAAGCAGCAAGCCTGAGGATTGGGAGCAGTTCAGAATTCAGCAAAGGAGGACAAAGAGATTGATTAAGAGGGGAAAAATAGAGTATGAGAGTAAACTAGCAGGGAACATAAAAACTGACTGTAAAAGCTTCTGTAAATGTCAAGAGAAAAAGATTAGTAAAGACAAATGTAAGTCCCCTACAGTTCAGAAATGGGGGAAATTATAATGGGGAACAAAAAAATGGCAGAACAATTAAACACATACTTTGGTTCTGTCTTCACAAAGGAGGACACAAATAACCTCCCAGAAATGTTAGGGAACCAAGGGTCGAGTGAGAGGGAGGCACTGAAGGCAACCATTATTAGTAAAAAAAAAAGTGCTAGGGAAATTAATGGGGCTAAAGGCTAACAAATCCCCAGGACCTGATAATCTACATCCCAGAGTAGTAAAGGAAGTGGTCCTGGAAGTAGTGGATGCATTGGTGATCATCTTCCAAAATTCTATAGACTCTGGAACAGTTCCTACAGATTTGAGGGTGGCAAATGTAACCCCACTATTTAAAAACGGAGGGAGAGAAAAAACAGGGAATTACAGACCAGTTAGCCTAACATCAATAGCGGGGAAAATGCTAGAGTCTATTATAAAAGATTTGATAACAGAACACTTGGAGGGCATTAACAGGATTGGACAAAGTCAGCATGGGTTTATGAAAGGGAAATCATGCTTAACAAATCTACTGGAATTTTTTGAGGATGTAACTAGTAGAATAGATAGGGGAGAACCAGTGGATGTGGTGTATTTGGATTTTCAGAAGGCTTTTGATAAGGTCCCACACAAGAGGTTAGTGTGCAAAATTAAAGCACAAGGGATTGGGGGGAATATACTGGCATGGATTGAGAATTGGTTGACAGACAGGAAACAGAGAGTAGGAATAAATGGGTCTTCTTCCGGGTGGCAGGCAGTGACTAGTGGGGTACCGCAGGGATCAGTGCTTGGGCCCCAGCTATTCACAATATATATCAATGATTTGGATGAGGGAACTAAATGTAACATTTCCAAGTTTGCAGACGACACAAAGCTGGGGTGGAATGTGAGCTGTGAGGAGGATGCAAAGAGGCTCCAATATGACAAGTTGGGTGAGTGGGCAAGAAAATGGCAGATGCAGTATAATGTGGATAAATGTGAGGTTATCCACTTTGGTTGTAAAAACAGAAAGGCAGATTATTATCTGAATGGTGATAGATTGGGAAAAGGGGAGGTGCAACGAGACCTGGGTGTCCTTGTACACCAGTCGCTGAAAGCGAGCATTCAGGTGCAGCAAGCAGTTAGGAAGGCGAATGGTATGTTGGCCTTCATTGCAAGAGGATTTGAATACAGGAGCAGGGGTGTCTTACTGCAGTTGTACAGGGCCTTGGTGAGACCGCATCTGGAGCATTGTGCAGTTTTGGTCTCCTTATCTGAGGAAGGATGTCTTTGCCATGGAGGGAGTGCAGCGAAGGTTTACCAGACTGATTCCTGGGATGGCAGGACTGTATGAGGAGTGATTGGGTCGACTAGGCCTATATTTAGGCCTGTGTCGATGATCTGGCAAGACATGCCAGATCATCGACACAGATACCACCATCACACGAGAGGACACCACCCACCAGGTGCACGGTTCATACTCCTGTGACTCGGCCAACGTTGTCTACCTCATACGTTGCAGGAAAGGATGCCCCAGAGCATGGTACATTGGCGAGACCATGCAGACGCTGCGACAACGGATGAACGGACACCGCGCAACAATCGCCAAACAGGAGGGTTCTCTCCCTGTCGGGGAACACTTCAGCAGTCATGGACATTCAGCCACCGACCTTCGGGTAAGCGTACTCCAAGGCGGCCTTCGAGACACACGACAACGCAAAATCGTCGAGCAGAAATTAATAGCCAAGTTCCGCACCCATGAGGACGGCCTCAACCGGGATCTTGGGTTCATGTCACACTACACGTAACCCCACCAGCGAACAAATGTTATCTGTTTTTAATATAACGGGTCATTGACTGTCTTCCTTATCTCTCTCTCTCTCTTTTTTTTTGGGGGGTTGTATATTCAGTGGCCTTTTAGATGACACCTTTCTGTCTGCTCACTGTGATTGCCTTGGCAACGGGCAGTAATCACCAGGCTTTATTCTGTGATCTTAAAATGCAAAGGATTCGAAATTGTCTTTTCCACACCGCCTGAGGAAGGGGAAAGCCCCCGAAAGCTTGTGGGATTAAAAATAAAATCGTTGGACTATAACTTGGTGTTGTAAAATTGTTTACAATTGTTAACCCCAGTCCATCACCGGCATCTCCACATCATGGCTACCATCGACACCACAAACTGCCGGCTCACAGTGGAAAGGATATCCAAGAAGATCGCGCATTTAGACACAGACATCAAGTTTTTACAGAGCTGCAAGAAAGCAGACAAGATCCCGAAAGGACTACAGATCACAAACCCACTCAAGTCCACATACAACTCGGATTACGCTGAGAGACTCTGCCGCCTCTCGCACACTCCGCAACCATCTCGTACACCAACTCTACAGCAGACGCCACAACCTCGAAACTAAGATAGAGTCCATACTCTCAACCTGTACTCAGGACACAGCAGACCAGCTACGAGATACCGCCAGACAGACGAGGCAACGGAACTACGCTGCCTACATGAAAACCAAGAGCAGGAAGCTTGAGAAACTCGGCATCACCACCAGCATCAACCAAGCTTCCCCTGGTACCACGGTTGCAACCACAGGGAAGTCTATCGTCAATTTGTCCGACCACACCCTTCAACCAGACGAAATCGAAGTTCTCAGCCGAGGGCTCAATTTCTGCCCCACTACCACAATGGACCCCACTAGTCTCGCGGCAGACACAGAGGAATTCATCAGGAGAATGAGGCTCCGGGAATTCGACCACAAACCACAAAATTTCAGCAGCGAACCCAATGAGACAATCAACGATTCGGAACAGCAGACAGAGGGATCCGCGATACAGCAACCGAAGAGGAAAGAGTCTCACTGGACTCCTCCAGAGGGTCGCTGCCCTCAGCTTGACATGTATGCTCAAGCTGTCAGGAAATGCGTCTAAGCCAGATTCATCAGCCGCACTCGGAAGATAGTCCAGAATGTCACCCGAGCACAACGCAACGCCATCAAAGCTCTCAAGACCAACCGCAACATCGTCATCAAACCAGCGGACAAAGGAGGAGCCATCGTCATACAGAACAGAACGGACTATTGCAAAGAAGCATACCGACAACTGGACAACCAGGAACACTACAGACGGTTACCCGCAGACCCGACCAAAGAACACACCCATCAGCTCAACAAACTGATCAAGACCTTCGATCCAGACCTTCAAAACATCCTACGCACTCTCATCCCACGTACTCCCCGCGTGGGAGACTTCTACTGCCTCCCAAAGATACACAAAGCCAACACACCCGGACGTCCTATCGTATCAGGCAATGGAACCCTGTGTGAGAACCTCTCTGGATACATCGAGGGCATCCTGAAACCCATCGTGCAGGGAACCCCCAGCTTCTGTCGCGACACTACAGACTTTCTACAAAAACTCAGTACCCACGGACCTGTTGAACCAGGAACACTTCTCACCACGATGGACGTCTCGGCACTCTACACCAGTATCCCCCATGATGACGGCATCGCTGCGACAGCATCAATACTCAACACCAACAACAGCCAATCTCCAGACGCCATCCTACAACTCATCCGCTTCATCCTGGATCACAATGTCTTCACCTTCAATAACCAGTTCTTTACCCAAACACACGGAACAGCCATGGGGACCAAATTCGCACCCCAATACGCCAACATTTTCATGCACAAGTTCGAGCAGGACTTCTTCACTGCACAGGACCTCCAACCAACACTATACACCAGATACATCGACGACATTTTCTTTCTATGGACCCACGGTGAGGAATCACTAAAGAAACTACACGATAACATCAACAAGTTTCATCCCACCATCAAGCTCACCATGGACTACTCCTCAGAATCAGTTTCTTTCTTGGACACACGAATCTCCTTCAAAGACGGGCACCTCAGCACCTCACTCTACCGCAAGCCCACGGACAATCTCACAATGCTCCACTTTTCCAGCTTCCACCCCAACCACGTCAAAGAGGCCATCCCCTATGGACAGGCCCTGCGAATACACAGGGTCTGCTCAGACGAGGAGGAACGCGATGGACACCTACAGACGCTGAAAGACGCCCTAGTAAGAACGGGATATGATGCTCGACTCATCGATCGACAGTTCCGACAGGCCACAGCGAAAAATCGCGTAGACCTCCTCAGAAGACTAACACGGGACGCAACCAACAGAGTACCCTTCGTCGTCCAGTACTTCCCCGGAGCGGAGAAACTACGCCATGTTCTCCGCAGCCTTCAACATGTCATCAATGATGACGAACACCTCGCTATGGCCATCCCCACACCTCCACTACTCGCCTTTAAACAGCCACCCAACCTCAAACAAACCATCGTTCGCAGCAAATTACCCAGCCTTCAGGAGAACAGCGTCCACGACACCACACAACGCTGCCACGGTAACCTCTGCAAGACATGCCAGATCATCGACACAGATACCACCATCACACGAGAGGACACCACCCACCAGGTGCACGGTTCATACTCCTGTGACTCGGCCAACGTTGTCTACCTCATACGTTGCAGGAAAGGATGCCCCAGAGCATGGTACATTGGCGAGACCATGCAGACGCTGCGACAACGGATGAACGGACACCGCGCAACAATCGCCAAACAGGAGGGTTCTCTCCCTGTCGGGGAACACTTCAGCAGTCATGGACATTCAGCCACCGACCTTCGGGTAAGCGTACTCCAAGGCGGTCTTCGAGACACACGACAACGCAAAACCGTCGAGCAGAAATTAATAGCCAAGTTCCGCACCCATGAGGACGGCCTCAACCGGGATCTTGGGTTCATGTCACACTACACGTAACCCCACCAGCGAACAAATGTTATCTGTTTTTAATATAACGGGTCATTGACTGTCTTCCTTATCTCTCTCTCTCTCTTTTTTTTTGGGGGGTTGTATATTCAGTGGCCTTTTAGATGACACCTTTCTGTCTGCTCACTGTGATTGCCTTGGCAACGGGCAGTAATCACCAGGCTTTATTCTGTGATCTTAAAATGCAAAGGATTCGAAATTGTCTTTTCCACACTGCCTGAGGAAGGGGAAAGCCCCCGAAAGCTTGTGGGATTAAAAATAAAATCGTTGGACTATAACTTGGTGTTGTAAAATTGTTTACAATTATATTTACACGAGTTTAGAAGAATGAGAGGTGATCTCATCGAAACATATAAAATTCTAACAGGACTAGTCAGACTAGATGCAGGGAGGATGTTCCCAATGGCTGGGGAGTCCAGAACCAGGGGTCACAATCTCAGGATACGGGGTATGCCATTTAGAACAGAGATGAGGAGAAATTTCTTCACTCAGAGGGTGGTGAACCTGTGGGATTCTCTACCACAGAAGGCAGTGGAGGCCAAGTCATTAGATGTATTCAAGAAGGAGATAGATATATTTCTTAATGCTAAAGGGATCTAGGGATATGGGGAAAAAGCAGGAACAGGGTACTGAGTTAGACGATCAGCCATGATCATTTTGAATGGCGGAGCAGGCCCGAAGGGCCGAATGGCCTACTCCTGCTCCTATTTTCTATGCTTCTGTGTAACATCTTGTTGTATAATTTGGCTTCTGTATATTAATTAACCTGTAAATAAATCTGACCAACTAGATTTTTCAGTCTGGCACATTGGTCTGTCAGTGTGGTATTTTCTGCCTTTGAGAAGAGACAGTGAACAATATACCATAACTGAGGGTTAGTTGGTAAACCTCAGCACACTAGCCTAAGCACGGCACGTACAGAGGTGCAGGGTTCATAGAGTCATAGAGTCATAGAGTTATACAGCACGGATAGAGGCCCTTCGGCCCATCGTGTCCGCGCCGGCCATCAGCCCTGTCTACTCTAATCCCATATTCCAGCATTTGGTCCGTAGCCTTGTATGCTATGGCATTTCAAGTGCTCATCCAAATGCTTCTTGAATGTTGTGAGGGTTCCTGCCTCCACAACCCTTTCAGACAGTGAGTTCCAGACTCCAACCACCCTCTGGGTGAAAAAATTCTTTCTCAAATCCCCTCCCGCCTTTTACCTTGAATCTATGTCCCCTTGTTATAGAACCCTCAACGAAGGGAAAAAGCTCCTTAGTATCCATCCTATCTGTGCCCCTCATAATTTTGTACACCTCAATCATGTCCCCCCTCAGCCTCCTCTGCTCCAAGGAAAACAAACCCAATCTTCCCAGTCTCTCTTCATAGCTGAAGCGCTCCAGCCCTGGTAACATCCTGGTGAATCTCCTCTGCACCCTCTCCAAAGCGATCACATCCTTCCTGTAGTGTGGCGACCAGAACTGCACACAGTACTCCAGCTGTGGCCTAACCAGTGTTTTATACAGCTCCATCATAACCTCCTTGCTCTTATATTCTTTGCCTTGGCTAATAAAGGCAAGTATCCCATATGCCTTCTTTACCACCTTATCTATCTGTTCCGCCGCCTTCAGGGATCTGTGAACTTGCACACCAAGATCCAAAATAAGGAATATCAGAAGTGGGATTCGAACCCACGCCTCCAGAAGAGATTGCGACCTGAACGCAGCGCCTTAGACCGCTCGGCCATCCTGAGAACCATGGCATAGGAGATTGAGTTTGCTTGTGGAAATTGCTTTTTTGCCTTAAAGTCAAGACAAGTGTTAGGGGAAAGCCTGAACTATAACAAGCACCTCTTCTTGTTATAGCACTGCCTACTCTGAGGCCTGATCCTCACAAGCCTACCTCCAATGCCACTCTCACAAGCCTACCTCCAATGCCACTCTCACAAGCCTACCTCCAATGCCACTCTCACAAGCCTACCTCCAATACCACTCTCACAAGCCTACCTCCAGACTTAACTCTCAGAGGGCAGCTTGAAAGCCTAACTCCCACTTTTCCAACTGGGCTCATGATGTTAACTGTACAAAATTTGCAATTAAGTAAAACAATATGTACTGGAATCTTATCGACTAATAAAACAGAATGGATTATTATTCTGTAAAATCATTTCTTCTTATCAACTGACACCCGGTTGAATATAAAAATTGGCTGTCACACGATATAGAAAACAACCACCAGGTTTGAACAGAATATTGTCACTTACTACATAAAATGGAAGTTCAAGTCTCTACAAAAGAAATAAGGAAAATAGGAATCCAAAAGAAAGAAGGTGCTATCTTTTAAAACTCATTGTAAAAATAATCTAGTTTGGAAGTGAACTCTTAAGCTTCATTCTTATGTTGGCCTCATCCAAGCACCTTGGGAGCATTGCTGCTTTGTAACACGTATTCTTTAGAGTAGAAATTATGTTGATGATATTATCATACAAAAAACCCAATCTCTGGTTACAATAAAAATCTGATAGCAATTATACTTCAATCAAACTCATAGAATTTGATGGTTACTATGCAGAGCCTGATACAGCTTATTTTGTAATTAAAATTAGCATTTACAGATACACATTGTTTACATCTGTTCCAAATCGCGAAATTCATAGAATCATAGAAAGTTACGGCACAGAAGGAGGCCATTCGGCCCATCGTGTCTGTGCCAGCCAAAAAAGAGCTATCCTGCTTAATCCCACTTTCTAGCACTTGGTCCATAGCCCTGTAGGTTATGGCACTTCAAGTGCACATCCAAGTTCTTTTTAAATGAGCTGAGGGTTTCTCCCTCTACCATCCTTTCAGGCAGTGTGTTCCAGACCCCCACCACCCTCTGGGTGAAAAATTTCTCCTCAGCTCCCCTCTAATTCTTCAACCAATTACTTTAAATCTATGCCCCCTGGTCACTGGCCCCTCTGCTAAGGGAAATAGGTCCTCTCTATCCACTCTATCTAGGCCCCTCATAATTTTATATACCTCAATTAAATCTCCCCTCAGCCTCCTTTGTTCCAAAGAAAACAATCCCAGCCTATCCAATCTTTTCTCATAGCTAAAATTCTCCAGGCAACATCCTCATAAATCTCCTCTGTACCCTCTCTAGTGCAATCACATCTTTCCTGTAATGTGGTGACCAGACCTGTATGCAGTTCTCAAGCTGTGGCCTAACCAATGTTTTATACAGTTCTAGCATAACCTCCCTGCTCTTATATTCTGTGCCTCGGCTAATAAAGGAAAGTATTCTGAATGCCTTTTTAACCACCTTATCTACCTGTCCTGCTGCCTTCAGGGATCGTGGACATGGACTCCAAGGTCCCTTTGTTCCTCTACAGTTCTCAGTATCCTCCCATTTATTGTATACTCCCTTGCCTTGTTTGCCCTCCCCTAATGCATTACCTCACACTTCTCTGTGCCAATATCTTCCATTTACCACTTTTCTGCCCACCTGATCAGTCCATTGATATCTTCCTGCAGTCTACAGCTTTCCTCCTCACCATCTTTCACATGGCCAATTGTTGTGATACAAATTATACACATATTTGCCATTAGATGAATCACAGTGTAAATTGTCACACAGGAAAATCGGGCAATTAAATCTGCATCATTGGCTTGTATATCTGCCACAATAAACCACAGTTTTATCTGACTCGGAAACGATAAAAGTAAAAAATTTCATACATCTGCCTTGGATAACAGACAACAGTCAAATACGTTTCTCTTTAAAAAAAAAATCTCATTGATAAATTGGAAAATAAACTCTTTGAATTAAAAATAGCTCAGTTAAAATATAGATTACATTTGGTGACACATAAAAACGTCTACAAATTTACATACACTCAAGTCTAAGTTTTCCGATGGGACATGATCCCCGTTGGTGGTGTGGAAGGTTGGGAATCATGCCGACCCATGTCGAGTGCACTGACCCTGCTGTAATTTCTGGAGTTAGGCTCATTTGAATATTGAGAATGAACTCCTGGTATTATAAGTGCTTCTGACTGGGTGTTTACCAGGTGGGAAATAATATGCTGCTGCAGGATTTAAAGCATGACCCCATGGTTGTATTACAGGGCACTGCAATTTTACAGAGTAGCCAGGCTGCCAAAGAAGTCATAGTGCTGACCCCAAAATTTTGCTTTTCTTCCCTGAGCACCCTGGGCACCAACAGACTGTTTACCATCTTAAATTAATAGCTGCGTAACTAACCCATCACTCTGGTTAAGGGAGTTACTAAATCAGCATCTTAAAATTGGTGTTTCCATCTCTCCTAACAGAAATTGCTTGTACACAGAACCTTAAAACCCCTTCCGACATTTTAACAAGGTGATTTCACTGGAGAGGGAAGATGATGCTGATGAAGAGGAGGAACAGGAGGAGAGATATTTCTTCCTTCTCAATTATGATGCGATGATGATGAGGAAGGCAATGGCGATGATAAGCTAACCCATGACTTCCTGCAACAACCTCTGGCCCCGTATTCCTCTGCCCAACCCCTTTGATATCACTCCCTACCTCACTTTCTCACTCCCATGCACCAGCTCAGATACTTTCCCCCAGGGTCATTTAGATAGTGTTAGTGAGAATATGGTACAGAGTGATTCACATCCTGAGGGTGTCACAGTCCTCCAGGCAGTCAGAGGTAACTCCAGCACTGTCTATGAAAATAGTAAAAGAAAACTCCAAAATCTTTTCCAGCTCCAGTAATTCATGCAATCTTCAGGCTCAATGGTTCCTTACTTCCATTATCTCAGCCGATCCTGACAACAGATATGCCTTCAGATCCTTATTCTAACATATCCCTGTTGTACTTCAAGTATAACTTCTTTAATTATTTAAAAATATTCAAGGTAGCTGCATGGGGATTCAGTCAGCCCTAAATGCAATCCAGAACTCAGGCGCATCAATTTTGAGGAGGAAAGTTGAAGGAACTGGCTCCTGCTTCAATTTGAAGGGCAGTAAAGTGAGTTGCCCCAATTTTCGGCCCCTGAAATGCCAAAAACGACAAGGAATTGTGTGGCCATAATCTAAGCTGGCACTTCAGTGCAGTATTGAGGGACTGCTGCATTGTTGAAGGTGCTTTCTTTCAGATACAATGTTAAACCAAGAACCAGTCAGCCTCTTCAAGATAAAAGATCTCATGAAACTTTTTGAAGAAGAGCAGAGAGATCTCCTGGTATCCTGGCTGACATTCACCCTCAAACAACATCATCAGAAACAACTTAATTGGTCATTCATCCCTATCGTTGTGAGATCTTGCTGTGCGCAAATTGACTGTCGCGTTTGGTTACAAAACACCAGTTAACGCAATACGTTGTATGTGAGGTGATATATCAATACAAGCTCTTCCTGCCTGAATAACTCTTTATTTGTGAAAAGAACAAAATATATCCTCTAGTCAGGAGTCAGAGTTCAATGCCCTGTCACTGCCGCTACTGAGCTGCTAGAAATAAGTGTTTATTTGTTAACCAAATTGTGCTGCGCATTGCATTTCACATAGTATTACTTTATATCATGCTTCTCAATCGTCTGCATTCTTAGACTGCTCTGCTTCACCATTCAGTCCCTACACTCCTATGTTACTCTTTCAAATGCAATTGCCTATGCAGTTCACTGCAAAACAAACCGCGCATTCCCAGCTCTTGTTCCTGTGCAAGTCTTTAGCCTTTTTTGTGAATTTTTCCAACTATTGTTATTTAACTTCGGCCAGTTCCCCAGTGATAAATTTTGACCAAGGCTGAAAAAAGTAATTATCATTCTGTGGTTAAGTGAACCCAGTTTGCGATAAACTTGCTGACAATAAGCCATCTGTACTTGTTTTTTCTATGGAATGCCAACTGTTAGATCCATAATTGGCAACGACTCTAATAGGTTTCTTGGATCTGGACCTTATGGTGTGGTTGGGGTATGTCCCTAAAGACAAGACTGTTGTGTTGTTTTTTGGAGGCAGTTATTATCGTAGGATACTTAGGGATGTTCACACACTATAAGCATTGTACCAGGGCCCCTGAGATTCTTTGTCATGCCCTTGTCAATTCTGAAATGTTATATTTTACCTCTCTGTTGAATGCAAAAGGTAACATGCTGAAAATATTGAAAAGCATTTGATTACCAAGTGATGAAATTTGTCCTGTTTACTTTTCATGAATGAAAATTGGATTGGTTTCCCTATGCAAATATACTATGTAAAGAGCACAACCTTGACTGCACATAAAAAGTAGGTATCACAATAAAGAGAGCAGGGAGATTAGAATGCTAAAATCAGTGAGGGAAGAAAGATAAATAAATGCCTTGTCTTAAAAGCAGTTCTAGTGACATAGTTATGTAAACCCTAGAAGCAGAAACTCAGTGTGAGGTAGCCTTTGGTATAAGGACTTAGATTTCACTGCCTTCAGTGCTGGCAAGGTTCTCTGAGCTACACACTTAAATAGGTACCCAGTGCTCCAAAGCCTTTTATTTAATTTTACTAATAAGTATCAGGTCTTGTCAGGTCCTTCCCGTTGAGATATCAATATGTTCAGTGCAGTACTAGTAATTTTTATGCTATGAGACCAAATCTGCTGGTGTTGTTCTGAGCGGATTCAGTAGCACGATCTTCCTGGGAATTAGTCTGCCCTCCTGATTAGTGGGAAATACTGTGCTCCATGGAGGGCAAGGTTGGAAGTCTCAGCCAGGTTGACTGAAAGCAAGAGGAAAACTGATGCAAAAATAAAAGCGGACAGAATTGGTGATAGCCTTGTGACATAGGTTGGTAATTGGTTGGGAGGTAGGAGACAGAGAATAGGGACAAACGGAATGTACTCTGATTGGCAGGATGTGACAAGTGGTGTTCTCCAGGGATCTGTTCTGTTGCCTCAGTTTTTCACCTTATATATATATCAATGACTTGAATGAAGGAATAGAGAGTTATATATCCAAGTTTGCAAATAACACATATTTAGGAGCTTTTTCATTTCGAGGACTTCATTTCACATCGTTCACCTGAGGAAGGGGGAAGCCTCCGAAAGCTTGTGAATTTAAAATAAAATTGCTGGACTATAACTTGGTGTTGTAAAATTGTTTACAATTGTCAACCCCAGTCCATCACCGGCATCTCCACATCATGACATATTTAGGAGGTACAGTAAGTTGTGTAGATGGGAGTAGAAAGTTACAAAGGGACATAGACAGATTAAGCGAGGGGGCAAAACTGTAGCAGGTTCAATGAGGGGAAGTGTGAGGTCATCCACTTTGGATCCAAGACAGATACATCAGAATATTTTATTAATGTTGAGAGACAAGGAACTGTAAAGCAGCAAAGGGATTTAGGTGTCCAGGTACACACATCACTAAAAGCTAGGGCACAGGTACAAAAATTAATTAAAGGGATTAATGAAATGTTGGCCTTTATCTCAAAGAGGTTAGAATACAAAGGGGAGGAAGTTACGCTTCAGTTGTACAGAGCCTTGGTCAGACCCCATCTGGAGTACTGCATTGAGTTTTGGGCACTGAATCTCAGGAAAGATATATTGGTCTTGGAGGGGATACAGTGCAAATTCACCAGAATGATACCTGGGCTTAGAGGGTTAAATTATGAAGACAGGTTGCATAAAGTTGGCTTGTAACCCCTTGAGTTTAGAAGGTTGAGGGGTGATCAAATAGAGATATCCGAAATGATAGAAGGACTCGATAGGGTAGATACAGAGAAGCTGTTTCCTCTGATGGGGTAATCCAGAAAGTAGGGGCACAATCTTAAAATTAGAGCTAGGCCATTCAGGGCTGGATGATGGGTCAATTGAAATGTTAAAGGCTGTGATTGACAGAGTCTTAAGTAAGGATATCAAGGGATATGGAGCAAATGGAGTTGAGGTACAGTTCAGCCATGATCTATTGAATGGTGGAACAGGCTCGAGGGGCTGAATGGCCTACTCCTGTTCCTATGTTCAGGTATGCGGTTAGACCAGAAGAACCCTTGAAAAGATGGATTACTTTTTTTGAGCACTATAGTATGCTTGTGCTATAAAGATGTAGGACTCATTAGTTTAATTTATTTCAATGCGAGTTAAAGAAAACTAATGTCGTGGAAGGCAGGTACTACCTTTGAAAATCCATATTGAAGATATTAGGCACAGGCAGCAGGTTACCAAGCAAAACATTTGCTCACAACAGCCAGTTCGTGGGAGAGGGAATGACTTGAAATAACATGTGCCTGTGCTGGAAGGATAAGGAGTTTAAAATTCTGAGTATAGCTTTTCTGACTAACTAAGCGAAGCAGAATTTGAAAAAAAATTGTCCAAAATATGCAGTTGAACAGCTTGAGTCTTACACGGCTGAGTGGGGATACACGTGAATAGGAAATGCTTTCAATGGGTTTGTGTGTCTTTAATTTAATTAGGCACATGCAGTACCATTGCATATTCATGGCATTGCATGAACAACACATCAAGAAGTCACATCCTTGTTAACATAACCTGATACTGAATAGAAAGTTTTCACCTTTACCCTATCCACGTCCCAGCGTGCACTGCCTGAGCAAAGCCAAAGTAAACATGCTGGAAAAAGGGTTTCTTTTGAACAGGATATGCCACATCCTGCATTTAGTCCGAAAAAGGCTTCAGTTTGCATCACAGACGCACCGGGAAAGCTGCACCTCTCAGGCGTCTTTCACAAACGCCAAAATATTTTGTTTGATGTTTAATACTTTGGAGTGTTTAGGTAAAATGGAGCTCAGCAAGTATAAAAATAATGAAAAAATTTCCAGGTTGGGCTCCTAAGGCAAAATCTTGCTGCAACTAGGTTTTAAAAAACAAACTTCATTCTAAGATTTGGATTTGTGCCCAGAATAATTTAAAAGACTTTGAAATGCTATTTGATTTAAACATTCTACACACAAAAGCCTCAATTTTATGATCAAAGCAAGATCGGGGCCTATCCCACCAATGGCACAGGCAGGCTTGTGTTGGCAACTGAGAAGGTTCGTCTTGCCAGTTATTGGAAGGCTAAATCCTCCTCCTAATTTAATACTCCGTGTGCACGGAAAATGAGTGCAGGAAGCTTACTCAGCAGTGCAACTGGCTGGGGAAGGGGGGAGGGCGGCAAGAGGTAGTATCTAATCCAAGAGGCAGCAGCTTTTAAAGGGCTGCTGATTGGCCTTAAGGGAATTTTTTGCTGGACTAAACGTTATGCTTTCACTGAAAGAACAATGAATATATGCAGAGAAAGTTGACGGAGCTGTATAAAAGAAAGAAAAAAGATTGGAAGTTTGGGAAAGCTCCCCATTTACAGGAGTTGGGAAAGGAAATTAATCCCTTCATAGAGTCAGAGATTGCTACAGCAGAGAAACCAGCGGTTCGTCCCATCAAGTGTGTGCTGGCGAGTTTCTCCACGCAGACCGCTGGTCATCCTTCAGGGATGCGCAGTCCTTTGGGCACGGCAAGAGAAGGGCTGGATTAGGCAACTTTCTCTCAGGGTGACTGCACATCTGTCACACCCAGCTCAATCACTCTCAAAAGGACTGAAGATGTGCCAACTAGCTGCCTTCTTGAACATGGCTTCAGATGTAGCAGAACCATCTCATGGCCCTGCACCCAGAGATACAAGGCTACCTTCATCCTTTGTTCTACAGCCCTCTAGTAATTCAGAGCTTAGCTATATTTTGCATTTTATTCTCAACAGTGAGTGCCTGTGATGTGAAGAGGATCAGTTGATGATGAGGGCAGGGGAAACACATTGGCATTGGCAGTGGCAGGGTTCTGAGTCCACGGTGTGGACAAGTTTTTTTCTCTCCTCATGTATCCACAATATTTTGTTTGCATTTTCTATTTTAATTTCAGACCTGCTAGGTGTTAGGTATGGCTCAGTGGTAGCACTCTCACCTTGGAGTCAGAAGGTTGTGGGTTCAAGTCCCACTCCAGAGACTTGAGCACAAAAGATAGGCTGATATTCCAGTGCAGTACTGGGGTAGTGCTGCACTGTCAGAGGAGCCATCTTTTGGATTGGACATTAAACTGAGGCCCCATCTGCCCTCTCAGGTGGAAGTAAAAGTTCCCATGGCACTATTTTGAAGAAGAGCAGGGGAGCTCTGCCTGTGTCTTGGCCAATATTCATCCCTTAAATCAACAACAGTAAAACAGATGATCTGGTCATTATCACATTTCTGTTTGTGGGTCCTTGTGCGCAAATTGGCTGTCGGGTTTCCTACATTACAACAGTGAACACACTTCAAAAAAGTACTTAATTGGTAGTGAAGCACTTTGAGATGTCCTGAGGTTGTACAAAGTGCTATATAAATGCAAACATTTCTTTCTTTCTGCTACATTGCAGTTTGTTTTTTTCTCTTTCTTTCTCTATTGTTCCTTTGTCCCTTTTTATATCACTATCATCTCCCTAATGATCGGAGAAAGCCTCCGAAAGCTTGTGATTTTCAAATAAAACAGTTGGACTATAACCTGGTGTTGTAAGATTCCCTAATGATCATTTATACTGTCTAATTGTCTTTTACTAAGCAGTTTGAAGGTCAACCTGTGATTGGTGTATCACTTGATTATCTCCTATTTTTCCAACTTCACTAAAGTGCATGTTTATCTTTCAGGCTTCAGTTCTGACGAAGGATACCCACCCAAAGCATCATAACCTGCCTTTCCTCTTTACAAATGCTGACATATCTGCTGTGCATTTCCTGCATTTTCTGTTTTTATTTTTCCCATCATCCCTCTCATTGCTAAACAAAAATCATTAACTGAGGTAGAGAGAGAGAGAGTCCATAGAGCCAGGAAAGGTAGCAAGCATAAAAAGACAATGCAAGGATGTCCATTGTTTCCTACATTACATCAGTGACTACACTTCAATAAGTAAAGTGCTTTGGGACATCCTGAGGTCGTGAAATGCACTACATATAAATGCAAGTCTTTCTTTATTAGAGCCAGCCAGATATGTAGTGGTAGCCTAATTCCTCCATAACACTAGCAAGAAAAAAAAATCAGAGTTTACCCCAGCATCATGGCATAAAATCTTGGTTTTGGCTTGATTATACCCAAGCTTTGACCCAAGGTTTGTTTCCATTCTTCCCTGACTGAAAAGGCTTGCTTGGTTGCTTGCCTTCATTGTTATCACATGAGAATTTATCAAAAATCAAAAAACAGAAGTAAATAACAACAGTCAAAGATGGATTTTGTTCTCCTTCAGTACTGCACTGAAGATTGTGATAGCAATCACCATCAATTGATTTTCTAGGATTTGAAAAATTATTTTAAAAAGTTATATTTTCAGATTTCAAGGGTTGTATACAGAATATATCATGGTCAAACATGAATAATAAACTTCTCCACCTGTGAGGCAACCATAATTTTGTCACTTGTGAGTTTTCCAGTCAACCCTATCCAGTGAGGGACATATATTATGACTGGCAGTGAAATATCCTTTGTGTCACACAAATAAAAGAAAACTAGAAATGCCAGTGTAAGCACCATTACTCCTGACTGAATCATGATTCTGAATGCCATCCATACCACACTCAATTTGCATGGTACTTGATTCTTGCTATCAAGTAGCAGGATGGATGGTCACTTTAAGTACTGTCCATGTGTGTGGCTATTTCTTCCCGGCAGGTCAGCAGAATGATGATGGAATAAACTCACAGTGGCAATATATTCAAATTAAAGGGGTACTATCTTTGTGGAAAAAATGTTTGCAAAATCATTTTCATTGTGTTACAAGCTGTGTTGATAAACACCATAGCATCATTTCTATGCTTTATGATAATGATGCACTGGTCTTCTGGCTCCTCCCTTTCACTTAACAAAAAAAAAAGTTGGCATGCATATTCTTCATAAATGGGAAGGGTCCTTTATGATTTAAAGGGATGTCTAATTTAAGAAAATACTTTATTGTCATCATGTTACAAATTCTATCCACAGTGCACCAACACATCTAGTGGAAATAAAATCTTCCCCTTCCTAGCTCATTTGTACCCTGCCAAATGATTTTAATAAATAAAAGAGATATGTTTATATTGCATAAAGAAAACAAACTACACTGCTCATGCTTTCTGCTATTTCCTGTGGTATCCCGGTGCTTCAGAAAGGAGTAATGTTGTTGCACAGACTTCAGTTCTGCTTGAGTGCATGTGGCCTCACGGATATTCCCTAGAGTACCTTAACCCAGGGTGTGAAGGAAGTGCTACTGACCTAACGGATGGAAGCAGGTCTCTGCTCAAGGAGAGCATTGAGGTGCTGAGGTATGTACTGCAATGAATAGAAACAAAATAAAAACACAGGAACTCCCACAGGAGACCGTGGGCATGGGGCATGATTTTTACTTGGAGCTGGGAAGAGAGTGGTGGGGGGTGGGGGGAGGTAGATTTTCACATGGGAAACCCGGAAGTGATGTGAGCGCGCAGGAATCTGCGATCGCAACTCGACTGAAGGCAGTTCATTTTGCTTCCGGATTTCATGTCTCCAAGCTGCGCAGCGGGCGTACTGCGTATCTGCATGACGTGATCTGAAATCAACTATTTAGAGGGCCAGTGCAAAAATGGATTTGAGAAGAGGGAAGGAAGTGAAGCCATGGATTCCAAGAGAGCAAAGGCAGCACCCAGGTTCTCAGCTGCTTCACTTGAAGTACCACTGGGTCAGTGAGAACCCAGGAGGGAGATCATTTACCCAAGCGATGGGAGGAAGAAACCTAGTTTTACCACCAAGAAGGCGTGGCTGGAGGTGGCAGAAAAGGTGAGCAGCAGGAGCACGGTGCCCAGGTCTTGGCTGTACTGCAGGAAGCGGTTTAATGACCCAAACAGGTCAGGAAAAGTGAGTACAGTTGCTGATCCACCCACATTTGTGGTGTACAACACCCCCCCTCTCACTCTGTCCTGGCAAGGCTACTCCATCACATCACTCCTCACACCCATTTAAGTTTCAACAGCAACCATCCTTCACTTACTATGCACTTGCTCACCTCCCCATACATGCACCTACCACTGCCACTCACCCCAATCTTGATGCAATGTGATGCACCTGTCTGATAGTCAGCCTCACCCAATGCACTGCATCCATCGGGTGAACACAGCAACTTCAGTCACTCACAGGTTTGTTCTTTCGCCCCTTGTAGGAGAAGAGAGCGCAAAACGCAAGGGAGAGGAGCGAGGACTGGAGGTGGCCTCCACAAATAGTCCAGCTGACAGATGCAGAGGAGGAGGCCATAGAGATAAGTGGGAGAGCTGCATCCCTACCACCAGAAATGGAGAGACTGGGAACCCGCAGATTCCTCATGACAGAACTTAAATTTCTTTCACACACATGATGACTTTATTTCATCAATGACTGATCTATGAGAAACCTAAGTATGGTGATTGGCAAGATTGTTACTTTGCCATTACTAATTCAGATCGCTTTCTGTTGTCTTTCAGGGCCTTCACGTGTAGAAGAAGAATGTGACGAGATAGATGACATTGATTCCTCAGAGGACCTCATTCCTTCTGAGGGTGCACCGTCACAGGACATATAGCCTAGCATCAGCGCAGATACTCGCACTTCGGTGGGTCATGTTAGCCAATTAGTTTGGTTGTCACCTGATGATTCACAACTCACAAGTGAGCACGAGCAGGCACTGGTGGCAGGGGCAGCTGTGGAGAATCCACATCAGAGGGCGTACTCCTCTCCAAGCCCTGCTCAGCTGGACACAGATGCTGAACCCCAGGGGCCATCATTGAGAATGAGAATGATTGAGGTACAGCTGCACCTTTGTGAGGTATTGGAAAATGTGCCACAATAGCGGCGAGGATGGAGGAGTCCAACACCAATGCTAGTGGATTTTTGTCACGGATAAATGTGAGAATGTCTGCAATGAAGAGAATGGCCACCTCGGTGGAGCTTCAAGCACGGCCATGCAGGAGGTGTCTGCCACCTTCAACAGGATAACAGATACCTTACCCATGGCCTTACAATGCGTCACAGATGTGCACCAAGCTGCTGTCCAGCAGACTTGTGAGAGTTTTGTCGTGCTGGCCCAGGAGAGGGATGGTGGCAAAAGAGAACATGGAAGCGGGGACTCCACTCAAAGCACTACCACATCTCATCCACTGCTCCCCCTCAACCAGTACCCGAAATGTTGCCTCCTCTCCCAATGGCCAACTCTGCCCCTGCACAGGTGCAGGTGGAGCACTCTTTGGCGGGGCCCTTATGGGCACCAAAACCCAAGATCATCTCAGCATCAGAGGAGGAATGCTGAAGCCACAGGGGATGCACCACGTAGAAGTGGTAGGAAGTGTAAGTTCAAGCAATTGTAGTTCACCAAGGGTATGCAGAAGGGTGTTTGAAGACTTGTTATTTGTTAAGTTTTCTTTTTTTTATATTGGTACATTCAATGTATTGATTAGCACCACTTCCACATCTTGGCCATTATTGCGTCCCGAGTGTTAAGTTGCCCTTTCGTTTGCTCCATTTTGAATGCCAATACATGACGATACCCATTAGGTGGATGTGCAGTGGGTGTATGCGTGGTTAAAGGGCTGTTTTGTGCAAAGGGCGGGGGGCGGCAGTGTTGGTTGTGGCGGTGGTTGTGCCAGGCAGCCCAAGTATCTTAAAGTCTCTCTTTTGCCGCTGTTCTTAAGAGAACCTGTGAGAAATGAGGGCATCCCTGGCATCCTGGGCAGGAACGTGCGTGGCTTGTCTGGCAATGGGTGCCCCACCTTCATATTCCTCCTCCATCTCCTTCTTATCCTCTTCTTCAATGTTGTCGCCAACAGAGGATGATTGACGAGCGCCTTCGACCTCCTTCACCTGTAAACCTCTCTGCTGTGCAGGACGCAGCACACCACGATTATTTTGGTTACCCTCTATGGCGAGTACTGAAGGGTGCCTCCAGACCTATCCAAGCACCTGAAGCACATCTTCAACATGCCTATGGCTTGCTCAATGACGCACCTGGTGGTCATGTGGCTCTGGTTGTATCGCTCTTGTGCCTAATTGGTGGAGTCCCTCACAGGTGTCATGAGCCAAGTTTCCAGGGGGTATCCCTTGTCTCCAATGAGCCTGCCCTTAAGTCCTTTGGACGAGGTCTTGAATGTTGGACTGACACAAAATGAATGCATCATATCAGCTGCCAGAGAATCCGGCGCACATCAGCATAAATCTCCTCTTGTGGTTGCACACCAGCTGTGCATTGATGGAGTGAAATCTTTTTTGGTTTATGAAGACTCCTGGCTCATGTGGTGGTCCTTGAATCGCTGCTTGTGTACAATCAATTGCACCCTGCACCTGTGGGAAGCCAACCAGAGAGTCAAAACCCACTGCCCACTGATTTGTTACCTGCCTTATAGACTTAAGTGTACATAAGAACATAAGAACATAAGAAATTGGAGCAGGAGTAGGCCAATCGGCCCCTCGAGCCTGCTCCGCCATTCAATAAGATCATGGCTGATCTGATCCCAACCACAAATCTAAAGAACACAAGAAGTAGGAGCAGGACCCGGCCACACAGCCCCTGGGCCCTCTGCGCCACCCACAGGGCATTGACCGATCCGAACTCAGCTTCATGTCCAATTTCCTGCCCGCTCCCCATAACCCCTAATTCCCTTTACTTCTAGAAAACTGTCTATTTCTGTTTTAAATTTATCTAATGATGTAGCTTCCACAGCTTCCTGGGGCAGCAAATTCCACACACCTACCACCCTCTGAGTGAAGAAGTTTCTCCTCATCTCAGTTTTGAAAGAGCAGCCCCTTATTCTAAGATTATGCCCCCTAGTTCTAGTTTCACCCATCTTTGGGAACATCCTTACTGCATCCACCCGATCAAGCCCCTTCACAATCTTATATGTTTCAATAAGATCGCCTCTCATTCTTCTGAACTCCAATGAGTAGAGTCCCAATCTACTCAACCTCTCCTCATATGTCCGCCCCCTCATCCCCGGGATTAACCGAGTGAACCTTCTTTGTACTGCCTCGAGAGCAAGGATGTCTTTTCTTAAGTATGGAGACCAAAACTGTATGCAGTATTCCAGGTGCGGTCTCACCAATACCTTATATAACTGCAGCAATACCTCCCTGTTTTTATATTCTATCCCCCTAGCAATAAAAGCCAACATTCCGTTGGCTTTCTTGATCACCTGCTGCACCTGCATACCAACTTTTTGATTTTCTTGCACTAGGACCCCCAGATCCCTTTGTACTGCAGTACTTTCCAGTCTCTCGCCATTAAGAAAATAACTTGCTCTCTGATTTTTCCTGCCAAAGTGCATAACCTCACATTTTCCAATATTATATTGCATCTGCCAAATCTCCGCCCACTCACCCAGCCTGTCTATATCCCCTTGCAGGTTTTTTATGTCCTCCTCACTCTCTACTTTCCCTCCCATCTTTGTATCATCTGCAAATTTTGATATGTTGCACTCGGTCCCCTCCTCCAAATCGTTAATATAGATTGTAAAGAGTTGGGGACCCAGCACCGACCCCTGTGGAACACCACTGGTTACTGGTTGCCAGTCCGAAAATGAACCATTTATCCCAACTCTCTGCTTCCTGTTCGATAACCAATCCTCCACCCATGCCAGAATATTACCCCCAATCCCGTGATTCTTTATCTTGAGCAATAATCTTTTATGTGGCACCTTGTCGAATGCCTTCTGGAAGTCTAAATACACTATGTCCACTGGTTCCCCTTTATCCACCCTGTATGTTATATCCTCAAAGAACTCAAGCAAATTTGTCAGACATGACTTCCCCTTCATAAAGCTATGCTGACTTTGTCCTATTAAATTATGCTTATCTAAATGTTCCGTTACTGTCTCCTTAATAATAGACTCCAAAATTTTACCCACCACAGATGTTAAGCTAACTGGCCTATAATTTCCAGCCTTCTGCCTACTACCCTTTTTAAATAAGGGTGTTACATTAGCAGTTTTCCAATCTGCCGGGACCTCTCCTGAGTCCAGGGAATTTTGGAAAACTATCACCAAAGCATCCACAATCCCTACTGCCACTTCCCTCAAGACCCTAGGATGGAAGCCATCAGGTCCAGGGGATTTATCCGCCTTGAGTCCCATTATTTTACTGAGTACCATCTCCTGAGTGATTTTAATCGTATTTAGCTCCTCCCCCCGTAGAGTCCCCTGTTTGTCCAGTGTTGGGATATTCTTAGTGTCCTCTACTGTAAAGACTGAAACAAAATATTTGTTCAGCATTTTTGCCATCTCCATGTTTCCCATCATTAATTTCCCGGTCTCATCCTCTAAGGGACCTTAGCCACCCTTTTTCTTTTTATATAACTATAGAAACTCTTGCTATCTGTTTTTATATTTTTTGCTAATTTCTTTTCATAATCTAACTTCCCTTTCTTATTCAATCCTTTAGTTACTTTTTGCTGTCTTTTGAAGAATTCCCAATCTTCTATCCTCCCACTAAGTTTGGCTACCTTATATGTCCTTGTTTTTAGTCGGATACTATCCTTGATTTCTTTACTTAGCCACGGATGGCTGTCATTTCTTTTACACCCTTTTTTCCTCAGTGGAATATATTTATTTTGAAAGTTGTAAAATAACTCCCTAAATGAACACCACTGCTCATGTACCGTCTTACCCTTTAATCTATTTTCCCAGTCCACTTTAATCAATTCCGCTCTCATACCATCATAGTCTCCTTTATTCAAGCTCAGTACGCTTGTTTGAGAATCAACCTTCTCACCCTCTAATTGGATATGGAATTCAACCATGTTGTGGTCGCTCGTTCCAAGGGGATCCTTAACTAGGACATTATTAATTAATCCTGACTCATTACACAGGACCAGGTCCAAGGTTGCCTGCCCCCTTGTAGGATCAGTTACATACTGCTCAAGAAATCCATCCCTGATGCACTCAATGTAGATGATTGACACGCCCTGGAGATGTCACTGGTGGCACCCTGGAAGGATCCAAGGGCAAAGAAATTGAGGGCAGTGATTACTTTTACTGCGCCGGGAAATGAGTAGCCACCAGGTCCAGCAGGGAGCAGCTCTTCCTCGCGGAGGCTGCAGAAGTCTGCGACCACCCGCCGACTCAATTTGAGCCTGCGTAGCCACTGCTCCTCAGAGAGGTCCAGAACGCTCAACCCTATACCCTCACACGTGGGTAATGCCTCCTGCGATCTCGGCTCCTCCGTCTGCTGTTTTCCAGGTCCTTGTTGCACACCTCTCTCTTGTGCACCTGCAGATCCCAACACAGCATGACGTGGCTGCCATGGATGATCATTTTCTTCCTCCTCAGATGTCCTCTGGAATACATTCATTGTGCCCCCCCACCCCCCCGTCCTGATCTTGTCAGTTTGAGAGGCTCCACAGTTTTGTTAAGGTTGTCTGAACACAAGAACTCTCAATCTCAACAAGGAACTCTCAGTCTCAACAAAGAACTATCAGCCAAACGTTTGCCTGAGAGAACTGAGAGACCAGCTGCAATACCTGAGCTTTTATTGAGATGTGTCAATCACAGGTTTAAAGGGCCAGATCAACTTCTTCATGAATCTCACCTCCTTTTCACTGACAAGATTCAGAAGCCACGGAAAACCCATGCAGGTGAAGTAAAATTTGTTTCTGTTTAAGAAACAATTAAAAAATACCTCTGAACAACCTAACGATCTTAATTACGCGCTAAGTACCCGCCCACCGGCAGTAATTGGGGACGTGACTTCTAGGTTTCGACTGCGCGTGCATCCAAACGCACCCACGTATAACCCAGAAGTGGACACGTTGGAGCCAGGTTGTGGTCCCGCTGCAAAAATCAAGGATTTTCTCTACCCACCTGCCCTCAACCTACCTGTTCTTAGGGGGGAGGGGAATTTTAACCCCCATGTTGCAGTGGACAGACGGTCAAACCAAAGTCCTCAATTCATGTCCTAAGTCATGCAGAGGACTCAGAACATACAGATTTATATAGGGCTAAAGGTTCAGCGAGGCATTTTAAAATTTATAAACATTTCACTGGTGTGCAAAAGCATGAAACCATGGCAAAATACAAAGAAACGTCTTTTTCATTCATTGCCTTTCTTTAATTGTCAAACTTTTTTGAATATTATTTTAAATATATGCACCTTCCAAAATTTATAATTTATTTCCTCTTAACTGTGTAGGCTTGGAGTCCCTATAATAAGTAAGTCCTTCAGTTAATCAGAGATGATATAATGGTGAGGCAAGCTGAAGATCCAATGTTCATGCCCCCAGTTGTTCACACGATGAATTACTCTCCTCACCTGTGCTATCATAAGGAGCAATTTGGGGCAAGAGTTTTAAAAAAGGAATAAAAACAATTAATTGAAAAACATCCCTGAAATTAATTGTGATTTTATTCAGTTTCCAGTTTAAGATATTAACATCTGAAATTTTCTTTGTTGGTTAAGTGTTAACTAACAAAAGTACAGTCACTTCAGCAGACTTTAGCTGATTAATAACTGCAATAAAAATGAAATATAGTCTCCATTATTTTCAGATTTAATGTATTATTCTGAATATGAATGTTATATTGTTTTCATTTCATTTGCAAGGGAATACAGATCTGTCCCCTTTGTCTCGCAGCTCGTTAGAATTTTATTAAAATTATAACTTTTTAAATACTCACTGGGGCAAAAGATTAGATCCTCAAGTAATGGGGAGGAAAAAAGTGAAAAGGTTTGTTTCTTGCTATATTCAGCATGATTCAGACTCCTTTCACATATAGAATTAAACAGTGATTCTCACTCATTTTTAAAAATCAGTTACAGAGAATTATGATTATCTCAAAGCCCTTTTGTTTATTACTGTCTGCTTCTGTTGATTTTTGTAATACATTTACTTGAGCACTGTTAAGTTCAGTAAGAAGGTTTTGAGGAGGTAATGAGCCCAATATTGCAGTGCAGTCATTAACAAATGATGGGCAGGAAAGGACCAAAGCTGGTCCATCAAACCTGCCCCACACTCATGATGCCTGGAGCATCATGGCTAGACACTTTCTATCCCCCAGCCCCCCCATGCAGCCATGTAATCTCCTGGCTATTGATTACAACTGAATGGCTTGCTGAGCCATTTCAGGAGGCATTAAGAATCAACCATGTAGTGTGGGACTGGAGTCATGTGTAGGCCAGACCCGATAGGGGTAGCAGGTTTACTCCCCTGAAGGATATTAGTGAACCAGTTGGGTTTTTGTGTCAATCTGTAAGTTTCATGATTATTTTACTGGTGCTAACCCACAAATTACCAGATTTAGTAATTTCAGTTTCACAGCCGGATTTGAAGTTGGTGATAATAATAATTTGTTAGTCTGATTAACAACTATGAATCCAGCTAACATCCTAATTAATTGAAATGAGAGATTAAAATTGGAACCATTCACTGGAAATGTCTAGGAAATTCCTCCTTAATACTGAAAGCAATATAGTCAAAAGCTCCATTATATCAGTCTAGCATTATTCTGCCTGCTCCTCTCACCCTCAGATTGCTCCTTCCATCCTACAGGGAGGTACTTTGCTTTTGAATGTAGCCCATTTATATATATATATATATATATATATATATGGCGAATCACAGGACACTACTAATTGTAGCTGTATAGGTGCGTTTGCAATTAAAACAAAAGGGTCTCTAGATTCTGGATAGCTGACACACACACTTAGCTGAATTCTATCTGCCGTAATTTTGTTCTGTTTTTAAAAGTACTTATTATTTTCATTCCTTCCCTTCTGTTGATTACTCCAGACTAGGCACCAAGAAGGTAGGTCACCTATTTGGTCTGAGTCCTCGGTCAACGTTATTGTAGCAAGAGTCACCATTGGGTGCATATGAACAATCCTATGTTGACTCTGCTTTTGCTTTTCTCTCCCTGCCTGTGGGAAGTACATTTAACACTTCATAACGATGACTCAGAGTGTAGGGATTCGTGGTACAAGCACATGTCATAATATTCCATGGCACTGCATCTTAGAGCTCAGTGTTATCATGCCATCCCATCTGAGTCTGATTTAACACCTCCAGTGAGTGCACTGCACTTGCTTATTTTCCATTGCCAGTTCAGGGCAGCCTCTGTTGCAAACTGGCTGTCATACAAGACAATTGGGAAGGGTTAGATTGTTTGATGAAAGCAATCAGCTTCTGTTTTTTATATTAATCTGCTTAATCATAGCAGCCTTCATATCAGCCTTCAGAAATCTACTTATAAGATTCATTGGCTAGCGAGGCATGAAACTATTGGCCTTTAAGGCTGTTTGTACAGGCTCCTGGGAGGGACAGTAAGTATACTGGGCTTTAAGGTCAGTCCCTAACAAGAATTCACTTTACTTAGTGACTAACTGAATACGATAAAAATGAAAAAATTGTGCCATTTTGACTTGAACTCGTAGAATGTAGTTGATTGTAAGTGATGAGGGAGTACCTGCTTGTGCTTATATTTCTTGGGAGGCCATTTGTATTCTCTGCCAGATGTGAACTGTTACACAAGGGTGAAAGGTTGATTACCACAATAATTCATATTATCAAAGAATAAACATGATATATTTTTATAGTCTAGCATGTAATTTATTGTACATAAGCTTTAGAGACTTAAACAGCCCCTTATTCCCATATAAAGAAACTCATGAACAATAAATTTAGACACTGGCTATATAAATGCTATGGACTATAACCCTATACGATGGCTTCAATTGGGCAGAATTAAACCACAAACACAATTTACCAAAGATGATGAGTTACACTCAGTACCATTAAAGGGGATGAAAGCCTACTTCATCTGCTAGGTGTAAGGGTTCTTTTCGAAATGAGTTTTGGCAGTGTCAATCCAGTTCCAAATAGTCATGGCCTCACAGAACAAAGTTTCAGCTAATCTGGCACTAATTAGGATTAAATAGTCAATCTCACTCGGGTAACAGGATGACTGGTATGGGAAATAGAAAACTACACTGGTGTGGTAGGAAGCACTTTTCTGAGGTTGAAGTTGAGGTCAGCACATTGTTAGCAGAGTAGGGTGAGCTTTACTCTGCATTGGGACATGTTGTACTTGATTTGAGACCAGAGACATCATTTTTACCTGGAGCCTGGAAGCAAGCGGGGGGGGGGGTAAGATTTTCGTACACGAAACCGGGAAGTGAAGTGAGTGCTTCGGAATCCGTGATCACAACTTAATTGAAGGCAATTAATTTTGTTTCCAGGTTTTGGTCTCCAAGCTGCGCAGCGGGCGTATTGCCCACCCGCATGATGTGATCTGAAGTCCACTATTAAAAGGGCCAATGCAAAAATGGATTTGGGAGGAGAAAGGAGGAAATGAAGCTACGGATTCAAATAGACCAAAGGCAGCACCCAGAATCACAGATGGTTCTCTTGAAGTACTGCTGGGTGCAGTGAGGACCAGGAGGGAAATAATTTACCCCAAGGATGGAAGGAAGAAACCTGGTTCTGCCACCAAGAAGGCCTGGCTGGAGGTGGCAGTAGAGGTTAGCAGCAGGAGCACGGTGCCCAGATCTTGGCTGCAGTGCAGGAAGCGGTTTAATGACCTAACCAGGTCAGGAAATGTGAGCACAGTTGCTGATTCACCCACATCCTGTGGTGTACAACACCACCTCTCTCACTGTCTTGCCAAGTGTAATCCACCACATCACTCCTCACACCCACTTAAGTTTCAACAGCGCCCATGTTTCACTTTCTATGCACTTGCTCATCACCGCCACTCACCTCAATCCTTATACAACGTGATGCATCTGTCTCAGTCACCCTCACCCAGTGGACTGCATTAATTGGATGAATACATGACCTTCAGTCTCTCACAGTTCTGTTCTTACACCTCTGGTAGGAGAAGAGAGTGCAAAATGCAAAGGAGAGGGTGAGGACTGGAGGTGGGCCTCCGCAGATAGCCCAGCTAACAGATGCAGAGGAGGAGGCCATGGAGATAAGTGGGAGATCTGTATCCCTATCCATCGGAGATGGAGAGACTGGGATCTCGCAGATACCAGATGACAGAATTTAAACATCTTTCATGCACATGCCTTTATTTCATCAATGTCTGAACTATGAAAAACCTGAGTCTAGTGATTGTTAAGATTGTTACTTTGACGTTCAGATCGCTTTATTTTGACTTCTAGGGCCTTCACGCATACAAGAACAATCATTGGAGTTTAATGACAATGATTCCTCAGAGGATTTCATTCCATCTGAGGGTGAACCATCACAGGACATACAGCCATGCACCAGCACAGATACTTGCACTTCGGTGGGTCCTATTAGCCAGTTAGTTGGGCTGTTACCTGGGGATTCACAACTCACAAGTGAGCACGAGCTGGTGGCAGGGGCAGCTGTGGCGAGTCCACGTCAGAGGACGCACTCCTCCAAGCTCTGCTTAGCTCTAATTTTTAGGTTATGTCCCTAGTCTTAGACTCACCAACCAGCAGAAATAGTTTCTCTCTATCTACTCCATCAGTTCCCTTAATACTTTGAAAAGTTCGATAAAATCACCCCTTCTAACCTTCTAAATTCCAAGGAATACAACCCTAGTTTGTGTAATCTCTCCTCATAATTTAACCCTTGGAGTCCAGGTATCATTCTAGTAAATCTACGCTGCACTCCCTCCATGGCCAATATATCCTTCCTGTGGTGCGGTGCCCAGAACTGAACACTGTACTCCATGTGTGGTCCAACCAGGGCTTTATATAGCTGTAGCATAACTTCTATCCCCTTGTATTTCAGTCCTTTAGATATAAAGGCCAGCATTCCATTAGCCTTTTTGCTTATTGTCTGTACCTGTCCATGACATTTTAATGACCTATGAACATGAAAGTCCTGGCTCTAATTTTAAGGCTATTTGCCCTAGTCCTAGACTCCCCAACCAGCAGGAGTGAAGTTAGGAAACACTTCTACATGCAAAGGGTGGTAGAAGTTTGGAACACTCTTCCACAAACGGCAGTTGATGCTAGCTCAATTGTTAATTTTAAATCTAAGATTGATAGATTTTTGTTAACCAAAGGTATTAAGGGATATGTGGCTAAGGCAGGTATATGGAGTTAGGTCACAGATCATCCATGATCTCATTGAATGGCGGAACAGGCTTGAAGGGCTAAATGGCCTCCTCCTGTTTCTATGGACCCCAGGGGCCATCGTTGAGAATGAGAATGATTGAGGTACAGCTGCAACTTTACAAGGTACTGGTAAACATGCCACGCACACTCTCCATAATAGCAGAGAGGATGGAAGAGTCTAACTTCAACAGTAGTAGATTGTTGTCCCAAGTAATTGCGAGAATGACTGCCATAGAGAGAGTGGCCGCTTCAATGGAGCTTCAAGCACGGCTCTCAAATGAATCTATGCAGGCCATGACCATGGCCATGCAGGAGATGTCTGCCATCTTCAACATTTGCCTGAGGAAGGAGAAAATCTCCGAAAGCTTGTGAATTTAAAATAAAATTGCTGGACTATAACTTGGTGTTGTAAAATTGTTTACAATTGTCAACCCCAGTCCATCACCGGCATCTCCACATCATGTCTTCAACAGAATGACAGATACCTTTTCCGTGGCCTTACAACGCATCCCATTGAGCAATGGATGTATGCGTGGTTGAAGGACTGTTTTGTGCAAAGGGCGGTGGGGGGTGGGGGGGGGTGGGGGTTGGTGGGAGTTGGCCTGTGTATTTTAATGCCTCTTTTTTCCCCAATCTGACTAAGAGAATTTGTGAGAGATGAGGGCATCCCTGGCAGCAATGTGTGTGCTGATCTGGCGATGGGTGCTCTAACTTTATATTCCTCCTCTTCCTCTTCAATGTTGTCATCAGAGGATGATTGACAAATGCTTTCATCCTTTTCCACCTCTAAACCTCTGCTGCGCTATGTTGTGCAGGACGCAGCACACCAAGATTATTCTGGAGACCCTCGTTGGCGAGTACTGAAGGGCACCTCCAAACCTATCCAAGCATCTGAAGCACATCATCAACATGCCAATGGCTTGCTCAATGCCACATCTCGTTGTCATGTGGCTCTTGTAGCGCTCTTGTGCCTCGCAGGTGTCATGAGCCAAGATTGCAGGAGGTATCCCTTGTCGCCAATCAGCCAGCCATTAAATCTGCCTCCTGTTTGGAAGAGGTCTGGAATGTTGGACTAGCGCAGTATAAACACATCATGACAGCTGCCAGGGAATCTGGCGCACACCTGCATAAATTTCTTCTTGTGGTTGCACACCAGCTGTACATTGATGGAGTGAAACCCCTTGCGGTTTATGAAGATTCCTGGCTCATGTGGTGGTCCTCAGATTGCCGCGTGTGTGCAATTGATTGCGTCCTTTTTTTTTCATTCGTTCACAGGATGTGGGTGTCGCTGGCAACACCAGCATTTATTGCCAATCCCTAATTGCCCTTGAGAAGGTGGTGGTGAGCCACCTTCTTGAACCGCTGCAGTCCGTGTGGTGAAGGATCTCCCACACCACTGTTAGGAAGGGAGTTCCAGGATTTTGACCCAGCGACGATGAAGGAACGGCGATATATTTCCAAGTCGGGATGGTGTGTGATTTGGAGGGGAACGTGCAGGTGGTGTTGTTCCCATGTGCCTGCTGCTCTTGTCCTTCTAGGTGATAGAGGTCGCGGGTTTGGGAGGTGCTGTCGAAGAAGCCTTGGCGAGTTGCTGCAGTGCATCATGGTACACACTGCAGCCACTGTGCGCCAGTGATGGTGGGAGTGCATGTTTAGGGTGGTGGATGGGGTGCCAATCAAGCGGGCTCCTTTGTCCTGGATGGTGTCGAGCATCTTGAGTGTTGTTGGAGCTGCACTCATCTAAGCAAGTGGAGAGTATTCCATCACACTCCTGACTTGTGCCTTGTAGATGGTGGAAAGGCTTTGGGGAGTCAGGAGGTGAGTCACTCACTGCAGAATACCCAGCCTCTGACCTGCACTTGCAGCCACAGTATTTATGTGGCTGGTCCAGTTAAGTTTCTGGTCAATGGTGACCCCCAGGATGTTGATGGTGGGGGATTCGGCGATGGTAATGCCGTTGAATGTCAAGGGGAGGTGGTTAGACTCTCTCTTGTTGGAGATGGTCTTTGCCTGGCACTTGCCTGGCGCGAATGTTACTTGCCACTTATCAGCCCAAGCCTGGATGTTGTCCAGGTCTTGCTGCATGCGGGCACATACTGCTTCATTATTTGAGGGGTTGCGAATGGAACTGAACATTGCGCAATCATCAGCGAACATCCCCATTTCTGACCTTATGATGGAGGGAAGGTCATTGATGAAGCAGCTGAAGATGGTTGGGCCTAGGACGCTGCCTTGAGGAATTCTTGCAGCAAAGTCCTGGGGCTGAGATGATTGGCCTCCAACAACCACTACATCTTCCTTTGTGCTAAGTATGACTCCAGCCACTGGAGAGTTTTCCCCCTGATTCCCATTGACTTCAATTTTACTAGGGCTCCTTGGTGCCACACTCGGTCAAATGCTGCCTTGATGTCAAGAGCAGTTACTCTCACCTCACCTCTGGAATTCCGCTCTTTTGTCCATGTTTGGACCAAGGCCGTAATGAGGTCTGGAGCTGAGTGGTCCTGGCGGAACCCAAACTGAGCATCGGTGAGCAGGTTATTGGTGAGTAAGTGCCGCTTGATAGCACTGTCGACGGTATCTTCCATCACTTTGCTGACGATTGAGAGTAGACTGATGGGGCGGTAATTGGCCGGATTGGATTTGTCCTGCTTTTTGTGGACAGGACATACCTGGGCAATTTTCCACATTGTCGGGTAGATGCCAGTGTTGTAGCTGTACTGGAACAGTTTGGCTAGAGGCGCGGCTAGTTCTGGAGCACAAGCCTTCAGCACTACAACCGGGATGTTGTTGGGGCCCATAGCCTTTGCTGTATCCAGTGCACTCAGCCGTTTCTTGATATCACGTGGAGTGAATCGAATTGGCTGAAGACTGGCTTCTGTGATGGTGGGGATATTGGGAGGAGGCCAAGATGGATCATCTACTCGGCACTTCTGGCTGAAGATGGTTGCAAACGTTTCAGCCTTGTCTTTTGCACTCACATGCTGGACTCTGCCATCATTGAGGATGGGGATGTTTACAAAGCCTCCTCCTCCCGTTAGTTGTTTAATTGTCCATCACCATTCACGACTGGATGTGGCAAGTGTGCGGAGTTTTGATCTGATCCATTCGTTGTGGAATCGCTTAGTTCTGTCTATAGCATGTTGCTTCCACTGTTTAGCAAGCATGTAGCCCTGTGTTGTAGCTTCACCAGGTTGGCACCTCATTTTTAGGTACGCCTGGTGCTGCTCCTGGCATGCTCTTCTATACTCCTCATTGAAGCAGGGTTGATCCCCTGGCTTGTTGATAATGGTAGAGTGAGGAATATGCCGGGCCATGAGGTTACAGATTGTGCTGGAATATAATTCTGCTGCTGATGATGGTCCACAGAGCCTCATGGATGCTCAGTTTTGAGTTGCTAGATCTGTTCTGAATCTATCCCATTTAGCACGGTGGTGGTGCCACACAACACGTTGGATGGTGTCCTCAGTGCGAAGAAAGGACTTCGTCTCCATGAGGACTGTCCTGCACCCGTGGGAAGCCAACCAGAGCGGCAAAACTGCCTATTGTCATTGTGGGGAAAGTTCACAAAATCAGACGTCCCCTGGCAAACAACCTATCCGTTACCTGCCTTATACAATTATGTGCAGGCAACTGACACACGCCGGAGAGGTCACCGGTGGCGCACTGGAAGGAGCCAGAGTCAAAGAAATTGAGGGCAATGGTGACTTTTACTGTGACAGGCAATGCGTGGCCACCAGGTTCAACAGGGAGCAGCTCTTCTTCAAAGAGGCTGGAGATGTCCGGGACCACCTGTCGGCTCTATCTGAGTCTGCGTAGGCACTGCTCCTCAGAGAGGTCCGGGAAGCTCAGTCTCTGCCTGTATACCCTCCGTGTTGGTAGTGCCTCCTGTGACCTCGGCCCTTCTGTTGATCCCCTCTCTGCTGTTCTCCACTCAGCTCTTCTCTCTGCTGTTCTCCACTCAGCTCTTCTCTCTGCTGTTCTCCAGGTCCTTGTTGCACCCCTCTCTCTTGTGCACCTGCAGATCCCAACACAGCATGATAAGATCAGGATGAGGCGACGCAGTGTATGTATTCGAGCGGACATCTGAGGGGAAAGAAAATGATCATCCGTGGGACGATCATCCGTGGGACGATCATTTTCTTTCCCCTCAGATGTCCGCTCAAATATGTACATTGTGTCGCCTCATCCTGATCTTATCAGTTTGAAAGGCTCCGAAGTTTTGCAAAAGCTGTCTCAACCCACGAACTCTCTGCCAAACATTTGCCAGAGGGAACTGAAACACCAGCTGCAATAACTTTTATTCACATTGGGCAATCACAAATTTAAATACCCTCGAGCAGCGGCTTCTTTTTGCCCCTATTCAAAAGGCTCAGTTGATAGCTAAATAACATTTAGGATCAAATTTGCATCAAAAATGCTTGTCTTAGGAGTAGCAGAAATAGTGAGAGTGTTAGACTGCACATCATTACTGCCTGGTAATAGCATAATCCTCATAACCCATTAAATTCCTACAGTGACTACACCTCAAAAGTACTTCATTGGCTATAAAGCACTTTGGGGTCTCCTGAGGTTGTGATAGGCGCTATATAAATGCAAGTTCTAAAGGGCACTGACTATCTGGGGAACCCGGTGCCGCCCTTACCAGTCTAATTAAAAAAGGCATCCCTCTCCTCAATGAGGACAAAATAAGGAAGCAATAAAAAGGAAGACCAGGTAATGTCAACATATCTGATTTCTTTAGGCAAGCCTAAATTATTGGATTACCCAATTAGAGCTCTCTCTGAAACTCAGCTAAAAGTATGTCACATTGATCCACCAGAGTAGGTTTACACTGTAGCAGATGATTCGAATGGTACAGTAAAAAAGGGTTAAATTATATGTAATGGAATAAAAAAATGAATGAACTTGCATTTAGATAGCCCCTTTCACAACTTCAAAGCACTTTACAGCCAATGAAGTATTTATTAGACTAGAATGTGGATTTAATTATTGTTATGTAATCAACTTTCTGGTGCACTACCATGAAGTATTTTGTAAAATTGTGCACTGATGTGTTATATTTTGACTTGTGTTTTTTGAATGCCCTAAAAGCCTTAATCACATCAGTCACGTAGGACATTACACAGAACATAACTGTATGTAAACATGGCTAAATCATGAATATGGGCAAAAAGAATTTGCTTTACCAGAACTTACAGCTAAAAGTTATCATTTGAAAGGAATGAATGCAATGGGCATAGACAGAAAAAGTTCTGGGTTATTTCAGTGCCTGTTCATTTAATATCTGGTAACATTCAGTACAGAAGCTTAAAGCAACCAGCAACTCTCCATTCCATCCTCATAACCTGTTAAATTTTGCAGCCTCTGGTACAAAGGTCATTGAAATAACAGTTTTAAGTAGATAAATTTGAAGATAAGCATGTTGTTTAACTTGAACAATTAGCATAGGACAAGTAAAAAAAATTACAAGCCTCAAGCTAGTTATAAATTAGAAAAGCTTTCCCCCATAAAATAGAGAAACAAACATCCAAAGAAGGCAACTGATTCAGGTTTAGTCAACAGCTCAATCAATATCTGCTGAGAAGGCGAATTTAGCATTATGGAGTTTGACTTTTTTCAGGGAGATAGGGGAAGGAATTTAGGAGGTGAAATTGATCTTTGGTGGTAGTGCACAATGGGAGATAATGAATGGATAGGCCTGATTTTTCTTTTCCTTTGAAGTCAGTATTGGATGCTAATGTTTGGGGCAGAGAAGAGAAGGCGAGTCCATGACATAGTAAACACGCACCAGGCATTGCTTATGGCAAATCTGAGGAAATCAGTCTTTCTACCATTACCAACCCCAGGAATTTGGGGGCCCACAAATCTTAGGACTTAAACTATTATTTAAAAGTATTTTACAGGAGGATTAAAGTCCCTTCTTTCTTTTTGGGGAACATAAGACGACTATAATAATATAAATTGTGTCACAGAGTCCTACATTCTCATAACCTTCTTCATACAACAAACAATAGTCCTTGACCAATTCATACTTCAAAACACTTTTCTTTTAATTCACTCCATACAAAGTCACACTACAGTAGCTTTGGCAACACCTAGTACACTTTCCCAGTCCAAGGCTCTATCAGCTGTCCGCAGCTGCCTTTCAGCTCATCAGCTTCTTTCAAGTCTCAGAGCCCAGGCCAGCCCCAGCTGACTTCCAGCTTCCTCTTCAGGGGCTCTGTTCAGGGGGCCCTATTCCAGCCCAGTTTTCTTATGCCTCACCCTTTTACTCTCACCTGACTGGGGAATGTCTCCACCCACTCCAGCCTCAATTACTTCTTATAAGGTGAGGTTTCTTAAAAAAAGGGCTATGTCCTTATTTGGGGGATCAGGGCCCTCATCAGCCTCTGGCTGACACCTACCAGCCCTCACTCACCCTGCTATATATCCCCCCACCCCCAGCATAGAGCCATCAGCCCTAGTGGCCTGCACCACAAAGCAGTATGCCCTGGAAAAGACACCAGCATTCCCGAGCCAACACAGCTCCATGGTCAATAATTTCCTTCTCAATAACATCACCAAATTCTTGCCACCCACATTCACGTGGACAGTCCCTTTGGCTATTTCAAAAGGCATTGTTTGAGTTTTCATCTTTTCCTTTTCGAGCGGAATCTGGCATCTCCGTTTCACAGAAGTCCTCATGCCAATTTTATCCCATGGAAATTTCCCATCGTGTCCGTCGTCTTGCATTTCTGGTGCAACCACCATTTTGCAAAAGGATACAATCTGACCTGCCGAAAGCGTCACATTTTCAGTCTTCTCAATAAAGGACTCCACTTCAGTCTGGCTCTCTCCAAGCTCAGTCTATTTAATCTCTTTTTCAATGCACTCGCTAAAGACTGCTGGCAGCCATATCCCCTCTTACAGCATAGTCCTCTTTTTTTTAAATTCATTCATGGGATGTGGGCTTCGCTGGCGAGGCAGGCATTTATTGCCCATCCCTAATTGTCCTTGAGAAGGTGGTGGTGAGTCGCCTTCTTGAACCGCTGCAGTCCGTGTGGTGAAGGTTCTCCCACAGTGCAGTTAGGAAGGAAGTTCCAGGATTTTGACCCAGTGACGATGAGGGAACGGCGATATATTTCCAAGTCGGGATGGTGTGTGACTTGGAGGAGAACATGCAGGTGGTGTTGTTCCCATGTACCTGCTGCTCTTGTCCTTCTAGGTGGTAGAGGTCGCGGGTTTGGGAGGTGCTGTCGAAGAAGCCTTGGTGAGTTGCTGCAGTGCATCCTGTGGATGGTACACACTGCAGCCACTGTCCGCCAGTAGTGAAGGGAGTGAATGTTTAGGGTGGTGGATGGGGTGCCAATCAAGCGGGCTGCTTTGTCCTGGATGGTGTCAAGCATCGTGAGTGTTGTTGGAGCTGCACTCATCCAGGCAAGCGGAGAGTATTCCATCACACTCCTGACTTGTGCCTTGTAGATGGTGGAAAGGCTTTGGGGAGTCAGGAAGTGAGTCACTTGCCGCAGAATACCCAGCCTTTGACCTGCTCTTGTAGCCACACTATTTATATGGCTGGTCCAGTTAAGTTTCTGGTCAATGGTGACCCCCAGGATGTTGATGGTGAGGGATTCGGCGATGGTAATGCCGTTGAATGTCAAGGGGACGGGGTTAGACTCTCTCTTGTTGGAGATGGTCATTGCCTGGCACTTGTCTGGCACGAATGTTACTTGCCACTTATCAGCCCAAGCCTGGATGTTGTCCAGGTCTTGCTGCATGCGGATTCGGACTGCTTCATTATCTGAGGGGTTGCGAATGGAACTGAACACTGTGCAATGATCAGCGAACATCCCCATTTCTGACCTTATGATGGAGGGAAGGTCATTGATGAAGCAGCTGAAGATGGTTGGGCCTAGGACGCTGCATTGAGGAACTCCTGCGGCAGTGTCCTAGGGCTGAGATGATTGGCCTCCAACAACCACTACCATCTTCCTTTGTGCTAAATATGACTCCAGCCACTGGAGAGTTCTCCCCCTGATTCCCATTGACTTCAATTTTACTAGGGCTCCTTGGTGCCACACTCGGTCAAATGCTGCCTTGATATCAAGTGCAGTCACTCTCACTTCACCTCTGGAATTTAGCTCTTTTGTCCATGTTTGGACCAAGGCTGTAATGAGGTCTGGAGCCGAGTGGTCCTGGCAGAACCCAAACTGAGCATCGGTGAGCAGGTTATTGGTGAGTAAGTGCCGCTTGATAGCACTGTCGACAACACCTTCCATCACTTTGCTGCTGATTGAGAGTAGACTGATGGAGCGGTAATTGGCCGGATTGGATTTGTCCTGCTTTTTGTGGACAGGACATACCTGAGCAATTTTCCACATTGCCGGGTAGATGCCACTGTTGTTGCTGTACTGGAACAGTTTGGCTGGAGGCGCGGCTAGTTCTGGAGCACAAGTCTTCAGCACTGCAGCCGGGATGTTGTTGGGGCCCATAGCTTTTGCTGTATCCAGTGCACTCAGCTGTTTCTTGATATCATGTGTAGTGAATCGAATTGGCTGAAGACTGGCTTCTGTGATGGTGGGGATATCGGGAGGAGGCCGAGATGGATCATCCACTCGGCACTTCTGGCTGAAGATGGTTGCAAACGCTTCAACCTTGGATTTTGCACTCACGTGCTGGACCCCGCCCAAATTGAGGATGGGGATGTTTACAGAGCCTCCTCCTCCCATTAGTTGTTTAATTGTCCACCACCATTCACGACTGGATGTGGCAGGACTGCGGAGCTTTGATCTGATCCGTTGGTTGTGGAATCGCTTAGCTCTGGAATAGCATGTTGCTTCCGCTGTTTAGCATGCATGTATTCCTGAGTTGTAGCTTCACCAGGTTGGCACCTCATTTTTAGGTATGCCTGGTGCTGCTCCAGGCATGCTCTTCTACACTCCTCATTGAACCAGGGTTGATCCCCTGGCTTGTTGGTAATGGTAGAGTGAGGAATATGCCGGGCCATGAGGTTACAGATTGTGCTGGAATACAATTTTGCTGCAGCTGATGGCCCACAGCGCCTCATGGATGCCCAGTTTTGAGCTGCTAGATCTGTTCTGAATCTATCCCATTTCGCACGGTGGTAGTGCCATACAACACGTTGGATGGTGTCCTCAGTGCGAAGACAGGACTTCGTCTCCACGAGGACTGTGCGGTGGTCACTCCTACCAATACTGACATGGACAGATGCATTTGCGACAGGTAGATTGGTGAGGACGAGGTCAAGTAAGTTTTCCCCTCGTGTTGGTTCGCTCACCACCTGCCGCAGGCCCAGTCTAGCAGTTATGTCCTTTAGGACTCGGCCAGTAGTGGTGCTACCGAGCCACTCTTGGTGATGGACATTGAAGTCCCCTACCCAGAGTACATTCTGTGCCCTTGCTACCCTCAGTGCTTCCTCCAAGTGGTGTTCAACATGGAGGAGGACTGGTTCATCAGCTGAGGGAGGGCAGTAGGTCGTAATCAGCAGGAGGTTTCCTTGCCCATGTTTGACCTGATGCCATGAGATTTCATGGGGTCCAGAGTCAATGTTGAGGACTCCCAGGGCCACTCCCTCCTGATTGTATATCAATGTACCGCCACCTCTCGTCAGTCTGTCCTGCCGATGGGACAGGACATACCCAGGGATGGTGATGGAAGAGTCTGGGACGTTGGCTGAAAGGTATGATTCTGTGAGTATGGCTATGTCAGGCTGTTGCTTGACTCGTCTGTGGGACAGCTCTCCCAATTTTGACACAAGTCCCCAGATCTTAGTGAGGAGGACTTTGCAGGGTCAACTGGGCTTGGTTTGCCTTTGTCGTGTCCGGTGCCTCGTGGTCCGTCCGCTTTTATTCTTATTGTGACTTTTTTTAAGCAAGATTTTACAACTGAGTGGCTTGCTAGGCCATTTCAGAGGGCAATTAAGAATCAACCACATTGCTGTGGGTTTGGAGTAACATATATGCCAGACCGGGTAAGGACGGCAGGTTTCCTCCCCTAAAGGACATTAGTGAACCAGATGGGTTTTTACGACAATCCGGTAGTTTCATGGCCACCATTACTGATACTAGTATTTTAATTCCAGATTTTTATTTAATTAATTAATTGAATTTAAACTCCCCAGCTGCCGTGGCAGGATTTGAACTCATGACGCTGGATTATTAGTCCAGGCCTCTAGATTACCAGTCTAGTAACATAACCACTATGCTACCAGACCCATCCTCTCTGCAGGCTCAGCCAATGGACCACCAAAGATAGGCCTGAGGAAAGGAGTATCCAATTGAGCTGCTTCCTGGCCAAGAGCAGTCTTCTTTTTCTCTTTGCACTGATTAACAATCTCTGTTGCGGTTACATCTTTGGACTTAGAACATAAGAAATAGGAGCAGGAGTAGGCCATACGGCCCCTCGAACCTGCGCCACCATTCAATAAGATCATGGCTGATCTTCGACCTCAACTCCACTTTCCTGCCCAATCCCCATATCCCTTGATTCCCTTCGGGTCCAAAAATCTATTCATCTCAGCCTTGAACATACTCAACGACTGAGCATCCACAGCCCTCTGGGGTAGAGAATTCCAAAGATTCACAACTCTCTGAGTGAAGAAATTCCTCATCTCAGTACTAAATGGCCAACCCCTTATCCTGAGGCTATGCCCCCTAGTTCTAGACTCTCCAGCCGGTGCGAACAAGCTCTCAGCATCTACCCTGTCAAGCCCCCTCAGAACCTTGTATGTTTCAATGAGATTTTCTCCTTATGTTTTTTCTTGAATCCTTTCCCCCTGTACTCCCTTTGACATTGGGGTCTGTAGATGTGGAACTCTCCACCACCACCACCCGATCTCATAAGATCAAGACGGCGACGGCCCCGGCCCCGGCCCCGGCCCCGGCCCCGGCCCCGGCCCCGGCCCCGGCCCCGGCCCGCCGCTTCCGCTTCCGCTTCCTCTTCAGGGGCTCTGTTCAGAGGGCCCTAGTCCAACCCAGTTTATCTTATACCACGCCCTTTTACTCTCACCTGACCGGGGAAGGTTTCCACCCACTCCAGCCTTAATTAGTTCTTAAAGGTAAGGTTTCTTAAAAGGGCCATACCCCTCCTGTTAAAGGGGAGGCTTCTTAAAAGGGCCATACCTATATTGGGGGATCAGGGCCCTCATCGACCCACCGGCCCTCAGTTACCCTGCTACATTGCATCTTGGAAATTTCAAACTGATTTCTCTCTCAGGAGTTTAAAATTAACTGGTTCCTTCTTGCAAAGAATCTTCAATTTGTCTCTTGATTGAAGCACAATGCCCCTTTTTAATATTACAGGAAAGAGTTACTGGGATTTCCACGATTTTGATCATCTGACCATTCAAAAATCATTTAAAAAAGGGTCTGGCAGTCATATACAAACTGCAGCAATTGAAAAAGCATTATTTCTTTTTTGAATTATTGCATTATTACTCTTTAGTCTGTAACTAACAAAATTGGCATTATTGTATCAGGATAGGCTTGATATACTGGTATCTGAGCTGAAGCAGTTTTTTAAAAAGTGTTTCTCTACTGTGACTGCATTTAAAGGATCAGCCACTAAGTCAAAACTGGACAAAAATACTTAATTTTGTCACCAAGTGCTTTTTTTGAAACATAAATGACTATCATATTACATTGTCATTGTTAATTAATTGTGTTCTTTGGAGTTCTTTTTTTTGCCATAAAAGGTTGCTGCTATTGAATCCTCTGTGACACTTATCACATGCCGTATGTAACCAACAGTAGATGTGCTGGCTACAGAACAAGATGGCCTGTGGCAGTTCTTTTTTTTACTTTAGTGTGTTTTCTTTACAAATGAATGTCAATTGCCTGGAATTTCCACAGAATTCTTCCGGCTGTCCACCCTAACAGGCGGAAACCCTGGAGAAACAGCATAAACGGCCATTTGTGCCATTTCTCCAGAGTTTATGGTGATCTTCCGTCGAAGTTATGGCAGGAGATCAGAGAACCCCTATGGAAATTCTACCCCGATAAATTTACTTATAAACAACTCCAGATACTTGGAAAAAATTACTAAAGCTGTGTAGGTATGTGTGTGTGTGTGGCATGTATTTTTGGGGGGTACAATGGTGTCTGTATTGTTGAGTTGAAATTAGCTTTTGAAAGATATCTAATTGAGGAAAATGAAGTGATTCCCAAATAATTGATCCCTGCTGAGCAAATGTTAACCCAGTTGAAAAATAAAGTCCTAAAAATTAGAAAAGTAAATGTTGATTCTCCTCCGTAATCTGCAGAGTGATTAAAAAAAAATGCTCATTATTCTTGGACAGTTCTGCTGTTGTTTGTCCATAATAGCACGCAGCTTTTTTGACAAGTTTACAGCCTGTGTTTCAATATCTGTAAGTTCAGCCAAAGATCATTATTTTAAAGAGAAAATGTTTTCCTTTTGTGCTCCGTAAAGCACAATCCTTCTCAACGCAGTAGGTCAGAACAGACAAAAAGTTACCCATACTGATCATATAAGGTGAGAAACTAAATAAAGCTTGATAACAGAAATGCGCAAAGACATTTGCAGGAAAAATTCTCTACTGTGGCTGCGTACTTGTAGATTTAACCCTATTTGAATATTGTTTCAACCTATGAAATGTAAAAACTGTTAGCTTTCAACCATTCAAAACTTCTAAACAAAATAATGCTTTTGAGAGTTTTTCTGAGAGAAGTTCAGAATTAAAATTTTGCAATTGTTTAATAAGCCTGTCAGCATGATTACAAACAAGTCTTATAGTATGAGTGACATCTTTGTAAAGTAAATATCACAAACTTGCCAAAATGTAAGGGATAAGGGGGAATTGGTTGTCACAGTAGGTTAGAGAGTGGGATTTTGTCAAGTCCAGCCCAGACTGAAGGGATGGATGAATGTCTTCTCTATCTACTGCCTATTTGAAATTAGTTGTGGCAATTTGAATCCCATTTCTAGTGGGCAACACAGAAGAAAAAAATGTTACATGGGTGAGTTTGAGGTTGGGAATGAGTAGAGGAAGCTTTATTCTGTATCTGGCTGCATTGTACCTGATCTGGGAGTACTGCCTGAAATGAGAAGAGTTCCATTCTGTAGAACAATAGGGCTGAATTTCCAATGGCTGTTTTCCCGTCCGTCTACTGTAGCTTCAGCAGAAACCCCCAAAAAATGGCGCAACCAGTGTTTCCACAGTTCTTCTGGTGAAGTTACGGCAGACGAGCGGAAGAACCTTCAGAAATTCACCCCCATAGAGTTTACAAAACCATTCGACACATCATGTGTGTGTTGAATCTTTGCTAGAGTAATCCAAAAACTAATCCCATTGCACTGTTCTTTCTCCATAACCCTGTATCTTCCTCTGCTTCCAATATTTATCCAATTTTCCCTTAAAAGATGCAATGGTCTCTGCCTGAATCATTCTGTGGCAAAGTTCCAACAGCTCTCTGTGTAAAGAAATTCCTCAACAGTAACATCCATCAACACTGACATATGATTAGAAAAAGGAATAGAAGGGCACACTTGAAGGAAGATGTCACTTTTATTATTGATAACCTGACAACACTTACAATTAGGAGAAAAAAAAAATCAATTTTTATTGCTTTTCCACTTTAAAAGTACATGAGATCAAATCATTGGAATGACCTCCGACAATTATTATTGACGAACATAACAATAGGGATGTTCTCTGTCGTCACGCAGAGCCTTCTGAGAGTAAACAGGAATGCAGGGCTCTAATTCTTCCTCTCTCAAATATCATACACTGGTTAAGACCCGTATCTCTGCCAGCTCCCTGAGGTCTGAGGCCAATACACTTGGGGCCCGATGTTAGCAGGGCTGCGGGTTCTCGGCGAGGGGGGGCTATCGGGCGCGTGGGTAACGCGCCCGGTGAAATTAGTCAGCTTCCAACCCGATTGTAGCATCCAATCCACTAATTGGATCCACTTACCTGCTCCTCCGGGTTCCCCATGCGCAGTACGATCTGTCAGCTGGAGGCGCTCTATTTAAAGGGGCAGTCCTCCACTGACAGATGCTGCAACAAATAGAAAAAATTACAGCATGGAGCAGCCCTGGGGGAAGGCTGCTCCTAGTTTAATGATGCCTCACTCCAGGTATCAATACATGGGGTGAGGAGGAGGAGGAGGAGGACAGAGATCTTCCTCCCGGCGGGCGGGAGGAAGCGGCCTGCCTCTGCCACCAGGAAGGCCTGGCTCGAGGTGGCAGAGGAGGTCACCTGCACCACCAACATATCGCCCACCTGCATACAGTGCAGGAGGTGCTCCAATGACCTCAGTAGGTCAGCCAAAGTGAGTACACTTACTCATTCCCCTACACTCCGTCTGCCACATCACTGCCCCCACCCCACATCTCCTTCAGCACTGCCAACACTACTCTGTCACATCACCCTCATACCCACTCAAACCTCATCCTCATCTTACCTGCACTTACTCACCTCCCCAGTACTCATCCCACCACTACCGCTCAACCCAATCCTCATACAATCTCATGGCTCTATCTCATACTCACCCTCTCGTGCATCTCTTTCACGGCCAGCCTCACTCAACCTGCCACTACCTGTGCTGCAGCCACAGGGCATGCAACACATATGTGCAGTAGGCAGCGTAAGGCAAACGTGTCGTGAGCATGAAGGGGATGCACAAGGGTGTTTGAGGGTTTGTCACGGGTGTTACTTATATTGAATTTCTGACCAACTCATATTACATATTATATTGGCACCACTACTGCCATGTCTTCGCGAATCCTGTCTGGTTTGTGCAATAATGCCCTCTCCTGAGGATCACTATGAGGACCCACAACTGATGCCACCCATTGTGTCACTGCAGAGTGGGTGTAGGTGTATTTGCAGGGCTTTTTTGTGCAGACGACTGAGAGACATCGGCGATGTCCCCGGTTGCACCCTGGAAGGATGCGGAGGAGAAGTTGTTGATGGCAGTGGTGACTTTGACAGCGACAGGTAAGAAGATGGTGCTCGGGCCAGCCAGGAGCAGCTCGGCATGAAAGAGGCTGCAGATGTCCACGATTACATGTCGGGTGATTCTGAGCCTTCGTGTGCACTGCTGCTCGGAGAGGTCCAGGAGGCTGAGCCTCGGTCTGTGGACCCTGTGGCGAGGGTAGTGCCCTCTGTGACACATCTCTCTCTGCGGTAGCCCTCCCTCCTGCTGTACAGGTGGATGTGTCACAGCACTCTGTTGTGGAGCTCCACGTGTCAGAGGTGGACGGCGTGGATGGCGAGGCTGGTGAGGCTGGTGATGCTGTTCGCCCTCCGAGGAGGTCATGACTGCAGCTACGGCGGCCCCCATCCGCAAGATGTACATCTGAGGGGGTCCGCAAGGTAGGTACATGTCTCCGGACCCCGGGGTTCGTAAGCAGGTTGGTGACTTTGACTGTCAGGAGGAGGGTGGTGGAGGCCAAACTTTGTCCCAAGTGACAGAGTGGCCTCCTGCAATGGGTGAGGGTCTCCCCCCACCCCCACCTGTCAAATGGACCTTTGCAGCTGCCACAGGCTGATGGCTGCAACACGTCCATTTGACCTGGGAGTGTTTCCCCTAGTGTGGGAAACAGTCCCAGTTTGCTCTAAAATCCCACATAATCCCTTAATCAGGTCAGTTAATGACCTGAAATACCTAAATAAATACTTTCAAGTGGCATCCCGCTGACTTTAATTGCCTGCGGGATTCCCACCAGCGGGGAACCTGGAAGTGCGCGGGTTCGAGGCGGGCTCCGGTCCAGCTCAGGGATTCTCCGATTTTCGGAGCCCCCCCGCCAGGAACGCACCCGATAGCGGGTGCTAAAATGACGCCCTTGGTCTCAGAATTAATTTGGGTTACTATAACCCTAAACCATGATTGAACATGTGTGAGTAGATTGTTTGAATTATGTGTAGCATGCTGAGTTAAGGCAATGGTGTACCTGCTTACAAGATAAAGTTAAACCAGATGTGAAGTCATGTAAACAGGTCCAAATTACATTCTGTTACAAAGAGTTACCTGTTTGTGCTATCTTAAACCAGATGCATCAAAGTGAATCCCGATCAGACAAGCTAGGAATGTGTAATGTTAAAACAATGTGGAGCATTGCGTATCTATCAATGGTTGGCAGCAAACACAAGTCCTGTTTTGCAAACCAAGTGAATAACCTTCTTCCCTTGCATTTTGAATAAACTGTTTCTGTTTGTCCTAAAACTATGTCCTGCATTCCAGCTAAGCTTGATAGGGAAAAAGCATTATGGTACATATCTAGAGCAAAATGTTTGACTGGACAAGTAGAATGACTTGGTTACATCCTGACAGATTACTTACCATTACAGTTAGTACTTGTTTATGTCCAACTGGACAGAGGTGCTCATGTGAGAAGTTGTAAGTATCTCACCTGGGTGTTTGAAGACGAACAAGATTCCACTATACCATTGTTTATGGTTTTCAATTTCATATTGGTGCCCAGGAAAGTTTGTTGTGATTATTCATTTTATAATTTGCTGTTATTAAAATAAATTTAAGAAAGTATTTCTAATTTCAATTGAGGTCAACTCAAAATAGGAAGTGCTTAGTTAGACACTTCAGCCCCAAAAATCTGAAACTCTCCCAGTGTACCCCACCTTAGCTTTGACGGGAGGGCCAGAATTTATTCCAGATCTGGATACATTGGGTCCTGGCCATCCACAGGAATTTCCGCTTGGCATAAAGGAGGGCACGGCTGGAGTCGGGGGGGGGGGGGGGGGGTGGGGGCACATATTTCCTACATCAGGAGTTCCCACTTTCCCTTCCCACAGAAGGATTCAGTATGGGGTCAGTGGAGATATGCTGAGAAAGTGCGAGAGTCCCCCCCAGCGGCCAGTATAAAGGAGCATGGAGAGAGAGAGAGAAAGCGCGGGAATCCTCCCCCAGTGGCCCGGTATAAAGGAGAAACAGAGAGAGAGAGAGAGAGAGGGCAGCCCAGAGAATTCGCAGGAATCCCCCCCCCCAACAGCCCAGTATAAAGGAGCAACAGAGAGAGAGAGAGAGGGCAGCCCAGAGAATGCGCAGGAATCCCCCCCCCCCAACAGCCCGGTATAAAGGAACAGCGGAGAGAGAGAGATAGAGCAGCCCAGAGGAAGTGTGCGAATTCCCCCCCTCCACTCTAGCGGCCCAGTATAAAGGAACAGCGGAGAGAGAGAGAGAGAGAGCAGCCCAGTGGAGGTGCGGGAATTCTCCCCCCCCCCGGCTCTCTAGCGGCCCAGTATAAAGGAACAGCGGAGAGAGAGAGAGAGAGAGCAGCCCAGTGGAGGTGCGGGAATTCTCCCCCCCCTGGCTCTCTAGCGGCCCGTTATAAAGGAACAGCGGAGAGAGAGAGAGAGCAGCCCAGTGGAGGTGCGGGAATTCTCCCCCCCCCCGGCTCTCTAGCGGCCCGGTATAAAGGAACAGCGGAGAGAGAGAGAGAGAGAGCAGCCCAGTGGAGGTGCGGGAATTCTCCCCCCCCCCCGGCTCTCTAGCGGCCCGGTATAAAGGAACAGCGGAGAGAGAGAGAGAGAGCAGCCCAGTGGAGGTGCGGGAATTTTCCCCCCCCCCGGCTCTCTAGCGGCCCGTTATAAAGGAACAGCGGAGAGAGAGAGAGAGAGCAGCCCAGTGGAGGTGCGGGAATTTTCCCCCCCCCCCGGCTCTCTAGCGGCCCGTTATAAAGGAACAGCGGAGAGAGAGAGAGAGAGCAGCCCAGTGGAGGTGCGGGAATTTTCCCCCCCCCCGGCTCTCTAGCGGCCCGGTATAAAGGAACAGCGGAGAGAGAGAGAGAGAGAGAGCAGCCCAGTGGAGGTGCGGGAATTCTCCCCCCCCCCCCGGCTCTCTAGCGGCCCGGTATAAAGGAACAGCGGAGAGAGAGAGAGAGAGAGCAGCCCAGTGGAGGTGCGGGAATTTTCCCCCCCCCCGGCTCTCTAGCGGCCCGTTATAAAGGAACAGCGGAGAGAGAGAGAGAGAGAGAGAGAGCAGCCCAGTGGAGGTGCGTGAATTCTCCCCCCCCCCCGGCTCTCTAGCGGCCCGGTATAAAGGAACAGCGGAGACGATAAGACTGAAACAGACAAAAAAAAATAATCAAAAAGTGACGTCACAAAACAAGGCAGAACATTGAGAGTAAGTTACAGATAAGTATTTAATTTATTGGTTAAGTGTTGTTGGTGGTTAGTGTAAGTGGCTGCAGGGGAGTGGTTTAAACTAGGAACCTATAACTTGCCAATACTTATTAAATTAATAACTTAGACAAGATAAATTAATTTGTTTAAAAATAATAACTAAAAATAAACCAAATGAAGTAATTATATAAAAACTTTAATTAAGTAAATAAATAAAAGAAGGTTAGAGATGGCAGTGTAGGTGGTGTGCTGTAACTGCAGCATGTGGGAGTTTATGGAGAGCAGTGTGATCCCAAACAACCATATCTGCAGGAAGTGTCTGCAACTCCAGGAACTTTGGCTCAGAGTTGTTGAGCTGGAGGGGACCGAGTGTAATGTATCTAGGTTTGGAGGCAATACAAAACTAGATGGGAAAGTAAGCTGTGAGGAGGCGCAAAGAGACCACAAAGGGATATAGACAGGTTAAGTGAGGGGGTGAGAAGGTGGCAGATGGATTATAATGTGGGGAAATGTGAAATTATCCACTTTGGTAGGAAGAATAGAAAAGCAGAATATTTTTTAAAAGTTGAGAGTCTAAGAAATGTTGGTATTCAGAGGGATTTGGGTGTCCTTGTACATGCATCACAGAAAGTTAACAAGCAAGTACAGCAAGCAATGAAGAAGGCAAATGGTATGTTAGCCTTTATTGTAAGGGGGTTGGAGTTTAAGAGTAAGGAGGACTTGCTGCAATTATGTAGGGCTCTGGTGAGATCACACCTGGAGTATTGTGTACAGTTTTGGTCTCCTTACCTAAGGAAGGATATACTTGCCTTAGAGGGGGTGCAATGAAAGTTCACTAGATTAATTCCAGGGATGAGAGGGTTATCCTATGAGGAGAGATTGAGTAAAATGGACCTATATTCTCTGGAGTTGAGTAGAATGAGAGGTGATCTCATTGAAACGTATAAAATTGTTAGAGGGCTTGACATGGTAGATACTGGGAGGCTGTTTCATCTGGCTGGAAAGTCTAGAACTAGGGGTCATAGTCTCACAATGAGAGGTTGGCCATTTAGGACTGAGATGACAAAAAATTTCTTCACTCAGAGGGTTATGAATCTTTGGAATTCTCTACTCCAGAGGGCTGTGGATGCTCAGTCATTGAGTATATTCAAGATTGAGATAGGTAGATTTTTGGACACTAAGAGAATCAAGGGATATGGGGATAGGGCGGGAAAGTGGAGTTGAGGTAAAAGATCAACCATGATCTCATTGAATGGTGGAGCAGGCTCGAGGTGCGGTATGGCCTACTCCTGATCCTACTTCTTATGTTCTTATGCTGGTGAGACCAGGCATACCTCACCGACAGCTGGCAGAAGTGGGACCCACCTGGGATACCTTGCTGGAACTGTGGCCTGGACTCCAGAAGAGAAATTTTTAAAAATATAAATTTAAAACGAGGTCACTGGGGATAACTATTACTTCTTTCCAAGGGAAGTTGGCCCCTACCCGTTCCCCACCCTACCACCACCCCACAACCCCAGAGCCAACACCCTCCACCGGAATTCGAGGCCTCTCCATAATGCCGGATGCCCTATGTTGCGCAGGCATCCTCCATTGTAATGCGAAGTAGGGAACCTCCCCCTGACCCCATAAAATCCATTGTGGTCAGCAGTGGAGATTCCTGACAGGCGCATCTCAACGTTTACCCTGGCAGTCGCACCCAAAGCCAGCAGGGTGCTTTTTCACATATCCATGTCTGGTCCTGATGACATTATCAACACCTGACTGTCATTTCCATTTCCCTCAACAGCTGTCTAAAGACTTCTAGTGAGAGTGACAATTTAATGCCAATTAGTATTACATTATAGGCTATTTTGTACGGTTAATGTATGCATATTAAGAACGGGATTGAAAATGACAAGAGTCATTTCATTTGGAACACTTACATCTATCATGAAGAGGAAACTTCATAGCATTAGTCTGTGCTGAATTCAATCTGAGGTCCCAGGGCTGAAAGAGTATTGGTTGTACCTTGCTTGGCTCCTCAAAGTCACAGCTGTTTTCTTGGAAGAGCTAGGCTTAAATTGCAGATCAGGTCTGAGACAATCAGTGCCGATCTATCATCATTATCATCCATTTTTACGTTAAGCTGGGTCTTCAGAGGTGGAAAGTCATTTATCTGATAAATATTTTTACTTTCAATCATTGATTGCTGTTGCATAATTTTAACTCCCTTCAAATTGTCAACAGTTACAGATTTTGGTAACGAGAGGTTCAGAAATATTATAACTACTCTTACTGCATTTTTAATAATTTTATAGTTTGTAATATAAATGATGTAATCCTTATTTTTTTCCTCTAATATGTAGTCAAGGAATGTATCTATAGTAAAATTCAAGGGCTCTATTGTCCATCTTCACACCTATTGCTGGCCTGTTGAGAGCAGGAGCTGGGCCTGGGGCCTTTCCGTTCTCTACTGTCTTGGATCCACACCACTCCACACATTTAACCACTAAGTCAACAGAGAAACATGGATATTTCCTTTCATACCATTAAGGGTTATTTGCCCACAGCTCACCATTCCCATTCATGAAATCACATCAGCCTTCACTTTTCAGCCAAATTGATTCACTCCACGTGATATCAAGAAATGGCTGAGTGCATTGGATATAGCAAAGGCTATGGGCCCTGACAACATCCCGTTTGTAGTGCTGAAGATTTGTGCTGAAGAACCAGCCACGCCTCTAGCTAGGCTGTTCCAGTACAGCTACAACACTGGCATCGACCTGACAAAGTGGAAAATTGCCCAGGTATGTCCTGTCTACAAAAAGCAGAACAAATCCAATCCGGCCAATTACCGCCCATCAGTGTACTCTCAATCATCAGCAAAGTGATGGAAGGTGTTGTCAACAGTGCTATCAAGCGGCACTTACTCACCAATAACCTGCTCACCGATGCTCAGTTTGGGTTCCGCCAGAACCACTCGGCTCCAAACCTCATTACAGCCTTGGTCCAAACATGGACAAAAGAGCTGAATTCCAGAGGTGAGGAGAGAGTGACTGCCCTTGACATCAAGGCAGCATTTGACCGAGTGTGGCACCAAGGAGCCCTAGTAAAATTGAAGTCAATGGGAATCAGGGGGAAAACTCTCCAGTGGCTGGAGTCATACTTAGCACAAAGGAAGATGGTAGTGGTTTTTGGAGGCCAATCATTTCAGCCCCAGGATATCGTTGCAGGAGTTCCTCAGGGCAGTGTCCGAGGCCCAACCATCTTCAGCTGCTTCATCAATGACCTCCTCTCCATCATAAGGTCAGAAGTGGGGACGATCGTTGATGATTGCACAGTGTTCAGTTCCATTTGCAACCCTTCAGATAATGAAGCAGTCCGTGCCCGCATGCAGCAAGACCTGGACAACATCCAGGCTTGGGCTGATATGTGGCAAGTAACATTTGTGCCAGACAAGTGCCAAGCAATGACCACCTCCAACAAGAGAGAGTCTAACTACCTCCCCTTGACATTCAATGGCATTACCATCGCCGAGTCCCCCACTATCAACATCCCGGGCGTCACCATTGACCAGAAACTTAACTGGACCAGACACATAAATACTGTGGCTACAAGAGCAGGTCAGAGGCTGGGTATTCTGTGGCAAGTAACTCACTTCCTGACTCCCCTAAGCCTTTCCATCATCTACAAGGCACAAGTCAGGGGTGTGATGCAATACTCTCCATTTGCCTGGATGAGTGCAGCTCCAACAAAACTCAAGAAGTTCGACACCATCCAGGACAAAACAGCCAGCTTGATTGGCACCCCATCCACCACCTTAAACATTCACTCCCTCCACACCCATGCACTGTGGCTGCAGTGTGTACCATCTACAAGATGACCTGCAACTCACCAAGGCTTCTTCGACAGCAACTCCCAAACCCTCGACCTCTACCACCTAGAAGGACAAGGGCAGCAGGCACATGGGAACACCACCACCTGCACATTCCCCTCCAAGTCACACACCATCCTGACTTGGAAATATATCGCTGCTCCTTCATTGTCGCTGGGTCAAAATCCTGGAACTTCCTTCCCAACAGCACTGTGGGAGAACCTTCACCACACGGAGTGCAGCGGTTCAAGAAGGCGGCTCACCACCACCTTCTGAAGGGCAATTAGGGATGGGCAAAAATGCTGGCCTTGCCAGCAACACCCACATCCCATGAATGAATTTTTAAAAAATGAACTTCAAGATGTGAAACAGTTCTATAAAATAATATGAGGGACTTTAATATTTAGAAGCTAATTTGAAGCAGGCTGGGACAAGGCATGTATCTCTGTTGATATTAATTTTGATTTCATCACAATGTCCCATACAAACTAACTTAAAACTGGCAAAAGCTAATGGCTTCAAAAAAAATGGCACCGCCATGAAAAAGCTGACAGACCACAAAGACCCTAAATGTAGGTCTTCTCACAAAGGAAGATGATTTAGACTGAAAGTGCAGGCTTGTCGTAATTTAAGCTGCAGATATATTCAACATTCCATCACTTTTATTGCAGTTTGCAACAGCAGTGGGTTTAAAACTTACTGAGGGGAGTCGTGAGTGCTGTAAGCCTGAGATTTATTTTCCTGGGGGGCTTTGGGGCATCGCCAGAAAAATTTGATTTTGACACTTCATGTGGTACATTTTGAAGCTTATTATAATAACGCCTTTAAAGCCAAAAATATTTTCTTCCAGGAAGGGTTCAGATATTTTAAATATGAAAACAAAAGTAGTTGTATGGACTTCAATACAATTTTACAGGGTCCAGTAAATGTACCCACCTGTTAATTTGTGAGTTGAAATCCTTTACAACACACACCTGTATTCTGCATGCAAAACAAAACCGGCTCGCTATCACATCTGAACCTGTCCCTGATCATCGCAGCCCAGAGGTGCGCTGATTTACCTATTTAAATAAACAACATGTATTTTTAAGTAGTTTCAGGAAGGATAAAGATACGTCAATATAATTGAAATAAAACCTTGGAATTGAGTTCTGATGAGGGGTTATACCCAGACATTAACTTGTTTTTTCCTGTTTGTACTGGTCAACTTGCTGTGCATTTCAAACATTTTCAAACACATGAGGCTAGAAATGACTGCTGCTGATAATAGCAAGCAAATGCTTAACATGCTGACATGGCATTCCTCTGTCCACTACTTAGCAGAGGGGTTAAGCTATTTAAAATACATGAGTTATGGCCCTTCATTAAAATAGTAGACAGAAGAAAGTCATTTGAAGATGTTAAGCATTCGTCTGTTATTATCGCCAAGAGTCATTTCTGGCCTATGTTGCTCCTTTGACTCTGTCAAAAAGTATTATTTCCTTGTGCTGGAAATAAAAACCATTACATGCTGCAATCATTAAAAAAAGAACTAAAATACAGGAAAATGTGGTTTGTAGGATGGAGGCCAAATTTTCCTCAGGTGGATGTGACTAGCTGCCTCCGGTATGTAATCTATTATACTCTTGTTGAGTATTAACATCACTCCTCGAGTTTCCCTGTGAACGTTGACCATTCTAGGATGGATGGTGGAGGCTCCCTCTCCAGTTACTGCATGGTAACAGAGACCTTGGGCTCGATTTTAGGGTCGGGTTTCCTGCGGGTTTCCCGATATGCGGTCACGTGACCGGATCGCGACGTGATCCCGACCACTTCCGGGTTCCCCGATGACGTGCGGGGCTGCGTGCGTGGCCCCCGCTGGTGGGAATCCCGCAGGCAATTAAAGCCAGCGGGGTTCCACTTGAGAGTACTTACCTTGCTTGTTGAGGTCAGTTAATGAGCTGAATCAGCTGTCAAAAGAGGAAGTGTGGGATTTTACCTGCATCGCAGACTGTTTCACACACTGGGGGAAACAGTCTCTCTCCAACCAGGCGTGTTGCAGCCAGCAGCCTGTGGCAGGTGCCAAGGTGCACCCCACGGGGGAGAGCCCTCACCCACACAGGAGGCCACCACGTCACATAGGGCAACCCCTGCCCTCCACCACCCCCTGCCAAGCCAGAGGACAGACCGACACGAAACCGCAGCCCCAGTCCGAGCAACCACCCACCTACCATGCACAACCCCTCAGACCAACACCTGCCAGATGGGTGGTGCGTGGACACCCTCGGAGGACGAACAGCATGACCAGCCCCAGCAGCCTCGCAGTCCACGCCGTCCGCCGCAGAGACGTGGAGCCCCCCAACACGGTGTTGTTGCACGCCCACCTGCACAGCAGGAGGGAGGGCTACCGCAGAGAGAGACGCATCGCAGAGGGCACTACCCTCGCCACAGGGTCCACAGACCGAGGCGCAGTTCCCCGGACCTCTCCGAGCAGCAGTGCACACGGAGGCGCAGATTCGCTCGACATGTAGTCGTGGAGATCTGCAGGCTCTTTCATGCCGAGCTGCTCCTGGCTGGCCCCAGCACCAACTGCTTACCTGTCGCTGTCAAAGTCACCACTGCCCTCCACAACTTCTCCTCCGCATCCATCCAGGGTGCAGCCGGCTACACCTCGGATGTCTCTCAGTCGTCTGCGCGGAAGAGCCCTGCAAATACACCTGCACCTACTCTGCAGTGACACGATGGGTGGCATCAGTGGTGGGTCCTCATAGTGATACCCAGGAGCGGGCATTATTGGACACAACAGACAGGATTCGCGGAGACATGGCAGTGGTGGTGCCAATATAATGTGTGCTGTTTGTTGCTCTGAAATTCAATATAGATAACACCCATGGCAAACCCTCCGACACCCTTGTGCACCCCCTTCATGCGCACGAAACAGTTGCCTTACGCTGCCTACTGCATATATGTGATGCATGCTTTGTGGCTGCAGCACAGGTGGTGGCAGGTTGAGTGAGGCTGGCCGTGAGGGAGATGCACGAGAGGGTGAGTATGGGATAGAGCCATGAGATTGTATGAGAATTGGGTCGCGTGTTAGTGGCAGGATGAGTACTGGCGAGGTGAGTAGGTGGAGGTAAGATGAGGATGGGGTTTGAGTGGGTATGAGGGGTGATGTGACAGACTAGTGTTGGCGGTGCCGAAGGAGATGTGGGGTTGGGGCAGTGTTGTGGCAGATGGAGTGTAGGGGAAAGACTTCGTGTTCTCACTGTGGCTGACCTACTGAGGTCATTGCAGCGGCTCCTGCACTGTATTCAGGTGGGCGATATGTTGGTTGCGCAGGTGACCCCCTCTGCCACCTCGAGACAGGCCTTCTTGGTGGCAGAGGCTGGCCGCTTCCTCCCGCCCGCCGGGTGGAAGATCTCTGTCTTCGCCCTCCTCCTCACCCCATCTGATGATACCTGGGGTGAGGCATCATTAAACTGGGAGCAGCCTTCCCCCTGGGCTGCTCCATGCTGTAATTTGTTCCATTGGTTGCAGCATCTGTCAGTGGAGGACTGCCCCTTTAAATAGAGCGCCTCCAGCTGACAGATCGTACTGCGCATGCGCAGCCCGCCCGACGCGCAGACCAGCAGCGCGGACCCCGGAGGAGCAGGTAATTGATTCCTATTAGTGTGTTGCCTGCTACGATCGCGCGGGCAATCCACTAATTTCACCGAGCGTGTTGACCACGCTCCCGAAACCCAACCCGCCGGAAACCCGCAGGCCTGCTAAAATCGAGCCCCTTAACTACAAGCATGTAAGCAAATTGAAAATTGCTTTTGAAGATACAACCCAGCACTACAACTCACCCACAGACAGGCCAACATTCTGCATCAGGTTGGGCTGAATGGCCTGTTTGTGTGTAGTAATTTTGATTTATTTCTATGTATCATTCATCATAGTGGTATGCTGTAGGAAAATCCTAAATAAGGGAATCTCAATATATATTTTTTAAATTAAGTAAAACTCATCACCACTCCAATTCCAATCCCTAAGTTATTTCTGAACTCTGGCAATTTTGCAAGTGCAATGACAGAATGCTCAATTGGGTACAGTGGTGTAGTTGTTACATTACTGGACTAGTAATCCAGAGGTCTAGACTAATAATACATGGAACCTGAGTTTAAATCCACAAATGGCTGTTTGAGAATTTGAATTCAGTTTATTGGTAAGTGTTTTTAGTGGTTTTTCTGTTTAGTGGTTAGTGTCTGTAGTAGTTGGTTAGTGTTTACTGGTTAGTCTATTAGTGTTAGTTAAAAAGCCTTAAAACTAAATAAACACATAAAAAGAGTGGGAAACCGGAGCAGTCAAACAAACCCAGGGTAAAATCTCAAAAGGTCAGCACAGAGGGGGGAGCAGCTGAACCCAAGGAAATTAAGTCTTTAATTTACTATACACACTCTATCTTTAACTATAAACTATAAATAAATAGTTAATAAATAAATATTCAGAATAATTAATTCCTAATTAATTTAAAATCAAGCTAAAATCCATCTACTAAATATAATCTAGACCTTAAGTGTTTCTATTTGATCCAGAATTAAATTAATACTAACAAATAAATAAATAAAATCTAGAAATGGCCGTGCAGGCTGTGTGTCAGGACTGTGATACGTGGGAGTTTGTGAACAATGAGTCTGTCCCGGATTGCCACATCTGCAGTAAATGTCTCTGGCTTGAGACATTCTGGCTCAGAGTCCTTGAGCTGGAGTGCGAGTTGGAGACACTCCGACACATAGCTCAGCAGGGTGAGGGGAACCAAGGGGAGGTAGAGAAGGAGGTCCCACAGAGACTGGTCCTAACCAACAGGAACAATGTACTTTCTACCTGTGATGATAAGGATGTAGGCTGCGGGGAGGACAGCCAGAATGATGACCTTGGCACTGTGGATCAGGGGACAGTCCAAGGTTGGGGGTTGGGGGGGGGAAGGAGGACTCGAATACAAAGGTTGTAGTCATAGGGGTTCTATAATTAGGTGGATGGATGGCATCCTCTGCAGTCGCGACCGAGGGTCTAAGGGGGTGTGTTGTCCATCTGGTGCAAGGGTAAAGGATATCTCGGAGCAACTGAAGAGGAACTTGGAAAGGGAGGGGGCAGATCCAGTTGTTGTGGTCCATGTTGGGACCAATGACAAATGGAAGAAAAGGGAGGAGGTCCTGCTAAGAGAATATCAGAAGTTAGGAACTAAATTAAAAAGCAGGACCTCACGGGTGGTAATCTCCAAATTACTACCCGAGCCACATGTTAATTGGCATAGGGATAAACAGATCAGGAAGGTGAATACGTGGCTGAAAGCCTGCTGAGGGAAGGAGGGGTTCCATTTCATGGGAACCTGGCACCAATACTGGGACAGGAAGGAGCTTAGAAAATATAGGCAAAATGGAAAAGGAGGGGTGGTAGCCCTGATAATAAAGGATGCGATAAAGGCAGTAGTGAGAAAGGATCTTAGCTCAGAAAATCAGGATGTAGAATCAATATGGGTGGAGCTAAGAAATAAGGGGCAGAAAACACTGGTGGGAGTAGTTTAAAGGCCCCTTAACAATAGTTATAGTGTTGGACAGAGTATAAATCAGGAAATAAGAGGAGCATGTAACAAGGGTAATGCAATAATCGCGGGAGACTTTAATCTTTATATAGACTGGGCAAATCAAATTGGCAAAAGGAGTTTGGAGGACGAGTTCATGGAATGCATTCGAGACAGTTTTCTAGAACAATATGTTGAGGAACCAACTAGTGAATAGGCTATTTTAGATCTAGTATTGTGTAATGAAACAGGGTTAATTAGTAATCTTGTAGCTAAGGATCCTCTGGGGCAGAGTGATCATAATATGATAGAATTTCATATTGTGTTTGAGAGTGATGTAGTTATATCCAAAACTAGGATATTAAATTTAAACAAAGCCAATTATGTAGGGTTGAGGGGTGAGTTGGCTAAGATAGATTGGGAAATTAAATTAAAAGATATGATGGTAGATAAGCAATGGTGAACATTTAGAGAAATAATCCACAATTCTCAATGAATATACATTCCCTTAAGGAATAAAAACTCCACGGGAGAAATGATCCAACAGTGGCTAACTAGAGAAGTTAAAGATAGTATTAGAATAAAAGAAGAGGCTTACAATGTTGCCAAAAAGAGTAGTAAGCCTGAGGATTGAGAGGATTTCAGAAATCAGCAAAAGATGACCAAGAAATTGATAAAGAGGGAAAAAATTGAATATGAGAGTGAACTAGCAAGAAATATAAAAACAGATTGTAAATGCTTCTACAAGTATGTAAAAAGGAAGAGATTAGCGAAAGTAGATGTGGGTCCCTTAGAGGCAGAGACAGGAGAAATTATAATGGGGAATAAGGAAATGGCAGAGATGTTAAACAAATATTTTCTATCTGTCTTCACAGTAGAAGACACAAAAAACATACTGGAAATAGTGGGGAACCAAGGGTCTAATGAGAGTGAGAAACTTAAAGTAATTAAGATTAATAAAGAAAAAGTACTAGAGAAATTAATGGGACTAAAAGCCGATAAATCCCCGTGACCTGATGGCCTACATCCTAGGGTTTTTAAAGAGGTGGCTGCAGAGATAGTGGATGCATTAGTTTTAATCTTCCAGAATTCCCTAGATTCTAGAATGTTCCCCGTGGATTGGAAGGTAGCAAATGTAACTCTACTATTCAAGAAAGGAGCGAGAGAGAAAACAGGGAACTATAGGCCAGTTAGCCTGACATCAGTAGTAGGAAAAATCTAGAATCTATTTTAAGGACATAATAACAGGACACTTAGAAAATCATAATATGATTAGGCAGAGTCAACACAGTTTTATGAAAGGGAAATCGTGTTTAACAAATCTATGAGAGTTTTTTGAGGTTGTAATTAGCAGGGTAAATAAGGGGGAATCAGTGGATGTAGTATATTTGGATTTTCAAAAGGCATTCGATAAGGTGCCACACAAGAGGTTGTTACACAAGATTAGGGCTCATGGGATTGGGGGTAATATATTAGCGTGGATCGAGAATTAGTTAACCGACAGAAAACAGAGAGTAGGAATAAACAGATCATTTTTGGGTTGGCTGGTTGTAACTAGTGGGGTGCCGCAAGGATCGGTGCTTGGGCCTCAGCTGTTTACAATATATATCAATGAATTAGATGAGGGGGCTGAGTGTAATGTTTCCAAATTTGCTGATGATACAAAACTAGATGGGAAAGTAAGCTGTGAGGTGGATGCAAAGAGACTGCCAAAGGATATCGACAGGTTAAGTGAGTGGGCGAGAAGGTAGCAGATGTGGGAATAATGTGGGAAAATGTGAAATTATCCACTTTGGTAGGAAGAATAGAAAAGCAGAATATTTTTTAAAAGGTGAGAGACGAAGAAATGTTGGAAATCAAAAGGGATTTGGAGTCCTTGTACATGCATCACAGAAAGTTAACATGCAGGTACAGCAAGCAATCAGGAAGGCAAATGGTATGTTAGCCTTTATTGCAAGGGGGTTGGAGTATAAGAGTGAGGAGGTCTTGCTGCAATTATATAGTAAGGAATCTTACAACACCAGGTTATAGTCCAACTGTTTTATTTGAAAATCACAAGCTTTCGGAGGCTTTCTCCTTCGTCAGGTGAGCAAGTGTGACGAGGGATGAAGGAGAAAGCCACCGAAAGCTTGTGATTTTCAAATAAAACAGTTGGACTATAACCCAGTGTTGTAAGATTCCTTACATTTGTCAACCCCAGTCCATCACCGGCATCTCCACATCATGGCAATTATATAGGGCTCTGGTGAGTCCACACCTGGAGTATTGTGTGCAGTTTTTGTCTCCTTACCTAAGGAAGGATATACTTGTCTTAGAGGGGATGCAACAAAGGTTTACTAGATTGATTCCTGGGATGAGAGGGTTGTGCTATGAGGAGAGATTGAGTAGAACGGGCCTATGTTCTCTGGAGTTAAGAAGAATAAGAGGTGATCTCATTGAAACGTATAAAATTCTTAGAGGGCTTGACAGGGTAGATGCTGAGAGGTTGTTTCCCCTGGCTGGAGAGTCTAGAACTAAAGGCCATAACCTCAAGATAAGAGGTCGGCCATTTAGGACCAAGATGAGGAAAAATTTCTTCACTCAGAGAGGTGTGAATCATTGAAATTCTCTACCCCAAAAGGGCTGTGGATGCTCAGTCGATGAGTATATTCAAGACTGAGATTGATGGATATTTGGACACCAAAGGAATCAAGGGATTTGGGGATAGGGCGGGAAAGTGGAGTTGAGGTAGAAGATCAGCCATGATCTTATTGAATGGCGGAGCAGGCTGAAGGGGCCAGCCATATGACCTACTCCTGCGCGTGTTCTTATCTTCTTAGCAACTGTACCGCTGGGCGCCACCTAAGCTGGAGAGGGACCAGTATCCGCGCAGAAAGGATAAATAGGGGTGTCAATAGGACTTTAATCAGTAGTAGGGAAAATACTAGAATCTATTATAAAGGATGTGATAACAGGACACTTAGAAAATAATAATAAGATTTGGCAGAGTCAACATGGATTTATAAAAGGGAAATCATGTTTGACAAACCTATTGGAATTCTTTGAGGATGTAACTAGTAGAATAGGAACAAAGGAACATAGGAACAGGAGTAGGCCATTCAGCCCCTCATGCCTGCTCCGCCATTTGATAAGATCATGGCTGATCTGTGATCTAACTCCATATACCTGCCTTTGGCCCATATCCCTTAATACCTTTGGTTGCCAAAAAGCTATCTATCTCACATTTAAATTTAGCAATTGAGCTAGTATCAATTGCTGTTTGTGGAAGAGAGTTCCAAACTTCTACAACCCTTTGTGTGTAGAAATGTTTTCTAATCTTGCTCCTGAAAGGTCTGGCTCTAATTTTTAGACTGTGCCCCCTACTCCTAGAATCCCCAACCAGCGGAAATAGTTTCTCTCTATCCACCCATCTGTTCCCCTTAATATCTTATAAACTTCAATCAGATCACCCCTTAACCTTCGAAACTCCAGAGAATACAACCCCAATTTGTGTAATCTCTCTTCGTAACTTAACCCTTGAAGTCCGGGTATCATTCTAGTAAACCTACGCTGCACTCCCTCCAAGGCCAATATGTCCTTCCGAAGGTACGGTGCCCAGAACTGTTCACAGTACTCCAGGTGCGGTCTAACCAGGGTTTTGTATAGCTTCAGCATAACTTCTGCCCCCTTGTACTCTAGTCCTCTAGATATAAAGGCCAACATTCCATTTGCCTTCTTGATTATTTTCTGCACGTGTTCATGACACTTCAATGATCTATGTACCTGAACCCCTAAGTCCCTTTGGACATCCACTGCTTTTAACTTTTTACCATTTAGAAAGTACCCTGTTCTATCCTTTTTTGATCCAAAGTGGATGACCTCACATTTGTCTACATTGAATTCCATTTGCCACAGTTTTGCACATTCACCTAATCTATCAATATCCCTTTGTAATTTTATGTTTTCATCTACACTGCTTACAATGCCACCAATCTTTGTGTCATCGGCAAACTTAGATATGAGACTTTCTATGCCTTCATCTAAGTCGTTAATAAATATTGTGAATAATTGAGGCCCCAAGACAGATCCCTGCGGGACTCCACTAGTCACATCCTGCCAATGTGAGTACCTTCCCATTATCCCTACTCTCTGTCGCCTTTCGCTCAGCTAACTTCCTAATCAAGTCCGTACTTTTCCCTCGATTCCATGGGCTTCTATCTTAGTTAACAGTCTCTTATGTGGGACCTTATCAAATGCCTTCAGGAAGTCCATATAAATAACATCCATTGACATTCCCCTGTCCACTACGTTAGTCAGCTCTTCAAAAAATTCAATCAGGTTTGTCAGGCACGACCTACCTTTCACAAATCCATGCTGGCTCTCTCTGATTAACTGAAAATTTTCAAGGTGTTCAGTCACCCTATCCTTAATTATAGACTCCAGCATTTTCCCCACAACAGATGTTAGGCTAACTGGTCTATAATTCCCCGGTTTCCCTCTCTCTCCTTTCTTAAAAAGCGGAGTGACATGTGCAATTTTCCAATCTAGAGGGACAGTTCCTGAATCTAGAGAACTTTGAAAGATTATAGTTAGGGCATCCGCAATGTGCTCACCTACTTAGATAAGGGGCAACCAGTGGATGAGGTGTATTTGGATTTTCAGAAGGCTTTCGATAAGGTTCCACACAGGAGGTTGGTGAACAAAGTTAGAGCACGTGGAATTGGGAGTAATATACTGGCATGGATTGAGAATTGGTTAGCAGACAGAAAACAGAGAGTAGGAATAAATGGGTCTTTTTCAGGTTGGCAGACTGTGACTAGTGGGGTACCGCAGGGATCGGTGCTTAGGCCCCAGCTATTCACAATCTATATCAATTATTTGGATGAGGGGACCAAATGTAATATTTCCACGTTTGCTGATGACACAAAACTAGGTGGGAATGTGAGTTATGAGGAGGATGCAAAGAGGCTTCATGGGGATATAGACAGGCTAAGTGAGTGGGCAAGAACATGGCAGATGGAATATAATGTGGAACAATGTTAAGTTATCCACTTTGGTAGAAAAAACAGAAATGCAGAGTATTTTTTAAATGGTAAGAGATTGGGAAATGTTGATGTTCAAAGGGACTTGGGTGTCCTTGTACATGAGTCACTGAAAGCTAACATGCAGATGCAGCAAGCAATTAGGAAGGCAAATGGTATGTTGGCCTTTATTACAAGAGGATTTGAGTACAGGAGTAAAGATGTCTTTCTGCAATTATATAGGGCCTTGGTGAAACTGCACCTGGAGTATTGTGTACAATTTTGGTCTCCTTACCTAAGAAAGGATATACTTGCCATAGAGGGAATGCAATGAAGGTTCACCAGACTGATTCCTGAGATGGCGGGATTGTCATATGAGGAGAGATTGAGTAGACTAGGCCTGTATTCTCTAGAGTTTAGAAGAATGAGAGGTGGATCTCATTGGAAAATACAAAATTCTTACAGAGCTCGACAGGGTAGATGCAGGGAGGATGTTTCCCCTGGCTGGGGAGTCTAGAACCAGGGGTCACAGTCTCAGAATAAAGGGTGGTCCATTTAGGACAGAGATGAGGAGAAATTTCTTCACTCAGAGGGTGGTGAATCTTTGGAATTCTCTACCCCAGAGGGCTGTGAAGGCTCAGTCATTGAGTACATTCAAAACAGAGATTGATAGATTTCTAGATATTAAAGGCATCAAGGGATATGGGGATAGTGCAGGAAAATGACGTTGAGGTAGAAGATGAGCCATGATCTTGGTGAATGGCGGAGCAGGCTCAAGGGCCGAATGGCCTACTCCTGCTCCTATTTCTTATGTTCTCATGTTCTTAAACTAGTAAGATAGGTGGGGGGGGGGGGGGAGATCAGGGGAAGATAACATAGCTCTGAAGAAAAAGGAAATAGGAAATGAGAGTAAAGGTCAGACCATATAAAGGAATAGAAATTACGTACAATATGACTGTTAAAAATAATGGGAGGGGATCAATTACTAAAAACAATTAAATTGCCTGTACAGCAATGTGCACAGCAGCTGGATCAAAACGGGGGAACTGGAGGCAATAATTCATCGCAAGGAACCAGATGTGGTAGGGATAATTTAAACATGGCTACATAAGGAACAGGACTGGCAGTTAAATATTGCAGGATATAATGTCTTTAGAAAGGTTTGGTAAGGAAGGTGGGGTATAGCTGTAGTAATTGGAGACAACATAATGGCAATAGAAAATAGGGACAAAAGTAACATTAAGATAGAAACAGAATCCATATGGATTGAGACAAAGGATAAGAAGGGATCGATCACGTAAATAGGTATATTCTACAGACCACCTAATAGTGGAAGGGAAGTGGAGGGAGAAATATGTCGACAAATCTATGAAATGAGTAAAAAACATCGAATAATAATCAAGGGAGATTTCAACTACCCCCAAATAAACTGGCAAGAAGAGGTAGGGAAAGAGGAAAAGGGAATGGAGTTTTTACAGTGTGAACAGGACTCCTTTCTTACCTAGTATCTGAGAAGCCCAACAAGAGAGGAATCACAGCTGGATCTAGTAATGGGAAATGAACCAGAACAGATAAGAGAAGTAAGCACTGGGGAACATCTAAGCAATAGCGATCGCAACATATTGGGGGTTAAATTGGATAACCCCCAAAACCAGGCATGGGTATCATGATCCACGATTAACCCACACCTGGTGCTTCCTGCATTTGTCCTGCCTGTGGACCTACCTGACAACAGCGTTGAAAACTAGGCCTAATACGACGATACAAGTAAATGCACACTTTCCACCAGCAAGGGGATTCCCAATCTCTCAAAGGGAGGATGTCTCTTACAATCTCTTGAAGGTAGCCAGTACCTGTTATTTGCTAAAAATAACAGTCTGCTGTCTGCACAGAGTCTGAACATAAATCAGACATCGCACACGTAAAACACAGATGCAGGTCCCGTCCCTATGTTTACACACTGATGAGTTATGTTAAAACATTGAATAAAGGTTGTGCACTACTAAATCCCACATCCTCCAATCTGCCAGACCTCACCAATCTGCCGATCTGAGTTTGTACCAGGCTTGTGAGAGTGCATGCACCAAGGCTCTCAGATGATGCACTCGAGGCCTTGGTGCAAGTGATGGACAGAAGGAGGGACATCCTATATCCCCGGGGGTGGCCCAATTTCTAGCCCAATAAGTTTTAAAATAATGATTAAAAACGACATAAGTAAGACAAAGACCAAAGTAGTAGGTTGGATAAAAGCTCATTTTGAGGGGATGAGAATGGAACTAGGGCAGGTAAACTGGTAAAAAAATTTTGACAAAGAGATAGAACAGCAGTTCTATTTAAATATAAGAATATAAGAATAACATTAGCTGTCCACCAGTCCTCTGGCACTATTCCCTTTACTAATGAATTTATATATATATATGTTAATATTTAAAACAATGCTGAATGGAGTTCAGGAGAAATATATTCCTCTAAAAAGCAAGAACAAACTAGCCAATAATGAAACATCATGGATGACCAAAGATATAAGGGTAAAATTGAAACTATACAAAAAGGCATACTCCATGTACATAGACAATAAAGGAGAGGATGGCAAAAGGAATACGAAGAGGTCAGGAAAGATGACAAAAAACAATTAGGAAAGCAAAGAGAAACTCCAAGATTAAATGATCAAGGAATATAAAAATAAATAGTAAAGTATTCTACAGACGCATAAATAACAAAAAAAAATCAGAATAGGGATAGGGCCACTAAGGGATGCACAAGATAAAATCACAGGTAACGACGGTGAAATGACAGAAATATTGAATAGCTACTTTGCCTCCGTATTTACCAGAGAGACTAACAAAGTGGGCAGGACATTAGAAGAAGAGATCAAAAATGATATTAAAACATTTATGATAAAATGTGGGGAGATAATTGATAAACTAATCAAACTAAGGGAGGATAAGACCCTGGTCTGGATGGATTGCATCCGCGAATATTAAAAGAACTTAGGGAGGAGATAGCAGAGGCACTATTAACATATATATATAAATTCATTAGTAAAGGGAATAGTGCCAGAGGACTGGTGGACAGCTAATGTTATTCTTATATTTAAATAGGGAGGTAGAACAAGTCTAGGGAACTATAGACCAGTTAGCTTAATGTTGGTGGTAGGAAAGATAATGGAATCTTTACTCAAAGATGAAATAAAAAGACATCTAGAGAATGAAAATACAATAAAGAATTGTCAGCGCAGATTTCAGAAGGGAAAGTCCTGCTTGACCAACCTTAATGAATTCTTTGAAGAAGTAACAGAAAGAGTAGACAAGGGTAATGCAGTAATGTAATATATTTGGATTTTCAAAAGGTCTTCGATAAAGTACTGCATTGTAGACTGATGGCTGAGGTGAGAGCATGTGGAGTCAGGGGACAGGTAGCAGAATGGATAGCAAGTGGCTACAAAAAAGAAACCAGAGAGTAGGGGTTAAGGGTAGCTACTCAGACAGGCAAAAGGTGGGAAGTGGTGTTCCACAAGGATCAGTGCTGGGACTATTGTTATTCACAATTTACATTTACGACTTAGATTCGGGAATCAGAAGTACAATTTCAAAACTTGCAGATGACACCAGATTGGGGGTATAGTTAATACAAAGGAAGAATACGTCAAAATGGAAGAGAACATTAATAAACTTGCAGATTGGGCGTGTAATTGGCAAATTAATTCCAGTATAGATAAGTGTGAGATGGTGCATTTTGATAGGAATAATAAGGAGGCCACATACTGCTTGGATAATAAGAGTCTAAATGGGATAGAAGAGCAAAGGGATCGAGGGGTACAGATACACAAATCACTAAAAGTAACAACGCAGGTTAATAAGGCCATAAAAAAGGCAAATCAAGCATTAGGGTTCATTTTTAGAGGAATAGAATTAAAAAGCAAAGAAGTGATGTTAAACTTGTATAGAACCTTGGTTAGACCACACTTGGAGTATTGTGCACAGTTCTGGTCTGCATATTATAGAAATGATATGGAGGCATTGGAAAGGGAGCAAAAAAGATTCACAAGGATGATACCAGAACTGAGAGGATATCCTCATCAGCAAAGGCTGAAGAGGCTGGGGCTCTATTCTCTAGAAAAGAGAAGACTGAGGGGTGACCTGATAGAGCTCTTTAAAATAATGATAGTGTTTGATAGGGTAGACATAGAGAAAATGTTTCCACTTGTGGGGAAGTCCAAAACTAGAGGTCATAAATGTAATGGTTGCTAATAAATACAATAGGGAATTCAGAAGAAACCTCTTTACCCAAAGAATGGTAAGAATGTGGAATGCGGTGGTATTTGAGGCAAATAGCATAGATGCATTTAAGAGGAAGCTAGATAAGCACATGAGAGAGAAAGGAATAGAAGGGTATGCTGATAGGGTTAGATGAAGTAGGGAGGGAGGAGGCTCGTGTGGACCATAAACGCTGACATAGACCAGTTGGGCCGAATGGCCTGTTTCTGTGCTGTAGTTTCGATGTAAAAAAGAATCTGGAAATAAGAATCTGGTGTCAGTGAAAGAAACCATGAAGCTGTCGGATTGACGTAAAAACCCAACAGGTTCACGAATGTTCTTTAGGAAAGGTTACTCACTGTCCTTACTTGGTCTGGTCTATGTGTGACTCCAGTCCCACACCAATGTGGTTGACTCTTAACTGACCTCTGAAGTGGCCAAGCAAGTCATTCAGTGATATCACTACCTTCTCAGGGCAATTAGGAATGGGCAATAAATGCCGGCCTTGCTAGGGATGCCCACCTCAAAAGAGTGAATATTTTCAAAAATACAATCAATTAATGCATTCACACCAAGGAAGTCCTCCTTATTTAAAAAAATAGTTTTGAAGAAATTAAACCTTCGTATAAGATAACTGTCAGACATGATCCTGAAAATTTCACTGAGAACATTAATTATTTTTTAAAAGATGTATTTTAGCAGCTGACTTGTATGTAAGGTGGCAGGGAAGGTTGAGAAAGCGGTTAAAAAAGCATACGGGACCCTGGGCTTTATAAATAAAGGCATTGAGTACAAAAGCAAGGAAGTCATGATGAATCTTTAGAAAACACTGTTTCATCCACAACTGGAGTATTGTGTCCAGTTCTGGGCACCGCACATTCGGAAGGATGTGAAGGTCCTTAGAGAGGGTGCAGAAGAGATTTACTAGAATGGTTCCAGAGATGAGGGACTTCAGTTATGTAGATGGACTGGAGAAGCTGGGGTTGTTCTCCTTAGAGCAGAGAAGGTTGAGAGGAGATTTGTTAGAGGTATTCAAAATTATGAAGGGTCTAGACAGAGTAGATAGAGAGAAATTGTTCCCATTGGTGGAAGGGTCAAGAACCAGAGGGAATAGATTTAAGGTGACTGACTAAAGAACCAAAGGTGACATGAGGAAAACCTTTTTTACACTGCGAGTGGTTACGATCTGGAATGCACTGCCTGAGGGGATGGTGGAGGCAGATTCAATCGTGGCTTTCAAAAGGGAATTGGATAAGTACTTGAAGGGAAAAATATTTGCAGGGCTACGGGGAAAGGGCAGGTGAGTGGGACCAGCTGGATTGCTCTTGCAGACACCTGGCATGGACTCGATGGGCAGAATGGCCTCCTTCCATGCTGTAACCATTCTATGATTCTATGATTCTATAATTCCTTTGGGAGCTAACCCTAAGTAAGCATACCTGCAACTGCAACTCTCAGAAACCATCAACTCATTTGAAAACATTTCTGCCTCAAATTCATGCGCAACTAACAAGGAATGAAAGTAATGTCTGACTGATAGCTTCTAATAGCCTTTAGCTCCACATTCCAACTAATCTGATCAATTGATACCAACAACCTCAATTCCAGTGGAAAAAAGGCTGATTTTTCTTGTAAAACACTGACAAGCTAACATATGATTGAAACGCTAACAGTTGCCATATATGCTATTATTCTCTGTAACGTCTCCAAGCTACATCCCCAATGATGTCACACATTCACAGCTTCAAAAATATTTAATAAATCAACAGGAATAGGCAAGGAAAACAGGATGATGCTGTTTTTGATCATGATCTGATCATCATCTGTACCCATTTGATTTTTTTTTTACAGGTCATCATCACTTTGAAATCAGTTGCTCAATGTAACCTTTATTAAACCTTTACTATAATCAAACCCTAACAAAGCTATTAATAACTTGTTCGAGCTACTTCTGACTTTAATGAGCAACAAAAGAAAGACCTCAGTGGGGTCAGCACCTTATCAAAAAATTGTCAACTGCATAATGACCAGTCCAGCTCTAAACCAAGTCAGAAGACCTTTAATACATTATAGGGCATTACCTGAACCCCAATCTGTTACTAAGTTTGAGTGGAGCGCTGGGCTTGGTTCAGTAAAACAAAAGCAGCTTTATTAAGACATAGAGACAGGTTTACAGTCAGGACACACACAATGCTAGAGTCACACTCAACAAATCTTGTAACTGGACCTACTTTATTGAGCTCTGCTAGGCATAAAGCTGAGCAAGCATTAAATCAAACAAATAAGCTAAAATCAATCACTAGTTCCCCATGAACAGTAACATCTTAAGCTTCTGGGAGTTAATCAACCTGCTCCAACATTGTACATAACTTCATCTGATAGCAATGCACATGCTGTTATCCAGTACAGCAAGAAAAGAGAGCTAGAAAGAGAGAGAGGGAGACTGAAATCATAATCAGAAAAATAAAACAAAGGCTGAGTAGAGACTGCATTTATATTATACCACAAGCTGTACTGTAGGTATAAAAGCAGTCTCTACAGTCTAAAATTTAAATTACCCTTAGTGTTAGTTTTAAATTACAAATTAAATTAAAGTTAATTTTTTTTCTCCCTTTTTTTACACACAAGTTTACTCAGTACTCTTTCTTGGAGGTTGGGTACATAACTAATGCACAATTAAGGATCCAACTAGACACTCCTGCAATAACACTGAATCACCCATCAATCCTTTAATAGGTACCAAAGGATATAAGAAACACTCATCAAAGGATATAAGAAACATCGATCATCTGTGGAGTGAGGCAAACTTGCACGTTAATGGGGTTAACAAGGGGATCCCATAACGTCCACTAACATCACTAAAAACAGATTATCTGGTCACTTGTTTCATTGCTGTTTGTAGGACCTTGCTGTGAGCAAATTGGCTATCGCGTTTTCTACATTACAATAGTGACTACATTTCAAAAAAATACTTCTTGACTGTAAAGTGCTTTGGGACATCCTGAGCTCAAGAAAGGCGCTGTATAATTGCAAGTCTTTCTTTTTACAGATCACTGTGAATGGTGTGAAAGAATGGTAAAGTCTCCTCTATCGGATGGAAGGGCAACTTACTATGAAACATTTATCCAGCAACTGCTGGAAGTGAAGCACAACAATGAGGTAATGAGGATATTTCAGAAGTGTTACAAAAGACTACAAGAGATAAGCATGCTTACTAGTAGCTGAAAATAGATTGTTCACTAACTATTCTCATGGTCAGAAAGATTTGGTTAAACAAAAGTATTCATTCTGCTCTTTTAAGTTCAATTAACAAGGTATTTGGCATTTTATTCTACACCTGTCAATGCGTACAATACTCTGCAGCTGTCGATTGTCTCTGCAACAATTCATCTCACATGTTCCAAACTTATTTTGTTGTAAAAAACAAGCTCGCCACCATGTCAGGTCTGCTGATGGCACTCACCAATGGGATGAATAATCCATGGCATTTTTAACATCCATCTGAACAGGTAGATGTGACCTTGGCTTAATGTCTTATCTGCAGGATAGCACTCCCTCAGTACTGCACTGCAATGTTAGCCTAAACTATGCACTCAAGTCCAGGTACGGGCCTTGAAATGAAGTGTCAATCAATCTGTTTTTGGTGTTGTTGGCTGCCAGAGGAATGTTGACTAGCACATTGGGAGAACTAGAGCACTGGTTTAATGTCGCATCTGAAAAATTGACTATGCAGCACTACCTCGATAGTGCTCTGGAATGCCATTCACGATTATGAGCTCAAATCCTGGTGTGACCTTTATCCCACAACCTTTTGATCCAGAGGTGAGCGTGCTACCAACTGAGCCTAGCTGACACAAGCAGTACAGAAATAAAGCCATGAATGCTTAAAACAAAAATCAACAATTAATTACTACAGTTTGCAGAAATAAATTAGGCCTTCATTTATGATTTACAGGTGTACATATTGCCCTTTGGGCGGCCGCCCAGCAAAGAACATTGGCTGCCCACCCATTGGCCACAGAATGTATTGCTGCATGCTCCAAACGGCCGTCTCGCTACAACTCACCATTTGGCCAGTGGAGGAATTCCCACTGGCTTGGATACCGAGCCAGCGAGCAGGCAGGTAGGTTCGGGGAGGGGAAATGATCGCGGAGAGAGGGGGGTCCCGGGTTGGCAGTGGCCCGCAATATTCTTGAGGAGCCTAGAGGGTAACCCATGCTCCTCCTGGCTCCATAAAAATGAAACCAAAAAGGATTTGTGCCCATTTTTTGAAATTACCATCTGGGACAAATGGGGGGAGTGTGTCCCTCAAAAACATTGCTGTCAGGGTCCTATGTATGTCATAGGACTCCAATTTGCACATTAAAAGGACCTAGCACTACAAACGGGCAGGCATTCTGGGTTGGATCATTTATCTCCAGCATAAATGGGGCGGTAAATGATCCAATGCTATTCTCGGGCCACTACTGCCCCGTTTACACTGAGTGAGCTGACTTAAAATCAGGCCTTTAACGCCATACTGTCGCGGTATCTTTTCCATTTCCAAAAAACATACAGTTTTCTTTATAAATACATGTTTTGCTTCTCTACAGTGGGTTTCATACAGAGTTAGATAACAAGCAAACAGATTTTTATAAATCAAAAATTATTCTAATTAATGTTAAATTACTTATTTTCCTATTTTTGGCATGCTTGTTAGAATATTAATGTGGAAAATAAAATAACAAGAAGTCATGCCAGTCCCTGATGTCAATGTAATAAAGATATGTCGAGCTAGCCTGCCTTCTTGTCCTTGTGCTAATTGGACACATCTGCTCCATTTCAAAAACATAATTTCACAGTTTTCCCATTTGTTTATACTAAGTGAACAGAGGAACTTTCTTTTCAGGGTCAGATCTATTTGTTCACAACTGGGAAATCTGTCCCTCAGATCAGTCCACCAGAGTTTGAAAATGTAAATTTTCCATTTTGTTATGTCCACATCAATCTTGTCAATTTTTCTGTTTAGAAATGAGTTTAAAATGTTCCAAAGAAATATCTTTTTTCTTCCTGCTGCGTTCCCAAAACAAAATGCAACTGCACGAATCCAGAAGATAAGGACAATTCAAACAGAGAAAAAAAAGGAACTTAAAGGCAAATTCCACCCAATTTATAGACAATAAATCGGGGGGGCATGATGTTCGGCAGTGTGAGATGATAAACATTTTCAGTCATGAGGCTGACAAGGTGACAAAGGCATGAGTTAGCCTCGCGAATGGAGACACTTAAAATTTCACACTGTTGAGAACAAAGTATTTTATTTATAAAGCTCATGGTGTGCTTGACAATTGACAAAAATTAAATTGCGTATTATGAATTCTAAGGCGGTTAGCTGAAGCTGCTCTGTGATGTGTCTTTTTCATTGTGATATTTTAAGCACAGAGCTTATTGGGAGTTGGGTGGATCTGCTAAACGGAGTGCTTGCTAAACAGAGTGAAGACGGGAATTTGGTGAGAGTGGGAATTCGATGCAGAGGGGGAAGGCAGTGCTAAGTAATTTAAACCAAGGGGCAACAGTAAATAAGTAAGTGTAAGAATAATCAGAATAATTACTTAAATCTAAGGGGATAACATTAAAATTAACTAAATAGAGGATACCAATATTAAAGGGATCTGAATTGCAATAAATAAAAATCTGGTATACATAAATAATAAATAGGAGTAAGGGGATACTAAACTAAATATATATATTTATATATATATAAAACATAAGAGACACATATATAAAAGTAGATAGACTTTTAAGCAAAATGATGGGACAGCTGAGACCCGTTGCCTGCAATTCCTGTGCCATGTGGGAACTCCAGGACGCTTCATGTGTCTTGGATAACCATTTGCGCAGAAAGTGCCTCTGGTTGCTCAAGCTCGAGCTCGGAATTTCTGAGCTTGAGCAGCGGCTGGAGTCACTGCAAGGCTTATGGGAGGTTGAGAATTTCCTGGATTGCACGTTCCAGGAGGTGGTCACCCCACAGCTATGGAGGATAGTAAGTGGGCGGCCAACTGGCAAGGTAGGAAGAGTCAGACAGTGCAGGAAACCTTCGGGAGCGTGGCACTCTCAAGCTGGTTTTCAGTGCTGAGGAGTGCAGTCTAGAACACATCTATAGCACCTTGGGGCAAATGACTGCACTGGGGGCCACAGCAAAGTGAATAAATGCAGTGGTCATAGGGGATTCCATAGTCAGGGGGATAGACAGGTGTTTCTACAACCACCGACATGAGTCTCGCACAGTGTGTTGCCTCCCTGGTGCCAGGGTAAAGGACATCACTGGATGGGTGCAGGACATTTTGTGGGGGAAGGGAACAGCCAGGAGTCATGGTCCATGTTGGAACCAATGACACAGTAAGGAAAAGGGTTGTAATCCTACAGACAGAGTCTTAGGAGCTTGGGAAGAAGTTAAAGAGCAGGACCTCAAAGGTAGTAATCTCTGGATTACTCCCAGAGCCAAATGCCAGTGAGTATAGGAACAGTTAGATAAGTCAGGTTAATATGTGGCTGGATAAATGGTGCAGGAGGGAGGGCTTTAGATTCCTGAGGCATTAGGACTAGTTCTGGGCAAGAGGGACCTGTACAAGATGGACGGGTTGCACCTCCACAGGGCTGGGACCAATGTCCTTGCAGGGAGGTTAACTGGTTTAAACTAATTTGGCAGGGGAGGGGCACCAGGATGAAGCATTAAAGAGGAGAAATAAGGTGCACAGAGGACTGGGAGAGACAAACAGCATTATAATAGAGTGTAGTTCTTAAATAGGAAGGATCAGACAGGGGGGGAATGCAAAACACACTAAGATGGGTTTAGAGCGTATGTGTGTAAATGAATGGAGCATGGTAAATAAGGTTGATGAGCTGCAGGCACAAATTGCCACATGGGATTATGATATAGTGGCAACAACAGAGACCTGACTCAAATAAAGGGAGGAATGGGTACTTAATATTCTTGGCTACAATGTATTCAGGAAAGATAGGGAAGGAAAAAAAGGAGGGTGGGGGGGTGGCAGTATTAATCAAAGATTCTGTTAAATCACTAGAAAAGGCTGATGTACTTGAGGGTTCAAAGACAGAATCTATTTGGTTAGAAAATATGAACAACAGAGGAGCTATTATGCTGTTGGGTGTACACTATAGGCCACCAAATAGTGGGAAGGAGATAGTGGAGCAAAATTGCAGACAAATTTCAGAAAGATGCAAGAACTATAGAGTAGTGATAATGGGAGACTTCAGTTATCCTAATATAAACTGGGTAAATAACAGTGTAAAGGGCAAAGACAGGGAGGAATTCCTGAAATGTGTACAAGAGAACTTTCTTGATCAGTATGTTTCCAGCCCAAAGAGGAAGGAAGCAATGCTGGATCTAGTTCTGGGGAATGAAGTGGGTCAAGTGGAGCATATTTCAGTGGGAGAGCATTTGGGAATCAGTGATCAAAATATCATGAGGTTTAGAGTAGTTATGCAAAAGGGCAAGGAAAAATCAAACGTGAAAATACTCAACTGAGTTGAAAAGGGGTCTGGCCCAGGTGGATTGGAATCAAAGATTGGCAGGTAAAATAGTAAATTAGCAATGGGAGGCCTTCAAGGAGGTGATAGTTCACGTACGGATTAGGCACATTCCCACGAGGGGGAAAGGAAGGACATCCAAAGCTAGAGCTCGCTGGATGACCAAAGATATAAAGATTAAAATGAAACAGAAAAAGGCTTAAGGTAAATGTTGGGTTCATAATTCAGTAGAGAACTGAAAAAGGAAATAAGAGGGGACAAAAAGAGTATATGAGAATAGATTAGTGGGTAACCTAAAAAGCAACCCAAAAGTCCTTTATAACATATAAATCATAAAAGGGTAGTCAAAGGAAGGGTGGGACTGATTAGGGACAAAAAAATGAGATCTTTTTGTGAAGGCAGAGCGCATGGCTGAGGTACTAAATGAGTACTTTGCATCTGTCTTCACTAAAGAAGCGGATGCTGCCAATGTCACTATAAAGGAAAAGGTAGTAGGGAAATAGGATAGGATAAAAATAGATAAAGAGGAGGTGCTTAAAAGGTTGGCAGCGCTCAAAGTAGAAAAGTCACCCGGTCTGGATGGGATGCATCCTAGGTTGCTGAGAGATGTAAGGGTGGAAATTGCAGAGGCTCTGGCCACAATCTTCCAAACCTCCTTAGATATGGGGGTGGTGCCAGAGGACTGGAGGATTGCATATCTTACACCTCTGTTCAAAAAAGGGGCGAGGGATAAACTTGGGAACTACAGGTCAGTCTGCCTAATGTCAGTGGTGGGGAAACTTTTAGAGACATTAATCCAGGACAAAATTAATTGGAAAATATAGGTTAATAAATGAAAGCCAACATGGATTTGTTAAAGGCAAATTGTGTTTGACTAGCTTGATTGAGTTCTTTGATTGAGTAACAGAGAAGGTTGATGAGAGTAGTACAGTTGATGTAGTGTATTATGGACTTTCAAAAGGCGTTTGCTAAATTACCACATAATAGACTTGTTAGCAAAATTGAAGCCCATGGGATTAAAAGGGCAGTTGCTGTGTGGATACAAAATTAGCTAAGGGACAGAAAGCAGAGAGTAGTGGTGAACGGTTGTTTTCCAGACGGGAAGGAAATGTACAGTGGTGTCCCCTAGGGGTAGGTATTGGGACCACTGCTCTTTTTGTTATATATTAATGACCTAGACCTGGGTATACAGGGTATAATTTCAAAGCTTGCAGATGACACGAAACTCGAAAATGTAGTAAACAGTGAGGAAGACAGTAACAGACTTCAGGAGGACATAGACAGACTGGTGAATTGGGCAGACACATGGCAGATTAAATTTAACACAGAGAAGTGTGAAGTGATTCATTTTGGTAGGAAGAATGAGGAGAGGCAATATAAACTAAATGGCACAATTTTAAAGGAGGTGCAGGAACAGAGAGACCTGGGGGTGCACATACACAAATCTTTGAAGGTGGCAGGACAAGTTGAGCAGACTGTTAAAAAGGCATATGGGATCCCTGGCTTTATAAATCGAGGCATGGAGTACAAAAGCATGGAAATTATGCTAAGCCTTTAGAAAATGGTTAGGCCTCAGCTGGAATTTTGGGCATTATTTTTACCTGGAGCTGGGAAGAAAGTGGAAAGGAGGATTTTCAGGCGCAAAACCAGAAGTAAAGTTGACGGGTCGGAATGTGCGATTGTGACCTAATTGAATGATTAGAATTTTACTTCTGGGTTTCCCGCGTGACAGCCTGATTGACAGGCTGGTTGACTGTCAGGCAGGAAAGCAGCCGGGGAGCAGATGCCAAGTAAAATTGACATCAAGGGGGGGTTCATCATCGGTGGGGGGGAGGTTGGGGCCCGGTGTCGCCAGGGGTTCGGTCATCGGAGGGGGCGTCGGACACCGGGGGGGCTGGAGACATTGGAAGGGTCAGAGACATTGGGTGGGTCAGAGACATCAGGGGAGGGTTGGATATCGGGGGGCTTTCGGCCATCTTGGGGGAGTCTTCACCAATGGGGGAGTCTCGAGCATTGGGGCGGTCTCAACCATCAGGGGGGTCTCAACCACTGGGGGGGGTCTTGACCATTGGGGGGGTCTCGGACATCGGGGTGGTCTCAACCATCGGGGAGGTCTTGACCAAATGAGGGGTCTTGACCATCAGGAGGGTCTCCACCACCGGGGGCGGGCGATCTCGGACATCGGTGGGGGGGGTGGTCAGCCAATCACGGGGATCCGATTGCAGCAAGTAAGCTTATCTGGCCTGGAGGAAATACTCCTGCTCCTCCTGGCCCACAAGCAGTGCAATAAAGGCTCTTACCTGATGAACCAGCCCTTCTTGCCTCCTTTTACCTGGCGAGACTCACGAGCCGTCCAGGAGGCGTTAAATTTAAAGCTTAGTTAAATTCATTTTAAAAAAACGCTCTTAACATTTCTTAACGACGTTAAGTGCTCGGCTAAATACCCGCCCGTCGGCACTAATTGGGGATGCAACCTTGGCCAGTGCATTCCTCGCACACATCTAAACACACCCACGTTAAATCTGGAGGTGGGCATGTTGGAGCCGGGTTGCGGTAGCGTCCCAAAAAAACTACAATTTTCACCTCCCACCCGACTCCAACCCACCCATTTTTGGGGGTTAGAATTCCCCCCATTGTGTCCAATTCTGGATACCACACTTTAGGAAGGATGTCAAGGCCTTAGAGAGGGTGCAGAGGAGATTTACTAGAATGGTACCAGGGCTGAAAGATTTCAGTTTCATGGAGAGACTGGAGAATCTGGGGTTGTTCACCTCAGAACAGAGAAGGTTATGGGGAGATTTGATAGAGGTGTTCAAAATCATGAATGGTTTTGATGGAGTAAATAAGGAGAAACTGTTTCCAGTGGCAGAAGGGTCGGTAACCAAAGGACACAGATTTAAGGTAATTGGCAAAAGAACCAGAGGCATCATGAGGTGAATTTTTTTATGCAGCGAGTTGTAATTATCTGGAATGTACTGCCTGAAAGGGTGGTGAAAGCAGATTCAATTATAACTTTCAAAAGGGAATTGGATAAATACTTTAAATCGAAAAATTTGCAGGGTTATGAGGAAAGAGCAGGGCAGTGGGACTAATTGGATAACTCTTTCAAAGAGCCGACACAGGCATGATGGGCTGAATGGCTTCCTTCTATGCTGTATCATTCTATGATTCTATGATTCTGTGGGGTTTTTATATTCGTTCATGGGATGTGGACATCGCTGATGAGGCCAGCATTTATTGCCCATCCCTAATTGCCCTTGAGAAGATGGTGGTGAGCCGCCTTCTTGAACCGCTGCAGTCCGTGTGGTGAAGGTTCTCCCACAGTGCTGTTAGGAAGGGAGTGCCAGGATTTTGACCCAATGACAATGAAGGAACGGCAATATATTTCCAAGTCGGGATGGTGTGTGACTTGGAGGGGAACATGCAGGTAGTGTTGTTCCCATGTGCCTGCTGCCCTTGTCCTTCTAGGAGGTAGAGGTCGCAGGTTTGGGAGGTGCTGTCAAAGAAGCCTTCGTCAGTTGCTGCAGTGCATCCTGTGGATGGTACACACTGCAGCCACAGTGCGCCGGTGGTGAAGAGAGTGAATGTTTAGGGTGGTGGATGGGGTGCCAATCAAGTGGGCTGCTTTGTCCTGGAAGGTGTCGAGCTTCTTGAGTGTTGTTGGAGCTGCACTCATCCATGCAAGTGGAGAGTATTCCATCACACTCCTGACTTGTGCCTTGTAGATGGTGGAAAGGCTTTTGGGAGTCAGGAGGTGAGTCACTCGCCGCAGAATACCCAGCCTCTGACCTGCTCTTGTAGCCACAGTATTTATGTGGCTTTTCCAGTTAAGTTTCTGGTCAATGGTGACCCCCCAGGATGTTGATGGTGGGGGATTCAGCGATGGTAATGCCGTTGAATGTCAAGGGGAGGTGGTTAGACTCTCTCTTGTTGGAGATGGTCATTGCTTGGCACTTGTCTGGCACAAATGTTACTTGCCACTTATCAGCCCAAGCCTGGAGGTTGTCCAGGTCTTGCTGCATGCGAGCTCGGACTGCTTCATCATCTGAGGGGTTGCGAATGGAACTGAACACTGTGCAATCATCAGTGAACATCCTCATTTCTGACCTTATGATGGAGGGAAGGTCATTGATGAAGCAGCTGAAGATGGTTGGGCCTAGGACACTGCCCTGAGGAACTCCTGCAGCAATGTCCTGGGGCTGAGATGATCTTCCTTTGTGCTAGGTATGACTTCCCCCTGATTCCCATTGACTTCAATTTTACTAGGGCTCCTAGGTGCCACACTCGGTCAAATGCTGCCTTGATGTCAAGAGCAGTCACTCTCACCTCTGGAATTCAGCTCTTTTGTCCATGTTTGGACCAAGGCTGTAATGAGGTCTGGAGCCGAGTGGTCCTGGCGGAACCCAAACTGAGCATCGGTGAGCAGGTTATTGGTGAGTAAGTGCCGCTTGATAGCATTGTCGACGACACCTTCCATCACTTTGCTGATGATTGACAGTAGACTGATGGGGTGGTAATTGGCCAGATTGGATTTGTCCTGCTTTTTTTTGTGTGGACAGGACATACCTGGGCAATTTTCCACATTGTTGGGTAGATGCCAGTGTAGCTGTAATGGAACAGTTTGTCTGGAGGCGCGGCTAGTTCTGGAGCACAAGCCTTCAGCACTACAGCTGGGTTGTTGTCAGGGCCCATTGCCTTTGATGTATCCAGTGCACTCAGCCGTTTCTTGATATCATGTGGAGTGAATCGAATTGGCTGAAGACTGGCTTCTGTGATGGTAGAGATATCGGGAGGAGGCCGAGATGGATCATCTACTCAGCACTTCTGGCTGAAGATGGTTGCAAATGCTTCAGCCTTGTCTTTTGCACTCACATGCTGGACTCTGCCATCAATGAGAATGGGGATGTTTACAGAGCCTCCTCCTCCCGTTAGTTGTTTAATTGTCCACCACCATTCACGACTGGATGTGGCAGGACTGCAGAGCTTTGATCTGATCCGTTGGTTGTGGAATCACTTAGTTCTGACTATAGCATGTTGCTTCTGCTGTTTAGCATGCATGTAGTCCTGAGTTGTAGCTTCACCAGGTTGGCACCTCATTTTTAGGTACGCCTGGTGCTGCTCCTGGCATGCTCTTCTACACTCCTCATTGAGCCAGGGTTGATCCCCTGGCTTGTTGGTAATGGTAGAGGGAGGAATATGCCGGGCCATGAGGTTACAGATTGTGCTGGAGTACAATTCTGCTGCTGATGATGGCCCACAGCGCCTCATGGATGCCCAGTTTTGAGCTGCTAGATCTGTTCTGAATCTATCCCATTTAGCACGGTGATAGTGCCACACAACACGTTGGATGGTGTCCTCAGTGCGAAGACGGGATTTGGTATCCACGAGGACTGTGCGGTGGTCACTCCTACCAATACTGTCATGGACAGATGCATCTGCAACAGGTAGATTGGTGAGGATGAGGTCATAGTAGGTTTTTCCTTTGTGTTGGTTCGCTCACCATCTGCCGCAGGCCCAATCTGGCAGCTATGTCCTTTAGGACTCGGCCAGCTCGGTCAGTAAAGGTGCTACCGAGCCACTCTTGGTGATGGACATTGAACTCCCCCACCCAGAGTACATCCTGTGCCCTTGCTACCCGCAGTGCTTCCTCCAAGTGGTGCTCAACATGGAGGAGGACTGATTCATCAGCTGAGGGAGGGCAGTAGTTGGTAATCAGCAGGAGATTTCCTTGCCAATGTTTAATCTGATGCCATGAGATTTCATGGGGTCCAGAGTCAATGTTGAGGACTCCCAGGGCCACTCCCTCCTGACTGTATATCACTGTACCACGACCTCTGGTCGGTCTGTCCTGCCAGTGGGACAGGACATACCCAGGGATGGTAATGGAAGAGTCTGGAATGTTGGCTGAAAGGTATGATTCTGTGAGTATGGCTATGTCAGGCTGTTGCTTGACTAGTCCGTGGGACAGCTCTCCCAACATTGACACAAGTCCCCAGATGTTAGTGAGGAGGACTTTGCAGGGTCGACTGGGCTTGGTTTGCCTTTGTCGTGTCCGGTGCTTAGTGGTCCGTCCGGTTTCATTCTTATTGTGACTTTCTATAGCAAGATTGTAGAACTGAGTGGCTTGCTAGGCCATTTCACAGGGCGATTAAGAATCAACACATTGCTGTGGGTCTGGAGTCACATATAGGCCAGACCGGGTAAGGACGGCAGGTTTCCTTCCCTAAAGGACATTAGTGAACCAGATGGGTTTTTACGACAATCCGGTAATTTTATGGCCACCATTACTGATATTAGTTTTTTTAATTCCAGATTTTTTATTTTATTTTTATTTAATTAATTAATTGAACTTAAATTCCCAGCTGCCGTGACTCCGGATTATTATTTCAGGCCTCTGGATTACTAGTCCAGTAACATAACCACCATGCTACCGTACCCTCAATTTGCAAGCAGGGAAGTGCGTTCTTTATTTCTAATTGAGTGATAAGTAGCAAAGAATATATTATGAAGGGCTATTGGTGGTCGGTCCCACAGTCATTATAACTCATATCCCATAGGGTCACTAAAATGTATGGGGGCTAAATTGGGCCACGTAGTGCGTGTTGTGTAGGCGCTGTGTGGACTCCTAAGGACCCAAAATGGCATCCGAGATGCGTGCGCACACTTCCGGCGTGACGTGCAGGACACCATATTGGTAAAGGTGTTTGCACACGTGCACTTAACGATCGTCGGCATCATGTAAAGTAGGGAGATTATGCAGTAGATCAGTGTACAATGCCGATTTAAAGGGAATCAAAAGCAAAATACTGTGGATGCTGGAAATCTGAAATAAAAGAAAATGCTGGAGAAGCTCAGCAAGTCAGGCGACATCTGTGGAGAAAGAAACAGAGTTCACGTTTCAGGTTGATGACCCTTCGTCAGAACTGGAAGAAGTTGAAAATTGAACAGTTTTTAAGCAAGTACAGAGCCCTATATGTTCCTATTATTAAGGTGGGGAGGAAGGGGAGGGGAGGAAAGAACAAAAGGGAAGGTCTCTGATAGGGTGGAGGGCAGGAGTATTTTAAAGGGACCGCTGCTAATTTCGAACTCCATGCTCCAGCCAACGCACTGTCTTAACCTCGCACAGCTGAACAGGTCTTAAACGGCATGGAGAAACCCCACCAGCATTATTTAAAGGGATCATGCAGGAGTTACAGGTTCATTGCTGAATTATTGCTTCTGGCTGCTGATGCATTTGTACCTGTTTTTGGAGGTCTCCTATACTCGAATACTAGGACTAGGGGACATAGCCTAAAAATTAGAGCCAGGACTTTCAGGAGTGAAGTTAGGAAACACTTCTACACACAAAGGGTGGCAGAAGTTTGGAACTCTCTTCCGCAAATGACAGTCGATGCTAGCTCACTTGTTAATTTTAAATCTGAGATTGATAGATTTTTGTTAACCAAAGGTATTAAGGGTTACGGGGCTAAGGCGGGTATATATATGGAGTTAGGTCACAGATCAGCCATGATCTCATTGAATGGCAGAACAGGCTTGAGGGGCTAAATGGCCTACTCCTGTTCCTATGTTCCTATAATAAAGTTTCAATACTCTGCAGGGAGTGGGCTGGCTAGCTGACAGGCAACAGCAAGGGCACTGGCGGAGAGGCAGGGGTGGGACAGGAATGCTGTCATCCTGAGAGAGGACAGCAGGTTCGTGTTCCATGGAGCCACTGCCACTTGCTGCCTCCTGTTATGCACCACCTTCTCCTGCAAGAAAGCGGGAAGTGTGTCAGTGAGTGTCCTGCAAGATGTTTGGGTGATGTGGCTGAGATGGTTGAATAGCTGCCAGTGTGTGACCTGTGAGTTGTGGGTGTGTGACTTGCAACAGTGCTAATATGTGAGGGTGAGATGAATCATCTGATTGTAAGAGTTGAGTACTGATTGTAAGAGTTTGTTGGTAGGTGGGTGATGGGGGTGTAGTGCTGAGCAACCTTTATTCAATGTTTTGAAGGAACCCAACAGTTTGTAAACATAAGGACAGGACCTGCATTTGTGTTTTATGTGTCCGATGTCTGATTTCCGTTCAGACCTGTATCTTATATTTTCAAAATATAAGAGTCCCGCAAACTTTGAGCAGTCAAGTTGTTGCTCATTAAAAATTCCAGAGTTCCCACTATATTGCAGCACAGACTCATTTCACCATTGACTTCCACCATTTTCTGCGGCCACAATTGAGCTCACAACAGGGCACTTTTTACAAACAGGAAAGCTCCAGCTGGACTTTCACATGCAAGAGCTGTGAGTTCTAAGAGAGGGGACTCTAACACGGAATTTACAGCTAGCACATGTAGTTGGTTTGACTTCTCTTTTATGTTAAGTTCTTGGGAGTAACTAGGTGCCCATAGAGTGCTATTGAAATATATCCTGTTACACTTAATTGCATTGTGTTAAAAAAAAAAGGCAAAAAAGAAAAATTTTATAACTTTCAACAAAATTTTGGCTCATGTAAATATGAGTGCTCCCCATGGTTCTGCTAAATGCAACTACCATATAAGCCAAAAAGACGTAGAAAGATCCCTGGTCCATGCTGAGTTAGCAGACCTCAGCTTGAGCTGCAACAGGGGCGGGGCAGGACAATTGGCCTCAATGTCCCTAGGTTAAGGAGAGGGGGATAAAATCATCTAAGGTTCAGACTTTCTGACAATATCCAGCAGCTTCTGATAGAAAGTGCCTTTGTGTTGACATCAGGTCAGGACAGGATGAAGATCAGCTGTGAGACCTAATCCCCCTCCCCCACCCTGGTCACATAGCCTGCAGACACTCACTGTTGAGAACATATGAACATAAGAAATAGGAGCAGGAGTAGGCCATACGGCCTCTCGAGTCTGCTCCACCATTCAATAAGATCATGGCTGATCTTCTACCTCAACTCCACTTGAGACTCATACATGAAGAATAGCCATTTCTGTCAAAGTGCTATTTATGCATGGATTGCACATCCACAACACAAAAACTGTTAATGCTGTTTTACAACAAACTGTATTCACTGAATGCAACAAGTAGAATGACAACTAACTGAAATATGCTTGAACAAAATTAGCAGAAAATCATCTGAATGCTTCTCCCTAAAAATGACTCATATTTGTTTAATATTGGCTGAGGTTGAGAGAGGCACTACATCAGCAAAAATACCAAATAGATTTTACAGATTAGACTGGAAAGCTGAAAGTGAATACATGAAGCTTGGCTGTGGTTCATTGAGGGGTTTAATGCTCTTTCCAAAAATGTGCAATACTTTAATGTGATGATTTTCCAAGTAGTTATCAAATCCTGGGTGTGGTGTATCTGGGTAAATGTAGGCCTCAATGGGAAAACCTGCTGGGACCCATTTTTGGGACCAATGTTTTGGAGTTTTTGAATCTCTTATTAGCTGGTTTAGGAAAATATAAAGTTTTGCTTGCTCAGCTGGAAGATGGCACAAAGTGCATATGCTACTACCAACTATTGCCCATTTTAGTAAATCTTAATTTTTTATTGAAGTATGCTTAATACAAATACTTTACATCATACCAAAGTACATATGTTAATAAGAATGTAGTTACGTCCTCCACTTTCACATCATTTGCGGTTTCTGTTCAATGGCATTTTGAGTCTTAACTGTAAATAATTTAAATCTATGCCTGAGGGGGGAAAAAAAACTTTGTATTACATTCAAGGCTTTGGGTATAATAGTTTAAGTCTATTGCACCATTCATTCCCCTTTTTCCTCTAACAAGTACTAATTGTTTTCTATCCTCCTATCAATTTTTTAATCTATTCCCAAGATTAACCCGAATTCTTACCGCTTTAAGCTTAAAGAAAGACTTGCATTTATATAGCGTCTTTCACAACCTCAGGACATTTCAGTGGTTATAAACATCTATATATTTACTGACATATTCCAGTTTTCTCTCAGGAATAGGGCTGAATTGAGGGTGCGATGCCACTGAAGCAGGAATTCAGAAAATAAGAACTTCAGCGGGAAATTCTACAAAAAAACCTACTCCTGAAAGCCTTCTAACTAGAGGTTTTAAAGCTAAAATAAAAACAAGGATCAGCGATTTCCTTTATAATAGTTAGGATTATGCAGCAATTCAGATGAATATAATTCCCTTTAGTATTTGGTTTCAACATATTCTACAACTTCCCAGAAAGAAACAGTCTGTCCTAAATAATGCATCAATCTTAGGTTCATATTTCAAGGAAAGATAATATAAATTGCAGAAGACAAGGGTGACATTTTGGCAGGGACTGTATATTTTACTGGACCAATGATGCATCCCAGCCAGAAAAGACTGAGGTTATTTACATCAATGCAGTTCAGGCTATCTCAATCCATAGTTACTCTTAAAAGTGCCTAAACCAGGGATATAACTTGCCACCATTTCTTTACCTGAACTCTGGGATTGTCATTCACCCAAATATGAGAGTCCATTCTGCAGAACTATTCTCGCTCAGTTTAATGCTCCTTATAAACACCACTTGAGCAAAGCTTCTTTGTTTCCAAGTAAGTGAAAACTTTCACTATTTTAAAATGATATAGTCCATGCTAGAGAGATAGACATTTATTGGTGTCAATTTTGACTTTTGGGAGGCCGAATGGCGGAATGAGCCAGCCGGTCGCCCACCTGCGGCAAAGCGGCCCCTGTGATCCTAAGGCCCAGGTCTCATTTGAATCGGGTTGGCGAGCGGCGGACAACAAACGAGAGTCCTGAGGCAGCTCACAGGCTTTGGTCCACAGGAATGTCTGTCGGCTAGGACGCCGTTGACAACTGCAGATAGGTCCCGGAAGTGGGGGGGCAGCAGGCTGCGAACCAGGCTGAGGGATGGGGAGGGGGACGGCGAACCCAGGCTGGCAGCAGCCCACAGTCTTTCTGTGGCGCCAGAGGAGCAATCGCACTCCCACAAAAATATTTTCAAACTTAACTTTTCAGAGCCTCATTGGCTCTATCGCCCGTGGAACTGATCAGAGCCTGCACAATGCAACGGCTGAGCAGTTCAATCCCAAAGTGCCAATCGGGGTCGTATGTACATCATAGCACCTTGTTTTGCATATTAAAAGGGGCCTATCACCTGAAACAGGCAGGCACTTTGGGCTCCCGGTGGTAGGCCCCTGTCACATTGACAGTGGGCCGACCGCCAAGGTTAATGGCGGTGAGGCTACTTTAGGTCCATACTGCCCCCTTTACGCTGATTACACCAAGTGAAAATTGGCCCCTTGAACAGAATTTTCTCCAATTGACTATAAGTGGAGAGAAATTCCAACCTTTCAGATTTGGACATACTTTTGGGTATACGGTGCCCACTGCTTTTGGCGGGCGTGTTGGTGTTAACGCAATTAGCCTGCTATAAACGTTGGACGGTGTATCGTCTTTTAGAGACACAAAGAGGAAACGGGAACAAGAGAAGGAAACAAGCAACTGACTGGATTCCAATTCCGTCCCTGCGGTTATTGTTAAAAAACTTAATGTGGAAAGGGATCAACAGATGGTTTGTCAGGGATTTAAACCAAGGGTTTTCCAATGTTCCCAAATTACTGATTGAAGAATCGGGCGCTGGTAAACTGCTTGAACTGCAGGATTTCCTAAACCCCTGCAGCAATTACTGGTAACTGAGTCACGGGTGGGATTCTAGTTCAGGACAGGTGATTGTTAATAATGAGAGACATTGGGCTCGATATTAGGAGGGAGGCGGGTTGGCAGCGGGGGTCGACTAGGCACGTGGGTAACGCGCCCAGTGAATTTGGGGTGCTCCGCACGCGATCGCAGCCTGATTGAAGGTACTTACCTTGGCTTCCGGGTTTCACGCTGGAAAGATGCGCAGCGGGCGGACTGCACACCCGCATCATGGGCTGTCAGCTGGAGGAGCCCTATTTAAAGGGGCAGTCCTCCACTGACTGATGCTGCAGAAAGGAGCCAAAATTACAGCATGGAGCAGCCCTGGGGGAAGGCTGCTCCCAGGTTTAATGATGCCTCACTCCAGGTCCTACTGGATGGGGTGAGGAGGAGGGGGAAGACAGAGATCTTCTCCCCGGCGGGTAGGAGGAAGTGGCCTGTCTCTGCCACCACAAAGGCCTGGCTCGAGGTGGCAGAGGAGGTCACCAGCACCACCAACATATCACGCACCTGCATACAGTCCAGGAGGCGCTTCAATGACCTAAGTAGGTCAGCCGAAGTGAGTACACTTACTCATTCCCCTACACTCCGTCTGCCACATCACCGCCCCCACCCCACATCTCCTTCTGCACTGCTAACACTACGCTATCACATCACTTCTCACACCCACTCAAAACTCATCCTCATCTGACCTGCACTTATTCACCTCGCCAGTACTCATCCCACCACTACCACTCAACCCAATCCTCATACAATCTCATGGCTCTGTCTCATACTCACCCTCTCATGCATCTCTTTCATGGTCAGCCTCACCCAACCTGCCATTACCTGTGCTGCAGCCACAGGGCATGCATCACATATGTGCAGTAGGAAGCGTAAGGCAAACGTGTCGTGAGCATGAAGGGGATGCACAAGGGTGTTTGAGGGTTTGTCATGGTTTTTAACTTATATTTGATTTCTGATCAACTCTCATCACATATTATATTGTCACCACTACTGCCACGTCTTTGCAAATCTTGTCTGGTTTGTGCAATATTGCCCTTTCCTGAGGATCACAATGAAGACCCACAACTGATGCCACCCATTGTGTCACTGCAGAGTGGGTGTAGGTGTATCTGCAGGGCTCTTTTGTGCTGACGACTGAGAGACGTCGGCGATGTCCCCGGTGGCACCCTGGAAGGATGCGGAGGAGAAGTTATTGAGGGCAGTGGTGATTTTGACAGCAACAGGTAAGAAGATGGTGCTCGGGCCAGTCAGGAGCAGCTCGGCACGAAGGAGGCTGCAGATGTCCATAACTACATGTCGCGTGACTCTGAGCCTCCGTGTGCACTGCTGCTCAGAGAGCTCCAGGAAGCTGAGTCTCGGTCTGTAGACCCTGTGGCGAGGGTAGTGCCCTCTGCGACGCATCTCTCTCTGCGGTTGCCCTCCCTCCTGCTGTACTGTGTTGTGGAGCTCTACGTGTCAGAGGTGGACGGTGTGGCCAGCGAGGCTGGTGATGCTGTTCATCCTCCGAGGAGGTCATGACTGCAGATATGACGGACCCCATCCAGAAGATGTATGTTTGAGGGGGTCCGCAAGGTAGGTAAATGTGTCTACACACCGGGGTTGAGGTTCCAAGTTGGTGAATTTTATTGTTAGGAGGAGGGTGGTGGAGGCCAAACTTTGTCCAAAGTGACAGAGTGGCCTCCTGCAATGAGTGAGGGTCTCCCCCCACCTGTCAAATGGACCTTTGCAGCTGCCACAGGCTGATGGCTGCAACACGTCCATTTCAACTGGGAGTGTTTCCCCCCAGTAGGGGAAATACGCTCAGTTGAGATGAAAATCCCACCCCTCCTAACATATCCTACAAATCAGGTCTGCTAACGACCTGAACTATCACATTAATTGCCTTAAGTGGGATCGCGCTGGCTTTAATTGCCGGCGGGAGTCCTGCATGCGGGGGCTGCGCACGCATCTAAGCGCGTCACTGGGGAACCCGGAAGTGGGCAAGTTGGAGCCAGGCTCCAGACCCGCCCCGGGAATCCCCGATTTTTGGAGCCCCCCCCCCACCACGAACCCACTGGCTCGGACGTCCAAAAATCGAGCCCATTGTGGGCTCAAAACAGACACAGAATGATCCAGAACTGATTTAAATACAAATATAACGACGTGTTAAGAACTTATTGAACTGCCCGAAAAACCGGTGTGCTTAATACGTTATAAGCAGCGCCATTGTAATTGATTCCTATAGTACTGGCAAATGGTTAGCGCTGTTTGCCCGATATTGATGCCTGTCTGTGATAAGCCTGGATGGTGTAAGTGGTGTAACACCATTTCAAAAATAATCTTACACAAAATATATAACCAAGGCCAGCCTTCCAGAGGAATCCTCTGCTTATAAGATTAGAAAGTGTCACACAAACATTCACTTGTAATATCTCAGATTGTTGCCAGTTGCAGCACTGTATCAACCAAAATGGTTACTTTTATATGTCCCTATCAACAGACAGTTAAACGAAAATCACAGGACAACTGCAAGCCTGCAATATTTCACAAACAGTATAATGAGAGTGACTACAAGGCTGTCACCCAATCGAAGGGTCTGGATGAGGTGCTAAGTCACAAGAGAGGTTTAGTTTTCTGCCACCTTTACTTTCTCCCTCACAGCACCATGTCATGCAGTCATTTATTTCCCCATAAACAAGCACTTACTATCGTCAATCAGATGCTTGTAGAACACGATTGCTGGGTTATTATCAGTCAACGGCATGATTTTCCGCCCCCTCCTTTGGTGAGCTCTTATTGGTTTCATCTTTAGGTATGCAGTCCCTATTTGAAGGAAATTGTCAAAATTGGCAAGCAGTCTGAATCAATAGCTCAAAGTGAATTACATTTGCCCCATAACATGATATCAGCATTGGCAAAGAGTTAATCTACAAATTAAAGCTCCAACCTGACAGTCTGGACATCTGTGTTTGGTTTGCAAACCCAAGAGTCTCTGTGACCTACGTATAAAATTTCTGCATTGTATATAAACTAAGGCTAAGCCTCATAATTTATGCAATGGAAAACTACTACAAGAAAAAATATAAGTTATATTTTATTTTAAGTCAAGGTGCAAGTTCCTCTTTAGACAGTCCATTTTGAATAATAAAAACCAATCAAGGCTCTTTTTAATCCATTAATCTGAATGTTTTGTCTTATTACAACCGACATAAATTTTATGTGATGACTATTTATTGAAATTCAGTTCCGATGTACAATTGACTATTTTAATGTAGCATGAATAGAATGAAAGCTGCTGTGATATAAAAGGATTTACAAAACAACTGTCTTGTTTTAGCTAAAAGCATCCAGGAGTCCTTATGATGCAAAATGCTAAATATGTCATTCTGGTACACTTACAGAAGGTTAACTCTATGGATAAGTATGAAGATCAAGTTCCTCCATCAGCTGAAATGACTTTTTGATTTTTAGTTTTTCATTTATCTTCATTTGAAACAGGACTTCTCTAAGGAGACCTCAAAACATCCATCTCAAACAGTTTCACCTGAGGTTCCTCCCAGCAGTGAATATTGTTCTCATTTTGCTTTGTTTGAAGAATGAGTGCCTTGGCTAATTCTGGGTATTTTACTTTAGGTGCAATGTTCTTCCCCTTGCTCTTTAACAGCAGTAATTATCAAATATAAAAGCTTACAAAAAATATAGGCCCGGAATTTGCTCCAAAAATAACGGAGAGCCGAACGGGGCTCACCATTATTTAAGGGCAAATGCGCAGTCAAAGGCGCAAATCCAGAAGTTGCTCGACGAGATTCCCTGCTGGTTTGAAAGCTGCATGGGAAGGACAGCTCGCCGGTGAAATGAATGGACCAGTGTGAAGTTGCTGCACTGCCCAGCCAGAAACAAACTAATCTACACAGAAAAGTGTACTCTGGGTCTTTTAGGTCTAAACTAACTTTTAACGGCATGGTAGGTCTTAATGACTGAAAATTAATTTTTAAAAATGTGGAGTCTCATTCCTTCCAATTTTAATTGTTGTTGGAGATTTAAAAAAACAATTAAAATTTTTATTGTTTTACTTTTTACTTCTGTCTCTTTTGTCTCTGTCTTTTAATTCAATATTTCTTATCCTCTCTTCACTTTGCTTTCTCGAACTGATTTTGCATTGAATGTAAAAGACTCATTGTAGCTTGGTTCTGACTGCGTGGCTTGTCAAGGATGCTTCAATCTGATTTGTTGAAGGGACAGAGAGCTCCTTTCCCCACTCACACAGCTCACAGATGCCCAGGAGAGGACGCTGCACTTTTTGCAGCTCACCATTTGAGGAAGTTCCCGCGCCAAAGCCCGTGGATCGTTTTAGGGCAAGATTCAATCTAATGAGCATTCGTTCGCCACTCAGAGCAAATTCTAGGCCATTGTTTCTTTTGTCTTCAGTCAGCTTAAGAGAGCAGGATCAGAGTAGCTGAAAGCTCTACCACCAGTGGTGAAGTGAATGGAGGGGAGATGCATAGAAGGCTGGAGTCAGAAGACAATGGGGGCAATTTTAAACTAATCTGCCCGTCGGGAAACTGATGATATTGGGTGCAATGTTGGTTTTACACCCTGTCCGATTTTACTCTCCATTGAAGTCAGTGGAGAATAATATTGGGCAGGGTGTAAAACCAGTGTACCACCCGATCCTGTGGGGTTCCCGCCCAGCAAGTTAGATTAAAATTACCGCCAAAGTGTTTGGGAGGTGATCCAGCCTTCCTGTCATCCTGTATTTATCAGTTGCTTATAGAAAATACCCCTGTGATTGTGCCTGTGTAAATTTTGTCCATCCACTTTGCATGAGGCCCAATAATGAGCTCCACAGGACAAAAATGAGACAATGATCTCCCTTCTCCCTGCATCCTCACTGTATTGAAATCAAGACTAATGGTACAATTTCCTACCTTAACTTGGTCTTTGCAGAATTGCATGAATGGAGCACATGTTGCAGGAATGCTCAAGTCTCCCCCTGGAATTTCAGCAACTGAACATTCGATAATGTTTGTTATCTCAGTCCTCCCACAGCTTGGTCAGGTTTTTCCTACACACTATTTACTTTTTCTTATTTCTTTTCTCCCTGTAACCCCATGAACACATTCCTATATCTTTTTCTATGTACACCTGTAGGTGAAACAAAGTGATTGCTATGACAATATTTTGTCCCAAATGCTCATAAATGTTATTTGAGCACACATGATTGCACATGTCATTTTAGTGCCTGGGCAGCCATTTTGTAATCAACCACAAATTAACAGAATCTCACATTTTATTGGATTCAGTGGCTTTACTGCTTTCATTTCTATATAAGATGCATTTTCCTATAATATAACAATCACTATAGATATGGGAGTTTGGAATTTAAAAAAAATCATAGCTAAAAAAAATACAAAGCCAAGCAGATTTTAAAGAGTTTGAATTTAGCCGGATGACTAACACTTTTGGTTGTTTAGCTTACTGGTGAACAGTGAATTATAACTACTGTTTATGGAATATAAAATCAATCCCACCACCCAATCACCAGTCGTGGCGGCAGATTTCTTTCTTACTAGCACGTATGGGGTTTTTGTAAAAAAATAAACAAGAATCAGTTAGAACTTTACACAAAAGTTATGGTAGGTTGCAAAGGATAATTTCTATATTTAAGATTTGAAGACCACATAAGACCCAGGTCAACATAGATTTAGGGCACTGTAAGTCAACTTTTAATTTCATTTGGAGGTAGGACAAGGAGGGTAATAGAAAAATGTTACACATTGTGAGTGATTTTTTTCCTGTTAAACTTGACTTCCCCAGAGTGAGAACAGCCATTCGTACAAAGGAAGTGATTTCACCCTTTGAACAGGAATTTATTTTCTTGCATGCAGTCCAGTTAACTATGCCTTTTGCCAAAAAAACACTCTTAAATTAGTAATTTAGGCAATTATCCTTAAACTTCTGCTGCAGACTGGAACACATCAAAACTTAGTGACCTTACATATTGGAGTAAGTTAAAGATACTCTTCTATGAACTTCAGCCATTGGATAGCTGACAGATTTATAGTTTTACATTATAAATAATCACTGAGCTCTGTGAATACCAAGCCTACACTATAAGAGGACTGCCACCAACAGCAAGTAGGTCATTCAAAATTGCTTCTGTGCAAAGGCTGTGGATAGCACAGCACGTTGGCACTCCATGCAATGTGCCAAATCACGGAAAATAAGTTTGTAATTCTCTGTGTGATATGTTTTCACTCATGGCTGCACTGTCAAAGTAAGGGAAGGAACAGGAGGCAACCACTGTAGCAAACATTCTACAAATTGATTCCAATGGTAGGATGGACAGAGGCCCGGGAGCAGGTTGTCTGGAGAGATTATCTTTTTTTAAAAAGGGGAATAAGACTATTTTTCAAAAAAAAAAGCAGCTCCTGGAAGTTTGGAAGTGCTCCACTTTCCTTGTATCTTACTAGTTCCACTGGACTATCAATCACTGTTATCAAACTTTGGGGTTTTCAATGGCATCCGAAAAGATTGTTCTAACTGCCCATGCGCAAAATAAACATACTCCCATTCATGTCAGCATTCGGTCAGTGCACATCAAAAGTAAAGCGACTCCCTTGTTAACGGTAAGTCTTGCTAATTTAAAAAAATAACATTTCTGAATATTAATCTGGGGATCAATTTTGAACATAAGAAAATAAAGATGTAAAAAGGGCCATTTTGTGCAGATAGCTCATCCTACCGTTTAGGTCCATGTTTAGGTTGGCTTCAGCTCTTCCTTCCTTCCTTGGCACCATGCCATATTCTTCCACTCCCTTTACTTTGATGAAAAGACTCCAAAGCTTTCGAAATTAAAGCTTTATTTTTGGTAAACCTGCAGCATGCTTTTATTACTTAAACTAGGCACTGCTGTTTCTAAGCATCTTGAAAAACTTTGGCAAAGTATCAAGATGCCTCCCAGGCACTTCAACTTACAAACTAACTCATGCAACGCACTGTAGTGCATCGTATATGGTATAGACCCTGGAGATCTGATAAAAGTGATATAAATACATAACATATACAGTCAAACAATATACATTGTTAGAGACTTGTGTTCTCCTTATCAAAGGTTCAACTTACTGAGGTGTTACCTTACTGAAGAATCAGCTCCTCTCCTGGTTTTAATAGTTCATCATCTGAGATCAAGAAGAAAAAGCATTTGTTATAACAAGAGGTTTGTAATTACACTGTTTATTATAACTGGGTTTGTACTTTTTGTGAAAAAATCATTTAAAATAAATAACTCATTGTAATATTGATTCAAATGCAACAAACGTGCAATCAAAGTTTAGTTGTACAAACAGTTTTTTAATTAACCCTTGCACAGGCCAGTTCTGATCACTACATTCTGGTGATTGTAAAGCTACCTGTGAACTTGGTTGAGTCCAAATTACTGGATTCATTTCAGAAACAGCTAGATTGTGCAATAGGTGGATTGTAAAAAAGAAAGACTTACATTTATATAGCGCCCTTCATGACCTCAGGACATCCCAAAGTGCTTTATAGCCAATGAAGTACTTTTGAAGTGTAGTCACTGTTGTAATGTAGGAAACCTTAGTTGAGGGATAAATATTGGCCAGGACACCGGGGAAGAACTCCCCTGCTCCTTCTTCAAAATAGTGCTATGGGATCTTTTACATCCACCTAAGAGAATAAACAGGCCTTAGTTTAACATCTCATTTGAGAAACAACACCTCCAATAGTGCAGCACTCCATTGAAGTGTCAGCCTAGATTTTATGCATAAGCTGCTGGAGTGGGACTTGAACCCACACCCTTTTGACTCAGAGGTAAGAGTACTACCCTCTAAGCCAAGGCTGATCTGGAAGGATGGGATCAAATGGGCCAAATGGCTTTATTCATCCAAACCTATCTTGCGATCTTCTAAAGGTACTATTGAAATTCTTATTGAATTTACATTCTGTTTTAAAATGCTTTACAATTGTGAGTTTATATTATTGTTTAAATCAAACAATACAGAGTGCAACATAATGCAGTGCCAGTGCAAAGTGTTTAAACTTAAACCTAAGTTTGTGTCATGTGAAAGAGTTAACATGAAATGGACAGCAATGGATCTTAAACTGGATCTTTCAGTAAGACAGAAAAACAGATTTGCCTCAGGACAGGCAAGTAAATTAACCTTAATACAATTGTTATTTTTGATCTTAAGGAGCTATTTAGATTTATTTTTCACAGACTTGTAGTTAATTACACAACTGCAAGCACACAAGTAAATAGACCTTCATATGGTAGAATTCTAGGACAACTATGTAAAGCAGCTCTTCTGAAAATATTGAACTAATTAAATATTACTTTTTCGCGTAATAAATCAGCTAGCCAAATGTCATCACTTCTGCAGTTTGAAAATCAAACAGTTACAAATTGGAATAATTTTTTAACATCCTGAGGTTTATTTTTGCTCATTTTAGTTGTCTTTCTTTGAACAGTTTCATATAAATGATGAATGCTGATAATCATAAAGGGAAGTGACAGTGAGTTGGAGAAACTACCCAATTAGGGAACTAAATGCTTGGAAATTAAAGGACCATCATTATCTTGGAGAGAGCTGAATGAGCATCATTACAGATGTAGTCATTAAAGGGGCATCTCTGGGAAGAGAGCCAATTGAACATCAATATAAATACAGGCATTAAGGAGGTTTTGACGGAGAGGGATGAATGAACGGTAGTACTGATGCAGCCATTAGGTGAATACCACTGGCAAGGCAGCTGAATGAATATCACTATAGATTCAGCCATTAAAAAGGAATCATCATCTGGGGAGGGAATTGAATGAAAACTGGTGCAGATGTAGTTGGTAAGATATTTTGCAGACACTTTATGAAGGTTTGCGAACAAAACAATGAGCAACATAATTGTCACTTCATCAGCGACTGCGTCTGCCAATAAAATGTTTTTTATATATCGAGTTAGTTTAGAAACTAGACATCATAATGTAAAAATACATCACCATATTTGGTGCTATTGAAAATAATATTGACTGCACCACACACTCTTTTGCCAACCAAACAACAAAGCTCAACTTTTGGAGAGGATCCTTCTTGGACTGAGCCTATTAAAGCTTCCGTGTGCCATGACAATGCCCTTTTAACATCATAGCCCTTCAGCGGCTTGTAATTCCTGTTCTGTGATAATTAGCTCCTCTGTACTGTTAGGCACAGTAACTCTTTTAAACCAGTGCCTCTGATGAGATTGAGAATCCATAATTTAAGTAAATACACAAAGAAGCCTCCAGAAATTCAAAAGTTAATCATAATTCTTTCTAATAGTTTGGATTTTAGATATATTCTACCCCACCCCCTCTCATGGCATGCACCGTGGCTGGGGACATGGGTGGATGATCTGCCATCTTCCAGTGGCGCTCTGCAACTGGCCACAAAGAGGTTCACGAGTGCAATCCAGATTAATTCATGCTCCAAATTACTCTTTATTTTTGACTATATAAATGGGTTTAAAACACAATTAGATGTGAGTCGGGAGAAAGGGGATTGAAAGATATAGTGAAAGGGCAGATAGGTGGTGGTGTTCTACTAACAAAAGGGAGGGATTTGTTGAGCCAAATGGCCTTTTCCTGTTCCTAAAACTTATTATCTTTTTCTTCCTGTGGGGAAACACCTCGGTTCCACTTAGCAATTCCCTCAGTGGCCTGGCTGCAGTCAGGAACTCACTGTACACATCAGGGAAATACTAGGAATGATGGTTGAGATCAGAAAAAGTGACACCAATTGCAATTCCATTTAAAGACATGTAGCTGTGCTTATTCTTAAGAGTAACAAACATCAAAACAGGTTACAGTTTAAACAAAATTGAATGATTATCGCTCATAATTTAAGGTCTATATCAATGGAATTATGGCTGTATCTCATGTTGTACCTTCTCTTTAGGCAGCTGTGGGAGATTAGTGTGTAAGTGTTAATTTGGTCAATAAAAACTTTTTATTGGTGTTTAACAGGCATTTTAGTGAAACTAACATTCTAATAGGTTGGGGTTGGATGCAATTTTTAGAACAGACAGACTTAAGAGACTGAGTTCTTTACTGGTCAACAATCACTTTTAGGATGGTAAATATTGCTGAAATTATGTTGATGATAGTGTATCAATAATTAAAATATGGCTCCTTACTACTAGTCATGACTAAACGTTACAGCAAAAAAATGCATAACCCGTTAACTTTCCTCCACTCCTGCACTTGACTGGCTCTGAAATGTATTTCTGTCTTTGTTGTAATTAAGCCCAAGAAAGAATTTACTTCCCCATATTTTAGCAATAAAAATAAATGAACACTCATAAATTGTTCATCTGCTGTGAAATATTGTTAACTGCTACCAGTTAAATCCCAACAAGTCCTTCATCAAGAAAAGGCACTATAAACTGAATTCTAGTTGTGGTGAATTTACCTCTGCATGCTACTTCTTCTGTTAAACAGAAAATAAAAATACAATGGGATGATTATATTCATCCAATTGACAGCGTGCACGTACAACTCAATTTATGAAGTACTTTTATTTAATTTTGTGGCTATTTTTGGCATGGACTGTCTGTTATTAGCAGGGGACCATATTTACTATATCATTTACTGATTTATCTTGCTAAAATCACTGACGAGCCTCCATTCCACTCACAAGTGGCAATATATAAATATAGTTTTAAAAAGTGATGATGCATTAAAAGTACAGGCTAATGACACTCAGAATGCAGTTTGTTTGACTACTAGAATTTGTGTCAGTAAAAGAATTAATACACTATCATAAAACACAATGGGGGTAATTTTGACTTTGGACGATAAAGATTAATAAATGATGCGACATCATTACAGTGGCCCGGAGTTTGTTCCAAAAATAACGGAAAGCCGAACGGGGCTCACCGTTATTTGAAGGCAAATGGAAGAGCACCTTCCGGCGAGCGCACATGCGCAGTCAAAGGCGCAAATCCAGAAGTTGCTCAACGAGATTCTCTGCTCGTTTGAAAGCTGCTTGGGAAAGACAGTTCGTCGGTGAAATGAATGGACCAGCGTGAAGTTGCTCTCCTGCCCAGCTGAAAATGAATTAATCTACACAGAGAAAGGTACGCTGGATCTTTTAGGTCTAAACTAATTTTTGATAGTGTGGTAAGTCTTAATGACTGCCAAACAACTTCCCTGGCACTGAAAATTAACTTTTAAAAATGTGGGGTCTCGTTCCTTCCAATTTTAATTGTCATTGGAGATTTTTTTTAAATTTAAATTTTAATTTTAATTTTAATTTTTTTACTTTTTATTTCTGTCTCTTTTATCTCTGTCTTTTAATTCAATATTTCTTACCCTCTCTTTATTTTGCGTTCTCTAACTGATTTTACATTCAATTTACTGTTGTAGCCTTCACTTCCTGGTTCTGACTGCACGGCTTGTCAAGGATGTTTCAATCTGATTTCTTTCCTTTCCCGGTGTTCGCAGATGTCCGGGAGAGGTTGCTCCACTTTTTTAGAGGATGTTCCCACATTAAAGCCCATGGATCATTTGTGGACAAGTTTAAATCTCATGAGCGATGGGCACTGTCCGTTTACCACTCAGAGCAAATTCCAGGCCATTACCAATTGGAATATGGTTAGGATTGGGGCAAATACAACATGTGGCACTGAACCATAGAGACCAGAAAGTTCCTGGGTTCAATCCCTGTCAACTGACTTAAGAATGGTGCAAGCAAAGGCTAGTTGGAGGAGATCAGTGCCTACTCTCCTGGTCAGTGATGGCATGTTTATAGGAAATCTAATGGGGGAGAGAAATGAGAGGGAAAATGGGTGAAAAATAAATCTTTTAACTTTATCCCAGACTAATAGCAAGAGATTGTGGAGAGCATGGAATGCCTTGCCACAAGGAATGGTTGAGGTAGAGGTAATCGCATCTTTAAGGGAAACATTTGAAGCAGAGGAAGATATAGTGCTAAGGGAGAGACCAAGGCTCAATAAAAGTGACCTTGAAGCTATCGGATTGTTGTAAAAACCCAACTGGTTCACTAATGTCCTTTAGGGAAGGAAACATGCCTTCTTTATTGGGTGTGGTCTATATGTGACTCCAGTTGCACACCAATATGATTGACTCTTAACTGCCTAGCAAGCCACTCTGTTACCAGCGGTTCAGTAGGCAGCCCACCACCACCTTCTCAGGGCAACTAGGGATGGGCAATAAATGCCGGCCTCGCCAGCGATGCCCACATCCCGAGAATAAATATATAAGACTTGTGGTGTTCACACTTGTGCATCATATTAACATGAAGATGTTTTTGATTAGTTTTCATAAAAATTGTAGTAATAAAGGTATCCACGAGTGATTTTATGACCAGTAGCCATATGAGTATGAAGAGGTGAGTATACAATGGGTTCCTGAGGAATGTGGTTTCCTTTCAACTAATGTAATGATATGCTGAAAGCTACCCATCCTTACATCTGTACAACAGTCCATCAGTATTTATTTTTTATTTGAATCTAATTGATGGCTAGAGACAGTCTGGGGTCTAGTCCACGACTTTTAACCTGGCCTGTCTCTTTAACGTCCTTGCTCATGTATTCCAAGTAGCAAGTTAATTGTAAATTCCTGAGGCTAATTGGATGGACATTGTAACTGCTTGTAAATTATTGGCTCCAGGTTAAAAGAACCCAGTATGAAATGAGTGGCTTTCTTTGCCTTTTAATTTTAAGCTTGCTTTGCATCTGTGACAAAGGGGTGAAGTCTAATCTTGAATTAGAATGTCTGCAGTGTGATGATGGACACTGGAGATCTGCTATTAGAGATACATATACATATATATATATATATATAACCACACAACTTTTGTGTGTATATATGTATATCTCTAACGAGCAGATCTTCCATGGTGCTGATGTGAATCAGAGGTAGCACTGTTACCTCACTGTTTAGGGGGTGTGGAAGTGGGGGAACAGAAGCACGTGTCCAGTGAAAGATTTTGAAAGAAGTTGGTAAGAGATCTCCACAGAGATAGTTAAGTATTTTTGATTGGCCCATTTTCTCTCAGTGGTTTATTTTCTCCTTTCTTTTATTGGTAGATTTGCTGATGGATTATGCTCAATTTATTGCTTTCCGCCATCCTCAGTAACTCCTACTTGACATTTTTCTATTTGCTTTCCTCTTTTTTTTTCTTAATTCATATGTTTTGATTTATTACTGCTTTATGAATACAAAGATTGAACTTATCAGCTGCAATACCTTTGCACAGATACGGGTAGAATGCCTAAAGTGTAATTCTCATTTTATTTTTATATTTCATCTTGGGATGTTGGTGATGCAGGTGAATCTATATTTCTTGCCCATCGCGAGCTGCCCTGAGGTGGTGGTGAGGACAATTGTTTTTTCAACTATGTGACTTCAGAGACCAATAAGTGTCAAGATAAGAACATAAGAACATAAGAAATAGGAGCAGGAGTAGGCCAATCAGCCCCTCGAGCCTGCTCCGCCATTCAATAAGATCATGGCTAATCTGATCCTAACCTCAAATCTAAATTCATGTCCAATTTCCTGCCCGCTCCCCGTAACCCCTAATTCCCTTTACTTCTAGGAAACTGTCTATTTCTGTTTTAAAATTTATTCAATTGCTTCCTGGGGCAGCAAATTCCACAGACCTACTACCCTCTGAGTGAAGAAGTTTCTCCTCATCTCAGTTTTGAAAGAGCAGCCCCTTATTCTAAGATTATGCCCCCTAGTTCTAGTTTCACCCATCCTTGGGAACATCCTTACCGCATCCACCCGATCAAGCCCCTTCACAATTTTATATGTTTCAATAAGATCGCTTCTCATTCTTCTGAACTCCAATGAGTAGAGTCCCAATCTACTCAGCCTCTCCTCATATGTCCGCCCCCTCATCCCTGGGATTAACCGAGTGAACCTTCTTTGTACTGCCTCGAGAGCAAGTATGTCTTTTCTTAAGTATGGACATCAAAACTGTATGCAGTATTCCAGGTGCGGTCTCACCAATACCTTATATAACTGCAGCAATACCTCCCTGTTTTTATATTCTATCCCCCTAGCAATAAACGCCAACATTCCGTTGGCCTTCTTGATCACCTGCTGCACCTGAATACTAACTTTTTGATTTTCTTGCACTCGGACCCCCAGATCCCTTTGTACTGCAGTACTTTCCAGTTTCTTGCCATTAAGATAATAACTTGCTCTCTGATTTTTCCTGCCAAAGTGCATAACCTCACATTTTCCAATATTGTATTGCATCTGCCAAATCTCCGCCCACTCACCGAGCCTGTCTATATCCCCTTGAAGGCTTTTTATGTCCTCCTCACTCTCTACTTTCCCTCCCATCTTTGTATCATCTGCAAACTTTGATATGTTACACTCGGTCCCCTCCTCCAAATCGTTAATATAGATTGTAAAGAGTTGGGGACCCAGCACCGACCCCTGCGGAACACCACTGGCTACTGGTTGCCAGTCTGAGAATGAACCATTTATCCCAACTCTCTGCTTCCTGTTAGATAACCAATCCTCCACCCATGCCAGAATACTACCCCCAATCCAGTGATTCTTTATCTTGAGCAATAATCTTTTATGTGGCACCTTGTCGAATGCCTTCTGGAAGTCTAAATACACTACGTCCACTGGTTCCCCTTTATCCACCCTGTACGTTATGTCCTCAAAAAACTCAAGCAAATTTGTCAGACATGACTTCCCCTTCGTAAAGCCATGCTGACTTTGTCCTATTAAATTATGTTTATCCAAATGTTCCGCTACTGTCTCCTTAATAATAGACTCCAAAATTTTACCCACCACAGATGTTAGGCTAACTGGTCTATAATTTCCAGCCTTCTGCCTACTACCCTTTTTAAATAAGGGTGTTACATTAGCAGTTTTCCAATCTGCCGGGACCTTTGCTGAGTCCAGAGAATTTTGGAAAATTATTACCAAAGCATCCACAATCCCTACTGCCACTTCCCTCAAGACCCTCGGATGTAAGCCATCAGGTCCAGGGGATTTATCCGCCTTGAGTCCCATTAATTTATTGAGTACCAATTCCTTAGTGATTTTAATCGTATTTAGCTCCTCCCCCCCAGAGCCCCCTGTTTGTCCAGTGTTGGGATATTCTTAGTGTCCTCTACCGTAAAGACTGAAACAAAATATTTGTTCAGCATTTTTGCCATCTCCATGTTTCCCACCATTAATTTCCCGGCCTCATCCTCTGAGGGACCTACGTTTGCCTTAGCCACCCTTTTTCTTTTTATATAACTGTAGAAACTCTTGCTATCTGTTTTTATATTTTTTGCTAATTTATTTTCACAATCTATCTTCCCTTTCTTAATCAATCCTTTAGTTACTTTTTGCTGTCTTTTGAAGACTTCCCAATCTTCTATCCTCCCACTAAGTTTGGCTACCTTATATGTCCTTGTTTTTAGTCGGATACTATCCTTAATTTCTTTACTTAGCCACGGATGGCTGTCATTTCTTTTACACCCTTTTTTCCTCAGTGGAATATATATTTTTTGAAAGTTGTAAAATAATTCCTTAAATGAACACCACTGCTCATGTACCATCTTACCCTTTAATCTATTTTCCCAGTCCACTTTAATCAATTCCGCTCTCATACCATCATAGTCTCCTTTATTCAAGCTCAGTACGCTTGTTTGAGAACCAACCTTCTCACCCTCTAATTGGGTATGGAATGTAACCATGTTATGGTCACTCATTTCAAGGGGATCCTTAACTAGGACATTATTAATTAATCCTGGCTCATTACACAGGACCAGGTCCAAGGTTGCTTGCCCCCTTGTAGGATCAGTTACATACTGCTCAAGAAATCCATCCCTAATACACTCAATAAACTCTTCCTCAAGGCTGCCCTGCCCAATTTGATTTGTCCAATTAATATGATCGTTAAATTCCCCCATAATTATAGCTGTTCCCTTATTACATGCCTCGACTATTTTCTGATGAATACTTCTTCCAGCAGAGTTGCAACTATTAGGAGGCCTATATACTACGCCCACTAATGTTTTTTTCCCCTTATTATTCCTTATCTCTACCCAAACTGTTTCATTATCCTGATCCTTTGTCCCAATATCGTTTCTCTGTATTACAGTGATTCCTTCCTTTATTAACATAGCCACCCCACCTCCCCTTCCTTCCTACCTGTCCTTCCTGATTGTTAAATACCCTGGCATATTTAATTCCCAGTCGTTGTCACCCTGCAGCCATGTTTCTGTAATGGCCACAAGATCATACCCATATGTAGTTATTTGTGCCGTTAACTCGTCCATTTTGTAACGAATGCTACGTGCATTCAGATAAAGAACTTTCAAATATGTTTTGTGACACTTAGTTCCTGTGGAATGGAGTCACATGTAGGCCAGACTGGCCACAATTGACAGATTCCCTTCCCTGAAAGACTTTAGTGAATCAGCTGGGTTTTTAGTACAATCCAGCAGCTTTCATAGACTTTTTTTTTCTCGTGACAGCCCAGATTTATTGACTTCAATTTCACAATTTGGGATTTGAACTCACAACCTCTGGATTGTTTGTCCAGGACCATAACCACCTTACTGTACCTCATCAAGTGTGATGCCGAGGTGTGATACCAAAGTGTGACACAAGAAGTGTGATATGACAGACGAAAGACATGCTAGATGCAACATTTTCATATATAATATACATGGATGCTATCACCATCTTTCTTCCTGTTGTCTATATGAGTGCATTCAGAAGGCAATGCCAGGATATGGAAAATTAATATGGGCAAAGTAATTTCATGGGTTAAATTTTAACCCCACGAACGGGTGGGTTGGGGATGGGTGGGAAGGTTAAAAGCGTAAAAAAGAAAAACCCACCTCCAACCCGCCCACTTTTGGTTTTAACGGAGGCGGGTAGAGGGGCAGGCGACCAATCCGCTCTCAGGAGGCGGGTTGGTCAGTGAAATCTTTTAAGGAGGCTGCAGGCCTCCATTTTAATAGGTATTTTATTCTTAACTCCTGGGGGCCGGGATTCCCGGGCCTTCTGCTTCACGCCACATAAAAGGAGGCGAGAAGGCCCAGATCAACAGGTGAGAGTGCCTTTATTGCACTGCTTGTGGGTCAGAAGGAGCAGGAATGTTTCCTCCAGGCCCAACATGCTCACTTGCCGCGATCCCGCACATGCGATCAACAACCCCTCCCCATGATCTCTGACCCTCCATGACCTACGACCCCCGATCTCTGACCCCCCTGATCTCCACAATCTCTGAACTTCCCCACAGTCTCCGACTCGCCCGCCATGATCTCCGACTCACCCCCCACGATCTCCGACTCCACCACCATGACTGAGTCCCTGATGACCCCTGAACCCTCCGAGGACCCCTGACCCCCCCACCCCAATGACTAAGACTAACCCTCCCCCCCCCCCCCCACACCAATCTAAGACTTGACTGCTGGCATCTGCTCCGTGGCTGCTCTCCCGTCCGACTGACAGTCAGCCTATCAATCTAGCCGGCCTGTCGGGCAGGAAGCCTATAGAAAAGAAATGAAAGACGCCCTTACTTCAAAATCATAAAGGATTCCGGGAAACCCATATTTCCGGGTTTATGCCAGGAATTCCCTCTGCAACGCCCCCCCCCCCCCGCCCTCTTCCTGGCTCCCCATTAAAATTTACCCCATTGTGTCTGCTGTCTGTTACTCTAATGGAGTGGGTGGGTAGGTTATGCGGGGTTGTGGTAGTGGTACGTCCATATCATCTCTGGTATTTTGATGTGAATTGCGCTGGGCAACTTCACTAAAATGATCACAACTCAAAATGACAGAAGTTATTACCCATGCAGGCCAGCAAAAAGGAACAAAGCTGTCTAACCTCAAAGATATGCTTCACTTACACTGTGCAGCACTCTTAAGAGTCTCCATCCTGATCGTACACAGCTGGACTGATGTTATGAATGTACCCAACTTTAATGTTGACGTTTAATTATTTTTTTATCCTATTTTAAAATCTGAATTGTTTTGCAGGAGCATTCATTCATTTATTTCTATTTTTGTTTGTGAGTCTGATAATTCCATGGGGAATGAATTTTCTGTCAGACCCCATCAGATTTCTAACATTCGAAAGAGTGTGATGATTATTGAAAATTAACTAAAGTTTTAAATAATGTCTTAAAATAACTGAAATACAGTTAGATGCATTAAATTGAATATTATGAAAACCAAAGCAAATACATCTATATGCTCCTTGTTAGAAATATAAGATATAAAGAGACTAGGTGATGCGGTGGGTTAAATACAATCCTTTTGCCTCTGAGACCTAGGGTTCAATCCAACTCTGGTGGCTATAATGACCTTAAATTAAAAGCACCTGGTCCGTCTTGCCTGAACTCCCAGTGAGAAAAAGTCTGCAGCAGAAAACTGCTCATAATTTGTAATTAATTGGCATTCATTTATAGTCTTAATGGAGAGTGATTGGTGTATGAAATGGAAATTATATTAGTTCAACAAGGGTTGCCCCACTGAGGTTAGAGCAAAGATGCATTATTGGGAATAGCAAAGAAGACTCTTATTTTCTATCTTTGTGCTACACTTGACCTGTGAATATTTGATTCTCAACTAACGTGCCTGGCTGTGAAGACCAAAAGAAAAAATCATGGAAAAAAATACTTTAAGAAATGAAATACTTAATCATGTCACAGAGGGGAAAGATTTCCTCCATGTATCATGTACAGCAAAATCCTAATTGTGTTTAGAAAGAATGTGTTTATGATTTGCCATGCCTATTGCACAAAGGAAATCTTCTCCCGTAATCTTTAACAGTGTCAATCGGTCCATAATCAGCCAACCATATCGCATTCAGAATTAGATAAAAATTAGAAAATTCTTAAGAAGAAAGAGCTTTAAAAAGCATGCACTTGTCATTTTTTGTACATATTGTCACATTCATTTATGTAATTCAGAATGAAGCAAATTTGTGAGAAATTTCAATGTAACTAATTCATGTTTATATGCAAGTGGTCACAGGGAATTGTTAATTGTATTATTGCGAAGGGGTGTTTTTTCCTGAAAAATGTTTGTCCAAACACTTGTTATTTGGGAGTCATCCAGAAAAGCCATGTGTTTAGTTCATCATTAGTAGAGTTGCCAACCCTCCCAGATTGTCCGGAAGTCTCCCGGAATGGAAAATGAATCTCTTGGGCGCTGCTGCTAGCAGCCCAGGGGAAAAGTAATGCCTCGCGCCTGCTGTTTGTGCCTATGTACTTCCTTCTCTGCTCCTGACACCAGCCATTTATTGAGGTCCGATGAAGCTGAAGGTTTGTCTTGGCGACACTGAGTCAACAAGAGTTCGTCCAGCAGCTGTCCAGAGGCTGCGTGCTCCCCACCGCACAGCAGGGCTTTGAGCAGGTTTGTCAGCTTCTCATTTGCCTCGGATGTTGTGTCCTCTGGACGCTGAGTGAGTCCAAACGTGTGCCACGTTCCAGGAGCTAAATTGTGTCATGACTGCACCAGGCCCTACATTGGGCCCAGGAGCAGAGTTGTCCCTTGTTTGAGGAAGCTTGTGAACTTCCCTGGCGCTGTTGTAAAGATGGCTGTGTCCCTCCCTTCCCCAGCTCTTCTGAAGTCACTGACTTGTACTGTAGTGGACACACTGGCCGCCCTTCACTATCTCACTTAAATGGCTATTCATCCCATATGTGTCTATGTCTGTCAAGCTAGTCGACTGTGGAGGTCGTCACCATTGGGCTCGACACTTTGCTGATACCAAGTCCGCACACATGCACCCTCCATCGGGAGGCACTGGATGGTGATCAGGAGGAGGAACCTTGTCTGATTTTTCCTTCCTATTCCATCCCTTGGTCCTGGGATGCTAGGGTAAAATGTGAAGCCTCCATTGGCTCCCCACCTGAGATCAGCTGCTACAGAACAGACCAAGGATGGAACCTGGGGCCAATCTGGTTTATATTTTTCCGTTCTTCCTGTGCTCTTGATGAACACACGAGGCTTTGTTATTTAGATCAGTTTTAATTATTAGGAGCATGTGCATCCTGTTTAAACAGTGAATTCTCTCCCTCACCCACCCCTTCCCTTCACATCTGCCTCATGGCCGAAGCACCTCAGCATAGTCCCCACGCTGATGGGTTTTACTGTATCTGTCACTTCTTTTAGCTGCAGTAAATGTTAATTGTATTCAGGTGGCGTGTATCAATTGAGGCTTTTTTGTATCAATATATAAGAAAGCTTATCTAGGGTGTGGTGTAGGTGTAATGTGGATCTCTGTGAATAAAGGCTTGGAAGCAACTGAAGAGCAAGCTCTAGTATTGTCTCCTTCACCATCGAGCTATCCCGCTTGTAACAGTAAACCTTGAGAAACCAGCAAGGAACTAACAAAGCACAGTTAAGCTACATGACAATGAACAATTATTTACACATCACTCAATGGCTGTTAAGAGTTGCCAACCCTCCCAAATTGTCCAGGGGTCTCTCCGAATATAAATTAATCTCCCGGGAGAAAAGTAGACCATCACGCCTGTGGTTTGCGGTCTGCGTACTTTGTTCACCTGCTCTCGGGTGGCCTCCCGGCTTCCGGAACTTCTCATGCGACAGGTGCTGGCAGAAAGCTGAGACCAACGGACAATCCATTACCAGGGATGCAACCTTCACAAGGTAAATACAATAACGTGCAAACTGGGGGAAAGTGTCATGTGATCAGACGTCACCTGATCAAACCTCCAGGAATATATCCAAGCAGAGGTGGCAACCCAGATATCAGATGCAAGTGGCATGCTGATATGTTTTTCCCAAATTGTATAAATATGTTTTGAGTCGTTAACAAATACTTTTTCATGAAGACAGGACACTTAAATTTATTTTATTTTCTCCAATCTTTCTCTCTATCTCTGTTTCTTCCTGCATCACATAAACAATTATATGTATCATATGAAAGCAGGCCTCAGCTAATACCATCCTGTACATATTACAGAGAGGGAGGTGCTGGAAGTCTTAACGCGCATCAAGGTCGATAAATCTCCGGGACCTGATTAAATGTATCCCAGGACGTTATAGGAGGTTAGGGAGGAAATTGCGGGTCGCTAGCAGAGATATTTGAATCATCGACAGCTACAGGTGAGGTGCCTGAAGATTGGAGGGTAGCAAATGTTGTGCCTTTGTTTAAGAAGGGCGGCAGGGAAAAGCCTGGGAACTACAGACCGGTGAGCCTGACATCTGTAGTGGGTAAGTTGTTAGAGGGTATTCTGAGAGACAGGATCTACAGGCATTTGGAGAGGCAGGGACTGATTAGGAACAGTCAGCATGGTTTTGTGAGTGGAAAATCATGTCTCACGAATTTGATTGAGTTTTTTGAAGGGGTAACCAAGAAGATAGATGAGGGCTGTGCAGTAGACGTGGTCTACATGGACTTTAGCAAAGCCTTTGACAAGGTACCGCATGGTAGGTTGTTACATAAGGTTAAATCTCACGGGATCCAAGGTGAGGTCGCCAATTGGATACAAAATTGGATTGACGACAGAAGACAGAGGGTGGTTGTGGAGGGTTGTTTTTCAAACTGGAGGCCTGTGACCAGCGGTGTGCCTCAGGGATCGGTGCTGGGTCCGCTGTTATTTGTTATTTATATTAATGATTTGGATGAGAATTTAGGAGGCATGGTTAGTAAGTTTGCAGATGACACCAAGATTGGTGGCATTGTGGACAGTGAAGAAGGTTATCTAGGATTGCAACGGGATCTTGATAAATTGGGCCAGTGGGCCGATGAATGGCAGATGGAGTTTAATTTAGATAAATGTGAGGTGATGCATTTTGGTAGATCGAATCGGGCCAGGACCTACTCCGTTAATGGTAGGGCGTTGGGGAGAGTCATAGAACAAAGAGATCTAGGAGTACAGGTTCATAGCTCCTTGAAAGTGGAGTCACAGGTGGATAGGGTGGTGAAGAAGACATTCAGCATGCTTGGTTTCATTGGTCAGAACATTGAATACAGGAGTTGGGATGTCTTGTTGAAGTTGTACAAGACATTAGTAAGGCCACACTTGGAGTACTGTGTACAGTTCTGGTCACCCTATTATAGAAAGAATATTATTAAACTAGAAAGAGTGCAGAAAAGATTTACTAGGATGCTGCCGGGACTTGATGGTTTGACTTATAGGGAGAGGTTGGATAGACTGAGACTTTTTTCCCTGGAGAGTAGGAGGTTTGGGGTGATCTTATAGAAGTCTATAAAATAATGAGGGGCATAGATAAGGTAGATAGTCAAAATCTTTTCCCAAAGGTAGGGGAGTCTATAACGAGGGGGCATAGATTTAAGGTGAGAGGGGAGAGATACAAAAGGGTCCAGAGGGGCAATTTTTTCACTCAAAGGGTGGTGAGTGTCTGGAACGAGCTGCCAGAGGCAGTAGTAGAGGCGGGTACAATTTTGTCTTTTAAAAAGCATTTGTACAATTACATGGGTAAGATGGGTATAGAGGGATATGGGCCAAGTGCAGGCAATTGGGACTAGCTTAGTGGTATAAACTGGGCGACATGGACATGTTGGGCCGAAGGGCCTGTTTCCATGTTGTAAACTTCTATGATTCTATGATTCTATCCTTGGCCCAAGTGCTAGGAGGTGAGAAGCAACTGCCGGAGGGGCTCACCCTTTAGCTTGTCCTTCCTTTGAGTGGCAGAGATCTTTGCCTGTTTGGTGGCTCCCATCATTTGCTGAGATCCAGAACTTAGCAAGTGATTTGAGCTTCCATCCTAGCTCCCTATAGCATTACAGTTCAAGCTTCAGTGTGGTGCACCACTGTACTGTCTGACTGAAAGCTAATTCATGTTAATCCATCACCTGCATATACGTGGATATTTGTAATTACATTCTCAACCATATTATCATTTCCTGGATGTTTTGCTGCCTTGTAACACAATCCAGCCTTCAAACATATTAGTCAATGACTGACTATTATGGGTGGGAATTATTCAGGCACGTGTACTCTATCATAATAAAGATGTCAACAAACAAATCGATTGGAAAGCTCTTTAATGTAGCCGTGGTAACATGTCCAGAGGCTGTAGATAGACGCTGATTCTCTAAAGAATGAGTCTGGCATATGTTTATCTAAGAAGAGAATGAAAACTGATAAAAAAGGACTTGCTGAAAGACTTAGCCTTGATGTAGGAGACTGATGGATGCGGACCAGCTGGAATTGTTGACAGACCTACCATCTTAGGGCTCATAATATAGACATTGGATAATAATACCTTGATTGGCTCTGTCATCACCCAGGCAGCAGAAGTGTGCCTCCAGCAGGATAAGCTGCACCATTACTTTAGTATCCAGCCAAAGCACCGAATACACTTGGGATTACTGACTCACCAAAAGATGTCTGCCTAGGATTTCCACAAGGCTTCTCCAGTGAGATGTCTGAGAACCCCACCCCCGGAGAAACCACGCAAACGGCTAAAAATGGTCACTTACTCCACTACTCAAGGGTTTCTGCCAAAGTTATGGCGGGAGGTTAGGAGAGCCCTGCTCACATTCACACACATACACACAGTGCATGGTAGCCTGGGGCTACATTGCACTGCCATTCATCTTCTACTGCTTACCCTTGCCATTGCATCTCAATGCTTTCTCTAGGTCTTTCCAGTGACAGGCCCTGCAGCTGCGCAGATAGAGAGGTGGGACAACCCTCCTGAAGGCACGCAATCACTTGTTCATGTCTTTCCAACAACTAGCAGAGAGATCGGCACCCCAGGTGCTACAGATAGTGAGCTAATGTGGTCTGCACAAGTTGAATTGCTCAGCACAAATGAACAGGTACAAGTAGGAAGGCTAGCTCAGGAAAGGGATCACCGGAGGGCAAGCTCTGCTGAAGAGGACAGTGATGCAGACTTTAGGGGCCCAGCCTTCAAAAGAAAGATGTTTTCTGTGCACCAGTAATTGCTCAATGGCCAGGGAGCTTCCACCACATGTCGGAGATTGTGGAGGTGGCCACCAACTTGTGTGTAGCTCTGGCACATGACATCTACATTCTACAGTCAACCACGGAGCACGAGGTCACCTCAATGGTTGCCGCAGCTGAGCCCTGTAGCTGGGCCCTCCTTGCAGGAGTCTGTAGCACCAGCAGTAGCATCTCACAGGGATGTTCATATTGGGGCCATTCAAATTCTGGGCTCCACCAGCTCTTCCGCCTCGGAGTGGCGGGAGATTGAATGGAGCTTCAGCCATAACATGATCTCCAACAGTCTACTCTCCCACAGATTACTGAGAGTACTGAGCTGCAGCCCGATAGCACGAGATGGTGTGTGATGGTAAGGAAACATGTTGCCACCTATCAGGGTGACAACACGTCTGCACCCTCGTCACTTCCTCAACTAATTGCCCACCCTGGTTTCAGGAAGCCAACTAGGCCAGACTGCCACTGCAGCTGCTGGGTTGCCGTAGTCTGCAGCCGGACTTTATCAGGCCCGAACTCCTAGAGGTCGCCAACTACAAACATCTCAAGCCCTCGTCTGAGCCACAGCAGCTTTCCACCTCCCTCAAAAAACCATCTATAACCAGGATTGAAGAAAGTAAACCTGTAGATAAGAAAACATGCCCCAAATGTTCCTTTGAAGTTCCTTTTAGAAGCTGCATTTTATCAACTTATATGTTATATTTAACCTCTTTGGGAACAAACACTAATTAAACTGGGATTGTCAGAAATCAACAGCACATTTTAAAATGTTCCACCTCAAGTATGTGCACAACAAACAACGGCAGAAAGTAATGTCTGACTGGCTGTACTTCTATCCTCCAACCAATTTGGTTCTGACAGGCTCCAGTTCCACCTTCCAAATGATCTGATTAGTTGGTACTGATAAACTTCACCTCCGGTGAACAAAGCTGATTTTTATTGTAAAAACACTAACAAGTTAACTCATAAAATGATGATGGCGGACATGTGTAGATTTAGACTCGTGCCCAGTTGTTGGTATCAATGGTGAGTATGCACGATGATGAGCTTCAGCGGGATCCATGGCTAGCCTGCTTGTGACAGCTGACTGGTGAACGGACAGTGGTTTCCTCAATGGCCTGGTTGGGTTGAGGCACAACCAAATTCCACAAGGACTGAGGGAGGCCTGTGTATTGTGTAATTCATGTTCAGCTTTTAAAATATCTGAATTGTAAAGCCTCAGATAGCAAACCCCTAAAAGGCCAAATGCTCGAATCCCAGCTTTGACCTTCACTCAAGCTCAATTCTCCTTGCTGGGTAAGATTCTGTAACAGTCACATTTAAGTCATCAGATGAAGCATTGTGCACAGTATTTCCCTCCAGCAGTTCAAAGCTAAGGCAGAGACCATTGCATCTTTCAAGAGAATAGTAGTTAGTCCTTTGAAGCAGAAGGAATATATTGGGCTATGGGGAAGAGCAGTTTTGGATTGCTCTAGCACAGACAGGATGGGCTGAATAACCTATTGCTGTGCTGTAAACATCTATGGTTCAAAATATTTAACTGGACTAGTTTCCTCTATCTCCAAATCGTGGTGAGCACATTGATAGCAGCCACACAGAAATCTGTGACAATTTTTATCTTAGTGCATTCATAACCAGAAACCAGGGCGGATTAGCACATGGAACTATGGGACCCGTGCCCAGGGGTCCCAGGCAAATACGTGGCCCCTGCTAAGGGGTAGTTTTGTTTAAGTGTAGTATATTAAGATATGATTTGCTTTAATATTAAAGCAGTGTGTAAACATTCTACAGGTCTTTTTTTTTCATGCATTTTACTACACGTTTGTGTTTTAATGGGGTGGGGAGTTGGGGTGGAGGGTAGTTGTGCAGAGGGGCCCTGAATGTTCTTGGTGCCCAGGGCCCCAAGAATTCTTAATCCAACTCTGCCAAAAGCTAATGCCTCTCATAATAAATCCTAAGTTGCAAAATTGCATTTTGATTTTCTGAACAACTTCAGGAACTATATAAACCAACGGCAGTAAAGAGGTTAAATGTTTGATTTGCCTCATCTGCAGTGATTTGGCAATAATGAAACCCAGCACCTAGTGGAAGAATTCAGTACTTCAGCTCACATTGAGAGATGTGGGGCGTGATTTTTACTTGGAACCGGGAAGAGAGCAGTGAGGGGGGAGGGGGGTTGGAGGTGAGATTTTCGGACGGGAAACCCAGAAATGAAGTGAGCGCTTCGGAATCTGTGATCGCAATTTAGTTGAAGCCGATTATTTTTGCTTCTGGGTTTCACATCTTCAAACTGCGCTGCGGGCGCACTGCGTACCAACACAATGTGATCTGAAGTCCACTATTTAAAGGGCCAATGGATTTTGGAGGAGAAAGGAGGAAAAGCACCAATGGATTCCAAGAGAGCAAAGGCAGCACCCAGGTTCTCAGATACTGCACTTGAAGTACTGCTGGGTGCAGTGAGAACCAGGAGGGAGATAATTTACCCATCGATGGGAGGAAGAAACCTGGTTCTGCCACCAAGAAGGCATGGCTGGAGGTAGATGAGGAGGTGAGCAGCAGGAGCACGGTGCCCAGATCTTGGCTGCAGTGCAGGAAGCCTCCGTTTCACTGGTGAGATTCAGAAGCCCCTGTAAACCTATGCTGGAGATATAGAAGTCAAAGATGGGTGAGACTCAATTAAAAAAAATACCTCTCTTAACGACATTAATTGCTCCTCTAACGACCTGCCCACCGACACTAATTGAGGATGCGACCTCAGCGATTCAGTTCTGCACACGTATCTAAACGTGCCCACGTTAAACCCGGAAGTGGGCATGTTGGAGTCAGGTTGTGGTCGCGATTGAAAAGAATCCAATTTTCATCTCCCACCCGACTCCAATCCACCCGTTCTTGAGGGTTAAAACTCCCCCTCCCCTGCACTACCTTCCTGCAGGAAGCAGATCTTAAAATGACTGAAAAGGATATATCTTGATTTTATTATTTATTTAGAATTTCATCTTACCGTTCGGTATTCTTGCTTTTTTAAAGGGGCATTGTTATCTTGCAGGATTCACTTTTATCTGATTTGTAAATAGGACACAATGAGCTATGCACTGACATAACTGTATGACCTATGAAAACAAAGAAGCACTACAGAAATATATTGCAAAAGTTTGCCCTGCAGCATATGAAACAACTGTTGCAATTTTTACCAACGTAACAGTCAGTACAATAGATTGTAGCAGAGTTTACAGAGCAAGTTATCTCATTAATCAAGACAATGCCCACTAACAACACAAAGTACTAAAATAAACTAGCCAGCATTTTTATGTACTGATTATTTTTCTGAAAGGTGATATAAGGCCATTGAGAGATCCAATTAGAACTCAAACTCAAAGCTGGCCCTTTATTAATTGCCCCTTCGGCCCTGTCTGTCCCATGCACGTACAGTTTGATTTTTTTTTGTTTAATGTTGCTGGGTGGTTGGCTCCCCCTTTATTCCTTATCCCTGATATAGAGTCTACGAGTTGGTGAGCTGGCAGTTGGAGGCTCTTGCTGCTCACAATATGGCGTCACGTCCCTGTAGTGCAGTCTGGGACGCTTTCTATTGACATGTTCGAGTAGCCTTGATTATTCAGTCTATTCCTCATAAAACTGAACCAGGTGTCGAGCCTGCTCAATAAAATTTAAAACCAGTAAGAAAGGCAAAGGGTAAAATTAATCAGTCATGACAGCTGCAGTTTAGCTCGGGCAGCAGGGGAAAGGGGCCTCCCTTCCAGGACACCCAAGGGTCAGCAGGGGTCAAACAGAGCACCCCAACTTGGCTGTGACCTTGCTGGAGCGATTACAGCAAACATCTGGAATGGATTTCCATTTCAGAAGTAATAAAGAAAACACAGAACGAAACAGTAATCAAGCAGAGGCTTTGGAGAGATATAGGCTTTGACCCTTTCTAGACCATGATGTTAGCCAGTGAGTGTCAGTCAAATTCTTTAAGCTTGGCTCAATTAGGAGGGTTTAACTGATATTATTACACAACAAATTCACTAGATTTCTCAATCTGTTTTCCCTACTGAATTCACTTAAATTGAAAATTAATCATAATAATGACAGATACTGTTTTCATTTAAATAATGAAACATTCTTTGGCACACTTTAAGTGCAGTGCTAAATTTGAGGAAAATTGTAGGCTCCCCCATTATGAATTGCTTTGCATGGGCTGTATAATGAAGCTTTCGCACATTTTGGATGAGATCTTACATTGCCAGCAGGCAATCAGGTCAGGAGGTTATCGCGATGCGTAGAGTGGGCCAAAAGGAGAGACAAGTTCTCAAGTTACGATTTTCTAGCTCTACTCAAACAATTCCTGTCATTGAAAGCACTTTGGCTGAAATTATTTCCAGGTTTTAGGAGCCCACAGTTTGCCCATGGTTTATGGAAATTCTGAGATTTTCCACATTTTCTATACCCTTAAGTGGTAATTTATCGTAAAACTTACCGTAAAATTTATCATAAGTGACGCCACCAAGTCAAAACATCCTTCAGTGATTAGTTTCACTCATTTAAGTATCCAAAAATTAGCCCCTCTCCTTAATGATGCCGTAGGGCCGATTTTACTAGCTGTAACTAGTGGGGTGCTGCAAGGATCAGTGCTTGGGCCTCAGCTATTTACAATCTATATAATAACTTAGATGAAGGGACCGAGTGTAATGTATCCAAGTTTGCTCACAGCTTACTTTCCCACTTAGTATCCAAAGCTAGGTGGGAAAGTAAGCTGGGAGGACACAAAGAGTCTGCAAAGTGATATAGACAGGTAAGTGAGTGAGCAAGAAGGTGGCAGATGGAGTATAATGTGGGGAAATATGAGGTTATTCACTTTGGTAGGAAGAATAGAAAAACAGAATATTTTTAAAAGGTGAGAAACTATTAAATGTTGATGTTCAGAGGTTTAGGTGTCCTCGCACAAGAAATACAGAAAGTTAGCATGCAGGTAAAGCAAACAATTAGGAAGGCAAATGGGTCCCAGTTTTGGAGCTCTATGACTCCATTGTCTCATATGGACAGTTAGGTCCTTACCTCGTGGGCATGTCTCTGTAGCTATATGCTGTGCTGGCGATTTCATGTTTTACTTTTATTAGTTTTAATAAAGGATTTTTAAGGGTTTTTGCAAAGCTTCACAGATTCTAAGTTGTGTGGTTAATTACTATATACTTGCTTAATTAGCACTAAAGAGAGAAATGTGTTCATATAAGGATAGCAAAAGGTGTATATCCCCAATACATGTGGTACAATAAGTCAAGGTACAGGTCTGATTACAGCAATATATTGGTTAACAATCATCAGATATATGTTTGATTAATACAAAAGATGAATTGCCCAAACTACATGTTCAATGCAGATTCAACAGGTAACGGTATAATCATACATTGATATATTTGCTTTAGAGGTGGTGCAACGAAGGTTCACCAGATTGATTCCTGGGATGAGAGAGTTGTCCTATGAGGATAGATTGAGTAGAAGTTTAGAAGAATGATAGGTGATCTCATTGAAACATATAAGGTTCTGAGGGGGCTTGACAGGGTCGATGCTGAGAGGTTGTTTCCCTTGGCTGGAGAGTCTAGAACTAGAGGGCATAGACTCAGGATAAGGGGTCAGCCATTTAGGACCGAGATGAGGAGGAATTTCTTCACTCAGAGGGTTGTGAATCTTTGGAATTCTCTACCCGAAAGGGCTGTGGATGCTGAGTCGTTGAGTATATTTAAGGCTGAGATAGATAGATATTTGGACTCTAGGAGAATCAAGGGATATGGGGATCAGGCGGGAAAGTGGAGTTGAGGTCAAAAGTCAGCCATGGTCTTATTGAATGACGGTGCAGACTCGAGGGCCCTATGGCCTACTCCTGCTCCTATTTCTTATGTTCTTATGTTTTAACTCCCTCCACCCAGCGTACATGGGGCATTGTGGCCCAATATGTTGTTGGACCACTTACCACCTCATTTATTCTGGCAGTCCAGCCACTGCAATCATGGGTAGGGCCCTGAAATAGGAAGCTGTTTCAGGGGGTGGGCTACTTGTAATGTGCAAATCAGGGTCTTTTAAAGTACATAAGACCCCATTGCAATTTTGAGGTACAAATGGGTGAATGAAAAAGTTGACGAGTTCATGCTTTATTTTGTGACAATGATTTATTCAAAAATAAATTCTAGTTACTTTCATTGTTCTTAAAAATAGTTAACTTGGGTATTTTCCTCTTAAGTAGCTTTCCATTGTAGAGTCAGATCTTACAAACATTCCGTGCATTCTCTGTGAATGACCAGTCTTGCTGTCAATGATGAACATTTCTAGAAGTTGTAAAAGTAGTGAGACTCAGGGGTCAAACAGATTACCTTTCTGACTGTAAACTGGCATCCTAGTGTCACGTGTCTTTGTGTTTGTTAGGTCGAAGCATATGTACCCTATCAGTCTGCAGCTCAAGCTATAAACCACTAGATAAATTTATTGAACATTAAACAGTAAATCAATAGTAGCCAATACAAACAGTATATTTACAGTAATTACAAATTGTATTAATCTTCTTGGAATATCAAAATAACAAAGGTGATTTCTCTGTGCTAACTCTCAATATAAAACTGATCCCTAATACACAATGCATTTACTTCTCACATGGCTGTACATTGCCTTAAAGATGCAGACGCACCTTGAATCTCTGCTGGATTCAGACTTTTTACAATACAGCCAAGGTGTAACTCCAAATTTTTTTGAAGCTATCCCAGAACAAAAAGGAATTAATAACTATATTTCTCTTAACTAAAATTAGATAGTTAGCCATTGATAGGATACTTGTACAGTCCCCATCGCTTATAGCTGACACGTTCATGTACAAACGATTTGCCCGCTATATGCGATGGCCAGTATAACGTTTGACAGACTTTATGGCAGGTGAGCACCCAAAATAATGCCAGTGCCACCACTTTTAATAAGAGGTTATTGCAAGTGTAATGAATGTTGCCAAGCTCTATGGGCCAGCAGAGATTATCATGACACATGTAAGCAACATATAATTAGGATACCTGAAGGACATTTAAACTCTTTAACTGAGTGTTGCCACAGCTGCCAGAGCTTTGTACTTTGATTCGAAAGCTGCTGTTAAGTGCTTGTAGCAGACAACATAATTATAGAAACACCACATTACGGGCTGATTTAGTGCTGTGCAAATTCTGCAGAAAATGCCAACTACAATTTGCAAAGCATGACATAAATTAAGAAAGGCTGAACTTAATTGGTGAAATAATTGCTTTTTACTTTTCTTGGAGGGTATCAGATTGAATAAAAAATACATTTAAACCAGCAAAAAAACCTAGCAGTTTTTACATCATGAAACAACAATTTACTTGTACTTTCAATTTAGTATACTGTATTTGCTGCTCACGATGCGGTCTCCTCTACATTGGGGAGACCAAACACAGATTGGGTGATTGCTTTGCTGAACACCTCCGTTCAGTCTGCAAGCGTGACCCTGAGCTTCCGATCGCTTGCCATTTTAATTCTCCGTCCCACTCCCACTCTGACCTCTCTGTCCTCGGCCTCCTACACTGTTCCATTGAAGCTCAATGGAAGCTCGAGAAACAGCACCTCATCTTTTGATTAGGCACTTTACAACCTTCCAGCCGCAACATTGATTTCAACAACTTCAGATCATAACCACTGCTCCCATTTTTCGGACAGCAAGTGCTGGTAATGGTTCTGCTGTAACCATTTACAGCTCCTCCAGACCCATTTTTTGTTTCTTTATTGTCCCATTACCACCATCATCCTTGCCTTGCACCATCATCCCTTTTGTCATTTAATCACTCCTGCCCTCCACCCTATCACAAACCTTCCCTCTTGTTCTTTCATCTCCTCCTCTCCTCACCTACCTGCACCTCCCCCCCTCCCCAACCTTCCCTTGGCTCCGTACTTGTTTATGAACTGTTAAATCTCTAACTTCTTCCAGTTCTGATAAAAGGTCATCGACCTGAAACGTTAACTCTGTTTCTCTCTCCACAGATGCTATCTGACCTGCTGATTATTTCCAGCATTTTCTGTTTTTATTTCAGATTGCCAGCATCCGCAGGATTTTGCTTTAGTTTTTATATCATAATTAAAAAACAATCTTGTTTGGGATTAAAGCTAAAGCATTCTTGTTTTTCTTAATAAACCCAGCCTGTGTGATCGAGGATTCCTCATATGCAGATATTTATAGTTTTCATATTAGCTTGTACTGAGTGTACTAATGCAAATGGATAATGGTTATCGCTTTTTGGCCGATGTAAGCGAGAGTCATACTGCTGGACACTTGCTAAGAAAACCCATAACTTTTTTTTTAAATCCCCACAAACCCACCAGCAGATCATTTGTTTCTACTGATGGGAAGAAACAAAAGGCAGGATCAGATTGCAGGCTGGATTTTGCCTGCAGGCCACAAATTGCTCACCGTTGGATTAGAGCATTTAAAAGCAATATAGCTTCTATGGAGGGAAAAAAAAATTGGATAGGGCCTGTTATTGGGCTGGGGTAACGTGATCCGCAATTACCTCACACCCAATGGCCCCTGCACAGGCAGGACAAGATTTTCATCAATCTGCGTTGGAAATCAGCGTTGACACAAGGATCCAATGCAATTTGCAATTTCCACCAGCAGGGGCATCTCCAATCTCTTAAAGGCAAGCTGTCTCTTAAAAATCTCTTAAAGGTAGCTGGTACCTGTTATTTGCTGAAAATAACAGTCTACTATCTGCATGGAGTCTGAACGGAGTTCAGAAATCACAAATGCAAAACACAGATGCAGCTCCCATCCCTATGTTTACAAACTGATGAGTTATGTTAAAACATTGAATAAAGGTTGCGCACTACTAAATCCCACATCCTCAAATCTGCATGCCAGACCTCACCAATCTGCCGATCTGAGTTGGTACCAGGCCTGCGAGAGTGGGTGCACAAAGGTTCTCTGCTGATGCACTACAGGGCTTGGTGCAAGAGGTGGACAGAAGGAGGGACATCCTATATCCGCGGTGGGGGTGGGGGGGGGGGGGGGTGGCCAGGGGGCAAAAGGCCCTCCAGACATATACCCAAAAGGCAGTGGGAGAAAGCGGGGGATGAAGTCAATGCCAGGCCCACAGCATCATGAACATGGATGCAGTGCAGGAAGAAGTTCATTGTTTTGACATGAGTGGTCAAGGTGAGTGAGGTCAACAGTCAAGTGGCGTCTCCTATCAACTGCACCACCAATCACATCCACTGTTCCATTCATTACACCCCCCATCACCCTCATACCAACAAACTGTTTTCATCAGTACTCAACTCTTCCAATCAGATGCTTCCTCTCACTTACACATTACCACTGTTGCAAGCCGCCCACCCACAACTCACAAGCCACACACTGGAAGCTATTTAACCATGACAGGCACTCACCCAGACACATGTCCCGCTTTTTTGCAGGGGAAGATGGCACATAGCAGGAGGCAGCAAGTGGCAGTGGCATTTAGCCCCTTGAGCCTGCTCCGCCATGCAATGAAGTCATGGTGGACCTGTGACCTAACTCCATGTACCCGCCTTAGCCCCATATTCCTTAATAGCCTTGGTTCACAGAAATCTATCAATCTCAAATTTAAAATTCACAATTGAGCTAGCATCAACTGCCATTTGCAGAAGAGCAAACTTCTCCCACCCTTTGCGTGTAGAAGCATTTCCTAACTTCACTCCTGCACGTCCTGGCTCTAAATGTTTGGCTATGTCCCCTATTCCTAGTATTCAAGTATAGGAAACTGCCAAAAACAGTTACAAATGTCTCGGCAGCCAGAAGCAATAATCCAGCCACTAACCTGTAAATCCTGCATGGTCCCTTTAAATAGTGCTGCTGAGGGTCCTCCAGGCACTCTAAGACAGATGGTCGGGGTTAAGACTGTGTGTTGAGTTGAGTGTGTCCCAAAATGGTCTCTATCACTTCCCCTTCAGATAACCCAAACACAAGACAGAAGAATCATGACTGCTGTTTGGGAAGTGGGAATTGACCTGTATGACCTTGTGTTGATAGTCACTGACCAATCTTGCAGTTCATGAACACCATGGCACTGTAGGGCCCAGGTTGGCTACATGGGTGCAATCATTAATGTCCTGGATGTTGGGGAATCCTGTGATGTGGAAAAATTGCAGTGCCCTCTCACGCTGATGCTAGTTTTCTATAGGGAAACTAACGATGGTGTTTGCCCTGGTGAACAATACATTAGCGAGCTGCTTGATGTGCTTTGGATTGACTGATGTTTCATATATATCCTTGGAAGGAACCAGAGGTTTAAATTTTCAGTTTTATAACGACCTTCACTGCTATTAGCAGTTCTGTCCCTGTGCTCAATGTTATCTGGAGGTCAGATTCCAGCACAACCTATCCAGATAGGTCAATATTGCCTTCCCAGTGATTTGGAGTCTGCAAAGTCAGTTTTCCTTAGACATTCCCAGGTAGGTGCCTGTAGACATGGCCGCTTGAGCAAGGGCAATCCACTTTTGTGCAAAGTAGATAGGTTCCCCAAGACATCATGCCAATGTCCGGCTGCTGTATCAAAAAAGCTATTGGGATGGTAGGTTGCATATTAAAAGGAATGGAGTGTAGATCAGTGAAAGTATTACTGCTATTATAATGGAACATGGTTGAGGCCCCTTCTAGAGCATTGTATGCAGTTCTGGAACCCACACTACAGTAGTGCTGGAAAAGCTACAGATAATAGGACTAGAGAATAAAACATATGAGGACAGGTTCAAAGAACAGGGTCTGTCACCAAAGGGTAGAAGTCTCAGGGGGTTATAATTGAGATTTTACAATTCATAAAGCTCAGGGATGCCCATTGTGGGTGTAGGCCCAGCTCAACCACTGGACAAAACCCCAGAAATCCCAGGGCAGCGTAGTGAGGAATCTCCACTCCCTTTTCCTCTCTGTAGCACCTGAGAACTGAGTGTTGCTTAGGGGATGCAAGGAGGAATATGGTCGCTTCCAGCTTTATTTTCTATTTATATGAACCAGCCTCACATCCTCTTTTTCATCTTTTCTTTTTTTTCTTGCCACAAAGGACACCAATCTTCAATCCCATGTTCAGAATTGAGATTGTAGCAATCCAAACTAAGCTTTAAGTAGGCATTTCTTGAAAGGCCAGAAAGTAACTGCTAGATTGTTTCCAACTTCAGTGTTCTGTTGGACCCCGAGCTGAACTTCCAATCACAAATCCTCTTCATCACAAGCTACTTCCGCCTGCATAACCTTGCCTGCCTCCATCCCTACATCTGCCCCTCTGTTGCTGAAACACTCATTTATACATTTGTCACCTCCAGACTTGATTACTCCAATGCTCTTCTGGCTGACCTCCCATTCTCAGTGTCTGTTTTCTTTATGCCTCTGTGAAGTACCTTGGGGTGTTTTCTACGTCAAAGGTGCTTTATAAATAAAAATTGTTTTTTTATCGGTCTTTTTAAAGAGTAGAGCTGAGTTCATACAGTGTATTTCCAGTGAGAAATTCACACGAGGACTTATGTACTGCATTACATCCTCAAATGATCATGGGGGGATTTTCACCCACCTCACGACGGGCGGGAGAGGGTCTAGGAGGGGTTAAATTTTTAACTATGTGAAACTCGCTCCGAACGCGCCTCCTTCCAGTTTCACCATGGAGGCTGGGGGTGTCCGAGTAACCCAGTCTGGAGAGACGGGTCAGTAATTTTAATATTTAAATGAGGCTGCGTTCCTCCGATTTTGGCAGCCATTGAAAGGCTGCAGGCCGGGTTTCCCAGGGCTCGGGAAACCCTGCGGCTAAAGGGAGGTAGGAGCTGCCAGCTCCAGCAGGTAAATACTTTTCCAGCACTGCTTGTGGGCCAGGAGGAGCAGGAATGCTTTCCCCAGCCCCTCAAGCAAATCTTCTGCCGTGATCTCTCCCCTTCCATGATCTGCCAACACTTCCCCCCCCCCCCCCCCCGCCCCCCCCGCCGCATCCCGCAATCTGCTGACACTCCCCACGGTCTGCCGACCCCCTCCTACAATTTACCGGCCCCCCCGCGATCTCTGTCTCTCCCCCCCTCCACCGCGTGATCTTTCCCTTCTCACTTCTGAGCTTTGAGACCCTCCCACTAACTCCCCGATCTTCCTGATTACTGGGGACCGACCCCAGCTGTTGTCTTCTACAACAGGCTTTCCCACTCAGCAGCCAGGTGGGAAACGGAGTTAAAAAATTCTAATGAGGTCCTGCCATTAAATTCGGCAGGACCTCATTAGAGTATTCCCAGGTTTCCCGGCCGCTGACACGTGCCCCCACTCCATCCCCACCTCCCCGTAAATATCGGGGCCCATGTGTCCAAAGGCATGATGCAGCTGGCTGAGATGAAAGTTCATGTTGCAGCCATGCTATAGTGTAACACTTGAAACATATTCAGAGTATATTTCCCTTGCCAAGCCTCCTCAACATTTTAAACTTTGTCCTCATCTGTACGATGATCTCCTCACTTGTGAAAGGATATTCATCCGCTCTGTGAACTCTTTCCAGGCTGCCTGGAGAGCATATATCTGAGGAGAGTACCACTCCAACCCAAATATTACAACTTTCCTTTGCTGCACCTCTCTCCGCAATGACCTCTAAGGCTTTCTCTGTAAAGGGAGCAGTCCTCCCTCCTCAATGGTCCATTGCATTGTTTCAATGCAGTCTACACAATCTTTTCTGCCACCAACTTTCACTGCTGAAATTGCATCAGGCCCTTTAAGGCACAGCGGCAGCTCTTCAAATCTGCTGCTGTGCCCTGCAGCCAGCACACTCCCAGCCAGCACACTCCCAGCCATAGCCCAGTACGCAGTGTGAATAATGAATGAGCTAATCTCGCAAACTCTTCCGAAGCCCGTTCCATATGGTTCTGATGCTAGATGCACTCATGCACTTCCAGGCATCCTACCACTGTATTAGGATCTCAACATGGGGTCCTGTGTCAGCTGCTCCATGTAAGCTCAGAACTCTTTTATGATTTGATAGAAATAGAGAACATAGAAAATCTTCTTGCTTTGTTTACAATGTCACCAAGACATAGCCCAGGAGCAATTTCCTCCCTATCTTTATTTTTCCTGACTCCAATATGTTAAAGGTCTCCGTTATTTTAATTTATAGAAAAGGTTGGTAAAATATCCTGCTACCTACAATAAAAGGAGCAAATGTGTTAAGGTATTCCAATTCTAAGGATATTTTTTCATTGATTCCTCTGTATTTTCTTTCAAACAAACAAAAAATATACACCAGCATACTAACCTTGTTGGCAAAATGTTTATCTGACCAAAACTATTTTTGTAGAAAGTTTACCTTTATTTAATTACTTTTAACCATTCTAAATTTTCCGGAGCTGAATCCAATATTTTTCCTTCATGGGGTAGGAGGCTGTCAACTGTAAAATAAATTAAGTCTTACATCTTAAAGAGACGACTGATGTTTGATATAATGAAGGTCAAATCTGCATTGATATTTAAACAAAGAACCACATAAAGTGTAATAACAATTATATTACTTTTATTAAAACAAATTTCTAAACACATTCAAATGCTAAATATAAACTATATGTAACATGAAAAATTATACATCCTGTGCATTTCTCTTCCTTCATAAATGATCCCAGAAATATCTGACAAATTTCAACAGGAGTATAAAAGGTCATTACTCAAAACAGATCTTCACAATTTTTTCCCTCTTGTATTTACCAAGTGACCCCATTAAGCAATATAAGTGAAACAAGATGTAAGAGAGCGTCTATTCAATGATATAATGATTGAGAAGTCTAAGTAGGGCAAGACAGAATGTAATATTCTGTTTCCTATCACTTCCCTCATTGTTTTTGTAAGTGACTTGCAATGATGCATTGTATATTAAAATGTGAATGATTTTTATTCTTTGGCACAGAAATTTATTGCTGAAGCAACAGATACAAGCAGCACAATTGCTGGGTAGCACCGAGATAGTCACACAGAGGCTAAAATTGAGCTCAAGGATCAAGACAGGCCCTCTGCTGAAGTCCACTGTGCCACCATCCTACTAAAAAACAGTACACATGCTATTCTGACATTTAAGGATTTAAAAATATTCAATATAATAAATTAAAGTAGACATTTGGAGAGATTTTTTTAATATATGGCACCTGTCTCTAATGCAAGTGATTTGACATGGCACAGCAACCTGTAATGAATCCTCTAAATGTTTACATTTATCATGTGACTTGTATCGCAACTTTGAATAAAACATCTTGGAGACGCTGAAAATGCCATTACTGGGTGGAATCTCTGCAATAGCAAAACACTTGCCCTACCTATCTCCTACTGAATGGATTGGAAGCCTTCAATACCCGAGGGATTTGTACCCTCAAGCCCTTTACTGTCTGCTACTGCTAGTCCAGGGCAGTAGGTTTGTGTCTGTGCCTGTGGCCATGTCCTGTAATTCACAGTACTTTTGGAAGGAGGGATGTGGAAGATACCCACTCATCCAATCCCAGAATTTTATTAATTCCCCCATCTATCACAACAGTTCTTGCATAAATCCAATGCAAGCTCTGTTTTTACAGGAGGCTTTGAAAATGTGTATGGCAATAGCAATGCTTGGGTGGCATGTCACATACACGTAGTCAACACTTAAAAACAGATTCAAACTACCCACTTTGCTTCATTTGAACAAGCCAGCCAGGTTTTGGATCTATTTGGGTCTTTAGGCTAGTTTAATATTCACCCATTGAGCCATATCCCTTCACACAGATTACTGCTTTGCTATGCTCTGTATTTTCTAATTTATTGTGTCCCACCCTCATTGTTTTTGTCAAAGTTAAGGAAGCTAAGGATGAATTTTCTGTGGCTGAACTGTGGAATCTTACTGAGAAAAACCACAATGTAAGTAACATCTCATGGGTAATCCCGTTCCCCATAGGATAAATGTGCGTCACATTTACCTAATGTATCATAGCAGCATTGTCAGATAAATGTGGTACTTGTTATCTAACGGATTGTTTGAAATGTTAATGTTTTAATTAATCTCACATTGAGATAAACTAAAATTTGGAAAATATAAATCCCCTGTAGCTGTGTTATCTGCCTGTTACTTAAACCACTGTCAGACTTGATATAAGGTTAACCTATCAGCCATTTAACTGCCGTGTTGGTAAAAGGAGTAATTTGTCGAGAAGACAAGGTTTATGCAAAGAATGCGTCCCTGACATTTTCAAAGACTTAAAACATCAGAAGTCTGAGCCAGCAATCTCCTTATAGATCAGAATAGGTTGGTACTTACAAAAGAAACAACCTGGACCTGCAGCAGACCATAATGAGGCCTTAGGCCTTCTGTGACTCTGGCCTGTCTCATGAGGGTCATTCATTGAAGGGCTGATTTTAGATGTATTGTCTGTACATATAATCATGCTTAGGCTCTGCTACAGCTTGGTCACCAGTATATGCCAACTGAATACCTAAATCTATTTTGCAGTGGGCTTTGATATCACCAAATCTCACCTGTGTGAGAGAGATGCAGAGCATCATGCTTAAGGGGGTAATACAACTTTCAGTCCTTTGTCCTGAGACCCATGGCATAAACATATCACACAGTTCCTCACCCATTAATCCATTTATAGCTCTCAGGAAAAAGATTTTTTTGGTATGTTTTAACTTTATTTTTAGAAGCTGGACTGAAGATTGCTCTGGAAGTAAGAAAAGAAGTGAGGAAGTGATGTGACTACTCCATGAATGGGACTTGTTGTCCACTTTTATCTGGAATATTAAATTCCGACGGCCTTGTTAATCGCAAATACAACACGAGTTACACAGCAAGCATTGCTACTTGATGTAAATCTACAACAAAAATGAAATGATTAAATATCAGCAAATACTTAAGTTCCCAAAAGCAAGTAACAGACAGCAATTTTAAGCCGCCTCACCCAGCTCGATCGGAATGGGTACGGCCCGAAAATCGCAGTCTGTACTTACGACTCTATTCCTGCCCGCTGCAATTTTCCTGGGGGCCTCCACATTCGTGGCCTGATTGAATGCTGCTATGATATATTAGGTAATGTAATCAGCCTTATTCAAATATGCTAATCGGGGTCCTACGAGGAAGTCTTTGCCTATTGGGACCAGGCGTTCAGTGGCCTAACCAGCAGTCCTTAAAGGGACCGCTACACGCCGCTTGGGAAAAGGTACGTTTTCTTATGAATGCTCCTAATGACCCCACAAAAACTTTCTAGCCCAACTGTTGTTTTATCCATGCCACCACCCCCCCCCACCCCCCCAACCTTGCCCCAAGCAATTGCCTCCATCCCAGGATAAAGTTTCCAGCTCAGATCTGTATCAGAGCCACTAGAATTCCTGCCACCTCCCCTCCCCCCCCACCCCCCACCCCCGACTGGCAAGCTACCTATGCCCTTGCAGCTTGCTGGTCTAATGTAAATCAAAATGGCTTTGGCCTCTCTGCAGGAACTTCAGGTGGACAGCGCGATCACATCACCCGCTATCCCCCGAAGTCCATCCAAACTTAAAATCAAACTCTATAGTGAATCGGTGTCGCTAAACTATCCATAGTGTGAAAAAGGACAAAACAATCTCCACGTCTAATACAGCACATGCACGTTGTAAACCACAGTTATTAGAGAAAGAACGTTCATTTAAATGGTACCTTATCAGGTCTCTCAGGACGCTCTAAAGTACTTCACAGACTTTGCATTACTTCTAAACTAATCCATTGGGTTTAAAACAACTTTGGATGTCCTGAGGACATGAAAGTCACCATAGAAATACAAGTTCTTTCTTTGAAGTGTTGCTGTGACAGATTAGTTTTTTGTTTACTGTTTCCTACATTGTAACAGTGACTATACTTCAAAAGTAATTCATTGGCTATAAAGCGCTTTGGGACACCTTGAGGTCATGAAGGGCCCTATATAAATGCAAGTCTTTCTTTCAATGTAAGGGAGCAAGACAGCTATTGTGTGCACAGAAATATCCTACAATCAGCAGTGAAATCAATAACCAAGTTAATCTGTTTTTTGGGGGGAAATGTTGATCAGCTTACAGAGCAAACTCACTGCTTTTCTTCAATTAGTGCTATAGGATCTTTAATGTCCACCTCAACAGATGAACAGGGTTTTAGTTTAGGATCTTATCTGAAGGATGGCACCTTCAACAAAGCAATGCTTTCTCAGTACTGCACTGGAGTATTAGACTAGTTTATGTGCTCAAGGTCTGAAGTGGGGATTGAACCCACAACCTTTGTGATACAGAAGCAAGAGTGTTGCTACATGAGCCAAGCTATTATCAGTCCCTTTTATTGTACCATATTGTGCTCAGACATAACCTTTGTTTCTTCAATCACTAATTACCATTCAGGATGATGCTAACAGATCTTAATGTTACATTTAGAAGTACTAAATAAAAATATTCCAAACATTTACAGAAATTGAGAACAAACTAATCTGTCACAGTTAATCAGTCTTTGGTAGTAGCTTCCTTTTTTGAAAGGAGTGGGTTAGTGCTAGAGGGACTACCTCACACAATGGATTAGTCCTGGGATGTGAGTTTAAATCCAACACCAATTGATGTGACAATTGTCTCTTCTTTCTATGATTGATACTAGTTTCCTAACTGAAATGAGTTTGAGCTGTCTCAATCCAGATCCAGCAGGTATAGGTCCATATCACAAAATTGATTACAAACTCGGTTTGAAATGTCATATTTAGTCTGTTACTTAATGCAGTAGTAGAATTGGTGTTCAGACTCAGAGAGGCCACAAGAATAACTGAAGCAGGAAATAGATATGTCACACTGCATTGTACACATCTGAGAATGGGACATTGTACGGGGCCTTTACTCTGTTTATCGCTTCAAAATGAAGCTGGACAAGCTTCTGTGAGTAGAAGATATCTTGAGTTATAGGAGGTAAGTGAGGCCAAGCAGGGATTACTGTCTCAGTTACAGCAGTCTCAAGGGTTAGAGAGGAATTTCACAGAGTTTTTTCCCGAATTGTTTTTTTTCTCTTTTTTGGGGCTTCTCTCAAGAGATTGCGTGACTGGGAGGTGAGTTGATGTCTGCATGGAACAGGTTGGATGGACCAGTTGGTCTTTTCTTGCCCCTCTTTTTTGTATGTTCTGCATCAAACCCAGGCTCAGCTGATGTGACCGTGCTCGATGTTGACACCAGGAGAGTCATTTTGTGAGATTCCATTCCCAACACGGAGCTTCACTGGACAGGAGCATGGGTCACAGAATCAGTCCTATAATGTTATAGCCCTGTCTCCAACTCACAATCCCATCTAGTGAGGCTTGCTCCTGTCATGGAACCTCGCAAAATTATCTCGTAGATACCAAAAGTGGAAAAAGATTCCATTACACAGAACTTACGTCCCTCAGCTTGATGAGCACAAAATTCACATAAAATCCAACACCAATTGGATTGGAAAATGTGAGGTTATACACTTTGGCAGGAAAAATCAGAGAGCAAGTTATTATATTCATGGCGTGAAACTGGAAAGTACTGCAGTACAAAGGGATCTGGGGGTCCTAGTGCAAGAAAATCAAAAAGTTAGTATGCAGGTGCAGCAGGTGATCAAGAAGGCCAACGGAATGTTGGCTTTTATTGCTAGGGGGATAGAATATAAAAACAGGGAGGTATTGCTGCAGTTATATAAGGTATTGGTGAGACCGCACCTGGAATACTGCATACAGTTTTGGTGTCCATTCTTAAGAAACGACATCCTTGCTCTCGAGGCAGTACAAAGAAGGTTCACTCGGTTAATCCCGGGGATGAGGGGGCGGACATATGAGGAGAGGTTGAGTAGATTGGGACTCTACTCATTGGAGTTCAGAAGATTGAGAGGCGATCTTATTGAAACACATAAGATTGTGAAGGGGCTTGATCGGGTGGATGCGGTAAGGATGTTCCCAAGGATGGGTGAAACTAGAACTAGGGGGCATAATCTTAGAATAAGGGGCTGCTCTTTCAAAACTGAGATGAGGAGAAACTTCTTCACTCATAGGGTAGTAGGTCTGTGGAATTTGCTGCCCCAGGAAGCTGTGGAAGCTACATCATTAAATAAATTTAAAACAGAAATAGACAGTTTCCTAGAAGTAAAGGGAATTAGGGGTTACGGGGAGCGGGCAGGAAATTGGACATGAATTTAGATTTGAAGTTAGGATCAGATCAGCCATGATCTTATTGAATGGCGGAGCAGGCTCGAGGGGCCGATTGGCCTACTCCTGCTCCTATGTCTTATGTTCTTATGTTCTTAAAAATGTTATGAAAAATACAAGGGATACTGGTGATTCTCCCTCTTTTCAATGAATTCCATATTTTACAGCATATCTACACTGTCTCATAAACTGACTTGTCTCTGCACCAAAACCCATGTTCTTCTGTCTGAGATTTAAAATGTAACTATATGCATGTCCACTATTATTACAAATCACCTGTTACTGATTTATCATTCAGGGGTATTTAGCCACTCGTTTATTGTAGAAGGGATTTCAAGAGCATCCATCTTTTAAAGTATTATTAACAACATAAGTTCAATACTATTTGAAATAAACCAAAGTTGCAGTTGAATTGTGGTGCAAAAGAAATTTGTTCAGTTACTCAACCCTTGTTCTAACTTCTCTCTGCTGCAAACAAGTTTCAGTACATCCACGGCTAACCGTAGCACATCCTTGTTTTGCTTCCACACAAATTAATGAAGGCGAACACATAGCAGAAACTACTGCAGACAGTACTGCTGTGCTGTTCTAAAGGTGGAAATAAATCTTCATTTGTGACTTTTGAGGTTAATGTGTAAAACTGACCTGTGATGTTAGGGCCAGTCTTTATATAAGTGGACACACAGACAGAGGCTTCATAAAAGCCAATTCTTTCAAAGCTTCACTAAAAAGACTCCTAAACGCCTTGCATAATGACCTGATAACCCTGAAATTGTGATGAAGGCTCTGAAAATTATGTGGCTAGTTCCCACCTACAGATTGTAATAAGCTCTCAGTGCTTGGAAAGTGAGTGCTGGGAGCCAGGCCCTGCAATCAACAATATTCTATGAAAGACTGGTTAAAAAAAAGCTAAGGAAATATACAAAAATGGCGACCTCCAGGTCAAAATAACCTATTATAAGGAGCAAAATGCAACTAAATATCTATATTTCGACCAAAACAAACATAACTTTTCAATATATTTTCAAAATGGAAAGGTAATTTTAAGAATCCAACTACAAAAGGCCAAACTACTGGTTTACTAATTTGCCCCTTTTATATGGGTCGGACGTGGGGCAGACCTCACCCAAACAAGGTGAATTTCACCATGGGACCTCATTAACGTAACTCCTCCTTCGCAAAGAGGCTGCTGCTGGTTGGCAGCTCAGCCTTTCCTTTTGTCCCAATTTTTCTTCTTGCCATGATTTGCGTTGCCAAGCAGCTTGGGCACCCACCCATATGCAACCAAAATTCTGGGCTGCACTTGGCCATAGCAATGCATCATGCCAGCAGAGAATCCTCACAATTTCAGGACCGACCAGTTTAGCATCAGGACTGAATTCCTCAGTTTTCATGAAAAAAGTCTGAAATAGTTGATCTCAATTGAAGAAATGGATAGGGGGTCAATAAGTCAACTAAGTGTTCCAAAGCTCCAGAGAGGAAAATTCTGCCAGGTTTTATATTCCTAATGGCCGTCCAGTGACCCCTTCTGTAAATTGCATATGTGGTCGTCAGGAAGTAATATCTTTAATGATCTAATATCCTGCTGACATGAGCTGTCTGCATCATTTGAACGCGGTACTGGAGGCCAGCATCCATGGAACTGCACCCTACATGAATCAGTACCTTCAGGAACAGAGAAGAGAAAATTGGAGAGAAAAGGGGGAAGGGGGGAATCATAAATCTACCTCACCTTTCAGTACTGGGGTGATGAGAAATGGAAAGGATTCAGTGGGATCACCCAGAGCATCCTCACCTTCAAAGGCTATTAAAATACTAAAGCTAAACTCAACTGTGCTGAATAAGCTATTCGCCACCAGGGCAGCAATTGGAATGTTCTGATTGACCTCTGTGGCCATGGATGAGGGTGCTAAAATAATCGGCCTAATTCTGCTGTTGATCATTATTCAGTAACCCCAGACATTGCATATGCACAGAAAACAGATGGAGGCAGGATTAGGCTCAGGTGTGAAGCCCCCATAATCTCACTATCTAGGCTCACATATGAAGAATAGACACTTGGATTAGGTATCAAAGGGTAACCAATGCAGATAGATCCATACTCCAGCAAATGCCAGCACCTTGAGGTGAGGAGGCGGTAAAGTTTGGGGTAAGAAGCTAGACTCCACAATAGGGAATTGGTTAGGAGACAGAGAGTAAGGATAATGGGTATTGTGATTAGTGGTGTCCCCTGGGGATCTGTACTGGGGCCTCAGCTTTTCATTATATTTATCAATGACTTAGATGAAGGAATAGAGAGCCATATGTCCAAGTTTGCTGACGACAATAAGTTAGGTGGCACAGTATGTAGTGTAGAAAATTGCAACGGGGCATTGATAGATTAAGTGAGTGGGCAAAACTGGCAAATGGAGTTCAATGTGGGGAAGTGTGAGGTCATCCACTTTGGACCTAAGAAAGATAGATCAGAGTACGTTCGAAATGGTAAGAAGCTAGGAACTGTGGATGAGCAGAGAGATTTAGGGGTCCATGTACAGAAATCATTAAAAGGCTAATGGAATGTTAACCTTTATCCAAAGGATGCTGGAATACAAACGGGTGGAAGTTATGCTACAGCTGTACAGAGCTCTGGCTAGACCGCACCTGGAGTACTGCATTCAGTTCCAGGCACCGCACCTCAGGAAGGATATATTGGCCTTGGAGGGAGTTCAGCGCAGATTGACCAGAATGACACCAGGGCTAAAAGGGTTAATTTATGAGGACAGGTTGCATAGACTAGGCTTGCATTCCCTTGAGTATAGAAGATCAAGGGGTGATCTAATTGAGGTGTTTAAGATGTTTAAAGGATCATAGGGTAGATAGAGAGAAACTATTTTCTCTGGAAAATTTCTGGACCAAATTTGTTAGGACTTTATTAGGATTCAACTCTATACTCTGAACAACTTAACTAAGAACATAAGTGAAGATGTTGAGAATTTGGCCTATCCTGCATTTATTTGCTGCCATGGATTTCAGGCAGGATAGGAGCAGGAGGAGGCCATTCAGCCCTTTGAGCCTGTTCTGCCATTCAATTAGATCATGGCTGATCTGTACCTCAACTCTATTTACCCGCCTTTGCTTCATACCCCTTAATAACCATGCCTAGCAAAAATTGATGAAGCGGGAATCCAGACAAGGGGGCATAACCTTAAAATTAGAGCTAGGCCGTTCAAGGGTAATGTCAGGAAGCACTTCTTCACACAAAGGATAGTGGAAATTTGGAACTCTCGCCCTCAAAAACTTGTTGAGGCTTCATCAATTTTTGCTAGGCATGGTTATTAAGGGGTATGAAGCAAAGGCGGGTAAATAGAGTTGAGGTACAGATCAGCCATGATCTAATTGAATGGCAGAACAGGCTCAAAGGGCTGAATGGCCTCCTCCTGCTCCTATCCTGCCTGAAGTCCATGGCAGCAAATAAATGCAGGATAGGCCAAATTCTCAACATCTTCCCTTATGTTCTTAGTTAAGTTGTTCAGAGTATAGAGTTGAATCCTAATAAGGTCCTAACAAATTTGGTCCAGAAATTTTCCTATTTGCATCAGAATTATGTTCAGATTGGGTATGTGTTTACCCAGATTCCATTGCATTGTAAAATTACCACTTAATGCAAACCATATGACAACAGGAACTGATAACAGCCAGACACATTTACTGCTTGCAGACAGAGGAAAGACAGAAGCTTCTGCACTAATATTTGATCCTTCGTGACAAATTACCATCTTGATTATAACATTTAGATTTTTCTGCTTGTTTTTTTAAATAACTCAAGATCCATAGTGAGATGAGAGAAATTAAAACGGGAAATAGAAGAACGTAGTCTAAGAAACGGAGATGCAGAAAACATGCAGGGTGAAAGATAATAGACGTCTGGCAGTGAGTCACAGGGCAGTAATTCAATCGGCTGGTTCTAATAGTGTCAAACTGTAAGAGTGAGCTGCAACCATTTATGAACGTCAGCAGAATTGTGAAATTGAATTACTGTGTTGATCTCACTCCCAGATATTCATTATTCTTTATACTATAAGGTCTATTGTTTATATTTTTTTAATCGCTTTTTAGTATGCTACGCACAGTAGAATTGGAGTGACAAAGGTGAAAGGTGTTAGTGATGTAGCATCTGAAAATATATGGATCACATTACTGCTTCAACAGTAATATGTTTTTTGTCAGTGGCAAAATATCTGTAAATCACTGTACAGTCTAAATAAATACGGTAGATGGAGAAGGCAAAACGAAAGAATTAACCAAAAAATACTTTGAGCAAGTCATTTGATATCTGGAACTGGATTATGAAGACTTTCTGTGATCACTATTTCATTATAAAGACTCATCCAGTCATAACAGTGATCACTCAGGTTGTCATACCCACTATCACTTTTAATATAACTAATTACAAAGAATTATTAAGCACTGCAATGTTAGGAAATAGAATTAATGTTAATAGAGAAATGTAAGTCCCGAGCTCCCTATTTCTGGAAAACTACTGCCCAATTTTTGATTCGCCTTATGACCAATCATGACAGAGTTTCTGACCTAATTCCCTGCTGAGTGCCAATTGGAAGGATTGTGAGTTAAAATATTGTCCTTTCACCTTAGGGGCTTGGGTATGAATCCAGCCTAGATAAGTCTCCTCTTTTTGCTGACTGCAAAACTCCTAGATGAAGTGAGTTTTGCCAGTGTTATCCCAGCTTCTAGTATGTGCTGGCCAGACCATAACATTCTCCACAAATCAATACAAATTCACAACCTCACTCAAAGCAGCCATAAAAGTGGTTGATGTGAGAAATGGAAACAATAGGTGATACAAAAGCCTATAAAAAATCTAAATACAGCACATTGTCATGTCTCTCAGACCCGTTTCGAAGCGCTTCACGTACAATTACTTTGAAGTGGAAGGACTGTTGTTATGTAGGCAAACAGGTCAAAAATTCTGTGCACAGCAAGATCTCACAAACAGGGATGAGATGAATTTAAATCACTGCCTGTGAAGCACTTTGGACATTTCTAAGAAACGTGATTTTGTCCTACATAAATCAAGTTATTTCTTTCTGAATAACCAGTTAACCTGTTTTAGTGTTTGTAAACAATTTTACAACACCAAGTTATAGTCCGACAAATTTATTTTAAATTCCACAAGCTTTCAGAGGCTTCCTCCTTCCTCAGGTGAACGGTGTGGAAATGACATTTTCGAATCCTTCGCATTTGAAAATCACAGAACAATGCCTGGTGATTACTGCCCGTTGCCAAGGCAATCACAGTGAGCAGACAGAAAGGTGTCACCTAAAAGGCCACCGAATATACAAACCCCCCAAAAAAAAGAGAGAAGGAAGACAGTCAATGACCCGTTATATTAAAAACAGATAACATTTGTTCGCTGGTGGGGTTACGTGTAGTGTGACATGAACCCAAGATCCCGGTTGAGGCCGTCCTCATGGGTGCTATCAATTTCTGCTCGACGATTTTGCGTTGTCGTGTGTCTCGAAGGCCGCCTTGGAGTATGCTTACCCGAAGGTCGGTGGCTGAATGTCCATGACTGCTGAAGTGTTCCCCGACAGGGAGCGAACCCTCCTGTTTGGCGATTGTTGCGCGGTGTCCGTTCATCCGTTGTCGCAGCATCTGCATGGTCTCGCCAATGTACCATGCTCTGGGGCATCCTTTCCTGCAACGTATGAGGTAGACAACGTTGGCCGAGTCACAGGAGTATGAACCGTGCACCTGGTGGGTGGTGTCCTCTCGTGTGATGGTGGTATCTGTGTCGATGATCTGGCATGTCTTGCAGAGGTTACCGTGGCAGGGTTGTGTGGTGTCGTGGATGCTGTTCTCCTGAAGGCTGGGTAATTTGCTGCGAACGATGGTTTGTTTGAGGTTGGGTGGCTGTTTAAAGGCGAGTAGTGGAGGTGTGGGGATGGCCATAGCGAGGTGTTCGTCATCATTGATGACATGTTGAAGGCTGCGGAGAACATGGCGTAGTTTCTCCGCTCCGGGGAAGTACTGGACGACGAAGGGTACTCTGTTGGTTGCGTCCCGTGTTAGTCTTCTGAGGAGGTCTACGCGATTTTTCGCTGTGGCCCGTCGGAACTGTCGATCGATGAGTCGAGCATCATATCCCGTTCTTACTAGGGCGTCTTTCAGCGTCTGTAGGTGTCCATCGCGTTCCTCCTCGTCTGAGCAGACCCTGTGTATTCGCAGGGCCTGTCCATAGGGGATGGCCTCTTTGACGTGGTTAGGGTGGAAGCTGGAAAAGTGGAGCATCGTGAGGTTGTCCGTGGGCTTGCGGTAGAGTGAGGGGATCGTGGGGGATACTGGTGTAGAGTGCCGAGACGTCCATCGTGGTGAGAAGTGTTCCTGGTTCAACAGGTCCGTGGGTACTGAGTTTTTGTAGAAAGTCTGTAGTGTCGCGACAGAAGCTGTACTGGTGTAGAGTGCCAAGACGTCCATCGTGGTGAGAAGTGTCCCCCACGATGACGGCATCGCTGCAACAGCATCAATACTCAACACCAACAACAGCCAATCTCCAGACGCCATCCTACAACTCATCCGCTTCATCCTGGATCACAATGTCTTCACCTTCAATAACCAGTTCTTTACCCAAACACACGGAACAGCCATGGGGACCAAATTCGCACCCCAATACGCCAACATTTTCATGCACAAGTTCGAGCACGACTTCTTCACTGCACAGGACCTTCAACCAACGCTATACACCAGATACATCGACGACATTTTCTTTCTATGGACCCACGGCGAAGAATCACTAAAGAGACTACACGATAACATCAACAAGTTCCATCCCACCATCAAGCTCACCATGGACTACTCCTCAGAATCAGTTTCTTTCTTGGACACACAAATCTCCATCAAAGACGGGCACCTCAGCACCTCACTCTACCGCAAGCCCACGGACAACCTCACGATGCTCCACTTTTCCAGCTTCCACCCTAACCACGTCAAAGAGGCCATCCCCTATGGACAGGTCCTGCGACTACACAGGGTCTGCTCAGACGAGGAGGAACGCGATGGACACCTACAGACGCTGAAAGACGCCCTAGTTAGAACGGGATATGATGCTCGACTCATCGATCGACAGTTCCGACGGGCCACAGCGAAAAATCGCATAGACCTCCTCAGAAGACTAACACGGGACGCAACCAACAGAGTACCCTTCGTCGTCCAGTACTTCCCCGGAGCGGAGAAACTACGCCATGTTCTCCGCAGCCTTCAACATGTCATCAATGATGACGAACACCTCGCTATGGCCATCCCCACACCTCCACTACTTGCCTTTAAACAGCCACCCAACCTCAAACAAACCATCGTTCGCAGCAAATTACCCAGCCTTCAGGAGAACAGCGTCCACGACACCACACAACCCTGCCACGGTAACCTCTGCAAGACATGCCAGATCATCGACACAGATACCACCATCACACGAGAGGACACCACCCACCAGGTGCACGGTTCATACTCCTGTGACTCGGCCAACGTTGTCTACCTCATACGTTGCAGGAAAGGATGCCCCAGAGCATGGTACATTGGCGAGACCATGCAGACGCTGCGACAACGGATAAACGGACACCGCGCAACAATCGCCAAACAGGAGGGTTCGCTCCCTGTCGGGGAACACTTCAGCAGTCATGGACATTCAGCCACCGACCTTCGGGTAAGCATACTCCAAGGCGGCCTTCGAGACACACGACAACGCAAAATCGTCGAGCAGAAATTGATAGCCAAGTTCCGCACCCATGAGGACGGCCTCAACCGGGATCTTGGGTTCATGTCACACTACACGTAACCCCACCAGCGAACAAATGTTATCTGTTTTTAATATAACGGGTCATTGACTGTCTTCCTTCTCTCTCTCTCTCTTTTTTTTGGGGGGTTTGTATATTCGGTGGCCTTTTAGGTGACACCTTTCTGTCTGCTCACTGTGATTGCCTTGGCAACGGGCAGTAATCACCAGGCATTGTTCTGTGATTTTCAAATGCGAAGGATTCGAAAATGTCATTTCCACACCGTTCACCTGAGGAAGGAGGAAGCCTCCGAAAGCTTGTGGAATTTAAAATAAATTTGTTGGACTATAACTTGGTGTTGTAAAATTGTTTACAATTGTCAACCCCAGTCCATCACCGGCATCTCCACATCATGTTTTAGTGTTGGTTGAGGAAGGAATATTGGTCGAGACAGCAGGTTTTCTCCTCTATGAATAGTGCCATGGCTGCTGTAACACCACCTTAACTAGCAGAAGGAGCCTCAACATAACATTTCATCCAAAACACAGCCGCTCGGACAGTGCAGTATTCCCTTAGTACTTAAATGGAGCTCCTGCCTAAGTTATGTGCTCAGGCCCTGGAGTGAGGTATGAATCTATATTAGAGCTACAGAGAATTTGTTGATGCATTGCCTATTTATACTTGCTGGTTGGGTTTCTGCCTTAGTATGGAAGCTCTAACAAGATGTTTCAACTCACTCCATCAAATATTCAACTGATCTTATTCTGCCTCTTGTATAGCTTAGATTCCAAGAGACTGATGTACTTGACCCAGTTTCCTTTACCCCAGCAGCAGAATCGTAGACACAGTTTTTCATGATTCTACCTCTAGAGTGAGGGAGCCAGATTTAGTAGTGCAAACACCTACTCACGGACACCATTCTCCCATAATCTGACCTAAACGTATGATAGTAATTTTCCTCAGCTTCTGACTGCATTACAATAAATCTTTCAGATTCAAATCACCATTTAAAGATTTCCCTCTGAGCAATACCATTCCTATGGGATGAGGTGTTAATTTCTGACACCTTCGACATCTGGTTCATAGGTTACTGGTCCTAGATTATGTAATTAGAATTATTTTGTATAGGTTCTCCTAAAGTTGATGCCTCTAGTTGTGGATTCTGAATTGAAAGCTGAATTAGGTGTTGATTGTTCTTCTGAACATAACCACTTTGGATTAATTTTACTGGTTGTCACCTTATTAGTCCTTGGGAACTGTTGAGTGTTCCAAATTTGGATTTGCTGTTTGTTCTCCTGCCATGATTTTCATTAGGTGAATTATTTTCCTGTGTTGTAGCTTTTTGCATTGCATTAGGCTGTTTTCTCAGGTGACTGAGGGGCTTCGTCCATTTTAAGGCTGTGTTTTCATCATTGGTATTGGGAGGGTAGCTTTATCTCATTCATGCATTTAGTTCCATGTAAAATAGACAACATTAAAGTAGAAAGAATTTTTTTATGTTTAACTCCTGAAGAACTGCAAATAAGATAACTGATCATTTTGACAGCACCTGCTGCATTGCGCAGCCACCAAGTTATCTGAATGGAGCCACTAAAGGTGGCCCAAAAATGCAACATGTTTCAAAGATACGGTCAGGGTAATAGTTTAAAGTCCCAAGGCTTCAGCGGCTTTCAAAAATGGCCTCTGGTTTTGAGCCAATCAGAAGCTAAAACTTATCAATGCGGTCCCAGCTCAAGAACAGAGGCTATGCCCATGGATTCCCACATTACAACAGTGACTACACTTCAAAAGTACTTCTTTGGCTGTAGAGCGCTTTGGGACGTCCTGAGGTTGTGGAAGGTGCTACATAAAAATGCAAGCATTTCATTCTTATATGCTGGAGAACAGGCAAGATTACTATTTAAAAGCATGTCATGCAATACATAAAATAATGTAATAAGGTGAAATGAGAAATAATATAAAATATCAGTTAAAATAAGTAAGGTAAGGGTAACGGTGGGAAGAAGAAGACAACAGGGTGAGCAAAAGTAGTTTTTAAACTTTTACTTAAATTTATTGCGCGCTTAATTGAAAATGAATAATTTGTAGCATTCTGGGCCATTCTTAAAGGTATACATGTGTATAACATATGTGACTGACTAGACCGTTCTGTGAAGATCAATTAGGTCAGTAAGTTGAGCACAGAAGTGCACAGAAGAGAGAGCACAAGTAGGCAGCAGCCAGAATAGAACTAAAAACAGAAAAAAGTAATGTCTCTCTTCTACCATGTAATTCTTGACCAGTAAGTTTCCAGCCCAACAAGGAAAGAGGCATTGCTGGATTTGGTTCTGGGGAATGAGGCGGGCCAAGGGGAGAAGTGTCAGCGGGGGAACATTTAAGGAACAGCAATCAGAGTATAATTAGGTTTAGAATAGCTATGGAAAAGGACATGGACCACTCTAAAGTAAAAATATTCAATTGGAGGGCTAATTTCATGACATGACATGAAAACAGATCTGGCACGGGTAAATTGGAATCAAAGATTGGCAGGCAAAACTGTAATCGAACAATGGGCAGCCTTTAAGGAGGAGATGGTTCAGGTACAGTCTAGGTACATTCCCACGGGGAGAAAGGTATGACAACTAAAGCCAGAGCTCCCTGGATGACAAAAGAGATAGAGAGTAAGATGAAGGAGCGAAAGGGGCGTATGACAGATGTCAGGTTGATAACACAAATGAGAACCAGGCTGAATATAGAAAGTTCAGAGGGGAAGTGAAAAAGAAAATAAGAGGGGCAAAGAGAGAGTATGAGAATAGACTGGCAGCCAGCATAAAAAGGAATCCAAAAGTCTTCTATAAGCTTGTAAACAGTAAACGGGTAATAAGAGGAGGAGTGGGGCCGATTAGGGATCAAAAAGGAGATCTACTCATGGAGGCAGCAGGCATGGCCGAGGTACTAAATGAGTACTTTGCATCTGTCTTTACCAAGGAAGAAGATGCTGCCAGAGTCTCAGTAAACGAAGATGTAGTTGGGATACTGGATAGGCTAAAAATTGACAAAAAGGAGGTACTAGAAAGGCTAGTTGTACTTAAAGTAGATAAGTCACTTGGTCCGGATGAGATGCATTGCTGAGGGAAGGGTGGAAATTGCGGAGATACTGGCCATAATCTTCCAAACATCCTTAGATACGGGGATGGTGCCAGAGGACTGGAGAATTGCAAATGTTACACCCATGTTCAAAAAAGGCCAGTCAGTTTAACCTCAGTGGTGGTTAATCCAGGACAGAATTAGCAGCCACTTGGACAAGTGTGGATTGATTAGGGAAAGCCAGCACGGATTTGTTAAAGGCAAATCGTGTTTAACTAACTTGATAGTGTTTTTTGATGAGGTAACAGAGAGGGTAGATGAGGGCAGTGCAGTTGATGTGTGTATATGGACTTTCAAAAGGTGTTTGATAAAAGTGCCGCATAATAGGCTTGTCATCAAGATTGAAGCCCATGGAATAAAAGGGACAGTAGCAACATGGATACAAAATTGGCTAAGTAACAGGAAGCAGAGAGTAGTGGTGAACGGTTGTTTTTCAAACTGGAGGGAGGTGTACAGTGGTGTTCCCCATGGGTCAGTGCTGGGACCATTGCTTTTCTTGATATATATTAATGACTTGGACATGGGTGTATAGGGCACAATTTCCAAATTTGCAGATGATACAAAATTTAGAAGCGTAGTGAACAGTGAGGAGGATAGTGATAAACTTCAAAAGAATATAAACCAGCTGGTGGCATGGGTGGGCACGTGGCAGATGAAATTTAACGCAGAAAAATGCGAGGTGATACATTTCAGTACGAAGAATGAGGAGAGGCAATATAAAGTAAAGGGCACAATTCTAAAAGGGGTAAAGGAACAGAGAGATCTGGAGGTATATGTAAACAAATCATTGAAGGTGGCAGGGCAGGTTGAGAAAGCGGTTAAAAAACCATTGGGGATCCTGGGCTTTATAAATAGAGGCATAGAGAACAAAAGCAAGGAAGTCACGATGAACCTTTATAAAACACTGGTTCGGCCACAACTGGAGTATTGTGTCCAATTCTGGGCACCGCACTTTAGGAAAGATGTGAAGGCCTTAGAGAGGGTGAAGAAAAGATTTATTAGAATGATTCCAGGGATGAGGGACTTCAGTTACGTGATAGACTGAAGAAGCTGGGGTTGGTCTCCTTGGAACAGAGAAGGTTGAGAGGAGATTTGATAGAGGTATTCAAAATCATGAAGGGTCTAGACAGAGTAGATAGAGAGAAACTGTTCCCATTGGCGGAAGGGTCAAGAACCAGAGGACATAGATTTAAGGTGATTGACAAAAGAACCAAAGGTGACATGAGGAGAAACATTTTTACACAGCAAGTGGTTAGGATCTGAAATGCACTGCCCAAGGGGGTGGTGGAGGCAGATTCAAACATGGCCTTCAAAAGGGAACTGGATAGGTACTTGAAAGGAAAAAAATTGCAGGACTATAGGGATCGGGCGGGGGAGTGGGACTAGCTGGATTGCTGTTGCATAGAGCTGGCAGGGACTCGATGGGCCAAATGGCCTCCTTCCGTGCTGTAACCTTTCTATGATTCTACAATTCTAATGTTTTCTTTCATTTTGGAAACACCATCACAGAACTTATTGTAGATTTATTTTATTCTAAGTGAACATACTTGAGGTTTTTAAATAATGAAGATAATTGGTAGAGTAGATAGAATCTCACTCCTTTCTCTCTGGTAGGGGAATCTAGAAAAGGGGGACATAATCTTAAAATCCAAACTAAGCAGTTTAAATGCAATTCCCCCCCAAAAATCTTCACACAATGTAAAAGAAAAAAAGGAAAGTGCCTGCACTTATATAACGCCTTTCACAACCTCAGGATGTCCCAAGGCACTTTACAGTCAATGAAGTACTTTTGAAGTGTAGTCACTGTTGTAATGTAGGTGATGCGGCAGCCAATTTGTGCACAGCAATGTCCCACAAAGAGCAATGAACTAAATGACCAGATAATGTGTTTTAGGTGTTGACTGAGGGATAAATGTTAGCCAGGACACCGGGAGAACTCCCCTGCTGTTCTTCAAATTGTGCCACTGGATCTTTTACGTCTGCCTGACAGGGCAGATGGAGCCTTGATTCAATGTCTCATTTGAAAGATGACACCTCCGACAATGCAGCACTCCCTCAGTACGGCACTGAAATCCCAGCCTAGATTATGTGCTCAAGTCTCTGGAGTGGTAAGGTGTTGGCCAGTGGAGGAATTCTGGCCGGCATGGAGTATGAGGTTGCTGGCAGACAAGTATGTCCAAAGGGGGAAACTAATCATGGCAGGGTGCAAGCCTAGGGTGACAGCAAGCCACCGCATTCTTGTGGAGCCTCAACAAGCACTTCTGCTATACCTGACCCCACAAAAATGAAATCAAACAATGATGTGGGGCTATTTTCTGAAATTACCGCCTGGGACAAATGAATGGAGCATGCACGGCGCACACTCCACCCATTCGTCCCTCAAAATGGCAATGGGGTTCCTACGTATGTCATATGGCCCTGATCTATTAAATGGGACTAATGCTACAAACAGGCGGGAGCTCCAGCTGCCCATCAAAAGGCCCCTTCCAAGATGGCAGTGGCCAGAGCGCGGCATAACTAGGGCAGTAACTGATCTAATGATATTTTTGGGCAATTACTGTCCCGTTTACACCAGACAGGCCAACTTAAAATCAGGCCCATTGTTTTCTCGCAGGACAAGACCAGACATAATAGAAGGCAATAGACTAGAATTGGAGGAGGTCCCATGAACTACAAACTCTTGACTTAATTTGCGGAGGCCACCTTTACCATCAATGGACACGAGAGCATCAAGGGAGATGGGGTGGGTGAAGCCTGAGGCCTTCCCCAAGCTCAGGGCTAGCACCAACTTGCTCTTGTCATATTTTATCCCCTATACATTCGCTGGTGCATAAGCATACACACAACAAAAACATCATGCACATTACATTGCAGTACCAGCACTGTTTGAAGATGTTCCTTGAAGCCAGCTTTGTATCACAAGTTCTGTTTTTGTAGAGCTGGAAAAACAGCATTTTAATATGGCCAGTGTCCCTGAGCAAGCCAGCACTTCGCAGCGTCCTGTACCACTTTAGCAAGTGCATTTGGGTGAGGAGGAGCAAGTCGAGGTGGCAGATGAGAAGCACTTACCTGCTGTCTGGAAAGTCATCATGGTTTCTTTCTCAGCTGCAGTGCCTCAGAATTCTGACCTCATAGTACGGGTTTATAAAAGAAAATTTCTCTCTAAGCAGATTCATCTGCAGGGGTCACATGCATCTGTCAAAAATACTCTGCCAGTTCTTGGATAGATATGTGGAGGAATCCACTAACCTATTTTTGCCTTCACTGAAGAAGGCTCCTCTGGACTGAAGCCTATCATGGATCTTGTGGCACATCTGATCATTGCCCTCATTAGTAAACACAGCTCTTGTGAATGCTCAGTCGGCTGCTTTATTGGTTTGAGTTACAATCTACAAGAGGCCATCTTGTCAAGTTCCAATGTGTTGGGGAATCAGATTGAGAAAGAAACAACTTGAATTGATATAGTGTCTTATTATGTCCTCAAAATGTCCCATATTCCATCACATCTAAAACTTTTGAAGTACAGTCATTGTTGTTATGAAGGTAAACATGGCAGCCAATTTAGACCCACAAGGAGCAAATTGTGTTGGTTGAGAGAGGAATATTGGCCAGGGCATCAGGAGAAATTCCCTGTTCTTTTTTAAATAGTGCGATGGGATCTTTTATATTCACTTGAAGAGACAAACAGGGTCTCAGTTTAACTTTTCACCCAAAGATGGAACCTCCAACAATGCAGCATTCCTAAGTACTGCACTGAAGTCTTGGTCAAGGTTATGGTCTCAAGTTCTAGAGGGCAGGGGTGCTTGAATCCACAATCTTCTGACTACATGCTACCAACTGAGGTTGAAGCAAGGATTAACAAACCTTATTGTTGCCCAGAGGCCTGCTTCACACAGTTCAAAATTTATGTCTTTCAGGGTAACATATGTCCTACTGAGCAGTCATAATAAATATGGCAGACAGCAGGTAGGACCAGCCAGTCACAGCAACAGTGAACATGGCTGTATCAGTTGTAGGACCATTTCAGGAACAAAGTAAGAGGTTTATAGGGCCAACCGATCCCAACCAGCTTTCACTGAAATCTTGTAGCTAGCTAGCCAGCCAGCACAGCTTTACTCTCCACAGGGGAATCATTCAGGGAAACACAGGTTATAAGGACAAAGGGAAAGCACCACTGGAAAGCATCATTCGTACATGACACAAAGTAGGTGAATAAATTGATTGCACTGTATTTGAACTTTGTCCAAAAAGTATCTTTGGGATTGTGTAGAATAAGACAGCAGCACAATATGCAATGGCCATTGATGGTAGTTGAGGAAATGCAGAGGACAGTGTTACTGAAGGTGCTTTGAGAAATGTTCTTGGTTGCATGTGGACAGAAGAGTGCCTTAAAGGAGTAGCTCAGGCACATGGCTGAATGTATCTTGGATAAGAACGAGAACCTTGCTGACCTCTAGTGCTCATTTCATTTGGTTATAGTCCAACAATTTTATTTTAAAATCACAAGCTTTCGGAGATTATCCCCTTCGTCAGGTGAGTGATTTGTCCACCCCAGTCCATCACCGGCATCTCCACATCATTTCATTTGGATGAGATGTGGAGATGCCGGTGATGGACTGGGGTAGACAAATGTAAGGAATCTTACAACACCAGGTTATAGTCCAACAAATTTATTTTAAAATCACAAGCTTTCGGAGATTATCCCCTTCGTCAGGTGAGTGAGTGAACAAGAGGTTCTCAAATCGCATATCTTATATTAGGCTGGGACACCATCACACCAATCAAAAGGTGTCGTTGGTGTTCAGACAGGTTAGCCACGGAAAATAGTAGGTCCCAGTATGCTGAATACACATTGTGTCAAATTACACAGACAAAGAGAAAGAGACCCAAAAGGCAGTGAGAGTGAGAGAGAATATTAAAAACAGATAACTTTTTTTTTCCCTTGCTGATGGGGTTATGTGTAGCGTGACATGAACCCAAGATCCCGGTTGAGGCCGTCCTCATGGGTGCGGAACTTGGCTATCAATTTCTGCTCGACGATTTTGCGTTGTCGTGTGTCTCGAAGGCCGCCTTGGAGTATGCTTACCCGAAGATCAGTGGCTGAATGTCCTTGACTGCTAAAGTGTTCCCCGACTGGGAGGGAACCCTCCTGTCTGGCGATTGTTGCGCGGTGTCCGTTCATCCGTTGTCGCAGTGTCTGCATGGTCTCGCCAATGTACCATGCTCCGGGGCATCCTTTCCTGCAACGTATGAGGTAGACAACGTTGGCCGAGTCACAGGAGTATGAACCATGTATCTGGTGGATGGTGTCCTCCCGTGTGATGGTGGTATCCGTGTCGATGATCTGGCATGTCTTGCAGAGGTTACCGTGGCAGGGTTGTGTGGTGTCGTGGACGCTGTTCTCCTGAAAGCTGGGTAATTTGCTGTTAGTCCATGGACTACTCCTCAGAATCGGTTTCTTTCTTGGACACACAAATCTCCATCAAAGACGGGCACCTCAGCACCTCACTCTACCGCAAGCCCACAGACAACCTCACGATGCTCCACTTTTCCAGCTTCCACCCCAACCACGTCAAAGAGGCCATCCCCTATGGACAGGCCCTACGAATACACAGGATCTGCTCAGACGAGGAGGAACGCGATGGACACCTACAGATGCTGAAAGAAGCCCTCGTAAGAATGGGATATGACGCTCGACTTGTCGATCGACAGTTCCGACGGGCCACAGCGAAGAATCGCATAGACCTCCTCAGTAGACAAACACGGGACGCAACCAACAGAGTACCCTTCGTCGTCCAGTACTTCCCCGGAGCGGAGAAACTACGCCATGTTCTCCGCAGCCTTCAACATGTCATCGATGACAACGAACACCTCGCTAAGGCCATCCCCACGCCTCCACTACTCGCTTCAAACAGCCACCCAACCTCAAACAGACCATCGTTCGCAGCAAATTACCCAGCTTTCAGGAGAACAGCATCCACAACACCATGCAACCCTGCCACGGCAACCTCTGCAAGACATGCCAGATCATCGACACGGATACCACCATCAAACAAGAGGACACCACCCACCAGGTACATGGTTCATACTCCTGTAACTCGGCCAACGTTGTCTACCTCATACGTTGCAGTAAAGGATTCCCCGGAGCATGGTACATTGGCGAGACCATGCAGACACTGCGACAACGGATGAACGGACACCGCGCAACAATCGCCAGACAGGAGGGTTCCCCCCCAAACGGGGAACACTTTAGCAGTCAAGGACATTCAGCCACCGATCTTCGGGTAAGCGTTCTCCAAGGCGGCCTTCGAGACACACGACAACGCAAAATCGTCGAGCAGAAATTGATAGCCAAGTCCCGCACCCATGAGGACGGCCTCAACCGGGATCTTGGGTTCATGTCACGCTACACGTAACCCCACCAGCAAGGGGGAAAAAAAAAGTTATCTGTTTTTAATATTCTCTCTCTCTCTCTCTGCCTTTTGGGTCTCTTTCTCTCTGTCTGTGTAATTTGACGCAATGTGTATTCATCATACTGGGACCTACTGTTTTCCGTGGCTAACCTGTCTGAACACCAACGACACCTTTTGATTGGTGTGATGGTGTCCCAGCCTAATATAAGATATGCGATTTGAGAACCTCTTATTCACTCACTCACCTGACGAAGGGGATAATCTCCGAAAGCTTGTGATTTTAAAATAAAATTGTTGGACTATAACCTGGTGTTGTAAGATTCCTTACATTCATTTGGATGAGATTAGTGCATCGCACATACAATGCTTCAATTTTGCAGGCTATCCCCTTAAGTACAAATCCAAATAACCTTACTGCACAATCCATGTGTTAACGCACACCGACCCCTGGAAAGTTCTGCAGCAATTTTATTACCAGACCTCAGCACGCAAACCTCGGAATTCCTAAAATTGCTGCGCAGTCTCAATTGCCACCAGCATAATGCATTACAAGAATTATAGCAACTTCTAAGTTCTTAATTTAGGAAATTGTAAATAGCAATGAATGAGTTGTAGTTATACAAATCTAAAGATTCAGACAGCATGTGACAATGTCAGCCATGATATTATGTGGACCATCTCTGTCATGTAACTGCCTGATAACTTGCTCACAACCAACTATTATTAGATGCAAATCTTCACTTCTATCAATACAAACATTGCTTCTAGGTCATTAAATTTTGTTCTTATCTGACAGGTAAACAATCCTATGCTGACAGGATTTCCTTCCAGACAGAGGCTATGGATGGGATGGAGTTCAATGCTACTAACTCCTAATCAGGATATTTCCAGGTAAGAATGGGATGAGATGGGATATTTGTCATCACAAATGACATTTTGGTGCAGTTAGATGTCAGTTAAGTAGCTATTCTGACATGGCCATAACTCTGAAGGGTCAGCATGTATCATACAGAAATTATGTTTGCAAAGCAACATTCTTTCAGATCCAGTAAATATCCAAACTTAAAGTGCAGTATGCAGCAGCAAACATTAAAAATGATGTTCTTCACAGTAATAAAACCAAATTACACAAGGTGTCCATAGCTCTGTTTACTGTAGTTCTTTAATGTCATACTCTCTTCATTTCTTATGTTAATAATAATTAGGCAACAATTCACTTAAAGTTCCAACTTTAAAGTAATGTTTAACAATAATACTCCAATTATGAAAAAATTAAGAATATTCACAACAAAAATAAATATCGAAGAGAATTTTGAGACTGTAGTCTCATAATTTGTTGCGGATTTGGTTGAGAGTTTATACAGCTCTTGTGGTTTAGGACATTACCTTGAAATTCAACAAGATCATTGGGCCGGAAATTGCTTTTAAAATAACGGTGAGCCTAACAGCACTCACCGTTATTAATGGCAAAATTGAAGAGCAAATTCTGGTGACCGCACATGCGCAGTCAAACATGGCAATCCAGAACTTGCTCTTCCTGGTTCACCGGTGATCTGTCAGCTTTGCGTTAAAGGGATATCGTGTCTGCAATCAATGGACCTGAGCCAACTTGCTCTGCTGCCCAGCTGGAAAGCTCTGCAGCAATTTTATTACCAGTCCTCAGCACGCAAACCTCGGAATTCCTAAAATTGCTGCACAGTCTCAATTGCCACCAGCATAATACATTACAAAAATTATGGCAACTTCTAAGTTCTTAACTTAGGAAACTGTAAATAGTAATGAATGAGTTGCCAGTTATACAAATCTTGCCACAAAACTGATACACTGAGTTTTTTAGGTCTAAACTAAGTTTTAACAGCATGGTGAATATTAATGACTGCCAAACAACCTCCCTGGCACTGAAAATTACTTTTTTAAAATATGGAGTCTTATTATTCCTGATTTTAATAATTTTTGGACTTTTTCTTAAATTTAAAAATTAAATTTTTTTTACTTTTTCTTTTTGTCTCTTTTATTTGAGTCTTTTAATCCTACCCTCTCTTTATTTTGCTTTCTCTATCTCATTTTATTGTACATTTACTAATCTTGTCTGGCACTTCCTGGTTCTTAGTTTGCACGGTTTGTGAATGAACTGCACTTCCTGCTTCTCGCAGCGTGGCTTGCTTCAAGCTGATTGGCGGAGGGGGTATAGAGATCCTTTCCTCCTCTCCCAGCTCAGAGAAGCCCGGGAATGACCACTGCACTTCTTGCAGCTCTCAATTAAAGCAAGTTGGCGCCCATAAGACCGCGAAAAGTTTGTGGGTGAGTTAGTTACTTACCAACGGCAGGCGATATGTGTTCACCGCTCAGAGCAATTTCTGGCAGAGAGTCTTTTAATTAGTCCTTCATATCTATACACTCCCAACTATCTATTATTCTCTATGGGGTTGAAGTCACACTTAATGGATTCCTTTCTCTGTTATTTTACCTGTGCGTTCTAAAACCATTCATACTAGTGTTTTGAATGACAACTGAGGAGCCAATTACAACACAACAACTTAAATTCATATAGCACTTTCAATATAGAAAAACGTCCCAAGGTGCTTCACAGAAGTGTAATCAGACAGAAATTGACATCGAACCATAGAAAGAGATATTAGGAGGCGTGACTAATAGCTTTTTCAAAGAAGTATGATACACCTGCAATAATGGTGCAGACTCACTCTATAACTAAGCAAACAACCAGTTAACTGTTACAAAAGATGCAGAATAAGAAATTCCAGCTGTGAAGGGTAAAGTTTTGAACAAAAATAGAGGGAGAACACAGAACAAAAAAAAGCCTGATGTATTGAGGAAATGGTTATAAATTAGATGAAAGGTCAGCAAACTAGTCTCTTCAGGACATAAGGGCAGCCATCTAAATAAGCAAAGTCCTACTGGCATGGGCAGTAAATGTGCAGTTAATGAAGTGCTGTCTTCTACCTGCGACACATGTAAGGATGGGCACAAGAAAGTGATTGACCCGAAGAAAAGTGCAAAGATGATCAAGAAGGATGAATGTGATTAATCTGAACCTGTCATATACCAAAGTATGTTGCAGTTGTCAGATATCTTGGCTTGAATAGTTTTACATATAGTATAGTAAACTTAACTTTCTCCAAAGACCTGCTGAAAGTGTAACACAATGGGTGAGAAATTACACCTGAAAAAGGGGTAGCCAGCAATTGAAAGTCGCACGGCGGTGGGTGGGTGAGGGGGGGAGGGGGGGAGGGGGGGAGGCACTGCGGCCATCCCTTTGATATTTAACGCCTACCTGACGCCATATTCTGGCGGGCCTGTAAATGAGCGAGCAGCCTGCCCGCCTGAAACAAGTGTAAGTCTGCTTAAATATATAAATCAGGGTCCTATGCCAGTTGTAGAACCCGCTTGTAAAATTTAGGTAGAAAAGGACGGAGCGTGCAAGGGACAGCTGGAGGTTGTTTAAAAAATGACCCACCAAATTTTGAGTTTTTATGTTTGTGGACCCAGCAGAAGCAGCAGTGCTCCTCCTGGACCTGCAAAAGAACTCCGAAGCATTTGAGACCCTCACTTCCCCCCACCAAAGCTGACCTGCCAGCTGGCCCAGCGCATGAGCTGGCCGATTCCCCAACCCTCCTACAACTGTTTGGGGCCCACAACTCGCTAGCAGCATTTAAATGAGGCCTGAACGCACAATTTGTTTACATTGGTTTACAGGGTTATTTAGAGTTGAATAGAAAGAATCCCAGTTCCCAGCAACTGGTCTATACTTCTAGGTCCCAATATGAGCAAAGTGGTTAGTTAATCAACAGTGCCCCGGAGTAAAACAGAACTACCTGGTTCCAGTATCAGATTACTGAACCTGCCACAAAGGATTGATTCAATTCCATTGCTAGGCAAGTCATTTTGGAATTAACTCGACCCTAAATAGGCCCCTCTTACCTCCCCAAAAGGAGGGTAGTTACAGTATTCTGCATTATCAGAACAGTTTGAAAAAGACATTGGCTCAGAAACGTGAGGGCCAATTTAATGAATGCACGCTCCCATTAGGGAGCCTCAACCACCAGGAGCACACATCAAGAAATTGTAGGCACACATCTCACAATTTTCCATCCATTAATTGCTGTCTCTGGGGCGTAGATCACCCATCAGAACCATTGTTTAAGGAGCCCAAATGTCTACTCAATGATGTCCCTGCATCTCGAAAATGATTTGTTATATGAATCCTGCTGAGAAGTGCAGAGGTTGTGTAATGTTATCATGAGTCATGTCTCAAGCGGGTAAGTGATATTTTCCAGGAGCCAACCATTCAAACTATTCTCACCTGGAAGAGATGGGAAACTACATATTTCTTGTATTATATGTGCATTATGGACACTTACTGGAAAATGTACAATTACATGCATAATTCTTCGCCTGTGTTGCACACAATTTGGACATTCAGAGAGTAGCATTCTTTGCTGCTGATGAATGCCTTGCAATTTTGCACAGGTGCTTGAATGGTTACAGTTGATGATGTTCTGTACCCTGAATATTGAACATGTCTGCTTGCCAATGCAAAACCCCATGCTGAATGAAATATAATCACAAGCAGAGTCATGGGTATCTATAACTTCTGTAATGTAGTGATAACCTGCAAACTGGCTACTCATTGCAAGAACCCCTGCTGTTCTTTTGAAGGACTCAGTGGCATAAAAGTTAAGTGTATCATCACTTCATTGTAACTGTCAGAGCAGTGCTAATGCTGCTCCTTGGCTCCAGGTCTGATTGAAGCAGATGACACAATTTGTAAATGGTATCTCTGGTGAGACTTGGGGCCCGATATTAGGAAGGAGGCGGGTTGGCAGCGGGGGGTCGACTGGGTGTGTGGGTAACGCGGCCAGTGAATTCGGGGTGCTCCACACGCGATCACAGCCTAATTGAAGGCACTTAGCATGGCTTCCGGGTTTCCCGTTCCAGACCTCCCGCATCACATAATGTCAGCAGGAGGAGCCCTATTTAAAGGGGCAGTCCTCCAATGCTCCTCCTGCAGCCCAGAGGCAAGGCTGCTCCAAGGTTCTCAGACTCCTCACTCCAGAAGCTGCTCGATGGGGTCAGGAGGAGGAGGGAAATGTTTTTCCCAGCAGACGGGAGGAAGTGGCCTGCCTCTGCCACCAAGAAGGTCTTGCTCGAGGTGGCAGAGGAGGTCACCAGCAGCAGTAACATCTCCCGAATCTGGGTCCAGTGCAGGAAGCGCTTTAATGACCTAACCAGGTCAGTCAAAATGACTATACATACGCATTCTCCCACACTCCGTCTTTCACATCACCTCCACCACCATACAACTCCTTCTGCACTGCCACCACAACGCTCTCGCATCACTCCTCACATCCACTCAACCATCATCCTCACCTTGCCTGCACTTACTCACTGCCCCAGTTCCCATCCGAACACTACCACGCAACCCAATCCTCATACAATCTCATGGCTATGTCTCACACACACCCTCCCATGCATTTCCCTCACGGTCACCTTCACCCACACCAATGCATGCAGCGGGTCACTATGCAACTATCACTTAATCATGCCTCTCTGTGTTTTGCCTTGATGGGAGAAGAGATGCCAGAAGGTCCAGGAGAGGAATGATGGTGAAAGGGGACATGGAAGTGGGGATGCCACTCAAAGCGCTTCCATGTCTCACCCGTTGCCCCGCTATCAACCAGTACCTGCAATGCTGCCTCCTCTCCAGGTGGTCGAGTCTGCCCCTGCACAGGTGCAGGCGGAGCAGTCTTTGGAGGGGCCCTCACAGGCACCAAAACCCAGAGGACGTCCGCGCAAAGCATCTCATCGGTCAGAGCATGGACAAGAGCAACCTGCCACTACCTCTGCTGAAGCCACAGGGGTAGCACCACGTAGGGGTTCAGTAAATGTAAGGCGAAGGTTTTGTGAGCACAAAGGGGATGCACAAGGGTGTAAGACAAAATGTCATGTTTTTCATTTACTTTTGTTTGTTTTGCCAAAAAACATAAAAATTTGTTACCACCACTACTGCCACTTCTTTGCAAATCTTGTCTGGTTTGTGCAATAATGCCCTTTCCTGAGGATCACCATGAAGACCCACAACTGATGCCACCCATTGTGTCACTGCAGAGTGGGTGTAGGTGTATTTGCAGAGCTCTTTTGTGCAGACGACTGAGAGACGCCGGCGATGTCCCCGGTGGCACCCTGGAAGGATCTGGAGGAGAAGTTGTTGAGGGCAGTAGTTACTTTGACAGCGACAGATAAGAAGATGGTGCTCGGGCCAGCCGGGAGCAGCTCGGCATGAAGGAGGCTGCAGATGTCCACGACTACATGTCGAGTGACTCTGAGCCTCCGTGTGCACTGCTGCTCAGAGAGGTCCAGGAAGCTGAGCCTCGGTCTGTGGACCCTGTGGCGAGGGTAGTGCCTTCTGCGACGCATCTCTCTCTGCGGTTGCCCTCCCTCCTGCTGTGCAGGTGGATATGTCACAGCACTGTGTTGTGAAGCTCCACGTGTCAAAGGTGGACAGCGTGGCTGGCGAGGCTGGTGATGCTATTCGTCCTCCGAGGAGGTCAGGACTGCAGCTATGGCGGCCCCCATCCAGAAGATGTATTTTTGAGGGGGTCTGCAAGGTAGGTAAATGTGTCTGCACACTGGGGTTCAGGTTCCAAGTTTGTGATTTTTTTGTGTTAGGAGGAGGGTGGTGGAGGCCAAACTTTGTCCAAAGTGACAGAGTGGCCTCCTGCAATGAGTGAGGGTTCCCCCCCACACCTGTCAAATGGACCTTTGCAGCTGCCACAGGCTGGTGGCTGCAATACGTCCATTTCAACTGGGAGTGTTTCCCCCAGTACGGGAAACACACTCAGTTGACCCGAAAATCCCACCCCTCCTAAAATATCCTACAAATCAGGTCTCCTAACGACCTGAAGTATCCAATTCATTGATTTAAGTGGGATCCCGCCGGCTTTAATTGACGGCGGGAGTCCCGCATGCAGGGCTGCGCATGCATCTAAGCGCGTCATTGGGGAACCCGGAAGTGGGCGGGTTGGAGTCTAGCTCCACACCTGCCCAGGGAATCCCCAATTTTCGGAGCCCCCCCCCACCACGAATGCACCCACTGGGACATTGGAAAATCGAGCCCTTGGCCTCCTCAGACAGTACATTTAAGTGAGCTTTGAGGTAACTCACTTGCCCCTAGTAGATTTGGTGCCTGGGATAGTAATGAGTCTGGGAATAATCTTTCTATGTTTTCTGACCTCTCTTGCTTTCCTCTTATGCTGCTCCTCCTCCAATATGCCCACTTATTGCTGCACCCTGAAACAGTTCACTAACCACTAAGTCCGTACAATTCTGCTCATTGCGGGAACACCAACTTTTATTGGATGTCAATAATGAAATGGTTGCTAAACAAGCCTTTAATAAGCAAAAATGAGTTAATGCCAACTCTGTCTGTTAGAATGTTCAAAAACTGTTTGCAGGCAAAAGTTCAAGAGGGAGGAAGAGAGTAAATATGTTATACGTTAGTGCTAACATGCAAAATTACCATACTTTAAAATACCACTTAGTGCATGAACTAGCTGTAACTCAAAGAACAAATTTACCCCATGGTATAATTTGCAAGGAGGAAGTATGGATGGAGGGAGAGCAAGTGATCAATAGGGGAATCAAAGTTTGCAGAGTAAGAGACTTCAGTCTGATTCAAATGTGCTCAGATAGTGTTCCCTTTTGTAAATGGCTTGGAATATCAGAAGCTCTACCTAAAAAATGTATCTGTTTGTTTTCTATTTTTTCGTTTTGCAACAGCATCCACATTCTTGCAGAATTAGTATAAGCATGTTTCAGAGAGTATGGGCTCGATTTTAGGGTCGGGTTACCTGCGGGTTTCCAGCGGGGGGGCCCCGAAAATCCCGATCTCCGATCACGTGACCGGATTCGGACGAAATCCCGGCCACTTCCGGGTACCGCGCTGACGTGCGGGGCTGCGCGCGCAAGCCCCGCTGGTGGGAATCCCACAGGCAATTAAAGCCAGCGGGGTTCCACTTGAGAGCACTTAACTTGCTCGTTGTGGTCAGTTAATGAGCTGAAGCAGCTGTCAAAAGAGGAAGTGTGGGATTTTACGGTCAAAGCAGTCAGTTTCCCACACTGGGGGAAACAGGACCCTTCAAACCAGGCGTGTTGCAGCCAGCAGCCTGTGGCAGGTGCCAAGGTGCGCTCCACGGGGGAGCGCCCTCACCCACGCAGGAGGCCACCGCGTCACACAGGGCAACCCCTGCCCCCCACCACCCGCCGGCCAAGCCAGAGGACAGACCGACACGAAACCGCAGCCCCAGTCCGAGGACCCACACACCTACCCTGCACAACCCCTCAGATCAACACCTGCCAGTTGGGTGGTGTGTGGACACCCTCGGAGGACGAAGAGCATGACCACCACCAGCAGCCTCGCAGAGACGTGGATCCCCCCAACACGGTGTGGTTGCACGCCCACCTGCACAGCAGGAGGGAGGGCTACCGCAGAGAGAGACGCGTCGCAGAGGGCACTACCCTCGCCACAGGGTCCACAGACCGAGGCGCAGCTCCCCGGACCTCTCCGAGCAGCAGTGCACAGGGAGGCGCAGATTCGCTCGACATGTAGTCGTGGAGATCTGCAGCCTCTTTCATGCCGAGCTGCTCCTGGCTGGCCCCAGCACCAACTGCTTACCTGTCGCTGGCAAAGTCACCACTGTCCTCCACACCTTCTCCTCCGCATCCTTCCAGGGTGCAGCCGGCAACACCGCCGATGTCTCTCAGTCGTCTGCGCGGACGAGCCCTGCAAATACACCTGCACCTACTCTGCAGTAACACGATGGGTGGCATCAGTGGTGGGTCCTCATAGTGATACCCAGGAGCGGGCATTATTGGACACAATGGACAGGATTCGCGGAGACATGGCAGTGGTGGTGTCAATATAATGTGTGCTGTTTGTTGCTCTGAAATTCAATATGGGTAACACCCATGACAAACCCTCAGACACCCTTGTGCACCCCCTTCATGCTGACGAGACGTTTGCCTTACCCTGCCTACTGCACATATGTGATGCATGCCCTGTGGCTGCAGCACAGGTGGTGGCAGGTTGAGTGAGGCTGGCCGTGAGGGAGATGCACGAGAGGGTGAGTATGGGATGGAGCCATGAGATTGTATGAGGATTGGGTCGCGTGTTAGTGGCAGGATGAGTACTGGCGAGGTGAGTAGGTGGAGGTAAGATGAGGATGGGGTGTGAGTGGGCATGAAGGCTGATGTGACAGAATAGTGTTGGCGGTGCCGAAGGAGATTTGGGGTGGGGGCAGTGTTGTGGCAGACGGAGTGTAGGGGAAAGACTTCGTGTTCTCACTGTGGCTGACCTACTGCGGTCATTGCAGCGCCTCCTGCACTGTATGCAGGTGGGCGATATGTTGGTGGCGCAGGTGACCCCCTCTGCCACCTCGAGCCAGGCCTTCTTGGTGGCAGAGGCAGGCCGCTTCCTCCCGCCCGCCGGGGGGAAGATCTGTGTCCTCCCCCTCCTCCTCACCCCATCTGATGATACCTGGGGTGAGGCATCATTAAACTGGGAGCAGCCTTCCCCCTGGGCTGCTCCATGCTGCAATTTGTCCCATTGGTTGCAGCATCTGTCAGTGGAGGACTGCCCCTTTAACTAGAGAGCCTCCAGCTGACAGATCGTACTGCGCATGCGCAGCCCGCCCGACGCGCAGGCCAGCGCCGTGGACCCCGGAGGAGCAGGTAATTGGATCCTATTAGTGGGTTGCCTGCTACGATCGCGTGGGCAACCCACTAATTTCGCCGTTCGCGTTTTCGACGCTCCCGGAGGACCACCCGCTGGGAACCCGCAGGCCTGCTAAATTCGGGCCCTATGTTTTCCAAGTTCTCCAAGCGATTAGGAAAGTTGACCTTTGATGTCCAGCTGCAGTTATCCAGAGGTTGTTAGTGTATGTCTGAAGCTTAGTGACCTTTGAATGTTTATTCTGCCTGTTACTTAAAAGAGACATATTATATAATTGTTATTGAAGTCCCTACTGAACAGCATCTGGTTTCTGATCACTTTGTTCATGGAATGACATGCAGGTGGTAAGTGTAATTAATTGCACAAAAATAAGAAGTTCCATATAAATATAAGTGCTATGAAGAGATTTTGTACATGCCTGCAACATAACAGTCACAAACAAGTTCCCCCTAGATATTTCATCAGCTCCAGATGGAGAGGGATAGAATGCTAATCTGAGCATGATCCCTTCTTGCAAACCTCCTCCACTATTTTAAGGCAAAAAGGCATTGATACAATCTGTGGAAATGCCCATAGACCCAGAGATGTTGTAGGTTGTAGACACACATTGGATCAGATTTTCTGCTATTGAGGATTTGGGCAGATCTTCAGTATGACAGGATGTTCACCCAGCACAAAGATCCACCCCTCAAACCTCAGCTGATTTTTCGGCCTCTGGGTCATTTAGATAATTTTGGTAGGCTCCCTGGCCTCTACCAAGGACTCGCCGCTAGGGAGAGTGGGGGACTGGCTGCGCCAGACTTTGGAGACCTGCCACAGCGAGGAGTGCCTGCAATCGATTGAACAGGCTTTAAATTCCAAATACCCACTTCCCGCCTTGACAGCAACGCTGGTGCCAGAGCTCAACAAGCATTTCTAGTGTCCAGTGTTGCTATGCACAAATGACAGGAAATATGTTAGATGACATAGTTTCCTCATTTGAATATCATCACAATATAGCAACCCACATATAGAGACAGAGGGCTCGATTTTACCACCCGCTATCAGGTGCGTTCTCGGCGGGGGGGCCCCGAAAATCGCGAAATCCAGGAGCGGGACCGGATCCCGCCTCGATCCCGCCCACTTCCGGGTTCCCCGCTGACGCGCCGGCGTGCGCGTGCAGCCCCCGCTGGTGGGAATCCCGCAGGCAATTAAAGCCAGTGGGATGCCACTTGACAATATTTAGTTAGGTATTTCAGGTCATTAACTGACCTGATTAAGGGACTATGTGGGATTTTTGAACAACATGGGACTGTTTCCCACACTAGGGGAAACACTCCCAGGTCAAATGGACATGTTGCAGCTGTCAGCCTGTGGCAGCTGCAAAGGTCCATTTGACAGGTGGTGGGGGGAGACCCTCACCCATTGCAGGAGGCCACTCTGTCACTTTGGACAAAGTTTGGCCTCCACCACCCTCCTCCTGACGGTCAAAGTCACCAACCTGCGCACTTACCCCGGGGTCCGGAGACATGTACCTACCTTGCGGACCCCCTCAGATGTACATCTTGCGGATGGGGGCCGCCGTAGTTGCAGTCATGACCCCCTCGGAGGGTGAACACCATCACCAGCCTCACCATCCACGCCGTCCACCTCTGACACGTGGAGCTCCACAACAGAGTGCTGTGACACATCCACCTGTACAGCAGGAGGGAGCGCTGCAGCAGAGAGAGATGCGTCGCAGAAGGCACTACCCTCGCCACAGGTTCCACAGACCGAGGCTCAGCCTCCTGGACCTCTCTGAGCAGCAGTGCACGCGGAGGCTCAGAGTCACTCGACATGTAGCCATGGACATCTGCAGCCTCTTTCATGCCGAGCTGCTCCTGGCTGGCCCGTGCACCATCTTCCCACCTGTCGCTGTCAAAGTCACCACTGCCCTCCCGAACTTCTCCTCCGCAGCCTTCCATGGTGCAACCGGGGACATCGCCGATGTCTCTCAGTCGTCAGCGCAGAAGAGCCCTGCAAATACACCTACACCCACTCTGCAGTGACACAATGGGTGGCATCAGTGGTGGGTCCTCATAGTGATACCCAGGAGCGGGCATTATTGCACAAACCGGACAGGATTCGCGAAGACATGGCAGTAGTGGTGCCAATATAATGTGTGATGTGAGTTGTTCTGAAATTCAATATAAGTAACAACCATGACGAACCCTCAAACACCCTTGTGCATCCCCTTCATGCTCACGACACGTTTGCCTTACGCTGCCTACTGCACATATATGATGCATGCCCTGTGGATGCAGGTGGTGGCAGGTTGAGTGAGGCTGGCCGTGAGAGAGATGCACGAGAGGGTGAGTATGGGATAGAGCCATGAGATTGTATGAGGATTGGGTTGAGTGGTAGTGGCGGGATGAGTACTGGCGAGGTGAGTAGGTGCAGGTAAGATGAGGATGGGGTTTGAGTGGGTGTGAGGGGTGATGTGACAGAGTAGTGTTGGCAGTGCCGAAGGAGATGTGGGGTGGGGGCAGTGATGTTGCAGACGGAGTGTAGGGGAAAGACTACGTGTGCTCACTGTGCCTGACCTACTGAGGTCATTGGACCGCCTCCTGCACTGTGTGCAGGTGGGCGATATGTTGGTGGCGCAGGTGACCCCCTCTGCCACCTCGAGCCAGGCCTTCCTGGTGGCGGAGGCGGGCCGCTTCCTCCCGCCCGCCGGGTGGAAGATCTCTGTCCTCCCCCTCCTCCTCACCCCATGTATTGATACCTGGGGTGAGGCATCATTAAACTGGGAGCAGCCTTCCCCCTGGGCTGCTCCATGCAATCATCTTTGCTATTGGTTGCAGCATCTGTCAGTGGAGGACTGCCCCTTTAAATAGAGCGCCTCCAGCTGACAGATCTTACTGAGCATGAGCAGCCCGCCCGACGCGCAGATCAGCAGCGGGGAACCCGGTGGAGCAGGTAAGTGAATCCAATTAGTGGTTTGCCTGCTACGATCACGCGGGAAACCCACTAATTTCACCGGCAAGCCCATCCGCCGAGAACCCGCATCCCTGCTAAAATCGGGCCCAGACTGTCAAACAATGTTAAAATGGCCAGAACGTAGCAGCAGAGCACATTGCAGGTCCTTTTCCCATCCCACCCCAGATCCACTGAAAAACCTGGAGAGGGAAGGATGAAAATCTCGGTCCTGGTCTAAACGTTTTGACAAATTGCGATTTAAAGTGGCATTATTGTTCAGCATTGTACACCATTATATAGTATAAATCTAGCAGCAGGGAGCCTGAAGGCACATCAGATAAACAAATCATGAGACTATATAAGCTATATGTTTTTATCTGTATTTCCTTGAGGATTTTCTTGTCTATTTTCTCACTGTGCTTTAAAAGAAAATAAATCACAAACAAATATTGAAACAATGAAGTCATAATATAATATGAACACCCTATTATAGAAAGGATATTATTAAACTAGAAAGAGTGCAGAAAAGATTTACTAGGATGCTACCGGGACTTGATGGTTTGACTTATAGGGAGAGGTTAGATAGACTGGGACTTTTTTCCCTGGAGAGTAGGAGGTTGAGGGGTGATCTTATAGAAGTCTATAAAATAATGAGGGGCACAGATAAGGTAGATAGTCAAAATCTTTTCCCAAAGGTAGGGGAGTTTATAACGAGGGGGCATAGATTTAAGGTGAGAGGGGAGAGATAAAAAAGGGTCCAGAGGGGCAATTTTTTCACTCAAAGGGTGGTGAGTGGCTGGAACGAGCTGCCAGAGGCAGTAGTAGAGGCGGGTACAATTTTGTCTTTTAAAAAGCATTTGGACAGTTACATGGGTAAGATGGGTATAGAGGGATATGGGCCAAGTGCAGGCAATTGGGACTAGCTTAGTGGTATAAACTGGGCAACATGGACATGTTGGGCCGAAGGGCCTGTTTCCATGTTGTAAACTTCTATGATTCTTTGATTCTATAATATATTGCTAATAATAAATAACTACAATATCTTCAAGGGGTCGGCAGTGGCTCAGTGGGAGCAGTCTCGCCTCTGTGTCAGACGGTTGTGGGTTCAAGTTCCACCAGGGACTTGAGCACAGAATCTAGGCTGGCACTTCAGTTCAGTACTGAGGGAGCACTGCACGGTCGAAGGTGCTGTCTTTCAGATGAGACATTAAACCGAGGCCCTGTCTGCCCTCTCAGGCGGACGTAAAAGATTTAATACCACTATTCAAAGAAGAGCATGGGAGTTCTCCTAGTGTCCTGGCCAATATTTATCCCTAAACCAACACCTAAAACAGATAATCTGATCATTATAGCATTGCAGTTTGTGGAACTTGCTGTGCGTAAATTGGCTGCCCCGTTTCCTACATTACAACAGTGACCATACTTCAAAAATACTTCATTGGCTGTAAAACGCTTTGTGATGTCCTGAAGTCATGAAAGGCACTAAGTAAATGCAAGTTCTTTCTATCTCATTGAGACTGGTGTTCCTCATTAGATCACAAAGTCCTAAAGAACTGATAATGCAGTTTGATTGCAGTGCAGTAGGACTGGAACTCATCACATGCACAGCATGCAACCAGCATGGTTTTGCCAAATCTGCTAATTTTAATGATGATCATACATTTCCTGCACAGATTGGTTAATGCACATGGAGCACATTGTGCACGGCTGCAGGACATAGGGCAAGTCAGCCACTCTTAAAGGGCTGCTGACCTCTGTCAAAGCACAGCTGCACACTCAAGAAATGTAAAGAACTGCTGCTACCAGTTCAGTTTAGAAGGAAGAAGGAACAAGAGCAAATAATTCCTCTTGAGGATGTTTCGCTGGAGATCTTACTCCCGAAGGTGCAGCAAAGGAGAGTCGCCCTCTTTGAAGCTGAGGAGCACCCTCTGATCGGGTTCGATGTAAAATATGCCGGCTAGACATGGGGGAAAGACTAAATGTAGTGTCTCACATCCATAGGTCATGGGAGCAAATTGGAAAGGAATTTTATGGTTTCAGGAAGACTGCCAAAGTTAGAGTTGCCTACAAATAGTATATGACTTTAGGATGAAAGCCAAAAAGAGGTCACAATTAACCTCGTGCAACTTCACCGAGGCAACACACAAAGCAGTCACGCAACCTTTCAGCTCTTTGATACATGCATATGCCTGGCCATGTTGCTTCACCTGACGAAGGGGATAATCTCCGAAAGCTTGTGATTTTAAAATAAAATTGTTGGACTATAACCTGGTGTTGTAAGATTCCTTACATTTGTCCACCCCAGTCCATCACCGGCATCTCCACATCGTGTTGCTGTAGGGCAGACTTTGTTGCTGACACGGGAATATGTTTCTAATGTCATCCATAAATCTTGCAAATTAGGACCACCATGCACACTGCCAACAGAAGCTAATTGCATGCAGCATGTTCATGGACTCATACGAGAGGCATGCAAGCTGCCCTTCTGATGACGCCATCTCTTTCTCTTCCTCCAAAACTCTCTTTAAAATCCACCTCTTTCACCAAGCTTTTGGTTACCCCTCCTAATATATTTTTCTTCTGCTTGGCACCCATTTTTTTGCTTATGCCTCTGTGAAGCACCTTGCAATATTCTTCTACATTAAAGGAGCTTTATAAATGTAAGTTGTTGTTAGTGCCAATGCAGGGAGCATGAGGCAAAAAAACCAACAGCCGGCACAACTGCTCATGAAAGCCTGGAAAGTGCCAGCTGGAATTTTTTTTTAAATGTTAAAAATGCAAGTGGGGTGTCTAAAATGCCTAATTCACTTACCTTTGAAATGTATGGGCCTTTTAAAGACCCTCTCTCTTGGTCTGCCCGAGGCCTCCTTCCCACCAGGTTTTCATGGTCATGCTAGGGACTTGGCATCCAGCATGCTCATGGCTCAGAAAATTGCCAGCTCACATTTCCACACCCACTTTTACATAGGATAATGAAGCTCCCATCTGCTTTGAGCGGGAGCTTGACTGGAATTTATAGCGGAGTCCAGAATTAGCATGAATCTAGAGGAACCAATTTCCGCCTGATATCCTACCCTTTACCATCCCATTAGTGCACAATCTAGGGATCTAAGAAGATGAAATCAGTCCTATTGTTTCTTTGTTAGTTGATAATGCAAAGATGTGAATATTAGAACGTAATGATTTCCTAAGTATATTGGCAACATCAAGTCGCAGAAAATAGTATCTGCACCAACATTTTCTTTCTTTCCGTTGTTACAAGTAGGGAGAACTATAAAGTACATTGCCACATAACACCATACTTTTTAAATTTATTCTCCTATTGCTCTCTTATTAAAACCAAAGTGTTCAGAAGCTTTTCAAATTTTGAACCTAAATTATAAACATCATATTGAAAGTAGAATGTCCAAAATTGCACAAAATATTCCAAATGTGGCCTTATCTGTGATTTATAAAGGCTTACGATGAGCTGACTTATATCAATTGCCTTTGAGATACATCCCAGTACTTGATTAGTCTTATTGATTAATAGACCTACACTAACTGAAGGTGGTTGGTCATTATTCACACCAAGTTCTTTATCTTTTCGTACTTTTGCCAATTGACACCCATCCCATCTATTCATGTTTCATGTACCCAGTGTACATTACATTATTTCTATCCACATTAAAATCTTTTTTTGTACTGTGGAGAAACTGGAATCAATGACTAAGGCTCATCGTGAAGGATACTATGGAGATTGAAGAGTTGGAGAAAATAATAGGTAAAACAAGAAGTAGCAGTTCTATGACATAATAATTGGGCCTTAAAAGCCTGTAAATTATAAGGGGAAAACTGAGGGAGGTAAGGAGTCCCCCAATTTTGAGGCCCTGGGAAAGAACGAGATAGAGTATGTGACAGTGTGATGAGTCTTGGCTTTAATGCACTGGGATGGAGAAAGGAGGAAGTGTGTGCAGGACAATGTATTTGGAGTTGTAAAGGAAACAGGGAATATTCAGAGGACCAAGGTAGTGTCCTGAGTGAGGTAGTGTCAATAAAATACAGAGATAAGAAAGGTTGTGATGGAGAGAAATGTTGGCAATAGAGGTGAGGAACGAATGACAAACATTTTTCTGAATCCTTCAAAGTAGGAAATGTGAAGATTCAAGGTGTCACACTTCCTATAAAATCAGCAAACAACAAAGTGCAGGGGTATTACCATCTTGATGCCATTACTAACATCACAAATTTAAACAATTCACAGTGTCGGAACTCTTGAGGGGTGGAGGAAAGGAGGGAGTTGCAGTTGCAATTAATTATAAGTTAAGACCATAAGAAAGCATGGAGCAAGAAAACATGGAATGTGCCTTTAATACAAATTCTCAACAAAAGATTTTGGGTTATGTTAAGCACGGCACAATCACTCACTGTTTCAATCACTCCATTTTTAAGTTATTACTTTACTTTTTATATTTACTTTCAGTATACATATAGCCTCTTCAGGCTCCAACTAACAGTTTAGGATGCAATCCTATGTAATGTTGTACAGATTGGACTATGTTCATTTTTTTTTGTATATTGACAACTGTGATGTTAAGTAATGTCAATAAAAATATATACTTTTAAATATGTTAACTTAAATTGAACTCCTGCTTTCAGATCCAGTCCTACTTCAAGGTTCTATTTTAAATGCCAAAAAAGAAGGGGTTTTTTTAGAACAAGGCCCAATGAGAAAGTGAAGTGATGTCAAAGGATTTGTTACCTACAGTGAAATATCTTACAATTAACTTAAGTAACTTAAAAAGAAATGCAAAACAATAAGATTCTTAATCTTGGAAATTTTAAGGATAAACTTGGAGTTTCAGCACAATTACATCAGGTAAATGTTGTGGAGGTCATTGTTAGGAATTAAAGAGGGTGAGAATAAAGTTAATATGTACAAACATAAAACCTGACCTGTGTACAATAGAAATAGTTTTTTTTAAAAACTCCTTATAGCACTATGCAGACAATCTCAAAGGATTTGAAAGGAAGAAAAATAGGTTACAATATAGTGCCAAATAATTCTGATAAATTGGGTTGTTTTTTGTAATTATGATAAATCTAAAATTAATTTATAGCTATTTTGTTTATAATGTGATGCAGACATCTTGAGCATGCTGTGATACTGAGTGAAATTTGAGCTGTATTTATTATGTTTAGCCATGCGTCTGATGAAAACTGCACTATGATATGTTGCAGACCAGGTTCTGCCATTACTAACATCACAGATTTAAACAACTTTCAATTCACAGCGTTAGAACTCTTGAGGGATGGAAGGAACGAGGGAAATGCAATTGTAATTAATTACAATTATAAGTTAAGACCATAAGAAAGCATGAAGCAAGAAAACATGGAATGTGCCTTTAATACAAATTCTCAACAAAAGATTTTGGGTTTTGTTAAGCACAGCACAATCACTCATTGTTTCAATCGCTCCATTTTTACGTTGTCACTTTACTTCATTGTAAGAATAGGTTCCTTAGCCATTCGGAAACCCATGACAAATTACATGCTTTATCAAAGCATTCTTTAGCTGCTAGCAAAGAACTGGGTTGGGATAAAACTAGTTGATTAAGATAAATAGACTAATACTGAGCGAAACAGCAGTGCCCACTCTAGATCTTGTAACAGTTCAAGATAATGTCTAATAATTAGCATTGATTTATATCAGGCATGTCAATTCTTGATCCTATGTTTTACAGCAACTGGGTCTATATTTTTGTTTTTCCCAATAAAAAGCAGCTAATCTATTGCGAACCAGTGAGTCTTAGGAGCTTGAATAAACTCTGCATTGTATCCGTTGCAGTGTACCCAGTTGTCTGTTAAGATGCACAAATCTACATCATTTCAAGCACTTCAAACATCACAAAAGATTCTTCATTGACTTAGCAAATGCTAACTTCTCCTTAGTGCCCTGGTAATATATTAATGATAATTGAGTGCCCATAGATTATAGTAACTTATGCATTCATAGGAATTTTCATTTTGTTACAAAGTTAAGGATAAATTCATTGATGCCGCACTATCAGCGGGGAACTGCACTCAAAGGGAGCATATGTCAGAGATAGAGCTTTAACACCAGGAGCACAGGATTAGTGAATTTTCTCTACAGCTTTTAGTTAAATCAATACCTCAAGCTGGGATGTCATAAACTCTTTAGCAACCTTGGTTAAAAACACACACGTAGGAGTAGGACAGTCATATATGCCAAGTTCTACTGTTCAGTTCATGCCAATCCAGTGGAACACTATCATTACCCCAACCCAATATTCTTCCTTTGTACTCTCCTCCTCTCCTGAAGAGTTGATTCTTAGTGGGGCATGGTTCCACAGCCATGACGCCATCCAAATAGCCATTCTTCATGAGTGAGCCTAGACAGTGTTGGCAGGCTATTCAACTGTAGGAGGATCTCAATTAAGGCCGATCTAGTCAACACCCAATTTTCACACACACTTGGTCAGCAGAGGTCACTGCACAACAATTGTGACAGGAACCTGACTTATTTTCATATCCTTGACCCAGGAAAGTTGAGGCCAACTATAGCATCCCTAATGCCATTCCAGCTGAGATCGGCTAATTCAGCACAGACTGAGAATTGAGCCTACGGCCTTCTGCGGTGTCATGTCTAACTGTATCTAGCTTTTTCGTAACACTGAGATTCACCATATAGGCACTGTTGTTGCCCACAGCTCCTTTGGAGTACACACCATGGAATACTGGCCTTTCACTGTTCTAACAATTGAGACTATTATTTATTCTGGCACTATAATGTAGGATGTACTAACCTGTAATGTTGCATATTATATATATTGGATTATCTTAATAAGATATGGACAATGCTGGCAAGGCCATATTTATTTCTCATTGCTAGTTGGTCCGAGAATGTGATTGTGGGCCCTCTTCTTGAAGGTAACTGATTGGTTTGCTAGGCCACTTCAGAGGGCATTAAGAGTTAACCACTTAGTGTGGACTAGTCATGTATTCTTTCTCAGAAGGATAATCCACAATCAGGCAGCTTTCCTGGTCATTTCTTTTTCTGGTGACAGCCCATACATTTCCATACTTATTGGTTTCACTTTCACAATTTACCATGGTGGGATTTGATCTAATGACACCTGGGTAACGAGTCCAGTACTCATTGACTACTGTTATGAAAGCTCATATAAGTATAGATATTTTAAAAAGCTTGCTGATTAAGGGCTTCACTTTCAAATCAAATCCTGCTGAAAGATGCACTTTATCTTAGTAATCATTTAGGTGATCTTGATCAAATCAACACGTGTAGGGCAGGAACCCTACGCCAGGCTTTACTATTCTCCTCAGTCTGTGCAAGTCCAACTGAACAAAATCACTTAAACTGTATCTAGCCTGTTTCGGATGCTTCATTCCAAGAATAAGGTTGTCATGCTGGAAACAGAGAGAGTTGCAGCTGGAGATATTAACACAGACCATTTTCAGTTTAACCACTTTTGGCAGTTTGAATCCACTACAAATATAAACATTCCCATTTGAGTATTTGGATCATACCAGATACTTGGGCAAATTCAAAATCATGGATGAAATGCATTTCATTTCACCTCTCCCTTGGCAATGTAAATCCGAAAATGTTTATGCAACCAGAACCCATATACAAATGAATTTTAATTTAAGAAGAATTTCTAGTCTAGTATAGGACAACGCCAGTTGAGTTGGAAGGTTGGATTCATGATTTCCATTTCACATAGATTTTGTCCCTGTGTAGCCACCAGTAGAAATTAGACCGTGGTTTGAACCACATATAAGGATACAAACCACATACAAACCAGAGGTGAGGTGAGAGTGACTGCCCTTGACATCAAGGCAGGATTTGACTGAGTGTGGCACCAAGGAGCCCTAGTTGTTGGAGGTCAATTATCTCAGCCCCAGGGCATTGCTGCAGGAGTTCCTCAGGGCAGTGTCTTAGGCCCAACCATCTTCAGCTGCACAGTGTTCAGTTCCATTCGCAACCCCTCAAATAATGAAGCAGTCCATGCCCGCATGCAGCAAGACCTGGACAACATCCAGGCTTGGGCTCATAAGTGGCAAGTAACATTCGCGCCAGATAAGTGCCAGGCAATGACCATCTCCAACAAGAGAGAGTCTAAACACCTCCCCTTGACATTCAACGGCATTACCATCGCCGAATCCCCCACCATCAACATCCTGGGGGTCACCATTGACCAGAAACTTAACTGGACCAGCCATATAAATACTGTGGCTACGAGCGCAGGTCAGAGGCTGGGTATTCTGCAGTGAGTGACTCACCTCCTGACTCCCCAAAGCCTTTCCACCATCTACAGGAGTGTGATGGAATACTCTCCACTTGCTTGGATGAGTGCAGCTCCAACAACACTCAAGAAGCTCGACACCATCCAGGGCAAAGCAGCCCGCTTGATTGGCACCCCATCCACCACCCTAAACATTCACTCCCTTCACCACCGGCGCACTGTGGCTGCAGTGTGTACCATCCACAGGATGCACTGCAGCAACTCGCCAAGGCTTCTTCGACAGCACCTCCCAAACTCGCGACCTCTACCACCTAGAAGGACACAGGCAGCAGGCACATGGAACAACACCACCTGCACGTTCCCCTCCAAGTCACACACCATCCCGACTTGGAAATATATCGCCGTTCCTTCATCGTCACTGGGTCAAAATCCTGGAACTCCCTTCCTAACAGCACTGTGGGAGAACCTTCACCAGACGGATTGCAGCGGTTCAACAAGGCGGCTCACCACCACCTTCTCAAGAGCAATTAGGGATGGGCAATAAATGCTGGCCTCGCCAGCGACGCCCACATCCCATGAACGAATAAAAAAAAGTGTTATTTGATTTCCTGCTTTCGGAAAGTAGAATTTAAGCTATAGGGGTTTAATTATTCTTAGTTACTATCTCTACTTTCAATTTAAAATATTTCTTCACAGTACTTTTTTTTATTGATGAAATCATTTTGTTATGTATAAGATATTCTTTTTTTGTATATGTACTTTTCCCCTTGGGTCGGGAATTCAGAACCACACCAGGGACAGACACAGAAGGAAGGGGTTGGAAGGGGGTTGTGGGTTGTAAGTTGCTGCCTCCTTTCTCTGGCTGCAACCTGATGACTCTTTTGCTCCACCTCCTGTCGTTCCTGTGCAGCAAGCTACAAAGATTTGGGTAATTTGGCTGGGCTGCACAACTCCAACAGATTTATTCATGCACCTAACACAAGACTCTCAAATGCCAATCGACTCCTCTATCAGTTCTTGTAGTCCCATGGGACTCACTGTATTTGCTCTCCCCGTCTGTCCAAAGTTGCTGTACAAATGTCGTAAACAATATTTTCAGGGGATAACCCTGATCCCTAATCAACCATTCTGATACCTGACTTTGAGTCACCAAGGCAGATTAGTGCATGACACAAATGTCAAGGCAGCTTCAAGAGTAGCAAACGGTAACAATGAGTGGCAAAAAAGTTCAAAGGTAGTGGTCACTTTCACTGCTACAGACAATACTGTTCTGCTGGTGGAATCAGGTCCTCAGCCAACAGCCTTTGGGGAAAGGTGCACTGAAAGGCAGAAGATTGTAAGTAGGACCTTTTGGGTCTGTAAGCCCTTTTAAAGAGATATCTACATGTTGGAAACAAATGTTTTCTGTGATACCTCACTCTAAGTTCCTCCAGTGTGGCCTCATCCATTCCTCCTCCTCTTCCTCATCACACAAAAAGACAGGGATTCCCATTGGGGAATCTATTTATCTGGTCCAAATAATAACTTTATCCAGTACTCACTATAAATGGCAGAAAAAAATCCTGAAAGAAGCTCCAGATCACCAGACAACGAAAATCAATCTTTAGGCAAGGTTTCACAAAGCTTCAGATATCTCAACTCAGATGGCTCCTTAATGCTTTGCCCACCTTAGGGATGCCACAGCCTAGCTCATAGCACAACTTCTGGTGACGGTGTTCTGAGAGGTCAGCATTGGAATGGTAATTAGGGGAAACTGAGCGGAGACCTTGTCCATGTTCACCTGCCCCATTTACATGCATTGGGTGGAGCTTCGGGTGGGCGATACTGTAGACTGGCAAGTTTTATAGAGGATAATTTTGGACCAACTTTTTTGGGGCAGTATTGAGGCAGTCTGCCATGTTGCCCCATTTAATGCTTTTTAGAACCCCAAGACCACCCATAAATGGGCAGTAATAAGTAGGAAATTCCAGCCCATATTGTCATGAAAAATCTATTTTGAAATATGCAAGCGTTTTTTAATGCTGCACAATGCAGCCTTAACACTTATAATGCCATTTACAGTGAAAATAGCCTCCCTAGTTCTTGGGTGAACTCGAAATACAATATGTCACAGCGATGTCCTTTCACCTAAGCAATGGGAGTTTGACTACAAATCAGAAAAATAGGAACTGAAGTCTCTGCTGGAAGATGGTTGTAAAGTCTCCTAAGTAAAATGAATTTGAGTACAACAAAGCAAAGTTTTGTGTCTTTTATGCTTCATCAGTGTAAGTCTGTGAACTTTCAGAGGAGCAAATGGGAGTAGTGAGATTTGGTCCAACAAAAGCGAGATTTGGGCCAGAGAAAGCAAGCCCAGGTCTGTGGGGAGAGATATTAGGGCAGAGGAAATGGAAGCAGGCCAAATTGGAGCTTCAAAACAGAATTTTACTTTGATGTCCATTGGAACAGATATAGCCCAGAGACTACGCCCCAAGTTTTAATCTAGCTGAACTGTTTTGTATGGGAAATTTTAAAAATCACACTAGTACAGTAGGACTTAGGGAGCACCCTTTTGAAGTTAGGGTTAGGTTTATTGGTGGGATTGGTGCTTCCGTCACTGTACAATTTCTTATGTGGGGATGGATTAGAAATACGATGGCACGCGTCTGTTTCTCAGGCTCAAAACTGGTGCCTAAGCATCCAATTTTGTGGGCGGGGCACACGTACTCTTTACCCGTCGGCCACCCGCCATATTGGTGAAGGCAAAAAAACATGCATCAAGGGCCTGCACCTGAAACAGGCATTACTTTCTTTGTATATGCAAATAACACCTGTTTGAGGCCTCCTATGCAAAATTGGGTTGCCCTGAATACAGCCAGTGCTCAGTGTGCAGTCACAATTGTTATTTAGGGAAACACAGCAGTCAATTTGCGCACAGCAAGGTCCCACAAATAGCAATGAGATAAATGACCAGATAATCTGTTTTAGTAGCATTGGTTGAGAAATAAATGTTAAGCCAGGACACTGAGAGAACTCCCCTGCTCTTCTTCAAAAGGTGCTCTCGGATCTTTTACATCAATCCGAGAGGCTAGACGAGGGGACAGCTTTTCAGGTGGTGAATCAACGGGCACAAGTGTGCAGGAGCTAAGGCAGGGGAATAGGACGCCACAGGTGCCAGCTCGCCGGAGGGCAAGATCACATACTAGCTCTGCTGCAGAGGACCTAGATGCTGACTTTGAGGGCCCAGGCTACCAAAGAAGCAGGAAATGCTAGGTGCACTGGGCAACCTGCCAGTGAGCTTGCGCACAACGGCTCAGAGCAAAGGTCTGGCAAAATGTCGTCTTCCTAAAAGTTTGGCCTACTGGCGGGTCCCTGAACAGGAAATGAGTCAGAGTTGCTGCCCTTTCACTTCCAGTGAATGAATATGCAGAGTATGGGAGGAAAGAGATACCTGGGCAGTCAGATTTTGAAACAAGAGGACAGCAAGTTCCAGACCTAGGCCCGGAACTGGAAGCTAAAATGCAGGTCATTTTTTGCAGTTAGAAAGAAAAGCAATTGCAAAAACAAGTCAGCCCACAAAAAGGGACAGAGTTCATAGTTTGTTATTTTTTCTCAATTTTTGAGGCGAGAAGTGAAATTTAGTGAAGGAAGTGGGGTTTGTTTTGACTGTTATCCTGTATGTCACTTGTTGTCTGTAAAATAAAACAGCTTATCGATTCACATCAGATCTCACCTCACTAAAATGTTTCTCAGTCAGCCTACGGAAAGATTGGACAGGCACACGGGACAGCATGTGTGAAAGACCCGACATCCAGTTCAGATCACAAGGGGGATCTATTGTTACAGCCCTGGGTTACATTATCATATAACTACATATTAGACAGTGCAGACACATTCCTGAATGTAAGATGCTCAGATTGTTTACAGAAGTGACCAGCATCACTGTACCCAGGAGAATATTTAAGGCAGACCTAAAACTTGTAACACTGTCCAAGGAGATCTGAAAGTAAATTAGCAAAAATATTTCATTTGATAGTCTGTGTTTTGTAGTGGACAAATATAAATATTGAAGTGAAGGAACAAATTACAGTCAAAACCACTTAATAGAAGTATCTAGGAGTTACATCTGTAGGTTAATGTCATTTAGCTGCCAGATATTATGGGGTAGATTTTCGTCTTCACCATCGAGGCAGTGATCTTGGGGGGCAGTTCGCCTGTCCTTTACAGATCCTGCCTGATTTTCATCCCATTAATATTTAATTGATTGAATGTGGTGAAATTCTCTCTATACCTAATGGTTTGGAATAAATGTGGTTGGCAAACTTGCTAAACTTCTGAATCCAACACTAAATTTCACTCCTATAGCTCCACCACAATGTATCAATGGCACTGCAATTGTGATGCTAACATGGCTGCAGGCCAGTGCAAATATATAAATATTTCTAGGCCAATATCTTTAGTTTGGCACAGGGGTTCCTCACTTTATATTCGCATCGACTTTTTCTATTAATGGTAGTGAGTGAAAAAAAAACACTTTGGTGATTTGTTTTAGAACCATCCCGGTATAGCAAGTGATGGAATCTATTTAACCTTGGCTATAATTCAATCAGTGACGATAATCATGCATTCATAAAGATATGATTTCCTCATGTCTATTCTTGTGCGCACATAATTTAGTACAAACACAGGAAAGAGCTTCGCACTTAACAATGTAATGTTAAATAGTTTTGCTATAAATGTTCCCACAGGTCTGCTCAGTTGTAACAGCATCAAACTAATTGCTTCATCTCATGAAACATCCTGTGAGAAAGGCAGGGAACATCCCTTTGCTGTCTTTTAAAATAATATAATTCAAGGTCAGTCAAATTCTTTTCAAGGATTGGGGTCATTAACAATAAACACTTCATTAGGTCACTTCAATTTGCCAAGAAAAGTTGCTCTTAAGAGGAGTGTGATCACATTAGAGCCAGTACAATATTAGAATAAGAGGAGTGTGATCACATTAGAGCCAGTACAATATTAGAATAAGAGGAGTGTGATCACATTAGAGCCAGTACAACATTAGAATAAGAGGAGTGTGATCACATTAGAGCCAGTATAATATTAGAATAAGAGGAGTGTGATCACATTAGAGCCAGTACAATATTAGAATAAGAGGAGTGTGATCACATTAGAGCCAGTACAATATTAGAATAAGAGGAGTGTGATCACATTAGAGCCAGTACAATATTAGAATAAGAGGAGTGTGATCACATTAGAGCCAGTACAATATTAGAATAAGAGGAGTGTGATCACATTAGAGCCAGTACAACATTAGAATAAGAGGAGTGTGATCACATTAGAACCAGTATAATATTAGAATAAGAGGAGTGTGATCACATTAGAGCCAGTATAATATTAGAATAAGAGGAGTGTGATCACATTAGAACCAGTATAATATTAGAATAAGAGGAGTGTGATCACATTAGAGCCAGTATAATATTAGAATAAGAGGAGTGTGATCACATTAGAGCCAGTACAATATTAGAATAAGAGGAGTGTGATCACATTAGAGCCAGTACAATATTAGAATAAGAGGAGTGTGATCTCATTAGGTTCAGTATTACAATAGAAGAGAGACGAGAGCTCAGCAGGGAGAGTCTTAAGTGTCTTTGCTATCTTAGACACATACAGCAGATTGTAACACAATGTCTAGAGGGTTATTAATAGGTTGGACTTCTATTTTTTTTTAACTTTCATTTTCTGAGATTAATATGATGTCATATAAAGGTGAGGAATGTATTATAAAGGATATTGCAAGATTTAAATATAACAGCCAGTAATGTGGCAGATTAAAAATCATGGATCCTATAAAAAGAACTACAAATTGGCTTTTGGGTGCATTCTACACTTACAAAACAGAGGGTGGGGGGATCTGTTTTCATTTTGCCAATCAAAATCCAAGAGCAAAATTCAAGTTTCATAATTGTGAATGGCTGAATTCTTTTGTGAAAATGAAGTGAACTCATCATGCACTGTTTGGAAGGGTTAAGTATCAGTGTTCACTTTACAACCCAATTGTTTGAGGATTCAGGTAGCAAGGTTGACTGGCACATACACCTCCCCCGCCGATTGGGATGCATTTTTTCCCTGTCGATATTCAGGCACTTCATTAATCAGTGCAATTCATGATAACAGATAACACTCACCTCAGCTTGTAATAACGACGCCCTCTGGTGATTGTCTGCAGTGTCATTGCTGGATGTATGGAAATGAATGGCATTTGGAGAAGTAAATAATGCATAGAAACATTTTGACAAACTCAGAGAACCCTTGAACTGACCGATCCTTATTACAGTGAAAACATATGGGGGACCCCATTGATTCAGAAGTTATTGTTCCAATACATTGCAGCTCACCATAGCAGGGTATAGATTTAAGTCTGCAAGATCACAAACTCGAACATGGATTTTCTACATAATGTTTACTCCTCTTCTCTCCCTCTCCATTTATTCTTCTCAGGCTAGGAAGTCCAATCTCAACTGGGCAGTTTAGTGAGATTCTGATCTTGGCTGTGTCAATTGACCTTTGACATGGGAGACAGGGAAAATTGGAGTACTGGTCTACCCTGGTGATTCTCGTGTGGCTTCCTGCTTACAACTGAAAAACAGCATTGGCCTCAGGAGCAAGTCAATGCCAGAAAACTGCTCATAACTTCAATAATAATCTGTTGCACATATTACATTTTGGGTTGGAGAGAGCCAACATATCCCAATGTTCCAAGGGCTCCTTAAACAAATCTCTTGGCCCTTTGCTCTAGAGGTTTGTGACCTTATTGGAAGCCCTCTATTATAGAACACACTCCAACACATTAGAAAAGAAATTCCAATCAGAAAAGGTCATATGTAAACACTCTAACAATCGTACCCATTTATTGGCAACGCACTTAATTGCAATTCCTGTTTTAATGCAACTATTTCTATGGTCCCATTTTTTGAAACTGTGGGAGAAACATCATTATTGTTGAAAAGAGGATTCAATTGGCCTTCAGTAACACACTCCTCCCCAGATAACTGGCCTGTCCTTATATACATGCATTTATGCACAGCAAGCCATGAAACTTAATGTCAGGGCGCCTATACTCAGTATTTTCTTTTTGTGTATAGGGCATGCAGCTGACCTCTAATTAAAGTTGATGGGCACTTAGCTAAAGGGAACCATCACAAGTAATGTAGTCATTAATGCGATTGTAATGGTAAAATTGTAGGAATGCATATGAAAAAGTATTCAGCTAAAATAAACAGCGATGCGATATGTTGGTGTCACGAGTTTATAAGTACCACCTGCAACCAATGCACTGGTCACATCCCTAGGTTTGCAGGTCGTAAGAATCGGTGTAATGGTATATTATATATATCTAGCTGCCCCCTTCTAGTGGTCCTTTTATTTAGCTTATAAACTATGAATTAGACTTATTAAAAGCAAAGGTTAAAAGGTTGCATGTGGTCAATGCAGCAGATTTAATTTGGTTACTGAATTTCTAAGTTATATCTCCTCAGGTATACAAAAATAACAAAAGTCATGACACTACACTAACTCTTTTAGTAATACTAAACCTGGACCAGCAACCTTAATATAAAAATTAGAAATAGGGTTTTGTCTACCCTCCGTGGAGTCTCTATGAACCATCTCCATACAGGCTGCAACACAACAAGAACTGCCTGCGGTATCTCTCAGCACATTTTGAAGTTGAAAACTGATATTCAGGAAAATGAAAGGAGTCTTCCATAGTTGAAGCAAGTTTATCAAATTAGTGCAAAAGAAAAATACTGCAGATACTGGAAGTCTGAAATAAAACTTCTGATGAAAGGTCATCGACTATTTAAAAGGCCAATGTAAAAATGGATTTCGGAGGAGCTAGGAGGTTTTGGAAGGAGACGGTGAGGGTTAGTGTGGATGGATTCAGGACGAGCAAGGCCAGCACCCAGATTTAATGATGCTTCCCTTGACTTACTGCTGAGTGCAGTCAGGAACAGGAGGGAAATCATTTTCCCAGCAATGGGAGGAAGAAACCTGCTGCTCTCACCAAGAAGGTGTGGTTAGAGGTGGCTGAGGAGATGAGCAGCAGGAGTTTTGTGTCCCGGTCTTGGATGCAGTGCAGGAAGCGGTTTAATGACCTAACCAGGTCAGGAAAAGTGAGTACAGTTGCTGATTCACCCATATCCTGTGGTGTACAACAGCACCCCCTCACTCTATGTCACCAAGCGTTCTCCATCACATCACTCCTCACACCCACTTCAGTTCCAACAGCACCCATCCTTCACTTTCTATGCACTTCCTCACCTCCCCATTTATTCATCTACCGCTGCCAATCACCCCCAATCCTTATGCAATGTGATGTATCTGTCTGATAGTCACCCTCTGATGCATCTGTCTGATAGTCACCCTCTGATGCATCTGTCTGATAGTCACCCTCTGATGCATCTGTCTGATAGTCACCCTCACCCAACGCACTGCATCCATCAGGTGAATACGTGATCTTCAGTCATTCACCGGTCTGTTCTTTTGCCTCTTTTCGGAGAAGAGAGCACAAAATGCAAGGGAGAGGGAGAGGACTGGAGGTGGGCGGCCACAAATTGTGCAGCTCATAGATGCAGAGAAGGATGCCATGAAGATGTGGCAGATCTACGTCCCTCTCAATTAGAGATGGAGAGTCTGGGAAGTTGCAGATGCCAGGTGACAGAATTAAAAATATCTCTGACACATATGCTGACTTTATTTCATCAACGACTGAGGTGTGAGATGCCTGAGTGTGGTGATTGGCAAGATTGTTACTTTGCCATATCAGTTTGCTTTGTTTTCCAGGGCCTTCACGCGTACAGCAACAATCTATGGACAGGCCTGATGACGATTCCTCAGAGGAGCTCATTCATTCTGAGGGTGCACCATTACAGGACGTACAGCCATGCACCAAAGCAAATACCCACACTTCGGTGGGTCCAGGTAGACAGTTAGTTGGGTTTTCACCTGGTGATTCACAATTCAAAAGTGAGTATGAGCAGGCACTGATGGTAGGGACAGCTGTGGAGAGTCCACGTTGGAGAGCACACACCTCTCCAAGCTCTGCTCAGCTGGACACAGATGCTGAGTCCCCCCGGGGGCCATTGTTGAAAAGGAGAATGATTGAGGTACAGCAGCAACATTGTGAGGTATTGGCAGACTTGACGCACACACTCTCCACAATAGTGGAGAGGATAGAGGAGTTCAGCTCCAACAATAATGGATTGGTGTCGCGAGAATGTCTGCCATGGAGAGAGTGGGCACCTCCATGGAGTTTCAAGCACAGCCATGCAGGAGATGTCTGCCACCTTAAACAGGATGACAGATACCTTATCTGTGACCTTATAACACGTCACTGATCTGCATCAAGCTGCTCCCCAGCGGAGTGGTAGGAGTGATGTGACGTTAGCCCAGGAGATGTATGATGGTGAAAGGGGACGTGGAAGTGGATGCTCCACGCAAAGTGCTCTCACATCTCACCCATTGCCTCCCCGCCCCCCCACCTCAACCAGTTCCCAGCATGCTGCCTCATTTCCCGATGGCCAACTCTGTCCCTGCATAGTTGCAGGTGGAGTAGTCTTTGGCTGGGCCCTCAGAGGCTCCAAATCCTAGAGGTCGTAGGTCAAGAGCATCTCAGCAGTCAGCGCAGAGCAGCCTTCCTCTACCTCTGCTGAAGCCACAGGGGATGCAACACATAGAAGCGGTAGTAAATGTAAAAGAAAGCTATTGTAATTCACCGCAGGTATGCACATGGGTGTTTCACAACATGTTATGTTGTTAAGTTTCCTTTTTTTATAATGGCACATAAAATTTAATGATTTCTACCGCTTCCCCGTCTTGCCCATTATTGTGCCCCGAGTGCCAACTCGCCCTTTCAGTTGCTTCATGATGAATGTCAATACATGACGGGACCCAATGGGAGATGTGCAATAGATGTATGCTTGGTTCAAGGACTGTTTTGTGTAAAGGAGTGGGAGGGGGATGGTGGTGGGAACAGGCCGGAGGATTTCACTTTTTATTTCTTCCAGTGTGAGTCACTGGCTGAACCTTTGAGCTATTAGAGCATCTCTGGTATCCCGGGCAGCAACATACACGGCTGGTCTGGCGTTAGGTGCCCCATCTTCATATTTGTCCTCCTCCTCCTTCCCTCCTCTTCTTCAATGTTCTCGTCATCAGAAGATGACTGATGAGCATCTTGGTCCTCCACCTCTAATCCTCTCCGCTGCACAATGCTGTGCAGGACACAATGATTCTGGAGACCCTCGCTGGCAAGTACTGAAGGGCGCCTCCAGACCTATCCAAGTATCTGAAGCACATCTTCAATATGCCGATGGCTTGCTCGTTAACACACCTGGTGGTCATCTGGCTCTCGTTGTAGTGCTGTTCCTCACAGGTGTCATGAGCCAAGTTTGTCTCCTATGAGCCAGCCCTTAAGTCTGTCTCCTGGTAGGAGGAGGTCTGGAATGTTGGACTGCCACAGTATAAACGCATCATGACAGCTGCCAGGGAATCTGGTGCACACCTTCATAAATCTCTTCTTGTGATTCCACACCAGCTGTACATTGATCGAGTGAAATCTCTTGCGGTTGATAAAAACTCCTGGTTCATGTGGTGGTCCTCAAATTGCCATGTGTGTGCAATCATGGCACCCTGTACCTGTGGGAAGCCAGCCAAAGAGGCAAAACTGACTGCCCACTCATTCTGGCTATTGTCGTCACGGGGGAAGGTGACATAAGTCAACGCCGCGGAAAACAACCCATGTTGCCTTATGTGTAGCCGACTGAGAGACCTTCGAGATGTCTCTGGAGGTGTACTGGAAGGAGTCAGAGGCAAAGAAATTGAAGGCAGTGGTGTCTTTGACAGCGACGGGCAATGCATGGCCACCAGGTCCAGCAGGGAACAGCTCTTCCTGAAAGAGGCTGCAGATGTCTGCGACCACCTGCTGTGTCAATCTGAGCCTGCGGAAGCACTGCTCCTTAGATAGTTCAAGGAAACTGAGCCTCTGCCTGTATACCCTCTCTCGTGGGTAATGCCTCCTGCGACCTCGGCCCCTCTGTTGCTCTCCTCTCTGCTGTTCTCCACTCTGTTCTCCAGATCTGTGTTGTCCAGATCTAGGTTCTGCACCTCTTCCTTGTGCACTTCTCTCTTGTGCACCTCTCTGTTGGGCAGCTGTCTCTTGTGCATTTGCAGATCCCACCAGAGCATGACTTTGCTGCCGTGGATGATGATTATCTTCCTTGTCCGATTTCCATCGAAAGCATCAATGTGCCCCCCCATCCTGACGTTGTCCGTTTGGAAGCCTCCAAACTTCTGCAACACGTCTATGATTACAAGAGCTCTCTGCAAAATGTTTGCCAGAGGGAAGTGAGAAAGCAGCTCTAAGCACTGAGCCTTTATTCATATCGGGCAATCAGAACTTTAAACACCCCCATGACGTGCCGTTCAATCTGGTCTCTGTTTCACTGGTGGATTTCCCGAGCCCCAGGAAACCCGTGCTGGAAGCGTTAAATTCAAATCCCTGTTGAAATCTCTTCAAATGTGCCTCATTAGCGTGTGATAATGATCGACCCGCCTCTGGTGAGCAGGTTACTCGCACGCAGCCAAATGCGCATCCGTTGGAGGCGGGTTGGCGTCGGTTTTAAGAATTTTACAATTTTAACCTTCCCATCCATCCCCAACCCACCTGTCCTTGGGGATTAAAACTCCCCCCGTTAACTCTGTTTCTCTCTCCACAGATCTGCCTGACCTACTGAGTGTTTCCAGCATTTTCTGTTTTTATATCAAATTAGTGAGCTCCACTTGGATATAATTCACCAAGCATTTTACCACAAATTTGACTGATTTCAGGGTAACACAAACAGGCTGCGTTAAGTGATTTCTACTTGCTTTGCAATCAAAATGTACTTGTATATATGAACAATAGGCCTGAACATTTGATGGCCAGAATCTGCCGCCAGGAGCCTCCATCTCTGACCCTGCCAGAGTCAGGAGGAGGTTCTTTATTTTAAATGTTCCTAGCAGGCACCCATGCTACTATGGGTGCACCTCAGGCATCTGAAATTGCAAGGCAGGGGGAAGGGAGAGTTGCAGGGGGGGTGGTGAAATCTTGACAGAGGCTTGAAATAGGGTTCTGGCAGCTGCAGCAGCCTTTTGGTTAAGGCCTTTCGGTCTCTTTCTAAAGGGAGGGGGGGGAAGTGATTTCTGAAACCATCTTCAGTGGTGCAGTTCAAGAACCAAGCCTGGACCCCCAAGGTGGGCCCTACTTCCACTGACCAGGAGGTCGGTAAGTCTCCTTTCATCAGGTGTACCGGCCGCCCAGTGCTTCCCAGGTCAGGGCTAAGGAAACTCCTTACTGCAGAATCTCTTCACCTGGCTCCACCCTCTCTGATACAAGGGCCATGTTGCATGCTGCAAGTTTCTAATGACAGTACTTCTTTCAGTCTGAGTGTCCCTCTGAATCGAAATATGAAGGTCATTATTGGGCGTAGGCAGTCCGACTGCTAAATTGGTGTGCGTTGCGCCAGTTTTACACCCGAGAAACAGGAACACCGCATATCAATTTCTATCCCATAAATTCTAAATAAAAAATGTTTTGAATCACATTTTGTGGCTGTTGATGCAGAAGCACTGTATACGTTCATGTTCCTGTTTATGATCTAAAATTAAATCACTCAATGTATCCACTGAGAAAGTCATCAGGAAACTCGTGTGAACTTTCAAGTGAGCCATTTTTGGACGATGTTGTTCCAATGACTAAAGCAATTAAAGAAAATGATGGAGACTATGGGGGTTATATTGGATAACCTCCGAAAATGGGTGCCGGGATCGCGGTGAGCGATTAACCCACACCTGTTGGTTGCGATGCAGGGCAGCGTGTAACGTTCGTGCTGCCTGATCATTTCTATGATTGCAGCGTGCAGCCAGCGGTACCTGCGCTGTTGAGTGGCTGCTCACCAGCAGGGGGGCCCGATATCAGGAGTGGCTTGCATCATTTAAAGGCAGTCTGCACCTCTTAATGGGGAGGTGCACTGCGGCTGCAGGAAGTGCTGGAAGTCCATTGGGAAGTAAATCTGTGCTGGACTATAGTGAAGAATGATGATGATGGCAGCTCAAGGTTTGTGGGACTCTGATATTTTCAAAATATAAGATACGGGTCTGAACGGAGATCAGAAATTGCACACTTAAAACACAGATGCAGGTCCCACCCTTATATTTAAAAACTGTTGTTTTATTTTAAAATATTGAATAAAGGTTTCACAAAACTACATCCCACATCCTTTAATCTGCACGCTAGACCCCACCAATCTGCTGATCTGAGTTTGTACCGGGCCTGCGAAAGAGCGTGCACCGAGGTTCTCTGATGATGCACTAGAGGCCTTGGTGCAAGAGGTAGACAGAAGAAGGGACAACCTGTAACCGCAGTGGGGCAAGAGGCCCTCCAGACATATGCCCCCGAGGCAGTGGGAAGCAGTAGTGAACGAGGTCAATGCCAAGAGCATAGCACCATAGACATGGATGCAGTGCAGGAAGAAGATTTAACACGAACTGTCAAGGGAGGTGAGTTCAAGTTTCAAGTGGCATATCGTACCAACTGCACCACTAGCCTCATCCACTGCTCCACACACTACACCCCCCATCACCCACCTACCAAAGACTCTTTCATTCAGTACGCAACTCTTCCAATCAGATGCTTCATCTCATCCTCACATATTACCACCGTTGCAAGCTGCACATCCACAATTCACAGGTCACACACATTGGCAGCTATTCAACCATAACAGGCACATCACCCAAACATCTTGCCAGACACTCACTGACACACTTTCTGCTTTCTTACAGGAGAAGGTGGTGCATAACAGGAGGGACCAAATTGCAATGGCTCCATGGAACATGAACCTGATGTCCTCTCTCAGGATGACAGCATTCCTGTCCCACCCCTGCCACTCCGTCAGTGTCCTTGCTGTTGCCTGTCAGCTAGCCAGCCCATTCCCTGTAAAGTATTGAAACTTTATTATAGGAACATAGGAACAGGAGTAGGCCATTTAGCCCCTCGAGCCTGTTCCATCACTCAATGAGATCCTGGCTGAACTGTGACCTAACTCCATATATATACCCGCCTTAGCCCCATATCCCTTAATACCTTAGGTTAACAAAAATCTATCAATCTCAGATTTAAAATGAATAATTGAGCTAGCATCAACTGTCATTTGCGGAAAAGTGTTCCAAACTCCTACCACCCTTTGTGTGTAGAATTGTTTCCTAACTTCACTCCTGAAAGTCCTGGCTCTAATTTTTAGGCTATGTCCTCTAGTCCTAGTATTCAAATATAGGATTCCTCCAAAAACAGGTACAAATGCATCAGCAGCCAGAACAATAATCCAGCAACAAACCTGTAAATCCCACATGATCCCTTTAAATAGCGCTGGAGGGAGTCCTCCATGCTGTTCAAGACCTGTTCAGCTGTGCGAGGTTAAGACAGTGCATTGGCAGGAGCGTGGAGTTTGAAATTAGCAGCGGTCTCTTTAAATCAGCCTTGCACACTGATTTAGGTCATATTCTCCCTACTCTACATGTTGCCAGTGTTCGTTGGTGCATGCACGCAAATGCCTTTTCCAAGATGACGTCCTGCGCACGTCAGGCCAGAAATGTGCGTGCGCATCCCGGACGCCATTTTCGGAGCTTAGGTGTCCACATAGCGCCTATACAATAGGCGCCACATAGCCTAATTTTGCCCTCATGTCACAAGATAGTGCCCACTGCCACCATTTAAACGATACATCAGAAACCATCAGAAATACAATTTGTCTCACAAATTTTCAACATCTTCCACCTCCTGCACAAACATTCTATAAAATATTTTGTAACAGATACTTCAATTGTTTATTCATTAAATCTAGTTATTTTAGATTCTTTACATGTTATGATGCAGAGGTCAAAGTTGAACCATATCAATCTTTGTTACACAAGTGGTTCTAAGTTATATTGCTGAAAAAAAGAAAGGATGGTCTCCTTGCTCCGATTTCACCTCTTTTGTTCCTTTCTCCCTACGGATCCCACCTTAAAGAGCACCCCTTTTAACAAACTGGTTAGAAAGAATGATCATTAACTTGAACATCCTTTATATTGTTATATATATGACGATATTGTGGAGGAATCATGGCAGTTATTGACTTTTACAGTGTGAGGGGACTGAAATCCTATTAGTGCTTTGGCAATCCATGGCATGTCCCGAAATCAGTGCCCACAATTTAGTTCTTCCTCCAATTGCAACCCCCCCCAACAACTCTGCTGAACTCGTGTCAGGATATGGTTCCACAGACCCTTTTACACCTTGCACCTTGCACAATTGATCAACTTTCAAGTAATCTAATGGCTGCGATCATGCCAGCCATTGGGCTTATGACAGGGGCTGCAGATCAAGATCAAGACCACAGTGGAAAGGTGGCAGGCGTGGTCCAAGTGCCTGCTGTTGTCACCTCTCCAGGCCAAAGCACTGGCCTTCCAACAGCAGGCACAGTGCCACCTGTGCCACGGCAGGCTGCACGAGGCAGCTCAGAATCTCCCTCCTGGGGCACAGCCAGCAGCAGCCCTTTGTCTATTGGGGGGGAGGGGGTTGGGTGGGGGGAGCTGTCTGGCTAGAAGATTGTTCGATGACAGCCTTGATTTTGATAAGTAAAAGATTTTTGAATGAAAGAAGTTAGATCTTTATTTAAATTTGTCAAAGTTTGCCAAAGTTGTAGCATTTTCTAAAGTTTACATAAGTTTAACTCAGGTTTCCAACGGTTCCTAACATTGTTTAATGTTCTTTAAAGGATTATCGTTGTAAATAGTTGTTCAAATTCCTAAAAAGAGTTTAACATTACCATAAAACACTTTGTAATTAAACTACATTTCTCAGGGTCCATTTAAGGTTTATTGGAGTTCCTATAAGAATGTCTTCAAATGTCTTAGTAAAGCTTAACTTTTTCAAGAAACTTAGTTGTTAAAAGTTGGATTTAAAGTTTACTAATCATATGACATTTTTTTGTAGTAAGAAGTCTTTGAAGTTATGTAACCCCTGCCGGGAGATCATTTGGAAAAAGCCTGTGCCACAAGCTGCCCTCTGACCGCCCTGCCCTCTGACCGCACTGCCCTCTGACCGCCCTGCCCTCTGACCGCCCTGCCCTCTGACCGCCCTGCCCTCTGACCGCCCTGCCCTCTGACCACCCTGCCCTCTGACCACCCGCCCTCTGACCGCCCTGCCCTCTGACCGCACTGCCCTCTGACCGCACTGCCCTCTGACCACCCGCCCTCTGACTGCACTGCCCGCTTACCACCCTCCCTCTGACCACCCACCCTCTGACCGCCCTCCCTTTTACCGCCCTCCCTCTGACCGTCCTCCCTCTGACCGCCCTGCTCTCTGACCGCACTGCCCTCTGACCGGCCTCCCTCTTACCGTCCTACCCTCTGACTAAACTGCCCTCTGACCGCCCTCACTCTGACCTCACTGCCCTCTGACTGCCCTGCCACCTGACCCTCTGACCGCACTGCCCTCTGACTGCCCTGCCACCTAACCCTCTGACCGCACTGCCCTCTCGGAGTGATGCCTTCTGCGGACGCGTCACATCCCTCGGTTCCCACAGTCCAGGATCTTCTGCTTCGATTGGCTCTTCCCCCGGCATATCAAGGTCCAGACCTTCCGTCATGGCGAAGTTGTGCAGGGCACAGCACACAATGACAATCCTCGCTACTCTCTCCCGGGAGTATTGGAGGACACCCCAAGACCTGTCTAAGAACCTGAAACGACTCTTCAGCACCCTGATGGCCCTCTCGACCACCTTACTGATGGACGCATGTACTTGGTTGTATCTCTCCTCTGCTTCGGTCTGTGGGCCACTGATTCACAAGATTGGAATGGCTTCAATGCTTCCTGGAGCAGCTGATTTGTGCCTGTGCACCCGAAAATCTGGTTGTAATTTTAAAAGAGCCTCTGAGCAAGTGCAATTGAATGAAATTCGCATGTAAAGTTCTGTAGCTTGGGTGGGGCCATTATTATGAGCTGAGATGTGGTTGGGCAGAGGGATCGAGGCGATTTGGGAGTATAATAATTATGTATAAATCCATATGCCCGATCTTTCAGGCCGTATATTTGCTTTGCACCTCAATTACATGTGTCTCTGGTCGCAAATACATATTAAACTCCAGGCCTAAGTGAGTTTTCCACTCCCAAGCCTGGGGACCTCAAGGCAATTGTAGTGCCCCATGCATTGCTTTGGCTAAAATCAGCTAACTCAACACAATTGGCATTCAAAGTTATGGCAGGGGTGTGAGACCCCAGCAATGCTGAATAAGCAGCTTACAATCCTCAATAATCAGTGCTCAGGTTTTCATGACACCCGTCAAAAATGGGAAACAAGAGACAAGTTAAAAAGTAAAGTTCTCCTTGGAGGTTCTACTCAAAAAACTGAGATTGGTGAGAAACATACTTGTAAATTGGACATATAGTTCTTTGGGGAAAAAAAGTAGTGAGCATACATTTTAATATTTTTAAGAGCGTCTAAAGATGTTTTTATTTGTACTTTTTTGAATATTGTTACTATAACCCCATGGCTTGCAGCACTTGAATAAAGTCAAGACAATCATCCCTCTGTGACCTTCATTGACAGGCTGGGAAGATGCACGTCACTTTGTATTATTTTGTTATTTATAGGCTCCACTCAGACTGACTCTATTGATAGACTAGGGTGACTGTTCTTAATATTATTTATTATAGGATGTCTCTAGCACAGTGTTGTAGATCACTATCGCTGATGTATTCTGTTTACTTTATTTGAATGCAAACAATCGAGCACAAAACTACTGTAAATTTAAGCACACAGCCATTACTATAAATACTGTAATGTTTGCTCTACAACAGCTCAATTAAAAGACCGGATATTACTGTTCCAGTGACTCAAACAGACCTATTCAGAGAAATAAAAGTCTTTGGACCCTGCCTAAATGTATTTATCTATCTACTCCTGCTCCAATGTGTTTTCAAATATTCTAAAAGTAAAAGGAAAAGCCTACTATAAGGAGGTAGAATCACAGAATTTTAACAATGCAGAATGAAGCCATTTGGCCCATCGTGTCTCTGCTGGCTTTCTGACAGAGCTCTTGGCCTAGTCCCATTTCCCTGCCCTTTCCTTGTACCATTTTAATGTTTTCTTTCTCAAATATTTATCCACATCCCTTTTAAAATCTAATATAGATTCTGCTTCCACCACTTTTCTGGCAGGGCATTCCATGTCCTAACAACCCTCTGTCTAAAAAAATGTCTTCATAATCTCTCCCTTTGTTCTTTTGGTGATGATCTGACATCTGTGCCCTCTAGATACTGACTCGCTGGGCAGTGGAAATAGTTTTTCCTGATATGCTTTATCAAAACCCTTCATAATTTTGAGCACTTCTTTCAGATCTCCTCGTAGTCTTCTTTGATCTAATGAAAAATACCCCACATTTTCTAATCTTTCTTCATAGCTAAAGCCTATCATGCCTGGCATGGTGTTAGTGAATCTCTTCTGCACAATCTCCATGATCGTGACGTCCTTCCTAAAGAAAGGTGCCTAAAACTGGATACAATACTCTAACTGCAGCTAACCAATGCTTTATATCGGTTTAGCATTACCTCTGTGCTTTTGTACTTGGTGCCACTATTTATAAAACTGAAGGTTGTGTGTATTTTTTTAAAATAGTTTTATCAACCTTATCCTTCCATTTTTAAAGATTTGTGTATTGGAACCCCTAAGTCTTTTTGCTCGTCAACTCCTTTTAAAGTTTTATAATTTAGTGTATATATCCTCTCCCTAAACATTCTCCCAAAAATCTTGTATTTCTCTGCACTAAATTTCAGCTGACATCTGTCTGCCTAATCTACTAACCTGCAGCCATTAGGTGAGTATGTCAGGGTTCCCTGAATTTGAATTTTGAATTCAGATTTATAATTCCGTATTTTGGATCTCCAAAACTGTGGTTTGGATTTGGTTTGTTTAACCATATTATGTCTTTTGACTTTTGCATTTATTAAATTATTCTTTTATTTTGTACTTTTTCCCCCTCTTTGTTCTTTAAGTCTCTCCACAGAGGTTAAGGCCAGGTCAAGAAACAGACAGGCAACCTACTCCAGGCCGTTGTCAATTCCCACTCTTTAGCTTGCTGGTGGGAGATCTGCCCCAGCCTCTTTGTGCTCCATTCGGTACCTCTCCCAGGAGATTGCATTTGAAGTACCTGTCAACCAATCTGAAATTCTCAAATTTCTTACAAACTTAACATTTGCCTTCCATGTGCCTTCCATATTACAATACAACCTTTTATATTCTGTAACATTGCCAGTCTATCTAGGCTTTTACATATAGACAATAGGTAAAGCATGTTCACATATCTGTTAGTAAGTGCCTTGAGTGTGTGCCTTTTTGTTTACATTAGTACTACGAATACTGCAGGCACCATGAAGAGTCTAAAACTGGGGCAACTCCTAATACTTCCCTTTCCTGTCAAAATCTCTGTACCATAACACAACATATGCTGAAATGTATGCCACTGTGTTTATTTGCCCCTCAATAAACACCAGATCTGTCATGTGAACCGTACCCACACATTGGGACTGAATTTAAACCCGTAATCATGAATGTGCAATCATTAACTGAAAAGAAAGAGATCTTTTGCATTTCCTCAGTCTTTTCATCTTGGACCACAGCCCACACTCAGAGCCATTCTGATGTAAATGGCCCAGGACAGGAAATCCCAGAGACCCTGGGCTGGAAAGTAACTGTGCACCTTTAGAGCTCGGGTGGAAGAGGGGCAGGAAAAGCCATCCTTTTCTATTTAGCAACTTATGCTGAACACTGAGTTGCGTTCTACCAAAGAAGTTTTTTCTTTGTTCAACAATGGAAGTCTTCCCATATTATTTTGCTGGATAAACACCAGTCATAAATCTTTCTTGGGATTTTTTTTTCGAATAAAATATTTTTTTTTCTCGAGGAGTATCTTCGATCACATCTGGAGTAACCTAGGGTTCAAATTTCTTCTCCAACAGTAACTGAAAACCTTCAATAAAATATTAAAATAAACAGTGAGCAGCAAACGAGCCAACAGGAAGGGAAGAGGAACAAACCTGCATTGATAAAAGGCAAAGCCACAAATGTTTAGAAATCAGAAACAAAAAAAAATGCAGGAAATACACAGTAAGCCAATCAACATCTGAAAAAGAATATTTAGGTACAGATTCAACTCTGGTGAAGAATTCCCTCTGAAATATTAACCTCTTTTTATCTTTCAGACTCTGACTGACCTTCTGGGCACTTCAAGCATTTTTATTTTTGTTCCTGATTTCCAGCATTCACAGTTTTCATTTTATCAAGTTATCGCAAGCCTACTTTGTGCTGCTTTTTAATCACAAGAGTATCTGTGCATATTAATATTCATTTTACTTTATGCTAAGATTGTTCTGAACTCAGAAATTTCTTTAATTCTATACAGTAAGAACAGTTTTTAACGTTATATAAATAAGTGTACATATTTATTTTTAATAATTAACTATTGAGACCATAGCATTATCATTAGTAATGAAAACTGATACCCATTTAGCTTATCAAACATAACTTTATCCTCATAGCTATCCTGCCCTTGTAAATTAAAGTACCAATGTACCATTTACGTCATTTCCCTGGGGTTTCCACGGATCTGCCACCAGATAATCTGGAGAATCCCGTGGAAATTCAACCCCTATATAATTACTGTTTATATTATTTAATGACCAGTAATACATGTGATATAAATGGAAATCGTGCTATGTTGTATTATTTAATAATGTACCCAACACAAATCAAACCACCTTTCAAATGTGTTCAGAAATGAAATGAGGACATGGGTCAAAAGCATACCAAATTTGCCAGAAGATTGCATGAAATGAAAGTGCAGGATATGGAGCCAGCTTGAGCACCGAGTACAAAGATTTTAGGATGTAGAATCGTTGGTACACTGTACATAAGGAGTGTCCAACTTTTTTGTCTTCATGGATTGCTTAGGTGTGTATCATAGAGCATCGTCTGTCACATATAAAGATTAAATTGAGGCTCCCATTAATCTGCACACCTCACAAGCTGCTTGTCCATCAATGAAGTAACAGCACTAAGAACACTTCTTCGCAAACCACATAATTCTAACAGGGCAAACAAGCAAGTAAGAAAAATAAATGCAAATAGAACAAAGTTGTTTGGTCACATTACCAAGGCTCATAGGTACCCTGAGTAGTGTGAAGCTAGTCTTTAACCTAGGGGAACACAGTTCATTGTTTGATGTTATTATAAAGTCCTACCTGTATTTTAGCCGTTAAACCCCAAACATTACTTTGATATTACTGTACTGGGTGAGATATTTTCCTGTTTGCTCCAGGACTGGACTGAGGAAAAATTATATAATTTCAGACACTCTGCTCGAGAGAAAGCTGGGTGTATTAGAGGGCAATATAATTTTTAATGGTTTCAAAAATAAAAGTTTTTGCATGCAAATAACAAGAAATACTAGATTTTTAATGAGCTCCCTCGAGAATCTGCTACACAAACCAGACATTCTCCATTTCATAGAAATACTTTGCTCCCAGCAGTGGCATTCTTGTACTGCGAGCAGCACACTGTTTTCGTGCTTCAGGTATATAGATGGAGAGTGATAAGAAGAAAACGGAAATTCCTAGAGTAAAACAAATAATATACGGCACACATTACTTGATTGAACTTGGCAGTATTTAGGATGGCCACCCAGTTCTGTTAGTTCAGGCAAAGTAATAACGGATAACGCAATCACTTTTGTAAAACTGCTGATAAACATGACATGTATGACCATTGTTAACTTGACCTATTAGCCAAATTAAAAATTGCCAACAAAAATCAATTAGCTCATTTGACACCATTTAAGATATAAACTGCATTCATTCCCATGGGAGGAGTGGGGTGGGTGATGTCTCCCGACCGTCTGCTGTAACTTCGGCAGATCCCCAGGAACCCTGGAGAAATGTCAAAATCAGTATGCCAGTTCTCCAGCGTTTCATCGGATCTTCTGTCGAGGTACAGTGCACGATCAGGAGAACCCCCGTGGAAAATTCAACCCAAACTTGTTTTTCTTCTGTCATTTTTCTTTGGGATACAACGTGGGATAGCACTCCTGCCAGTATGGCATACCAGACCTATTTATAGTTCATATACACGTAGCAGATCTCACAACACATAACAAGCCCATTCACGTATGCCATACCACATTCACCTACGAGGCCACACAAACCAAACCCATCCACACATACTATACCAGGCCCATCTACAAGTACCTACTGATCAAACCCATCCACACATACTATACCAGGCCCATCTACAAGTACCTACTGATCAAACCCATCCACACATACTATACCAGGCCCATCTACAAGTACATCCTGATCAAACCCATCCACACATACTATACCAGGCCCATCTACAAGTACATCCTGATCAAACCCATCCACACATACTATACCAGGCCCATCTACAAGTACATCCTGATCAAACCCATCCACACATACTATACCAGGCCCATCTACAAGTACATCCTGATCAAACCCATCCACACATACTATACCAGGCCCATCTACAAGTACATCCTGATCAAACCCATCCACACATACTATACCAGGCCCATCTACAAGTACATACTGATCAAACCCATCCACACATACTATACCAGGCCCATCTACAAGTACATACTGATCAAACCCATCCACATATATCATAACATTCACATACACCCGTAACAGATCCACCATTTTTCACAGACCAAACCTAGAAATAGTTAATACACTCACAATTATTTAGACACATCAACAGACATCCATACCAAGTAACACTGAGAATGTAAGATTAGAAGAGTTATTCCAAGCTTGCTGATTGGCCAAAGCTAACCATATGCTATTACCAGTCACATGGTCAGCACAGACCAATCAGATCCAAGAATCAATTCCACAAAACAATAAAAGGCAACCTTGGCACTTACTTTTCCAAACATATATGTCATCCTTTTTAAAATGTATTTTCTCCCGCCTCTGAACTCAATTATGCACTGTCATCTTGTGTTTTTTTAATTTCCTTTTCTTGCCGCACTTTGCTTCCATTAATAACCTGTACCCCTTTACTTTCCCCAATTCTCCACAATAACAATGCAAAATTGAGGGGAGGAAAGGAGAACAGGTCACTATTTTTATTTAACATTTTTAAAAAACCTATCACCAAATAAAATTTATGTGGGATAAAGCTGCCATGATAATTCCATCATTCTCCAACCTTGACCCCAGCTTCAACCTTGAACTCCCCATCAATCCAGAACCTTCAGCTATCTCAACATCACTCCTACATCCCCCAATTCTGTTATGCAACTCAAATTACCTCCTGAGCCTCTGCATTGTGCCTTTTCTTCCAGTCTTACCTTTGGACCTGCTGGGACACAATGGTATTCTGCTCCATCCCCACTCTCAGTTCAGGCCTTGAGCCCCTCTTTGCACCATTCCCTGTTCTAACTTCAGGCTTTGGGATCCACTTCTCTCCCTCACTGCACTCAGAGCTGTTTCCTCAATCAGTATGTTACATGTCCAACAAGGAAGGATGCAGTGTTAGATATAGTCTGAGTAATGAAGCAAAACAAGTGAACTACCTGAAGATGAATGAATATTTGGGAAATAGCGATCAAATAAATTTAAAACAGAAATCGACAGTTTCCTAGAAGTAAAGGGAATTAGGGGTTACGGGGAGCGGGCAGGAAATTGGACATGAATTTAGATTTGAGGTTAGGATCAGATCAGCCATGATCTTATTGAATGGCGGAGCAGGCTCGAGGGGCCGATTGGCCTACTCCTGCTCCTATTTCTTATGTTCTTATGTTCTTAAAGCCTAAGAAGGTTGAAATTGAAAGTAGACAAAGACAAAGAGGAGTCAAAGATAATTTCATTGGGAGAAAGGGGGACAAAACCCGGATTGATTTGTTGGATAAAATAGCATAGCAAATGGTAGACTAGCAATGGGAGATATTTTAATATGAGATGGATAAAGTACAGGTCAACTAGATTCTGACTAGAGGTGCATCAAAGGTTCCAGGGATAAATAGAGATGTTAGAGCGAAATTAAGTTTAAAAATTAGGCATATGATAAATTTGAGGGGAATAATAGAGGAAAATTATAATAAATATAAAAGGTAAACAAGGGAGTGCAATTTTAATTTTTCAATCGCCAAAACTCATTGACCCTGATAATATATCAAACTCTTCATAGCATTAAACAGCATGTTCTTTGATTCATCCTGGGCAACACTCCAAGAGATCAGTTATATATAGAAGAATGTCTTGCATCTAGTTAGAGAGAACTTGTATTTAAGCAGCATCTTACATCACTCAGAATGTCCCAAAGCACATCACATACAGTTAATTACTCTGAAGTATAGTTAGTGTCATTCTGTATACAAATGCAGCTGTATTTTGAACATGACAGGGTCCCACAAACAGCAATGAGATGAGAGACCAGTTAATCTGATTTTTTGGTAGTGTTGATTGAGAAAAAATTGTTGGCCACTGGGAGAGTTCCCTGCTCTTCTTCAAGTGGTGCCAGTCGCCAAAAGAAGCAGCTGTGACCTTGGCTTAACATCTCGAGTCATTTTACAAGTCCTTGCTGGTGGTCAGGAGCCTCTCTGGCTGGCAGTGCATATCACAAATATGAACTTGCATTACACATTATTCTATAACCATTAATTTTAATGGTCAAAAAACCCAGAAATAAGCATTGTGTTTCCAATGTGTGCTACTGGGGACTGAGGCTCTCCACCGGCAGAGAAGACTCCTAAAATCAGCACCTCCAGTAAAGCAGCACTCTGCCAGTACTGCTGTGAAGCACTAGACTAGACTTTGCGCTCAAGTACTGGAGTGTGAACCCACAGCCTCTAGCTCACAGGCAAAGTGCTACCAACTGAGCAAAACTGACACTGTGGAGTACATGTCTGAAATCTTTCAGATGTCATGCTTCAAAGTGTAAAAAAGTATTTTTTAAAAAAACAACAGCAGTCATTTCCTGCTGGTTTCTTTTGACCAGCAGCTGGAGATTTGCAAGCACCCACCAGTTAACAAATTTGTCTCACCATCACCATGTAATGGCTAATTTATAGTAATTAGACTTTGCAGCCTTAAAGGGACAGGGCAGTTTAAAAAGAGAAAACATAGCAGCAGAATAATACATTGTGCACTACATGTCATAAAGCTCCTGTAATTATAAAACAGCATATTATCTGACTTAACATAAAGAATGCCATGAGAGATCATCACAGAGACATGCTCAAAGGCCCAAAAAATATTGGTCGTGAAGGTCAACAGAAGAAAGCAAGCTCACAGAAAGGAAGAAAACTGAAGACAAGACTGCAGTGAGAGGATAGCTATAAAAATATAGATTGTCCTGGAGGCCTACCCTTTCTCAGCAGCCTGGGCTTCAGTTTGTTTCTTTTCCTGAGGCTTTCTTTCTTTTGCTATCCTTGAGAGATCTTGTCCATTGACAACATCCTTGAGCTCAAGTGCAAGAGCCACTTGCTCAAGATAGCAAGGGCCAAGCAAGGGGCTGCTAATGGACCGTGTTTCCATGCAGGACCCATTGCTGCCGCTCACCATCTACTAGCAAGAGTCGTGTCAGAAGTTAAACTACATCCTTTTCCAGAGAGACATTTTTGAGAAGGGAGGAAGGAAAAAGGGAGAGACCCTCGTGAAGACTTTGTTGAGAAGGGCAGGGAGAGTGATAGAGACAACTAATTAAAGTGTTGGAGAGAGATATCTTGTTAAACAGTGGGGATGCGAGAAGAGAGAGAGAGGGAGATGCCCTGTTGGGAGTTACGAGAGAGAATCTGTTGAGGAGAAAGATCCTGCTGAAGAAGAGGGAGGGAGACCATGTTGAGGTGGGAGGAGACAGAGAAGGATGCACTCTATTGAGTGGTGGCTAGGGAATGAGAAAAGGAGAGAAACTCTGTTAAGAGGGAGAGAGAAAACTCTGCGCCTTCTGCAGCAGGCGGGTTGACTGGTGATCTGGCTTTTTGGTTCTATTTTATACAACAGTGGGGGGGAATTGATCTTGGGCAATAGTGCAAAACAGGCGATAGCGAATCGCAGTTCCTTTTACACACCATTGACTTCAATGCAAAAGAAAATCGGGCAGAGTGTAAAACGAGCTGCTGATTCGCTATCGCCCATTTTGCACTGTTGCCTAAGACCGATTTCACCCTAGAATTTCCTCTGACTCACCAGGAGCAACATCACAGGAGATCCACATTAAAAAAAACCCTGGGCACTAATCATTTAATCTACACTATTGTCTTTAATAAAAAAAATACACAGTGCATTTTTCTGACCCTGTTGGGGTCTGTACTACAGTCTACTGACAAGAGGTCTAGTTCAAACCTCAATATACACAACACATGGCTTTCAAACACACAGATTCCAAACTCTAAACTAATAGCAAGAGGCATATTCTCAGCTGCTAGCATTTAACTGAACCTGGGCAGCTGATTCAGGAAGCAATTAGTAAACAAAATCTCTCCACTTTGTAATTAAAGAACTGCGTTTCATCATTTACCTGCTGTGTGCATTTATTTAACATCTTTTTTTACAGTACTATTTCTGCATTTTAGCAGTAAATTCAATAAAGTTGAGCTTAGTGCTAAGTTTAGACTGTTTACATTTTTGGGGATTGATCCCACCTCACACTGCTAGCAGATATCCAAAGTGACGTTACCAGATGCTTGTACCAGATATAATTTGAAATATGAGATTTCAACCTCAAGATATGCATCATCAAACTACATTTGTTATATTAAACCCTGACAGCATGCATATCTATTTGCAATTCTATTTATGACAAATGCAGGATTTTTTTAATAATGCGTTTTGCAATAAAAGACACAAGTTTCATTTATGAAAAATAAAGAAAGTAACTGAAATTCCATACTAACATCTGCATGGATTTTAACTGCTAACACACAACACTGTTGTAGGGTACCATATAACTAATGTAGCACAATTCTCTTCAGCAATATTTATCATATCATTGCTTACAATGATTTACATTCCGTTTATAAATCTTGCAGCATGGTGTCACCTGAAATAAATAAATCCAGTGATTGTTTTTTGTGATCCAATGGCTGAAGCTGTACAAGGAACTGATTTTCCATTACCTTTATACCCCTCCGCCAGTCATTGACTGCAGGGAGGATGAGCAAATTGACCACGGCACCATGGTACAGGAGGCCATTCAAGTGGGGGAGCGAAAAGGAATGAGGTAGTGGTAGGAAATAGTATAGTAAGGGGATAGATGCTGTAGTCTGCAGCCGTGGAGTCCCGAAGGCTGTGTTGCCTGCCCGGTACAAGGGTTAAGGACATCTCCTCGCGGCTGGAGAAAAACTTGGAGCAGGAGGGGGAGGATCCAGTTGTCATGGTCCACATAGGAACCAACAACATAGATTGGTTCCTACGTGGAATGAGGTTCTGCTGAGGGAGTTTGATGAGCTAGGGTCCAAATTAAAAAGCAAAACCTCGAAGGTAATAATCTCTGGATTACTACCTCAGCCTGGTGCAGATTGGCATAGAGACAAACAGATTAGAGGGTTAAATGCATGGCTGAAAGAGTGGTGTGGGAGGCAGGAGTATTAGATCTAAAGAGGAGACATATAAAATTGCCAGAAAAAGCGGCAAGCCTGAGGATTGGGAGCAGTCCAGAATTCAGCAAAGGAGGACAAAGAGATTGATTAAGAGGGGAAAAATAGAGTATGACAGTAAACTAGCAGGGAACATAAAAACTGACTGTAAAAGCTTCTATAAATATGTCAAGAGAAAAAGATCAGTGAAGACAAATGTAGGTCCCTTACAGTCAGAAATGGGGGAAATTATAACGGGGAACAAAGAAATGGCAGAACAATTAAACACATACTTTGGTTCTGTTTTCACAAAGGAGGACACAAATAACCTCCCAGAAATGTTAGGGGACCAAGTGAGAGGGAGGAACTGAAGGAAATCAGTATTAGTAAAAAAAATAGTGCTAGGGAAATTAATGGGGCTAAAGGCTAACAAATCCCCAGAGCCCGATAATCTACATCCCAGAGTACTAAAGGAAGTGGCCCTGGAAATAGTGGATGCATTGGTAATCATCTTCCAAAATTTTATAGACTCTAGAACAGTTCCTACAGATTGGAGGGTGGCAAATGTAACCCCACTATTTAAAAAAGGAGGGAGAGAAAAAACAGAGAATTACAGACCAGTTGACCTAACATCAGTAGTGGGGAAAATGTTAGAGTCTATTATAAAAGATGTGATAACAGAACACTTGGAGGGCATTAACATGATTGGACAAAGTCAGCATGGGTTTATGAAAGGGAAATCATGCTTAACAAATCTACTGGAGTTTTTTGAGGATGTAACTAGTAGAATAAATAGGGGCGAACCAGTGGATGTGGTGTATTTGGATTTTCAGAAGGCTTTTGATAAGGTCCCACACAAGAGTTTAGTGTGCAAAATTGAAGCACATGGGATTGGGGGGAATATACTGGCATGGATTGAGAATTGGTTGACAGACAGGAAACAGAGAGTAGGAAAAAACGGGTCTTTTTCCGGGTGGCAGGCAGTGACTAGTGGTGTACCGCAGGGATCAGTGCTTGGGCCCCAGCTATTCACAATATATATCAATGATTTGGATGAGGGAACTAAATGTAACATTTCCAAGTTTGCAGACGACACAAAGCTGGGGTGGAATGTGAGCTGTGAGGAGGAAGCAAAGAGGCTCCAATGTGATTTAGACAAGTTGGGTGAGTGGGCAAGAACATGGCAGATGCAGTATAACGTGGATAAATGTGAGGTTATCCACTTTGGTTGTAAAAACAGAAAGGCAGATTATTATCTGAATGGTGATAGATTGGGAAAAGGGGAGGTGCAACGAGACCTGGGTGTCCTTGTACACCAGTCGCTGATAGCGAGCATTCAGGTGCAGCAAGCAGTTAGGAAGGCGAATGGTATGTTGGCCTTCATTGCAAGAGAATTTGAATACAGGAGCAGGGGTGTCTTACTGCAGTTATACAGGGGCTTGGTGAGACCACATCTGGAGTATTGTGTGCAGTTTTGGTCTCCTCAATCTCCTCATCTGAGGAAGGATGTCCTTGCCATGGAGGGAGTGCAACGAAGGTTTACCAGACTGATTCCTGGGATGGCAGGACTGACGTATGAGGAGAGATTGGGTCGACTAGGCCTATATTCATTAGAGTTTAGAAGAATGAGAGGTGATCTCATCGAAACATATAAAATTCTAACAGGACTAGACAGACTAGATGCAGGGAGGATGTTCCCGATGGCTGGGGAGTCCAGAACCAGGGGTCACAATCTCACGGTACGGGGTATGCCATTTAGAACCGAGATGAGGAGAAATTTCTTCACTCAGAGGGTGGTGAACCTATGGAATTCTCTACCACAGAAAGCAGTGGAGGCCAAGTCATTAGATGTATTCAAGAAGGAGATAGATATATTTCTTAATGCTAAAGGGATCAAGGGAAAAAGCGGGAACAGGGTACTGAGTTAGATGATCAGCCATGATCATTTTGAATGGCAGAGCAGGCCCGAAGGGCCGAATGGCCTACTCTTGCTCCTATTTTCCATGTCTCTATGTTTCTATGTTTCAATTCATGTGGCACTGGCACCAGTACTGGGGAAAGAGGGAGCTGTTCCATTGGGACGGGCTTCACTTAAACCAGGCTGGCGAATCGAATAACTAGGACGGTAGATAGGGCTTTAAACTAATAAGGAGGGGGGGAAGGTTCAGGAAAGGGCAAATTTTTAAATCTAAAGAGAAAAGTCAAAGCTGTAGAGCAGAGTAACGATTTAGGTAAAAACAAGCAGATTGTGTCAGCAAGGGACAGAGAGTTTAACAAAGGTAATAGGGCATTAGTGACTAAGGTCACATCAGGGAAAAATAGTAAAAAGTTAAAATTAAAGGCGCTATATCTGAAAGCACGAAGCATTCATAACAAGATATATGAATTAATAGCACAAATAGAGACAAATGGGTTTGATTTAGTAGCCATTACTGAGATGTGGTTGCAGGGTGACCAAGATTGGGAACTAAATATTCCAGGGAACTTGACTTTTAGAAAAGGTAGGCAAAATGGAAAAGGAGAGGGGTGGGGGGGGTAGTCTGATTGAAAAGGATGAGATAAAGGCAGTAGTGAGAAAGGATCTTAGCTCAGAAAATCAGGATGTAGAATCAGTATGGGTGGAGCTAAGAAATAACAAGGGGCAGAAAACACTGGTGGGAGTAGTTTACAGGCCCCCTAACAGTAGTTATAGTGTTGGACAGAGTGTAAATCAGGAAATTAAAGGAGCATGTAACAAGGGTAATGCAATAATCATGGGGGACTTTAATCTTCATTTGACTGGGCAAACCAAATTGGCAAAAGTGGTTTGGAGAATGGAATGCATTCGAGAAGGTTTTCTAGAACGATATGTTGAGGAACCTACTAGGGAACAGGCTATTTCAGATCTAGTATTGTGTAATGAAACAGGGTTAATTAGTACAACAATAACAACAACTTGCATTTATATAGCGCCTTTAACATAGTAAAACGTCCAAAGATGCTTCATAGGAGCATTATCAAACAAAATTTCACACCAAGCCACATAAGGAGGTATTAGGACAGGTGAGGTAGGTTTTAAGGAGCGTCTTAAAGGAGGAGAGAGAAGTCGAGAGGTGGTGAGGTTTAGAGAGGGAATTCCAGAGCTTAGGGCTTTAGTAATCTTATGGTTAAGGATCATCTGGGGCAGAGTGATCATAATATGATAGAATTTCATATCAAGTTTGAGAGTGATATAGCTAAGTCTGAAACTAGGGTCTTAAATTCAAGAAAGGAGGGAGAGAGAAAACAGGGAACTATAGGCCAGTTAGCCTGACATCAGTAGTGGGGAAATTGCTAGAATCTATTTTTAGGGATGTGATAACAGGGCACTTAGAAAATCATAATATGATTAGGCAGAGTCAACACAGTTTTATGAAAGGGAAATTGTGTTTGACAAATCTATTAGAATTTTTTGAGGGTGTAACTAGTAAGGTAGATAAGAGGGAACCAGTGTATGTAGTATATATGGATTTTCAAAAGGCATTCAATAAGATGCCTCATAAGAGGTTGTTACACAAGATTAGGGCTCATGGGATTGGGGGTAATATATTACCATGGACTGAGGATTGGTTGATAGACAGAAAGCAGAGAGTAGGAATAAATGGGTCATTTTTGGGTTGACAGGTTGTAACTAATAGGGTGCGCAAGGATCAGTGCTTGGGCTTCAGCTGTTTACAATCTATATCAATGACTTAGATAAGGTGACCGAGTGTAATGTTTCCAAGTTTGCTGACGATACAAAGCTAGGTGGGAAAGTAAGCTGTGAGGAGGACACAAAGAGGCAGCAAAGGGATATAGACAGGTTAAGTGATTGGGCAAAAAGGTGGCAGATGGAGTATAATGTGGGGAAATGTGAAATTATCCACTTTAGCAGGAAGAATAGAAAAGCAGAATATTTTTTAAAAGGTGAGAGGCTAGGAAATGTTGGTATTCAGAGGGATTTGCGTGTCCTTGTACATGAATCACAGAAAGTTAACATGCAGGTATAGCAAGCAATTAGGATAGCAAATGGTATGTTAGCCTTTATTGCAAGAGGGTTGGAGTATAAGAGTAAGAAAGTCTTACTGCAATTGTACAGGGCTTCGGTGAAACCACACCTGGAGTAATGTGTGCAGTTTTGGTATCCTTATCTAAGGAAGGATATACTTGCCTGCCAGGCAGTGCAACAAAGGTCCACTAGATTGATTCATGGGATGAGAGGGTTGTCCTATGAGGAGAGATTGAGTAGAATAGGCTTATATTCTCTGGAGTTCAGAAGAATGAGAGGTGATCTCATTGAAACGTATAAAATTCTTAGAGGGCTTGACAGGGTAGATGCTGAGATGTTGTATCCCCTAGCTGGAGAGTCTAGAACTAGGTGTCATCGTCTCAGTATAAGGGGTCAGCCATTTAGTACTGAGATGTGGAAAAATTTCTTTACTCAGAGGGTTGTGAATCTTTATGATTCTCTACTCCAGAGGGCTGTGGATGCTCAGTCGTTGAGTATATTCAAAACTGAGATTGATGGATTTTTAGACACTAAGGGAATCAAGGGATGTGGGGATAGGGCGGGAAAGTGGAGTTGAGGCAGAATCACAGAAACATAGAATCATTACAGCACAGAAGGAGGCCATTCGGCCCATCGAGTCCGTGCCAGCTCTTTGTAAGAGCAATCCAGTTAGTCCCATTCCCCTGTAGCCCTACAAATTTTTTCCTTCGAGTATTTATCCAATTCCTTTTTGAAAGCCATGATTGAATTCGTTTCCACCACCCTTTCAGGCAGCGCATTCCAAATCACAAGTACTCGCTGCGTAAAAAAGTTTTTCCTCATGTCGCCCCTGGTTCTTTTGCCAATCACCTTAAATCTGTGTCCTCTGGTTCTCGACCCTTCCACCAAAGGGAAGAGTTCCTCTTTATTTACTTTATCTAAACCCTTCATGATTTTGAACACTTCTAACAAATTTCCTCTTAACCTTCTCTGTTCTAAGGAGAACAACCCCAGCTTCTCCAATCTATCATTTACATATACCACAAAAAGCAAGGGACCTAGTTCTGAACCCTATGGAACCCCACTGGAAACAACCTTCCAGTCACAAAACACCCGTCGACCATTACCCCTTTGCTTCCTGCCGCTGAGCCAATTTTGGATCCAACTTGACGCTTTTCCTTGGATCCCATGGGCTTTTACTTTTCTGACCATTCTGCCATGTGGGACTTTGTCAAAAGCATTGCTAAGATCCATGTAGACTACATCAAATGCGCTACCTTCATCAACCCTCCTTGTTACCTCCTCAAAAAATTCAATCAAGTTAGTCAGACACAACCTTCCCTTAACAAATCCACGCTGACTGTCCTTGATTAATCCATGCCTTTCTAAATGATGATTAATACTTTCCCTCAGAATTGTTTCCAATAATTTGCCCACCACCGAGGTAAGACTTACTGGCCTGTAATTACTCAGTCTATCCTTTTCTCCCTTTTTAAACAACGGTACAACATTAGCAGTCCTCCAATTCTCCGGCACCACGTCTGTAACCAGGGAAGATTTGAAAATGATGGTCAGAGCCTCCACTATTTCCTCCCTTGCTTCTCTTAACAGCATGGGATACATTTCATCCGGGCCTGGCGATTTATTTATTTTCAAATATGCTAATCCCCTTAATATTTCTTCCTTCACTATCTTTATCCCATCCAATATTTCACACTCCTCCTCCTTAACTACAATATCTGCATTATCCCCCTCTTTTGGGATCCTGGAATCATTCTAGTAAATCTTTTCTGCACCCTCTCTAAGGCCTTCACATCCTTCCTTAAGTGCAGTGCCCAGAATTAGACACAGTACTCCAGTTGTGGCCAAACAAGTGTTTTATAAAGGTTCAAAATAATTTCCTTGCTTTTGTACTCTATGCCTCTATTTATAAAGCCCAAGATCCCGTATGCTTTTTTTTAACCACTTTCTCAACCTGTCCTGCCACCTTCAAAGATTAGTGCACAATTACCCCCAGGTCTCTCTGTTCCTGCACCCCCTTTAGAATTGTACCATTTAGTTTATATTGCCTCTCATTCTTCCTGCCAAAATGTATGACTTTACAATACTCAGCATTAAATTTAATCTGCCATGTGTCCACCCATTCCACCAGCCTGTCTGTATCCTCTTGACAATTGTAAACAATTTTACAACACCAAGTTATAGTCCAGCAATTTTATTTTAAATTCACAAGCTTTCGGAGGCTTCCTCCTTCGTCAGGTGAACGATGTGAAAATCTGACACCTGACGAAGGAGGAAGCCTCCGAAAGCTTGTGAATTTAAAATAAAATTGCTGGACTATAACTTGGTGTTGTAAAATTGTTTACAATTGTCAACCCCAGTCCATCACCGGCATCTCCACATCATGACTACCATCGTATCCTCTTGAAGTCTACATGTACTTTATTTGTTTATTCTTCCTTTCTCCCCCAGTAAAACTTTCCTTCTTTTTCTGCATTGACATGATTATTAAAGATATATTTTTCTCTCTTTACCCATGGTGAATTTGTAGTTCTTGTAGTCACTGCATCAGGAAGGTTTTTGCCATTGTCAAGTCTTCAATAACAAACATCTTGAACAGATGGTCATTTACCATGCTCAGGCCTTACTGACTGACTCCATCCACGATGTCTGAGTTCAGCATCAAAGTAACTTATAAACATCCCTCCCATGATTTAGTGCAAACATCAGTGACAAAAAAGAAACTCATCCCAAACAACATGGTTAGTTCAGAATTTTTATTTGACAAACTATATAAAAAAGACAGTTTTAATATTTTCCTGATGCTCATGCCTCACAGTAACTTGGTAACTTGGTTGTCATGTAACAAGTTGTGACAACACACATACATACACACACACACACACACAAAGACACACAGACAATTTGTTAACAAGAGCTGGATATTCTCAGCACCCAAAACTCAGTTGCAATTTTCTACTTCAAAACTTAAGCAGAACTCAAGCCTGAGGCTCAGAGAAAGTGGCAACTCTATGTGGGGGAAACATCCTACAGGCATGCCTAAGATTAAATGAGCAATTTTATGGCTAAGTTTAGTGATTTTTTTACCCAGCCTCTCAGGATTGTTTAATAGATTTGTTGCGTTATTTTTAGCTGTATATACTGACACGAGTGAGGAAAGAAGACAAAGGCAATTTTAAAAAATATTTTGAGTGATTTGACTGGTTAATATCATGGCAGCTGCTGGTTTCAGATTGATAGCTTTGAAACAGATTTGTTTGATTTGATTGACTGGGATGCTGTCTGTGATTTGTGTTGGTCTTTCATCTGTAACTTTTCTTATGTACAGGTTCATAATTGCAATTCCTCTGACCTATTTGTCGTTGAGTGAATCGCGTGATTAACAGATGTTGATTGACTCAGGCGTGAGTATGATGCACGAGTGATCCTTTGAAGTGTGTTGGGACAACTTTTCCATGATCTTATTGAATGGCGGAGCAGGCTCGAGGGGTCGTGTGGCCTACTCCTGCTCCTATTTCTTATGTTCTTATTTCCATGGGATTACCGTGAGACCATAACTTCCGTGGGAGAAACAGCCGTTTACACTGTTTCTCCCGGGTTTCTGCGATCTTCTATTGAAGCTACGGCAGAAGATCGAGGAACCCCGGTGGAAGTTCTATCCTTTATAGTTAAGCTTTCTGTGTAAAAACATTACGATACTGGTTTATTTGCCAAAGGTACAGTCTTATACATAGTGCATGAAGGATATTTATGTCGGAACAACTCTAAAATGATTAAATCTCATCAAAAGGAGCAAAGAGGAGTACACCAAGATGATAACTATAACAAGGTGCCTCAGTGACAAAAATAATGTATTTTTGTTTAGATTTTGGTTTGGTGGCTGCACCTTTAAAACCAGTCATAACGCATAAGGGGCCAAGAATTTCCGGAATCAGGGGAGGACAGAAAATGGATGTTTTACCCATGGGAGGGCGGAACCCAGAAGAGGCAGTTTTCTGCTCCATTTGCCCTGCGTGTGAACTCCTGATGGGGGGGTGGGCGTGTCTTGTGCCCACCCTCCCCCACTCCTCCATGTAATGGCAGCACCGTGGCTCCGCCAGTCAGCAGCCCGACAGTTAAAATCTGATCCCCAGAGTTTAACAGTCACCTCATTTCCCAGTGCATGCATTTACAACAACTCATCGTGCACTGAACATAGAAGTAAAGCAACACAACCATGAGGAACCGCAAACCATTTAACTCAGCATACACATTCAACTTTACAGTAACTTCCCCCAATTCTTTGCAAGGATTTTAAATTATTTGCTTTTACGTCAAAGGCACTGCAAATCTGACTTTCCTAATGGCTCCAAAACCAAAGTTAATCTCTCTCTCCATGGCAGTCTTTACTATAGACATTTTGAATTCCTGTTTCCTCTTTCCTGATGTAGGGGCTAAAAGACATGACCAAATATGTGGTCACGATAACACCAAAGGAATAGCAAATGAATTTCCAGAGGGTTCTTGTGCTCATCCACCATATCTTGGGCGGAAGAGCAGCAAAAACATCGGATAAGACTGGTCCCTCAATGAATTTCTGCAGTGCATCCTGTAGATCATACATACTGCAGCCATAGTGTGCCAAGGATAGAGGATTGGATACTGAGTCCAATGGCAGAGGTGCTGATCAACCAAACTGCATTGTCTTGGATGGTGTTAAGCTTCTTGAGTGTTGTTGTAACTTCACCCATCCAGACAAGTGGTGAGTATTCCATCACACTCCTGACTTGAGCTTTGTAGATGGTGGAAAGACTTTGTGGGATCAGGAGGTAAACCACTCATCGCAGAGTACCCAGCTTTTGTTCTGCTCTTGTAGCCACAGTATTGATTTGGCTGGTCCAGTTAAACTTTTGGTCAATGGTGAACCACTAAGATATTGATAGTGGGAGATTCAGCATTGGTGGTGCTGTTGAAGTACAGGGGGAGATAGCTGGGTCTTTTCTTATTGAAGATGGTCATTACCTGTAACTTATGTGGCACAAATGTTACCTGCCATTTGTTAGCCCAAGCCTGAATATTGTCCAAGTCCTGCTGTAGGCTGGTATGGCCTGCTTCATTATCAGAGGAGTTGTGAATAGAACTGAACACTGTAGAATCATCTGTGAACAGCCTCGCCTCTGGCCTTATGATGGAGGGAAGGTCATTAATGAAGCAGTTGGTTGGGCCGATGCCATTTTGCTGAGGAATTGCTGCAGCAATGTTCAGGGGCTACGATGTTTGGCTTCTAAAACCACAACCATTTTCCTCTGTGTCAGGTATGGCTAAAGCCTCTGGAGGATTTTCTCTGTGAACTCCATTGACCTCAGTTTTGCTAGGGCTCCTTCGTGCCATATTCAATCAAATGCTGCCTTAATTTCGAGGGCAGATACTCCCACCTGTCCTCTGGCATTCAGCTCTTGCACCACGCCTACAACAACTGGCATTTATACAGGATGAAGGCTGCAGTGAGGTTGGAAGTGAATGGTTCTAGCGCTTTCTAAACAGAGCATCAGTGAGGAGTTCATTGATGAGTAGATATCACTTGATAAGATCACTTCAGTGATGATTCGAAGGAGGCGGATAGGGTGGGAATTGGCTGGGTTAGATTTATCCAGTCTTTTGTAAACAGGACATACCTGGGCAATCTTGCACATTGTCAGTAAAGGCAGCATCATAGTTATACTGGGACAGATTATCTAGGAGAGCAGCCAGTGCTGGTGCATTGGTTTTTAAAACTACAGCCAGGATGTTGCCAGGACCTATTACTTTTGCTCTGTCTAGTGCACGCAGCCGCTTCTTACTGTCAAGTGAACTGAATTGGCCTGACACTAGCATATATGATGATGGAGACCTTGGGAGGAGGCTGAGTTTGACCTTCTGCTCAGCACTTTTGGCTGAAAATGCTTGCAAACAGCTTAGCCCTGTCCCATGCACTCGTGCTGGGCTCCACCATGGTTGACGATGGGGAGGTTCGTAAAGCTTCCTCCTCCTCCTGCCTATTAATGTGTTTAAGGCTGCGAGAGTTCTGGAGAATTAGATGAACTGCTTGCGGTTTATTCTCTATGATAACATTAGGAGCTGGATTCTTCTCCATGATTTGGGTGGGGTAATGGCAGCAAGTGAGGAAACATCAGGCGATGAGATTTAGCGCTGCCTCACCGCCTGACCTGCATTTTCCTCCCACCCTGCCCCAACAGGATCATCGCTGGTCACCCCTTCCCCGCCCACCACAGGCAAATGGTGATGGGGGCGGGGGTGGGTGCAGGTCACTGGCGGGATTCCCTCCCCTCCCTCTGTGTTACCGAGGGTCACTACGGGGAAGGTGGCAGAAGGCCATGGGAAGTGACAGTAACAGGCCTGAGGTGCCTCCATGGAAGGAAAGGGCCTTAGAGCAGTATCCTCTTCCTTCATTTTGCCCCAGCATTTAACCGCTGAAGATCCAGCTCTTGATGAAGGCTTTCAGTAGAACAGTTGATCCAATTGTCAGGGTGCTTCTGTCCTTTTAATGCTGCTCCCGGATCTTTTGGTGCCGCAGTGGTGGTCTCACTGCATCACTGGCTGAATTTCCTTCTTCTGCAGAGTGGGCTCCCTCTTTGTGGCAGTGACCGCCCCCTTGGAGCCCACCCTATGAATAAGATGAACATCCCCACCAACCCCCCCCCCCCCCCCCACCCAACCAGGTTTCCTGCATTGCGGTCACAGAAGAGTCAGATGCCAGTAATTTCCATTGGGTTCTCCTGATCTCCTGCCATAACTTCAGTCGGAGATCAGCAGAAACACTGGAGAAATGGCATAAACCATAATTACAGCTGGAGATTGGGGAACCCCTGCGCAAATTCTACCCCAGAGTGTCAGGCGGAAGTTCTGCCCTGCCGCTAAGACCGCTGCTGACCTGAGAGTGTTACAGTCTTGTAGTGCTTTCCTAGCCATTCATGTATGGATCCTAATGGACAATACAGTGCCCTGATACGGCTCCAAAGATCAATGACACAAGCCCATCTTTAGTGGTATTTTTTCAATTGGTGAGATTGTATAAAATCACAGAACTTCATAGAACTGAATCTATTCAATTGTAAAAGGAGAATGTGCAAAGTGTACTCAAAACAAACACCTATTTTATGTCTGGAAGAATATAATCAACAGTTGTGTAAAAGAGCCACAGTATTTGGATAATCACATCCAAATGGAACTGGCTATTTCCTTTGTTTAAAGGACCTACATCTGTTAATCTGGCAATGAATGACTTGCATCGCTGCCTGAGGATGATGGCAATAAAACAGAAACACCAGTGTAAACTGTTCCACTAAGCCAATTTGAAAGTATCAGGAAAGTATTGTACTTTTCTCCCCAACCAAGGATTCTTCATCCATTTCAGTGGAGTGGCCATGCTGCTGTGAGGTGGGGCAATTGTCCTCCAGTGTGACTGTTTCATATCATTTATAGTGATGGTGATGTGTTTAGAAATGGACAATGGAATTTGTTAATTGGTCTGCTTGTCCACAGTGAGCATTTGTTATGTTTTAGTTGGGGATTTGGAACGATAAAACAATTGCAGGGCTATTAATAACGTGAAATGAATAGGCTGCATTGTTACTCCAAACCAGCTGTTCCACCACAATCAGGGTAGAAATGGGGCAAGCATGGAACAATGATTTTCAAACACAAGTAGGAGAGGCAATTAACTATCTAGGATTTATACTGGGGTGAGTACACACCAAGACTGGCACCTGCATTCAAGCAACTCCTCTAACAAGCTTCCACAAAGTTGCATGTAGTATCTCTTATTCCAAATCTAACTGTTAAATTCAGTACAGAAAAAGAACTCTGTTTCTGTCAAAACAGAGTTTAAATGGGGGGAAAAAAGTCAAATGAGCTCCTTTAATATTGATTTATAAATGTCTATTATTAGAAGTACATTTGCTCACATTTGGCAACTTCACATGATTTCAGGATTGTTTCATTTTATTCTTCGTTTGAATAAATAAAGATATTCTCCCACAGCTTATCAGCCTTCACTCTACTGAATAGCTCTCTTAAACAACTGCATGTCAACTGCAGAAAAGCCAGCCGCCATGCATTAGAAAGTATAAACAGCATTGCCAATGAATAAACAAAATAATCCCTTAACTGTAGAGATGTATCATATTTAATAACTTCCTTTCAGCACCATGTAATTAGAATGTAGTGTTCACTCTGCAGTCTTACAAACAGTTGGAGTCAAACGTATCACTTGTTAAAAAGAAAATGTGCTTATATATTATGTGTCTGCTTCTACAACAAACAATATAGCCCATTGCATGTTCCAATTGTTCTGCCCTCCTGTTTTCAAACGCAATTGTCCAATGCCACAAGTGTCCTATCATGAAGCAAGGCAGTTTCACTCCAGGATCTCAAAAGGAAATATTTAATTGGATGAGAGGGGAAAATAAGGTTACAACTATTATTTGGGAGTTGCTTTCTTTGTAGCGTGTGACGGCCTAGTTATTAATTTGTAGTATCAATACCAATCTTTGTAAAAAATATTCAATTTGGGGCAGCCCAGTAGCTACAATGATGGCACCTTTGATTCTCAACTGAGAGCTGTAAGTTTCAATCCCAGTCTCAATTCTGATAGATCATGATGAGAATTTTCCAATATTTTTAATATTGCACGTTATTCACCCAATATTTTCTTACTGATTTCCTTGTATTTTTCCATGAGATCGCTAGATTGAAAACACACCAAGAAAAGTACAGAAACCATGCAATTTTTATCACATTTTGCTAAAAAAAATAAAGAAATATAATAGTTACTCCTGGTTGGGTCTTCTTCACCTCATTAACCCACAAATGTTACTTCTGCAGTGGGTTCCATCTATTGAAAGTTGCTAGCTTGGTGATTCTGGGTTGCACTTCCATGGAAGATGCACATATCCAGATTGTTCTGAATAATCTCCTGGTTTAAAATTCACTAAAACCTCTTAATGGATTATTAACGGGAGACTACGATCCCTTACAATCATAGAATTTTAAAGCACAGAAGATCAGTCAGCCATTCCTTCCTGTGCTGTGTTTCAATGAGCTGTCTATTTAATTCCATTCTCTTGCCTTTTAAAATTTTCTTTTTCAAATATTAACCACTCCCCTTTTGAAAGCAACTATGGATTCTGCTTCCACCACTGTTTCTGGCAGTTTATCTTTCTTTTTTTCTTTCCTTCCTTATATAAATAATTTTCCATAATTCTGTAATAGCAGAGAGACATGAACCTATCGCACTGTATGTAAAGGAAGTCACATACGCACTCTCAGTGCAAAGAATTGTTTGCTTACATAACATTCATTGCCCTTCAGTAAGTCTTAAGAGATGTGATAAAGCATTATGTTAATACGAGTTTTTAAGTCTTTCTTTTATAAGTAGAGATCTCACAAAGTTGTTCCCAGTGCTGTTACAAAATGTTTATAATCAGTTCAGGAGGGTGGAATGTTTGCTGATTGACAGTGCATGTTCCAGGCACTCCAATGCCTTCTAGGGTATGAAATGGGCACTCCAGATCGACCAGGAGTACAAATTTCAATGTAAAATACAGCATTTCTTGTACAAATGGGAATACTGTCTGACTTTCACATTCAGGCTTCTCCTAAATGCTGGGAAAAATTTCTTCGGTCTCAAAAGGTTATCATCAATTGAGAAGGAAAGAAATTTGATTTGGATGGATCATCTCCCCAGTTGTTGTCGTATCAATCAAGAACTTGTCCACTAGATGGCCCATCATACCCTGGGGAAAACTCGTGAATTAATTATCAATTTATGTCTAGCTAGTTATAATAACAATGCAGTTCAAACTTTACAACAAATCATGCAAGGGTTTTTCCATCAAGAAGCTACTTTTCGTAATCTTTAACTAAGAATTTCTAATTTCAAATTAACTAGCCATGGAATAAATAGAAACCTTGTTGTTTCTGGTTGAATCCATGTATTTGTTTCACTCATATGAAGACGCATTTAACCTTCATTGGTGGATTCTATACGATATGGAAAATTGCAAATTCTTCTCTATTTCATCAACCAAAATGACCCAGCATCCTACAAGGTCCCATATCAGAATAATTTTTTTAATTTGCGTGATTGACATTAGTGGAATGGAACAATTTACATTTCAGATACCCAATGTTATCATTTAGCAGCGACAACAACAGTAACAACTTGCATTTATATAGCGCTTTTAATGTAGAAAAACATATGTAGGCATTTCACAGGAGCATAAGGAAAAAGGGTGCCAAGCCAAAGAAGGAGTGATTAGTGGCCAAAATCTTGGTCAAAGAGGTAGGTTTTAAAGAGGCTCTTAAAGGAGGAGAAGGAAGTGGAGAGGTGGAAGAGTTTAGGGAGGGATTTCCAAAACATGGGGTCTAGCAGCTGCAGGCATGGTTGCCAATGGTAGGGCAAAGAAAGGGGAAATGGACAAGAAGCTGTAGACAGAGGAAAAGATAGTTCAGAATGGGTTGTAGGGTTGGAAGAGGTTACAGAGATAGGGAGGGCTGAGGCCATGAAGGGATTTAAAGACATGGACTATGAGGCATTAGGGGACCAGAAGCCAGCGAGGACAAAGGTGATGGGTGAGTGGGATTTGTTGTGGGATAGGATACAGACAACAGAGTTTTGGATGAGCTGCAATTTATGGAGGGTGGAGGATGGGAGGCCGACAAGGGAGATCATTGGAGTAATCAAGTCTGAAGGTGACAAAGGCATGGATGAAGGTTTCAGCAGCAGATGGACTGAAGAAGAGGGAGGTAGGTGCTCCATGTGATGGAGAGGATTTGGGGTGGTCAACTCAGCTCCAGGTTGAACAGGTCGTCTAGGTTATAAACAGTCTGGTTAAACCTAAGACAGTGGCCAGTGAAGGAGACAGAGTCAGTGTGTGTGCTAGGCACCAAAGTGATGGCTTTGGTCTTCCCAATGTTTGTCTGGAGGAAGATAGGCCTCATCCAAGACTGGATGTCGAACAAGCAGTCTGATAAAATAGAGGCATTGGGGGATCATGAGAGATGGGGGGAAAAGCTGAGCCAGGTGTCATCAGCATGCATGTAGAAGCTGACCCTATGTCTATCAATTATGTCATCAAGGGGTAGTGTGTGGATGAGGAAGGAAAGGGGGCCAAAGATAAATGCTTGAGAGACTCCTGAGCTGATGGCGTGGAGGTGGGAAGAGTAGCCATTGCAAGAGATGCTCTGGCTATGATTAAATAAGTAAGAGTAGAACCAAGGGCAATCCCACAGAATTGGACACCAGATGATAGCTACTGGAGGAGGATGATGTGATCAATCATGTTGAAGGCTGCAGAGAGATTAAGGAGGATGTGGAGAGATAAGGCACTACAATATCAATGATTAACTTCTTTGTCACCACTATGATGAGGTAGATACACTGCAAGAGGATCCCCTTGTCCTACCTCACTCCAATATATCTACTGCTCTGAAATGGATGAATGCGTGGCCATGTAAATAGAATTGATTTAACAATAATTGAGTCAAACAAATCAATATGAATGGGATTTATGCCAGGATGAGTTCCTACTATCGTTCGTACTTATCCCAACAGTAAGGATTCTCTTTAAAGATTTTCTGGATATCATCACATTCCTACTATTTCTCTTACAATGTGATAGGTGAGGATAAACATAATTTGAGGTACTAGATTGATTAAAAAATTACATGAAACTCATTAAACAACAAGCTAAGCTAATAGAATTTGCTTTCACATACACTCAAATATGATCAAATATTCCGAGAGAGCAACCTAACACAACATAACAAGGATCACTTATTTGTTCCACAGATGGTTGTGTTTGTATAACACATGTAAATCATCTGGTGTTCCCCTTCCTCAGATTCACATGCAATGTACTTGTTTTAGTTGAGTCCAAATGAAAAAATATGAAGTTTAGACCATCTTGCCTCAAGATGGTTCTCCACAGTACTTTGCTGTGGGTTTGATGATAGGAAACATAATATTTTCCTCTTCGTGCCAAGTGAAGGTACTAAGAACTCTTAGGAAAAGTATCAGCATGCCTCAAGTAACACAGCGCCTCAATTTTACTCTTAAAAACGCAATAGGCACTGTACCATGCTAAAGCTTTCCTTCTCAACATCATTCACAGGCCGAGGTTTACAGTTAAGATTATAAACACTTGTCAGTGTCAGCGGCTTCTCCTGGTTTTCAGGCATGAGACGTGGTAGCTAGGCTTGACGGGCAGCCATCACTTCCATGGCCATTTTCCATGCTCGGGGGATGTTTCCACCATATTTTGACAGTTCGTTCTCTTTTCCCTCTGATTTGAACATGTGGTTGAGATTTTTCTGAACCCACAGCTCTTGATTGCATAGTGTGTTGAAAATAACTCCACTGGTTAGTGTAATTACTAGTAGATGCCCCGTGGCATTGCTCATGGTGAGTCAGAGAATTCATTGCTTTATAGCAATAAGTGTGTTTATGCCTTGTAGGAGGTAACAATGGGGCCACTGATTTACAGTGACTGAATTAGTCAAATTCCAATTTTTTTAGATGGTATTCTGGGATTTTTACTGGTGCTTTCTAGCACTCTGTTGATTTTTCTGTGAAAACTGTAACTGTGGGGCTTTTACCTTATATTCCTTTACCTGTGTATTTAATTTTTATTTGTTACCCTTTTTTAAAACAGAGAAGACACAGCAAGATAATCCTTTGACCTGGCATCACAGTGGGTGCAACTGCTCTGTGGAAGGTTTGGCACAACTGGGGGTGGAATGTGAAGTTTGACTCACTGATGATTCCTTGGGCCCCGATATTTACGGGGAGGCGGGGGGTGGGGGGTTGTAGCAGCCGGAAATCCTGGAAATGTGGCTAACCCGGGGGTCCTGCCGAATTTAACGGTAGGACCTGATTTAAATTTTTGTTCTCCGTTTCCCGGCCGGCAGCCATTAAATTTAAAACTGTGGTAAAATTTGAGGCGTGCAGCTTCATTAAAATATTTAAATTACGAACCCACCTCTGGCGAGCAGGTTAGTCGCCCATCCCCCAACCTGTCTCTGTTAAAACTGGAGGTGAGCATATTGAAGGCGGGTTAGAGTCGGGTTTCCGATTTTTGAAATTTTAAACACCCCCCCACCCCCCGCCTGTCCTGGGGAGTTAAAATTCCCTCCCTAGGGAATGTCAGGAGTGCACAGAGAGACAGGGCATGGACCTGGCAGCAGTGGATGGGGAAAACCCAATTTTTGGCAGCACTGGTTTGTGATTTCCTACGGGATCTCTGGTTACTGGATGTGTAACTCTACGTTTGTCATCTATCAGTTTCTTTCTCATTATTTGTTACTCACACACCTGTAAGAAGATGTAAATATTCACATTACTGCCAACAAATCACAGGTGATAAATAGAGCTTTCAAAATTGAATTTATTTGGGGTGTTTTTGTTTTTAAAAAATCGCAAATTAAAATGAAGAAAGTTACTCTGTCTCTGTCTCTCTCCTGCTCTCTGTGTCTCACAGGTGTCATTAATTAAAACATGAACATTTCCTGTCAACAGATGATCATTAAAGGCAGCTTGATTCAAAATTCAACTTTTTTTTGGAGAAGTTACTCAAAATAAGATGAGAAAACCATGATTTCAGCTCAATGCACTTCTTGAAGTTTATAGAACACAAAACAAGTTACAACAGGTTTGTAATAGGTAGTCTGTCTTCGTGCTCACTCTTTCACTCAAACAACCTCACTATTAAAAAAAAACAAAGCCTCACTATAATGTTAAAAAAACTTCAATTTATCCTCACGCATTTCTTCAAATCATTTTGAAAAATAACTGTGCAGAGCCAAAGAGTCAAAGCTAAAGAAAAATATTCCTGCGGTTTACCTCATGGATGCGTGTTTCCCAGGATGCATCCTGGGAAATTGGGTACATGCTCAGACTACACAATTCAACTGACAACATCATACCCTGGAACAAAAATATCAAGTCCAAGCTGAGGCTTTTGGATCAATTTATTCGTGTTATTTTGAAATATATATTTTTTTATTTTATTTAAAACCTTATTTTGGACAACAGAAATTTCTGTTACTGAGAAACAAAATGGTGGATGTAAAGTATTTAGAGCAATTTGTGGAGAAAAGGTAATTCATTGCCACCTGGTGGCCAGAGCCAGAAACTGCATGCTGAAAACTCTTAAATGATTTTTGGTATTACAGGTTCAGCATTACAGTATAGTGATCAGATCAATATTGGAAATCCAATTACAGCCTACTTTCATCACAAGCGAGTGTAACAAAATTGAAAATATTAAAATAGATGAGGATATCATCTTATATAGAATAAGGAGCCTCAAAATTGATTGGGCTGGCGGCCCAGATGACATCCACATCAGGGTCCTTAAAGAAATGGGATATGTGCTTAGCAAGCCCCTTGCATGTATCTTTAACAGCTCGCTAGAGACAACTGTTCCCTTGGAGGAATGCTCATGTAGTTCTAATTTTTAAAAAGGGTGACAAGGCAGTACCAGGGAACTATAGGCCCATTAGTTTGACTTTAGTTATGAATGAGATGCTTGAAGGGTTCATAAGAGTTGCTTTATATGATCGCTTAGATAGAGAAGGACTCATCTGGGACAATCAACACGGCTTCGGGAAAAGGTTGTGTTTTACTAATATGATCGAATTTTGTGAAGATGTTAGTGGATGAGGGTAGCCCGGTAGACATAGTGGGCTAGAAATTGCGCAACAGGCGCTACATAGCTTACTAAGGACCCAAAATGGTGTCCGGAATGGGCGCGCACGTTTCTAGCGTGACATGCATCAGACGCTATTTTAGTAAAGGCGCTTGCGCATACGCAGATAAAGAATGCCGGCATCATGTAAAGTAGGGAGAATATGCATTAGATCAGTTCCTCAGGGCAGTGTCCTAGGCCCAACCATCTTCAGCTGCTTCATCAATGACCTTCCCTCCATCATAAGGTCAGAAATGGGGATGTTCGCTGATGATTGCACAGTGTTCAGTTCCATTCGCAACCCCTCAGATGATGAAGCAGTCCAAGCCCGCATGCAGCAAGACCTGGACAACATCCAGGCTTGGGCTGATAAATGGCAAGTAACATTCGTGCCAGACAAGTGCCAGGCAATGACCATCTCCAACAAGAGAGAGTCTAAACACCTCCCCTTGACATTCAACGGCATTACCATCGCCGAATCCCCCACCATCAACATCCTGGGGGTCACCATTGGCCAGAAACTTAACTGGACCAGCCATATAAATACTGTGGCTACAAGAGCAGGTCAGAGACTGGGTATTCTGCGGCAAGTGACTCACCTCCTTACTCCCCAAAGCCTTTCCACCATCTACAAGGCACAAGTCAGGAGTGTGATGGAATACTCTCCACTTGCTTGGATGAGTGCAGCTCCAACAACACTCAAGAAGCTCGACACCATCCAGGACAAAGCAACCCGCTTGATTGGCACCTCATCCACCACCCTAAACATTCACTCCCTTCACCCCCCGGCACACTGTGGCTGCAGTGTGTACCATCCACAGGATGCACTGCAGCAACTCGCCAAGGCTTCTTCAACAGCACCTCCCAAGCCCGCGACCTTTACCACCTAGAAGGACGAGGGCAGCAGGCACATGGGAACAACACCACCTGCACGTTCCCCTCCAAGTCACACACCATTCCGACTTGGAAATATATCGCCGTTTCTTCATCGTCGCTGGGTCAAAATCCTGGAACTCCCTTCCTAACAGCATTGTGGGAGAACCTTCGCCACACGGACTGCAGTGGTTCAAGAAGGCGGCTCACCACCACCTTCTCAAGGGCAATTAGGGATGGGCAATAAATGCTGGCCTCACCCGCGATGCCCACATCCCGTGAAAGAATAGAAAAAAGTGTGCAACTCTGCTTTAAAGGGTTGGACAAAATTTTGGCACTCAACGCTCCAGCCAACGAACTTTCTTAACCACGAACAGCTGAACATGTCTTAGACGGCCTGGAGGACCCCCACCAGCGCTATTTTAAGGGATCATGCAGGTGTTGCAGGTTAGTTGCTGGATTACTGCTACTGGCTGCAGGTACAATTGCACGTGTTTGTTGAAGCTTCCTATAGTTGGATTGAGTTGCTATAGTGTGTGAAGAGTGGTTAGGCAGGTCCTGCATTACTGTTGGTGTCATGTACAACAGTGTGCTGAACAAGATTCCTGGCCATGGGTGGCCTGCTAGGGCTCCCGCTGGGCATACAACACGACTGGGAGCATGCAGACAGGCCACAGAGAGCAGGTCAAGCTGCGAGGAGAGGGAGGAGGAGGAGGAAGCGCAGGGTACTGAGCAGGAGGTCATATCCCATGAGGGCCTTCAGGGAACAATACTCTTACCTCAACATGAGTGTAGATCTGTGCATCCGATGGCTGCACTAAAGAGGTCGTGACGGAGATTTGTCAACTGCTGCAGCCACGTGTGCAGCCTCAGAGCGGGGCAAGGACAACATTGCCTGTGGCTGTCAAGGTAACCGTGGCACTGAAATTTTACGGCTCTGGATCCTTTCAGGCCTCTGCTGGTGATACATGCATCATCTCGCAGTTTGCAGTGCACTGCTGTATATGGGAGGTCGCAGAAGCACTGTACGAGCTCCACAACAGGTTCATCACATTCCCTCTTGACAGAGAGAAACAGAACGAGTGAGCACAAGGGTTTGCTCGCATTGCAAGCTTCCCCATAATGAAGGGTGCCATTGACTGCATGCAAATAGCATGCTCCACATCTCAACTTGGCCATCTTTATGAACAGAAAGGGATTCCACTCCCTCAATGTGCAGCTGGTGTGCAACCACACACAGCACATCATGCGGGTCAATGCCCTGGCAGCAGTCATGACGCCTTCATCATGCAGCAGTCCAATGTCCCAACTATCTTGGCTCCAGCTCGGCAAGTCGAAGGCTGGCTACTGGGCGTCAAGGGCTATCCTCTCATGAGGTGGCTCATGACCCCGTTCAGGCACGCACGCACATGTGTAGAGCAGGCATATAACGAGAGCCATGCAGCCACACGGAACGTCATCAAGCACACCAAAGGCCTCCTAAAGCAGCGCTTCTGCTGCCTGGACCATTCTGGTGGAGCCCTGCAGAACTCCGCTGAGCGGGTGTCAAAATTCATCATGGTATGCTATATGCTGCACAACCTCACGCTTATGAGAGGACAGCCCTTGCCACTGCCTATCCGCCAAGACCCAGAGGCAGAGGAGGAGGAGGAAGAGACAGAGGAGGAGGAGACAGAGGAGGAAGTGGATGAAAGGAGGCAACAAGATGCACAGGCCCTGGCTGCCAAGGCTCTGCCTGCTCACTTTATTCATGAGTGATATGACTAGCCTCAACGAAACCTCCCAAGTCAACAACAATCCTACACTCCCCACCTGTCCTCTCCCTCATGACCATTACATCTCCCTCCGTATGATTACACATTGCTTCCTCCCACAGCACATTGTGTAAATAAAAACCACCACCAGCTGTGACTTCAAATCCAAATTTATAACCTAACACATTAACTGTAGCAGCAAACATTAGACTATTTACCCTAGTGCATTCCCTTAGTGCCTGTCATTCGTGTGCCTTTGCCTTTCCTAGTGCTGCTACGAGGTGCATCCCCAGTGGTTGGAGCATGGGTGGTGGAAGGCTGCTGGCCTTCAATTGAAGATCATTCAGATTGCCTTGGAGGATGACCTCAAGGAGGGCCCGGCTTATATTGTACCATCTCAGCCTGGGCTGCAGCAGTCTGGCCTGGCTGGCTGACAGGCAACAGCAAGGGCACTGGCAGAGTGGCACGGGTGGGAGCAGTAATGCTGTCGTCCGGTGAGAGGACAGCGGGTTCGACTGCCATGCGACCACTGTCACTCGCACGGGGCGGCGCCTCAGCACTCCTGGTGATCGGCTGGAGAACGGATTGCTAGACTGCTGCAATGCCCTGAGAGCCCCATTCCACGGTGGTACCCAAAGCCACGATAGCAGCAGTCTGAGCTGCCATTGCAGCAGTCCGAGCTTCAACTGAAGCATGCAGACCTTTGATGACATCGGTCTGTGCTGCAATGGAAGCCGCAACATCAGTCATCAGGCACTGCGTTATGATGAGTTCCACAGGTGTGCTGATGGAGGTGACCACCCGTTCCATGTGAGAAAGGATGGGCTCCAAGTTCTGCGCAAAGTCCTCTGCCAAGTTCAAGATGGACTCCTCCATGCCCATTGACATTGTGATCAGGCTTTCTAGCAGACTTTCCAGTGCACCAAGCATTTGGTGGTGTACGCCCATCAGCCACCTTCTGTACCCTGGTTCATCGATGTCATCATCTGACGCCTCGGCAGCAGAGCTATTGTGCGACCTCACCCTCCAGCGAGCTGGCACCTGCAGCATCCGTTCCTCTTGCCCCAGCTCCTGCGCACTTGTGCCCGGTGTCTCACCACGTGTAGATCCCTCCTCTAACCTAGCCTCTACAGGACACGCAGTGTCAGTATCTGAGCTGGTGGATGCAAGTGTCAGATCGAGGGACCGTGTGGCTTCGTTATTTGTGTCCTCTTCCTCCTCCACCTCGGACAGTGCCGGCTCCAGTTCTTGGGTGCCTACAATGATAAAGAGAGACGGGTTGAGTTGTAGAGCAGGGATAGGAGTGAGTAAGACGTGCTTGCTGCCACATCTGGAGCACTTGTGTCAGAAAAGATTGTGGGATGAGGGAGTTGTGGGATCCAAGAAGGAAGATTAGGAATGCAGAGACCTCCTTCGTCGGGACCGCCAGCGATGCCAGTGGCCACGGCCGCAGTGATGTCCCACCCAATGATTCGTAGCATGGTCTCCTCCATGGGGGTGAGGATGTGTAGGCGCTCCTGTCCTCCCTTGGGTCTTTCAATCTGCGGGCTGTTATACGCCACCTTCTCCTGCAAGACAAAGGGAAGTGTGTCAGTGAGTGTCCTGCAATGTGTGTGTGTGACCTGAGTTGTGGATGTGTGGGTTGCAAGTGTGCTACTATGTGAGGGTGAGATGCAGCATCTGAAGTGCAGCGTTGCGTACGGATGGGCAGCATTTGTTGGTGGCTGGGTGACGGGGGGGTGTCGTGCGTGGAGCAGTGCTGCGGTTGGTAGGATGTGGCACTCAACACTTGCAGTCACTCACCTTGACCACTCGTGCCAAATCATCGAACTTTTTCCGGCATTGTACCCACGTGCGTGGTGCTATACTTCTGCCACTCACCTCCACGGCCACTTCCTCTCACAGCCTCCACAGCTGGTATCTGGAAAGTCTCCTGCCACCCTACTGATACAGGATGGCTCTCCTGGGATAGAGAGCCACATATCCAAGTTTGCTGATGACACAAAGATAGGCAGAATTGTAAGCAGAGTAGACGAAAACATAAAATTACAGAGAGATATTAATAGATTAAATGAATGGGCAAAACTGTGGCAAATGGATTTCAATGTAGGCAAGTGTGAGGTCATCCACTTTAGACCTAAAAAGGATAGATCAGAGTACTCTCTAAATGGTGAAAAGCTCAAAACAGTGGAGGTCCAAAGAGACTTAGGCGTCCATGTACATAGATCATTAAAATATAATGGACAGGTACAGAAAATAATCAAAAATCTAATAGAATGCTGGCCTTTATATCTAGAGGACTAGAATACAAGGAGGTAGAAGTTATGCTACAGCTGTACAAAGCCCTGGTTGGACCACACGTGGAGTACTGTATTCATTTCTGGGTACCGCACCTTAGGAAGCACCTTGGAGGGAGTGCAGCGTAGATTTACTAGAACGATACCTGGACTCCAAGTGTTAAATTACGAGAGAGATTACTCAAACTAGGGTTGTATTTCCTGGAATTTAGAAAATTAAGGGGTGATATGATCAAAGTTTTCAAGATATTAAGGGGAACTAATAGGGTAGATAGAGAGAAACTATTTCCGCTGGTTGGGGAGTCTAGGACTAGGGGACATAGCCTAAAAATTAGAGCCAGGACTTTCAGGAGTGAAGTTAAGAAACACTTCTACACGCAAAGGGTGGTAGAAGTTTGGAACTCTCTTCCGCAAACAGCAGTTGATGCTAGTTGAATAGTCAATTTTAAATCTGACATTGATAGACTTTTGTTAACCAAAGGTATTAAGGGATATGGGGATAAGGCGGGTATATGGAGTTAGGTCACAGATCAGCCATGATCTCAGTGAATGGCGGAACAGGCTCAAGGGGCTAAATGTTCCTATGTTCCTATGGTATTGGGCTGCATTCACAGGACTATTCAATATAAAACAATACATACTATTTTGTCCTTGTACAAGACCTTGGTTAGGCCTCATTTAGAATACTGTGTCCAGTTTTGGCCCCCTCATATGGTAGATTATCTTGAAGCTTTGGAAAAGAGTCGGAAGAGGGCCAGAAGATGATTCCCAGTTTAAAACACCTTAGCAACCCAGATAGGCTTAAAAACTGGGTCTATATATTTTAGAGGAGCAATGATCAGGGGCAATTTGATTAAGATCTATAAAACACTAGATTGTATTCCCATTGACAAATTATTTCAATTCGATTGGCAAGGGCACTTTAATAAGTTACGCAAGGATAGAACTGGGTAGATGTTAGCGGTTCTTCTTTTCCCAGAGAATAGTAGCCCTATGAAACAAGTTGCCAGTTCATGCGGTAAGTGCTGGTTCATTGTATACCTTCAAAAAAGAGCTGGACGGGTTCCTGCCTGAAGCAGAGATTATGCCGTACTAAAGGTAGATGCCAAGTAATATAAGTCATGGTTAACGTGGTCTCCTCGACTATTTTGATTACCAATGGGGGGGGGGTCAGAGAGGAATTTTCCAGATTTTTTCCCCCTAATTGACCTTGGGTTTTCATCTGTTCTTTCACCTCTCCCGGGCAACTCCATGGCTCCTGGTGGGTAGGGAGTGTTTGAATCATGATGCATAAAGCATCATGACTGTAAGAGGCAGGCTAGATGGACCAGCTGGTCTTTTCGTGTCTAATATTTCCTTATGTTCCTAGAGTTTTTGTTCAGTACATGGAGAAGGCTGTCTCTGTAAAATAGGAAGTGCATCTTGGACAGAGAGAGAGAGAGAGAGAGAAAAAGGTTACAGAAGTTAAGTTTGTACAGTTATACCAGCCAGATATAACTGTGTCACTCAGGTGTACAAGTTTCCCTGAGATCAAGGAAGATTTAAGTCAGCTTGTCCAGATGCAGCTACCAGTGCGGAAGATGAATTTATCCAGAAGCAGAGGATCCAGGAGGAATAGATAGCACCTCTACAGACAGAGGCTCATCACTCAGATATCTCAGAGGGCTAACACCGTTCTCCCAGAGGAAGGCGAGGCAAACTGCTCATCCACAACAGCTAATAAGGACAAAGTCATATAAGCACTGAAAACATTGCTATCTACAAGCAGATAGACCTTAATTTATTCAATGGACTGACTCTTTAGTGCTGTTAACTTGTCAGCTATCTAAGAAATCTAATCCTAACTTAATCAATCTCAGATGTGGATCTCAACTGTAAATTTTTGATCAGCAAACAGTTAATGCTGAATTATTGTGATAGAACAACTGACTTATAACCTCTTATTTATTTTGCCAATTAAACCTCTCTACTAATTGCATATTCAATATTTAAATTTAAATGCTGCTAACTATGATTCTAAACTATATACTAAAGATATACTCAATGAAAGACACTCTCCACCTATCAAATGTAATAGATAACAGATTGTCATTTCGCCAAAAAATATCAAGTGCTTCACACAGTGAATTACTGTTGGAATGCATTACCTGTTATTATCTAAGCAAACATGGATGACATATAACGGTAGATTTATCAAATGATGCCAGAAGTATCTGCCAGTTTCCCAGTTACGATGTTTAGCTGAGTCCTGAGTCAGCAATTATATCTTTTATTTAGACATCCATGCAATTTCCCGGACTTAGTGCCGGAACAGGCAGTCATAAACCCACTCATATTAAATGGGTTGCTAGGGGCTGTGTTGTATGTGGAAGTGAATTTAAAGAGACCTATAAAAAGACAATGCTTATATTTTTGAGGCTTTTATTTTGCTCCTTTTTACTTGAGCAATTAGTTGTTTAGAAGACTTTCAGCCCAGTGTTTTCACACTCCCATTTATTTGGAATGTCCACAATATTGGCACAATGTGTTGCCCAGTGACATTCCCATTTCGTTATATTTTTAGGGGATCAAGTGGACAGAGAAATGTTATACAGACATATCAAGGGTTCGTCTGCTCTTATCATCAACAGTCATCTTCAACTCTTTATTTATTGTGATTCTGGATTGGTCATTTTATAATGAAATTACTCCTTTGGTCCTTTGTGTGAAGATCTACAAAATCAAGTTTACAGAAGTGAAAACTTATGTCTGCTTGTAACCTGGTTTTGAAAGTAACTCAGGGTAGAGAGGTATTTGGTGCATACAATTACGGATCTGTAGAACAAAAATTGGCTTTGATTTTCCTGTGAAAACAGCCCATTTCCAGATGGTTTTGAGGTGTAAAGTGAAGTAAAATGTGACCGTGTGGCTCACTGTAACCAAACTTTTTCACCAACAAGATTGCCAGTCGGTATTATTGCCCCTCCCCCCGCCCCAGAGCCCACCCTGCCATATATAATTGGTTGTGGGTGGGCATGGCCAATGTTCCTGCACCATTTCACCCACTTCATCCCTAATCCGGCCTCCCACAAAACCCATTGTTTAAGTGGCAGGATGAGCAACGCAGTAGCATTCCCAGAGGCAGATAGCCCACATTGAGGGGGTCGTTTTGGATTTTCTGACTGAAGTTCACAGGAATTTTGCCTACGCAGAGAGTTTAGGTTGGTTCTTGCTCTGAAACTTCTTTGAAGACTTCTTCTGACAGGTTTCATGAGTGCCTGAGAATGTAGATTTCTGGACTAGGGAAATGGATTTCCCAATGAGAACCCTCTATTCCCTTTGCTGTAAAGTGGAAGAGGAGGAGGATATACAAGAGGCTATATTGGAGGTTCTTAGAGTCAGGAATCACAGAAGACATTTGTTTCCTACCCATCAATACCCATTCAGAGGGTTTACAGACTCAGAAGGTCTGATTTAGATTTCTCTGCCTGTCAATGCCTCAGAAGGCTGTGCTTACCCCTGGAGGCTATTAAGTAGTTACGCCAGCTGCTGGTTGAAGACCTGCAGCTCAAATCCACCAGGAGAACAGCAGTGAAAGTGATCTTCACGTGGCTTTTGTCACATTAGTTAGGCAACAGCACCCATTATACACCCCGCCCGATATACTCCCGCCCGTTATACACCCACCCATTATACACCCTGCCCATTATACACCCCATCATTGTACTCCCCGCCCGTTATACACCCCCCCGTTATACACCCCCCATTATACACCCTGCCCATTATACACCCCCCCATTATACACCCCGCCCGTTATTCAGCCCCCCATTATACACCCCCCTATTATACACCCCCCATTATACACCCCGCCTATTATTCAGCCCCCCATTATACACCCCCCCGTTATACACCCCCCATTATACACCCCCCCATTATACACCCTGCCCGTTATTCAGCCCCCCATTATACACCCCCCTATTATACACCCCCCATTATACACCCCGCCCGTTATTCAGCCCCCCATGATACACCACCCCATTATACACCCCGCCTGTTATTCAGCCCCCCATTATACACCACCCCATTATACACCCCGCCCGTTATACACCCCGCCCGTTATACACCCCGCCCGTTATACACCCTGCCCGTTATACACCCCGCCCATTAATCAGCCCCCCATTATACACCCCCCATTATACACCCCGCCTGATATACACCCCGCCCATTATACACCCCATTATAAACCCCGCCCGTTATACACCCCGCCCGTTATACACCCACCCATTATACACCCCGCCCGTTATACACCCCGCCCGTTATACACCCCGCCCGTTATACACCCCGCCCGTTATACACCCCACCCATTATACACCCACCCATTATACACCCTGCCCGTTATACACCCCCTCATTGTACTCCCCGCCCATTTTACACCCGCCCGTTATACACCCTCCCCCCCCCCCCCCCCATAATACTTCCCGCCCGATTTTGCTTTCCAATGATGGGAGTGACTGATGGGGAGTTCACCTCTCAGGGTGAGGACCTCTCGAACCTTGCCAGCCAGCTCCCTCAGAAGACTGCAGAAGAGGAAGGTAGAGGACACACGCAGCTAACCAGCACAGATGCTGAGGTGCTGGCAATAGTGTCAGGGCCATCTCATGGTCCTGCAGAAATGACATTTACCACAGGTGAGTCACCAGGACTGCAATGAGGAGCCGCAGTTTGTCATTAAACTTGGTCCTCCCCCTGAGGTGGCACTTAGAAGGAGCAGAAGAATAAAAAGTGGACAGCAAACACCCTACACAAGCACCAAGGGCAAGCACTGGGGAAGCAAACATTGATACATGAACACATGTGTGGAGGAGAAAAATTAACTGCTTGTATCTTCTATGGAAGGTTTGAGGATTTGTTTTGCACAGAAGTGGCATGTGGATATTGGTTTTAGGGGCTAATGTATAGAGATGATAATGAAGTGAGGGTGCTTTGGGCCATCATATTGGTATGGGGGCAGTGTCACACAGAGAGGACCGTAGGAGTGTTAATGGACGGGATCAAGGCCACCTTTAAGAGAAAATCCGCTCAATGATTCCATGACACACCAGTCTGCCAATCATGTTTTAGCCTCAGCCTTCTCCTCCCACTTCCTCACCCTTTCAGCTACATAGGTTCACCTCTACAAATGGAACAACTGCACAGCACACAGCTGACACAGATGATCTTTGACACTTTTTCGGGGCTGTAGGCTGATACCCCACCTGAACTGTCCAGGCTTCAGAAGCCCTGATCCTGATAATACATTCCACAAAAATTTGGGATGAAACATGAGCCTGATTGGATTTTCCCACTGCCTTGATGTGGGGTAGGTCTTAACTGGTTGTTAATAATCAGGACAGCGAAGGTTGGTCCTGGTCTTTCAGGATCCAACTGTCCATGTGCCTATGCCCTCGAATAGTTTTGGCACCATGCGAATGAAAGCTGCCACTGAGGTATCTTGTGGTCAGCTGCCAGATTCTGTTATGGTAGGTCCAAGGCCAAATGTATGCTAATCGACTGAAGTTTCTTATGATTTATATGTGTCTCAGGGCGGTTATTTGGACCTATTACATATCTATTTAACTTCCAGGAAAGTCCTGGCAATATCATTCCATTTGGATGACTATGGTCAGTAACATTTCCAACCCTCCTTTGCCTCCAAAGTAAAATTATATTGCATCATTTCAATCAATTTTGCAATAGCCCGGTCAGTTTGCACAGTCAGCCTTCTCACGTCTTCCAGATCCTTCCCATTTCCAAAAAGCCCTCAACAAATTGTGAAGCCACTAGAGAATGACAAATTTGGGACCTTGTATACTAAACAGAGTTCATATTTTAATAAATTACATTTAATAAAGAAATAAATATTTACATATATCTGTTAGTCATGGAAGAAACATACATCCTAAATCTTGTGCATTTTCAAAAGAGAATAAGGTTAGTAAACATGTGCTTGATTACAAAATAGAGAGAACTGTTGAGAAAAATAGTGCAGCTCCAATCAGCAACTCAAAAGAAAGAGCTTGGGGACGATTTCCAAGTGCCAGCCGTCCGATTCTTGTCTGAAAAACAGGCTCACCACAATTTAAAATCGAGGGCGATATGCCTCAGCTGCCCTGTTGATGTCCAAGGGCTGACTGATGCAAATTTCAGCCGGGCCTGTAAATGGACGAGCAGCTCGCCTGCCCGCCTGAAACAGGTGGGAAGCTGCTTAAACATGCAAATTGTGATCCTACGTGGATTATAGGACCCTAATTGCAATTTTCAGGTACAAAGTAGTAGAGCCTGCACTGTGCACAATCCACCCATTTGTACCAGGCATCGAGCGGCCTCACCTGCAGTCCTTAAAGGGACAGCTGGAGGCCGCTCGCAAAACGGACCAGGAAACTTTCATTTTTTTTTGGTGGGGCCAGGAAGAGCAAAACTGCCATTTAATATCTGTACAACAAAGGAAAACTGCAACACAGATTTACTTGTAGATACAGGTTCTGCTGTACATATTCATCCTAAGATAGTTTACTTATATCACTTTAAGGGTCTCACTTTGATGTTCAACCTTGTTGTATATTCACAGCAAAACTTACATATCTTTTTTTCCAGAGTTCTGGTAGGTTCCAAAGGTTCTGGAACACAACAGCATAATTGAGATTGAGGCATCCAAATACGTTTTCCCAATAGTAAAGGAAACACATGTTTTCATATATGTGCAAAAAACCAAGAAGGCTATTCTAGTCAACGGTCGCCCATTGCCTCTTACTGAGGATATTATTTCTGCTTTAAGAACATAATAACATAAGAAATAGGAGCAGGAGTAGGCCAATCGGCCCCTCGAGCCTGCTCCGCCATTCAATAAGATCATGGCTGATCTGATCCTAACCTCAAATCTAAATTTCTGCTTTGAGGAATTCTGTTACTAAAGACTGTATCCTAAAAGTGCTCACTGCTAAGTTGTACTCTGTAAGGCATGGGAGGGACTGACATCCAACAGAGTAAGCTACTCAACTCTGCTGCACTGATTACAACTAAATCAAGCTTTCCAATGCAGCTGTTGAAATGCCATTGCCTGCAGATGTTACCTTTCTACATTCTTTCCTAAGACTTATGCACAGTATGGTAAATTTGCACTACAATATTGTTAAATTTTTACAAACTCTTACATTTGAAAACATGGATTTTAAGTGGACTGATGTCATTAAAACAGTTCTGACATTGCCAATAAAATGATTACAGAAAGCTTTGGTTGAACTCTTTTTTGATCCATGATTTCGAACAGGTGCTTCAGATTATGGAGCCGGTGTTACTCATATTCATGAAGGTGGAGGTGAACATAGTTACTTTTTGCTCCCACATGCAAACTGATAGAGAAAGGAAATACTCCACAGTAGAAATGGAAGCTCTTTCATGCGTAGAAAAATGGTGTATCTGGTTAGTAATTTATGTACTGATCAGTAATGATGACCATGAAACTACTGGATTGTCGTTAAAAACCCATCTGGTTCACTGATGTCCTTTAGGGAAGGAAACCTGCCATCCTTACCCGGTCTGGCCTATGTGTGACTCCAGACCCACAGCAATGTGGTTGATTCTTAAATGGCCTGAAGGGCAATTAGGGATGGGCAATAAATGCTGGCCTTGCCAGCGACGCCCACATCCCATGAATGAATAAAAAAATCATCTCGCACTGATAACTCTACTTACATAAAGGGAACAGTCACTGTGGAATGCATGTTCTATAATGGTCATCTCACTGGAATCCAACTGTGTTCAATGATGAAATACTTGGTTTCGATCTTTAGGTCTGTATTTTACTGCTGTGTAGATATAAAATCAGCTAATGGCAATAATAGTAAAACTCTCCACATATTGTAACTAAATGTGTTCTTGTCATTATCTCAACCTCAGCAAGATTAAGCAGGTTGATTTAGTCACAGATGATGTGGCATGGTTCTGGCACAGAATGAAAAACGTTTTAATGCATTGTCTTTGTACTTCCATCTCTTTATTCATGCTGAAGACTACATATAATACCCTAGTGAGTTTGGAACGGACAGCAAACTGCCAAAACTATAAGAAATCCTTCAATATAGGACACAGCACATTCATAAACAACTCTGTCACACATCTAGCAGTGTGTATTATACTTTCCTTGTAATCTCTCTCTCCTTTCACTCTCTTTATTGTTGTTTTCCTCTTTGTTTTTTATTTTTATCTTTCTGTTTCTTTTGCTCTGTGTTTTGCTGTCCTCTCTCACTTCTCACTTTTTCTTGCCCTTTTAGGCTGTTTTCCTTTTCTTTTCCTGCTTTAACATATCCCACTATAATTGTGTTTTCTGCATTACTGAGGCAGTTATTGTTGACTGGTTCTGGACCCTGTTTCTAACATTGCCCCATTCCCTTTCTAAACTAAATTCTTTCAAGGAGAAACTCACAGAAAACATCTGCAACAAACACAATCTGACTTCTACTGTCAGAGTATTTGGTTCAAAAAAAGGAACCTATAGATTCAAGTCGCAGAGCCTCAATTTAATCTGTCACTCAATCTGTAATTACAGGGGTAAGTCACTGGCTGGTGCTCTTCACTATAGCAGAGGATTTTGATCAGAGTTTGCTGCCAGTTTACTGGTGGGGGGTTATGGGGTGGTGGGGGGGGCAGAATTGGGCAAACTGCCCAAAATCGGATGCCATCCCATTTCCACATCCATTCTGGTTTTCTGGTGTCATTTCTACCAGATGCTAGAACGCCCACCAAAGTACAGGCAGGTGCTTTTAAATGAGGCAAGAATAATGGAGTGACATCATGCATCCCATTTTCCTTCATTACAACCTCAGTTATGCTGGACACTCATTCCACAGTCTTCCAATGTTAGTAGACAGTGGGAAATGTGAGCTAAAGATTAAAAGGCCACAGCATTCCTTCAAGGGAGAGAGGTACATTCCATCTAATGTCCCCTATCAATGCCATTTCCTTCTCTGAGTAGATACAGCTAAACTTTGGGGAGGCTGCCTGGCCAAGTGTCGAGCTCACAATTGCAGGCAGCAGCACCACCAGGAGTCCACTGAAAATATTGAAATGAGGCTGACCCTAGCAAACACACCCAGATTATTTGGGTGGACAGAAGGTGAGCCTCGCCACACCAGTCACTGGAAAACCTGGCTCTGCTTGTCCATTGTGAAACCAGGAGTGGACTGACACAGCACATGGTGCTTGATTACAAACACCCATTGGGTAAATGATTAGAGACCGTAAGCAATAAGCTAAGTGATAATGTAGCGATGTGACTGTTTCTCAGTCCCTTTAATGGAATCATATAGCTTATACCCCAAGAGTATAGGACAATTTATAAGGTGAGAGGAAATTCATGTTAGTTCAGTGCCTGGTTTATCAACTGGGCTAACTTTTTTTCTGAATTAAAAAGAGAGAACTGCAAATCTGGAAATCTAAATTTTTTAAAAATATGCTCGAAATACATAGTAGGTCCGTCAGCATCCATAAAGAGAAAGAACAGGTTACGACTTTCAGATATATGTGTCCTTCACCACAACAGTTCTGATGAAGGATACACACCCAAAATGTCATAACCTATTTTTTTGACTTTGCTGATGCCGAAGAGTGCAACAAGTGTGAGAAGTTCATGAATTTCTTTGTCACCAATATAGAGACTATCCATTCAGCAACCTCTGCTGCTTCCCCTTGCCCACTAATTCTCCCCCAAGGGACCCCACCCATAAACCTGAATCGCTGACTCTCTCTAGTTTCTCTCCAATCTCCCCTCAATGCCCTCTTCAAACTCATTCCAGTACACAAATCACTAAAAGCTACCACACAGGAACATAAGGTAATCAAAAAGGTTAATGGAATGTTGGCCTTTACCTCAAGGGGGCTGGAATACAAATGTTAGACAGTGATGCTCCCATCTGGAGTGCTGCATTCAGTTTTGGACACCACACTCAGGAAGGATATATTAGCCTTGGAGAGGGTACAGTGGAGATTAACCAGAATGACACCAGATCTTAAAGGATTAAATTAAGAGGATTGGTTGCATGTACATGGCTTGAGGGGTTATCTAATTAAGGTGTTTAAAATGATAAAAGGATTCGATAGAGTAGTTACAGATGAAGCTATTTCATCTAGTGGGAGAATCCAGATCAAGGGGCACAATCTTAAAATTAGAACCAGGCCATTCAGGAGTGAAATCAGGAAGTCCTTTTTCACACAAAGGATGGTGGAAATCTGGAATTATTTTCCTCAAAAGGCTGTGGATGCTGGGTCAATTGAAATTTGCAAGACTGATACTGATCGATTTTTATTAGGTAAGGGTATCAGGGAATATAGATCAAAGGCGGGTAGTTGGAATTAAGGTACAGATCAGCCATGATCTAATTGAATGGCAGAACAGGCTCAAGGGGCTGAATGGCCTACTCCTGTTTCTATGTTCCTATGTTCCCTCAGCAAACACAAAACACATTTTGTGTTAAAATGAAAAAGGAAAAACTGCTGGAAATCTGGTGTGAAGAAAAACAAAACATTCTGGTAATACACTGTGGGGGCAATTTTAACCTAACCCACCATTGGGAAACTGACGAGATCAGGTGCAACGCTGATTCTACACCCCACCCTATTTTGCTCTCCATTGAAGAGTAATATTGGGCGGGGTGTAAAGCCAGCATACCTCCTGATCCTGTGGGGTTCCCGCCCAGCAAGTTAGATTAAAATTACCCCCACATGTATGTCAGTCAGCAGCTTTGAAGAGAAAAGAAAGGTTATAACATATGCATCCTTCATCAGAACTGAAGATTGGCTTTGCTTTACTTTACTTTGCTTGTCTTCCCTCATCTCAAAAGTAATCCATTGTCACCCACCTTTTAAGTAAGCAGCAGAAATATAAACCTATTCAACTGTATCAGTCACATGTATATATATATATATATATATATGTGTGTGTGTACATCAACAGCCTGAAGTAAAGTTAAATCTCAAAGACACATGCCATAGACTATAACATTTGGTTTCAGCAAAGGCAGCTTAAATATCTGCTGATTAAACAAAGGGACATGCACAATACATTTGCAAATCAGAGAAAATACTTTGCCTCTTTGGAAGCTCAGTCATAATGAAATTCAATTAAACACTAACAGTCACATTTAAAAATGCACAGCTGTATAAAATACAGAACATTTTCTGTTTTCCTTGAAACTGTTTGATGTCATATCAGTATGTAACCAAGAGGTTCTTATTACTCAAAGGGCTTAGTCTGTCTGATCTTGTGCCCATTTCAATGCCACAAAAATGTTGGGCCCATCACTGTTCTTTTCTTTGGCCGCACTTTGCAGTACAGTGTTATACTGAGGAAGCTCACAAAACTGCAGACAGTGAGTGACAATAAGGTTCCTGGAACATGCTAGTGAGACCAATTTCCCTACTGTCAAAGTAAGTGCAGCACAGTCTAACCGACACCCGTACTACATTACAACAGTGACTACACTTCAAAAGTACTTCATTGGCTATAAAGTGCTTTGGGACGTCCTGAGGTCGTGAAAGGCTCTATATAAATGCAAGGTTTCTTTTTTACTATCTATTGTAGAGTCAGCATTGTGTTCATTAAACAGTTACTTTCCCTTTTCTTTTTGGCAACTATAGATCACACAACTTAAACAATTTTTGAATGGAAGTCAAAGGATAAGCAGAGACACATGTCACAGATCCTGACCAAATAATACATGAGTACCAAGGTTGTGGGTGTGTTGTGATGCCAGTTTTGCCATTTTCTAAATATTGCATCCAATGGATTTGTTTGCAGCACACATATAAGCAAAATATTTCATCTCGTGAGAAAAATTAAGAGAATATAAATAAGATTCAAAGTGGTTTTACTACAGAGGAAGGTGTTGCAGTGCATTGTGGTGTGATAGCATTAAAATTACCCCTTGTATGTCAGTCAGCATCTTTGAAGAGAAAATACAGGTTATAACATATGTATCCTTCATCAGAACTGAAGATTGAATTTGAAAATCATCCAGAAGGTTGGTTGTTTTCATGACGCTCAGCCTAAAAACTAGCAGGGGGAAGGGGGTTGGCAGCCTGAGCTCAGGCCACAACCATTGATAATGACCAGCTGCCAACTGCCACGCAAACAGAGCCTGCAGGCAGAGACACCTATCTGATTCTCCCGGTCTTTTCTCCTTGCTTTTCCCTGTTAGCATTGTTGTGATTGGAAACATCAGAATCAGGATCAAGTCCTATTTCCTGCCATCACATGGGCGTCACCTGTCAGTACCCAACGTGTAGCACCATCTTAAAGAGAGAAGTAGCAGGACTATTGTTTTCCAACAAATGTACAACTCTAAGAAATAAAATACTGTAAATGCTGGAAATCTAAAAATAAAAATAGAAAAAACTGGAAACACAATCAGTCAATCAGAATCTGTGGAGAGAACAGACAGTTGATGGTAGTATTTGCCACAGAGGAATCATCGGTCTGGTGCAGAGGTGCCCAAAATGGGCAGCGTGCCCCCCTGAGAGGGAGTGACGAGGTTATCAAGGGGGCGCAAGGAGCACGGGCTGGCCTAAACAAACCTGAGCCACCGACACCACCTTGCATTGTCAGAGGAGGCGCATTATGGAGAGAACTCAGCAGAGAGGGGGATGTTTGAATTCCTGCTGATTTGTAGAAGCGACATTGGACCAGCAGAGCTGCTTTGCTTTTACACTAAAAGGATCTCTGATAGGTCGACCCGTTGTTTCTGCAAATTGGCGGTGATTCAAATATCGTGCACTGTGCTGAGATCGTCCCACAATGCATCACCTCTGGCAATGCGAGGCTCTGTTGGTGGCTCTAGTAGTTGTTCATTTAGCTGCAGGCACCCAACAGTAAGCGGTGTTTTTTGACGATATTAAAAGTTTGCTACCAGGCCAGATTGACTCTTGCCTGGATTGATATCTGCCCTGATCTGCCATTTCAAATGAAAGGGGAAGGAATTGGTTTCGCACCGGTTCCCAATACATCTGGAACACGCGGCAGAAGATGGAGGTCCGAGGCTTGCTCCAAAATGGGACGCCGGGCCTCATTTTCATAACACCAATAAGCTGCAGATGACAATCTCGCAATCCCAACGCAGCTCACCTGAAGGGGCCTTCCCACAATCGGCCTGCTTGGACGACAAGCCAGTCCACAGGTGAGTCCTGGAGGTGGAGGGAGGCAAACACGAGGGGGCAAGCGCGGGCGAGCAGCAGCCCGCAGTATTGCACTCCTGCTGTTCCTGGTTCCATATTAAAGTAAGTGGAGAAACAAAAATGTGTTTGTTCTTTCTTGGCTTCCAGCATTCCCTTTAAGAACCCTTGGTTAGGCTGCGGTAGACCCGGAAAACTGAGTGGAGCATGCTTGACACCCGGTTTTTGCCGAGTTTGGCATTGGAGTCCTAAAACAGGCATTAGGCCCCTGATTACCATACTCAAGGGGTTTAATGGCTGTTTTAGTCGGGCACCCCGGGCACTCGGAAGTCACCAGTTGACAATTTGGCAGCTGGCGCATTTCCACGAGGATCGGGCGGAGGAGATTGTGCTCAGAAATTGGTCACGCCCATCATGAATTTTGGACCCAAAGAACAGGCACGACGAGGACTAATTTCTCCCCGAAGTTTCCCAAATGTCCCAAAATTGCAGGGTTGAAGTGAATGGGGCAGGTGGAAAGAGGGGCAGGGGCATGCATGGGTCATGAATCTACGAAGGGGGGGCTGATAAAAAATAGTTTGAGAACCTCTGATCTAGCAAATATTGTACTCCTTGCAAGACAGCAGGAGGTAACAGCAGTGGGAGAGAGCAGAGTCAAGGAAGCCAAGATTGGGTTTAGATAGAGCCAACCTGTTTAAAGGCCTCAAAAGTTAAAGCCAGGTGAAGGTCACTAAAATGACTGTTCACATCTATAACACAATGGCCTGGATTCTCCTCTTCATGGTCTTCGTGTCAGCCAATATGAAACCATCACTGACCCGCCAATATTTCCACCCCAAACCCTCATTAGCCATGCAGATTAGACAGTTTTAATTGTGGAGATTATTCAGGCAGGTTTCTTACAGACTGAAGGCTATATATACACCTCTTCACTAATTTAAGTGGAAAAGCAGACATAAGTGCCAAGTGGTCAAATGACAGTAGAACGTAATAAGGGACTATTAATCCATGCTGCCTTAAGGATTCTTACCCCTCAAAAAATGGTTTAATGAACTTTAGCAAAAAGTTCTTATTAAGGTTATTAATGAGGGACTTGTGCAGATTTGCTCAGCTGCAGATTTAAATTGAAAAATAAGTATTTTGCTCCAGGCCAAATCTGGCATAATCAGCTTAACAAAAGTAAAGATGTCAAAGTACTGCCAGCGACAGAATGTAGGGTCTTGTCAGTAGAGTTTTCCCAATTGTTGTTAAGTCATTTCCCACAGAAATTGCCCATTTGACAGCTAGATTACTGAACTTTTGACGATTATAGTGTTTAAGTGGCTTGTTAGCAGCTTGAGAAGTATTAAAGGATCATTATTATGATTACATCATGATTGGCTGCAATTTTTTGTTATCTCTAAAAACGTGGCATTCTCAGGAGGCAAACATTTCAGAATTATGTTCCTGCAACGTCATCGGCTTCATTGTAAATGACCATGAAAAATGAGCATTTCTACTACTATTCAATAAAAGATGAGAATCTAGCCCGGGTAATACTATTTAGCCAGAAAGTTGAATTGCCAACAATTAACTTGAGGTGCAAAGGATGGGTTTTGATGCTAGTTGTGGAAGTGCAGAGGACAGTGTTACAGAAGGTGCTTGGAGCCACTCTCCAAGTGTTATATGATCAGCAGAGTTCCTCAAAGGCAGAGCTCAGGAATTAGCTGAACATCACATGAATGGGCACTTGCCATACCAGTTTTCCTGGATGCATTGGTGTTTCTGCAACATCATCCTCTTAACCAGTATCTTCATCCTGCTCTAGCATTGACTGCAGGTTGGTCTCCTCCTCCTCTATGCTTAAACCTCTTTGTATTGCAAAATTGTGCAGCATGCAGCAGATGGTGATGATCTCAGAGACCATGATAGGGGCGTACAATAAGGCACCCCCTGTCTTGAAGCACCTGGAGCGCTGCTTCAAGATTGCAATGGTATGCTTTGTAAAGATTGTGATAACTGCATGGGCCTCATTGTAGCTGCACTCTGCTCTTTTTCGTAGCAGCCAGAAGGCTATCATTAGCCATGGTTGAAGAGTGCAACCTTGGTCTCACAGGACACGACCTGGCATTCAACAGTTGTTTTCAAATAAGCCTGGCGCATAGTTCTTAAAATGAAGCATTAACTTGCAATGATACAACATTGGTGGTCTCTGACCAGCTCCATATTGATCGATTACAAGCCTTTTCTGTTCATATAAGCCATTGGATTGTGGTTAGCAGCCCTGATGGTCACATGGGTGCCATCAATGATTCTTTGCAGGAGATGGCACAGCTGTGTAACTGTTTCCTTGCTGAACCTGAGCCTGCAGAAGCAGTTCTACTCAGTCATTGCCAGGTAGCTGTGCATGATGGTGCCACATGATATCCTGGGCATTGTTAGTTTGTTGTTATTCGAACATACAAACATACAAAATTGATGGGCAGGAAAAGACCAGCTGGTCCATCAAGTTTGCCTCACACTCATGATGGCTGGAGCATCATGACTAGATACTACCCCTCCCTGCGCCCCCCCCACCCAATCCCCCACAGCCATGTAATCTCCTGGGAGAGGCAAAAAAAGAGAAAAACCCAGGGCCAATAAAGGAAAAAATACTCTGGAAAATTCCTCTCCGACCCTCTCAGGCAATTGAAACCATTTCATGAAATCATGAGAGGGGATACCAATCCCCATAACTTGCAATTGAATATGAGCAAAAATAAATGAGCAATACATTTTTAAGGGATCTTGTGCCAAAAATGCAGAACCTTGCTGCCCATTAATGCCCATTTTAAAAGAGCGAGCTGAGCATACTGTGAGAACAGGGAGAGAAAACAGGAATTTAGCTTGAGCTCCCATTATCTGTCGATTTGCATGAAATTAGCTTCTGTTTCTGCAGAAACACATTCTGTATGAAAAAGTGTTATCTCTAAAGACATGGCATTCTCAGGAGACAAACATTTCAGAATTGTGTTCCTGCAACTTCATCGGCGGGTTAACGTGCAGGCACAGCAAGCAATTAGGAAGGCAAATGGTATGTTAGCCTTTATTGCAAGGAGGTTGGAGTATAAGAGTAAGGGAGTCCTGATGCAATTATATAGGGCTTTGGTGAGACCACATCTGAAGTACTGTGCACAGTTTTGGTCTCCTTACCTAAGGAAGGCTATATTTGCCTTAGAGGGGGTGCAACGAAGGTTCACTAGATTGATTCCTGGAATGAGCCGATTGTCCTATGAGGAGAGATTTAGGGCCTATATTCTCTGGAGTTTAGAAGAATGAGAGGTGATCTCATTAAAACATATAAAATTCTTAGAGGGCTTGACAGAGTAGATGCTGAGAGGTTGTTTTCCCTGGCTGGGGAGTCTAGAACTAGGGGTCACAGTCTCAAGATAAGGGGTCGGCCATTTAGGACTGAGATGAGGAAAAATTTTTTCACTCAGAGGATTGTGATCTTTGGAATTCTCTACCCCAAAGGGCTGTGGACGCTCAGTCGTTGAGTATATTCAAGACTGAGATTGACATTTTTAGACATTAAGGGAAATGGGGCAAGGGCGGGAAAGTGGATTTGAGGTAGATCAGCCACAATCTTATTGAATGGCGAAGCAGGCTCGAGAGGCCGTATGGCCTGCTCCTACTCCTTTTTCTTATGTTCTTATGTTCTCACTAGCTCAATTCTTACCAAATGAAAACACTTTCACTGGCAGTAATTTTTAGACTGTAGTGTTGGTTAGAAACGTGAAGCAGGCTTACAAAAAACATCACATTACCTTCATTTATAGCCATTCTATAAAAATAAGTCTCTTGATCCACATGAACTCAACAAAAAAGAACACAAGCCAGATATACCATAATATTTTGTGCTATTTATAACACTGACTGCTATAAACTACCCCATCCACTAACTTCAACATCCACTCCTCCCTCCACCACCGGCGTACTGTGGCTGCAGTCTGTACTATCTACAGGATGCACTGCAGTAACTCACCATCACTTCTTCAGCAGCACTTCTGTAACCCATACACCATACTGACTTGGAAATATATCGCCGTTCCTTCAGTGTCGATGGGTCAAAATCCTGGAACTCCTTACCTAACAGCATTGTGGGAGTACCTTCACCACACGGCTTGCAGCGGTTCAAGAAGAAGGCCCATCATCTTCTCAAGGGCAAATAGGAATGGGCAATAAATGCTGGCCTTGCTAGCGACACCCACATCCCGAGAATGAATTTAAAAAACATGAGTGCCCATCACTAATTGGGTACCACAGTCGGATTCTCTTGTGGTAAGCATCATCCTCTCTGCCTGGCAGCCATGTGTCCATGTAGAACAGTTAAAATATTCACACTGTAGCTCTAACCTACTTTAGTTGTGAAAAAAAAGTTTAAAGGAAACAAATTATGTTGCCAAATATTTTTTCATGCGTGCACTGAAACAATACAATGATTATATTATTAATTTCTGCAATTCAACACTGGACAAAGACAAATGCTTTAAATTTAAAATAAATATGTAATGATGATTGCACTTATGAAGGAGAGAAAAAAATCCCCAAATTTAAATTACCTACTACTTGACAGTTATGTTATTTTTTCAATCTTCTGAGGTTAGTTATGAACACACCCAACTCTGGTTAGAAGCTACAGAGACTTCTTTATTTCAGAGTCAGTCCCCAAGGTTACATTTTATTTTACCTGAGGTTCACATTGCTGGTGTCAGCATATTTATAGACTTTGCAGTCCAAGAAATTTACTGAGAAAGCACAAATACTGCAAAACTTTAAGTTAGTTAATTTTTTTTCTTGTTCTATTCACCTTGGGGTCAATTTTAACCTAACTTGCCGGGCTGGAAACCCACGGGATTAGGTGGAATGCCAGTTTTATACCCTACCCAATGTTACTCTGCATTGACTTCAACGGAGAGTAAAATCAGGAAGAGTGCAAAACCAGCATTGCAGCCAATCTCGTCAGTTTCCCAACAGGCCAGTTCGGTTAAAATTGACCCCCTTGTTTTAGTGGAGAATTGTCCGCCATATGGAAAAGTTCTGGAACTGTACAAACTGCAGTGATAGGTAAGAAAAACACTGTTTAACTCTGTTTATGTCTCTAGTAACCTCAAATATGTAAACTAAACTCCTGTTTATATCACTGGAAGGCCATCCTTTCTTACAGCACTAGTACCTGAATCAATCGATTTAGCTGCCTTTTAGTCTCCCCCGCAGACTCTATCTGGTATTTTTACAGTCATTGTCTGTCACATGGCAATGGTATAACTTCTAGAATCCTACCTTGACATCCAGTAGGCAACCACAATGCAGATGTCAGAAAACGTAATCCCTTTCTGGAGAGAGCCACAGCGGAATATCTAAAGGGTCATTTAGGCTGCAATATGAAATCTCACCAGAGAGTTTCATAGCTCAATCTCTGAAACTCACATGGATCTTCAATGTGAGCTCTCTCTAGAGAATTTGAAATCAGCCCAGACTGACAGGATGCAGGTCTGTTTCCCTGGCAGTTTGCAGGACTCTAAGTGAAATGACTTTGGTGAGTCTCAGACCTCAGTTCTGGCCCAATGTTTCTCTAATGACATTTATAGTCCAGAGCCCTGTCCTCAATGGAACTGCAATCCAGCCATTAATGGGAGCTAATTTGAAAAATAAACCTTTAAAAGACATCACGTTGAAACTAAGTTACATACTTATGGACAAGCAGAATGATCTATTGCTCCCTGGTGTCCTTGTTGCTGGCCAAGAAAAATAGTTGCCACACTGTGAAAAGTCTGGTCATCGGATGCCACCATACCTAGAATTTTTATTTCTGCCACCACGGGGCAAATTAAGATTTGAGACATTAGTGGATTTAGCAATCGTTTTGCTAAACCCAGCTGCAGGGAAACATTTTACACCAGGTACTTTAGTAATCTGTCATATGTAATATAATAGCATTTATATAACAAATATTTATTTTTGGAAAATGTATTATCCTAATAAACCAATCACACTGGTGAGCAGATCGCAATGGCCTTTTATTAAAAACATTAGATGAATAGAGTCAGTGAAGGACAACTGTATAATATTCAGACACAAGCTCATGAAAATGACAAGCCTTTCATTCAAAAAATACAGAGGTATTTAGTATATTGCATATTCCAGTTTATATTTTTGTTGATACATGCATCTGAGTCATAAACTAAGGAAACAGCAATCACTCACAGTCAGAACACATTACATTTTATTTAATCCTTAGATTTCTTTTACCTTCTTCAGTTAGTTCCAACTCTGTTTTACAGACACGCGATCTCCCCCCGACCCGCGATCTCTTCAACCCACCCCCCCACCACCACAAACTCTCCCTCCCTCCTCTCCGCTCCCGGGCAGCAGCCTACCAGCGTAGGCCTTCCCGCCTGGTCAGCCTCTCAATCTGGCTGTCTGTCGGCTGGAAATGGAGAAAATAAATTCAAATGAGGTCCTGCCGCTAAATTCAGCAGGACCTCTGTGTTACCCGTATTTCCCAGCCGCTACGACCCGTTCCCTCCCCACCCCGCTCCATCCCCGCCTCCCCGTAAATATCGGGGCCCATACGTCTGTGCTCTATCATGTGTATTAAGATTGCCCTTTATGAAAGAGTTTGTGCTTCATCTGTTTCTTTCAATTGAAAATACTTTAATTATTTTCTCTTTATCTAGGTTCTACCACACCAATATTATGCACTGTTTGTTGGTTCTTTGAGCGAGCAGATTTACTCCCTGTCATCTACCAATATTGGGGGGAGGAGAGAGTTCCTTAGTTTTGTACATGTAGATGCTTTTATGAAGAACTTGTTTACAATTTCACTAAAAACAGTTAAACAGAACAAATCTTCCTCTGCTGTCCAGAAGCTAGCCAACAGTGGGCATTAATGGTTATATTTTCCTCCATTTGTTAACATTAGTGAAAAAGTTAGCATCAGTTTAAAGACGACTTCCCCACTTTATACTCATACTAGAGCCCTGATTTTAACATACCCACCTGGCAGGAACGGGGCAGGTTTGGGTCAGATCCCCATTTTACACCCTGCCTGATTTTAGGCTCCATTTAGGGTGTCTGACACAAACCCACCCATTGCCCATAGGTTAAAATCGGGGCTTAGATTTTTCCACTAACATTAGTGAACAGAGGAAAATAGGCCCCTAGGGCTACTTTTACCAGAAAAGAAGGGATAATCTACAATAGCTCAGTCCGTTCCTTCAACTGGATAGCACCTGTTTTATAAATTTCATCGGTCTACAGTAGATAGTCTCATGGGTTCAATGTCACTGGTCCTTCTTATAAACAGACCTCATGTCCAGGTGTGCACCTTTACTGCCCAACATCTTATTCAACTAGAGAGTGACCTGGTGATAATAGACCCTGGGTGTGTATACTGGATATTACAATCTCACATATGCCATTACATCTGTTCTCCTGTATTTACAACAGGCAGATTGAAAAATACTCCTAGGAGATTAGGCATATTATAACACAGAAAACTGGTTCAATTCATGTAGAATACATGCATGAATAGAGTATAGTTTTCACAGTGAGAGTCATATTTTTCCTACCACTCTTGGCACCATAAAATAATAAAAAGAGACACTGCTACTAGTCTAAGAAAAACTCATTTTCAAGCAAACAGACTCTACTTCAACTGGTCCTGAGTTCCTTTGTTATAGCCTTTATGTGTTCACACCAAGGTATGTAGCCTCTCAATCTACTTGGCTGACCAAACTGATGAGAAAGAGAGAGAAAAGTAGAGATAGAGAGTGTGAGAGAGAGAGAGAGATTGGCCCACTGAGCTTCCAAAGTTACCTCCTTGAATGAAGTTCCATCCCCTTAATGTGGGCATTTATGATGCCTGTATGCTTTGTTCAGCCAAGCACCCTGCACTTCACAATGAATAAGAATAGCAAGGGCCAGGCCTTAGCAAACTATGTTGTCTCAAAACTACTGTTACATGCAAAAGTGACCAATCTGATGTCCAGCCTGTCTCTAGTGCTCCCATCTGGGAAGCATCCTAATCAACATTTTAAATGGCCTGTGTATCTCTGGACATTAACTCTTTCAAGGCTAATTCTAACATTTATAGCAATATCATAATATGAATTCAAATGAAATCCTTTCCAAGCCATATAGGTAAAAGTCCCAAAATGTTAAATGCTTTGCACTTCATCTCGTTGTTTTAATAACTGAGCATCTGAGATCACCACAAGGGTGCCCAGTACAATGGCATAGTATGAAAGAATGGAAGTGATTCTAAGTGTAATATGTAAAACAGTAGAGGCAAGATGTTCTTGTCAGTGCAACAATACAAATGTTATTGGCTTCTCCAGCCTACAACCTGAAGTGTAATAAGTGCCAGCCACTATGCCATATCTTTTAGCAGCCTCGGTGAAGCATAGTGTGTGTATCTACCAGGAATATTCAACTCATAGTTTTGACTCCTTCAAGGCAAGCTGCACACTATCGTGGTGGTGGGATTGCAGCAGCTCATACAATTGCATTGTTCTATATCCCAGCAGACCAGTGCACCTAGTGAGAACATACCCTCTAGCAATGTGAGGCAAGGCAGCATGCAAGACTTACCAGTTCACTCTCAGGTTGGCAGCAGTCCTGTGGAAACATAAACCTGGCAGAAGTGTCAATGGAACACATCTCTCTCTTCTTAGATGTACAGACAGCAGCATTTCAAGAAACTCCTGGGGCCAATGTTGGTGTGTCAGGATAGCTTTTGGCTGTGGCTTATGCTTCCCAAGAAGTAAATAGAGATGCTTTTAAAACAATGGACCTGATGCGCCCTCGGTGACCACACAACGGCACTTTAAACCCAGGGTAAAGGTGGGCAAGCAAATAGAATGGACATCATTGCAACCAACATGACTAATGTCCTGGAGTAGCAGCTCAGAGAAAGACAACATCAATAACACAGCCAATGGTTTTCTTCCGACACATTATCATATATTGCTCCAGAGGAGTGTGAGAATAGTTACTAGGGAATTAGGTGTAGAGGAACTGGTCAAAAGGATCTTTCGGACAGCAAGTGCTGGTAATGGTTCTGCTGTTGCCATTAACAGCTACTCTAGACTGATCTTTTGTTTCTTAACCTGTCCCATTATCACCCTCCTTGCCATGCATCATCATCCCTTTTGTCATTTAATCACGCGTGCCCTCTACTCCATAACAGACCTTCCCTTTTGTTCTTTCCTCCCCTCCTCTCCCTCACCCCCTTTCCCTGGCTCTATACTTGCTTAAAAACTTTAACTCTTTAACATCTTCCAGTTCTGATGAAAGGTCTTCGACCTGAAACATTAACTCTGTTTCTTTCTCCACAGATGCTGCTTCACTTGCTGAGCTCCTCCAACATTTTCTGTTTTTATTTCAGATTTCCAGCATCTGCAGTATTTTGCTTTTGATTTATCATCTTAAATTGTTTCTTTAACCCTGTGCAAAGTAATTCATGTGTTATATTTTTAAATACAAGTGCTCGTTATGATACATTTCAACAGAAATTACACTTGTCCTTTTTCCAATAGTCTTTCTGGCAATTTCAAGTCAGTTTCATAAGCTCAGAATAAGCCACCCAACGGACTTTAATGTAGTCAAGCTGACTTTGGAACAGTACCATCAGGAAGTAGCCTCTATAGTAAATTGAATAATTTCTCGTGTTCAGTGATCAGAATAAAATAATTACATGAATCCAAGCAGGACGCAGTGTGGTTTCATTTGATTGCAGGGGTCAAAATAGCTGCATGAACGAGCTGGGAGAAGGGGCTCTGCTGCTTCAATAACTTATGTCAACTTGGCTCAGTTCGGTAGCACTCTTACTCAGGGTCAGAAAGTTGTGGGTTTGAACCCCACATCAGAGCTTGAGTACATGATCTACACTGAAAGTTCAATGCAGTACAAAGGGAGTACTACATTGTTGGAGATGCTATTCCTTCAGATAAGATGGTAAACTGAGGTCCCATCTGGTGTTCAGACGGATTTTAAAGATCCCATGGCACAACTTAAATAAGAACAGGGGGTACTCGGAATGTCCTGGCTAACATTTCTACCTCAACCAGTACGAATTAAAAACGGATTGGCTTTTTGGTAGGGTTTTGCTAACACGAAATAGCTGCCGTGTTAACTTCTACATAACAACAGTCATGGCTCTACAAAAAACGAATCCATTATCTAGACCACTTTGAAACATTTCAATCTGAAAGTTACTAAGTGAATGCAACTATTGGGCCTGAATTTGCTGCAACGGTATGTTTGGTGGCAAACACCAGTAATTGGAAATTTTAGTTCCCCGTTCATTTCACACTATATTTTTGTCGCAAATTGCTGGAACCTCGATCCGTTAACGGCGTAGCGACGTCAGTGACAAATCAGCACCCTCGTGGACGATACGGCCAATGGTTTACCTCACACACCAACCCCAAAGCACTATAAATAGCAGAGAACAGATCCCAGAAATCAGGTTGAGGCATGGCACTGGAAGGAAAATCTGAAATCAACCTTAAATCAACTTTTAAAATTTCAGTTAAACAAAACTATGCGAGGTGATGCATTTCAGTAGGAAAAATGAGGAGAGGCAATATAAACTAGAGGGCACAATTTAAAAAGGGGTAAAGGAACAGAAGGATCTGGGGATATATATGCACAAATCATTGAAGGTGGCAGGGCAGGTTGAGAAAGCGGTCCTTTCGGGGGTCCTGGGCTTTATAAATAGAGGCATAGAGTACAAAAGCAAGGAAGTCATGATGAAACTTTATAAAACATTGGTTCGACGACAACTGGAGCATTGCGTCCAGTTCTGGGCACTGCACTTTAGGAAAGATGTGAAGACCTTAGAGAGGATGCAGAAAGCATTTACTAGAATGATTCCAGGGATGAGGGATTTAAATTACATGGATAGACTGGGGAAGCTGGGATAGTTCTCCTTGGAACAGAGAAGGTTGAGAGGAGATTTGATAGAGGTATTCAAAATCATGAAGGGTCTAGACAGTGTAGATAGGGAGAAACTGTTCCCATTGGCGGCAGGGTCAAGAACCAGAGGACACAAATTTAAGGCGATTGGCAAAAGAACCAAAGGTGACGCAAGGAAAAACTTTATTACGCAGTGAGTGGTTAGGATCTGGAATGCACTGCCCGAGGGGGTGGTAAAAGCAGATTCAATCATGGCCTTCAAAAGGGAACTGGATAAGTACTTGAAATGAAAAAATGTGCAGGGCTATGGGGAAAGGGCGGGGGAGTGGGACTAGCTGGATTGCTCTTGCATTAGAGCCGGTGTGGACTCGATAGGCCAAATGGCCTCCTTCCATGCTGTAACCTTTCTATGATTTTATGATTCTAAAAGGCTGTAAAAAGTAATCTCTTGTGTCTGCACATCCCCTTTTCCACAGAAATATCACAGGAAGAACAGAAAAAGAGGTAATCAAATTTAGGGGAGCAAGGACCTGTGTGCGCTCTTGGATGAGGTGGAGTGGAGGTGAGACCGGTTGCTGGGGACCAGGTATTGTGGAGGGAGGTGGCTGAATGGGATATCCCACGATCAAGAGACCAGCGCAGGAAGAAATACAATGACCTGACCAGGTCAGGCATTGTAAGCAGTCTCTGGGCTTCAATTCAGAATTCACAATTCTATTATAAATATTAGATAACCAAAAGTTGTTTGTCTCTGTAATTTTTTTAATTCATTCATGGGATGTGGGCGTCACTGGCAAGGCCAGCATTTATTGCCCGTCCCTAATTGCCATTGAGAAGGTGGTGGTGAGCTGCCTTCTTGAACTGCTGCAGTCTGTGTGGTGAAGGTACTCCCACAGTGCTGTTAGGTAGGGAGTCCCAGGATTTTGACCCTGTGACGATGAAGGAACAGCGATATATTTCCAAGTCAGGATGGTATGTGACTTGGAGGGGAAGTGCAGGTGGTGGTGTTCCCATGCACCTGGTGCCCTTGTCCTCCTAGGTGGTAGAAGTCGCCAGATTGGGAGGTGCTGTCGAAGAAGCCTTGGCGAGTTGCTGCAATGCATATTTTAGATGGTACACACTGCTGCCACGGTGCTCCGGTGGTAGAGGGAGTGAATGTTTTTTAAAGAATGGTTTGAGGTGCCTCTCTCATGCAGAGTCCACCTCCTCCTGCTCAGTCTCACCCTCAGCAGTCCCTCACCCTAATGCAGTCTCACTTCAGACTGCACAATAATTTTATGTAAATAGTTTGAAATTTTTTATGTTGCTGTTATTGTTATTCTCGGTGTTGTTTACTGTTATAAAAAGTTGTTTGGAAATTCTTTTGGTTTTAAAATTATTTTAATACTGTTGAACAATACTGTTGCAATCTTTTCTCTCCCCCCTCTGACTGGCATCGGCTCTGCAACCCCCGCACCCCCAAGCACTTACCTTATGCCAGGGACTGTTCCCTTGGCTCCCTGGCAGTGCCGGCTCCCGCTCCAATTGCCCTTCCAACCTGCCAGCTTTGACATCATTCCCGCCAGATTTGGGCCGGATATAGATCTGTAATATTAAAATGAAACTTAGCAGTTAAATTCATCCGGGCCTCACTGCATTCTCTTCCTCCGGGTGCACTGCCTGCTTCAGGCGCCCCACACACACCGAACCCAACCCGAGTAAAAATCGACCGCAATCAAGCAAAAACTCCAATAATATATCAGTTTAACTTGGATAAGCTGCATTATATAGTTGGCATCCTGACGGTTCCAACATATAGCAACACCCCTGACCTACTGATCTTTCTAATTGTCCTAATGAGCTGGCATTTCAATATTAGAAAATACGAAAATCTTGGCCATCATCCCGTAGACAGGAACCTTGTCAAGATGTGTCGTAACATTTATTTATGATGCCTGAGAGGCCACAAATGTATTATTTGGCAATGCAGCTTCCTGGGGATGAATTAACCCAGAATACTTATCGTGTGAAACCCAAAGCCCACTCTGAACAGCGAGCAATTTATCAAATGCTGATAAACACAAAGAAAGAAATGTTTATCACTTGGCATTAGGGGTGGAGTTCTAAAGTAAATGTTTAGGTTTAAAGGAATTTAGTCTTCAAAGATCATACTAAACATGTGCGTTTTTAGATGTCTCCAGTGCAAAAACAGCAGTTTTACATTTTACGGTTTCAACACAAAGAATAATTAATACTGCAGCACTCTATAATTTCTTCAAATCAATTTCTTTTCTTGGTTAAAGAAATTACACTCCACTCATGCAAACCTTTTTATAAGGCATGTAAGCCTGTGTCCGAATGGAGCTCAATTTGAGGAATGTACAGTTAGTGACTTCACATCACTGACCTCTGCCCTTTGTGCCCACAACCACACAGCCGGAACTCGGAGGTAGGATAGGGGCAGTTTAGACAAACATGTCAGGGGCACACCAAATATCTCCGGGTGAGGGATGGTACAGGTAATGAATAATTCATTGTTCCCTTACATTAAGACAATAAACACATATATCTCATCTGGCCCCAGCTGTTAATATGAAAAAATTGTCACTATTCTTGGATTTATCGCTCCACATTAGCAAACTTCATGATTTTTGTCCAGTTTCTTCTTGGTGTTGAAGCTGCTGCTACACCAGTATTTCATGCTGTATTTGTGTTCACTTTCCTTTGATTTCTTAGGCTCTGAATTTTTTGGGACTTTATGGCATTGCGCTGCCGTAACTTTGTTGAGAGTGCAGCGGAAAGCCCGTTTGAGCGTGTAGACATGGTTACTGTGGAGCAGCAGCAGAAAGTCAGATGAAATGTCTATGGAACAGCCAAATATTCTTAAAAGTCCACTAAAATTAAAGTTGTTGATGCTTAAGTATTGAATACGAATGCTATTTGTAGTTTGCGCTCGCTGTATTTACTACATAACAGGATAAATAAAGATCTCGACAAAGAAACAAAATCCCACAATTTGATATTTTTCTCTTGACAGGATGATGAATGAGAACTTCCCTAATAAGAAGAGGGGAAATTGAGAAAATCTTAAAAATGCTAATATGCTGTGCAATAAAATAAACATCTGTTCTTACCTTCAATTCTCCACACAATGAGTTTCTAATCTCAGCCAAGATGCAGCCAAATAGATATTATGGTGAGTGGAAAACTACTTTTTTGCGGGATAGAGGTGAGGTTAAGCAACAAGTGCACCTCCTAACGGCTGGTTATGGACAGTACGGCCTCAAAAGAGGTTACTGAGTGGGAACGGGAGGGCTTTGAGGAGGTAAGAGAACTTAACTTACAACTTGGGGCTGCCAGAAGTGATTAAGATAATTCTTTATCTTTTCCAGAATGATTTCTAAACTCACCCTGACACTTAAAAAGCACTGCATTTGCAAACTTAAGCAAAAATCATTGTTACTAAGTGCAGTTTTCATTATATTCAGTGTTTTGTTTAATTAACAGACTTGAGTATCCTAATGCTGGTGATGTTGACCTTTCCAATGACCCTCATTTATTATCACTGAAGGCCCCCTGTGGAATCAGTGAACTCTTATTTTTAAAACTGTGTTAGGCCAGGCGTTCAGTAAACACTGCATGAAGCTGTTTGATTTGTACAGGAAAATTGTAAGTCATAACAAATAAAAACCATAGCTCTTACTTCATTACTGGAGTCAGAAAAGGTTTGTTGATAATTTGGGGTTGGGGGAGGGAAGAGGAGATAATGGTGCAGCACTGGGTTAGGAGACTAACAATTCAATTCTGAGATCTGGGTCTGGATCAAGCTCTCCACTGGCTCCTTTTACTTTACTCCTACAAAATTCCTCAGAAGGGCACCATGTACTGCACCACCGTGACATTTTTCCATTTCCCACACTAACTACCTCTGATTGAGATTGACAATTAGTGCCAGATTAGGTATCTGTTTGTCCATGCCCACTTGAAACTGAATTAAGACTGCTTAATGTCATTTCACAACAAACGCGCAGCCAGCAGACAGATGAGACTTACGTTCAATCAGTCTGGTCTGGATTTACACATTGGTTATAGAGGTGAAAGGTAAGTGTCTATCCACCCAATTATCCCTCCACATCCTTTTTTTTGCCCTCCACATCCTTGTTGAACCTTGCTCTTGCAGGTTACAAATTTTTATCCTACAAATTTTTGTCTCTCACGTGCAGCCATTTACATTCAAGTGGTCACATCCCTTTAACTAACTGATGCAGTCCTTTATGTAGCTGCAGCAGCATCAGGAATTTTGCCCCCACCCCTCACTCCCAACATTGTCAGCTCCCAGCTGAAAACACATTGGAAGTTCACACTGAATATTTCATTAGGACTGACCCTGAGGAACTCAAGCAGGTGCAAACCACATTACAATGTTCCTGCTACTTCAGCACATATCATGGAAATTTGACTCCAACTTCATCCCTCAGCATTAATATCATTCGCTTTAATAAGAATTGACATCACTACCCTCAACATGGAAAGTGAAATTCAACTAAAGAAGTTTTTTGGAGGTCGTTAAAACTGTGAATTTCAAATACAAGCTGTTAGCTTTTTTCCACCATTAATATTCCAAAACCACTTGGTTAACAGGAATCTTGGGACTTTGCAGGTCAAAAACTCTTGATAGCATGTGACCTTCAAAGCAGTAGTGGATCAGTGGGATTCTTTATGTACTTGGTACAAACAGTGAGAGTTTGGTTCTCAAAGGTTAAAATTGTGTTGTTATTTGTAAAAACACATTGAATGGCCCAGAAATTGCTCAGCGTGTTGAACCAACAGTGCTCGCCGCTCCGTAGATTTATACTAACCCACTAACTTACCACGGTCTTTACTGGGTGCACTTCCTCTAACAGGAAGTGGAGAAGAGCCCAGCGTTGGCGCCAGTGAAGCTCGGACCCATGGGAGAAGAGAGAAGAGCACGCTCTCCCCTCAACCAATCAGATTGCAGCATTTTTGACCTGCTGCGAACATTTGCTGCAAGCTGGAAAGTAAAATCCAGGAAATTAAAGGTACAACACTAATCAGTTATAGGGAGTGAAAAAGGAAAGGGTAAGAAATAATCAAATTAAATAAAAGAGACACAAGGGAAAAGTAAAATAAAATTTTTAATTTTTAAAAAAAAGTTTAATGACCAAAACTATTAAAATAAGGAATAATGAGACTCCATGTTATTAAAAGTTAATTTTTAGTTGTTTGGCAGTGATTAAGTATTACTGCGCTGATAAAACTTAGTTTAGACCTGGGATTTTTAAGCGTGCCTGTGTTTTGTGGCAATATTAGTTACTTCCCAGGCTGAGCAGAAGAGCAAGTTGGCACTGATCCACTGTTTCCACTGATTCCGGCCGGTGATATCCCTTTAATTCGAAGCTGTCAAATCGCTGACGAACCATGAGCAGCAAGTTCCGGATTTCCACATTGGACTGCGCAGGTGCGAATGTTCCTCAGTTTCGCTACGAACAATGGTGAGCGCTGTTGAGCCCACCGTTCTTTTTTAAGCAATTTCTGGGCCATTATTTTAAATGGGCTAACTCCTTTGTTAAAATTGTAGACAGAGAAATTGTATGAACATATTCATTACTAAAAATCACACAGTTTAATTTCAACCCCAAGATGGTTTTACTAGAAGATATTGAAAATGCACCAGAGATTTGTTTCCAAGCACATTTTGCCATGATTGACTTCATGCTTAAATTGCACTGTGTAAACCAAAATCAATCAGAGTATGCCCACCTCAAGGTGGTAATCTCACATTGCTTTCACTTCACACTGTCTGAACTAAAACTGCAGCTAATTCAAAACAATGGTTATGCTTTATTTCTACTCTTTGTAATGTTAACAGAGTCAACTGTTTCATCTCTTTATTACCATTAAAGTTTAACCAGCATTTAGCTTTTGGTGGGTGGCCAAAGAGTGACGCAGATCTGGTAGTATAACTTAAGTCTGCAAACACTACAGTGCTTAAAGCAGATACCAGCCTCCAGCAGGTACTTGTAGTATAATGGTGCTCTTGGGTGTAGCTTCTTTCCATTCCCCAAAATTGCTGAATTGGAATGTATGTTTTCTGTGTCTGTGATTTCTTTACTATTAATTATTGTACTGACAGGTTAGTTCATCTACTTTATAGATGAGATTTATTTTCTATGCACAAGTTATAACAAGAAACAAAATAAATCATTAAAAGCACAAATTTTGTTTTAAAAGATACAAATGAACATAGACAATTACACGCCATAAATTGTGTTTCTGGCGCCACTGATGTCATCGTTCTGTACACTGTCTGGACCCTGTCTGTCATCACTTTCAGACATGATTTGCAGCACCTGACACTGCTTCCAAAAGATTTTCATGTACCATATTCTATATATAGGATGCCATAGTGGGATGCCATGCCTCACATTACAGAAGGAAAAATGGCAGAGCCTTACTGGGCATTAGCTGAGATAAATTCACATACCTTTACCTCACAACTGATCGATTAGTTTAAACATATATTTTAGGGAACATCCTTAAAGGGAATCAACACACATAACTTTGCTCCAATAGCCTATTTCCATTCATTGTTTATTGTGCACAGCCATTCACCACAGTGAATAGACTTTTACTGTGCTATCACATTACTTGCTAAAGTATGTAACAAAAATATATTTTTCAACATAATTTTTTTTAACAAATTTAAACAGGTTTTCGACAAATAATTAAAAGGAAAAGATGCTTTCTCATTGTTAGTTGTTATCCTATACTCTGATGAAAGGAAACAAATTCGAAACAAATTGAGCCCCATGTTCTCCAGTCAGCGGACATAGGCTGGTGATACAGACTGCGAACAATCACTCCACAACAACAACTTGTATTTAAAAAGCACCTTTAATGTAGGAAAACATCCCAAGGCACTTCTCAGGAGCGAATCAAACAAAATTTGACACCGAGCCAAAGAAGGAGATATTAGGACAAGTGACTAAAAGCTTGATCAAAGAGGTAAGTTTTAAGAAGGTTCTTAAAGGAAGTGAGAAAGGTGGAGAAACAGAAAGATTTAGGGAGGGAATTCCAGCGCTTAGGACCTAGACAGCTGAAGGCATGGCCATGAATGTTGGGGCGAAGGGAGTGGGGGATGCACAAGAATCTAGAGTTGGAGGAACGCACTGTTCTCGGAGGACTGCAGGGCTGGAGGAGGTTACAGAGATGGGCAGGGACAAGGCCATGGAGGGATTTTGAACAGGAGGATGAGAACTTTAAAATTGAGGTGTTGCCAAACTAGGAACCAATGTAGGTCAGCGAGCACAGGGGTGATGGGTGAATGGGACTTGGTGCGAGTTAGGATATGGGCAGCAGAGTTTTGGATGAGTTCAAGTTTATGAAGGGTTTAAGATGGGGGGGACGGCCAGGAGAGCATTGGAATCACCAATGAAGGTAACAAAAACATGAATGAGGGTTCAATAGTTGCTCTCCCTGTGTGGAGTATATTCAATTTGAAACTGAGGGTCTGAAATGACCATGTTTGCTTTGCTTAGCAAAAAAACAGTCATGAGTAAAAAATGGTGTCATATCGGGAGAAAGCACCAATGGTTGATTCGTCTGCTTTTATCAAGGGTCTGAGCTTTCCAACCACTTTGAGAAAGAAGTATAAGGCCTAGTGAAAAGTGAGAAAAAGGGCCGATTTTTACTTATCAAAGTCTTGTTAAAGATCATTAACGGTAAATGTATGCAACATTCCACAATTGCAAATAAATTGAAAAGTGAGTACTTTACAAAAAGCAAAACACTAAAGATGCTGAAAATCTGAAACGAGAAACAGAACATGCTGGAAACACTCAGCAGATCAGGTAACATCTCTCGAGAGAACACAAATCAGTTGACGTTTCAGGTATAAACCCTTCCTCAGAGTTTTACTGCAGGTCAGACCTGGAGTTAGTGAGTTTAACAAATGGTATTGATTTTGTATTAATATAGCAACGAAAGACATGAGTAATGCAGGGAGGTTTTCTGCTTGATAGTATTGTGTAGCTGTCATTAGCAGGAAAGTTGCAGAGGTGGAGGAGGAGACAGTGGTCTGGGGGCACAGAGGGCGAACACACAGCACGTACTACCCCAGGCAGAGGATGTATTGCAACAGGAGCAGCAGTGGATGAAGAATGCTCAAACTGACCAGGGAGGCTGTGACTAAGAAGTGCCAACTGGTCCATCACAACCTGCAGGAATAATCGACCATCTGTAATGCATTAACCATGAAGGCCACCTTCAACCTTTGTAATACAGATACCATCCAGGGCCAGGCATGCCGAAGGAACACCTCAAAGTTCAGACACTTTGTTATGTTGGTTTTTGAGCAACTTAATGAGAGGATTGTCCTATGAGGAGAGGTTGAGTACAATGGGTCTATACTCTTTGGAGTTTAGAAGAATGAGAGATGATCTCATCGAAACATATAAGATTCTAAGTGGGCTTGACAGGGTAGATGCTGAGAGGATGTTTCCCCTGACTGAAGAGACAAGAACTAGGGGACATTTAGGACTGAGATGAGGAGGAATTTCTTCACTCAAAGGGTTGTGAATATATTTGGAATTCTCTACCCCAGAGGGCTGTGGATGCTCATTCGTTGAGTATATTCAAGTCTGAGATTGATTCATTTTTGGACTCTAAGGGAATCAAGGGATATGGGGATCGAGCGGGAAAGTGGAGTTGAGGTCAAAGATCAGCCATGATCTTAATGAATGGCAGAGCAGGCTCGAGGGGTCGTATGGCCTACTCCTTCTCCCATCTCTTATGTTTCTTAACATCTGATTTCTGTATAAGGAAAGGATAACATATTGCAAGATACACAAAAAGTGATTTTTTTTCTCCAGTTGTGCAGTGCTACTGGTCTTTGTGTTTAATGTGCTTTGCTGCTGTTTTCCCCTGTTTCCATGTTGGTTGTAGATGTGCCCTACCACTGAATGTGGTGGATGACTATACACCAACCGGCAAGCCAACAGGAAATGCAAAAGTCCTGGTACCTGTATTTGTGTCTATCCCAGATGGAACTGCATCAGTACAAAATAAAAACATAAAACCGATTTCTCATTTACCAGAATAAACCATCCAAGAGGATGTGTAACAAAGACATCCTTTGGCATGGGATCCATACCAATCAAAAATGGGCAACGATGCCATCAGTATACCCTCTGTAAATACCATGTCAAGAAAATGTACAACTTTACCTATATGCTAATTGGTCTGTAATCTTTCTTTTCTAATTTAAAAAAAGTTTATATCTTGACTATTAATTCTTAAATATTTGACCATATTCCTGTTTGGATTTGCAACAATTGGCTTCATGAAGTAAAGTTTATTTTATAAAAGGGCAGATGTAATGAGGTGTTCACAACTTTGTGAAAGACTATTTTTGTTTACTTCCCCCCAAGTGTATAAATACATTATAACTGCTGTTCACCGATGTGAACATACCCATTCCCCTTTTCAACTATAATTGCAGACACAGACTTATGGGGGGATCTTCCCACCCCCCCCCCCACCCACCCACCCCTGCGATGGGCAGGAGAGGGTCGGGGGGGAGGGCAAAATCGGCAAATATGCGAAACCACCACGAGCGCGCCACTCCCTCCCCACCTCCCCATAAATATCGGGGCCCTGGTTTATCAGGAACTGAGGAATTAATTCCAGGGCTATCGATGTCCACAGGTGGTTATAGTTAGTACAACATGTGACCACTGACTGACTGACAGACTTACATAATTTTCAAAGCTCCTGAACCCAACTTGCTAAACTGTGTGCCTCAGAGTCAAATAAGATGTATTACATAATGGATAAATTGGTAAAGTTAAGTGAATAAAAACCCCTATCATAAGACACAGTATACAAGTGTTATGCAATGTGAAGCCCACAGACCAATCCCTGTCTATTGGTTATTTTAGCCAACCTGTAATGCAATTCTAGAAGATAATTGTGTAGATTGGGCCTACCAGCATGCCCCAGATATCATTAAATGCTGAGTGCTTAAAATGCCCAGGATATGAGAAGCCCTCTTACTTTAACGATTTATTCTAATCACATTTTTTCATTTGAGTTGCTACATAAAAATAAAACTCCTATTGAAAGAATAAAATAAATTATGCTCCACAATGTATGAAATGAGGTTTGCTATTTCATCTCTCTCCAGATTTCTATTTGTATTTCTATATCCTATTCCAAAGCCTATCACTCAATTGTGCATTGTATGGCTGAGAGGACCAGCGGCCTTCTCCCTGATCATTAAGAATGCCAATGTGCAACCAGCTGCTTGACAGTACATGAATCTCCTACTGATCTTCCCTCCCTCTGTGAAGAAGTATCTCATCAGCGCTTCCTCTAAAAAACCTGGCCAAGAGCAGGAATCTATCATAGACAATAGCAGGCTTGAAGCCATGGCACGGTGCTGTGATATTTTTCATAACAGAGTTCTATCAGATTCTCTGATTATAAATATTCTCACTAGTGACGGCCAAGCCTCCTTAGAGTTAATTCAATCCTCAATAAAACAAACCTTCATAAGATTCTGTGCTGTACATTTTATGTAAGAACAGGGATTGGAAGCTCACAATCAATAAAAGAAGCCCCTGATAAAAAAAACTATTTTACCAGCCCCCATGAAATTGTAATAATATGATTAGTCTGCATGATGCTTCCTCAGTACTGCACTGGCGTGTCAGCCTAGATTTTGTGCTCAAGTCTCTGGTGGGACAACCCATAACTTTCTGACTCAGAGGCAAGCGTGCTACCACTGAGCCATATCTGATACCTAAAATGGACCCGGAAGATGGAAGAAAATTGATAAAGAAATACAATGTGCATTTATATCGTAATCTCTCACAGACATTCCAGATAATCAATTACTTTGAAATGCAGTAACTGTTATTATGTAGGTAAGTAAATGAAAATGGTTAAAATGGGTTTGGGGGTATAGAACAGATAGATTTGATTATAATAGAAACGGTGAAGTTACAATGCTAAAAAAAGGAAAGAGAATAGCAAATAGAATAGAATGCAACAAAGGAAGACAGTGCAAGCAGAAATATTTTTTCATTTTATTTCAAATTGTGTTTAAGTGTTTTCATAGTATAGACTTAAAATTACAATAACAAAGCTACTCTTGACGTTCGAGTTACTTTATTACTGGAATATTAGAGCTGGTTTCAGATTCACAGTGGGGAAAACTTAAAAGAGGGCCTGCCCAGGGAGACAGGATTTTCCTGGAGCTGCCAGTAATTTAAAGGTTCAAGCAGAGTGCAAGTCAACTCAGGTTGCTCTCCCAAACAAAACTTGCCTGCACATTTGGTCAAGGAATGATGAGTGACAAGGAAGGCGCTGCAGGCAGCAAAAAAATATTAAAAATGCAGTTTTAAAAAATTGCAATTTAGAAGGAAGTTCAATGCTGCAGTCAAGTTTTGGAATTCAGGAGATATTCCTAAACTAGTCCCAGATTGATTTTGGAGTTCATTTTGTTCCTTGTGACTCTCTCCCACTTATCTATTATTTCTGTTTCTAACCACATTTCTAGCAAGGCCTAGTCACATATCAACAAAACTAAAATAATACAATCATCTTCAGAAACAATAAGATTTACTCTGTGTAGTTTATAGAACCTCAAAAGGTAGATTTTAAATAGATGATTCTTAAAGAACAGAATAAGATTCACATTTTAGATTTTAACCTAATGTTACCAATAAAAAGGCCAGGAATTTTCTTGGCGCTGCTCCCACTTCACCACCATAATTTTGCCGTAAACAGGGTTTCTGCCGCGCTTCCGGTGAACTTATGGGAGTGGAGTGGAAGCCACTCCGAGGAAATTCTGGGCCTCAAATCTCTACAGTTCAGGGGACGATCACATTAGGAGCCTGCCGCTCACTCGTTGTTACCGCTGTGAGGCCAGAGTCATTTTAGGCCTGGGCTTCAGTTACATGCATCTTGCAAGCTGCAGACGGCAAGTCAGCGCTGTGAGGCAGGTAGCCAGTTGGGGCGGGTGGGAAATCAGCTGGCTCCTACGCAGAGCAGACTGACAGTCAGAAATGGGGGGGGGTGGGGTAGCAATCCGTGGGAGGGGGTAGGGGTCCTGCTTCTCCTAGCACCACAAAAATAAAGTTAAAAAGAAACTTAAACCGTTTTTTGAGCAGCCTCCAGTGACCCCTTTAAGCTCAATGGCAGTATAAATGGGCGGACCATGATAAGTGCTGCTCCATCCATTTGTACCTCAAAACTGCAATCAAGCTCCTTTGTACATCATAGCACCCTGATTTGCATATTAGAAGTGGCTTCCCACCTGAAACGTGCGAGTACTCTGGCCGCCTCCACAGGCAGGTCCCACCGAAGCCCAATTTTGGGATGGCCTTGGGCCTCTCTGCTCGAGCCCAGTCTAATTTCTATATCTCTGATCCTTGCTAAGGATCCTAACTGAAATGAGTTTGGGCAGTGTCTCAAACCAATTCCCAGTAATCATCAGATCCACAACGTAAAATAGTTTTCAAAAATCAGCACAATTGATCTTCTGACTCAGAAGCAAGATTAGGTGAAACAAGCTGACACTGGCATTTGAATCAGCAAAACTGTAATCATCCATTCTTGGTGACAATAATCTCAGCCATTTTAAACCATATTTTAAGTAGGAATTACTATTCCCCGTTCTGTAATACCGATGCTTAAGTGTTTTTAAAATATTTGCATAAATATAAATGTTATTACATATACAGCTAATTGTACTTGACTACAATGGTATACCAAATATACTTAAATTATTTTAAGATTTTTATGTATTTTTACATGTATTGTTCCATTTTTTAGATCGTTTGATACACTGATATTAAAGTGATAATAACAATGATTTAATAAAGTAAAAAAGATTGGTGAGAGTATTTTCAGCATTGTTGAGAAAAAAATTGAAATCTAAATGCAAGTTCTCTCTCTCACACCCTCTCTCACTTCATCCAAGGACAAAAATCCTAGTTTTATTTATTTATTATTTCCCCCGCCACACACACACACAAACACACAGGTGGAATTGAGCCTATAAATAGCATTTTTTTAAACTCCTGTGGACATTTTGCCTGTCCTACTTCACAGAATTAGGGAAAACACACACACATATCCATGCACAAACATACATGCAAGCAAGCAAACCAGAATGATTTATGTGTTCTTGACACATAACAACTGTCCCGAGTTCTAAATATGTAGCTGCCTATGATGAGAAAACCACGCACAGGCGAAAAAAATTGTGCATGAGAATATAAAATACATTATTAGACCCCTTCGCTCGGCCCATGTCAATTTGTCAGGATGAAAACAGAAACCAGAGCAGTCTTCCTCCTGTAGCCGCCAGCCATTCAGTTTCTTTAAAAATGAAAGGGAAGGCAGCGGTTTCATGCATTATCCAGACTCTTCAACAGTCCCGTCAAACACAGATAACAAATCCATTTGTTACTAGAAATCGTTTCCAAATTTATATGTAATTACAAAAGTGGTAACATCTGTTGCTAGGCAGATGGTAACGGATGCCTCAGGGATCAGTTTGAAATGTTCTTGTGGAACACAGATATTGTTTCAAACTCCTCACCCCCTCCAGTCAAATGGCATGACAGCTTCATTAAAGGGTTTGCTCTGTGCATAATATCACAAGAAACCATTACATTCCAAATTAGGTCAATGGAGCAATATAATATGGACCAATGATAAAGGAGAGCGCACAATATGAAACTAGCACACATCACTCTACTTTAGCCAGCAGTCACATAAACTCTTAAGGTACATCTTTAATAATAGAAACGTACATATTTGTTCCTATTCTAACCTTTTTGCAAAAAATTGGCAAATTTTACCTCTCTGTACTGGGACACCAGTGACCCAGGAAAGAAATTCAGCCTCCACAGTTTAGTTTGTTCAATAGAGTTTAGTAAGCCACATGCAAGGTTTAAAGTGCTGGTGTTGAAAGGGTGGATGTCTCATAAGTACACCTTACCGAGGTACAAACTACTTAGACACCTGTTACTATGCTCATATACAATGGTGGTTTCACTGAAAGGAGAGGAGATGCAATGATATCATTGCATTGCCAATCATGTCTGCCAACTTAATGCCAATTTGAGCCAAATTCTGGGCTGTGGATCCGTGCATGCTAGCAAGTGAGTACAGACTCCCTCAATCTTTTCACTTAGGACCCTTACAGGTGGCAGAGAGAGGAAATTGTCATGTTGTGCTTCTGTCCTGGACTTAAACTTAGGTCCAAGAGATGAAAGGACTTATCAGAGTGCTACCCAGCCTCGTTAAAGTGGTTCAGTTTTGTTCAGGTTGTACTCAGGTAATAGCATAAAGACATCTTGCCAAAGCCTGTATTCAAAATAATCATCATATCATGTTTCTCTCTCTGGCAGTCCCTCAGGGTTGAGGATGACTTGGTGGAAGATGCCTGTGCATGGATTTTTTTTAACATGGGTTGCATACCAACTACCACACGGTCCCAGCGGAGCAAAGTCTTGGCCCAATGGCAGGAAAATCTGAGATGATTTGAGATCAAGCTCTGCTGTAGGAAGGGGACAGTGCAGCACTTCACTGGAGAGTCAGCCTAGACTTTTGTGCTTAAGTCTCTGGAGTGGGACGTGAACCCACAACCTTCTGCCTCAGAGGCGAGAGTGCTACCCACTGAGACATGGCTGACACTGCCATATCATGTTTACTGTAATAGAGACTAAACTGGGCAAGATAGGAAGGTTTTGAATCCTATATAATAAATCTTTGTAATTTCTCTATCACTAATTCATTAAACAGATCAAACTTTGTAATTAGAACCACAGAATGTCAAGACGTTTACAGCACAAAAGGAGGCAATTCGGTCCATTATGTCTGTACCAACGCTTTGCTAGAACAATGCAAAACTAATTCCACTGCCCTGCTCTCTCCCACAGATTGGTATCGTCCTCTGCTTTAAATGTTTATTCACTTTTCCTTAATGGGATGCAAGGACTCTGCCTCTACCATTCCCTGTGGCAAAGCATTTCGTGCTTCCACAACCCTCTGTGTAAAGAAATGTTTCTAAACCTGTCTCCTCATTTTCTTAATGACAATTTTAAATTGATTACTTAAACCGCCCATGGTTAAATCGGGCATTTGTTTAAATCAAGTAAATGTCGCTAACCAATTCCCATTTCCATTTTGTCAATTGCAAAGCCACTGCTTACAGTGTATTAAGTGCACCAGCTATTTCAGGCAGAAACAGGTGTTCACTAAGCAGTTCGCACCTCGGTAAGGTGTACTTCTAAACAAATTACATGACAATAACCCAACCAAGCGGTTCAGGTACAGCTAATCCAATTTATAATAGACAATTTTATCTTTATATTTGTTTGTCATCTGCTACCTCTGCCAAGCTTCAGTGGAGTTCCATTCCTCTGCTGCTGCTACTGCCTCTGCTGTTCTTGTGCAGGCAATCATTGTGAGAGACGAAAGTTACAGCAAACAAGCAATTCAGATTAGTGCAACAGTTCAATACTAAATTGAAAGTGGAAAACGACGACAGCTAGTCCTTGACCAACAATTACCTCTGAAGATTGGTGGTTAAGATTACCCCATTAATAAAAACCACACTTGAAACCTTGGAAAATGTAGGATAAATCCCAACATGCACTCTTGCAGATGGTTTCATAACACTGGATCATAAACCCCAAAAAGAAAAAAAGCAATGGCAAGGGAGTCAAAGGATATGGGGAAAAGGCGAGAAAGTGGAGTTGAGGTAAAAATCAGATCAGCCATAATCTCATTGAATGGCGGAGCAGGCTCGAGGGGCCGAATGGCCTACTCCTGCTCCTATCTCTTATGTTCTCTTATGGCTGATTGTCAGTGCAGCAGTTCACAGACTTCTATCTAATTTAACTCTGACTAGAACTGACAGGTACAGCATTGGCATCACTTTGAATAGCTCCGGTTCCAAATACAGTCTGAAGCAGGCCACAAACTTCAGAACAGCTGTTCAGTTTAGGTGAATATTTTACACTTTGAAAGAGCATATACACGCTACAAACTACTTTTTGTAACTTGTTATATTCTTTCTTCTTTACCCTCTCTCGGGTCTCTTCCTTAGACAAAGACAACAGGCTAGAGAATGCTTTGGGGCCTTCTCCGAGGTCACTCTAGTTGCATGCCAGAGCTGCTCAAGGACAGCCCAACATGGCTGACTCTCCAATTTTTACCATCCTGTGGGGAGTGAGAAAAAGCCTGGCCTACGCTCAGTACCTACCCAGAGCTGCACAGGTGAGATCAGAAGCTTTCCAGCAATAAGATTCAGTGTGAACCTGTCTTTTACTATCCCACAGTGCAGCATATTTTACTTCCAGGACCCTGCAATTTGATGCCACTTCTTGCAAGTCATAAATTTAATCTGGCTTATCAAAAAAATCATGTCATGAAGCAGCTGCTTGGACATCATGAATCAAGTTCACCACAGTAGCGTCCTGCAACCCTAGTATCATTGGAGCATGCAAACAAGCCAAAGCTGACCACAACCACCAACAATCCTTTATATCCATTATATTTGTCTTGGTGCTTTCCCCGAGATACGGCTAACACAATGGAATGCAGACTAAAAATAGCATAGGATTTGAAGAGTTTTTGTCACATTAAATAGGTATGTCACTTTGAAAAGTTTATTTTTTATGAAGGTCATAAGAAAATAAGTTCAAGTCTAAAAATATTTTCTAAAAATTGTTAATGCTATAATAACATCCTTGACATAAATTCAATCAGAAATATTACTATTATTTGAACAGCTGGTGATATTACTCAATGATCATTCTACTTTCTTTCTTCAGAATAAATTGAAGCAAATGTCCCAATCACACAAGAGAAGGCAAAATGAAAAATGGCATTAAATGGCGCACAAACCTACAGTTGTTGCTGGAAAAGTCAGAAGATTTATTTTAGTTGGTGATCACACTCGGGAAGAAGAAAGGAATTTTGGGCAAATTAAGACAGATGAGAAAAGTCTGCCTAGCATTTCTGCCAAATTTCCTGATACAAACGCATGGAGAATTCTGCCAGAAGAAAGTTAAGACACCCAATTACATAATGGCACAAATAGTCAAAGTTATGTATCAAAACGAGGCAGAAATTATACCCCTTGACACCCAGAAGACAAAGTGCAAAAACCTGGAAGAATTGCTGATCAGAATGTCAAAAGTGCTCAGACTGAGAACTGAAACTTTTGGAAATGGTGTTTGCCAGGAGATCTTTGATTTTTAGGACTATAGAACAACTACCCGATGCAAAGGCGAGACGGGAAGCAACAAGGCAGATAACTTGTTGGCCAAATGTAATAGCCACAGCAAAAAGAACCTTGCAGCCTGCCGAAAAGTATTGCAACAATTTAAAAAGGGAAGCTAAAGAAAAAAATACACTCAACTGCCACATTACATAGAACTGGAAAAGGAACACAGAATAGAAAACAATAACCGCAGCTGAGGACAAAGTCTGATAACTGCTACTCTGTCACTCTGCGGGGTGTGGGGAAATTACAGAATGGAAGAAACTCCATTGAGTCTGATGAGCTTTTCACTTTTTCTATCTTCATTAATGATGTTGTGGAATTATAACATTTTTAATTTTCCAAATACAGACTTACTTATTATAAACTGTTACTTATTTATCAATGTGTAGTCATAATTATTGAATAGTACTCTCTTAACTTCACTATTGTTTTTTATCTCCTGTACAGGTGATGGGTCAACACGTACCTTGTGTCTGACTCATCCACAAGGTATGTGTTGACCCATCACCTGTACAACCAGCACAGTGTGCACCACCAGCATCATCCTGCACCACCAGCATTGTCCTGCTAAAGCGCCTCCTGTCTGTGACCTGCTATGGGTCTTTGTGCAAACATCAGCCCAACTTGCAATAAACAGCGCAGCCACTATTTCATCTTCAAATACTGGTTATATCTCCTACACACAATCATTTGCACAAAGACCCATAGCAGGTCACAGACAGGAGGCGCTTTAGCAGGACAATGTGAGTAAGATGTTGATGGACAAGCTTATTGCACCAATAGGATATTCACCATCCATTTGAGTACTTTGAGCATTCCATGGAGCAAAGATGAGAGAATATTGCAGGATCGCTGTTTGATCAGCATAGGTTGTTGGGCTCAAGGATAGCTATACGTCAATACAATGAAAATTGAAATATCATGATGACAGCTTCACAATCCATTATGACCGAATGGCATGTATGAGCTATAAGGGATGTGCTTGTACGTATCAGAGTGGCATTGCTGTCATTTTTAAGGAAGTTTTGTCAAAGATTAAAAATGAAACTCAGGCTGGTTTCAGACATTTGGATTGCTACCTTAAGCCTTAGAAATCACAATGTAAAAATGCAACACATGGAATCTCAGAGGCAAGTTAATATGGCACATGCCATTGATTTGTCTTTGGTATAGTTAGCTCAAACATTACATGTTCAGAAGCATGCAAAGGCAATTCTGAGCCTTCCATGCAGATAATACGAGATATCCCTTGCTCTTGAAATCAGCTAGTGACGCTGCATTTATACAGTGCCTTTCATGACCTCAGGACGTCCCAAAGCACTTCACAGCCAATGAAGTACTTTTGAAGTGTTGTCACTGTTGTAATGTATGGAAAGTAAGAGATGTGGGAGTATGAAGCTGTTAATGTGGAGGAAAGGATTTTAAAGTTGTGCTTGTAAGTAATTGTTGTGAGGGGAGGTGGGTAGCTGCAGTCCAAGATGCCAAGTTATAGCTTCCCTGAACCAGAGTGCAGAGTGAAGGGTTCATTGTGGATGTGTTGCTTTAAGAGGATAAAGAGTGGACTAGTGCCCAGGGTGACCAAGGAAGAAAATGAGAGTGTGCCCAGTGTGTTACCTTGCTAGCCCTGGTCAGGTCGCTAAACTTTTTGAGGCACTGTTCGGGAGTCCTGGGGGTGAAGGGTGATAAGAGTTGGCACTCAGTGCCACCAGTGTCACAGCCCTCCAGTCACAACGAGTTACATTTCTGGATGGCTTGGCGGCACACATACTCAGGAGTCTGTGCTCCCTGCCTTCGATTTAGTAAATGAGTGAAGTTCTGTGTTCTTTTTCTCTTTTACTTTAATGCCATGCCCTGCTGCCCACTGGGTCCAGAAGACATCTGTATAGTCATAATTCTGTACAAGTATAATAAGAATATTGCTAAGACATGCTGTGAAGTTATTGGAGAGTAAAGTGAAAGATCCAAGCACTGTTCCTCTCTTGCCTGTTTGTCCCCCAGTCTGCTGCTGAAGAGTGCAGGCTAAACCATCATTTTAAAGGGTTTCCATGTAATTCAGCTACTCACGCCCGTTTTACACAGATTTTGCCCCGATGTTTGCACCAATGGGAATGCATGCAACTCCCTCTGCAGGCCACTAGTGGGAAAAAAAAAGTTTTAAGATGCAACAGCAGCATAACTGACTTTGAAGAAATTCTAGGCCAATCAGTCTCCCTTTTATATGTTATTTGCCTACATTGCTTTGTGTCATTGGCAAACTTAATGGGGTAGATTTTAACTCCATTCTATTCTATACCATTCATAAATACTGTAAACAACAGAGGTCCCAGAACAAATCGCTGTGGAACATCACTGGATACTTTTACCCAGGGAGAGCATTTTTCATTTATCATCACCCTCTGTCTTCTGTTGCTAAGCCAATTTTCAATCCATCTTGTTATCCTCTATGATTTTTCTCTCTACTTCTCTTTTCCCAAAACGTTTTTTTCAGTGAATTGTATGAATGTTAATTATTTATCCCTAATTATTTTCTTGTATCTTTTAAAATAGTTCTATCTGTTTTTAGATTTCTACACATTTTTTCACACTAACCTTATAATTATGAATAAAAATTTCTTCCTGACCCTCTTATTTTAAATGTAATCAAGCTCATTATCTGTCTTTTTCTTGCTGCATGTACTCCAGATAAGCCAGCAAATTCAATGCTTTTAGTCTCGTGTGCAGAGGCACATTTGGCCAGTTAACAAATAAAACTGAAGATAGATTTGATAAGTTTGGAGGGAAGTGTATGCTTAAGAAAAACAGATGACATGAGCATGATCATGCATTTTCCAATTCCAGTCCTGTGTTAATAGCAGCATTTTGCATTCTAGTCTTGCTGCAAACCTTCCCATCACTATCACTACCACCCATGAAAACAGAGCAATAATCAAACCAACAGCACATTTTGTGGATGTACTGATCGTGATTTTGAAATATCTCCAGATCCACAATTTCTGGTCCTAACTAAACATTTTTAAATCTGAAAATTCACCAGAGAAAAGTAATTCCTCTGTCTAAACTCCAATTAGTCTTAAATGCACATTGTAGAAGTTAATGATGACTAGCTAATTATTTCAGTTATCTTTGTATTTTATCATGGTCAATAAAGGCAAAAATTTAATTTTAAATGGGTAGCATTGTCTGGATTCATATAGGTTTTACAAAACTTACCTAGAAATCTGTTTGTAAGGTACACAGTTATGTCTTAAAATGAATTGAACATTGACATGTCAGCATTGATGTGTACATTGATGGATTATATCAATGAACTTGTTTAATGAAATCGAGGCAGGAGTTGATATCTCGCTAATACCTTGCTTATATTTTGACAAGTGGCAATTGGGTTTATATAATGTTAAAGTATGATAAAGCATCACGAAACAGCACAGCACTGTTATAAATTTATCAGTGTCAACAGAGCACTGTCCCACATGTTTCAACAGACTTCACCAGCAGTGGGCAAGGTTTGAACTATGTATTTGTAGTCCCTCAGGTAAAAACATCCATTGCAATGTTATTCACAGAATCTGGTATATATCTGGTCAGTATATTTCAGAAAAAGTGACAAAGCTTCTAAAGGAAAGAAATAAGTTATTTATGAGTGAAAGGCTATTTTTTCTAATGCTTAGACTTGTTTATTTGTGTCAAGATAGAAATTATATGAAAAGAAAACATCTGCTCAAAAAAAATGAAGTAACCATGAAACAAAATTAAAATTAGCATCATGATATGAAATCGCTGTTTCAAAAAAATGTTTTAAAAATGATTCACTGGGCTGCAAAACAGTACATGGACAATGTACACTAATAATGGAAGAAAATCTGATCAGATGGGTAGACGCACTGCTATTAATTATGATACTAGCTTTTTTAAATGAAGTAATGTTTTCCTTTTGTGCAGGGGTTATTAGGGCACAAACTGTAAAACAGATGACCCATATAGGAAGGAGGGGGATCACATTACAGTTCTGAAACTTAACTCTTTCATGCCTGAATTAAATGGACATTGGCATCCTGTGAGGGAACAGTAAGCAATTGTTATAACAGCTTAGATCAGTACCCTAAATTATTAAAGTGGCAGTGGACTGTTATTCATTAAAGAGTTTTGGAAACCATCAACTCCTGATGATTAAGGGCTCATGTAAAATCAATGCTGTTGATTTTTCTAGTTTTAGGCTTTCTGAATCCAGGAGATCGCTGTCGTTATATCGTTATTCTGTGTTGTTTATTCATTTTGTGGTGGCTTCTGTGGCATTTGGTAGTTGGTTTGCAGTATAAGTAATGTGGTTTCCAGATTGGTTGGGTGTTGTGCGGGTGTTAAGAGTGTGGAACTAGGTTCGGAATCAAATTGAAGACAATCCACTTATTTTACAAGATCACTGTGTCTTCTTCCCTTGTTTCACCACTACATGTTTCAATTTGCTGACCACGTCCATGCAAGACAGGAGTTTACCCAATGAATGACAATAATAATTCCATGACTAGCTCCTTCTGATGGATTATGCATTGACATTACAAGGGTTAGTGGTGGCACCACTGTTGTTCATGATCTATATAAATTACCTGGTTGCTGAAACTAACTGTAAACTTGTTAAGTTTACCGATGACACTAGGATATGGAGAGTAGCAGATATAGTGGACGCAGCTAAAGATTTGCAGAAGAATTTAGATCTGTTATGCAATTGGGCAGACAAATGGCAAATTAAATTTAACACTGATAAATATAAAGTTGAAAATGTGGGACATAAGTATGCAATGAATGAAATAGAATTGGTAGATGCAGACTTAGAAAGGGACCTGGTAGTAATAGTAGACGTATCACTGCCAATGTGCAGACAATATGCTAAATATAAGAACATAAGAAGTAGGAGCAAGAGTAGGCCATACGTCTCCTCAAGCCTGCTCCGCCATTCAATCAGATCATGGCTGATCTTCAACCTCAACTCCACTTTCCTGCCTGATCCCCATATCCCTTGATTCCAAAAATTTATCTATCTCATCCTTGAATATACTCAACGACTAAGCATCCATAGGCCTCTGGGATAGAGAATTCCAAAGATTCACAACCCTCTGAGTGAAGAAATGCCTCCTCATCTCAGTCTTAAATGGACGACCCCTTATCCTGCGACTATGCCTTCTAGTTCTAGACTCTCCTGCCAAGGGAAACAACCTCTCAGCCTCTACCCTATCAAGCCCCCTCAGAATCTTATATGGTCCAATGAGATCACCACTCATTCTTCTAAACTCCAGTGAGTATAGGCCCATTCTACTCAACCTCTTCTCATAGGACAACTCTCTCATCCCAGGAATTAATCTAGTGAACCTTCGTGGCACCGCCCCTAAGGCAAGTATATCCTTCCTTAGATAAGGAGATCAAAACTGTATGCAGTACTCCAGGTGAGATCTCACCAAAGCCCTGTACAATTGTAGCAAGACTTCCTTACTCTTGTACTCCAACCCCCTTGTAATAAAGGCCAACATGCCATTTGCTTTCCTAATTGCTTGCTGTAACTGCATGCTAGCTTTTTGTGTTTCTTATACGAGGACACCCAAGTCTCTCTGGACACCAACATTTAATAGTTTCTCACCTTTTAAAAAATATTCTGTTTTTCTATTCTTTCTACCAAAGTGAATAATCTCACATTTCCCCACGTTATATTCCATCTGCCATTTTCTTGCCCACTCAGTCAACCTGTCCAAAACCCTTTGCAGACTCTTTGTGTCCTCCTCACAGCTTACTTTCGTTTGCTGACGATACCCAGCTTAGCAAACTTGGATACATTACACTCGGTCCCTTCATCCAAGTCATTAATATAGATTGTAAATAGCTGAGGCCCAAGCACCGATCCTTGCGGTACCCCACTAGTTACAGCCTGCCAACCTGAAAGTGGCCCGTTTATCCCTACTCTCTGTTTTCTGTCCATTAACCAATCCTCTATCCATGCTAATATGTTACCCGCAACCCCATGAGCCCTTATCATGCATAACAACCTTTTATGTGGCACCTTATCGAATGCCTTTTGAAAATCCAAATATACCACATCCACAGGTTCCCCTTTATCTACCCTACTTGTTATATCATCAAAAAACTCTAATAAATTTGTCACAAACACAATTTCCCTTTCATAAAACCATGTTGACTCTGCCTAATCGTATTATGTTTCAAGTGTCCTGTTACCACTTCCTTCATAATGAATTCCAGCATTTTCCTAATGACTGATGTCAGGCTAACTGGCCTGTAATTTCCTGTTTTCTCTCTCCCTCCTTTCTTGAGTAGCAGGATTACATTTACCAGTTTCCAGTCCGCTGGGACCATTCTAGAATCTAGGGAATTTTGGAAGATCATGATCAATGCATCCACTATCTTTGTAACCATTTCTTTTAGAACACTTGAATGTAGGCCTTCAGGTCCAGAGGATTTATCGGCTTTTAGTCCCATTAGTTTCTCGAGTACCTTTTCTCTACTGATATTAATTACTTTAAGTTCCTCACTCTCATTAGCCCCTTGGTTCCCCATTATTTCTGGTACGCTTTTTGTGTCTTCTTCAAAATATTTGTTCAACACATCTGCCATTTCCTGATTCCCCATTACAATTTCCCCTGTATCAGCCTCTAAGGGACCAGCACTTACTTTTGCTACTCTCTTCCTTTTTACATACTTGTAGCAGCTCTTACAATCCGTTTTTATATTTCTTACTAGTTTACTTTCAGATTCTATTTTCTCCTTTTTTATCAATCTTTTGGTCGTCCTTTGCTGGTTTCTAAAACTCTCCCAATCCTCAGGCCTACTACTCTTCTTGGCAACATTATAGACCTCCTCTTTTAATCTAATACTATCCTTAATTTCTTTAGTTAGCCACGGGTGGATCACTTTTCCCGTGGAGGTTTTTATTTCTCAATGGAATGTATATTTATTGAGAATATTGAAATATTTCTTTAAATGTTCGCCATTGCTTTTCAACCGTCATACCCTTTAATTTTTCATTTCCCAATCTACCTTAGCCAACTCGCACCTCACACCTATGTAATTGGCTTTATTTAAGTTTAAGACTCTAGTTTCAGACTTAAGTACATCACTCTCAAACTCAATGTGAAAGTCTATCATATTATGATCACTCTTCCCTAGAGGATCCTTTACTATGAGATTACTAATTAACCCTGCCTCATTACACAATACAAGATCTAAAATAGCCTGTTCTCTGGTTGGTTCCATGATAGGAAACCGTCTCAAATGCATTCCATGAACTTGTACTCCAAACTTCCTTTGCCAATTTGATTTGCCCAGTCTATATGAAGATTAAAATCCCCCATGATTACTGCATTACCTTTGTTACAAGCTCCGATTATTTCATGATTAATACTCTGTCCAACTGTATAGCTACTATTAGGGGGCCTATAAACTACTCCCACCCGTGTTTTCTGCCCCTTGTTATTTCTTATTTCCACCCATACTGATTCTGCTTCGTGATCTTCCGAGCTAAGATCATTTCTCACCACTGTCCTTATGTCATCCTTTATTATTAGGGCTACACCCCCTCCTTTTCCATTCTGCCTGTCTTTTCTAAACATCATGTACCCTGGAATATTTAGTTCCCAAGCTGGGATATATAGCCAGAACAGCTGGATGCAAGTCTACAGAAGTTATGCTAATACTTTATAAATATATGGTCAGACCACATTTACAGTATTGTGTTCAGTTTTGGTCATCATGCCACAAAAAAGATATACACGCACTAGAAACAGTACAGAAAAGATCAACAAGACTGATCCCAAGTACAAACCTTAAGTTGAAAAACTTCAGCTTTCCGGCCTAAAGCATCAGCTTGGCTCAGTGCTTTCCGGCCTAAAACATTAGCTTTGCACTCTTGCCAATGAGTTTGAAGATTATGGCTTCAAGCTCCACTCCAGGAGTTGACACTTCAGTGCAATAGCAGGGAACTGCTAATTTGTTGGAGGTGTCATCTTTTGGAGGAAACATTCAACTGAGGCCCCATCAGATCAGCACGTTCAAGTAGTTTTAAAAAATCTCCTTATACTATTCGAAGAAGAGTAAGGAGTTTTCCCACTGTTCTGGTTAATAGTCACCCCTCAAACAACATCACGAAAACAGATTAAATTGATCATTTATCTCATTTGCTGTTTGTTGACATTGCTTCACAAATTGGCTGCCACATTTACCTACATAACACAGTAACTGCACATCAAAAAAATGCAACTCATTGGCATTGAAGCACTGTGAGGACATGAAAAGGTGCTATATAAATACAAATTCTTTCTTTCTAAAAGGAAGGCAGTTAAGGGATGCTTCATTGAAATATATATAAATATTAAACAGAATTGATAAGGTAAGCCTAGATTATTATTCAAATCAAATCAGGAAAGTGGGACCAGAAGACAGAAATGGAAATTAGTGAAAAGTAAATTGAAAACAGATATTAGGGAAAAAGTTCTTTATTCAAAGAGTGATAAATATATATCAATTTTCTATATGTATTATCTCCTTTCACTCTTCATTTTCCATGTTGGCTTCAGTCTTAATTGTGCACTTACTGGGGTATGGTAGTGTGGTTATGTTACTGGACTAGTAATCCAGAGAACATGAGTTAAAATCCCACCATGGCAGGTTGAGAATTTGAATTCAGGTTGAAAAATCTGGAAATTAAAAGCTGATATCGGTAAAAGTGACCATGAAGCTATTGGATTGTCGCAAAAACTCAACTAGTTCACTATGTCATTTAGCGAAGGAAACCTGCCGTCCTTACCCAGTCTGTCTTATTTGTGACTCCTGTCCTACACCAATGTGGTTGATTCTTAATTGCCCTCCAAAGTGACTTGGCAAGCCACTCAGTTGTATCAAACTGCCATCACCACCTTCTCAGGGAAATTAGGGATGGGCACTAAATGCCGGCCATGCCAGCGACGCCCACATCCAGAGAATGAATTTTTAATACTCTTTATTTACAGATTTTTTAAAATGTCAGCATTTATACGTGATGGTGTGTTGGACTCAAGGGGGCTTAAATTCAACATCGCTGCGCACAACAATAATCAATTTAGTAGTGCAAGAGCTGCACGGGCGTTCGGACCACTACTAAATTGGGCGAGGCCTTTTTTTAAGACGGACCTGGAGGCCACCTGAAATGAGCACAGGTCTCATTTCAATATTGAAGTAAAGCTCCTGTGCCCATTTGAGACCCGGACTCCTAAATTTGCTTAGACTAGTTGGAGCTTGTGATGCACAAACTCTGACTAGTATTTCTGGGTCTCGAGCTTCCTAACCAGTGGTCCTTAAAGTTGCCACTGCGACAAAAGGAGAAGCAGAGAAGTAGGTCAATGATTCATTAGCAAGGAATTTCCGCAATCCAATTTAAGTCAAAATTGCTCCGAAATTTATGCCGATCTTACCGAAGGGAACGTACGCCCAAATTTCCTATGAAGCTCATTTGCCTACGCTGAAACATAAAAACTGGAGTAAAACAATTGGAAATGCAGATCCACCAATAGAGGTAATAGCATGAGTGTAATAAAACGTGTGTTGTCTTCTCACTCTCAGAGCCTCTTGCCTTTGCTGTTCCTCTTCATTCTTCTGTTATATATAGAACAGTGGTATACTCATTGAGAAGGCCATGACAGCAACTTGGTCCTTCTGCATGTGTGGGAGGTAGGGTCAGAAAAATTTCGGGTGCACTGAGATTGACGGCACTTTGGTTAAGTATAGTGCAGATCTCAGTAAGAAAAATCTTTTTAAAAACGCAAAGAAAATTGCTATCAACCTCCAGAAATCTCAGTTATGCCGATTTGAGCTGTGCCTCGTCTATATTTTTGGGCGTAAATTTATGCCTGTCCAGAACTGTCGTAAATGCAGGAAACTCACGTTCTCTGGTCTTTTGCATGGGGATGGAGCTATTTTAATTAGCTAAGAGGGGTTTAGGCGGACCTAACTCGGGAGTGGCGCAAATGATCGAGGAAATTTGCACATAGCAAAGTTCTGCCGTAAAACCAAAGTATGTCACTTATCAGTGCAACGTAGCTCTTACACCATTATTGTGCCAAAAGTTACAAGAAAATTCAGGGCCGTTGTATCCTCTAATTGTACAACAACAATTTGCATTTTTATAGTGCCTTTAAAGTATAAAAGCATCTCAAAGTCCTTCACAGAAGCATAGTCAGGCACAAATGGATGCCACGGCAAAGAAGGAGATATTAAGAAAAAAAAGAAAGACTTGCATTTAAACAGGGTCTTTCACAACCTCAGGATGTCCCAAAGCGCTTTGCAGCCAATGAAGTACTTTTGAAGTGTAGTCACTGTTGTAATGTAGGAAACGTCGCAGCCAATTTGGACACTGCAAGGTCCTACAAACAGCAATGTGATAATGACCAGATAATCTATTTTAGTCATAGTGTTGGCTGAGGAAGAAATATTGGCCAGGGAGAACTCCCTGCTCTTCTTCAAATAGTGCCATGAGATCTTTTACATCCACTTAGAGGGCAGACGGGGCCTCGGTTTAACGTCTCATCCAAAAGATGGCACCTGTGACTGTGCAGCATTCCCTCAGCACTGTACTGGAGTGTCAACCTAGATTTTGTGCTTAAAGTCTCTGTAGTGGGACTTGAACCCACAACCTTCTGACTCAGAAGTGAGGGTGCCTCTGAGAAGCGAGAGGGTGGTGACCAAAAGCTTGGTCAAACAGGTGGGTTTTAAGGAGGGCCTCAAAGAGGGAGAGGGAAGAGGAGAGAAGGGGTTTAGCGAGGGACTGCTATTCATTTTAAATGCTGTTCTTGTGTAATTTCTTCCAGTTCTGACGAATGTTCCACAGCTGATATGTTAACTAATCAATTCTCTCCACGGATGCTAACTGACCTGTTGAATGTTTCAGCATTTACTATTTTTGATTCACATTTCCAGCAACTACAGTTTTTTGCTTTTTGTTCATTATATGATGTTATTCATCTTGGTACAATAGACTAACTGAAACAGGCAGCAATCAGATTTTCCTGAAACTCCTTTGATCCCTCTTCTCACCTAAAGGGATGATAGCAGCCTCCACAGATCCTCTATGCTGTTTCTAGGTTTCACAAAGGCTTTATTCTCTTAACTCCAGTTTTGAGCTGGACATATAGGCAACAGTTCATCAAATGGGAATGTATGATGCTAGTGCTAAGATGTCAAATGTACTAATATTCTTCACCTTGACAAATATTGAATTTGCCAAAAATATAATATTCAGCAATTACATTTCCTCTGCATAAGAATTTTTGAAAGCTTATGGTGTTAAGAAATATAGGCTAATCTAATGTTACAGGACATTTATGATCAATAAAGGTTTTCTGACATAATCTGGTTTATTAGCTAGCCTATTTCCTGTTTTTCAGATTTCCCAGTGTACTGTATTCTGAAATAAATTTTCTTTATAAAATGTCTATTAAAGTATTCTGATGTATCTCCAGAACAGATGGGAAACCTTCCATTCTATTTGTATGCCCTCCACCCAGGGACTAGCACTGTTACTGATGACTCAAGATTTACTGGTACTAAATGGAAAAATAATAAAAATGGTCATTATTAAAAACATCTGAGCTGTTTGCCAAAAATAACTTATGCAAAATGTAATATTTAATATTTCAGACAATTTAGTCCAACTTAAAATATGATCTGTAATAACTTGCAGTTTTAATTTAATTTGATTTAGTATCTTTATTAAAAGTCATATTCAAGAAACTTTAATTCAACAAGATACCTCTTTGTTATAAACTAAAAAAAAATCATGAAATTAATTACAAACCATATAAAATTATTTTGCACCAGAACAAACTAAGTGTGGGTCCTATGTGAAATAAATTTAGACAGGCTTGGCCTAGTTCTTAGAAGGTGCAAATCCATAATTACAAAATTACCTACAATTTAGTTCAATCTAGCAGTCTCAGATGTCACAAGGATGTCTGATGTAGGTAATAAAAACCAATGCAGTAGGGGGTGCTCTTCTAAGGTTAGTATTGAGGCACAGAGTAGAGGGAGTTTTACCCTGTATCCAGATCATTCACACACGACTTGGAATTGCTTGATGCTGACACAAAATACAAAAATAGAAAGTGTTTTGCCCTCCAGTCCTAACATCCAAGTGTGATTGCCAGTTAGCCATCCTAACTAGGAACACATTCTCAGTATTAACTGGTAATATTTCCAATGCTCTGAGTACTGATTCTCATCAGGCTGAGTTCCAGGTTTCTCAGGCTTGTGCACATCCAGGCTCACTTCCTCCTGTGATCCTGCTTCCAGTTCCTTCATAGTATTTTGCAGTGCCCCTCCAGATCTATCAAGGCTTGCCTTCAGAACACCCATAATCCTCTCAATGACCACTCTAGCTGATGAATGGACCTTGTTATTGTAATATTCTGCTGGTGGGTTTGGCAGTCAAAGTGGGGCCATAAGGCATGGAAGCAGGAGGTACGCCTTTCCCTCCAGAAGCCATCCTGACACTTGGCTGTTTTCCCTGAGTAGAGCTGGGAGGCTGGAATTCTTCATGACGAACATGTTACGACATGTCCCGGAAAAGTTGTCATAAACAGACAGGATTCATTGTAGCTGGTCACAGACAATTAGAACATTGAAAGAGTGGGATCCCTTTGCAATGTGGATGTTGTTTACAGAATCCCGAACATTGGGAAACCAGCCACATGATAGAACTGAATTGCCTCGTCTTGCTGCTGCCACCCAGGATTCATCACAAAATGGATGAATTCCCCATCTTTCCTGAAGATGGTATTGGTGACCTGTCAAATTCAGGCCTGTACAGGTCCCTAGCTGATGTTGCAGAAATCCCCCAGCTGCAGCTTGGAAGGAGCCAGTAGCATAAAAGTTGAGAGTTGTACACACTTTAACAGCCACTGGCAGAGCTGTGCAGTCACTTCATTTGGGCTGCAGGTCATTGTGTGGAAGCTGATATAATGGATCCAGGGCTCCTTTATTTAAGTAAAGTCGGCAAAGGCACAGTTCCTTGCTCAACCCATCATAAGATCTCCAGGGCCTAGAGACTCATTGCATGATACGAACATATCTTACTTTATTTTTTTTAAATGGGGGGTGATTAAAAGAATTATATTAGTGGCATTATAAGGTTTTAACTGTAAAATAAGATAAAGAGTCTTCTTTAAAACTTACTACAGTGGAATGAAGCATGTGAACAGCATGTAGTTCCCATATGGCCGTCACACTGGACAATTATGCACACTTTGGGTGAGTGCTGGCAATTATGACATCACCTTTGGAACTGTTTCTAAACCTTAGTTTACATTATAGCTCTTTTTCAGGCCACTTATTTTATTGTTTAAAATGAGCTCTCAACTCATAGCATATGTCAGCTTACAACTGGTTCTTACATGGGGGTATGGTGTACACCAAACTGAAGTAATTTTACTTAAAACAGCCACAGATGTAGTCAATTATTTGCATAACGCTAGGGTACTTCATGGAAAATGTTCAGGGAAGTTGTGCAATTTTCTTTGTTTCCACAAAGTACAACTTCTGGAAAAATAAGTCATGTTAAACAAGTAAAGTACAGATTGTTCAGCAATAACACACAGCAGCAGTACGCAAGGGTCTTCTCTGACCTACCCCACATCAAGTTATTGATTCTCAGCTAGACCTCAGAGCAAGGAAAGGTAAATTGGACGTTACCATACACCTTCTAGTGGTGGTTTCAACAGCAGCAATGGAAGAATCACAGAAACAATCTGTAAGCTTCAAAAACAAGAAAAGGAAGACCCTGGGAAAGAATGAGTTAAAGTCGGAGATAGTGCAATGAGTCTTGATTTCAGTGGGAATGCAAGGAGCAAGTGCATGTAGTATAATGTACTTGGAGTTTAGGAAGAACAAGAGAGGAAAGTTCAAGAGTTATAAAATGAATAGTAAAAAAAAAGTTGGAATGAAGAGGAGACTCTCATTTACATTATCAGGCAAAAATGGCCCCTGTATACACTGTGAGAAATTCACATTCAACAACTCCTCCGAATGTTGAAAGTTTTTCCTTGTGTTGATTAACACAGTGACATTTGTAGGAATAGCCTGTTAGAGGTAGCTTATGGAAAATGGTTTGTATCTTGTTTGCACTTTAGGTCTTGCAAGACATGACAGGGTTAGGGGGACAATTACATTTGCTTGGGTTCTACTAGGCTATGAGTAGAGTTAACTAATGGTTATATATGTCATTGCAAAAATGTTGTCTGGCATCAATTCATGAGTTTTCTATACACAACACAATCCAGTGAGATATATATTATGACAATTCATAAACTGAACAGTTTTGCCAAGAACTCAAAAGCTGTGACAGCTGGACTTCAACATTTTATATTTATCCAAAAATTTATCATGAAACATCATTCATTGCTTCTTACACCTTACAGACTGTAACTTTGTATAGTTGCAGAGTTAATCATTATTTGCTGAAACATGAGTTGTTGGAAATACTGATTGTGCACCCCTACAATACAGGGTGCACAATGAAAATTGGTGGAACCTACATAATCTGAACCACATTTCCAGCATTGTTGTACGATCAGCCCTGGAATAGGCAGACTAATACTGTTGCTGCTCCACAGTGAGTGGATATGGTGAACCAGCTGTCTTTGGAGAAACTAGGCTTCTGGCTAATTGGCAGAGATTCAATCTGATTGGTAACAAAGTTCCAGATTCCAGATGTGTAATGCATGCTCAGGCTCTGGCACGTATGCACAGAATGGGATAGCTTCCACATACTGTGCTTATGTCTGTGTTTAATCTTCCAGTATTGGGCTTGTAAAATGTAATATATAGGTTGTGCCTTCTTAATTATTTGACATCCTTTAAATATTGAGAAATGGGCGTTCACGTTTTAAATTTTTTCAACCAAACTGACAAATACAAAAACAAGGAGACAATTTCTAAACAATTTATAATATGGGCCATTTGTATATTTACCCCTTTGTGATCTGTATTGAGTCCTGTGGTTTTCTTTTTAATCATTAACATTAACATTTAATATATGTTACCTTTTACACCAGCAGATATCACATAACTCTTTTCCGTTGGCACGATGAGGGCAGCATTGCAACAAGAGACTTGTTTGTTTAGAAGAATGAGAGAAGATCTCATTGAAACATATAAGATTCTGAGAGGGCTTGACAGGGTAGATGCTGAGAGGCTGTTTCCCCTGGCTGGAGAGTCTAGAACTAGGGGGCATAGTCTCAGGATAAGGGGTCGGTCATTTAAGGCTAAGATGAGGAGAAATTTCTTCACTCAAAGGGTTGTGAATCTTTGGAATTCTCTACCCCAGAGGGCTGAGGAAGCTCAGTCGTTGAGAATATTCAAGGCTGAGATCGATAGATTTTTGGACTCTAAGGGAATCAAGGGATATGTGGATCGGGTGGGAAAGTGGAGTTGAGGTAGAAGATCAGCCATGATCTTAATGAATGGTGGAGCAGGCTCGAGGGGCTGCATGGCCTACTCCTGCTCCTATTTCTTATGTTCTTATGTAAACCAGTCACTTTGGCTGAATTGAGAGGTGTATTTTTACAACCCCTCTTTAGGCAGCACAGTGAGTCAGAACACATTTGTTTTACTCCTGGGATCCTGGGTTCAAATCCAGGATGAATGTCTTCTATTCCTCATAGCTCTAAGGGTTGTAAATGAAATACATTTGAGCAGCCTTAATTCAGTTCATAGCGAATGCGAATTTGCATACTAAATAGCAACCTCACCTGGACATTAGCTTCAGGGATAAAGACATATAGAAGGGTGCAACTTTCATTATTATTTTAGAACCAAAAGGTAACCCATTGAAGAGGGGTTAATTACATCCCATGGAGGACTAGATGGGTTGTTGATTGTGTTACTGTTATTTCACCTCTGATACTTGTGTTGAATCCAGCCTAGCTTCCTTTCTCTGCCAGCCATAAGAGTCCGAAGTGAAATAAGTTTAAGCGATCTCTAAATAGTTCCTGGTGGCGCATTTCATCAGCATCAAACTGTCAGCAATTTGGCACAAATTGGCCATCCCGTGCAACAAAGCCAGAAAGAAGCATGGCTGGCGTATGAAATAGAAACATTCACACTGAAACACTGAAGTTGAAGCTGAAGTTTAGACATAATATTTGGGCAAAGTACAGCAACATCTTTGAATCATAGAGTTATAGAATGGTTACAGCACAGAAGGAGGCCATTCGGCCCATCGAGCCCATGCCGGCTCATTGTAAGAGAAATATCCAGTTAGTCCCATTCCCCCGCTCTTTCCCTGTAGCCCTGCAATTTTTTTCCCTTCAAGCATTTATCCAATTCCATTTTGAAAGCCACAATTGAATCTGCTTCCACCACCCTTTCAGGCAGTGCATTCCAGATCATAACCACTCGCTGCATAAAAAAGTTTTTCCTGATGCTGCCTTTGAAGAAATTTCTCCTCTTCTCTTCATTTGCCAATCAACTTAAAACTGTGTCCTCTGATTCTCGACCCTTCCGCCAATGGGAACAATTTCTCTTTATTTACTTTATCTAAACCCCCGTCTCCTCTCAACCTTCTCTGCTCAATGGAAAACAACCCCAGCTTCTCCAATCTATCAACATAACTGAAGTCCCTCATCCCTGGAATCATTCCAGTAAATCTTTTCTGCACCCTCTCTAAGGCCTTCACATCCTTCCGAAAGTGCGGTGCCCAGAATTGAACACAATACTCCAGTTGTGGTTGAACCAGTGTTTTATAAAGGTTCAACATAACTTCATTGCTTTTGTACTCTATGCCTCTATTTATAAAGCCCAGGATCCCGTATGCTTTTTTTTAAACTGCTTTCTCAACCTGTCCTGTCAGCTTCAAAGATTTGTGCACATATACCCCCAGGTCTCTCTTTTCCTGCACCCCCTTTAGAATTGTACCATTTAGTTTAAATTGCCTCTCCTCGTTCCTCCTGCCAAAACATATCACTTCACACTTCTCTGCGATAAATTTCATCTGTCATGAGTCCGCCCATTCTACCAGCTTGTCTATGTTCTCTTGAAGTCTATTACTACCCTCCTCACTATTTACTACACTTCCAAGTTTTGTGTCATCTGCAAATTTTGAAATTGTGCCCTGTACACCCAAGTCCCAGTCCTTAATATATATCAAAAAAAGTAGTGGTCCCAGAATCGACCCCTGGGGAACACCACTGTATACCTTCCTCCAGTCCGAAAAACAACCGTTCACCACTACTCTCTGTTTCCTGTCACTTAGCCAATTTCATATCCATGCTGCCACTGCCCCTTTTAATCCATAGGCTTTAATTTTGCTGACAAGCCTATTATGTGGCACTTTATCAAATGCCTTTTGAAAGTCCATATTCACAACATCAACTGCATTGCCCTCATCTACCTTCTCTAGTACCTCAGCAAAAAACTCAATCAAGTTAGTTAAACACGATTTGCCTTTAACAAATCCATGCTGGCTTTCCTTTACTAATCCACACTTGTCCAAGTGACTATTAATTTTGACCTGGATTATCATTTCTAAAAGCTTCCCCACCACTGAGGTTAAACTGACTGGCCGATAGTCGCCTTGTTTATCCTTACATCCTTTTTTGAACAAGGGTGTAACATCTGCAATTCTCCAGTCCTCTGGCACCACCCCCGTATCTACGGATGTTTGGAAGATTATGGCCAGTACCTCCGCAATTTCCACCCTTACTTCCCTCAGCAACCTAGGATGCATCCCATCTGGAGAGGGTGACTTATCTACTTTAAGTACAGCCAGCCTTTCTAGTACCTCCTCTTTATCAATTTTTAGCCTATCCAGTATCTCAACTACGTCCTGAGAACATTTATTGTCGACCACTGTCTGACGGCCTTATGGTCGAAGGGGTTCCTCCTCAGGAACTCCACCACCTGGGACAGGTGGGGTGGGTGGGGGGGGGGGGGGGACGGTCTTACTGGATGGGACGTCCTTCGCCTGCTCAGTCAGCGTGGCCAGACCCAGCCTTCTCAGTGTGTTGGATAGGTAGAAACCCAGTAGTGACACTTGGGGCTCAATTTTGAAATGGTGGCGTGTTGGCAGCAGCGGGGTGAAGGTGCGCATGGCAAACCCGAATAAACAAAATTTACCATTTCCAACCCGATCGCATCGTAATTGATGGTGGTTAACATGCTCTCTGGGTTTCGCGCCCGGCAGCTATCCTGATTGGCAGGCTGGCTGCCGTCAAGAGCTGCAACGCTAGCCGGCGGGGGGCGGGGGGAAGAGAAAGAGAGAGAGCGAGACGTCATTCGGCGCTGGAACAGAAAGATTGGGGGGGGAGGGAGAGAGTGGAAGATCGGGGGGGGAAAGGGAAGATCAGGGAAGATCGGGTGGACATCAGGGGCTGAAGAGGGGGACATCGGGGGGTGAAGAGGGGGAGATCGGGGGGGGGTGAAGAGGGGGAGATCGGGGGGACATCGGGGGGTGAAGAGGGGGAGTTCTGGGGACATCGGGGGGTGAAGAGGTGGAGGTCGGGGGGACATAGGGAGGACATCGGGGGGGGGGTGAAGAGGGGGAGATCTGAGAAGGAGACATCGGACATCGGAGCAGGGTGGAAAGGTAGGTTGATTCTGTGTTTTAACTTTGTGCAATGGTTTTCTATTTAATTTATTTCGTTTCTTTTTGCCTGATCTGGCTCTTCACGCCTGGTTGGTGTGAATCAGAAGCCATGGGAAAGCCGCCCAAGTAAGTTAAAAATCGTTCCAACTACCTAATATGTCACAAGTAAAGTGCCTTAAGTACCTCAATGAGGTACATTTGGCTCTTTAACTATCATCCCGCCGGCTTTAACTGCTGGCGGGACTTCCGGATTTGGGACGCCCGCGCGCGCACAGGCGCATCCATGAGGAACTCGGAAGTTGGCGGGTAGGAGCCGGCTTCCAAACCTGATAGGGATTTCCCGATTTTCATGGCCCCCCCCCACCCCCACCCCCAACACACCTGCAATTTCCCGGGAAAATCGAGCCGTTGGTGTTTGCGTACTGGGGCTCTACACATATCCTGAGGCAGTCACACACAAAAGTGGCCATCAGGATCAGAACGGTGTTGGGGACGCTCTTCCCCGCTTTGTCTAGGGGCTTGTACATGGTGGTCCTGCGGACACGTTCTACCTTGGGCCTCCAGACAAACTGGAAGATGGCTCTGGTGACTGTGGCGGCAGAGTTGTAGGGAATGGGCCAGACCTTGGCCATGTAGAGCAACACTGCGAATATCTCACACCTTATCACCAAGTTCCTGCCGGTTATGGAGAGGGATCGCCCCACCCACATACCAAGCTTCTATTTGGCCTTGGCGATCCGCTCCTCCCAGTTCTTTGTGCGGGCCAGGGGCCCCCCGAACCAGATCCCCAGCACCTTCAGGCAGTCGGACCTGACGGTGAAGGGGACAAAGGATCGGGTCTCCCACCTGCCAAAGAACACAGCCTTGCTTTTATTTCGGTTCACTCTGGCCCCTGAGGCCAGCTTGAAATGGTCTCCGATGCCCATCAGTGTGTGGACCGACTGCTGGTCGGAGCAGAAGACGGTGACATTGTCCATGTACAGGGAGGCCATAACCTGAGGCCCTCCGCTGTCTCGGATCGTCACCCCCCGATACCAGCATCCTTCCTGATGGACATGGCAAACGGCTCGATACAACATACGAACAAGACCGCAGAGAGAGGTCAGCCCTGCCCGACTCCAGATCTGATCGGAAAGCTCTCTAACTCCCACCCATTGATTAGGACTGCACTACGGATGTTTCCAGGTCTACATGCGACCTAACAAGGACAGGTGTTTAAAATATACTGACCTGACTGTGGCCCCGGGAGGAGCAGGAGTGCTCCTCCTGACCCCACATTAAAAGCACGCTGAAAGCTACCAACCTGAAATACTGGCCCCAAAATTTACAGGGAGGCGGGGAGGGAGCGGGGGGTGGTGGTGGAGGAGGGGATGTGTAGTGTGTGTAGTGGCTGGGAAACCTATACTTCCAGGTTTCCCGGCCGTTACACATCCTACCGAATTTAATGGCAGGGCCTGATTAAATTTTTGGATTCCACTTCTCGGCTGCAGTCAGCCAGATTGAGAGGCTGACTGGCTGTCGGGCAGGAAGGCCTGCAGCACCAGGCCGCAGCCAGGGAGCAGAAAGGAGGGAGGGAGGGAGAGATCGTGCGTCATTGAGGTGAGGGGAGGGGGGCGGTGTGATTGATCTGGGGGGGCCGGAAACATCGGGGTGGGGGGGGGCGGAGACGTCTTGGGGGCAAGACATGCCAGGGGGGCCGGAGACATTTTGGGGGGGGGGGGCTGGAGACGTCTTGGGGGCAAGAGATGCCAGGGGGGCCGGAGACATCGGAGGGGGGCCGGAGACGTCTTGGGGGCAAGAGACGCCAAGGGGGCCGGAGACATCGGGGGGGGGCCAGAGACGTCAGGGGGGCTGGAGATGTCAGGAGCGGAGATAGTGGGGGCCGGATACCATGGGGCCCAGGACGTCGGTGGGGGGAGGGGGTGGGGCGGAGACATCATGGATAGAGTGGAGGGGCACCGATCGCAGTGGGGGGTTTGGTCGATCACGGGGGTCCGATCGCAGTGGGGGGTTGGCCATTCATGGGGATCCAATCGCAGGGGGTGGGGGAGGGGGAGGCTGATCGTGGGGGTCTGATTAAGGGGGGAGGGGGCGGTCGGCCGATCGCAGGGGTCCGATTGCGGGGAGGTAAAGAGGTTTGCTTGAGGGTCTGTGGAGAAACGCTCCTGCTCCTCCTGCGATCAGGTGACCCACCCATCCTGGGGGGTTAAAATAACTCGGTTTCTCTCTCCACAGATGCTGCCTGACCTGCTGAGTGTTTCCAGCATTTTCTGTTTTTATTTGCAACATTTATACTGGTTAAGTATCTTGTTAGATGCCTGAAGAGTGTTAAAGGAACATTAGGAACATCATGATTCACTGTTATTTTCTCATTACTGCACAATTTCATTAGCAGGTTGTCAATTATGAAGAAAAGCAGGAATTGCTCCTGATTTTCAAAAAAAAAATCTAATCCTCGTGTGAAAAGTATAAAAATGTTGCACTTTCCCAACACTAACATCAGTCGCCTTGATGAACAAAAAATTCACCCCCAGCACCCTAAAAATAAAGAAAAACTTTTATCTAGGTACACCGCTACAAGACACAACAGTTCAACAAATACAAAATAAACCATTCCTCTTATTTCTTTGAATTGAAGGGGGTGTCAGATAACTAGGCTGGCACAGGAATAAACTCTCAAGTGCTTGGGAGTCAATTGGTTCTGTTTATAATACCTTCAGTAAGCAATGGTGTCAGTATAAAGAAACAATATGAGTCTAGAAATTATTGTTGGTGATATGATTGTACAAATGCTTAATGCATTTTATGATATTTTGGCAAAGGAGTTAACTCATTTAAATTAAGTGGGTTAACCACCGCGACAAAATAACAAATCGAAGAATGTCATATAATTGTATTAAGTGTTGGCATGAAAATATCACCAACAGTAATTTCTAGGCTATAGTAGGTCTGACTTGATCAGTGCCACTGGCTGAGCGATTAAAAAAAACTTGTGATCGCAAGCTTGGAAGGGATTTAGATATTCTTATTTTTATTCTCAAAGATCAAATGGAAAAGTGGCTTCGATTTGTCACTAAACTGGGTTTATATGTGTCAGAGGAGGAATTAGTAATTAGGGAACTAGGTTTGGGTTGAATTGGTTGACCAAGCTGAAAATTAACTCAACTCATGGCAAGTCAGCGAGTGGAATATTCCAACCCTGCTCTGGCATCAATTGGTCTGAGCGGCCATTTCTACAGTGTTGATCATCTCTGCGCTCTTTTTATATATTGTTTTCTTATTTTGTTTTTGCATTGAAGTGGTAGTCTTGATAAAGACACATTTCAAGTATTATTATCACATTTTATTCAAATCACTGTTGCCATAAAACTGAAAATCCAGTACAGATCTATATCCCTTCTCTAATATGAGAAGTGAAATCTTTACAGACTGTCTGGAGATAGTTGGACATTTATGGGCTGGCCTCACTGAAACCAAACCAGGTGTTCAGCTACAACCAGAACTCACCACTGACACACATCCACTCATAAGAGACACGTTTGACAGGTGAATCAGTGAATTACAGCACTGACCTTGAAAAAACCCTTGAAGTGGAACAAAACATCATGGAAATTGCAACACAGTGGGACTGCAGAACGCTGAACGTATCATTATTGACATCATAGGACCCCCCCGCTTCCATAAGCAAAGCGTAAGAAATATTTCCTCTTAAGCAACAGTATTTCAAAGTTGATTGAAACCATTCCGGTAATGCTCTTGAAGCATTTAGTTACACTTCACTAAGAGTACATTAGCAGGAATTTACTACAGCCTTGGTTCTGCTCTTCAGAATTCCAAGTCATAAGGGACTGGGTGGCACCATGTGTTTGGCTCAGTTTTCTCTCCCAGTCATGAATGTCCTTTTACATTCTGGGATTAATAGCTATTAATTGTTTTATTGTTTGTAGCTGTTCTTCTGTATTTTTCAATTTCTTTCTTTGTGCTAATCATTAAGGTGGCACTTTAGTGCGATCTGGGAAAGTGGCGCATTGTTCGAGGTGCTGTCTTTCAAATGAGATATTAAACCAAGGTTTCATCTGCCTGCTGAGATGAAAGTCCAAGAACCCATGGTACTATTCGAAAAAGAGCAGGAAGTTCTCCCAGCACCTTGGCCAACATTTCTCCCTCAACCAACACCACTAAAAACAGATTATCTGGTCATTCATTCATTTGCTGTTTGTGGAACCTTGCAGTCTACAAATTGGCTGCTGCATTTACCTACATGACAACAGTGAATGTACTTCAAAAAGTGTTTTGTCGATTTGTTAATTTGTAAAGTGCTTTGGGATGTCCTGAGGATGCAACAGAATGCAATATAAATTAACGTTCTTGTTTAATATTATATTCATCACATTAAAGAAATATTTTTCCTCACTTTTTGTGTCCACTGTCAACATCCAAGACTTCAAGTCAGGTACAGAATGGATTACAGATAGACTGAAAGTCCTTCTACTCTGCTCTAACTGTATGACTTAACCCCAATTTGCCCCAGGTCAGTTTTCCATGTGAGCCCCCTTTGTGGCCCCTGAGGATCCAACTGATCATGAGTGGAGTCCCACTGCTGTTCATTGCTTTCATTAAGATTTAGATTAGGGGATTAATGGAAACATTCTTAACTTCACAGATCACACATTTCCATTCATTAGCAAGTTAGATAAATTCAATTGGTTGTAGTCTGATGTAGACAAGTTAAGGGAATGGGTTCATGCATGGCAGATATCCTTTAATGTGGATGGTGCAATGTCATGCATTTGGAGTTGGAAAATAGAGGAGGTGACCAGAATGGTATCTAACATTGGGGCTATTTGTTATGAGGATAAGCTCCAAGAGTTAGGACAATTTACTAAAATGAAGAAAGGTTTGGACTCAGTCCATTTTGCTAAGTTATTTGAATTAGAAATGGAGATGGACGGTAGGAATAGAGAGAATGCATATAGGATCGGTGAGCAAAAAATTTAGTTTAGAGAGTCATTGCTCTTTGGGACAGACTATGAAGCAGATGGTCGGTATACATTTGTTACAGTCGTTTACAAGTTTTACGAGCTTGACAAGTTCCTGAGCAGATAGTTCCATATAGTTGATTTGTTTTTGAAGAGTTTTTATCAAGAAGATTTCTTCTGCAATCACAGAACTGTTCATTTATATATTTAGTTTATGCTATGCTTCCATACACCCTTAAAGGGGCAGGCGCAATGGAAATCCCATAAACAAAATATAGATTTTTGTGGATTTTAAGATGTCTGAAAAGGTGAATTTTAAATCAGTCAGCTGTCAATGAATCAGGGTGTCTTGAAATCCATTTCAGCCAGCCAAAAGCTGTAATTTGCATTTCTGTAGTCTACATATTTATTTAAATGTGCCATACTCTGTGAATGTGTGTGTGTGTGTGTGTGTGTGTGTTGCTGGGTCATGGCTAGGATGGCAGCAACCATCCAAGCATGAGTCCAGGCGTCACTGCCGTCATCCTTGGAAGGAGTTTTCACTCTGCATTGCATCCATTTTTCAGGCACTATTTGGGGGAAAGGTGGAGGAATATCATCCCTTTAGTTTTTTGCTGTGCTCGCAAGAGCTGAGTTGAGATAATCTGAATTAATTTCACATTAGAACTTTAAAGTCATCAAAGGCAGGTGATCATTGTCCCAGCTATCTGGGTTGCATTCAAATTCAAGTTCCAGCTAGTGTTCTTATAAGTTCCTTTTTAACTGACATTGTTTTAGAATGCTGATTCTTATAGACTCTGGCATTCATCAGACAGCCCCTCAAACTTACGTTACTAACTCTGCCTCTTATTCGATCAGCAGAATTGTAGAGCCACAAAACTGGATCTATAACCGCTGGTATAAGAGAGTCGAATTCTGTAATGTAAGTCTGGAGAACTGGCTCATCCACACTAGTCTCCTAGAATCAACGGCAGTATAAAGCAGCTTTGCATGTGCCATTATAGTATTTTCGGACTTATACATGTATGTGCTGTAAAGGATTTTGCCTTCGTTAGTTATAATATTGCTTTAAGGTTAAATTGAACTTACAAAGGGTTAACTTCCAGGGATACAACATTTTTTGACTTAATATTAAAGCCAGTACTGAACAATGGATGGTGGCCTTGGTGATTTGAAGTGTTAGTGTGTCACCCAAAGAAAGATGGAACAGCGATCAGACTGTTGATTTTTGGCACGTTACTGTAGCTTCAAACAATACAAGTGTCACAAAGGTCAATTAGCTAAAATGGTCAGATTCTTGAGAAAAGATCTTTGGCCATCAACCTAGGTGGTCTCCTTTGTTTTCAAATGTAAGGAGTCTTACAACACCAGGTTATAGTCCAACAGCTTTATTTGAAATCACAAGCTTTCGGAGCTTTCCTCCTTCGTCAGGTGACGTAGGAGGAAAGCTCCGAAAGCTTGTGATTTCAAATAAAGCTGTTGGACTGTAACCTGGTGTTGTAAGACTCCTTACATTTGTCCACCCCAGTCCATCACCAGCATCTCCACATCATCCTTTGTTTTCAGTCAATGTTACTACAACACCCATTATGGGTTAATTAAATCAGAAACTACTTTTGCCCACACACAGACTTACAAAAGTGAAAGATTTCCCTTTCTCTCTCTCTCTAGTCTGTCAGAAGCAGAGGCCTAGATTTTCCTCCATGATCACACTTGAAACTGGGCAGGATTGTGACTGAAAATGGGACAAAATCTGGTGGCCAGGCCCACCACTACCTCCCTGCCCTGAGCTCCATTTCCCGACCCTGACTCCCCACCAGGATTGCAGATGCTCACTCCTTTCCCTCCTCTGGCATGTAACTTCACTTCTATTTTCCTCATAGGAAAATGGGTCAGGGTTACAGCAGGGGTCAGAAAGATGGGCAAAGTCCTGTCCCACCACTACTCCACCCCACAGAGAAAAATCCTGCCCAGAGACTCCAGGCTGAGTCGCAGACAAATACATTCTGTAACAGAGGAACACATGGCAGTTAGCTTTGAAACAGCTAGCTTGAAAGTGAGTTTTCACCCGGAATTTGTTTTACTCGTTCATGGGAGTCGCTGACAAGGCCGGCATTTATTGTCCATCCCTAAGTGCCCTTGAGAAGGTGGTGGTGAGCCACCTTCTTGAACCGCTGCAGTCCGTGTGGTGAAGGTTCACCCACAGTGCCGTTAGGTAGGGAGTTCCAGGATTTTGACCCAGCGACGATGAAGGAACGGCGATATATTTCCAAATCGAGATGGTGTGTGACTTGGAGGGGAACGTTCAGGTGGTGTTGTTCCAATGTGCCTGCTGCCCTTGTCCATCAAGGTAGTAGAGGTCGTGGGTTTGGGAGGTGCTGTCGAAGAAGCCTTGGCGAGTTGCTGTAGTGCATCCTATAGATGATGCACACTGTAGCCACGGTGTGCCGGTGGTGGAGGGAGTGCGTGTTTAGGGTGGTGGATGGGGTGCCAATCAAGTGGGCTGCTTTGTCCTGGATGGTGTCGAGCTTCTTGAATGTTGTTGGAGCTGCACTCATCCAGGCAAGTGGAGAGTATTCCATCACACTCCTGACTTGTGCCTTGTAGATGGTGGAAAGGCTTTGGGGAGTCAGGAGGTGAGTCACTCGCCGCAGAATACCCAGCTTCTGACCTGCTCTTGTAGCCACAGTATTTATATGGCTGGTCCAGTTAAGTTTCTGGTCAACGGTAAGCCCCAGGATGTTGATGGTGGGGGATTCGGTGATGGTAATGCCATTGAATGTCATGGGGAGGTGGTTAGATTCTCTCTTGTTGGAGATGGTCATTGCCTGGCACTTGTCTGGCGCGAATGTTACTTGCCACTTATCAGCCCAAGCCTGGATGTTGTCTTGCTGCATGCAGGCATGGACTGCTTCATTATCTGAGGGGTTGCGAATGGAACTGAACACTGTGCCATCATCAGCGAACATCCCCATTTCTGACCTTATGATGGAGGGAAGGTCATTGATAATGCAGCTGAAGATGATTGGGCCTAGGACACTGCCCTGAGGAACTCCTGCAGCAGTGTCCTGGGGCTGAGATGATTGGCCTCCAACAATCAATACCATATTCCTTTGTGCTCGGTATGACTCCAGTCACTGCAGAGTTTTCCCCCTAATTTCCATTGATTTCAATTTTATTAGGGCTCCTTGGTGCCACACTCGGTCAAATGCTGCCTTGATGTCAAAGGCAGTCACTCTCATCTCACCTCTGGAATTCAGCTCTTTTGTCCATGTTTGGACCAAGGCTGTAATGAGGTCTGGAGCCGAGTGGTCCTGGCGGAACCCAAACTGAGCATCAGTGAGCAGATTATTGGTGAGTAAGTGCTGCTTGATAGCACTGTCGACAACACCTTCCATCACTTTGCTGATGATTGAGAGTAGACTGATGGGGCGGTAAATGGCCGGATTGGATTTGTCCTGCTTTTTGTGGACAGGACATACCTGGGCAATTTTCCACAGTGTCGGGTAAATGCCAGTGTTGTAGCTGTACTGGAACAATTTGGCTAGAGGCACAGCTAGTTCTGGAGAGTTGCATAATATTCAGCAGAGTTGCATAATATTGTGTTCTGTAGAATGAAGAATGATAGGAAATTGTTGGATTCCACCGTGAAATCTGTATTGTGCTCATTCATTACTTAATGTAGAATAACAAGTTTGTTGACTTATGTTCATGACTTGTTTCACTAGAGTGCTTTTAAGTCTGCCTTTCCTAAAGGAGAATGCATTTGATGGCATATGTGAGATTACAGTAGCCAGTACATGCAACAAAACTTCGATGTTATGACCACTGGATCACACTATTACTTAAATAGACATTGAGCAGTAAATCTGTACTCCGATTCACGGTAACATGAGGTCACTTATGGGAGTGACCAGCAACAAAGAATTCAAGCGATACATCTAATGTAAAACTTACAAAATTAACCTTATTTACTTCTAATTGCAGGGAATGAGGCAAATTATATTAAGGAAACTATGTGAGGCATGCTAGACAAACCTTATATATTCCTCGGATAAAACGGATGTATATTGTGAAGTACAGCATAAATGGCTAAATAGAGTTTTGTAGGGTAATTAACCGGAAAAAAAAATCACTTGGCATAAATCAATAGAGGAGGAAAAGTCGTAAGAAACAGCTGAGGATAAAAAAGCCACTATGCTAAAAGGCATTGGAAACCGGATTCTAGACAAGTTTAGTAGCAATAGTTAAGATTTTTTTTCAGTCATGTCAGAAGCCAAAAAACAATTAAAGACGCTAATGGTCCTTTGAGCAATTTAACAGGTTGGGTATGAGGATCAGGATATCGTCAAAGTAATAAATAAATGCTTTGCATCAGGTTTCACTAATAAAGATAATGCTAAATGGGGTACTGCTAAAATTGATTTAATAGACAAGAAGAAATTGAACCCTGGAATTCTAGGTGTGTCTGTTATAGGGAAGATGCAGGAAGGCATCATGAGGATTGTGATTTATGATCACCTGGAGAATTCAATAGTTATTTGGGAATCCCAGCATAGCTTTAGGAAACTAAGATCCTGACAGTTCTTAAAGGAAGCACACAAGTCAGAAGACGATAGCAATCCAGAAAATGGTATATACCTATATTTCCAGAGAGCCTTTGATAAAACTGCCGCATCTATTGGAAAAGATTACATCATATGGGATTGGTGGTCAGGTATTTTGCTGGCTAGGCAACTGGTTGCAACCACGTAACTGGAGGGTGACCATTAATGGGAATATGGGAACAGATCTGTATGGGATTTTACACCTTAAGGCCATTCAAACATAAAGGACCGGATTTTCCTGTGAAAATAACGACGGGCCTAACAGGGCTCATCATTATTTCTGTGCAAATGGTAGAGCAACTTTCAGGGACATGTGCAGTTAAACGTGGGGATATCCAGAAGTCGCTGTACCAGATGCGACCCTCCTCTGTAAGCTCCACGAAGAACACAACACACCAACTGGCTCCCTATTCAAATAAATGGAACGCCATGAAGTTCCTGCACTGACCTGATGGATATGAACTAATCTTGCCAAAAACAGGTATGTCAAGTCAGTTCAAGTCATTGCACCCTTTTAACAGCGTGGTAAGTCTTAATAACCGCCAAACAACCTCTCTGGCGCTAAAAATTAACTTTTACAAGGGTGGAGTCTCATTCCTTCAGATTTTAATTGTTGTAGGACACTTTAAAAAAATATTATTTTTAATTTTTTTACTTTTTCTTCCTGTCTCTTTTATTGCTGTCTCTTAATTCAATCTTTCTTACCCTCTTTTTATCTCACTTTCTGTACCTGATTTGACATTGAATTCACTGGTCTAACTTACACTTCCTGGTTCCGACACTGCGCTGCTCATTAAAGATTCTTCAATCTGATTGGTTAAGGGGATAAGCAGTGAAGGTTTTCCCACAGTGCTGTTAGGAAGGGAATTCCACGATTTTGACCCAGCGATGATGAAGGGACGGCGATATATTTCCAAGTTGGGATGGCGTGTGACTTAGAGAGGAACGTTCAGGTGGTGTTGTTCCCATGTGCCTGCTGCCCTTGTCCTTCTAGGTGGTAGAGGTCGCGGGTTTGGGAGGTGCTGTCGAAGAAGCCTTGGCGAGTTGCTGCAGTGCATCCCGTGGATGGTACACACTGCAGCCACTGTGCGCCGGTGGTGGAGGAAGTGAATGTTTAGGGTGGTGGATGGGGTGCCAATCAAGCGGGCTGCTTTGTCCTGGATGGTGTCGAGCTTCTTGAGTGTTGTTGGAGCTGCACTCATCCAGGCAAGTGAAGAGTATTCCATCACACTCCTGACTTGTGCCTTGTAGATGGTGGAAAGGCTTTGGGGAGTCAGGAGGTGAGTCACTCACCGCAGAATACCCAGCCTCTGACCTGCTCTTGTAGCCACAGTATTTATGTGGCTGGTCCAGTTAAGTTTCTGGTCAATGGTGATCCCCAGGATGTTGATGGTGGGGGATTCGGTGATGGTAATGCTGTTGAATGTGATGGGGAGGTGGTTAGACTCTCTCTTGTTGGAGATGGTCATTGCCTGGCACTTATCTGGCGTGAATGTTACTTGCCACTTATCAGCCCAAGCTTGGATGTTGTCCAGGTCTTGCTGCTTGCGGGCACGGACTGCTTCATTATCTGAGGGGTTGCGAATGGAACTGAACACTGTGCAATCATCAGCGAACATCCCCATTTATGACCTTATGATGGAGGGAAGGTCATTGATGAAGCAGCTGAAGATGGTTGGGCCAAGGACACTGCCCTGAGGAACTCCTGCAGCAACGTCCTGGGGCTGAGATGATTGGCCTCCAACAACCACTACCATCTTCCTTTGTGCTAGGTATGACTCCAGCCACTGCAGAGTTTTCCCCCTAATTTCCATTGATTTCAATTTTATTAGGGCTCCTTGGTGCCACACTCAGTCAAATGCTGCCTTGATGTCAAGGGCAGTCATCTCACCTCACCTCTGGAATTCAGCTCTTTTGTCCATGTTTGGACCAAGGCTGTAATGAGGTCTGGAGCCGAGTGGTCCTGGCGGAACCCAAACTGAGCATCGGTGAGCAGGTTATTGGTGCGTAAGTGCCGCTTGATAGCACTGTCGACGACACCTTCCATCACTTTGTTGATGATTGAGAGTAGGATGATGGGGTGGTAATTGGCCGGATTGGATTTGTCCTGCTTTTTGTGGACAGGACATACCTGGACAATTTTCCACATTGTTGGGTAGATGCCAGTGTTGTAGTTGTACTGGAACAGTTTGGCTCGAGGCGCAGCTTGTTCTGGAGCACAGCCGGGATGCTGTCAGGGCCCATAGCCTTTGCTGTATCCAGTGCACTCAGCTGTTTCTTGATATCACGTGGAGTGAATCGAATTGGCTGAAGACTGGCTTCTGTGATGGTGGGAATATCGGGAGGAGGCCGAGACGGATCATCTACACAGCACTTCTGGCTGAAGACGGTTGCAAACACTTCAGCCTTGTCTTTTGCACTCGTGCTGGACTCCGCCATCATTGAGGATGCGAATGTGTACAGAGCCTCCTCCTCCCGTCAGTTGTTTAATTGTCCACCACCATTCATAACTGGATGTGGCAGGACTGCAGAGCTTTGAATTGATCCATTGGTTGTGGAATCGCTTAGCTCTGTCTATAGCATGCTGCTTCCGCTGTTTAGCATGCATGCAGTTGTAGCTTCACCAGGTTGGCACCTCATTTTTCAGTACGCTCGGTGCTGCTCCTGACATGCTCTTCTACACTCCTCATTGAACCAGGGTTAATCCCCTGGCTTGTTGGTAATGGTAGAGTGAGGAATATGCCAGGCCATGAGGTTACAGATTGTGCTGGAATACAATTCTGCTGCTGCTGCTGATGGCCCACAGCACCTCATGGATGCCCTGTTTTGAGCTGCTAGATCTGTTCTGAATCTATCCCATTTAGCATGGTGGTAGTGCCACACAACATGTTGGATGGTGTCCTCAGTGTGAAGATGGGACTTCATCTCCATGAGGACTGTGCGGTGGTCACTCCTACCAATACTGTCATGGAAAGATGCATCTGCGACAGGTAGATGGGTGAGGACAAGGTCATGTAGATTTTTCCCTTGTGTTGGTTCGCTCACCACCTGCAGCAGGCCCAGTCTGGCAGCTATGTCCTTCAGGACTTGGCCAGCTCGGTCAGTAGTGGTGCTACCGAGCCACTCTTGGTGATGGACATTGAAGTCCCCCACCCAGAGTACATTCTGTGCCCTTGCTACCCACAGTGCTTCCTCCAAGTGGTGCTCAACATGGAGGAGGACTGATTCATTAGCTGAGGGAGGACGGTAGGTGGTAATCAGCAGGAGGTTTCCTTGCCCACGTTTGACCTGATGCCATGAGATTTCATGGGGTCCGGAGTCAATGTTGAGGTCTCCCAGGGCCACTCCCTCCTGACTGTATATCACTGTACCGCCACCTCTGGTGGGTCTGTCTTGCCGGTGGGACAGGACATACCCAGGGATGGTGCTGGAAGAGTCTGGGACGTTGGCTGAAAGGTATGATTCTGTGAGTATGGCTATGTCAGGCTATTGCTTGACTAGTCTGTGGGACAGCTCTTCCAATTTTGGCACAAGTCACCAGATGATCCTGAGGAGGACTTTGCAGGGTCGACTGGGCTTGGTTTGCCTTTGTCGTGTCCGGTGCCTAGTGGTCCGATGCCGGGTGGTCCGTCCGGTTTTATTCTTATTATGACATTTTTTGGCGAGATTTTACAACTGAGTGGCTTGCTAGGCCATTTCAGAGGACAATTAAGAATCAACCAATTTGCAGTGTCAAAGCCCAAGAAAAGTCTATGGGCAAGTGTAAGTCTAACAAACGGCAGGCACCGTTCGTTCGCCGCTCACAGGAAAATCTGGCCCATTGTATCTTCTGCTGTATGTTTCACCCACCTCTTATCCATTGCTCCTGATTTTTATTCCCAATGTTAATCGACCTCTCCTTTAATTTGCTGCTGCAGACTCTTCGCAACTGGTCACCCTGCCCTATTTCCCACCTCCAGATCCACAAGCTGCCTATTGGAGAGCACATTTCACACTGGCAGCTCACCAACCACATTATAATGAGGATCCAAAAGTATAATCCATTGGGTCCCAAGTTGACTACCGCAGGCGGCCACCATGCACATATGCCCAGCCTTCCGCCTGCCCAAATTATGCTCGACATGAAAATCGCCCCCAATATAAGCCTTACCTAAATAAAGATTTTAAGATCTGCCATCTAGTTTTTCATGAAATATTCTGAAAAACATCGGAGAAAATTGCTAGAATCTTAGGAAAAATATTCCAGCAGTTCAGCTAATGAATGGTACTGATGCACCCTGGGACAGGCTCAAACTATACCATCTGCATTCACCTCACAGAGTCACAGCTCTGGGCAAAGGTCTTCAAGTTAAAAACTTTAATGAAGTTATTACAAGATACAAAAGATAATTCAGTGGATATGTTTTATCAAATTATTGTGAAATAAATATTTATTTTTGAATTTTTAAAATTTGTTTAAACTCTTATTTTGGACATTAGAAATTTCACTTACTGAGAAAAAATGGCAGTGAAAATTTTCAGAAAACATATTGAATGATTTGTGGAGAAAAGATAATACAGCATCCAGTGATTGCCAGATTGTACATTTACATAGGCAGTGTCCATAGAAATGTGAATGTAGGAATTTAGAATAGAAAAAGTTGATACAAAAGGAAGTAAGGTTTTATAGGCATGCAGATATAAGATATATAGGTACATCTGGATGTATCTATATATTTCATATCTACATGTGGATGATTTAAGGACCATAAAGAACTCCAAGGTGTAGACATATTGCAGATTTTACAATTGTTTTGGCACAAGACCACTTGTCAGCATGGTTAAACCTCCAATTACACATCATCTCTTATTACCTTACCAATGCATAATGAGTAAGCAACGGCATAAAGATGTGTTCCAACGGCTGGAAAATCATTGAAAAACCCTATGTCCTTTAAAGGAACAAATAATCCGTTAACAGATACAATTTGACATGACCTGACAGCTAAGCCCCGATTTTAACCGAACTTGCCCGGCGGTAACGGGACGGGTTCGCATTGGATGCCCGTTTTACACCCCGCCCGATGGGTTAGGTTAAAATGGGGGTTTTAACATCCAACAAAATGTCAGTAATTATATTTATATTTTTAAGTTATTTTTTCTCACTCACTTAGGCTACCCTTCCCCTCCCTCCCCTAAACATTGCAATATTTTCCATCCAGGAGAGCAGGTAACCACATCACTATTTTTTAACATTCAGCTCACATCATGCTAAATCCAACAATGAGAGCACATCTTCAACGTTAATTAGGCCATACTTTCTGTCACTGGAAACAGTTTCTCCTTATTTACTCTATCAGCACTGTTCATGATTTTGAACACCTCTATCAAATTTCCTCTTAACCTTCTCTGCTCTAAGGAGAACACCACCAGCTTTTCCACTCTCTCCACATAACTAAAGACCCTCATCCCTGGTACCATTCTAGGAGATCTCTTCTGCGTCCTTTCTAAGGCCTTGACAGAGAGTAGGGGTTAAAGGTAGTGACTGAGACTGGCAAAAGGTGGGATGTGGTGTTCCACAAGGATCGGTGCTGTGACCACTGTTGTTCACCATTTACATAAACAATTTAGACTTGGGAATCAGAAGTACAATTTCAAAATTTGCAGACGACACCAAATTGGGGGGTATAGTTAATACTGAGGAGGACTGCAACAAAATACAGGAAGACATTTTAATAAACTTGGAGAATAGGCGTGTAATTGGCAAATGAATTTCAATATAGATAAGTGTGAGGTATTACATTTTGGTAGGAAAATTAAGGGGGCCAAATACTACTTGGATAATAAGAGTTTAAATGGGATAGAGGAGCAGAGGGATCTGGGGGTACAGATACACAAATCATTAAAAGTAGTGACGCAGGTTAATAAGGCCATAAAAAAGGCAAATCAAGCACTGGGGTTCATTTCTCGAGGGATAGAATTGAAAAGCAGAGAAGTTATGTTAAACTTGTATAGAACCTCGGTTAGACCACACTTGGAGTACTGTGAACAGTTCTGGTCTCCATATTATAAAATGGGTATAGACGGACTGGAGAAGGTGCAAAAAAGATTTACTAGGATGGTACCAGAACTGAGAGGTTATACGTATCAGATAAGATTGAGCAGGCTGGGGCTCTTTTCTCTAGAAAAGACAAGGCTGAGGTAGTGACCTGATAGAGGTCTTTAAGATTATGAAAGGGTTTGATAGGGTGGACGTAGAGAAGATATTTCCACTTGCAGGGGAGACCAGAACTAGAGGCCATAAATATAAGATAGACACTAATAAATCCAATAGGGAATTCAGGAGAAATTGCTTTACCCAGAGAGTGGTTGAAATGTGGAACTTGCTACCACAAGGAGTGGTTGAGGCAAATAGCATAGATGCACTTATGGGGAAGCCAGATAAACACGATGGAGAAAGGAATAGATGGATATGCTGATGGGGTTAGATGAAGTAGGGAGAAGGCTCGTGTGGAGCATAAACTCCGACATGGACCTGTTGGGCCGAATGGCCTGTTTCTGTGCCGTACATTAATAGTAATTCTATGTAATTGACATCCTTCTTAACGTGTGGTGCCCAGAATTGGACACAATACTCCAGTGTTTTATAAAGGTTTAGCATAACTGCCTTGCTTTTGTACTCCATGCCTCCATTAATAAAGCCAAGATCCCATATGTTTTTTAACAGCCTTCTCAACTTGTCCTGCCACCTTCAAAGATTTGTGTACATATACCCCCAGATCTCTCTGTTCCTGCACCCCGTTTAAAATTGTACCATCTAGTTTATATTGCCTCTCCTCATTCTTCCTACCAAAATGTATCACTCCGCACTTCTCTGCGTTAAATTTCATCTGCCATGAGCCTGCCCATTTCACCAGTCTGCCTATGTCCTCCTCAAGTCTGTTACTATCCTTCACATTGTTTACTACATTTCCGAGTTTCGAGTCATCTGCAAACTTTCAAATCATACTCTGTAAACCCAAGTCCAGGTCAAAAAGAGTCACTGTTGTTGTATAAACATGGCAGAAAATTTAAACACAGCAATCACACAAACAGCAAATAAGATTAAGGATCAGGTAATCTGCTCTTTGAATAGTGCTGCAGGATCTTTTACCTACACCTGGCTGTCAGCCTTAGCTCAGTGGTAGCACACTCGCCTCTGAGGCAGAAGGTCATGGGTTCAAGCTTCAGTCCAGAGACCGCATAGATAGAAACAAAGAAAATTAACCACATTCATTAGTGATTTCGAACCTCACATGCACTTACCAAGCTATAATTTACTGTTGGTATATTAATAGACAAATACTAAATATATTCATACGACATTCCTCTGCCTGCTTCTTTAATGGAGACGTTAACCTGTTCATTTTAAGTGGGTTAATGCCTCGGAGAAATGTCATATGAATGCATTAAGCTATTGTCCATTAATATTGTCAACAGTGATTTCTAGCTTATAATAACTTTAATACTTCTCAAAATACTCACTAAAATACTGTAAACAGATGTGATTTAATATTGTCTTGAAGTCTGGATATTGTTTAATATCTTTCATCAAACTTTGATAAGAGGCCCCTGTGTAGAAAAATCTGAAGCTGCATTACAAAAAGACAAAAATATGAGTCAGCATAGGTCTCTGCTAATTAATATGAATTTTTGGAAAACTTGAAAATATATTTTCATTTTAGTTACCCTATAGATTTTTTCTGTAATAGAAAAACATTGATTGTATCTAGGGGTCATAGTTCCAAAAACAAAAAAACATGAGGCAGCATATGTTTCTGTTAATGAATATGCCCATGGCCTCTGTAAGGACTTTACCCTTCTATTGCAACAAGGCTAATGGTTCTTTTTAATTGAAAACACTGTAGAACTCTCTTTAAATCTGAACGTTTTATTACGCTGCCCTTTCTTTTTAAAATTTACAACGGTGTGGCTGAAATTCACTGACAGATACTTTTTATTAGGAGTTTCACAGGGACTGCCAAAAATAAATGTAGAAACTCTCCCACTCAGAACAATGGAAAACAGGCACAAGCTACCCCAAATCTGACTTAAAAGGGGAAAGGAAAAAAAGCAGCTTTTTGAAACAAAGGAACGCTCTGTAACCAAAATTGTTCTTAGGAAAGTTTTGTGGGATAAATCGCTTCACTTTAAAGACTAGTCCTTAAAGGGAACAGCCCAAAAATATGCTTTTAATTATTTTTAATTAGGCTTTGTGTTCCTATATTCAACCACTGTACAGAGCCATAAAACAGGAACTGTACTTTCATAAACCATAGGAGAGTGACTTGACATGTGACCAGGGCCCCAACAAAGCAAACCCATTGTATAAATTCCCATGTTCTCTCAAGAATAGGTCCCGTCCATGACCCCCAGCATATATATCCTTTTATTACTTTGCATTCCCTAAGGATAATCCAAAAAATGTTTAATAATGATTACTTGTAATGCTCTGCCACGCTGAGTGTAAAATTAAAGCTCATTAATGTTAAATGAGGACAGAAATGTAGGCCAGTTTCTGTATGCCTACCGCCCGCTTACTCTGCAAAATGGGGTGATAAGCAAACAAAAATTGGAAAAGAAAATTCCTGCCCACTCTCCGCCCAAGGCCCACCCAACTTGATTTTTGAATGGACCTCGAAATGGGCCGCACACCTGCCCGAAACAGGTGGGAACCATTTTTAAATATTTAAATCGGGGTCCTACGCCCACTGAAGCTCTGCAATGTGATTTTCATGTACCAATGGGCGGGACAGGCACTGCACACTCCCTGCCCATTGGCTTGGTGTGGAGCAGCCTAACCAGTAGCCCTTAAAAGGACCGCTGCGGGCCTCTCCAAACACAAGTTTTTTTCTTTCACTTTGTAGGGCCAGGAGGAGTAAGAGTGCTCCTTCTCGCCCCACAAAAATATTTCAGCCCACTGCCAGTCCTTTCGCGGCCCCCCCCCGTCTGTACTGTCGGCTGGCTCAGTACAGGAACTGGTCGATTTCCTGCCCTCCCACCGGAGAGCTGCACTGAAGCACCCGTTCGATGCTCGCAGTTCGCTGGACATACGCTAATGAGGCTGAACACCAAGACAGTTTGGGTCACTCATTGTTGCGATCGGGCGGGCAGCACAATCACAAAGCCTGCTGTTTGCCCATTTATTGCAGAAAACCAAAATCGATCCTCTGACAAGCTTCCCCTTACTCTATGCTGGAAGTGTCAATTTTACAAGTAATTAGTACGCGATTTTCTTCACAAAAACTAAGCTGAATAATTTCAAACGGCAGTTTTCCCTCTTCTTCCCTCCAATTACAAGATTTTATTACACCAAGCCACTCTTTACACCCATCCTTCTCCTCTACACACAATGGGGCCGATTTTCACTTTCGACCTGGCAGTTGTAGACCAAGTGCCGTTATATGCCCCGCCTGATTATCGGTTCCATTGTAGTCAATAGAAAGGAAAATCAGGCAAGGCATATTAAGGGCGGCTGATCCACAACCTTCAGTTTACCACCTGCGCCAAGAGTGTAAATCGGACCCTAGTAAACATGCCTAGAAATGAAACAATTTTTACAATGTTGGTTCCCATTGATTTTCTAACATTAAAAAAAAGAATTAAGGCCATATTGCAAGGTGTTCTGTTGGTTAGTGAGTGGAAATCACCTCAACAGCAACTTGTATTCTCTAAAACAGCTAAGGTGATTTCCAGGATCTGTACACAATATATTTTCTAGAAAAGAGAAGACTGAGGTGTGAGCTGATAGAGGTCTTTAAGATTATGAAAGGGTTTGATAGGGTAGCTGTAGAGAAGATGTTTCCACTTGTGAGGGAGGCCAGGACTAGGGGCCATAAATATAAGATTGTCACTAATAAATCCAAGGAGTAGGTGAGGCAACTAGCATAGATGCATTTAAGGGAAAGTTAGATAAACACATGAGGGAGAAAGGAATAGAAGGATAAGCTAATGGGATTAGATGAAGTAGGGAGGGAGGATGCTTATGTGGAGCATTAACACCAGTATGGACCTGTCGAGTCAAATGGCCCGTTTCTGTGCTGTACGTTCTATGTATTTTCATTCCTTTTATATTGATTTCAATCTCAGTGTTGCTCCATTGAGAAGTACAGGTTTGTTTGAGCGATAATAAACAAGCACATACTCTCTACTGTAAAGTTGAGGCTAGGCTGAGTGATTGCAAGACAAGCCCATAGGTCAACCTTCATTACACTGCATTACAGGGTATGAGAAATAAATTGAGTGAATTAGAGACTCAAATACAGCTTAGATGGAATGACATGATGGCCATTACGGAGACATGGCTGCAAGCTGGTCATGATTGGGAATTAAATATTCCAGGTTATAACGTCTATAAAAAGGATAGGGAAGCTGGAAGAGGAGGAGGGGTAGCCTGATTAAAAATACTATTACAACATTAGTAGGACAGGATATAGGTAAAGGAAAGCAATCAGCAGAGATTCTATGATTAGAATTGAGGAATAAGAGAGGACTTAAAATTGTAATGGGAGTTGTCTACAGGCCTCCTTATAGCAACAATGAAGTGACAGAATGTATTAATTCAGAGATTAGAGAGGCTTGTAGCAAAAGCAGCAGTGTTTTAATGGGCGACTTTAATTTTCATATAGATTGGGAAGAGCAGAGTAGCTCAAGTCAGAAAGGTAGTGAATTTTTTGAGTGCATTCAAGATAGTTTTCTGGAGCAATATGTTCTAGAACCAACAAGAGGACAGACCACACTACATTTCGTAATAAGTAATGAGCCAGGCTTCGTTAATAATCGAACAGTAAGAGAACATTTATCTAACAGTGATCATAATACGATCGAATTCAATGTTAGGTTTGAAAAGGAGAAACTTAACATGGTTACTAAGATTCTAGATTTTGGTAAGGCTAACTTTAATGGGATGAGACAGAAATTGACGACAGCAAACTGGTCAAAACTGTTATTGGGTAAAACTACAGATGAATAGTGGGAGGCGTTCAAAAAAGAATTTAGCTTAATACAGGACCAGAATATATCCCTAAGTGACAAGAGCACTACTTACCAAATAAAACAGCCATGGTCGACAAAAGAGGTGAGAGTTAACATAAAACTAAAGGAAAGAGCATACAAAAGAATAGTGTAGATCCAGGGGACTGGGAGAGATATAAAGAACAGCAAAGGAAGACAAAAAAGAAAGTAAGAGCTGCAAAGAAGGAATACGAAAAGAAACTTGTGAGGGATATCAAGATTAACACAAAGTTTTTACAATTATATTAGAACAAAAAGGGTAGTCAAGGGTAATGTGGACCCTTTAAAAACAGATGCGGGTAATATTGCAAATGAAAATAAGGAAATGGCAGACTTGTTGAATAATTACTTTGTGTCAGTCTTCGCAGTGGAGGAAGAGGATAACTAATAATGAATCAAAGACTGGAACTCACTACGGCTAACATAAACAGGAAAACAGTATTTAAAAAAATAATGGCACTAAAGACCGACAAATCCCCAGGACCTCATAGTTTCCACCTCAGGGTTTTAAAGGAAGTAGGTGAGGAAATTGCAGGTGCTTTAGCCATAATCTTCCAAAGCTTTCTCAATTCAGAAATTGACCCTTTAGGTTGGAAAATTGCAAATTTAACTCCATTATTTAAGAAAGGTGAGAGAGAGAAACCAGGAAATTATAGACCTGTTTGTCTAACATCTGTTGTGGGGAAGTTATTGGAGTCTATAATTAAGGACAGTGTAACTGAGCACTTAGAGAAATTTGAGCTGATTAGAGAGAGCCAACACGGATTAGTAAAGGATGCCTAACGAACCTAATTGAATTTTTTGAGGCAGTAACTAAAGTAGTAGACAGGGAAATAACTATGAATGTAGTTTACATAGACTTCTAGAAGACATTCGATAAGGTTCCACATAAGAGACTGTTAACTAAAATAAAAGCTCATGGAATTGAAGGCAAATTAATGACCTGGTTAGGAGATTGGTTAGATGGTAGAAGACAGACAGTAGGGATAATGGGTATGTACTCGAATTGGAAGGAAGTGATTGGTGGCGTCCCACAAGGTCACTGTTCTAAGGCCTCAACTATTCACTATATAATAGTTAAAGTTAAACATTCACTGTGTCAATAACTGGTGTAGATAATATTCTGGACCCATAACAGCATCAGCAAAAATTATATTTGAAACAAATTTGTGAGTTAAGCAAAAACATATTTTTGCCTGTTGAGGGGAAAAGGACAATAGAGAAGTGCAGTCTCAGGAGTTAAAGTAATTTAATCAATCATTTCCTATGAGCTGTCATGAATGACATTTCCTACATAACACTTTGAGTTTCTCTTTGTCTAACATAAATAGTTAAAATGAGATTTGTTGGGGGGAGAAAAATGTATTTTGGCTCTGGGGCCTCAGTCTAGAATTGCTGTATGCAATAATAATATAGCAATTTGTATTAGGTTGTTAGAATTAATATAATTGATAAAAATGAATGTGGCAAGGAAAATGTGAGGAACAAGGTCCCTATCATTAAAGTAATTTGATTCATTGAATTTTTATTAAATCAATTGCAATAGCAATTAAAATAATTACTGTATCATTGAAAATATTTTGAAAACAAATTAATTTTGAAATAAATTTGTGACTTTTATGCTGAGTTAGGTATTAAGGAAAGTAACTTGATCAACTGTACAGAGTGCAACTTTATAGATGTCATCGTTTAGTGATAAAATAATTGAGTTTAATTATGCACATGCATAGCTTTGTGTTTAATTATATAATTTGATTCCAACTCTTAAATTATTAATAAAAATTGTCTTTGAAATTGAATCTGAAATCACAGGAGTAAGGTTAATCATAGTACATCCTATGAAATGTCAGACTTACAATATTTAAGAAATGAAGAGAATATATAAATCCTTGATGTACTTACTCTCACCATATACTAATTGTGATATAATTATTAGAGACAGACTGTTGAAGTTTTTTTCAAAATCATTCAATATCATTATTGCAGTTGTCCTCATTTCCCCAGGTGTCTGAGTAAAGTCAGAACCAGAAGGGAGCAGTGGATGTAATGTTACGCGACTTCCTGCCAGGAGCAAGCTGCTAGGAGATAAGAGCCTTCTCGGTCCCGTGAGCCTTTTGCAGAACATTAGAAGCCAACTACTTCTCATAATACTGGCCCTCAGCATAGGGTAGAGGAGAGGGCTCATAAGGCAGGTGGAAGGGGAATTGAAGAGAATGGAGTAGGCAGCTTAGAAGGATGTATCGGTAATAAGGGAAGTTGAAAGTTTGGAAGAGGTTAAACAGGATTAGATTGTTAAAAAAGAAAAAAAAATCAGGAAATGTTACGGCAAAAAAAAAGGAAAAATTGCCAAAGGGAATCCAAACTAAAATGTTAATGCACAAAGTATTAGAAGCAAAACTGGAAACTAGAGTCACTAATTAAAATAGAAAATAATGACAAAACAGCAATAACTGAACCAGCTCTGCTGCTGTATCATGACTGGCAATGGAGTATTTTGGATTCTAAAATTTTCAGAAAGGATAGGGAAGTAAGGGGAGAGGGTTTAGCAACATTAATCAGAGATAATGGCAGGAACTTTCAATTTCAAGGGGGGCAAAACATGGATGATATCGGATTGGCCACCATTGAAGTCATGGAAAGGAAAAATCGGGCAGGGTGTATAACCGGCGGCCGAATCGATATCGCCCGTTCTACGCTCCCGGCAAAGTTGAAGTTTCACTCAATATCACAGCATCCGAACATAAGGGTTTAAATAGGGAAGTGGTCCAATCACAACCCCTTTGGATTGAGCTAAAGAATAGCAAAAGATCAATCATACTACTGGGAGTATATTATAGACTACTAAACAGTAGAAAGAGGATCGAGGGTGAAATTTGTAGACAAATTAGAGAGGATTAACAGAGGATTTTTGATTGTAGCTGATTTTAGGGAAAATATTTCTGGTGAGAAAGGGAAGGTTTTTTTTTTACAATGTGTTCAGGACTGTTTTCTCAGGCAACATGTTGTTACTTTAACAAGAAAGTCAGTACCTCTTAACCTGGTTCTGGGTAATGAAATAAAATAAGTAGGTGACATGAAGGTAGGGGAACAATTGGGAAGCAGTGATCACAATATTATTAGATTCAGCATTTAGATTGTAGAAACAGGGGGGAATGATTTTCACTTTGTGTATATTGGGCAGGCAGTCCAATCACAGTGACCTGATAGTTGAAATCTGAGGATCTTGAGGGCAACTAGCGGAGACTGACAATAATTTTCCAAAATTATTTGGAGAGTTAAGTTGTACCAGAGGACTGGAAGGTGACAAATGTGACACTCCTCTTCAAAAAAAAAGTAGACAGCAGTAAGCCAGAAAATGATAAGTAAGTTGGTCTTACTTCAGTTGTTGATAAACCACAAGGCCAGGAATCTCCTCAGTAAAACTGACATTATTTGGGTAGTTTAGTGGCGGTAACAAAGGGAAGTAGGCAGTGAGGCTTTCCACCGCAAACCCACCCCAAAAAACCACTGGTCATTATTTTCCTCTTGGGGAACTGGCAGTGACATATGCCACCCACCCTGAGCCCACCACACTGCATATAAATGGCAGTGGATGGGTGTGAATTGATGGCCCCTGCTATTTCCCTCCATGTGTAGCTCCCAGAAAATAACTCCACTACAAATGTGGCGATGTGAGCATCAGTACTGTGTTCCAGAGGCAGTAGAGCAGAGTGCAGGCCATGGTTTCTGGAATATTTTCTTACCTGCAGGTCTTTCAGAGACAGAGAAGAAGCTGTGCTTTTTGGAAACTTTTTACTTACTACTACTTAATAGTACTGAAATTTAAAGAGAGCACAGAAAAATAACAATATTTTTTCAGAGAAATAATTGATTTCCCTATGGGATCATCTTTAATTCCCATATTATGAAGAGGAGGATGATGTGGATATGGAAGAGGCAACGGTGGAGGTTGGGAGAGTGAGGCATCACAGAAGGAATCTACTGCTGGCCCATGGATACTCATTCAACAGGGTTTACCGACTAAGGTCTTACCTTGACTTCTGAAACCAACAATGCATTATAAGCCTTTCCCCTGGAGGCTATTGGACAGCTGTTAGCCAAAGACTTGCAACCCATACCAACAAGGAGCACAATCTTACCAGTGGCTATAAAAGTTACCACAGCATTGAATTTTTATGCAACCGGATCCTTCCAGACTAACTCGGGTGACCTCAGTCACATCAGTGAAGTGCACCATTGTATTAAGAAGGTTACTGATGCTCTGTATCAGCCATCTCATTTCATCAATGGATACTACAAAGCAAAGAGAGTGAAAGTCAACTTTTATAGACTACAGGATTCCCATAGGGACAGAGTGCCACTGATCATGCTCATGTAGCATTGAAGGCCCCCATTTGAGAACCGCCTCAATTATTGAGCCAAAATACTTGGTCAATTGTACACCAAAGATATCCGCTGCAGCCCTGGCAGATCCATACTCAGCAACAGATACAATAAAGCCCTTGGAACAACTTGAATTATTGTTGAGCAGACAATTGGAATACTTTAGTCTTGGGGGGTAATTTTAATCTAACCCACCCGGCGGGAAACTGACAGAATCAGATCGGCTGCCCGTTTTATGCCCCGCCCGATTTTACTTTCTATTGAAGGCAATGAAAAGTAAAATCAGGCGAAGTATAATACAGGCGACCAATCCAATCCCATCAGTTTCCCGCCAGGTGTGTTAGGTTAAAACTACCACCCTTGCTTCAGGTTCCGTAATAGATCTGGTGGAGCCCTGCCATACAGCCCAGCAAGGGCATCAAGAATAATTATGGTCAGCTGTATGCTGCACAACAATACAAATCAGAAAGGCTTAGTCGTTCCAGATGCGGAAAAGAATGACAAAGAGGAAGAAGGAACAGGCCCACCATTGCCGGATAATGATGTGGTTACCCAGAAGGGAGATGAGGTGTTTCACAAAAAACATTGCCTGCAGCTAAAGAGAGATGCCAGGAAATTATTACCAACTGCTTTCAATAAAGCTAACTGTGTAAAACATCTAAGACTATGTCCTCTGGATAAGCCCACTGTATTGGCCAGTTCTGAATATTATTCTCCAGAGCTTCTAAACTTTGTGCCTTTCAGGAGTAAGGCACTTCCTCACTGTACAACCATAAGCAGCAGATGTCTGCATTCTGCAGCTGAAAAAAACATAGTCACACACTTTTGGCTGACATAACACATAATATCACCACTAATTGCTATTACTTCCTACCACCATGATGTTTCCTACATTACAATGGTGATTACACTTCAAAAGTACTTCATTGGCTGTAAAACGTTTTGGGACGTCCTGAGGTCTTAAAGGGGCTATACAAATGCAAGTCTTTCTTTCTTTATATGGCTATCCCTTGAATAAACTTTGATAACTCATACTCCTAATCTCTTACTTCTACACGGTGCTCCGAGTGACAGGAGGTTGAGAGGTGGGTGGCTGGAACATTTCTACTGAAGCCTTCGAGGACTGAGGTGACACTTGTCTCTGTGAAGCAGATGTTCCTGAAGGACCGAGTTCTGCCGGGATCTCTTTGCACTTGCAGGGATTGCCAGATCCTGTCATCAAGTTCTCTTGTGCTAGTGTCAGAGGGGTCGGAAGGATGGAACATCAAGCGTTGCTATCCTGAGAGACAGCAACATCTTGAGTTACCACTCCTGGCAGCCCACTGGAGCTGGGCACAAGTTCATCTAAGCTAATGGTCAGCTGGAGAACAGATGCAATAGTCCCAATTAAGTCCTGGGTGCTGCAACAGCTATCAATGGAAGCAATGGTAGCTGCAATCCTGAAAGCCAGAACTGTCCTCTGATCCTCCACCGGATGCCTTGTTGCCACAGACCTCTCCTGGACTACTACATAATGCAGGATGGTCCACATGGCCTGCTTTACTTCCTACATGATGTGGAGATGCCGGTGATGGACTGGGGTTGACAATTGTAAACAATTTTACAACACCAAGTTATAGTCCAGCAATTTTATTTTAAATTCACAAGCTTTCGGAGGCTTCCTCCTTCCTCAGGTGAACGATGTCGAAATGAAATCCTCGAAATGAAATCGCATTTATAATTCACAGAACAATGCTTGGTGATTACAGACAGTTTTTTCAACTGCCCGTTCCTCATTGCCATACAAGAGAACCAAGCAGTTCTTACATCAACCATTTACACAATCATTATACGGTTTTGTCACCATGCATACTCCTTGCGTTTCTCTGCCCATGCTAACACTTCTATGTGCAACCTGAGAGTCTGGGATCTGACATGTAGGTGGCTGCTACAATATATCAAGAGCCTCTTTGGATGGAGGTGTCCCTTCTCTCAGGACCCCCACATCCTGAGATGGGCATAGGACAGGTTGACTCTTCGTTTTGGGCTCCATGGCCACCTGGTCCTGCAATAATGAAGGCTTCTCTGGGGTGCTGATGGAGTGCTCCTCTGTGCTGTTGCTGTGAAGGGAAGCAGTCTCTGAGCTTGCACCAGCATCTCCTTGTTACTGGGACCAGGATTCTAGTTACCAGTAATCAGTGGGAGAACAGACTTCACAGAATCAGAAAGGTTCTTAGGTTCCTGAGAGGGAATCAACCAAATATTGCTTCGTCCCTCTGCAGCTGCATACTTTGCAATTTGGTTGGCATTGACCTGAAGTGGGGCCAGTATTTCCAGATGCTCCTACAGCTGCCACTTTCTCCAGACTGCTCTGCAATGAAAATGACACAAGTACGTCTACAGTAAGGGTCAAACTAATGCTGAATGTTGAGATACAGGAAGAGTTATTTGACACACTGAAGATTATACATGGTAAACGTGGTCCCCTTCTCATTCCTATCATAAGTGCTGCGTGAAACTCTCTAAAGATGTTTTGACCCACTCCTTCATGTTTTCCTCAGCTTCCCATTGAGCTTCAATTGCATGTCTTATGGGCAGGATTGTGTTGCAGTCTTACACTCCCGGGTGGGGACTGACCAATCTCAAATCACTCAGGCGCCATAACAGTACAAGAGGAACCTCTCCTGTTTCAGTTGGAATCAAATCCAGAACACAGAAAGCAAAAAAAATGTTCTAACCCATTGTTGCTATCCATTCCCCTGAACTGGTCTGAACCAGACCAAAACCAATTTCAATACAGGAAAGCAGCTGATCATGCAAGGAGCTTGCGATTAAAATTTGGCAAAGATCTAGGAAACCATTCTTTAGTTTATCAGTTTTGCCATTCTGGCAATTACAGGGAGCTGAATAAACTCTTACAACAATCAGTATAAACAGAAATCTGATTCACACTGAAATGAACATTTGAAACAGGAGGCTTGTTATCAGTACCTTTTAAAAATTATCCCCCAGAAAAATATAAAATTAACTTGCACCATTTTTTCTGTCTACTTCTGTCTGTTTTTATTTTGGATATATTCTTGTTTAAAGGGGAAATCGAAGGTCACACTGGGTATAGTAGGGGCACTCTTCGGAGGCCAGAATTAAGGCACATTGTTGGGGAAAAGTTGGAGCTTTATCTAATCTATGCTGTATCCTTGCTTCACTTGATCTGGTGCTTCATGCTTAGACTGGATATAAAAAGTGGGGGAAAGGAAAAGAACTTTAATTTATAAAATGCCTTATTATGTCCTCATAATGCGAGGATGTCCCAAAAAACTTTATAATCAGTGGATTACTTTGGAAATGCAGTTATTGTTGTGTAGGCAAACACAGCAGACAAGTTGTACACAGCACTATCCCATAAAGAGCATCAATGAACAAGATAATCTGTTTTATGTAGTTTGGTTAAGGGACAACTCTTGGCAAGGACACCAGGGTAACTCCCCCTGCTCTTCCATGAATAGTGCCATAGGATCTTTCATATCTACTTGAGCTAGCAGACAGATCCTTGGTTTAACATCTCATTTGAAAGCTGGCATCTCTGACAGTGCAGAGCTCCCTCAGTACTGCACTGAATTGTCGGCCCAGATTATCTATTCAAGTCCACGAGGCTTGAACCCCCAGCCTTCTGACTCAGATAAAAGTTCTACCAACTGAGCCATGCTGACATTTGAATTATTTGCTCCAGCACTTATGTCCTTCAGCTCGATAAGTAAAAAAAAGAATTGCCAAAAAATACTTTCTTTTTTAAAACCCTCACTGTTTTGGAAAAAAATGGTTTCATTTACAATGGGCCAGCTTTTCCTGGCACTGAAGTATTCAGCTCTTACCTTTCTAAAAAAAAACACTAGTTGCTGCTCTGGACTCAGTACATCCAACTTTTTCAAAACACGCACACATACAGCGAACTGGCCAGGTTAACACAGAGTAAGAAAAGTGGGAAAAGAAAAGTAATACAGAAAAGAACAAGGAGACAGAAAAACAGAAACTGATGAGAGCCTGGTGTGAAGGTAGAAAGAGAGAGAGGAAAAGTGAAGGAGCAGACAAAGAGAGACACAGACAGAAATGAAGCAGGTGGAAACGGTGATTCCTAAAGATTCCAAAACTTGAAAAATGGATTGCAGGTTGGATGTGTTTAATCCAGATTCTTACTATCTCAAAAGGGGTTTCATCATTTGTGAGTGGTTGTGACACATGAATTTGACCACTGCTCCAAAAGGTTAGACCTGGCCTTAAACCAGTGCCCAAATTATCACTGGATAGAACAGAATGAGAGCCCCAAATCACATAATTCCCAGAATCTCTTTAATAAGAACAGAATTTGATTTAAGCACGGTAAACCAATGACTTCAGTTAATAGCTGCCATATTTAATGTACACGATCAATAATGATAAATTCGGGTTACAAATTCACACAGTATCAACTCCACAAAGTAACCTTAGATAGAAGATGATGTTTGTTAAAAACAGATATCTGTTTTTAATACAACTGGTCATTCTCTCTCTTTATCTTCCTTTCGGATGTTTCTCTCTCTCTGTCTTTGGGTTCTGACCGTTTGTATATTCAGTAGGCCTGTATGTAATGTCTCACTGTCTGAACACTATTCGACTCCTTTGATTGCCTTGATAACGGGCAGTTGGAAAGATTATCTGTAATCACCAGGCATTGTTCTCTGACTATATATGCGGTACCCTTCATGGAATCCCATACTCACCTGACGAAGGAGAAAGCCTCTGAAAGCTTGTGATTTTCAAATAAAACTGTTGGACTATAACCTGGTGTTGTAAGATTCCTTACATTAGATAGAAGAGGGATGCAAATCATTCAGATGTAATTTGGACCCTTAGTATCTCTGATTCACACTATAGCATTATTGGTACAGGTCACCCAACAATACACAGTGGTTTACAGAAACATAACTCTCAACTATTAGTTCGTGGTAAACAACCATATCTTGTCATGCACTGTATTTACTTATACAATGATATCATCCTAAACCTTTGCAAGTGATACTTAAAATTTGATGGAATTCAACTTTGTATAAACTGTTTCCCCCCCCCCCCACTTCTATGAAATCATATGATGATACTGTTTACAGATATTTGATATCATTTCAAAGTAGATGTAATCCCAGTGCTGGCAGTTAAAAAAAAATCGATGATTTGAAATTGTGCTTCCTTCTTTGGTGAGGGAATGGGCTGCTGAATTGCCAGACCTCGATTCTAATGCTTCTGTGGATTGTCAGTGTGTGACAGGAAGCTCTTAACATAAGAATAGTCGTGGCAAATTGGAAGTAAACAAGGATTCATCACACACATAGTATAATTCTTAAAAACAGTGCCACTTCACAGAAGGATACTTGAATTGCTACATTTTAAAGAATTCTTGATACGTATTAAAATAGATTGAGAAGAAACATGACAATGAAATTGCCACTTCAGCTGCTCATTAAAAAAAAAACAAGAACAGATGGTTGTGAGTGTCAAAAGGCAGACTTGAAAGGATTTATACCTTGAAGCTGTTACATAGGATTACAGCCTCCTCGGTATATTTTAAAGCAGGAATATTACAGAGGAGTTTGGATGATGCCAATAACCACTGAACAAAGGCAACAGTAGTTTATGGTTGCCCTCTGAACCTCTGATTGGATTACTGCAATGTAATTCACTGAAGAACACATAGCGGGTTCATAAGAAATCCCTTTGGCCACTATTTTAGAAAAGACATGAACCAACTTAAAAGATAAAAGGGTTAATACCTCCACTAAACTAGGAAAGGAATTTCATTATCACACAGCATAATTTCAAGGTCTGTATACCTTCAGGACCTACATCTTATGGCCCCATGAAATAAAAACAGGCAGCACAGAAAGGATAAGAAAATTATTTTTTTTGCTACCATTTGAAAACATTGAGAGATTTAGGATCTGTAGGTACTTTGGAACTAAGATTTAAGACATGTGACTGAAGTGATGGTGAGTTACGGGGAAAGAACATTTCCTTGTATGTAATACAACTGCCTCTCCCTTTAGACAGGAACGGTGGTCAAAGTGGAATTTGTTAAGGGGAGAAGGCACACTCACTCATTCAAACCCACGCACGGCTGTTCTAACCGTGAACGTCAGTGCTATGGAAATCATCCTGTTTATTACATATAAATTTCCACAGCAGCCAGAATATCATACAAACCCTAACCTGTGGTGCCATTGTAAGCATGGTACCAATACTGTGATAGTACAGACCTATCAGGGGTGGAAGTTTTAGCACATGGATGGTACATACTCTGCTGGATGCAATTTAATATATTTTACACATTTAACAGTGTCAGCTTTAGCTCAGTAGTAGCACTCTCGCCTTGGAATCAGAAATTGTGGGTTCATGCCCCACTCCAGAGACTTGAGCACATAATCTAGGTTGGCATTTCAGTGCAGTTCTGAGGGTGTGCTGCCCTCTCAGGTGGACATAAAAGGTCCCAGGGCACTAATTGAAGAAAAGTGGTGGAGTTCTCCTGGTAATCTGGCCAACATTTATCCCTTAACTAACATCACTAAAACAGATTATCTAGTCATGTATCTTCTTGTTGTTTATGGGACCTTGCTGTGCGCAAATTGGCTGCCGCATTTCCCTACATTATAACAATGGCTACACTTCAAAAGTACTTAATTGGTTTGAAAGTGCTTTGGGATGTCCCGAGGTCATGAAAGTCGCTACATAAACTGAAGTCCTTTCCTTTCCTTGATCATCATTTGAATCACCCAATTATTTAGACAAATATAAAGTAACAGTTGGTCACCATTACATTTAATATTTGGGGCCAATTATCTGACAAACAATGGATGCCACACAATAGCATTGTTGTCCTATGAAGAATCACAAATAGTAAAACAGCATAGAAGGTACAAGAGTCCATAAAAAATGTACAAATGTGGCAGAACTGGGTAAATAACTAAAGTATGTTGGACATTACCACAATAAAAAAAATTCTACATGTGGATAGTAGAAAAATCTTGTTAAAAGCAATTCAAACAGCACAATTTATGGATCATTGAATATTTTCTTCTGTTTTCATATAATGAGTGATTTTTTTTTTTTAGTTTGTGTCTTCCCCCTACATCAATATTTAGAAACTGCTGTGAAATTCTAGACAACTATGCAGAGACAGTGCTGGATATCTGTGCTATGCTCCATTGAAATTAATGTTTTTGTTGCTATTAAGAATGTATAATCCTACTGATATTTCTTGACTTCATTTTACATTATTTTTTAATCAGACTGTGTAACTCTTAATTTTCACCCACAACTTTTGACCATTTTCTTTAGCCATAAACCCCAGCCATTTTGCTTCTTTAATTTCTGTCATCGCCAATGCTGAGTGAATACTTTTAGATTAATGTTAAGTTTTTTTTACCTGGCTGTGGCAGAGCTACCCTCAGTGCTGGTTTTGTTCTTTTTACATTTTTATTATTATTTCTATTATTATTTGGAGATTTTTTTTTCATATCAGGGCAGCAGGGAATGTTTACATTGAAACCGTAATAGCCAAATGTTGTCTACAAAATCAGCAGAAAGCCGATTGTCATTAAAGTATTTGCAAGACTTCAGGCGATTAGGAAGAACTTTTAAAAAAAGGGGATATATTAAGGGACCCTTAGAATACAAGCTTTCACGGGAGCTCTGTATCCAAGCTGTAGAGCCTTGTGGTGGTGAAGTTAAAATTAGTAATGGAGGTTGGTTTTAAAGCGTTGAAATGGTACAAGATGAAAGAAGGCATGTCAGGGGGGCCCGAAGGCACCAGCAACAGATTGCTCACACTCACTTCATTATACCAGCAATCATATCGTCAGGTCCTACCTGGCAATGACCAAGGACAACTCCCTCCACAAGCTTGTGGGCAGCAAGGAGCCAGTGACAGAGCTTCAAGGAGACCTGTAGCCAACCTGCACCATAAGGACAACACTGCAAATGACAGTCAAGTTCACTGACCGTGCCTTCACTTTTCTCCTCAGATGACATACTCGGAAATCTTTTATTGAGTATTGCTAGAACACTAATGTTAGGGAAAAGGTCAAATTTGCAAGGCTTACCATAACACGGGGAACTCAGTCAGGTTAGAACACCATGTTGAGGTATTCTGGCCCACTTAAAGTACCAATTAAGAAGCACCCAGTTCCAAATCCTACAACCCATTCCTTACAGAGCAACACAATTAGTAACAAAGCAGAAGCTGGACAAAAAATGAATACTTCACCTCCACGATTCACTTTCAGTATACTGTAAAGCCAAGTAGTAGCACAATAAAAATCCTTTCTGCATTGTTCTCAGAAGGGGGTGGGGTTAATACTTATTTTTACAATGGTAATATATCTTAGCACGTGCTAATATTGAACAATTTCTATCAATGAGAATATACATTTGCATTAGAGGGCATCAAGTCTTTAACATAAAACTATAGTGATTTGAACATTTTTTTTTACAGTACAAACTTGATCATAGCACAGTCAAAATCCAAGCAGAACATTTCTTGGCAAATCTAATGTGTGTTTGTTAGGTTTGACTGGAACAAAGGGCAGAGAACAAAATGCAGTTGACCACAATTTCACATTAATCATCGTATGGAATGCCTCCCACAGCACAGTCTTTAATCTGACCAAGCCACACAGCTCCATACTCAGAGGAGAAGTTCTGTGATCAGTGCCTAAATCATCTTCAGTCACATGATGCACTTCACTGGTCTCCACTCTAACTAACCACACCCATACATTTCATGCCTTGGAAACTCTCCATGAACACGGCATAAAGTGTGTTATATAACAGTGCCATCTAGTGTGAGAGGAGAGAACTTCATCCTAAGAAGCTACTGCCAAGGTCAATAGTTCATAGTTTACATGGAAAAACAGACAAATCACAAAAAAATGGATGGAATCACAGAATATACCTGAAACACCGGTAAAAATCCTGGAAATTCTAAAATATCTTGTAGTAACAGAATTTGACTTATTCTGTCAGCCTTGGCTCAGTGGTAGCACTCTGACCTCGGAGTCAGAAGTTTGTGGGTGAAAGACTCACTCCAAGACTTGTGGGGAGTGCAAAATGCAGACTGTATGGAAAGTCTCAGGCATTGTTGGAGGTGCCACCTTTCAGATGAGGTGTTAAATCATGACTGTCTACCATCTCAGGTGGACATAGAAGATCCCATAGTACTATTCTAAAAGCAAGGGTGGTATCTGGCAAATATTTATCCCTCAATCAACACCACCAAAACAGATGAACTAATCATACACCTATTTGCTGTTTGTGGGATCTTGCTGTGTGTAAATTAATTGCTGCATTTACCCATCAAACAAAAGTAATTCATTAGCTGGAAAGCACTTTGGGACATCTTGAATACTGAAAAGGATTGTAAAAATTCCAGAATTCATGTGGGGAAAAAAAGGAATTTAACTTATGCAGTCCCAATAAACCAATAGCCATGCAAAATGCTGTATCTGAACTCAAATCGCTTAAAGCGTAGGCCCACCAGACCATACCCAGAAAAAACACACAGTTCCAGCCTTAACATTCTACCACATACACCTCTGCACAATGCAAACTCACCAAAGAACTCTCCCATCTTGCAGTTGTATCTGTACCACACAGTCCACTAAGCCATGTTTTCTACCCGAGTGCAATGGGTCCATGAAATCCCAGCACCGTATTAACAACAGCTGTAATCATGAGACTAATTTTAATAACCTGACAAATATACCAATGGTATCAGCCAGTAATAGCAACCCAGCACACAAAAGAGTACTTCTATCCCTGTATTAAGAAAACATTCTTGCTCGTACAGAGCAGTGGACAACCACATCATCAGAATGCGGCAAGAGAACCTCTGTCATCTGTCCAGGAGTTTCCAGGACACAAGTGAAAAGAACACACTCATGACCTTGTTTGTTGCATTATGTATCTCTAACAAACTTGGGCACTTCTTTGTTAAATGGAAATTTGACTAACACAAGGCCTTTATTTTGAAGAAGTAGGAGCAGAAGTATATGGTAAAGAGTGAAGAATCAAATCAAAATAAAACTTAAAGGAAGGAATCTCACCATTGGCATCACTTTTAAAAACAGAAATAACAACAACAACTTGCATTTATATAGCGCCTTTAACGTAGTAAAATGTCCCAAGGCGCTTCACAGGAGCAGGCAATGTTATGAAGGTGGATGTAGGCAGTCTTGATGATGGAGTGGATGTGTGGTTGGAAGCTCATCTCAGGGTCAAAGAGAACGCCAAGGTTGTGAACAGTCTGGTTCGGCCTCAGATAGTGGCCAGGGGGAGGGATGGAGTCGGTGGCTAGGTCTTCCCAATATTTAGTTGGATGAAATTTTTGCTCATCCAATGTCGGGCAAGCAGTGTGACCAATCAGTGACAGTGGAGGGGTCGAGGGAGGTGGTGGTGAGGTAGAGGTGGGTGTCGTTAGTGTACATGTGGAACTTGATGTTGTATTTTCAGCTGATGTCGCCAAGGGGCAGCGTGTAGATGAGAAATAGGAGGGGGCCAAGGATAGATCCTTGGGGCACTCCAGAGGTAATGATGCAGGAGTGGGAAGACAAGCAATTGCAGGTGATTCTCTGGCTACAACTGGATAGATAAGAATGGTACCAGGCGAGTGCAGTCCCACAATTACAATTAATAACAACTTACATTTATCTAACACCTTTAATGTAGAAAAACATCAGGTGGACATAACAGATCCCATAGCACTATTCGAAGAAGAGCTTGGGAGTTCTCCCCCGCTCTCAAAAGAGCTGGGACCAATATTTACCCCTCAACCAACATCACTAAAACAGATATTCTGGTCATAATCTCATTACTGTTTGTGGGAGCTTGCTATGTGCAGATTGGATGCCATGTTTCCTACAGTGACTACACTTCAAAAGTACATAATTGACTGTAAAGCACTTTGGTATGTCCTGAGGATGTTACAGGCACTATATAAATGCAAGTCTTTCTTTCTTTTAAAAGATCCCATGGCATTATTTGAAGAGCAGGTGAGTTCTCCTGCTGTCCTGACAAACATTTATCCCTCAACCAGTATCACAAGAAAAAACAGATTATCTAATCATTTATCTCATTGCTGTTTCGGAGACCTTGCTGTGCACAATTTGGCTCCCATGTTTTCTACATTACTACAGTGACTACGCCTCGAAAGAACTTCATTAGCCTAGAAGCAAGCTTTTTCTTCTTTCTTTCTTATTGCCCTCTGTATGTGCTGCCCTGCATTCAGCAGGTTTCAGATTGTGAATTAAAAGAAAAGCAAAATATATTCCAGAGCATTTATTTGGAAAACAAAGATCGTTAAAAGGTACAAAACTGGTTATCAGTAATACAGGTAAAAAGGTGTTGTGAAGATGCTCCACAGACTCAAGTAGAGTCATATTTTTTTCTCTTAGAAACAAACCACTCCCAGCGTAAGAGTGTGAACAGTGAATAACAGGCAGCTGGCGTTATATCGAGAAGAACTAATAACAAATTCCAGTCCTCTCAAGTGTAATATACCCCAATATTATTAGTACAAAAACTCTGAAAACATTATTTGAAGTCCTACCATAGTAGTATAACATGTGACAACAGGAGCTCCCATTGATGCTGCAGGTTTGTTTGAAATCAATGGAAGTGAAATTTGATAAGAAGTTTGATGGAAAACCAGAACATTATACATTAATTTGACAAAGAATACAAGCAAATGACAAATGACAGACTGACTGAATTACAGCATTAAAATTCATTCATTCATTTATATTTCCCCCTTCCAATGTTACCCAACATCCAACTGCTGATGGGGCAGTAAATGGCTTGTTGCAAGGGGTTAGCCAGTGTCTCATGATGCAGCCATTAGCTGGTTCAAGAACCTCGCCCTCTGACTATCCCTCCCTTCTTGTACAGACAGAGGGAGGAAGCACCTCTGTTTTGTTTAACACTTCTTTCTGACAGTTCAGCTCAGATCAAAAACTAGTTGTGCAGGGGAATTTATAGACATGACGCAGTGTAACATCTCTGCATGGTGCCATATCGTCAGAGAACCTTTTGGATGGATCATTAAAAAATCAGTCCCCTGTTTACCCGCAGTGAGTTTGAGCGTTGAGTCTACCACCGGCCCAAGTGTGGCTCGTGACCTTTGTTAAGCTTTGACAAGTGGAAAATATCAACACAAAAGACAGAAGGACCTGGGAGGTGGTGCCATGAGCTAATAGCATTAATGTAGAATTAAGCTGCCTGAGAGATGATTCAGGATTATCCTAACTTTCACCAACAGAAAGCATACTGTTAAAATAACATTTATTTAAAACAATGCAGTAAATTAAAAGTAAAAATCAATTTTATATACAATCTATGTATGCTGAAAGTGTACGTAAAGGACTGACACCTGTTCTTCATACTTGTGCAAAAATAAAAAGCAGATGAATTGAAAATGTATATAAAAATCCCTCCAGTTGGTAATTTCAGTTGCACATTTTATAGAATTTCTTTTAGTTTTTATCAGCACCATGTGGAATTTCTTTTTCTGATGACAAAGTCTGAAGAGAGTCTGTAATCTAATCAAGACAAGGAATTCAGACTTAAGAGAGAACTGGATACTTGGGAGTGATTAAAAGGTAATAACATAACTGTAGGGGGAGGGAAAATCAGATGATGAAACTGCAACCTTAACTTGAGTCATTTATAATGGTCACCTGACCTCCAAGATTAAAGTACATCTTTGACACTTATGTACTTCAACAATGACTTAAAGAACAAAATGATTCTAGATTGGTTTCTGTGTTGGCAATGATGACCAGTACTCTCGCCCAGTGTAGGTCCACTCCCTATTGTGCAGAGCCAACGCTCAGTGCAAAGCACTCTCCATCACTCAGAGCCGACACTCAGTGCAGGGCGTTCTCCATCAGTCAAAGCCGACACTCAATGCAGGGCGCTCTCCATCACTCAGAGCCAACGCTCAGTGCAAAGCACTCTCCATCACTCAGAGCCGACACTCAATGCAGGGCGCTCTCCATCACTCAGAGCCAACGCTCAGTGCAAAGCACTCTCCATCACTCAGAGCCGACACTCAATGCAGGGCGCTCTCCATCACTCAGAGCCGACACTCAATGCAAAGCACTCTCCATCACTCAGAGCTGACACTCAGTGCAGGGCGCTCTCCATCACTCAGAGCTGACACTCAGTGCAGGGCGCTCTCCATCACTCAGAGCCGACACTCAATGCAGGGCGCTCTCCATCACTCAGAGCCAACACTCAATGCAGGGCGCTCTCCATCACTCAGAGCTGACACTCAGTGCAGGGCGCTCTCCATCACTCAGAGCCGACACTCAATGCAGGGCGCTCTCCATCACTCAGAGCCGACACTCAATGCAGGGTGCTCTCCATCACTCAGAGCCGACACTCAATGCAGGGCGCTCTCCATCACTCAGAGCTGACACTCAGTGCAGGGCGCTCTCCATCACTCAGAGCCGACACTCAATGCAGGGCGCTCTCCATCACTCAGAGCCGACACTCAATGCAGGGTGCTCTCCATCACTCAGAGCCGACACTCAATGCAGGGCGCTCTCCATCACTCAGAGCTGACACTCAGTGCAGGGCGCTCTCCATCACTCAGAGCCGACACTCAATGCAGGGTGCTCTCCATCACTCAGAGCTGACACTCAGTGCAGGGCGCTCTCCATCACTCAGAGCCAACACTCAATGCAGGGCGCTCTCCATCACTCAGAGCCAACACTCAATGCAGGGCGCTCTCCATCACTCAGAGCCAACACTCAATGCAGGATACTCCCCAACTTTCAGTGCTGACACACAGCTTAAGGCTCAATTTCCTGCAGTGCTGAGACTCAATACTGGCACTCGCCATTTGTCAAAGCTAACACTGAGGTCCAGGGCATTCTATATTGTTACTACATGAGGACAATCTCAAGAAATATAAAACTGATTTTACTGCAAGGTAGTCGACAAAATTTTAAACTTGGGCTTTGAAATCGCTCTCATTTCTAATTTATACAGTAGAATTTGGTGGGGAGGGGAGGTTATTCTATTTTGGGTCAACATTTGTGCTTCTGGTGGATGCCCTGACAGGCAGTGATAAGCAGCGCATGTGTGTGTTGTCCATGCTGAAGCAATAACATCTGCAATGAGAACAAAGTTTACCGACTGAAAACCCAATTGATTACTGGGGAACAACGGTCAGTGTATTTTATGTAATGAATTTTTAAAAAGCCACCTTGCAAGGCAGAATACACAGTACAAGGCAGAGCTAATTATTCACTGTCTAAAACTGATTATTATTTGTGAACTGCAACATAACCATAAACAGCTCACACCTGCAGCAGGGAACACAACCCTGTACTATTGGACTGCTATTAGTGGTGTGAACCCTTTTAGGACTGTACACACTAGCACATCACCAACTCACAAATGTTGCTTGAATGTGGAAAATGACATAGCGTGTTATTAGCCTCATGTGAATGGGCTTCTTGTGACATGAACAGAGCATCTATTCTCATCCACCTTTGAAATTCGATGGGAATGGGAATCCTCACCCACCAGCTTTCTAGGTTACCTTGATCTGGACTGGGATTGATGTCTAAGATGTAGGGTGAAGTATTATCCGACTGCTCTCTCTGGCCGACTACAATGGTTCCTTTGCAGCAGATCTGAAGAAACTGACCATTGAGAGCTGCCTCCCTCCACTGTCTTTTGGAGCTTTGTGTTTTCTTCTTTTTCGCTCTTCCCCACTTTTTTCAGAGCCATGATTTTGCTTGTCACACTACAGAGGGATTAAGATGCAAATTGTGCAATGTTAGTTTTAACTGGAAATTCTAAATAAGTTGTTTTATGGAAAAACAAGTGGCCATTATTCATGTACAAGCCATGACTGAGTGTCAACAGGCTACTTGATGACAGAGAATCACAGCCAAATCCAACCTTATCCTCACCCAACATTTACACATGCACACTTCCAGCAGATCTCACAGAACGCAATCAGGAGCTGTAGCCTTGGCCAATTTTCCTTCACCAAATTTGGAGTACTAAGGGCAATTGTTGCATCCTTAAAGTCACCTAGCTAAGACCAGCACAAAGCAGGCATTGAACTAGGAACCTTCCTGGACTGCATGGTTCAGCTATTCACTTGACAAACTTAGTCATGGAGCAAGCTCGTGTCCACACCTCTTGATGGCAATGCAACTAAATTAAGTAATGTAACATGAAGGACTGGTGAATCTTCGGCTTCGATATTAACCGCTCACGATAGGTGGGAGAGGGTTGGGGTTAAAAAGTGAAATGCACGGAATGCGACCCCAACCCACCACATACGCGCCCACCGCCGGATATCGGAGCGTCAAGGTTTCCCGGCGTGGAGAGGTGGGGCGCTTAATTAACATATTTAAATTTTGCTCCCACGGTGCAATTGGGAGCCTGATTTGAAGTTAACTGCTGCTGCACGGGTTTTCCAGGGATTGGAAAACTCCACAGCGAAACGGAGGCAGAACTGTCAGCTCCCCAAGGTAAGTGGCTGTTCCTTGTGGACCAGGAGGAGAAGCATTATTCCCCAGGCCCCTCAAGGAAGCCTTCGGCCTCCCCCCAGCCCCAATCTCCAGCCTGCCGACCTTCCCCCCTCCTGATTGCCGGGGACCGTCCCCAAGGGTCCCTGGCTGTGGCCTCCTGCCGCTGGTGTTCCCTCCTGCCCGCCGGCCGGGCTGTCCATTTGGCCAGTTGCCGGGTGGGAGACGGACCTACAAAGGTGTTAATGAGGTCCAGCCGTTAAGATCGGCAGGACCTCCGCGCCCCCGGCCTTGCCGGGTTCTTCGGCTGTTTTCAGCCTTGCCCGCACCCTCCACGCCAATATTGGGCCTTTGTGTCTAAATCTAATATCACAACAAACTAAAATGGGAGCGTGTGGAAAATAACCTGGAACATGCAAAAATAAATTGCGAGAGCTTCCATACCTTGTCAAACAGTTTCTCGTTCCTACTTGAGTGTTTGAACAATCGGAATACCTGAAATTATGATGAAAAGGTTAGATTGTGAACTCTGATCTAAACATATAAATCACTCACCCTTAGGAGGCAATTGTGTCAGAGCTCCAACATGTTGTCCCATGGATGTGGGTTCATGCCCACAACTCCTCAAACAGCTCACTGCTCATCTCAATCATGCCAATACACAGAGTGATGATTGGAGGGCCACTCTTATACTAGGTTATGGAACATCAGTGGCAGAGGTACAGGTCCAGTCTATTCTCTCAGTTGGATGAGGTGCATGGTGCACGCAGATTACAGAGGTAACAAGAGGAGCCCCATTTATTCCCAGTGATGGATGCATCCACAATTATAAAAAGCTGAAGCTTTAAAATGACAATCTTAGTAACAAAATTTAGAATATTAGAAAGCATGAATCAAGACCATGCAGCTCAGTTAGCTGACCCTGTTTAGGTCCACGTAGAGGGCCTAAACAGACCATTTTTAACTCCCTCCATCCTCGGTTCCAAACCCTAACTCCTCTACTCCTTTGAAGACTTTAGAGAGTCCACTTTCATTGTACACGGTTGACAGACTTAAGAATAACACTATAGTGGAGAGGGGAAAGGAAAGAGTGCTTTCAGTATAAAGTACTTCCCTATTTACATAATTCAAAATAGTCATGAAAGTTCTTCTTTACCGGCTAAAAAAAATTTCATCTCCTCACCAGCCACAGTGAAGCTGAAAGGAGCTGCTCAGATGTGGCAAACCATCACTGACGAGCTCTCAAGGCATCAGCCTGGAGACCAATAGTGTTCACAACTACAGAGCTCTGTCCGTCTCGTTTTGTTTCTTCACTCATGCGATTCAGCAGATTCGACAGCTGAACAAGCTTTTACCTTCTTCATGGCTGTAGAGACAGCCGATTGATGAAACTCAGCCTCTGTTAGCCAGCGAAAGGAAGGACGTTCTGTCTCCTCCTGCTTCACAGAATCGGTGGTTGTATCACTAAGCATATTACCGTACACATGGTAGGTCTGGTGAATGTGAGAAAAGATATGTACTACCTAAAAAAAAGAGAAAAAGAAAACGGGTAATCCATCCTGGCCTTACACAGGTTGATGAAATGGTTGGTTGATGTCAGTAGAACACAGTAAACACAATGATATTATACCATCCAATCAAGTTTACAAATCATTCTAAAGCCATCTAGGGGCTTAACATTATTACTGCAATGACATTTGCTGTACTTTGACAGCTTCAATCCAATTCTGGGCTCCTGAAAATTGAGCGGGACTTCCATTTTCAGTCAGCGTTGCTTCCAAACTCACCTCCCCCATGCGCTGTAGATTCGTGTCTGTAACTGAACTCCCCATTAATTCTGTAAGCCGATCTAAAATGATGTGCTTCTGCTTCTTTTCAGTCAACTCAGCCTCCAATAGAATGCTGGGGAACTCCCACATCCCAGCCAATAGTCCTGACAATCAGAAGGATACACCACAATGAATGAATGGCTTCAAGGCTCCAGTTTGAAAAGGAAAAGAAGGAAAGAAAGAAAGAAAGAACTGAATTGCAGTCACCATTGTAATGTAGGGAAAGCATAACCTCACAAAATTACTACTACTTCATAACGGGTAAAATTTCTACTACTCACACAATATATTGCCTCTGATTGAGATGACCAATTTTTGCCATATTACAGTAATTCTTGTGCTTCACACTTTTGCCCACTTTTATCTGTAGAGCTATGCTCCCCCTAAACAAATACACACATGTATCAAGCATTCAGTTGAGTTCAGCTATGAATCTATGAATTTTCTCTTGGAGCTCTCACTGATTCAGTAGAATATTTTCCTAGATACCAAAAAAGAGGGTATTGACTCCAAAGACACGTACACCTGAAGTAATTTCCATCTTTTACTAATATTGCTACACCTCTCAAAAAGATGGAAAGCAAACACAATAGCATTACAATTTTCTCTCCTCTCCCCATCCCCCCCTCACCCCCCCAAATTGTTTCCAGTTAACAGTAGGTACCCAAGTTGGGTCTCTGAACTAGGAAGTATTCTTCTGTATCATCAGTATCCTTCTTCCGCGTCACCACACAGGTCAGTGTTCTCTCTGTTCGTGGTGGTTTCTTTGTAGGTTTCCTTGGGAAATTCATTACTCCAAGACCACTATCCCAGGATTCTTTGTCCGGTAAACATAAGGAGCAGCTCCCTGCAACATCAGACCGAAATATTACTTTATTGGGTATTCACAGATGGCCTATCATAACGCAGTGTGGTACAATGACGTGTTCTACCTCTGAAACTTACTGGGCAGGGAATCAAGGTCAACCACATTGTTAGGGCTTGGCTTCCAAAGGACTTTAATTCGATCAGTCTGGGCTGGATTCCTGCCATCCCTGCTCCCAGAGATTTAAAGATTGTGTGCAAATGCTGCAGCTCCCAGAGAATAACAATGTGACGGGATCAGGGGGGAGAATTTTTCTGCAATTCTCCAAATGGTGAGTTCTTGATCTAGGGTACCGAGTAAAAAAATGGGATTTTTGTTCTCAGGACAGTAGGAAAAAATAAAAGAGAATTTTAAATCAGAGGGCGAATTTCTGCAGCCTCTCTCAGGCACCTCCTGGTGTTTGGCTCAGAAGAGGATTTAAAAAGGAATCTTAAATTACTTCTTACATGTACAATGTGCTCCTAGTGTTAATTTTTTTTAAATAAAATGCATCACCCCACATAGACTGTACAGTGACACAGTATTTATTGTTAATTCTTACCACACTCTTCGATGTCTGGGGTGGAGGAGGGCTTTGATGTGGCATTTCCCAGAAGTCTCTTTAAGACTATTTCCCGCTCCTTCATAACCTGAAAGAGCACAGACACAAATTCTTTGGACTTCAACTTTACCCAAAGCTTGTGATGTAAAGGCATTACCTACAGTACATTGTTACTTCCCCCGCCCCGCACCTCCCAACTACCACACAGTTAAAAAAAGTCTGCTCTTCGAGTTTTTAAACCAGATCGAAGTCTCCAGGCTTCATCTTCACATGGATGACCAAATTGATCAAACCCAAAGGCGAAGGGTGTCAGGGCCATTTTTAACCCAGTAGCAACCTCAAGATCTCCAAAACCATATTTAGCAGAAGTAATATGCAGAGTAAAGCTCCAGTGATAGGATTTTTCTTAGGGGCGAGTCAGCAGCTTTCAGTCTAGAGGCATGCTTGCTGGGGATTGAAATCTTGATGTGCACTGTACTTGTGAAAAGTTCTGGATCACTCACTCAATCCTGCAAATGTTGATGAATGACTCAGTCAACCAACTGATGAAAAACCATAGTTCTACAGGTCATTTCCTCGGTTACTTGTACAACAGTTGGTTATTAGTGCACGGTTTATCCATCAGTCACCTATTTCTTTCACCTAGTGTTCAAAACCTACCTGTCGGTAAGCTCTACAGTGGGTCTGAAGAGGGCACTCTGAACAAAGTGGAGCTTTGGGGGTACAGACAGTAGCGCCCAGCTCCATCATAGCCTGGTTAAAGTCTCCTGGTCTAACTGGGTCCACCAAGGTATTGACCAACATCCTACAATGAAACAACACCATGAAGAGTAAGATTAAAATATACATATCACAAGCCTTCCCCACTGTGACAAAAACAAAACATTTTTGTCCTCTTTTAATTAGAATCATAGAATGGTTACAGCACTGAAAGAGGCCATTCAGCCTGTCGAGCCCATGCCGGATCTCTGCAAGAGCAATCCAGCTAGTCCCACTCCCCCGCCCTTTCCCCGTAGCCCTGCAGATTTCTTCCCTTCAAGTTCTTAGCCAATTCCCTTTTGAAAGCCACGATTGAATCTGCCTCCACCACCCTTTCAGGCAGTGCATTCCAAATCATAATCACTTGCTGCATAAAAATGTTTTTCCTCATGCTGCCTTTGGTACTTTTGCCAATCACCTTAAATCTGTGTCCTCTGGTTCTCGACCCTTCTGCCAATGGGAAGAGTTTCTCTCTATCTACTCTGTCTAGACCCCTCATGATTTTGTACACCTCTATCAAATCTCCTCTCAACCTTCTAGGCCCTAAGGAGAACAACCCCAGCTTCTCCAGTCTATCCACGTAACCAAAGTCCCTCAAGGGCAATTAGGGATGGGCAATAAATGCTGGCCTTGCCAGTGACGCCCACATCCCATGAACGAATTTTTTAAAAAGTCAGGCCTAGGACGCTACCCTGAGGAACTCCTTTGTGACAGGTATGACTCCAGCCACTGGAGAGTTTTCCTCCTGATTCCCATTGACTTCAGTTTTACTCGGGCTCCTTGGCACCACACTCGGTCGAATGCTGCCTTGATAATCGAGGGCAGACACTCTCACCTCACTTCTGGAATTCAGATTATGTCTATGTTTGGACCATGGGTGTAAAGAGGTCTAGAAGCCAAGTGGCCCTGGTAGAACCCAAACTGAGCATCTGTGAGCGTGTTACTGCTTTCAAACACTGAAGTGAGAACTTTTGGAGACATAAGATAGTCCAGTAGATAACAACAATTATCAAACAGGGTTTGCTGTTTGTTTTCCTGGTACGTTACCAAAAGCTGACCCAGATCTCACTGCAAGGATAAACACACGCGAAAGTATGGGAAGTTGATCCTCACCCGTGAAAGTGATCTACGATATGAAAGCCAAAATTTTAGGGTAAGATGATTTAAAAAGTTGCAAATGGTAACATCCTACATTTGGGGAAAGGTTTTGAGTGCTGTGCATTATGAAAAGTAGGTTTACAATTTCATTGCACACAAAGCATAGGGGAAATCTTCTACATAGTTACATCCCAATCTCAGCCTTGCCTTTGAGAGCAGGGGGTACGAGAAATTGCTCCAAACGTATTTCCTACAACAGAGAGGGTTGGGGGGGAGGGGTGGAGAAACGTACAATCTGACTCACACACCTCCATGCCACCAATCATAGGCAGGGGCCCGGGAGCATGAAGCCTGCCTATCCTTTCAGCCAGGAAATGCTGCACAATATAAAGAAACATGAAAAAAATAAAAGGGGAGAAAATACAGACTGAAACTAGATGAACAATGATGTAGTCGGTGATAAAAAATTGATTACATCACATCCAGATTTTAACCTGTTCCATCTTTACACAAAGACTGAATAGCATAGCTATCATTATAGAATTAAAGCAAAACTCCGCCTGATGGGTTCCTAACAGTAGTCAGGATTATGGGAAGTGCTGATCAAAAGTGAAAACGAACTTAAAAAATAGCCTTTGGTTACACTCTCTCTTACCGAACAGTTTTGTCAGAGGCCTGTGATCACACCACCCACCCTCCTGGATGGTGAATGATGCCAGGATGGAGGGGAGAATTATAAAAGATCAGAACAGAAAGGGACACCTTGTTCTTTAAAATCCTTAGCATGCTGCTGGTCAGTATACACATTACATCAATAAGAGAAAAGCGAATGTTACCAAAGGCCTTCAGTCACTGCTGGGCTGGTGCTGTCTGCTCCGATCGCTCTACTACGACACAGCACTCGGATTACATTCCCATCCACCACTCCAGTCACCTACACCAAGCAAAGCATTGAGTTCAAAGCAGGAATACTCAGCTGCAAATTTTTCCAGCAGAAAGGAGAGATTTTTGGATTTATTAAAAGAGAATAAATAATTCATAACGATTTAGAAGCATATCATTGAATGATGTATTTTCCAAGATGTAATTCCCAACCAATAAATAGATGTTTCCTCTTATATATTCCCCTAATACCCTTGTGCCCATTGTGTTACTGTTATTGTGACATGATGCATTTAAACTTTTGCTCCATGGTCCAGGGGTTTAAAGATTCTTCTGCTTCGAGGCCTATTCTTCTGAGGGTCTTAACTTGGAGAAATTATTCCTCTGAAGTTCAAACAAGCACCTCTGTAACATCACTCTGTTTTGCTATGTCTAAAAATGTTACCCACTCATTTCTCTTTTCACTCCTCCTTTTAATCCTCCGCTGACTCTTGCTTGAATACAGTTCCATGGCAAATCTTGATTTTAAACCCAGAAGGTGAATGACTGAGACCAGCTAGCTCAGTATTTAGGATCTTCCTCAACTGTGTGAATCAATACAACTCTATACAGTGCATTCATTTATTTTAAAATTGAAAACAGAATTAGATTTTTCTAATGAGTACTTGACAGTAAAATATTGCCCCATCCCAGAGCCCTCAACTAGTAAAATATGGCAAACAGGTTACTTACCAAGTAGATACAGTTTGCACTATAAAGTCCAGTTTCCCTAATAAGAGGGCTTAACAATATGGATATATGCAAGTTTTATAGCATACACTTGACAGTAAATATAGGAGCGTAGCAGCACACTTAGAGAGAAGAGCCCCAATATGCGGTTTTCTCACCTGTCCAAATGTGATTGAGGCAATAGCAGCAGCCGTGTATCTTCCAACCCCAGGCAGCAGCTTTTGCAGCTCCTCTGCACTCTTTGGCATCTCACCTTTGAACTCTGACACAACCTATGAGGAGGGACAAGGATTTGAAGATTGCATAACTCTGCAGGATTTTAAGAAAGTATTTTCCTTTTCCTCTTCCTAGTATTTCATGGTACTAGTTGCCATCCCTGATTAAAAGGATGGGACAGGTGACATTCAGAGCTCTCCTCCAATGCTGCTCTGAAACTGGTCACTCAGCAGTGTGCAGAATGGACCAGGACAACTCTCTGACTTCCCCCATCTTTTTGTGAGGACATGCGTGGCCTCTGCATGGTGCTTACACAGCAGCGTGACTGTGACTAGGAATTCAGTACATGGAGAATTGTGGTTGCAATCTTCAATCCTACCATTCTGTGGCATAGCAGCATCAGAACTCTGCTACACTTACTATTGGGGCCCGATTTTAGCACCCGGTCTCGGGTGCGTTCTCGGCGGGGGGGCCTCTAAAATCCCGGAATCGAGGAGCGGGATCGGATCGCGCCTCGATCCCGCCCACTTCCGGGTTCGGCGCTGATGTGCGGGGGTGCGTGCGCAGCCCCCGCTGGTGGGAATCCCGCAGGCAATTAAAGCCAGCGGGGTTCCACTTGAGTGTATTTATCTAGCTATTTCAGGTCATTAAATGACCTGATTGAGTTGTTTTTTTAACAAGTGTGGGATTTTACGTTGAACTGAGACGGTTTCCCATACTGGGGGAAACAGTCTCACTCCAAACGGACGTGTGGCAGCTGCCAAGGTGCATTCCACAGGTGGGGGGGGAGAGCCTTCACCAACGCAGGAGGACACTCCGTAACATTGGGCAACGCCTGCCCTCCACCACCCTCCTCCAAGCAAGAAGATTCACCGGCGTGGAAGGGCAACCCCTGTGCGAGGACACACTTTTCTACCGTGCACAACCCCGCAGACCTACACCTGCCAGATGGGTGCTGCGTTGACATCCTCGGAGGACGAACAGCATGACCAGCCTCAGCAGCCTCGCAGTCCACGCCGTCCGCCTCAGAGACGTGCATCCCCACAACACAGTGCTGTGGCACATCCACCTGCACAGCAGGATGGAGGGCAACCGCAAAGAGAGATGCGTCGCAGGAGGCACTACCCTCCGCACAGGGTCTACAGACTGAGGCTCAGCTTCATGGACCTCTCTGAGCAGCAGTGCATACGTAGGCTCAGAGTCACCCGCCAGGTAGTCGCCGACATCTGCAGCCTCCTTAATGACGAGCTGCTCCCGGATGGACCAAGCAGCATCTTCTTACCCGTCGCCGTCAAAGTCACCACTGCCCTCAACTTCTTCGCCTCCGGATCCTTCCAGGGTGCCACGGGGGACATCACCGGGGTCTCTCAGTCGTCTGCACACAAGTGCATAAGGCAGGTCACCGATGGGTTGTTCCGCAGGGCCTCGACCTACATAACTTCGCCATGGATGAGCGCAGCCAGACGGAGAGGGCGGTTGGATTCCATGACGTGGCTGGCTTCCCACGGGTGCAGGGTGTAATCGATTGCACCCACATAGCAATACGGGCACCTCCACATGAGCCAGGGCTGTTCATCAACAGGAAAGGGTATCACTCCATGAACGCCCAGCTCATCTGTGACCACCGCCAGAGATTCCTACACGTGTGTGCCAGATACCCTGGCAGCTGCCACAATGCCTTCGTCCTCAGGGAGTCCACCGTCCCGCCCCTCTTCCACGCACCCAACACCGGCAACAGCTGGCTCCTCGGCGACAAGGGATATCCCCTGCACACGTGGCTTATGACACCTCTGAGGAACCCCATTACCGAGCCGCAGCGTCGACATAATGACAGCCACATTGCTACCAGGTCTACAATTGAGCAGGCTATAGGGCTGCTCAAGATGCGCTTCAGGTGCCTTGATCGTTCCGGCGGAGCGCTCCAATACACGCCACTCCGAGTGGGACGAATTATAGTTGTCTGCTGTGCCCTGCACAACATGGCACTACAGAGAGGGGTGCCACTGGAGGAGGCCCCATGCACACCCGCCACCCACATTGAGGACGACAATGAGGAGGAGGAGGAGGAGAAGGAAGAGGAGGAGTAGGAGCGAGAGGAGGAGGAACGACCCATGGCCCGAACACCGGCTCACCTGCGTGCTCGTCAGGCCAGGGATGCACTCATATGCCAACGGTTCTCCTAACATCACACTGTGTGAGGCGTTCACATGTCATAACGTGCACAGACGAGGGTCCATACAGGCTCCCTCCACAGAAGAGTGGTGCCTGTACACCTGCACCCACTGTATTATGCCCAATGGGTGGGACAGGGTGGTCGTCGTCATGATGAGGCGCACAACCCTCAGAATTATGGACAAGAGGTGGCAGCATCGGTGAGAAAAAGTGACTTTATTTCGTGTTGCCATTCAAAGACTGGAAATAAAAAGATAACAAATAGACAAACACCCTGGTGCAATCCCGGTGTGCTCACGGAACTTTGGGTTTTCGTTTCCTGGTACCCCTACGTGGTGCTACCCCTGTGGCTCCAGCAGAGGCGGTGGCAGGTTGCTCCTGTTCATGCCCTGACCTGGTAGATGCTTTGGCCCGACGCCCCCTGGGTTTCGGTGCCCGTGAGGGCACCCCCACAGCCTTCCAGGCTGCAACCGGGGACATCCCCGGTGTCGCTCAGTCGTCTGCGCAGATGAGCCCTGCAAATACACCTACACCCACTCTGCAGTGACACAATGGGTGGCATCAGTGGTGGGTCCTCATAGGGATACCCAGGAGCGGGCATTATTGCACAAACCGGACAGGATTCGTGAAGACATGGCACTAGTGGAGCCAATATAATGTGTGATGTGAGTTGTTCTTTAATTCAATAGAAGTAAGAACCATGACAAACCCTCAAACACCCTTGTGCATCCCCTTCATGCTCACGACACGTTTGCCTTACGCTTCCTACTGCGCATATGTGATGCATGCCCTGTGGCTGCAGCACAGGTGGTGGCAGGTTGAGTGAGGCTGGCCGTGAGAGAGATGCACGAGAGGGTGAGTATGGGATAGAGCCATGAGATTGTATGAGGATTGGGTTGAGTGGTAGTGGCGGGGTGAGTAGGTAACATTCGTGCCAGATAAGTGCCAGGCAATGACCATCTCCAACAAGAGAGTCTAACCACCTCCCCTTGACATTCAACGGCATTACCATCGCCGAATCCCCCATCAACATCCTGGGGGTCACCATTGACCAGAAACTGAACTGGACCAGCCATATAAATACTGTGGCTACGAGAGCAGGTCAGAGGCTGGGTATTCTGCGGCGAGTGACTCACCTCCTGACTCCCCAAAGCCTTTCCACCATCTACAAGGCACAAGTCAGGAGTGTGATGGAATAATCTCCACTTGCTTGGATGAGTGCAGCTCCAACAACACTCAAGAAGCTCGACACCATCCAAGATAAAGCAGCCCGCTTGATTGGCACCCCATCCACCACCCTAAACATTCACTCCCTTCACCACCGGCGCACTGTGGCTGCAGTGTGCACCATCCACAGGATGCACTGCAGCAACTCGCCAAGGCTTCTTCGACAGCACCTCCCAAACCCGCGACCTCTACCACCTAGAAGGACAAGAGCAGCAGGCGCATGGGAACAACACCACCTGCATGTTCCCCTCCAAGTCACACACCATCCCGACTTGGAAATATATTGCCGTTCCTTCATCGTCGCTGGGTCAAAATCCTGGAACTCCCTTCCTAACAGCACTGTGGGAGAACCGTCACCACACGGACTGCAGCGGTTCAAGAAGGCGGCTCACCACCACCTTCTCGAGGGCAATTAGGGATGGGCAATAAATGCCGGCCTCGCCAGCGATGCCCACATCCCATGAACGAATAAAAAAAAAGGTAAGATGAGGATGAGGTTTGAGTGGGTATGAGGGGTCATGTGACAGAGTAGTGTTGGCAGTGCCGAAGGAGATGTGGGGTGGGGGCAGTGTTGTGGCAGGCGGAGTGTAGGGGAAAGACTACGTGTTCTCACTGTGGCTGACCTACTGAGGTCATTGGTGCGCCTCCTGCACTGTATGCAGGTGGGCGATATGTTGGTGGCGCAGCTGATCTCCTCTGCCTCCTCGAGCCAGGCCTTCTTGGTGGCAGAGGCAGGCCGCTTCCTCCCGGCCGCCGGGGGGAAGATCTCTGTCCTCCCCCTCCTCCTCACCCCATCTAATGATACCTGGGGTGAGGCATCATTAAACTGGGAGCAGCCTTCCCCCTGGGCTGCTCCATGCTGTAATTTTTTCTGTTTGTGGCAGCATGTGTCAGTGGAGGACTGCCCCTTTAAATAGAGTGCCTCCAGCTGACAGATCTTACTGCGCATGCGCAGCCTGCCCGACACGCAGATCAGCAGCAGGGAGCCCGGAGGAGCAGGTAAGTGGTTCCAATTAGTGTGTTGCCTGCTGGCCTACCCGCTGGGAACCCGCACCCCTGGTAAAATCGGGCCCTTGCACACTGCCAGAATTTTAAAAATATTTTAAAATGTATTTATAAATTCCTCTCCAACCAAATCACCAACTTTTTTTTTTAAAATAAAAGCACAGATGAAAAGGATATCATCTGAACCACAGCAGTCATGTAAGGATGCTTCAGGTACCTTTTGAGCTCCTTCATGCAATCTTCTTCCTCTGGAGTAATATCCAAGTCCTGACCACATTTCATTAACTTCCTGCAAGAACAGCATTAAGGAGATAATTTTTTACGTTACACCATGGAGGTACCTGAGACGGGGGTGAATATAATACCAAAAGATCTACTTGAATTTTACTGATGATGCCTGCAGGGCCACATTATTGAACTAAGTCAGATTAACACTCTATCACTGTAGAGGCGAGCGACGTTTGAAGGTTGGACATGTTTTATCATTTCACAAAAGACTCTGTTTTAATTTTTTTTTTAAAAAGAGGTTTGTGTTACATTTCTTAGTTTAAAAATAGGTTATTTTAAGAAAGACACTACAAAACTCAAAATGGCTTCTACAACTGCAAGTTTGGAGAATGGCTTCTATTCTTATGGCTCTGCGTGAAGTGTACAAGGAAAAAGCCAGTCAAGTCAATACAGCCAATTACCAACAAATGTGTACATCTGGATAAACAGTTATCAAACCCACCCAAGTGCGAGAAATAACTAGCATGCATCACTGCAACATATTCTGATCAGAGCAGCCCACCACAGGTGGCCAATGGCACACTTTTGAGTATGTTAAGAAGCTGATTGTTCATCATTCAAGTAAGGTGCAGATTTCTTGCAAACTGACTTCTCAAAAGGGAGGGACTATATTTCAAAGGGATCTATAGATACAAGAGTGTGACATTTTTGATTGTACCAGTTACGGTTTTGACCTTTAAGAAAAATCTGCAAAGAAAACCAATCAAAGCAACTCAACTGGTGGGTCTGCCTGTTTAACCCTTTCAAAAACAGGTTCAAAGGTGCTTCTGCGAATGAATATCAATGAATAAACCTGGTTCATAGTCAAGTCTGTTATGAAAGCATCGGATGTGACTGATATTAATAATCTTCTAAAGTGATGTGGACACATTGGAGAAATCCTTCACTTAAATCCAGACAACAAATGGATCCATTGTCCATCTTGGGCGCGCTATCCCAAATTACTTTGCATACAAGATCTAACTTTATAGGAAGCATGCCCATTGAACTGGCTTTTGTGCTGGGCATGGGCAAACCAGAGAATCTTCACATAATTGGCTTTACCTAACTCATTGTGTGAAGCGCTTTGAAACATTTCATAAAGATTGAATAAAGTTTTGTAAAAATGCTCAAGTAGTTCTTTTCTTTTAGAACGTGATCTCCACAACATTGACATAGAATTAAAGAAACTTTAGAAACTATGGAGCAATTTCTCAGTTCACAGCATTTGCTCAATAAAAACGTTTTAAAAGTTTTTGCAGAAACACAACAGTAGTTCTCAAAGGGTTCATGGAAATTAATACAAACAGGTGACCGAAACACCTTTTACCTCAAGAGTGGCTTTAGCGAGATCCTGCAGGGTCGACCATCTCTGAAAGTGAAAGCAGTGACAGGACGTTAAGACTTATGCTGTCTGTACCAACCAAAACTATTCTCAGAATGAGACCAATGAGACTATTTTTTTTCACCTGCATCCATTTGTTATAGTAGTTGATCACTGTGGCAACCTGTGTTTGCTGTAACATGATCTCTGACACCCAAACTGTGAAGGAGGATAAGGCCAAGATTTTTAAAAATTAGAACATTTTCATAAAAAGGAAAAAGATACATAGGAAGTGCTTGACGAAAAAAGACCGAGGTCCATCTAGTTCGCCTTCTACCATCCTAGTAGTCGCATGAAACGATAATGGAGTTGTTGACTAATCATAGCAATCAATCTCTATCAATTAGTCTACAATAGATGCAGAGATGGCATGAGGAAACCCCCAGTGGTGCCTACAATCTCAGATGATCTCAGTAGTGTTATTGGGAGAGGTGCTGACGGGAGGATAGCTATTTTCTCATGGAGAGAAAAATCAAAGAGTCAGTAACTAAGCAGCTCTCACACATCTTCTAGCTGCCAGAAAAACATTGGCAGTGCCTTGAAGCAGAGGCTGAGGAAGGGTAAAAGGAGCAAGGGGACCAATATAAAGGGAGAAAATACAAAACAACTTACTGAATAAACTTTAGTATTTATAGTGAAAGGAGGGGCAGAAAGTGCATCTCCACTGGCTGATCATTAAATACAATGCGCAGGAAAAATATGCAATCCAGCCTGTCATACCTTCCTAGGCGAACTACAGAGCATGACATTGTAAAGACAGCAATAAGGGGAGCTATAAATGAGCAAATACTGGTCACCTCAGTGCCTGGCAGAGGAGCTTGGCCATTTAGAGTGATACTGTATTGAGAAAATAGCTGCCCTCCTGTCATTATGGGATATGGAATTTGGAATTCCCTTTGTGGCGAGGATTTGGTCTAAGCTGACCAATGGGGGAGTCTGAGAAAAGGCCAAGTACTGCTGCAAAGAAGGGTGAACTCAATTTTTTTTGATCCTGTTAAAGAGTAACATTGGGAGAGGCCCAGAAGCAGGTCACCAGCCTGCCTTCTTGGTCAGGAAAAGGTGATGCAAGAACAAAAGGCAAAACAATGGGAATGAGGAGAATATAGTAATTCTCAATACCTGCATAAGCCCTCTTGTTCAAATCAGACTCTGTCACAGCCTAGAAAATAAAATGATTAATTAATTTAATAAACATTACAGAACAACAACCCTTAGTTTTATTATAATCAAACAATTTGGGGGGGAGGGAGACAATGAAATTTGGACACTCATCATACCATTCTCCTCCAGGGTAACTCCCGTTTGCTTTTATCATACCAGGAGAGCAGGCTCGTCCTAATGGAATGGATTTCAATGAGATCCTTAAAAGAATGGTAGCTGTTTTCCTTGATAGATAAATCCCTTGGTAACTCTGTAAAGGCAATAAAGACAACAAAACAAATCAGAAACATTGGGCAGTTACTATAGATATACAGAGAATTGCAGGCCATAATCACTTTATGTATTGAAAGCGAACACATATCAATGTCAGGGGATATTGGGAGTGAGGTACATGGCCAAACATAGTGAGCCTGATTGTAATCCCATTTAAATATAGGGGGGGGTTTAAATTCGATAACCCCTGAAAACGGGCACGGGGATCATGGTGCACAATTAATCCGCATCTGGACATTGAGATGCAGGTAGCACATAACATTCATGCTGCCTGCTATTTTACATGATGGCTGCGTGAAGCCAGCCCTACCTGCATTGTTGAGTGGCTGCTCACCAGCAGAGGGCAGGTATTGCAAGTGGCTAGCACCACTTAAAGGCAGCCTGCACCTCTTAAAGGGAAGGTGCACTGAGGCTACAGGAAATGGTGGAAGTCAATGGTGAAGTGAATCTGTGCTGCAATATAGTGAAACATGGTGATGATGGGAACTCTGGAATTTTTTTAATGAGCAACAACTTAGCTGCTCAAAGTTTGCGGGACTCTTATATTTTCAAAATATAAGGGACGAGTCTGAACGGAGATCAGAAATCGCACACGTAAAACACAAATGCAGCTCCTGTCCTTAAGTTTACAAACTGTTGGGTTCCTTCAAAACATTGAATAAAGGTTGCTCAGCACTACACCCCCATCACCCACCTACCAACAAACTCTTACAATCAGTACTCAACTCTTCCAATCAGATGCTTCATCTCACCCTCACACATTACCAATGTTGCAAGCCGCACACCCACAACTCACAGGTCACACACACTGGCAAAGCTATTCAACCATGACAGCCATATCACCCAGGCACCTTGCAGGACACTCACCGACACGTCTCGCTTTCTTGCAGGAGAAGGTAGAGCATAATAGAAGGCAGAAAATGGCAGTGGCTCCATGGAACATGAATCTGCTGTCCTCTCTCAGGATGACAGCATTCCTGCCACTCCTGCCACTCCATCTGTGCCCTTGCTGTTGCCTGTCAGCTAGCCAGCCCACTCCCTGCAGACTATAGAAACTTTATTACAGGAACATAGGAACAGGAGTAGGCCATTTAGCCCCTCAAGCCTGTTCTGCCATTCAATGAGATCATGGCTGATCTGTGACTTAACTGCATATACCCACCTTAGCCCATATCCCTTAGTACCTTTGGTTAACAAAAATCTATCCATCTCAGCTTTAAAATTAACAATTGAGCTAGCATCAACTACCATTTGAGGAAGGGCGTTCCAAACTTCTACCACACTTTGCGTGTAGAAGCGTTTCCAAACTTCACTCCTGTAAGGCCTGGCTCTAATTTTTAGACTACATCACCTAGTCCTAGTATTCGAGTATAGGAGACCTCCAAAAACAGGTACAAATGCATCAGCAGCCAGAAGCAATAATCCAGCAACTATTAATCCTGCATGATCCCTTTAAATAGCGTTGGTGTGGGGGGGTCCTCCATGCCGTTTAAGACATGTTCAGCTGTGAGAGGTTAAGAAAGTGCGTTGGCTGGAGCATGGAGTTCCAAAATCACATCTGTCCCTTTAAATCAGCGTTGCACACTGATCTACTGCATAATCTCCCTACTTTACATGCTGCCGGCGTTCGCTAAGTGCGCACACGCACAAACGCCTTTACCAATATGGCGTCCTGCGTACGTCACGCCAGAAGTGTGCGTCGCAGATACCGTTTTGGGTCCTTAGGACTCCACGTAGCGCCTACACAACAAGCACTATGCAGCTCAATTTAGCCCCCATGGAGTGGCATTTCTTTTTCCAGACTAAAATACATAATAGGATACATTACGTCAAATTTTAAACCAAAATGAATGAGTCTCAAACAAATGAGATTTGTTTGGTTTGCTAAGCAGATTAAGATTTTTATTTCTCTAACAAGCTATTCATTTTAGTGCCTGTTACAGTCATGGGCCAAACAGTATCTATTTGGCAGGCAGCATTCACTCTCACCCCCAAGAGTCCTAAGTTTCACACCATTTTCCAGATTTATTTTAGCAGTCTCACATTGTGCAGGAAACATCCCCAAAACTGTCTTGTTTCACTGCAGGCGTAATTCCCCCCTCTTCCACCCTTCTCTTTCCCCTTGCAATCCTGCTCAACCCACCATCTCCCTCTTTCTCCTCCCTCCAATTTGCCACGCATCCGAACACAGTCAGCCCCATTCCTGTGCTGCTGACCCCGACACTGCTACTGATACAATCCCAATTAGCCTACCCCTTGTTCCAAAATGTACAGATATCCCACAACTGGAAAGCTCTGGCACAGGATATACCCAAAGCGTAAACCTCCCAAAAAGGGTACCCGGCAGCTCCCAGCCCAGCATTTTGAGACCGTTTTTAAAGTCCATTGTGCTAAAAAAAGAACACATTTCAGGGAAGTGGCACGGGACAGAGTAACTGTGCTACTCCGGGACCATGCGTTAAATCTAGTCCAGTCAAATGTTCTGCTTTTTGACGGCTGGATGTATTGTACATGAAATGAGCATGGGCAGTAACAACAGAGATCCCAGTGAGTGCAAGTCCACATCACGGAACTCCCCGGAGTTAGTAACCTCCTTCAGAACTCATTAGAATGAGTGGGGTGAAAAATACAAATGCTACCATGAAGAGTGACAGTGCTCTTCTCAATCCTTACTGTGCACTTTGGCCACATTATACCTGACTTGGGACTGCTTGAAGAGGATGCTGAGTGCACTGAATCCATCGCCTTCAAAAACATATAAAAAAACACCAAAAAGAGATCTCACAAAAAAAAGATAGCACATAAATTTCAGAAAACTACAAAAATCAGTTCAACTAGAATCAGTAAATAAACAAGTTTTTAATAGGTCAAATGAAATTGTTAACAACAATCTGAAACCTTACTGCACACCTTCTTTGATCTGTTCACGACATGATCTCTTCCTTTGTGGAGAATTTTTCTCATTTTCCTTTCTTTTAAATGTTGTTTTTCTGCCCATCACTGTGGTTCTCAACTTGCTCATTATATTCTCTGGAGATCAATGCGTTCAAAATTCTGTAACGTAGTTCAGTGATAAAGGAAACTTATAGCATAAGAGCAAATATTTGTATGTAATGCATTTGCCCTGTACCTCCTGAAATGAATATTATTCTGACTTAAGAATGAAAAGATCACAGCCAATTCCAGGCTGTACATTCACACTGATGCATTTCATGGAATCTACAAATCACCTACGTGTATTAAACCCAATAATCCCAAAGCCAGCCCTGCATTCAATTCTGTGGAAGTGAAAGGTAAGGCCTATTATAAGATGTCAACCTTGGCTCAGTGGAAGGAATCTCACCCGAGTCATGAAGGTAGTGGGTTCAAGCCCCACTCCAGAGATTTGAGCACAAAGTCACAGCTGACCCTTGCCAACATTACAATAGTGACTACACTTCAAAAGTACTTCATTGCCTGTGAAGTGCTTTGGAATATGCTGAAGATGTGAAAGATGCTATGTAAATGCAAGTTATTTGCATTGGGAATGAAGATGGGCAAGTGGGTGAAGTGACAGTGGGTGACCATATTGGGGATAGTGACCACCATTCAGTTAGTTTTAGCATCATTATGGAAAAGGACAAGAGTTAAATCAGGAATAAATGTTTTAAATTGGGGGAAGGCAAATTTTACAGAACTAAGAGGTGATTTGGCAGAAGTGGACAGGACACAACTACTTGAGGAGAAATCAGTGGCAAGCCGGTGGGATGCACTAAAAAGTGAAATTCTACGGGTACAATGCAGGCATGTCCCCTCAAAGAAAAAGGGTGGCACTGCCAAATTTAGAGCCCCCTGGATGTCTAGAAGTATACAGGGAAAGATAAAGCAGAAAAAGAAAGCTTATGACTGTCACAAAAAACTAAATACTGCAGAAAGCCTAGAGGAGTATAGAAAGTACAGGGATGGCATAAAAAAGGTAATAAGGAAAGCAAAGAAAGGGCATGAAAAAATATTAGCTAGTGAGATTAAAGAAAACCCAAAGATGTTTTATCAGTACATTAAGAGGATAGCTAAGGAAAAGGTGGGACCTATCTGGGATGATAGAGGTAACTTGTGTGTCGAAGCAGAGGATGTGGGTAGGGTTTTAAATGAATATTTTGTCTCCATATTCACAAAGGAAAGGGATGATCCAGACGTAGTAGTTAAAGCGGAGAGGTGTGAAATATTGGATAAGGTAAACATAACGAGAGAGGAAGTACTAGAGGGACTGGAATCCTTGAAAGTTGATAAGTCACCAGGGCCAGATGGATTGTTTCCTAGGCTATTGAAGGAAGCCAAGGAGGAAATAGCGGATGCTCTGAGGATCATTTTCCAATCCTCACTAGATACAGGGGAGGTACCGGAGGACTGGAAGACTGCAAACGTAGTACCGTTGTTTAAAAAGGATACAAGGGCAAGGCTGAACAATTATAGGCCGGTCAGTCTTACCTCGGTGGTGGGCAAATTACTGGAATCAATACTGAGAGATAGGATAAACTGTCACTTGGAAAGGGATGGTTTAATCAGGGATAGTCAGCATGGATTTGTTCAGGGAAGGTCATGCCTTACAAATCTGATTGAATTCTTTGAGGAAGTGACAAGGAGGATTGATGAGGATAGTACAGTGGATGTTGTCTACATGGATTTTAGTAAGGCATTTGACAAGGTCCCACATGGCAGACTGGTCAGAAAGGTATAAGCCCATGGGATACAGGGAAATGTGGTGAATTGGATCCAAAATTGGCTCCGTAACAGGAAACAAAGGGTAAAAGTCAATGGATGTCTTTGCGAATGGAAATCCGTTTTCAGTGGTGTGCCACAGGGGTCAGTGTTGGGTCCCTTGCTGTTTGTGGTATATATTAATGATTTGGACTTGAATGTAGGGGGCATGATTGGCAAATTTGCAGACAACACAAAAATGGCCGTGTAGTTGACAGTGAAGAAGATAGCTGTAGACTCCAAGAAGATATCAATGGGTTGGTGGAGTGGGCGGAAAAGTGGCAAATGGAGTTCAACCCGGAGAAGTGTGAGGTCATGCACTTAGGGAGGGCAAACAGTAAAAGGGAATACGCAGTAAACGGGGATATATTGAGAGGGGTAGAGGAAGTGAGAGACCTTGGAGTGCATGTGCACAGGTCCTTGAAGGTGGCAGTACAGGTAGATAAGATTGTGCAGAAGGCATACGGAATGCTCTCCGTTATTAGCCGAGGTATAGAATACAAAAGCAGGGATGTATAAAACGCTGGTAAGGCCACAGCTGGAGTATTGTGCGCAGTTCTGGTCACCACATTACAGGAAGGACATAATTGCTCTGGAGAGAGTGCAGAGAAGATTTACAAGAATGTTGCCAGGGCTTGAAAATTGCAGCTATGAAGAGAGATTGGATAGGCTGGGGTTGTTTTCCTTGGAGCAGAGGAGGCGGAGGAGAGACTTGATTGAGGTGTACAAAATTATGAGGGGCCCAGACAGAGTAGACAGGAAGTACCTGTTTCCCCTAGCGAAGAGTTCAAGAACTAGAGGACATAGATTTAAGCTGATTGGCGGAAGGATTAGGGGGGACATGAGGAAAAACATTTTTACCCAGAGGATGGTGGGTGTATGGAATTCGCTGCCTGAATTGGTGGTAGAGGCAGGGCCCCTCAACTCTTTTTAAAAAGTACCTGGACCTGCACTTAAAGTGCTGTAAGCTGCAGGGCTACGGACCGGGTGCTGGAAGGTGGGATTAGAATGGGCACCTGGTTGTTCGTTGAGCCGGCGCAGACATGATGGGCCGAATGGCCCCCTTCTGTGCTGTATCTTATCTATGGTTCTATTTCTTTCCTGTAATCCAATGAGCACTAAAATGCTTCCTGAGTTGCTTATAATAATTTTCATCTAAGGATAATTAAAAATGTTCATATGAAATTACAAAACTACATACATGCATTGTGCACAACAGGTAAACTGCAACACATTTATTTAGCGGGTGAAGAGAGCTGTGAGCAGAAATTTCTTCACACGGAGAGTTAGAGCATGGAATAAAGCAATTGAAGAGATTGCTGTACCTTTTAAAGGAAGATGGATAAATATTTGAAGCAGAGGAAGGTATATGCCCATGGAGAAGACAGCAGGGTAGTAGGATTATTTTAGCAAGAGCTGGCAGGGTCACAATGAGCCCAAAGGCTTATTTCTGTGCTTTAAACTTCCATGGTTCTAACTCTATATATTTGTCCTATTAATTGCACAATACATTTTGGGATTACCTTTCCCAATTCAACATCCTCCAGATCATGACAATTATATTTTTGTTGGCTAATAGCTTCAGTAAGTCACCTTTGGTCTAGATCCAACAACAACGACTTGCATTTATATGGCGCCTTTAACATAATAAAACGTCCCAAGGCACTTCACAGGAGCGTTATCAAATAAAATTTAACACCAAGCCACATGAGGTATTAGGACAGGTGACCAAAAGGTGTCTAAGGTTTTGCACCAGACGTATGTAAAGTATTGGTACCAATGTGCAAGCAGCTGGAAGAAAATTCCCACTTTCACAAATGACTGTTGTGTGATGCTCTTAATTAGTTACCTTGAACTTCTCTCTCCACTAAGTGACAGACCTTTAATCACCAGTATTTTACCCTAATATCATGCAGATCAAAATGCTCTCCAAACACAACTCAGTTTTGGAAAGATTAAAATCATAATTATCCTGCCCGGTGTTTTTCCCCAGTGAAGGTGGACTTAGAACAAACATTTCAGGAGTTCACCATTATACTTTATTGAAATCTTAGTGTCAGGATTTTGCTCTGCTTTACAGTGATGAGCTCTTCAAACACAAATATAAATCACAATCCAGCGAGGTTTTCTTATGTTGAAGGAGACATAAGCAATGTTTGAAATTATTAAATGTTTGCTTCAGACCCTATTAAACTAAAATAAACTAAACTAATGGAGACCCGGGTTTGCCCACCTGGGTCCACCGGCTGCAGGACATACCTTCAGGGCCCAATGATAAACGCTGGCGGTGGATTCACCCAAACTTCACCCAGAAATAAAGGGCAGATGAATATTTAGTGAAAACTCAATACTTAAACATCGACAACAGGCGCCCGCCAGTAATTTACAGAAACACAACTCCAGGGACAGACCGCCCAATGTTAATAGACTTTATTCAAGAGCGACTATCATTAAGAAGGACCCCTGTGGCCTGTCTACTCGTTCGCCTATAAGACAGCACTGACGAACCCCACCTAACCATTTGCCAGGCGAAGGAATAGGTGCGTCAGTCAATTTTTCGCCAATATCTAATGGTCATTTTATCCCCGAGTTTAGCGCCGCTGCGACCCCACGTCCGGGAGGTGTTGTGGGCAAAACTGTGACTCCGCCAAGTCTCATCAGGACGCGACTCCCGGAGAGAAGGACCCCGCGACGCGCGAAGGTAAGTTTGTGATCGTCGTGCGGAGCTGGAGCGGCTCGAGCCCGGGGAACAACTGGGGGAAACACCGACCCGGGATTAACCCCCCGAGACAACCCCCCCCCCCGGACCCGGGATTAACCCCCCGAGATAAACCCCCTCCCCCGGACCCGGGATAACCCCCCCCCCCCGGACCCGGGATTAACCCCCCGAGATAAACCCCCTCCCCCGGACCCGGGATAACCCCCCCCCCCGGACCCGGGATTAACCCCCCCCCCTCCCCCGGACCCGGGATAACCCCCTCCCCCTCCCCCGGACCCGGGATAACCCCCTCCCCCTCCCCCTCCCCCGGACCCGGGATAACCCCCTCCCCCTCCCCCGGACCCGGGATAACCCCCTCCCCCTCCCCCGGACCCGGGATAACCCCCTCCCCCTCCCCCGGACCCGGGATAACCCCTCCCCCTCCCCCCGGACCCGGGATAACCCCCTCCCCCGGACCCGGATAACCCCCTCCCCCTCCCCCGGACCCGGATAACCCCCTCCCCCTCCCCCGGACCCGGGATAACCCCCTCCCCCTCCCCCCGGACCCGGGATAACCCCCTCCCCCTCCCCCGGACCCGGGATAACCCCCTCCCCCTCCCCCGGACCCGGGATAACCCCCTCCCCCGGACCCGGGATAACCCCCTCCCCCTCCCCCGGACCCGGATAACCCCCTCCCCCGGACCCGGGATAACCCCCTCCCCCTCCCCCGGACCCGGGATAACCCCCTCCCCCTCCCCCGGACCCGGGATAACCCCCTCCCCCGGACCCGGGATAACCCCCCTCCCCCTCCCCCGGACCCGGGATAACCCCCTCCCCTCCCCCGGACCCCGGGATAACCCCCTCCCCCGGACCCGGGATAACCCCCTCCCCCGGACCCGGGATAACCCCCTCCCCCTCCCCCGGACCCGGGATAACCCCCTCCCCCGGACCCGGGATAACCCCCTCCCCCAGACCCGGGATAACCCCCTCCCCCGGACCCGGGATAACCCCCTCCCCCGGACCCGGGATAACCCCCTCCCCCGGACCCGGGATAACCCCCTCCCCCGGACCCGGGATAACCCCCTCCCCCGGACCCGGGATAACCCCCTCCCCCTCCCCCGGACCCGGGATAACCCCCGGACCCGGGATCTCCCCCTCCCCCGGACCCGGGATAACCCCCGGACCCGGGATAACCCCCTCCCCCTCCCCCGGACCCGGGATAACCCCCTCCCCCGACCCGGGATAACCCCCTCCCCCTCCCCCGGACCCGGGATAACCCCCTCCCCCTCCCCGGACCCGGGATAACCCCCTCCCCCGGACCCGGGATAACCCCCTCCCCCGGACCCGGGATAACCCCCTCCCCCCGGACCCGGGATAACCCCCTCCCCGGACCCGGGATAACCCCCTCCCCCGGACCCGGGATAACCCCCTCCCCCGGACCGGGATAACCCCCTCCCCCGGACCCGGGATAACCCCCTCCCCCGGACCCGGGATAACCCCCTCCCCCGGACCCGGGATAACCCCCTCCCCCGGACCCGGGATAACCCCCTCCCCCGGACCCGGGATAACCCCCTCCCCCGGACCCGGGATAACCCCCTCCCCCGGACCCGGGATAACCCCCTCCCCCTCCCCCGGGATAACCCCCTCCCCGGGATAACCCCCTCCCCCGGACCCGGATAACCCCCTCCCCCGGACCCGGGATAACCCCCTCCCCCGGACCCGGGATAACCCCCTCCCCCTCCCCCGGACCCGGGATAACCCCCTCCCCCTCCCCCGGACCCGGGATAACCCCCTCCCCCTCCCCCGGACCCGGGATAACCCCCTCCCCCTCCCCCGGACCCGGGATAACCCCCTCCCCCTCCCCCGGACCCGGGATAACCCCCTCCCCCCTCCCCGGACCCGGGATAACCCCCTCCCCCTCCCCCGGACCCGGGATAACCCCCTCCCCCTCCCCCGGACCCGGGATAACCCCCCTCCCCCGGACCCGGGATAACCCCCTCCCCCGGACCCGGGATAACCCCCTCCCCCGGACCCGGGATAACCCCCTCCCCCGGACCCGGGATAACCCCCTCCCCCGGACCCGGGATAACCCCCTCCCCCGGACCCGGATAACCCCCTCCCCCTCCCCCGGACCCGGGATAACCCCCTCCCCCTCCCACGGACCCGGGATAACCCCCTCCCCCTCCCCCGGACCCGGGATAAACCCCCTCCCCCTCCCCCGGACCCGGGATAACCCCCTCCCCCTCCCCCGGACCCGGGATAACCCCCTCCCCCTCCCCCGGACCCGGGATAACCCCCTCCCCCTCCCCCGGACCCGGGATAACCCCCTCCCCCTCCCCCGGACCCGGGATAACCCCCTCCCCCTCCCCCGACCCGGGATAACCCCCCTCCCCCTCCCCCGGACCCGGGATAACCCCCTCCCCCTCCCCCGGACCCGGGATAACCCCCTCCCCCTCCCCCGGACCCGGGATAACCCCCTCCCCCTCCCCCGGACCCGGGATAACCCCCTCCCCCTCCCCCGGACCCGGGATAACCCCCTCCCCCTCCCCGGACCCGGGATAACCCCCTCCCCCTCCCCCGGACCCGGGATAACCCCCTCCCCCTCCCCCGGACCCGGGATAACCCCCTCCCCCTCCCCCGGACCCGGATAACCCCCTCCCCCGGACCCGGGATAACCCCCTCCCCCTCCCCCGGACCCGGGATAACCCCCTCCCCCTCCCCCGGACCCGGGATAACCCCCCTCCCCCTCCCCCGGACCCGGGATAACCCCCTCCCCCTCCCCCGGACCCGGGATAACCCCCTCCCCCTCCCCCGGACCCGGGATAACCCCCTCCCCCTCCCCCGGACCCGGGATAACCCCCTCCCCCCTCCCCCGGACCCGGGATAACCCCCTCCCCCTCCCCCGGGATAACCCCCTCCCCCTCCCCCGGACCCGGGATAACCCCCTCCCCCTCCCCCGGACCCGGGATAACCCCCTCCCCCTCCCCCGGACCCCGGGATAACCCCCTCCCCCCTCCCCCGGACCCGGGATAACCCCCTCCCCCCTCCCCCGGACCCGGGATAACCCCCTCCCCCTCCCCCGGACCCGGGATAACCCCCTCCCCCTCCCCCGGACCCGGGATCTCCCCCTCCCCCGGACCCGGGATAACCCCCTCCCCTCCCCCGGACCCGGGATAACCCCCCCCCCCCCCCTCCCCCGGCCCCGGGATAACCCCCCCCCCCTCCCCCGGCCCCGGGATAACCCCCCCCCCCTCCCCCGGCCCCGGGATAACCCCCTCCCCCGGCCCCGGGATAACCCCCTCCCCCGACCCGGGATAACCCCCTCCCCCGGACCCGGGATAACCCCCTCCCCCTCCCCCGGACCCGGGATAACCCCCTCCCCCTCCCCCGGACCCGGGATAACCCCCTCCCCCTCCCCCGGACCCGGGATAACCCCCCCCCCCCCCGGCCCCGGGATAACCCCCCCCCCCCTCCCCCGGCCCCCGGGATAACCCCCCCCCCCCCCCTCCCCCGGCCCCGGGATAACCCCCCCCCCCCCCTCCCCCGGCCCCGGGATAACCCCTCCCCCGGCCCCGGGATAACCCCTCCCCCGGCCCCGGGATAACCCCTCCCCCGGCCCCGGGATAACCCCCTCCCCCGGCCCCGGGATAACCCCTCCCCCGGCCCCGGGATAACCCCTCCCCCGGCCCCGGGATAACCCCCCCCCCCTCCCCCGGCCCCGGGATAACCCCTCCCCCGCCCCGGGATAACCCCCCCCCCCCTCCCCCGGCCCCGGGATAACCCCTCCCCCGGCCCCGGGATAACCCCTCCCCCGGCCCCGGATAACCCCTCCCCCGGCCCCGGGATAACCCCTCCCCCCGGCCCCGGGATAACCCCTCCCCCGGCCCCGGGATAACCCCTCCCCCGGCCCCGGGATAACCCCTCCCCCGGCCCCGGGATAACCCCCCCCCCCCCCCCCCCCCGGCCCCGGGATAACCCCCCCCCCCCCCCCCCCCCCGGCCCCGGATAACCCCCCCCCCCCCCTCCCGGCCCCGGGATAACCCCCCCCCCCCTCCCCCGGCCCCGGGATAACCCCCCCCCCCCCTCCCCCGGCCCCGGGATAACCCCCCCCCCCCTCCCCCGGCCCCGGGATAACCCCCCCCCCCCCTCCCCCGGCCCCGGGATAACCCCCCCCCCCCCCTCCCCCGGCCCCGGGATAACCCCCCCCCCCTCCCCCGGCCCCGGGATAACCCCCCCCCCCCCCGGGCCCCGGGATAACCCCCCCCCCCCCCCGGCCCCGGGATAACCCCCTCCGGCCCA